>NC_085841.1:216334723-217789723 GCF_035594765.1 Anolis carolinensis
CACATTTGCATCATTATTGGAGTGCAACACATAACTATGAGAACAATGAACAATCCTAAAATCCCTACCAACAATATGTTCTTCAACCATTCTATTGAGGGTAACCAGCTAGTCACCCAGGAGAAGGGAGACCAACCTTCTATCTCCTGGACATTATTGTAAATTAACTTTTGTAATGACTCGATGTCATCTTCAATAGTATTATTCAAGTTATGAAATTTCACTACACAACGTCCTCTAACCATGGCGCATAAGCCCCCCCTGGCCGCCAGTAGGTAGTCAAGGGCCAACTTATGCTGTAGGGCCATCTGGCTGATTTCTTCTACTTCAGACTGGATTTCCCGGAAAATTTTACCAGTGGCATTTATGGACTTTTCAAGGCGGCAAGTCAGGCCTAGAACACTTCTACGGTTTGCTTGAGCTACAATCCCTGGGTAAGCACCCAGTGTCAACAAGCCTGTGATCAGGCCTCCTCCTACACGGGAGGCTTCTGAACCTGACAGGGCCTTGTTGATAATGACCTCATCCGAGCATTCTGGTCCTAGAGGGCCTGTTTGCACAATGTCCCGTTTCAGGCGCTGATGCCCTTTGTGTAAGACCTGAACTGGGAATGTCAAATAACCCACACCGACACACTGGTAGTTGCCGGGGTGATAATTTGTGGCCCATTTATCAAAGAAAAACCATAGATTTGGATCCCTAATTTGCCATAACGGACAGAGGCTTTTACCTAGGCTCAGTTGGGTTAATTGTTGCAGTATGTTCATATAAGATTTTAGGCCCTCAATAGAATCATTCACACTAAATGTGGGATAATCTGGATACATGCTAGCCCACTCGGTTGCGGTTAGATTTAATCGTGAGACATAAGATGTATTAAATCGTCCATGTAGATAGAACCGGTCTCGACAATGGGAATAATTGCCTAATCGGGAAAAGAACGCCTGCCTAGTTCCCCAGTGTTTCCACTCAGAATTCCATATTCCCGATCCTCCACAACAGAAGCACAAACCCCTGGTGGAGGTATGGTATCTAAACCGTCGAAACCGAGTTTTATTTATCCTTTGCGGTATGCTAGAAAACACGGTAGGTGGACCCTCCTGAGCCTTGGACAATCCCTCCAACACAATCTGTGGTTCATCAATTAAATCGGGAAGAAATGAAAAATCTCCTACGGTGAGGGGGTGTTCATATATTAATGCTACCTCTTTCCCGTGCTGCTCAAACATATAATTGGCATGTTCTTTTATCCAATTCCCATGTGCTCTTTTTCCAAAAGAGAGAATAAAACTCAGCACAAATAATATACCAAACACAGTGCGCTTTCCTCCCCTCCTCATAGCTTGTCTCCCACTTTTTCCTCTCAAAATGTCTAGCCACCATCTCCCGGAGAGCGCCTTTGTTGGGCCATGCTGCGACATACTTGACCACCGACGCTCCGTTGCACCCGAAGGGATCAGCTTCATGGCCTTGTTGACCCCTTAGGGAGTTGCCGGATGATCCTGAGTCTCAGGTCCTCACCAGGAACTCGCTCCGTCCGCCACTCCTCAGGTGCTAGTTTTACACGGGTGTAATGTATCCACGGCTTAATCTCCTTCACCTTCACTGCAGTGGGGGTAGACAGGAGCACAACATAGGGTCCTCGCCACTTGGGTCCCAATGGCTCAATCTTCCAATCCTTGACCAGAACCTCGTCACCTGGTGAAAAACAATGTAGAGGTGTGGTAGGGAATGGTGGGTTCAATTCAGAAATGTATTTTTCTAACTGCTGCATTTGTCTGCCCAAAGCCTGAACCTGGGCCAATGTCTGTTTCTCTCCTATGAGGTGCTGCTCAGCTCCTGTCTCTAAGGCTCCCTTCAAGTTCAAAGGGGGTCGTCCATAGAGTCTTTCAAAAGGGGAGAGTCCTGTCCGTTTGTGTGGTGTACATCTGATTCCTAATAATGCCATGGGCAAAACCACCGTCCACGGCAATCCTGTCTCTTGGCAAAGTTTCCCAAGCTGAGCCTTTAATGTCCTATTCATTCTTTCCACTTTTCCAGAAGATTGGGGTCTATATGCACAATGTAACTTCCATTTTATGCCCAAAATTCTACATAATCCTTGCACAGCCTGTTGAATATATGCGGGGCCATTATCTGATCCAATTTCTAAGGGTATGCCAAATCTGGGAATAACATCTTTCATTAGAGCTCTTGACACCTCTACAGCCTTCTCAGTTCTTGTAGGGTAAGCTTCCACCCATCCTGTGTATGTGTCCACGAACACCAGTAAATATTTGTATCCTTTGTATGGGGGCATTTCTGTAAAGTCAGTGACTAAAGCTTCAAAGGGTACCCCACCCACATGTTGGACTCCTGGTGGCTTGAGGGGTCCTTCTCTGGGGTTATTTTTGATACATGTCCAGCATCTTCGGGCTGCTGCTGCCGTTAGGCTATGTAATCCATCGATATACAACTGTCGTCCTAGCAGATTTGCCAATGCCATTTTTCCTAAATGTGTGTTTTGGTGCATGTGTTGGACTAAGTGCCATGCCAAGTCCTTAGGGACGTAGACACGGGCGTCTGGCATCACTATGAGTTCTCCTGACCACTGACCCTTCTCCTTTAAGGCCCATTCTTCTTCCTCTGGTGTATATGTAATGTTATGTTCAGTTAATTCTACCTGTAGGGCCATTACCTGATGTTCAATATAGGGCAGCCTAGCTGCCTCTTTGGCTGCCAGATCAGCCTGCCTATTTCCTTGCACTACGGGATCGTCTCCACGTTGGTGCCCTTTACAATGCATCACAGCCACCTGCCTTGGCTTCCAAACCGCCTCCAGGAGATCCACAATCTCTCCAGCATGTTTCACGCACTTTCCTCCAGACGTGAGGAGCCCGCGCTCCTTGTACAGTGCTCCATGTGCGTGGAGGGTGGTGAAGGCATATTTTGAGTCTGTGTAGACGTTAACCCGCTTTCCGCTTGACAATTCCAACGCTCGGGTCAGGGCAATCAATTCGGCCTTCTGGGCAGAAGTCCCCGGGGGCAGTGACTCTGCTTCCAGCGTCTCTCCCCCCCACCGAACAACCGCATAACCTGAGTGTCTTTGATTATTTTCCATAAAGGAGCTTCCATCTGTGAACAGAGTGTCGTCCACCTTAGTTAGTGGCACATCCTTCAAATCCGGTCGACTGGAGAATACCTCATCCATCACCTGGGCACACTGATGGATCGTGGTGTCTCCTGGAGTTGGGAGCAAGGTGGCCGGATTCAGAGTGGAGCAAGTCTCCAGGGTCACCAGTGGGTTGTCACACAACAATCCCTCATATTTCATTAACCTCTCACTTGTGAGCCAGCGCGGTCCCTTAATGTCTAACAGTGCCTTAACGCTATGGGGCACCTTAACTGTCAGTGGCTGTCCTAGGGTCAATTTATTCGCTTCTTTGATTAAATCTACTGATGCTGCCACAGCCCTCAGGCAAGGTGGCAATCCACGAGCCACTGTGTCCAATTGCTTTGACAAGTAGGCAATCGGCCTTTGCCATGAACCTAGTGGTTGGGTCAATACTCCAACCGCTGTTCCTTCCCGCTCTGCAGCGAACAGAGTGAATGGTTTTTCCAAATCGGGCAGTCCTAATGCTGGAGATGACATCAATGCTTCTTTTAATGCCTTAAATGCCTGTTGACATTCTTCTGTCCACTCAAATGGATCTTCTCTTCCACCTCTCGTAGCCTGGTACAGTGGCTTAGCCAACACGGCGTAGTTGGGGATCCACTGTCTACAATATCCTGCTGATCCCAAAAATTTCCGCACCTGTCGCCGGGTGCTGGGAGTGGGGATGGCACAAACAACTTCCTTTCTTTCAGCTCCTAACATCTTCTTTCCTTCGGTCAGATGGAACCCCAAATATTTCACCGTGGGACAGCACAACTGGGCCTTTTTCTTTGACACTTTGTAACCCTTTTCTTCCAATGTCTTGAGAAATCTCAAAGTATGCTCTTTACAGCCCCCTAGTGTCCGGCAAGCGATAAGCAGGTCATCTGCATATTGAAGCCAAATTCCCTCTTCCTTAGGTATTACAAAATCCTGTAAGTCTTTGGCCAGGGCTTGACCAAAAATGGTCGGGCTGTCCCGGAACCCCTGAGGAAGGCGTGTCCAAACATACTGGGTCCTTTGCCCTGACTGCTGAGATTCCCACTGGAAAGCAAAGATCGGTTGGGATACAGGGGCCAATCGAATGCAAAAGAATGCATCCTTTAAATCCAATACAGTAAACCATTTGGCAAATGCTGGTACTAGACTCATCATGATGTATGGATTTGGCACTACCGGGGTTAGGGGAACGGTGACTTGATTTACAGCCCGCAAATCTTGGACTGGGCGATATTCTCCTTGTCCTCCTGGTTTCTTGACTGGGAGCAGGGGCGTGTTCCATGGGGAACTGCATGGTACCAATATCCCATGCTGCAGAAGTCGCTCTAGATGCTTTCTGATCCCCTGCACTGCCTCTCGACTGACGGGATACTGTGGCTTGCATATGGGCCCCATTCCTCTTTTCACTTCCACCACCACCGGTGGAACATATTTAGCTAATCCTGGAGGATTATCTTCTGCCCACACTAAAGGAGTCTCATGCCATGGCCATTGTATTTCTTCAGTAAAAATCCTAACTTGAAACAGTCTCCATTCCTCTTCCATGGGAAATGATAGCTCCACTTGTCCATTCTTCATGAACTGGAGTTGTGCTTGTAATTTTGATAAAATGTCCCTTCCCAATAAAGGGACTGGGCAGTCTGGGAGATATAACATCTTATGCTTGACCTGATGTCCGGCCAGATTGCAGGTGCGTTCCTTAAGGAAGGGGCACTTCTGGGTCTTCCCAGACACCCCTATTACTTTCGTAGTTTCCCGAGTTGGTGGACTAATTTTTGTATTTACTACTGATTTTTCGGCACCTGTGTCCACTAAAAAGTCCAATTGTTGGTCCCCGATTTCAAGTGTGACCATCGGCTCCCCGGGGTCCAACAAAACAAGAGCCTGGCTTCCTCATTCCTCTCCTCCATCCATATCTTCCCATTCTTCTTCCATCACAGCTGCTGCAGCTATCACCTCTCTTGCAGGAAAAGGTACGTAGTTCCCACGTCCTCTTCCCCTTCCTGGGTTTCTTCCTCTCTCAGGCCTTCCTCTTTCTCTCGGTCCTTCCTGACTTCCTTCTCTTCCTTCTGGGCATTCACCTTTCCAGTGTCCAAACTTCTTACATTTAGCACATTGGTCTCGACCTAACCTCCGAGGGGGCCCCCTTCTTCCTCCTTGTCCCCCTCTGGCATATCCTCCTCTTCCTCTCTGTCCACTTGCACTTTGTTCCATCATGGTAACTAATGCTTGGTATTCCTGCTTCTTCTTCCTGTCCTTCTTCTCTTCTTCTACCTGGTCCCTCGCCATATAAACTTGGTCTGCGAGTGCCAACAATTCATTCATAGTCTTTCCTAGAAATCCTGGTTGCTTTTGAATCTTTCTCCGGATGTCAGGAGCCGCTTGACTGATAAAAGACTGTTGAATCGCCCTCCTACCGTTTTCATCCTCCAAATTATACGGGCTATACTTTCTATATGCTGCCTCCAGCCTTTCCAAAAAGGCTGTTGGTGACTCAGATTTTTCCTGTACCACTCCCTGAATTTTTACAATGTTGACGGGTCGCGGCGGGCCCCTCTTTACCGCTTCTACCAATATACGCTGGAATCCTTTCAGTCTCTGCAAATGTCCTTCTTCTGCGGTGTCCCATTGGGGATCTATTTCCACAGGAAACCTCTGTGCTCCCCACTCGGCTGCATCACCATCTTGTGGGGCACCAACCTGGGCTATGGCTACCCCATTATTCAACACTGCTCTTCTCTCCTCTGATGTGAACAACATATTCAACAATTGTCTGCAATCTTGCCAGGTGGGATTATGGGTTGCCATAATCCCTTCCAATAGCCTAGCCATAGCTTGGGGTTCTTCACTATAAGGTGGAGTATTATTTTTCCAATTCAAAATGTCACTACTACTGAAAGGCACTACCTGGTATGCTTGAACTATCTCATTCCTGTTGTTTATCACAGGCACCGTTCTCAAGGGCATCTGGAGGGCCGGTCCGGTCGGTGAATCACCAGACCACACCGGAGCTCCATGTCTCCGAGTTTGTGCCGGAGAAGCATCACTGGGCATCCGTTGTGACTTCTTCTTTTCCTTTGTTTCCTCCTGATATTTTTCTAGGCTAGGATAGTGTTTCTTGGCCGCTTCGGTTGACTCCGAAGAGTAGGGTGGGGGTCTCGTTCCTAGTGTGGGGGCTGTTCCCTGGGGTGGGGGGGGCGGTGGCAAGGGTGGCGGCAATAATTCCTGTTGTCTAGCCTGTACACTCAACTGTAAATCTGGGTAGTCCTCCTCATTGGATTGGAAAACTTCCTTCTTTT
Source organism: Anolis carolinensis (assembly GCF_035594765.1). Lineage (NCBI taxonomy): Eukaryota > Metazoa > Chordata > Lepidosauria > Squamata > Anolidae > Anolis > Anolis carolinensis. The sequence continues at coordinate 216,341,156 of NC_085841.1, forward strand.
TCCCCTCCTTCTTCACCACCATACATTTGCCATTCCTGCACTGTCGAACCCAACCTGGATCTTCTCTAACTACCCGTTCCCACGTAGCAATATAGACCCACTGGTTCGGATGATTCACAGCACAATATTCTTCCACTGTTCGGATCAGTTTCAGATCCCACGTTCCTTCTACTTGCCAACCTAAACCAAAATCTGGCCATTCTCCCTGACACAAATTTCTCAGTCTATAATCTCTTAGGTCCCTTGGATTCCCTGCTACGGCTCTGCTAGCAAAAGAGCCAAAATTATCTAAGATGCATTGTAAGGGAGTGGAGCTCTTTGAATTTTTCCCTCCCATCCTGCCTAATAGAGGGGACTGTCCTGGCCTGGGCACCTGGCCACTCACGGCATGCGTCAGGAAACACAAGACAGAACCCCTTTCTACCTCCCTGGGAACTTTTTTTTTTTTTTTGTCCCTCCCAGCGCTGGCGTTCCCTTAATATCTCATGCAAACCCCTATACTTGCCAGATTTCTGTAGACGTCGGACCAACCTTCGCCCCTGGGCTTTTTTCCCCTGGATCCTTTTCCTCCTAGCCGGTTTCTGTGGAACCTCGCTGATGTTGCAGCTCTCACCGTCAGTCGGCGTTGGCATCAGAGGCAAGCACCGCAGCCGGTCGTGTAGTATTCAGGGGCCCCTTCTCGTCTCACGGTAGTTGCCTCAGGCCCCCACCGCTGAGTTGAGGCCGTCCCGCCAACGGGATCCGTCTCCAAATCTCCTGGCCCGTCTTATAGGAAAAAATCACGTCGGGGTCACCAGAAAATGTAGCGGAACCTTCGTGCTACGGTTCTTGTTGGCGCAGTGGAGGAATTTGAAGACGGACAACTGAAGGAATTTCCCAGAAAGCAGTTTTATTTCGCTAATGGCCACTAGGGGTCCCCCTAGCACAAAGTAAGTGCTTCTCCAGGGGAACCGACCAGTGGCATGCTGAGTGAACATTTATACACACTACAGGGTTCGGGTTATGCCCGCCCACAAGCAAATTCATTGGCTTAGAGTTGTGACGCTGCCCAATCAGTGCTGACCAGCAGGCCGGCTGCACCCTTTTGTGCCGTGCTCACAAATCTTTCAGAGCGCCTGCGTACGCATGCGCTGTTTGTTTATCTTTAGCTTTCATTTCCTCAGAAACACATGATTTCCCAGAAGTCACATGTTTCTGTGAGTTTATGCACCCGGGTCGCTAGCTGTCGCCATCTCTGCCCATATATGGTATTTCCTGGGGTTCCTTAACCTCCCGCCTCACAGTCATGGGAGTTGTAGATTTGCAAGATCTCTAGGCCTCTCTGTCCAAAGGTGTTGCTGGTGCCTCATCAAGCTACAACTCCCATGATTCCATAGCATTGAAACATGGCAGTTAAAGTGGTGTCAAATTGCATTAATTCTAATAATAATAATAATCCATCAGAACAAATGCAATTAAGGCCAAGATCGAAAAATCAGCTGATGACCCAAAATGCAGACTGTGCAAGGAAACCGATGAAACTATTGATCATATCCTCAGCTGCTGTAATAAAATCTCATAGACAGACTACAAACAGAGGCACAACTATGTGTCCCAAATGATTCATTGGAACTTATGCCTCAAGTACCACCTCCCAGCAGCAAAGAACTGGTGGGATCACAAACCTTCAAAAGTATTGGAAAATGATCACGCAAAGATACTGTGAGATTTCTGAATCCAGACTGACAAAGTTCTGGAACACAACACACCAGACATCACAGTTGTGGAAAAGAAAAAGGTTTGGATCATTGATGTTGCCATCCCAGGTGACAGTCGCATTGATGAAAAACAACAGGAAAAACTCAGCCGCTATCAGGACCTCAAGATTCAACTTCAAAGACTCTGGCAGAAACCAGTGCAGGTGGTCCTGGTGGTGATCGGCACATTGGGTGCCGTGCCAAAAGATCTCAGCTGGCATTTGGAAACAATAGACATTGACAAAATTACAATCTGCCAACTGCAAAAGGCCACCCTACTGGGATATGCGTGTATCATCCGAAAATACATCACACAGTCCTAGACACTTGGGAAGTGTTCGACTTGTGATTTTATGAAACGAAATCCAGCATATCTATCTTGTTTGCTGTGTCATACAACAACAACAACAACAACAACAATAACAACAACAACAATAATCTATCCCAGCCTCCAGCTGGTTTCTGGGGTGTTGGTGTGGGCACTCTGCAGGAAATCAAATATCTTTAGTTCACATCCTCACTCAATTTAAATGGCTGTGTAGAACCGCATTTAGCTCTGACAACAACTAAAGTGTAGTTTGCTTGTATTGACTTTTCCAGTAAAGTTATCATTTGCTTCTAAGTGAGACTTTTATTTGAGAGACATGCTAGGCATTACACCTGACAAAGAAAACAGAAATATTTCATTGTTGTGTAAGAGAATGAGAAAAACAAAGATTTACATTCTTGGTAAGGAGAATGTCCCTGCATTGGTTTCCTGTTTGTTTATAGGTAATGACCTTGGATACTTTCAATACTTTCAATGGTTAGTAAAATACCAAGATATCTGAAGGATCGCCTTTTCCCATTTAAGCTTGCCCACAAATTAAGATCATCTTCACAACCTGTTGTATGCCTTAAAAACAACTACAATGCAATCAGTAGGAGGAAGGCTTTCTCTGCCCATTGCTGCCATCTCATTTCCTCATAATTGACCTTTTGGAAGCTGTTAAAGATTTTCCTTTTCAGGAAGGCTGTCATTATGCAATTTAAAATTGTGTTTTTAATTGGCTTCCATTTTCTGAAGGAGTTAAATATTTTGATTGCTGCCATGTTGCTGTTTTCTGATCATGTTTTCAGCCTAAGCAATTGCAAAATGGCAAAACAGCAGTTATGTAAATGCCATTGACCTAATGGATCTACTCTGAATGTTATTACAATTGGATCCAATCTTCATGCTTAGCCTTTATGTTGTAAATTAAAAAAATGTGAGTTATTTAAAAAATAACGTTCCTCAAATTGTTCAGAGAAATTTTTGAACTAGATATATATCTAACATTGCAATCCTGTACGCATCAGCTCAGAAATTAGCACCACTGATTTCAATGCTCAACTGGGCTCAACTTGTATTTTGCTTTTGGGAGAAAAACTCACTAATGTCTAGTACAGGGGTCCCCAAACTAAGGCCCGGGGGCCGGATGCGGCCCTCCAAGGTCATTTACCTGGCCCCCGCCCTCAGTTTTATAATATATTTTTATATCAGTTTTAATAATATAATATATTGTATATACATATAATATTGATAAAATATTATAATGTTATACAATATAATACTAATAATAATACCATATAATAATATTAATTATATATTATATATTACATATAGTATTACAGTATAGTGGTATAGTTCAATATAATGCTAATATTGTGCTATGCTAATAATATAATATATTGTATGTACATACAGCTGCTCTGAGTCCCCTTCGGGGTAAGAAGGGTGGGATATAAATGTAGTAAATAAATGTAGTAAGTAAATAAATAATTAATTTTAGACTTAGGCTCACCCAAATTCTGAAATGACTTGAAGGCACACAACAACAACAACAACAACAACAACAACAACAATCCTAATTAACTTGACTATCTCATTGGCCAGTAGCAGGCCCACACTTTCCATTGAAATCCTGATAGGTTTATGTTGGTTAAGATTGTTTTCATTTTTAAATATTGTATTGTTCTTTCATTGTTGTTGTTGTTTTGCACTACAAATAAGACATGTGCAGTGTGCATAGGGATTTTTTTGTATTTTTTTCAAATGATAATTCGGCCCCTCCATAGTCTGAAGGATTGTAGACCGGCCCTTTGCTTTAAAAGTTTGAGGACCCCTGGTCTAGTATGTCTCCAAATAAAATTCTGATTAAAAAGTTATAACTGCACAGGTTTTCCAAACTGTACTCTGATCAAAACTGAAAGGCTCTTACATATGCCCAGTGTATATTTGGAAAACCACTGAAATACCCAGTTGAGAGTGCTGGGCTAAGATCTGGGAGATTTGTTTCCACAGTGAGCCACAAAATTCACTAGATAATTTCAGCCAGTTACTCTCTCAGCTGGAGGAGGAGAATCATTTGTGCTACAATGAGTGTAAAAGAAAATTATCTGTGCTATGTAGTTGTGTTCTTTGCAGATGAAATAGACATAACATACCTGAAATCACCTGCCCTAACTACTGCTTCTGGCTGTGATACACTAACAAGAAATTACTTAATGTGAGTGCACTGAAGAAATTCTAGCCAGAAAGACATTCTTCTTAGTTGCATTTTGCCTGCAGAAAGGAAATATGCAGACTGACCTAGAGAGAAAATAAACTTACAAAAGGAGAGGAAAATCTAGGTTCAATTGTTCTGTTCTCAGAAATCTATAGCTGCAATCCCATAACATTTTTCCTGGTAGAAAATCTCACTGAATAAAGAGAAGCTTATTTCTGAGTAGACAGACAGAGGAGCATAGCATGAAAGCTAAAGTAAGTATTTGTTGCGCAAACTCATACAAAAATGTTAGTGAAGAGTGAGAAATTGATCTAAATGTAACAGAACATCACTTTTGGGATTGACTAAGTGCTGAAGAATCAGTTTCACACACACTAACTAAATAGAAAAATTGTAGTGCTCATTAACAAAAAGGGTTCCTCTAATAATTACAGTAGAGTCTCACTTATCCAACACTCGCTTATCCAACGTTCTGGATTATCCAACGCATTTTTGTAGTCAATGTTTTCAATATATCGTGATATTTTGGTGCTAAATTCATAAATACAGTAATTACTACATAGCATTACTGCGTATTGAACTACTTTTTCTGCCAAATTTGTTGTGTAACATGATGTTTTGGTGCTTCATTTGTAAAATCATAACCTAATTTGATGTTTAATAGGCTTTTCCTTAATGCCTCCTTATTATCCAACATATTTGCTTATCCAACATTCTGCCGGCCCGTTTATGTTGGATAAGTGAGACTCTACTGTATAAGTAATTACCTATGAGTAAAGGAGCCCTAGTGGCGAAGTGGGTTAAAGCACTGAGCTGCTGAACTTGTGGACCGAAAGGTCCCAGGTTCAAACCCCGGGAGCGGCGGGAGTGGCTGCTGTTAGCTCCAGCTTCTGCCAACCTAGCAGTTCGAAAACATGCCAATGTGAGTAGATCAATAGGTACCGCTCCGGCAGGAAGGTAATGGCACTCCATGCAGTCATGCCGGCCACATGACCTTGGAGGTGTCTACGGACAACGCCGGCTCTTCGGCTTAGAAATGGACATGAGCACCAATCCTCAGTCAGACATGACTGGACTTAACGTCAGGGGAAACCTTTACTTTTACCTACCTATGAGTAACAAATAACTTGGACTAGAACTGTAAAAAGACATCTCAGACTAACTTTGATTATCACTATAATCACTTTCCAGAAAATATGGTCTGATGTTAAATGTCAGATAAGATTAGGGAGCTGTTCGTATTCCAGATTTGTGGTCTACACCATTCAGAAGCTCTTGCTATGCATAGACAGACCGATGAGAATTAATAAGCCAAAACATTTAGAAGACAAGTTGCCTCACTCTTAATATAAAGCTCTAGAGCAGTGTTCTCAACCTGTGGGTCCCCAGGTGTTTTGGCCTACAACTCCCAGAAATCCAGCCAGTTTACCAGCTGATAGGATTTCTGGGAGGTGAAGGCCAAAACATCTGGGGACCCACAGGTTGAGAACCACTACTCTAGATCTCTTTTTTTCCATTTTGCATTTCCTTTTCTTTCAATCAATGTTATGATGAAGCAACTAGTTCAGTAGATCTTGTGGGACAATTGTATCTCTTCCTCCCTAAACATATGTTCTTTGGGTAAGAAGCGGGAGGAGAAGGGAAGATATGGTGAGAAAAACATAGCTACACAAATTCATAAATAAGATTGTAGAGTTGCTATGCAAACATTTCAGCTGGAAGCCATATTGGACTTTCTCCTCTTGGCTGGCCAATTTTGTTCTGACATTTTAAAAAACATTCCCCCCCCCCCATCTTTTATCAGGTTAGGATTTTCTGATGAAGGTCCCATTTTTTATCATCTCCTATGTCTGGGGCAATGGTATTGTTTCAGGGTAGTAGCAATGTGAACTGGTTTGGAGGGAAGCTTTAATCCATCCTCACCTGTTTGGTCCAGATCATGCATTTTAGGTAAAGGTAAAGGTTTTCCCCTATCATTAAGTCCAGTTGTGACCGACTCTGGGGGTTGGTGCTCATTTCCATTTCTAAGCCGAAGAGCCGACATTGTCCATAGACACCTCCAAGGTCATGTGGCCGGCATGACTGCATGGAACGCCCTTACCTCCCGCCGGAGTGGTACCTATTGATCTACTCACATTTGCATGTTTTCGAACTGCTAGGTTGGCTGGAGCTGGGGCCAACAGCGGACGCGCATTCTGCTCCCGGGATTTGAACCTGGGACCTTTCGGTCTGCAAGTTCAGCAGCTCAGTGCTTTAACGCACTTCGCCACCTGGCCTCCTATTAATAGTATCAACTAGAGACAACTCAATGAATAAGTGGGACTTCGCTAAAAGATGTCTGACTATTCAACAATCAAGCTAATGAGATGGGACAATCAATGGGATTCAGGCCAATGTGTTTTTTTGTTTGCTGCAAAACTTCTTACACCAAAAGAAAAGGTAAAGCATAGATGCTGACCTAGAGAAATTATGCTCAGTTAATTATATTTTATTCTTCTGACTTCCTTAGAATTTCACCTTGACTTTCAAATTCATTTTGTGAATTTTGTTACCTTCCCGCCAGAGTGGTACCTATTGATCTACTCACATTTGCATGTTTTCGAACTGCTAGGTTGGCTGGAGCTGGGGCTAACAGCGGGCGCTCATTCCGCTCCCGGGATTTGAACCTGGGACCTTTTGGTCCGCAAGATTAGCAGCTCAGCGCTTTAACGCACTGTGCCACTGTTTAATATTTAGCTATCTATTGGTGGGTTTCTACATTTCTGAGCACTTTTCCCTGATGTTTAGCAATAGACTCTCTGAAGTTACAGTTTGAGCTCTATATCTGTGGTAACGGTTTCTGCTGTTTCATTTATCCACATCTGACAAAGCAAATCCTCTAGTCATTTTCTACATCCTGCAGAACAACTGTATAGCATTACTGTTGTTGACCGCGTTTTAGGGGATCGGGCCCTTAAGGAGAGACCCGATCTGGTCCTGAGAGAACGGACCTTGGTGGAGCCAATAGGAAAATATGAGCCGCAATACAACCTGAAGCCGAAATGAAGAAGGTCCGGCAAAGTTGAAGGAAAATTCCGCCAAGGAGTCTTTATTGAGCGATTCAGCTGAAAAGGACTCTAGTAGTGATCATTCAGTCTACTAGGGTACCATATAATCAAAATAAAGCCATATTTATACAATGTTTCAGTCTGACAGCCCCTTGAATTTCCCGCCCCGCTCCCCCGCCCATCTGATCGCGGATAGGCTAAAGGGTTGAATGAGGCGGGCTTTCGTTTCCCGCCTTGCTCTGCTGGCCCAATAGGGAGCTGCTTTTTGTCCCCACTCGAGCCAATCAGGGAGGAGAAGGCGGGAGTTATTGAAACAATGAAGTGACTGAGCAGGAAAGATCGGATTAATTCCTGCCCGGCCGAATTCTAAAGGGATTAATGACAGCAATCAAGGGTTCCTGTCACGTATACAGATTTCAGATATGTCTTGGGGTGTCAGAGGTGGAAGTAAGGATGGGTGGCGATGGGCTCAGCAGGGCGCCTTCCTGAGGTGTCCTAGATTTCCTTTGGAGGAGATATGACAATGTTTGCCTTGAGGGCGAATCACCTTTAGGTCAAAATACTCCGAATTCGGCGACTCAAGCCCTATATTGTCCATGCAATCTGAATCTGATTAGGTTAAGCGGCAGCGGATTAACCTTTTGTTTTTGGGAAGGTAAGCCTGGGTCATAGAAAATGGGACAGGTTCTGGGGTTCAGGTTGAGTTCAAAATATTTCCTATTTGATTTCATGACTTGGCAATTATATGAAATAAAATGAAAAATAAAATAAAGTTGGAATATAAACCCTGCTGGGAAAAATACATATTTTCCGGGGATCCCAAAGAGTACAAATACATATAGGCAGACAGATAGATTTCATGGAAATAAGGGAGAATCCATAAAAGTGAGTTACATTGCATAAGGGGGAATCATGAATGATATAAACAATTGAAAAACATTTGATAAATACGAAGTTCATAACATCTGGGGAACCCAATATGGAAATTCATAAAAGTGGAGTTTTAGCAGCATGATTTTACAATTCATGAAGTTGTTATCTCTTGCCTCAGAGTGCAGGGATAATCCACAGTAAACTCCAGTAAAAAGTCTCAATCACCTTCTACTATAAATATATGGAATATAGAACATAAAGTCTTGACTTTTGAACTATCTTTTACAAAGTCCTGGGGGGGGGGGGGAGGGTGGTCATCTCGATCACATTACTGGGCTTGAAATTCTTCATTTCAACTGTGGTTTTCTATTCAAATTTCCCTGCATATATAGGGGTTACACTATACTAGCTTTTCTCCTTTAAGTAGTCCATGATGTGGTCCCTTCTCTCCTTGGTTATCTCCCTTTTCTCTTTCCAGCCTTTAACTGAATGTTCTTTGCTGTCTCACTGCTTCCAGCTGTTGCAATTAAACTAGCAGTAGTCGTGACCTGGTCTGGGTGCTGCTGACCTCTTGGAGGATCAGCATAATAGCAGCATCCTGCCAGAAACATTAATTTTAAAAATCCAATCAAGACACCCAAAGCACATCCTTCTTTTTTTTTTTTTTTAGCCTCCCAAATTGTATCAAATTGTGTCCCAACGAACGGGTATATCTCAAACAGAATCGAAAACCCGTGGAGAGCAGTTAGCAATCAAGTTAGAAAATATGTCGAGTGATTTGGAATAATGAATAAATGTGAGGAAATAATGGGCCTGCTTGCTGCAAGCAAGAAATGATGCTAAATTCAGTGGATAAATTATGCATTACAAATTATTCCCTCAGGCTCTAGCTTATAATGTTATATTGTAAGGGCTGGGAATTTTTTTTATTTATGCCTCTTGACCAGGCTTTGAAAAAGAATAGCATGACTGTGTTTGGTGGCATCTTAGAGGGACCCAACAGAATAATTAAATTGGTGAGAGGCAGAACAGGCATTCTCATTTGGTAAGCTTAAGCAACTGGATTGCAGCCCCACTTACATATAAGATGGGGAATGTATGAACCACCAGTAATTGATTGCCCATGACTCACATCAGCCCTCACTATTATATCCAGTAGGATATGATCATGGGATTAATAGGAGCCTCCGGTGGCCTAGGGGATAAAAGCCTCGTGCCTTGAAGGTTGGGTTGCTGACCTGAAAGCTGCCAGGTTCGAATCCCACCCGGGGAGAGTGCGGATGAGCTCCCTCTATCAGCTCCAGCTCCATGCGGGGACATGAGAGAAGCCTCCCACAAGGATGGTAAAACATCAAAAACATCTGGGCGTCCCCTGGCAACGTCCTTGCAGACGGCCAATTCTTGTCAGAGTAATTTGCAGCACAGCAGTAGTTGGATGGAGTCAGTGGAATGCAGAACGAAGAGACATCAGAGACGTTGGTAAAACTATATACAAAGTTTTACTATATGCAGTAATAAGACAAACAGACTTGCAGACAAACACAGGACTTGACTCAACTCAGAAGAGAACAGAACTGATGCAATCAGTAATGCATACACACACTTGTGTATGGACACTCCCCAGCTCCAGCCACACATCAAGGTCCCCGCTAAGAAGCAGGAAATCGCATTCAAAGCACCCCCGACAGATGGCCATTTAAGCAGAGGCTGGATGGCCATCTGTCGGGGGTGCTTTGAATGCGATTTCCTGCTTCTTAGTGGGGGGTTGGACTAGATGACTCTACTATTCTATGATTCTATGATTCATCACAGCTTCTCAGCAATTAACTCTTTCCAGACTATAGCACACTCTGGATGATGCAATCAGTATGCAATACAGACAAGACACAAATTTCATTTAAACACTACCAATACACAAATCCCACATTAACAATTCTGTCACTCCAGAAGCAACTCCAGTTGCTCCTGACACGAAAAAAAAACCGGGATTTGTACTCCAGCAGCAAATTGGAGGGGTTCACTGTGACAGCATCTCTCTCCAGGTTGGACCTCCATGGATTCCTATCATTCATCTTGTCCTTTTACTATCAAAATCCATCTCTGTATCTAGTATCAAGTTGGTCAACCATTAAATTCAAATGTTCAGACAGAAATAGTCAAAAGTTATTGCAACACATAACATACATACCTAGTGATGCTGGTTCCATGCACAGTCTATTGTAACTCCTTGGTTTCAACAAAGAATCAATATCCACGAATTGCTTCCACATTCTTAGCTGCCCAAGTCCTATTCAACTCTCTTGAGCAACATGTCCTCAATGTGTGTGTGTGTGTGAGAGAGAGAGCAATGTCATCATGGTTGTAGCTCCCTGCTTGCCAGAGCTCACTCTTTTCCTCTGGATCCAACAACAGCCACTCACAAGGAAAGGGAAAGATGACCAGAGAATACATGTTCTCTTCATTCTTGATCAGTTGAACAAGTGATGAAACCTCAAAAGATAGCAAAGCCAGGACTTTACAGCAATTGCTAGTGGGCACCCAGGTGTCTTCATAATGCTTTACTTTCCTGGATAAGCACCAGAGTGGTAAACTGCTAAAGTTCAGGACTAGGAGTGGATCAGAGAAACTCCCAGATATTCAGACCGCACCTGAAGTCTTTTGTTTTCAGGTCCTCTGGCTGGTGGATGAGGCTCTAAGAGTGACAAGTGGAAAGACATCTTGAGAAGACTCTAGTAAATTCCTTTGTCCTCATCTTGTCGGCACCGCAGTTGAAGGGAGATGTTGACAAGCTGGAAAGCGTCCAGAGGAGGGCGACTAAAATGATCAAGGGTCTGGAGAACAAGCCCTATGAGGAGCGGCTTAAAGAGCTGGGCATGTTTAGCCTGCAGAAAAGAAGGTTGAGAGGAGACATGATAGCCATGTACAAATATGTGAGGGGAAGTCATAGGGAGGAGGGAGCAAGCTTGTTTTCTGCTGCCCTGGAGACTAGGACGCGGAACAATGGCTTCAAACTACAGGAAAGAAAGGAGATTCCACCTGAACATCAGGAAGAACTTCCTCACTGTGAGAGCTGTTCGGCAGTGGAACTCTCTCCCCCAGACTGTGGTAGAGGCTCCTTCTTTGGAGGCTTTTAAGCAGAGGCTGGATGGCCATCTGTCGGGGGTGCTTTGAATGAGATTTTCCTGCTTCTTGCAGGGGTTGGACTGGATGGCCCGTGAGGTCTTTTCCAACTCTACGATTCTATGATCTGGTCTGCCACTGGGTCAGGGCAAAAGGGAAGTGAGGAGAAGAGAGAGGACAATGGAAAGGGAGAAGAAGTGGGCAAGTGAAGCCCAGACCTCTGGTTAAGATCTGCATGCTCTCACATTAAAGGGGAATGAGATCAGAGAGGACACAGAGAAGGAAAGGAAGCAACCATAGCCCTTGCAGAAATCAACATGCTTCCAGTTTCAATGGGAGAAGCAAAGAAACACAGACATTCCAGGAGTCTTCAATGGCCACCCACCAAACAGGACTTGTAGCAGCCTGCAGTAAGTAGAACTTAACATGAGGTTAAAAAAAGTAGTAGGCAAAAAAAGAGAAAGCATTTCACATCAAAGTCTCACATCAAAGTATGGGAGAAAAGATTTTAAAGCTGTGGTGTAATGATTAGAGTTTTGCTTTGGGACTTGGGAAAGATCAGGCTCCATCCCCACCGGGCATAAAACTCACTGGGTGACTTTAGGGCAATCACTCCCTCTCAGCCTGATTTTGACGGCTCTTTGTATCTATGGATTTTGTATCTACAGATTCAACTATCCACAAATTGGAAATATCCTTAGACCGTCTTTTCCCTGCTCCCTTTTTATGACTGTTTCTGACATTTGACGAATTTTGATGAAGCTGTCAGGAAGTTCCTCTGCATTGTGGGAATAGTTCTGTCATAAACTATACCCTCAATGGATTAGAAATGTTTTAAAATGAGGGTGGAGAATGGGATAAGGTCTTATGTCATTGTATATACAGTAGAGTCTCACTTATCCAACATAAACCGGCCGGCAGAACATTGGATAAGTGAATATGTTGGATAATAAGGAGGAATTAAGGAAAAGCCTGTTAAACATCAAAGTAGGTTATGATCTTACAAATTAAGCACAAAAACATCATGTTATACAACAAATTTGACAGAAAAAGTAATTCAATACGCAGTAATGCTATGTAGTAAATACTGTATTTATGAATTGAGCACCAAAATATCATGATGTATTGAAAACATTGACTACAAAAATGGCTTGGATTATCCAGAGGCTTGGATAAGCGAGGCTTGGATAAGTGAGACTCTACTGTAATGGGATTTGAGCATCCATAGGTTTTTGTATCATGAGGAGTCCTGGAATGAAACCCTAGCAGATATTGAACATCCACTGTATACAGTGTTCCCTCACTACTTTGCAGTTCACTTTTCTCGGATTTGCTGTTTTGCAGTTTTTCAATAAACTCAAAGAATATTATAAATCATAAAAAATTACAATTTACAGGCTAAGGAAGGGAGGAAGGATAAGCCAAAGGGAGAGAAAAGGAGCCCAAGTGGCAACGAGAGAGAAGGAAGTGATTTATCAACACACGATTGGTTGATAAAGACTTAAAATAGTGTATAACTACTAAAATAATGTATAAATATTAAAATACATATAGCGTCCCTATTTTGTGAATTTTCACTTATTGTGGGTGGTCCTGGAACCTAACCCCCGCGATAAGTGAGGGAACACTGTACTTCAGCATTGTCAGGATAACTTAGATATGTGTAGAATCATATCCAATATCTTGAACACATTGGAGAAACATCAGGGTACAAACGGAAATAATAAAGTTGACCTCAGCCAGGCCCAACCCTGTGGTCTCATTAGAGGCATTTTCTATTACTTAGGACCTGGGCCGAAAAATGCTAAAGGCACTAGATCCTGTATGATCTTGGAAGCTAAGCAGGTTCAGATCTGAGCAGTACTTGGATGGGAGATAATGAAAGAATGGCAGGTTCTGTAGGCTATATTTCAGAGGAAGGAACTGGTAAATCACCTCTGAGTATTTCTTGCCTAAGAAAACCCTAAGAAATTCGTGAGATCACTTTACATTGACAGCAACTTGAAGGCACATCAACACTCGCACATATTCCTGATCTGGCAGCCTTATTAGGAAACGACATAACAAACCAGAATTCAATTAAAAGCACAACATTGAAGGAGCCACCTATTTTAGTGTATCAGTATACTTGAGACATTCCCCCCCCCACCCAAAAAAAACCAACAACCCCTGAATACAATAATAAAACACAGTGGTTTTGTTTTTCATTGTAAAAAATGACAATAAGTAATTTTCTCCATTTGGTGTCTCCAAAAATAATTCAAGTCTCCAATAAAATTTAATTTTTTCTCAAGTTTGTTGAGACAACATATCATTCCTATGATGCACTTTATTTGTCAAGACAGACATCTTGGAAATTTGTCAAAGTTTTGAGAATTCATAGAATCATAGAATTGTAGAGTTGGAAGAGACCTCACAGGCCATCCAGTCCAACCCCCTGCAAGAAGCAGGAAAATCTCATTCAAAGCACCCCCGACAGATGGCCATCCAGCCTCTGCTTAAAAGCCTCCAAAGAAGGAGCCTCCACCACACTCCAGGGCAGAGAGTTCCACTGCCAAACAGCCCTCACAGTGAGGAAGTTCTTCCTGATGTTCAGATAGAATCTCCTTTCCTGTAGTTTGAAGCCATCGTTCCGTGTGCTAGTCTCCAGGGCAGCAGAAAACAAGCTTGCTCCCTCCTCCCTATGACTTCCCCTCACATATTTGTACATGGCTATCATGTCTCCTCTCAGCCTTCTCTTCTACAATCTAAACATACCCAGCTCTTTAAACCGCTCCTCATAGGGCTTGTTCTCCAGACCTTTGATCATTTTAGTCGCCCTCCTCTGGACGCTTTCCAGCTTGTCAACATCTCCCTTCAACTGTGGTGCCCAGAATTGGACGCAGTATTCCAGGTGTGGTCTGACCAAGGCAGAATAGAGGGGTAGCATGACTTCCCTGGATCTAGACGCTATACCCCTATTTATGTAGGCCAGAATCCCATTGGCTTTTTTTCGCCGCCGCATCACATTGTAGGCTCATGTTTAACTTGTTGTCCACGAGGACTCCAAGAACTTTTTCACATGTACTGCTGTCGAGCCAGGCATTGTCCCCCATTCTGTATCTTTGCATTCCATTTTTTCTGCTGAAGTGAAGTATCTTGCATTTGTCCCTGTTGAACTTCATTCATGAACATCTCTCTAATCTGTTAAGATCGTTTTGAATTCTGCTCCTGTCTTCTGGAGTGTTAGCTATCCCTCCCAGTTTGGTGTCGTCTGCAAACTTGATGATTGTGCCTTCTAACCCTTCATCTAAGTCATTAATAAAGATGTTGAACAGAATCAGGCCCAGGATGGAACCCTGCATATGGCACTCCACTCATCACTTCTTTCCAAGATGAAGAAGATGCATTAGTGAGCACCCTTTGGGTTCGTTTGCTTAGCCAATTACAGATCCACCTAACCATAGTTTTGCCTAGCCCACATTTGACTAACTTGTTTCACTCCATAGTTGTCTTACTGAGCTTTTCCTACTGAGCCCAAACAACGTGATTTGGGACCATAAGGTTTTCTGATTCTTTCCTCAACCATTGGTTCTTAGGACCTATTCTCATCATTTTAATGTTCAAAGCAGTTCTGTGTGACTTACTTCAGTTTACTTTTCAACAGTAATGGGACTATGCAACTGTCCATATGCTGCTAAATGGAAACTCCCACAACACCTTTCTCAAGGGTCATGTTGATGTGATGGTAGGAGATATATACAGCCTTCAACTCTCTTTTGCAAACTTGTAAGTTAAGTTAGCATCACTTCCATTTTGTAGGTGAGGAAGAAGGGTCTGAGACATCAGGAAGAACTTCCTCACTGTGAGAGCTGTTCAACAGTGGAACTCTCTCCCCCGGGCCGTGGTGGAGGCTCCTTCTTTGGAGGCTTTTAAGCAGAGGCTGGATGGCCATCTGTCGGAGGTGCTTTGAATGCGATTTCCTGCTTCTTGCAGGGGTTGGACTGGATGGCCCGCGAGGTCTCTTCCAACTCTACTATTCTATGATTCTATGATTCTATGAGACAATGTTTTGCGTTTGCTTGAGGCTGCCTGTTGGATTATTAGCTGAGCCAGTGTTTGAAGCAGAAACCCCCTGACTCCCTCCCAGCATGTTCTTGTAGCTGCTGTGTTGTACTAGCTCACAAAATATTGCAACTGTATGGTAGAAGCAACATGTGAAGTTCAGCAGTATCTCAGTGCAAATATGCACTCCAATCATTTTCTAGTTCTTCTTCCTAGAATACTCCCCATCTCTTCAAAATAAAAGTAGGGCTGGACATAGCAGCAGTAATTTGTACACTATACAGTACAATGATAGAATACCTTCTAGTGAAGAAGGTCCCAGGCAAACTGAATGATTAGCTGGCATCTCTCATAATCATTCAGCCAGCATTGACCATTGCCTATACTTGACAAAAGTTTTATGGGAAGGCAATGGCAAACCTTGTGCTCCATGCCTACAAAAAACTTGTAAAAGTCATGCAGCTGCCATAAATTAACAAGCAACTTGAAGGTTTTCTTGACAAGATTTGTTCAAAACAAGCTTGGCAACAATGTCCTCTGAAGCTGAGGTCCAATGTCACTTAGTGGGTTAATGTCCAAGTGGAGATTCAAATCATGGTCTCCAGAGCCGTAGCTCAACGCTCAAACCATTACACCTTACTGTCTCTTGGGCCCCTTCTACACTGTCATATAAAATCCAGATTATCTACTTTGAACTGAATTATATGGCAGTGTAGACTCAGATAATCCAGTTCAAAACAGATAATGTGGATTATCTGATTTGGTAATTTGGATTATATGGTAGTGTAGAAAGGGCCTCCTTCAGAAGTATAGGCAAGAAAAAAACCCATTACATATGAACAAAGCTGGGCAGGAAATTAATCATCACTTAGAAATAGAGCAAGAGCAAGGACAGCATAAAATTCTCTACAGCTGTGCTGTAACTACACTGCCAAAAAGAAACCATAAATGCAGGCAGCTGTGCAAATGCACCTCTTACATTAGTGTTATATGAAAATATGGATGCACCTGCACAAGGTTTTTAATGAGTTCCCTTTCTCTCTCCTTCTTCCCAGCACTAAGGAAAAACATAACTGCAACTAAGTTTAAAGGGAATACAAGACTTTGAGTCAGGCGGCAAATGATGTCCCTGCAAATCAAACATAAGGATTTCAACTTTGTGATCCCTGGCTGCACTATTCAACTTGTAGCCACAACAAACCATGGAGCATCCTCCGAATATTTTACTTGGAGTTAAAATATTGTCCAACTTATTAGAAGTTTGTTATGACCTTTCTTTTTTCTTATTATTATTTTACTTAAAATACATCCATACATCAATACTTTCAATACTCTCCCCCCACTTCAATTTACATTCTCCTTCCAAAATACCATTTCTTCTTGTGGAGGTAATTTCCCATCTACTTCTTTTAAACCCTTCTCAATAAATTTTCCCCAAACCTCATCAAAGACATTTTCCTTCCATACCCCTTTCCTAACTCTTAACCTACATGTCAACTTATTGTTTCTTGCTAATTTCCATAGTTCTTTATGTTGTGGTAATCTCTGAGCGGTTAGACTCAATTTAACCCTCTCTGGGGGAGATTCCACCAAAATGCAGCAGAGCAAAAGCTTTCAAATGCAACAGTTACTTACATGGGGTGAGCAAAGAGAAGCCTTTGTCTATTTAGGATTGCAATAGATTGCAGAATCTCAGTAAAAGTTCAAAAAGGTATTTATTCAGGTCAAAAGAACTCAATTGTAGATAGAAAGGCTTGGGAGCTGTCTAGTCTACTCTAGACTGGTTTCTAAGTAAAAATAAGAAAGGAAAAATAAAAAAACATCTAATTAGTTACATCTTGCCAGGAGAGACAGCAAGATGCTGCTTATTAGCTAGAAGAACAAAGGGGGAGAAGAGACTGAACCAAAAATGGTTCCAACCTCATGGTGCAGTTTATTGGGGCCATAAAAGGCATTCTGAACAATGAGAAGTTAGTGTCCCTGGAGATTCACATTTCTACTAACTTCAAAGTAAGGGATGTGACATAAACAGGATAGAGTGAAACACAGTAAAGCCTGTCTAGGCATGCTTTGGAAACAGGGAAAGGATTCCCTCAATCTAACTCTATCATCTATCTGACTACATTTAGATTTGAGTAGTCCAGGGTGATTCCCAATACTTTATACCATTCTTCTATTTGTATGTTTATTTTACCTTTCCAGTTCCTTGCTATCAACAATCTTGCTGCAGTTAACATATTATTTATTGCTTCCTTCTGTTTTTTTTTTCTTTCAAATTATTGACATTATATAATGACAATGATCTTTCTTCTTAAACAGGCTAACTCACTTTTTTTGTAGTGAGTCAGGGAGAAAACAGATATTATGTATGTACACAGAGTAGAAATATTCCATTGTTTTCACTTGTGTTTATCTAAAAGTCTTGTACATTTGTATGGTGAGTTCAAAATGCTAACACTCATGAATATAGTTAGAGTTGATGCTTCCTTTCTGGAATGAGCTGCATTTTGACTCACCAAGAAATATATTATTACACCAGTTGTATGTATACTAATTAGGAGGAGACACACGCACAGAATGAGCAGTGGGAATGTCCATAGTGGAGTAGTGGATTAAAGCCTTGACTTGAAGGTTGGGTTGCTGACCTGAAGGCTGCCAGGTTTGAATCTCACCCGGAGAGAGCGTGGGTGAGCTCCCTCTATCAGCTCCAGCTCCATGCGGGGACATGAGAGAAGCCTCCCACAAGGATGGTAAAAACATCAAGACATTTGCGCGTCCCCTGGGCAACGTCCTTGCAGATGGTCAATTCTCTCACTTCAGAAGCAACTCAAGTTGCTCCTGACACACACAAAAATTGAAACAAGAGTTTATAATATGAATGTGCTTTCTCTCTTTTTTCACTCTGTTGACCTTATTTCTTCTGTTGAAAATGACCTGTGTCTTAGCTCAAAATAAATTTACTTAAATTCACACACCACACACATAACCCTAAACCCATGATTGGGTTTGAATGCTTAGTCTTTTATGGTTTAAGCTGATGGGTTAAACATTAGAAACATTTTTGCAATTAGTTATATTTATATCTGTTTTTATAGTGTAAAAGAAAAAGGAAAGATCATCAGCATTTTCAAGAAATACAAGTTAAAGGTGTCCTATCACTTAAAATGATATATCACGTTAAAAAGGAAACTTAAAAGCTGGCATATTCAATCTAAAATTAAATACAGATTTTGAATTTCAGGCTGTGAAGCTAAAAAGATCAAAGGAAACTCTTTACAGTTCTTTCGAATTTGGTATTATACTTCCCGGGAGGTCATTTACTCCCATAATTTAGTCTGACTTATTTTGGCTTCAGTTCCATTAAAAGTATGTAGGAAAGAGAGCCTCTCTTTACTTAAATTTTTAACTTCAACCTGTCAGTAAAAAAGAGAAAAGTGGATGATCTACAGAATTGCTAATAGCTTTCAAATCTTTTGACTTTTTGAGCCTGATATGGGGAAAAAATTATCTGGAATGATTGTATTTTAACCCTTTTGACCGTTCCTGCCCATAATGGGCCCGTTTATTGAAATGGAACTTTACTACTGCCCTTGAATATATACTATGGATTCTATAGTTTCCACTGTAATGACTCCCTTGCCTATCATAATTTTGCTTAGGTAGACATAATTATGTGGGGAAAGCCTGCCATGTTTCTCTTAAAGTAATTAGAAGAAAATATTGAAAGGATTGACTATTTAAGGCAGGTGCCAGTAACCATCCAAAAGTTCACACAGTGATCGGAATGATCTAACTCTCATGGGAAGAGAGTAGAAAATGACATTAGTCAATGAAACTGTTCTCTGTACTTGGGCTCATCAAACATTTAGCTGTGTTGTCTTTTGAAATCAGGGATTTGATCAAGGCATAAAACACATTTCCTAGAAATTGGGCGTGCTAATTGGTGAATTCTGAGAAACACAGTCAAAAATCTGAACTTTTCCAAAGTCAGTCCAGATTCATTGTGTGAATTGTTCCATAATAAGCTTCACCACAGGTATGTCAATATCACTAAGTTACAATTTTTTAAAGTAGATCTTTTTCTCTGTCACTGGAAATATCTTAATTCTATGCTTGACAGAGAAGTTGTGTTTTCTTCTTCTACAGCTAAGTTAAGTGTATCTCACCTGAGTTGGCTAATTCAAGTCTGAGGAATATATTTCTGCCTACAGAAATATCAAAGTTCCATCACAATGTGACACCTTTCCAGAAGAAGTAGAAGAAGATATTTGTATTGCTAGGAATTTAGTTATGGTTGGACTTATAGGTAAAAGTAAAGGTTTCCCCTGATGTTAAGTCCAGTCATGTCCGACTCTGGGGGTTGGTGCTCATCTCCATTTCTAAACCGAAGAGCCGGCGTTGTCCATAGACATCTCCAGGTCATGTGGCCAGCATGACTGCATGGAGTGCCATTACCTTCCCACCAGAGCAGTACCTATTAATCTACTCACATTTGCATGTTTTCGAACTGCAAGGTTGGCAGGAGCTGGGGCTAACAGTGGGCACTCATTCCGCTCCCGGGATTTGAACCTGGCACCTTTCGGTCCGCAAGTTCAGCAGCTCAGCACTATAACACACTGCGCCACCAGGGGCCCCAGTTGGACTTATGCTGGCTTCATATTTTAGTGGGGATTCCACAGATATTTCTAAGGAAATATGGATGTTAAATATATGATACGGTCAGAAAAGTGCAAGATGGACCCATAATGGATACATTTAGCTGTAGACTGAAAATGCCTTAAAGGTTTGGAGCAAAAAAAATGATTTTAAAAATGGCCCCACTGTTTTTCTGTCACTCCTACTGTTTGCTTCAGCTGTCAAATTCTTTCAGTCTGTATAATATACTTGATTTTAGGCAAAAGGCTGGTAAGCTATATTCAGCTTGTCCCCATATGGATTTGTGATGATCACTTTACCTCAAGCTGATGGCAACAAATTGAGGAATTTAGGAATCCAGTTGACAGGAAATCCCCATCAAGATTTTTCCTTTTGCATCTCCTTTGCTTTGGAAATCATGATGTTACCAATAAGACAACTAGTGGATGATGATGCACTAATAAGACCATGTAAACCTGAACTGGCTGACCTTAGTATGGTTTTTGTCCTTCCCTGTTAAGGCTGCCATTATTATTGAGATGGCATCAGTATCCACAGTATCCCAGCTCTAAAGAATATCTTGGCTCTCTTTCTGAATAGCCATAACCATCTATTTCCCTCTATTAGTGTCTGGTCTTTGGGAGCTGTTTTGACAACCATTCTCTCTCTCCCTCTTCTTCCTTAAAGTGCTTCCTCTGCATTCTTGCATGCACTCATTTGTATAGAGGATTCAGAAAGAAGGAATTGATATTCTTGCCTACTAGCAAAACAATTCACATTGGTTGAGCACAACCCAATGATTGTTTTCAAGGAGTATTGCCACCTGCCATTGTAATGATGCTGATTCTATGTTTCCATAACTAGAATGCCATTGTTGCCAGCTGAATGTGTTGCTGAGATTAGGATCTCATCCCAAGGAATACTCAGTGCTCTGATATACAAGTACAAAACACTCTTGTGTTGCATCACTTAGAACAATCATATATATGCATTATTTGCCACTTCTTATTTTAGGATTAGAGCTGGGGTTATTTTTATTTATTGTTTGAGAAACAAATTAGGTAAAGGTTTCCCCTGACGTAAAGTCCAGTCATGTCTGACTCTGGGGGTTGGTGCTCATCTCCATTTCTAAGCCAAAGAGCCAGCATTGTCCGTAGATACCTCCAAGGTCATGTGGCCGGCATGACTGCATGGAGTGCCATTACCTTCCCCCCGGAGCGGTACCTATTATCTACTCACATTGGCATGTTTTCGAACTGCTAGGTTGGCAGAAGTTGGAGCTAACAGGGGGCGCTTATTCCGCTCCCGGGATTTGAACCTGGGACCTTTCGGTCTGAAAGTTCAGCAGCTCAGTGCTTTAACACACTTCGCCACCGGGGCTCCTTTAGAAACAAATTGGGGGTACAGTTATATATTTTTTAAAGGCACAAACGAAGTTAGAAAACTTGACATTATACTAGATTTCCTTTGACCAGAAGCTGGCCACTTGGGGAACCTCTGGTGTCGCTGTGAGAAGGTTCTCCATTGTGCATGTAGCAGGGCTCAGGCTGCATTGTAGTAGGTGGTCTGTGGTTTGCTCTTTTCCACACTTGCATGCCGTGGACTTCACTTTGTAGCCCCATTTCCTAAGGTTGGCTCTGCATCATGGTGCCAGAGTACAGTCTGTTCAGCACCTTCCAGGTCACCCAGTCTTCTGTGTGCCCAGTGTTGTGACTCAGCTGGAGCCTCAGAGTGACTCTGATGGGGATTATGGGATTCAGGTTCAAGATGATGGAATTCAGGTTCAAGATGACTCTGGTGGGAATTATGGGATTCAGGTTCAGAGTGTTCCTGCTGTGGAAGATGAGGAACAGGGAGGCTTTCCCATGGCAGGGAATGGTGTTGATGATACTGAAGCTAGCCAGGTGCGAATTGACTCAAGAAGGGAGGACAGCTCCCAGTTTGATAGCATGCAGACAGACGCTAACGCTAACGAGCTGTCTGGCCTTGACGAAACAGAATCTTTAGATTGAGTTGGCTGTTTGGAATTCAGGATTCACAGGAGTGTTAGAATAGCAAACAAGAGGGAGGTCAGAGGCCAAAGAAATACTTTCATGCTATGCAAAGAGTATTAAAATGGTGTGCTGAGAGAGAAACTTTTGTCAAAGCAACTTCTCGCTCAAGTCAAGAAGCCAGCTCACGCTTTCCTGGATTGTCTTACAGCCTTGTGTGTTCATGTTCATGGAACTTTGTCATGCATTAATGAACCTTGGTTTATGCTTTATGTTTTCTTGGATTATACTTTTAAGCCTTGTTTTACAACTATCTTTTGGAACTTTACTTTTGTTTTTTAAGAACTATTTACTTCCTATTTCCTAATAAACTACAAAAGACTTTATCCTGTGTGCAGCCTAGTGTATTTAGCAAGGTGAAGCTAACCTGAGGTGCGACACCCAGGAGGTAGTTTCTCATCAGCTATCAGTCATGGATTAAGGTTCTGGGTTTTTGCCTGCCTCTTTGGTGCTCCTACAAGTATGTCTGTAGATCTTAGGAAGCTGTTTCTTGATTTAAGGCTGTCATGCTTGCTGATATCTGAACAGAGGATGGGCCGGAGATATCACTGCCTTGGTCCTTTCATTGCAGACTGTAATGAAGAAGAGCTGAGGTGCATTTTGTGCAGGCTTGATGTTAAATAATTACAGTAGAGTCTCACTTATCCAACACTCGCTTATCCAACGTTCTGGATTATCCAACTCATTTTTGTAGTCAATGTTTTCAATACATCATATTTTGATGCTAAATTTGTAAATACAGTAATTACTACATAGCATTACTGCGTATTGAACTACTTTTTCTGTCAAATTTGTTGTGTAACATGATGTTTTGGTGCTTAATTTGTAAAATCATAACTTAATTTGATGTTTAATAGGCTTTACCTTAATGCCTCCTTATTATCCAACATATTCGCTTATCCAACATTCTGCCGACCCGTTTATGTTGGATAAGTGAGACTCTACTGTAGTTTGATGAGGTAGAGGATTTCACCTAAGAGCTAGGCAAATTGCTGTGAAAATTGAAAGTATTCTTCTATAGATCATCCAGAGCTTTGGTAAAATAAAACAAAACAAAGCCCTATAAGGTTTCTTTTTAAGTGGCTTTTTGGAGAATCCCCATTCATTGATAAGTGTTTGATACATTAGAACTATGCAATGATGGGTCTATGTGTTGTCGAAGGCTTTCATGGCCGGGATCACAGGGTTGTTGTATGTCTTTCGGGCTGTGTGGCCATGTTCCAGAAGCATTCTCTCCTGACGTTTCGCCCACATCTATGGCAGGCATCCTCAGAGGTTGTGAGGTATGGAGAAAACTAAGCAAAGAGGTTAATATATATCTGTGGAAAGTCTAGGGTGAGAGAGGTCAGTGTGAATGTGTGTAGTTAATCACTTAAATTAGCATTGAAAAGCTTATCTGCTGTCTTCTTCCTGCCTCTGGGGCATCCTTTGTTTAGAGTCGTTAACTGCCCTTGGTTGATTCATGTCTGGAAACCCTCTGTTTTCAGAGTATTGCTTTTTATTTACTGTTCTGATTTTTGAGTTTTGTAATACTGGTAGCCAGATTTTGTTCATTTTCATGGTTTCTTCCTTTCTGTTGAAGTTGTCCACATGCTTGTGGATTTCAATGGCTTCTCTGTGTAGTCTGACATGATAGTTGTTAGAATGGTCCAGCATTTTTGTGTTCTCAAATAGTATTCTGTGTCCAGGCTGGTTCATCAAATGCTCTGCTATGGCTGATTTCTCTGGTTGAATTAGTCTGCAGTGCCTTTCATGTTCTTTGACTCTTGTTTGGGCGCTGCGTTTGGTGGTCCCTATGTAGACTTGTCCACAGCTGCATGGTATCCGGTAGACTCCTGCAGAAGAGAGAGGATCCCTCTTGTCCTTGTGGGGAATGCCACAGTAATCATGGAAACAAAACAATACAAAGAAAAAATCAGACAACTTCTAGATCCCACAATTTACAAGAAACTGAAACAAGACCCCACTAACAAAATCACCAGAAAAACGAACACTCTAATCAAGAACTCCTCCATTAACTTTGACATACGCCAACAGCTGTGCAAATCAGAAGCCCTCCCACCCAGGCTTTACGGACTCCCCAAAATCCACAAGGACTCCATCCCACTCAGACCCATTGTAAGTGCCATTGGATCGCCGACTTACAACCTGGCAAAATTTCTGGCTACACAGCTACAAACCCACATTGGGCTCACTGCACATTATATCAAGGACTCTACACACTTTATAGAAAAGATCAGCAACCTCAATCTAAGCACCAAGGACATCCTGATCAGCTTTGATGTGGTGTCCCTTTTTACCAAAGTCCCAGTAGCTGACACCCTCACACTAATCAAACAAAACTTCCCAGAAGACATCACAGCCCTGTTTCACCATTGCCTCACCACTAGCTACTTTCAGTGGGACACTGGATTCTATGAACAGAAGGATGGAGTGGCCATGGGGAGCCCTCTCAGCCCAGTAGTAGCAAATTTCTATATGGAATACTTTGAAAAACAGGCCCTTGAAACAGCACCAAAAAAGCCAACTGTTTGGTTCAGATACGTAGATGACACCTTCACAATTTGGAGCCATGGAGAGGAAGAACTCAGCAAGTTCCTGGACCATCTTAACAGCATCCACCCAAACATCCAATTCACCATGGAAAAAGAAAAGGAAGGAAAACTGCCATTTCTAGATGTTCTGGTCATCCGCAAACCCAATCAACAATTGGGCCACACAGTTTACAGAAAACCTACACACACAGATAGATACCTTCATAAAAACTCCAACCATCACCCAAGTCAAAAAAGGAGCACAATCAAAGCCCTGACAGACCGTGCACAAAGAATCTGCGAACCTCACCTCCTCCAAGGTGAACTCAACCACCTAAACTGGGCTCTACAGGCCAATGGATACTCCACCACAGACATCAGAAGAGCTGCAAGGCCAAGAACAAGCCATGAGAGTCAAGACAAAGATCCACCCAGAGGAAAGGTGTTCTTACCATACATCAAGGGAACTACTGACCGCATAGGGAAGCTGATGAAGAAGCACAACCTACAAACTATCTACAGACCCACGAAGAAAATCCAACAAATGCTACGGTCAGCGAAGGACAAGAGGGATCCTCTCTCTTCTGCAGGAGTCTACCGGATACCATGCAGCTGTGGACAAGTCTACATAGGGACCACCAAACGCAGCGCCCAAACAAGAGTCAAAGAACATGAAAGGCACTGCAGACTAATTCAACCAGAGAAATCAGCCATAGCAGAGCATTTGATGAACCAGCCTGGACACAGAATACTATTTGAGAACACAAAAATGCTGGACCATTCTAACAACTATCATGTCAGACTACACAGAGAAGCCATTGAAATCCACAAGCATGTGGACAACTTCAACAGAAAGGAAGAAACCATGAAAATGAACAAAATCTGGCTACCAGTATTACAAAACTCAAAAATCAGAACAGTAAATAAAAAGCAATACTCTGAAAACAGAGGGTTTCCAGACATGAATCAACCAAGGGCAGTTAACGACTCTAAACAAAGGATGCCCCAGAGGCAGGAAGAAGACAGCAGATAAGCTTTTCAATGCTAATTTAAGTGATTAACTACACACATTCACACTGACCTCTCTCACCCTAGACTTTCCACAGATATATATTAACCTCTTTGCTTAGTTTTCTCCATACCTCACAACCTCTGAGGATGCCTGCCATAGATGTGGGCGAAACGTCAGGAGAGAATGCTTCTGGAACATGGCCACACAGCCCGAAAGACATACAACAACCCAATGATGGGTCTGCTCACCATTTCTTACTCCCGCTTAGTAAAACCTAAAGCAAGCACAGAGGCAATTTGGATTTCCCTGGTTTGGTGTTTCTTTGTTGCTTCGTGGGTCTCTAGCAAAGCCCTCATGCAAATATCGCCCCAGGTCTATTTGTACAATGCAATTATGCATGCATTAGGTACTAAATGGTAACAAAAGGCATTTAATATTAATCACATCTGAAGGTAACCATATTGTGATCATAGACTGCACCCGTATGGCTTCCCAGCTAGATTTCCACTTAACACGGGTGGAAGAGAAGCCCTGTTCTAAATTGAATTACATAAAAGGAAGCTGCACACTGATTCCCAGCAGCATGTTTTGTCAAAACACTTTGTCTCATCTGTGATTTCTGATGCTGTAGTCAAAAGCCTTGACTGCAAGTAATGGGTTCATAAAACCTATCTTTAAAATTTTACCTGACAGTAATGCTGTGCAAATATCTGCACTTCTAGTTCACCTTCTCCACTTGTTTACATCAGGATTTTAATGGAGTGGCTGTCACAGAACAACAGCTAAAGGCCACCGCTTGATAAGTTGCTGTAAAAATAGACTGTTCAGAATGCGAATTCTCTTCTTCAGTTCAGCCATTATAATAGGGAAGGGTGAAGTTTTTGGTTAAAAGATAGACAGTTGCTGGGAGGACTGCAATGAAAGCCGCTGGAGCATTTGCTATTTAGATGAAAGTAGGAAAGAACTACATTTCCCATAAATCTTCAGGCTGGCTATGGAACTTAAAAAGACAAAAAGACTGTTAGAAGAGAGAAGCCCTATGGCTATTTGTTTTATGCCTTAATCTATTTTTATCATTTATAGAATCATAGGAGCTTATCGCATAAACCCCGCTATTCTCAAACAGTCATGCTATCATAGATAGTGGATGCACACCAGGTTGAGCACTTTTGATGTTTATACTTCTATTCACTCACACAATTGCTCCAATTGGCAGTTCATGATTCTGCTGTTGTACTTCTGCATTATCCTGCCTTTTATCTTTTATTTTTGTTTAATGTAAATTCACAATTCCAGCTTTGAAAATCAAAAAAGAAAGAAAAGAAAAATATACCCATAAACTATAAAATAAAAGGAAAAAGGCCAGCTTGACAGTAGCCAGGCAGAGTGGGGAGTGGAGAATCCTGTCTACTGACATCACTTTACCGCCAGCATGCTTGCACAAAAATTGAACAGATATATATCTCCTGTATCTGGAGATCTCTCAGGAAAGTGCAATGAATAAAATAATCTTATGTATGTGCATAATGGGCCCATGAATTTGATAGAGTTTCCTTAGGCAAGGAATACACGTGGGTGGTTTTGCCAGTTGCTTCTTCTGAAATATAATCTATAGCACCAGGTATTTGTTGGCAATCTCCCATCCAAGTACTCACCCAGGCTGACCCTGCTTAGCTCTCAAGATTAGACAGTGATATTAGTGCCATGTTTTGTCCAACTTGTAACACTTTTGCTAAAGTATTTTTTTATCTATGTTAATTCAGTGCTGTGGTTTAGCTAATGTCATCTGGTTTTGATATTTAGTTGGTGTTTTCATCCGCCCTAGATAAAGGTAAAGGTTTTCCCCAAATATTAAGTCAAGGCGTGTCCGACTCTGGGGGTTGGTGCTCATCTCCATTTCTAAGCCAAAGATTGTCCGTAGATGTCCGTACTCAGAGTAAGCCTTTTTATCCTGAAAGCTATCAAGAAAAGAGCACATTTTCTGAAAGAAGAATCAGGAAAATAAGATTTCTGACTGCAAACAGAAAGTCAGCTGCAGTCCTTGCTTCCTTTCTGCCATGTTTTTATTTGTGTTGTACTTTGAAATGGTCATAAGACTGGTCAAATAAATTATTATTATTATTATTATTATTATTATTATTGACACAACAATATTGTATGACACAGCAAACAAGATAGATATGCTGGATTTCATATCACAAAATCACAAGTTGAACACTTCCCAAGTGTCTAGGACTGTGTGATGTATTTTTGGATGATGTGTGCAGATCCCAGTAAGGTGGCCTTTTGCAGTTGGCAGATCGTAATTTTGTCAATGTCTATTGTTTCCAAATGCTGGCTGAGATCTTTTGGCACGGCACCCAATGCACCGATCACCACCGGGACTACCTGTACTGGTTTCTGCCATAGTCTTTGAAGTTCAATCTTGAGGTCCTGATAGCAGCTGAGTTTTTCCTGTTGTTTTTCGTCAATGCGACTGTCACCTGGGATGGCAACATCAATGATCCAACCCTTTTCTTTTCATTATTATTATTATTACATGTATTATTTTACTCTATTATTATTAAAAGGATACATAAGCACATTTACATTGAAGAAGATGAGAATAATGATTTAATCAGAGTTGGACAAGCTTATCTTAAATTAGAGCTTTATGTAAATATTCAAAAACATTTAACCTACTGATGCTTCAATTAATGTAATTTTATTGGTATCTGTTTTTATTTCTGAAATTTACCACTCTTGGCTTATACTGGAATCAATGTTTTCCCAGTTTTTTTGTGGTAAAATTAGGTGCCTCGGCTTATATTCGGGTCGGCTTATACTTGAGTATATACAGTAAGTTCTTTTTGTCTTTTGTTCCAGTTTCCTCAGTTTTCTAAGAAGTATAATCAATTTAGTGTGTGTATTCTCTAGCCCGTATATATTTTTCATGTTCTTGATTTCATTCAAAAATTCAGTTGGTCACTATGTTCCTACATGATGACTGCTACTATCAGAAGGGCATTTGATATTGATGGAAAAAATGCAAAGTATACTGAAATGTAGGTATTAGGGTGATAAAGGTGAACCTTATTCACCTTTGATTTGTATAATTTTAATTAGTCTTCCCTTAATTTAAGCAGCTGCCACATTCTTGCTATGGTGTCCAGAAAGTTGATAGGTTGACTGACTAAGGACTTTGAGGTCATTTGTAGGAACTTTAGAATTTATTTTATTTAAGGTAGATGTGATATCATTGTTACTGTGTTCCTATACATGATATGTGATGTCTTCAATGCATTGTAAAATAATAACTATACAAAGTGTGTGAAATGTTATGAAAGCAGACTCCTAAAATATCTATTAAAATGTCCTTCATCAGTATAGATGCTGATTTATGCAAAATGCATAAACTTGCTCTCTCCTTTTTATTTTGTGTAGTCATCAGTTTGATGACAATCATTTCTACTTAGATGTCACACCTTCATTTCTCCCCGATTAGGTAAAATTAAAGTATTGGCAGAAGTTTTGGGATGGGGACATGCTGAATGAATACATTCTTGGGAATGCTAAAATTAACTTTGCTTAACTCTGTGATAATTTTGAGTTTCTATTCTTGTATGTGATAATTTGTAAATTTGTAGCAGTACAGTAAGCTTGAGATTTTGACAAATCTTATTGACATATATTTTACAGACTAAAATAATTAAAAGGGGGGTGTCCATGATTTCCATTTTTGCTTTGCTTTTCTGGCCGACTGGCGGCAGTTACAAGTATTGTAGATGGTCTGCTTTCCAGCTCAATGTAAACTCTAACAGGAATTCCACATATCTTTGTGATCATTGCTGAGGGGCATACTGTGCACATTAACAGTAGGAGATCAACATATGGAAAATCTCAGGTGGTGGTTAGCAGCTGTCTACCAAAACATTCATTACAATAATTTAGTAGAGTGATTTTGTAGCAGCATCTCTTCTAAGGATCATGTTATCAGACTTCATGATCAGTGGTATTGAAGGCTGCAAAAAAAGCTGATGAAATCTCATTTTTCTGTGACTGAAAGGGCATACAAGACCCTAGACCTAGAGTCTAGGACCATATGAATGGCCCTTTGGAGTTAGGTAATGTTCTAACTACAAAAGACTAAACATGGGGCCGGGCTGTGGCGCAGGCTGTTGAGCAACCAGCTGCAACAAATCACTCTGACCAAGAGGTCATGAGTTCGAGGCCAGCTCGGAGCCCCGTGTTTGTCTTGTCTTTGTTCTATTTTAAGGCATTGAATGTTTGCCTTATATGTGTAATGTGAGAAGGGGTGAGAAGGGCGGAATATAAATACTGTAAATAAATAAATAAATAAATAAATAAATAAAATAATATA
The DNA here is from genome assembly GCF_035594765.1 of Anolis carolinensis. NCBI lineage: Eukaryota > Metazoa > Chordata > Lepidosauria > Squamata > Anolidae > Anolis > Anolis carolinensis. The sequence goes on from NC_085841.1 coordinate 216,371,096, forward strand.
GTCTAAACCTCCTGCCTAAGAAGCATCTACACTATAGAATTAATTTAGTTTCACTGCACTTTAGGTGCCATGGCTTAATGCTATGGAATCATGGGAGTTGTCATTTTATGTCATCTTTAGTCTTCATTATTTTATTTATTTATTTATTTCCAACATTTATATCCCACCCTTCTCACCCGAAGGGACTCAGGGCGACGTACACAATTGGCAACAATTCGATGCCGACACATAATTAAACATAACAGTAAATAAAATCCATTACAAACAATTAATACAGTATAAAAATATATAACGTATGGTTAAAATCCATTCATCCAATATCCTCGTGCTTTAGCCATAAATCAGTCCAAGTCGTCTTTATCATTTATTCATCGAAAGCCTGGGCACATAGCCATGTATTTAGGTCTTTTCTAAAACTCATTACCATGAGTTTTAGAATTTTAAAAATTTTTCTAAAATTCATTACCATGGAGTGCTGATGCCTTACCAAACTAAAAGTCCCAGAATTCCATAACATTGAGTCATGACATTTAAAGTGGTGTCAAAATGTATTACTTCTACAGTGTAGATGTACCCTAATTCTACAAGGTCATAAATCGAGTTAAATATGGGTGCTGGTTGATCTGTGCATTTACCCATATGCAGTACTTTAGTAAGGACCTCTTGCTCTTTCAAAGCTAGTTCAGGGATGGAAAACCTGCAACTGCATAGTATTTGGGAGATGTGTAGCTTGCACAGTTCAGAATGGAAATGGAGGCATACCACAATACTTCATCACCGTTTAGAGCTAAATATCAGAACTTCTCCCCAACATTCTGGTTTTCTGTGTATACCCTCCATCAGTTCAGAGATGAAAACCAAAATGTGAGTAGCCAAACACTATAATGTGATCAGGATGACAACAATTATAAATGAAGAAAAACATACAAGTTAGGAGAGGCTGGAGAAGTTTGCTTTTGACTGATTCTTCTGAGAAGGGAAAGATTCCACCCCTTACTCTCCTATCCTACTGGCTGGATGTGTTTATGGACTTGAACAACCTGAGGATTCAGAGAACTATAGTCCTAATATAATGTGTTCGTGTTCCGTCCCCCAGAGGTTTGGTTTGCATTTTTCCATAGCTATAGAAAATAGCACCTGTTTGCATTTGCTCCAGGGTTGCTGCAGATTCTGCAGCAGTCTGATAGTTAGGCTATTAGCAGAGTTTGTAGCCAGCTCAGCAAAGTCTTTGCTGCTTGCAGCCTGCAAATGTATCAGTTTGTTCTGGAGACCGCCCCTTTTCCTGGGGAAAGAAAGCTCCATTTTGATAAGCCTCTTCTGCCTTCTAACGGAAGAAGAAACAACTTAGATGTGCTTGTGTGGCCAACTCTGTAAAGGCCATCGTAAGTACTGACCTGCCTTTAAAACCAGTGCTGAGCATAGATAGGGAAAGACCTGTTCTTTCTACAAATAATAGCTTGGCACTGAGGCAGAGAACATCTCCGGATTTCTTTGCCACTGGAAGAAGCCCTACCAACTTCGCCTCAAAAACTAGCTTTTTGCTTAGATAGTTATAGACCTTTTTGATAGCAGCTCAGGGCTAGGGTAAAGAGGATCTCAGGATCTCTTTGCCTTTGGTAGAAGTTAACCCAGCAACTAAAAGGGAAAAGCAAGAAAGGAACATCTTCAAGGTTTTATAAGTTGACTGTTTATATTTGCAACGTTAATTACGTGTGCCAAGTCTGCCAAGGACTTTGTGAAAATAAAATTTTGTTTGATTGTTCTACTTGAAGTGCCTTTGGTTACTGGGATTTTCAGAGCTTCTAAGTAAGGCCCCCGCAGTTCACCTGGGCAAAGGAAGAAGCACATCTTAAAGCTTTAAAAGGTGCCTGGATATGACGGCATAGTCCGGATTCTTGGTTCATCTTATTGGAAACAATTATTGTGCACTTCATCACATTACAGTTTATTGAATATAAACCTATAGCATTTTGTCTGCAATCCATCTGTAAACTGTTGAAATATAGTGGGAGATTTAACATACCTCATCACACAAGTCTACTTGTCTACAACTCCTGTCTTCAATTTTCCACCACACGGTTTTGTCATCACATGAGGTCCAATTTACTTGAAGAACTCAAGGTTGTTTGGCAATAAATACAATAGTTCTGTAATTTTCTTTCTTTCTCCAAAGAAACAAATGAGAGGTCAGGAAACAAAGATGGAAGTGCAAAGGAGCCAGAATGCTGTGGGATGACACGTCATTAGCAATAGGAATGATATGCAGACAGATTAATACTACAGTGATCGATCACAAAGAAAGCACAATGATATTGACATGCAGTTTTTGGTTTGAGATCATTGTTATCCATCTCCAAAATTTGATGGGCTGCAGATGAAAACCAGAAAGAACCCACAAAGCAATTATGAAATGAAAAGAGCGTAGTGGGATTCATGTTCAATCCCGCCAGAAACACTGAAATACTGCATGTCCAAAAAGCATGAGATGAAGTCCTCAGTTAATTCTAAAGACAATGCATTTCGGTAACAGTCATATATGTGCATATAGATGGGAATATACATGCAAACCGAACACTGGATAGTTTTGAAAATAAATAACTATTTTTCTTCTGCTTAACTAACAATATTTGGAACTGTGTGGAAGCAGAATTATGGCAAAGTATAGAGACTTTGAACATATGGAAGTAAGAGTTAACAAATACTGTAAATCATAAACCAAAAAATACAGCAACAGTGCTGAAAAATGTCACATAGCAATCGAAAAGGTAGCATAAAAAACTCAGGGCAAGGAAGAAGAGTTGCTACCAAGAGACTGAATTGCTTTAATGCTTCATAGCATGTGAATTTGTGGTCAAAGATAATATGAAATACAGTATGTCATCATTGTTCTCTATTTCAGTGGCAGGCTGGCTGGAAAATTCAATCTGGAGACCATCATATAAATACACTGAGCTTGGGAAAATCTCAAATTTCCTTTGCCTAGTGTCCTGATATCCACAGTGTAGACGTATATTATTATACATTGATGTAAAATAATTTGTTTTTTGTCGATTAAAAATATTTTCTCAAATTCATTGCTTTATTATAAACAAGTTTAGGAAGCATGTGTGCATAGACACACAGAGATATCTTGTTTGTATCCATCCATACTCTTAGATCGCCCCTTAAAATATGGAAGAGGGAATGAAGTTCACACTCAGGCAAGGAACTCTTGAGTCATGAGATGCTCATCCAGAATCTTAGCATATGAAGATCACCCACATAAAATACATTGCTTCCTGCTTCCTACTCTTATTTATGCACAAAAAGCCTTAGGCACTGGGAAACATACCAAATTTATCGGCCAGCACGGAGGCAATGGATGGATTCTGGAATTGTAATTGGAAAAAAAGTAACAAAAGGGTCATTTGGGTGAAATTATTAAGCATTTTGGGGTGATGATGACATTTAGCAGTGTTTTTCCTTTACTGTCACGTTCAGCTGGGACTGTGCAGGTGATGGAGTAGCGATGGAAGCCTCTAATGAGTTGTATGCGGGACAGTAAACCAAAAGATAATCCTGATTTAGATTTGTGCTTTTTGATTTGGTCTTCTCCAGGATCTGGGGACGATATCTGCCCTGGAGGAGTTTGCAATCCCCTAAGTAGTTGCATAGCTTGGGAATATTCCTAGATGCATTTCTGTCACTGAAGACTCAAGTAGACATTGTGGCTCAGAATACCAGAGACAACTATCAACTTTGCTACCAGTACAGTCTTTTTTGAGCAGGGATAACATGGCCATAGAAGGTCATGCTCCGGTAACCTGATTAGACTACTGTAACACACTTTTTGTGGATCTGCCCTTGAACATGTTTAGGAGATGTCACCTACTGCCAGGGGCGGTTCAACCATTAGGCGAGCTAGGCGGTTGCCTGAGACACCATCCTCTGGGGGGCGTCGTTGAGGCAACTCTTCCCAGGCGTGGCCTTCACCCAGGCATGGCCTGTTCTGGCCTTTGCCCTCGAGGCTGCCAGGCCAGAAGCATTCTCTCCTGACATTTCACCCACATCTATGGCAGGCATCCTCAGTGGTTGTGAGGTCTGTTGGAAACTAGACAAGTGGGGTTTATATATCTGTGGAAAGTGCAGGGTGAGAGAAAGAACTCTTGTCTGTTTGAAGCTAGTGTGAATGTTGCAATTGGCCAGCTTGATTAGCATTTAATGGCCTTGCAGATTTAAAGCCTGGCTGCTTCCTCCCTGGGGGCATCCTTGGTTGGGAGGTGTTAGCTGGCCCTGATTGTTTCCTGTCTGGGTGTCCCCTGTTTTCAGAGTGTTGTTCTTTATTTAGGCTTTTCCTTAATCCCTCCTTATTATCCAACACTTCCACTTATCCAACACTTTTATTTTTCAGTGATTGGTTTTTGGGGGGGGGGACACCAAAATTCAGTTCGCCTACACTTGAAAACTACCTTGGGCTGGCCCTGCCTACTGCAAAGGTAGCAGCTAAATTGCTGTTTGGAACATCTCATAGAAACCATATAATCCTGGTTTGACAATAAACTTCCTTTTAAATTTAAAGTGCAGGCAATTACATGTAAAGTACTAAATTGCCTGGGGTACTTGACCTGGGAGACTTAGGTAGCACTTCTCTTTCTTTTGCCATTATTTTTGGGAAGAGGGGCAGCTAAGCAGGTACCAGAAAGAAACAATGTATTTGAATAGTTATATGATTCCCATCTTGCTTTAGGATAAAAAGCTCATGGGCCATAACTAAAAATGCAAAGTGAAATATGTATACAGTGTTCCTTCACTACTTCACGGTTCACTTTTCGCAGATTTGCTGTTTCGCGGTTTTTCAATAAACTCTAAAAGAATATTTTATATCATAAAAAATTACAATTTACAGCCTAAGGAAGTGAGGAAGGAGAAGCTGAAGGAAGAGAAAAGGAGCCCAAACAGCAACAGGAGGAGAAGGAGGTGATCTATCAACACACGATTTCTTGATAAAGACTTAAAATAGTGTATAACTACTAAAATAATGTATAAATATTAAAATAAATATAGTGTCCCTACTTCGCAGATTTTTACTTATTGCGGGTGGTCCTGGAATGTAACCCCCACGATAAGCGAGGGAACACTGTAATTTGAATTCAGTAATTGATCTTGTGCTTCTAACCATTATAGCAAGTATACATTTATCAGCATTACTGGTATTGCTCAAAACTATAGTGATGGAATTGCTCTGATTTGCAATAAAGGTTGCAACACTAAAGGTTGCTTTAACTATTCCAACACTTTCCATGGTTGTGTCTCTAATATAGTCCCTAAACATGTGCGAATGTAATTATTTTTCCCTAAATGGGCTTCTTTTTGTTCTTTTCTTTATTTTCTTCTTTTTCAGGGCCATAAATATTATCATCCCACTGAGATTTGTTTCTGCTTTCTCTGGTTAATTAAAGACACTGTAGGATTTATCTTATGGAAGCACCAGGAGGGCACAACTAGTGAAATATTACATTAGCAGATGGTTCATCTATTAGTACTACAAAAATCCTGGGTTTTTTAATATTGGTATTTCTTATATGTCAATCTTTGGGGTGGTGGAAGAAGTGATTCTTTCTGTGAAGTTGGTATTTTAGTAGCAAGAAAGTAAGCTTGGGCATCGATAAATTTATGTATAAACAATTGGTAGAAAATTAATTTGAAAGCTAATGTACACAATAAATATAACCAGAGCAACATCTAGTCATCCAAAGACATTCAGAAAAAAATTAAGCTTTCCTTATGATTCAGAAAGCACTTTTGGGGGGAAACGCAGCAGTTTGCCTCTTTTTTCATGTCTCTCTCCAGTCATTCTTAGAACAATATAGTTACTTATTTCCATTTTATTGATGGGAATTGTAAGTAAGGATGGCAGATTGTGAATGCGCTAGTAGCAATGCTTTATGTGTTGAACTAGGCCACACTTCAATCAGCATAACAGTTTTCATATCTCAGGTTCAGTTCCACTCTTAACAAAAAAACTAAATCTGCATTAATCTTAAGAATATAAAAAGAGCCTGGGTAGATTTGACCAAACTAAGAGGAAGCCAAAGGCAGACCTCATCAACTCTTGCCAAGAAAACCGGTTACAGTTTTTGGCATTCCTTAGGGATGCCGTAAGTTGGAAACAACCTGAAAGCAGACAACAACAAGAAGAACCAAGTTGTTATCTAGATGAGCATTCTGCCTTAATGGCCAGCCAAATAATTCATGCTGTCTATAGCCAGAGATGTGAAAACGCTATGGTTCAAGTCCGAAATTCCTCTGAGTGGAACTAAACCTAAGAAAGACTATTGCTGGTGAAGGTTCAGGTAGAAGAAGTGATTTCCACTGATAATTCCTTGGCCTGTCTTCTGAAAATGTATTTTGGAAGTCCTGTTTTCAATTTTCAGAACAACATTGGAGGTGCAGATGAAAGTAAGGGAGGTGCTGCTCTCCCTTTCCATTTGTTGAAGCTTCCATTGCATCAGAATCCCTTTGTTCATGAAAAGGCAATGCAGAATCAAAACCTCATGTTCTATTGCTTGGGCTATAAATGAATTCTCCTCACTCTAAGTCTTCTCTTGCATATCGATATCCCTACATAGCAAAGACAACCATGAGATAAGTTCAGACATGTTTCTAAGGACCTCATCCCATGAGCAGCGGGAAAGTGGAGGGAGCCCTGTTACCTCCCATCTTTTCCCGTCTTCTTGGATGGCAAGCCATCCCACATTTTTTCCACAACAAGGTCCATTTTTCCCCACTTCCTGCTTCTTTCTGCCACCTGAAGATCATTTTACACAATCCATGCACTGCAGAAACAAAGCCCAACGGAGTCCCACCGGAAATGCCCTTAAGTCATGTGATGTCCTCCGTTGGACTTCATTTCAGAAGTGCATGAAAATAAAGCTCTAAAGCCTTGGAATGAAATCTTAGGTTTCATTCATGACAAAGCTACCAGTCTTCTCACTGGGACTGGGCAAATGGATTTATGCATTTCATAAGTTTTAAGTTTTGTATACTGTCACATGTATTTATTTATTTATTTATTTACAGTATTTATATTCCGCCCTTCTCACCCCGAAGGGGACTCAGGGCGGATCACATTACACATATAGGCAAACATACAATGCCTTTTAACATAGAACAAAGACAAACAAACATAGGCTCAGAGCGGCTTCGAACTCATGACCTCCTGGTCAGAGTGATTCATTACAGTTAATTGCAGCTGGCTTGCTCTCCCGCCTGCGCCACAGCCCGGGCCCATTAATGCTTAATGTAATTTTTGAAATTATTTTATGTTTTATTGTATTGTATTGTTGTTTTATTGGCATTGAAAATGATGTAAATAAATAAATAAATAAATAAAATAAACTGCATATTCATTGCTGTATTCCTGACATTTGACATGGAAGACGGTTGTTTTTGGGCCACTGTGAAAGAAAGTGTCAAATTCTTAATGAACTGTCCTTTTCCCAGCTGATTTGAACTGGTCATAATTATTATTTTCAAGGGGAACCAAGGAATAATAATAATAATAATAATAATAATAATAATAATAATAATAATAATAATAATAATAACTGCAAAAGGCCACCCTACTGGAATCTGCGTGCATCATCCGAAAATACATCACACAGTCCTAATCACTTGGGAAGTGTTTGACTTGTGATTTTGTGATACGAAATCCAGCATATCTATCTTGTTTGTTGTGTCATACAATAAAATAATAATAATAATAATAATAATAATAATTATTATTATTATTATTATTATTATTTTATTTTTGTACCCCGCCTCCATCTCCCCAAAGGGACTCGGGGCGGCTTATATGGGCACAAGCCCAATCAACATAGATAAAATATAAAATACGACATACTAAGTACACACATAGTACATAGTAAGTACATAGACAACACCATAAAAACAGAACAAAACAGGAACATTAAATAAAAATAAAGCAACAATCAAACCAACCAATAAAGCTGAAATAACTGTCAGTTCCTGGGCGTGGGTGGGCGGAGTGGTGCAACAACAAACAACAACAAAAGTAAAAATATGCAGTCATCTCTATTGATATCAATGGTAGATCTATATGGAGTAAATGTTTACCTTCCTGCCATAGACTCAAATATGCAAATACAGTAGTAATGATTATCATTTAGAAAACCAATATAAAATAACAGGACGTACTTATGTATAATGAGATGTTTGAAACTCTGTCTCAGTATAACAAAATTCACAGAAATTTCATTTTTATGAACATAATTTACCATTCAATATCAGAACTATCCAAAATCTTTGCAATATTGACCTGTTTTCATTCTGTTTTTCATGGTTTACACTTGGGTTGGGGGATGTTTGGCACTCCAGATCTTGCTGGACAACAAAAGCCATCAGCTTTAGCCAGTACAACCAGTGGATCATGGAAGTCATGGTTCAACAACATCTTGTGAGATGGGGGTCAAACATCCCCTAACCTTGCTTTGCTAGGAAAGATTGATACTATTTGAGGCAAAATTATTGGAATACAGCAACAATATCTTGAAGGCCCACGTGAAAAAGTAGGATTGCCTATTGGAAGTAAATCTCTTCTTCATGCCAGTATCTAGGTAGCTTGGTTGTTCTTTTATGTTTTTCCTATGCTTTCATGGTTTCCATATATTTTGTAAGTCAACAAGTAAATAAATTGCTAAATAAATAAATACATGAATGTTTTTGAGAGATAATAATGACAAGGGAAAGAAGACAGCTGACCCACTTATTTAAAGCCTCCTTTTTCTTGATGAGATACATATTTTCTGAAGGACAATAATTACTGAGATGATCATATTCTCTTTTAGAAATCAGTTAGTATAGTGTATATTTGTTTTAATGAAAATAATCATCTTTTAAAGACAATCTTTCTCATTACATTTGTGGACAGCAATCTTTAAAAGAGATGTTGGGGATGGCGGGGTGGGTGGGGAGGAGGATTCCTAGCAATAATATGCAACTAGAAATGCAGCCATTTGGGAGAACATTTTAATTCAGTACGTGAGGAAATTCCAGGCTTAGCTTAGTAAGTGTATGTTTTGAAGGATAATTAGTCAAATCCTGGAGACCTTTTCCTGATCAAATCTCTAATCTAAATTAGGTTTGCCTGAGAAAAAGATTTAGAAGTGGGTAAAAGACTTCTGGATTTCAATAATTTTAAAAAGGACTATTTCTCATTAAAACTGCTCTGAATGGTTAACCCTATATCGGGTGTTTGGAATAAGATGCATCGAGGCAATGTGTAGGAAAAGCACATGTCTAATACATGGAGTAACTTGCTTTTCAGCAGAATGCTCATATTTATAGACATCCTGAAAAGAAGTTGGTTTCATTAGGTATCTTGAGTGAATTTAGTTGTCCAAAAGTGCTTTCGAGTGGAACCCATACAGCTCTTGTAATGTATGAGATGAATAGAGATGTGCTTGGGGTGTTGCTACCTGAGAGTACAATGCAGGAACACTACAGGCTGATGCAACACAGTGAGAACTTAAACAGAACTAGACAATGGTGTTTGACATCATTTAATGCAGGGGTTCTTACATTTTTCCACTCGGAACCCCTTTTGGCCTCAGAAATTTTTATATGACCCTGAGTAAGGTAAAGGTTTCCCCTGACGTTAAGTCCAGTCATGTCTGACTCTGGAGGTTGGTGCTCATCTCCATTTCTAAGCTGAAGAGCCAGCATTGTCCGTAGACACCTCCAAGGTCATGTGGCCGGCCTGACTCCGTGGAGCGCCGTTACCTTCCCGCCAGAGCGGTACCTATTGATCTACTCACATTGGCATGTTTTCCAACTGCTAGGTTGGCAGAAGCTGGAGTAACAGCGGGCGCTCACTCCGCTCCCGGGATTTGAACCTGCGACCTTTTGGTCTGCAAGTTCAGCAGCTCAGTGCTTTAACACACTTCGCCACCGGGGCTCCATGACCCTGAGTATATCTATCTATATAAATAAAAGTGAATATATGTATGTATGTGTGTGTGTGTATGTATGTATGTATGTATGTATGTATGTATGTATATGTCTGCCTGCCTGCCTGTCTGTCTATCTATCTATCTATCTATCTATCATCATCATCATCTATGTAAATATTTCCCAAGATTGCTCCCACACCCAGAGAGCCCTGTGACTCCAGCCAATAATGTATCTGGACCAAACTTGGCACACAGAACCCCCTATGACTAACTTTAAGAACGCCAGTCTTTTGGGGCAATGACAAGTACAATGGGAGTTATGGTCCACCCACCTCCAGGGAGCCCTGTGAACCTGACTGTTGATGGATCTGGACCAAACATGGCAGCAAGACCCACCATGACCAGCTTTTAGTACTGGTGAGATTTGGGGAGAGGATGAACCCTGAACTGTGGGATCTGCAGTCCACCCACCTCCAGAGAGCTCTGTGAACCTGACTGGTGATGGATCTGAACCAAACGTGGTGCAGAATACTCATCATGACTAACTTAAAATACTGGCAGGGTTCGGGTAGGGAGCGGCAATGACAGAAGATTATGGGAATTACGGTCCACCTATATCCATATCATGTCAGAAGCAAATTGAGAATACAGTTATAATGTATTTTTAAAAACTACAAATAAAGTTAAAAACTTGGCATTATACTAGATTTTCTTTGACCTCACCAATAATGGATCTGGAACAAATGTGACACACATACCCATCATGACCAACTTTAAATACTGTCAGGGTTTGGGGTCAATGACAGATAGCGATGGGAGTTGCAGTTTACTCACATCCTTATGTATTTTATAATGGGACCATTTATACTATCCAAAAACAAATAATGACTTTATCTAATGTTTATTTATTTATTTAATTATTTATTTATTACATTTATATCCCGCCCTTTTCACCCCGAAGGGGACTCAGAGCGGCTTACAAATTAAATTTATATACAATATTATATTATTAGCATAGCACAATACTGGCAATAAATTACCATATTGTACTATATCTATATATTGTAATATTATTAATAATGTTTATCCTTACAAAAGATCTAACCCAGGAATTGCAGGGTACCTTAGCTGATATATACAGTAGAGTCTCACTTATCCAACATAAACGGGCCGGCAGAACATTGGATAAGTGAATATGTTGGATAATAAGGAGGGATTAAGGAAAAGCCTATTAAACATCAAATTAGGTTATGATTTTACAAATTAAGTACCAAAAGTCATGTTATACAACAAGTTTGACAGAAAAGGTAGTTCAATGCGTAGTAATACTATGTAGCAATTACTGTATTTACAAATTTAGCACCAAATTTCACAATGTATTGAAAACATTGACTACAAAAATGTGTTGGATAATCCAGAACGTTGGATAAGCGAGTGTTGGATAAGTGAGACTCTACTATTTAATAAAAGTCAAAATATGTATATGTGTATGTATGTATATTTTTGGAAGGCTCCTAGATGGCTTAATGGATCTGGATCCAATCTGCTACATAGACCCATCATGATCCAACTTGAAAGACTAGCAGGGTTTCAGTGGGATTGACAAAGGACGATGGGAGGTAGAGCACAACCACATCCTCTTTGGAGGCTTTTAAGCAGAGGCTGGATGGCCATCTGTCGGGGGTGCTTTGAATGCAATTTCCTTCTTCTTGGCAGGGGATTGGACTGGATGGCCCATGAGGTCTCATCCAACTCTACTATTCTATGATTCTATGATTCTATGATCCAAAGAGACTTGTGTGTCCCACCAATGATGGATCTGAACCAAACCTGGCACACATACTCATCATGCCAACTTAAAATACTGGTGGGAATTGGGAAGGATTGGTAGAGGATTATGGAAGTTGTAGTTCACCCACAATCAAAGAGCACTGTGAACCCTACTGATGATGGATCTGGGCTAAATGTGGCCCACATACCCATCATGACCAACCTAAAGTACAGGCAAGGTTTGTGAATGATGGACACAGGATGATAGGAGTTATGATTAACCCACATCCTTATGCATTTTCTAATGGGACCGTTCATCAAACCCCAAACCAAACAGTGACTACTTCTAATATTTATCATTTCAAAAGACCTAACCCAGGCATTGCTGAGTATCAAAGCTAGTAAGTATACAAAATAAGTATAAAAATCAAATATTTACTGATAACAAATCAGCATTTGCAAAATTTGCTGAACATGTTGATTTTTCTCTTTATGAAGTATAGTTGAAGCATCTTCTGCAGAGTCCCCTGTAAACACTGCATAACAAATTTGTGTAAATGTCTAAAGCATTTTCAAGCCTTTCCCCTGTCTGATGGAGGCAGGGAAAGGGCACTAACGTGCTTAGCCCCGATGCTTCCATGTGATAGGAGAAAGTGGAAGGGCATGTGGGTCACCACAAGGTGCCATGCACACCTTCTGATTCACTGGAAATTGCTGGCAAAACATAACTGGGGGCCCCATTAATATGATGAGGTCCTAGCAGGGCTGTAGCCAACCGAAATTTTTCAGGTTTTAAAAAAAACTGGTTTACTCATGAATTTTAACTGATTAACCAAATCCCCATGAGTGTCCACTGAAGTTTATCTGTCTTGAGTGTCCACTGAAGTTTATCGATGGAGCCTGATTTTTAAATTATTTTGCATTATGGAACTACAGTAGAGTCTCGCTTATCCAATGTAAACGGGCCAGCAGAACGTTGGATAAGCGAATATGTTAGATAATAAGGAGAGACTAAGGAAAAGCCTATTAAACATCAAATTAGGTTATGATTTTACAAATTAAGCACCAAAACATCATGTTATACAACAAATTTGACAGAAAAAGTAGTTCAATACGCAGTAATGCTATGTTGCAATTATTGTATTTATGAATTTAGCGCCAAAATATCACGATATATTGAAAACATTGACTACAAAAATGCTTTGGATAATCCAAAACGTTGGATAAGTGAGTGTTGGATAAGTGAGACTCTACTGTACTTTTCATGATTCGCTAAAAAAAAGTTTCAAAACCCCCCTGAATTTTTTTTTCTGGTTATGGTCCTGGGTCCTAGGTAATGTGATCATTGATTACACATGCATTCTGACAAGATATATAGTGTTCCCTCACTACTTCGTGGTTCACTTTTTGCAGATTTGCTGTTTCGCGGTTTTTCAATAAACTCTAATTATAAATCATAAAAAATTACAATTTACAGCCTAAGGAAGGAAGGAAGGTGAAGCCAAAGGGAGAGAAAATGAGCCCAAGCGGTAACAAGAGGAGAAGGAGGTGATCTTTCAACACACGATTGGTTGATAAAGACTTAAAATAGTGTATAACTACTAAAATAATGTATAAATATTAAAATAAATATAGTGTCCCTACTTCGCAGATTTTCACTTATTGCGGGTGGTCCTGGAACTCAACCCCAGCGATAAGTGAGGGAACACTGTAACTTGCTCATTCGTATGAAATCTGTATTCATTTCATGGGTTCGCCTCTTGAAAAGTGTTTGTTCTAGTGTCTGTGAAATATGAAACAATTCATTTCTGAGATGCTTCAAGCATTTCAACCTATCATTTCCAATCAAGAACCACAGGCCTAATGCGTATTGTGGAATTAACTACATTATAATTAACAATGCTTTTAACAAATGACATCTGGTTTCCATGTGAGGATGAATTGCTTTTGTTTTCTATTCAATGTGGCAAATGAACATTAGCAAATATATTACCTGATAACATTTGTATTTGCAGCAGCATCTGTGTATATCCTCTGTTGGTAGTGTTAAAACACATCCAGGTGTGAGTGATAATCTTCACAGCAGAATTATTCATCTTCATTATGGCAAGAAGCTGCCAAGATCAGTTTTATGCACAGAATTCGGAAGCCTTCCATGAACATCAGTGGCAGCTGGTGTCTTCCATGTTAGTAGGCCAGTGAATCTGTTCTGAGTTTTATCTTGAACATGAAAGGAGCTTTCCAAAATAAATTTATCACTCTGGATAGCTGCTTTAAAGTTTAGGCTAAAACTCAAAGTGGATTCATCCTCCCACTAACATCAAAGCCACCAGCCATTATTAATGAACATGCTAGACCTCCAAGACGTACCTCTTGTAGGTCAACAGGAACCTTTGCCAGCCTTTTGTAACAATTAGTATTAAACAAGCTAACATTTCTATATAGAGAGATATAGGGCTAAATGTTGCCCTAACATTCTTGGATATACAGTGGGCTATAATAAGACAAACAGACAAATATGTTATAACCCCATGGCTAATATAATGCAGCCTAACACATGAAACATGTTCATATACATCATTCATTGATGACAGCATCAAGGAACTACCGTGTTTTCCCGAAAATAAGACAGTGTCTTATATTAATTTTTGCTCCCAAAGATGCTCTACGTCTTATTTTCAGGGGATGTCTTATTTTTCCATGAAGAATAATTCACATTTATTGTTGAACAAAAAAATGAACATTTATTATATACTGTACAGTAGTTGTCATCATAAACCAGCATAACCAAGCTATGAATCCTATCAAGAATTTCTTTTTATGACCATTATTTCCATGTACAACACTCTGGTACGTACATTTACCGATCCTGCATGCTTTGGTGTTCTGTTCGGCGGGCATGCTTCCAAACAAAAACTTTGTAGGTCTTACTTTCAGGGGAGGCCTCATATTTAGTAATTCAGCAAAACCTCTACTAGGTCTTATTTTCTGGGGATGTCTTATTTTAGGGGGAACAGGGTACTTTCACAGGAAGGAAAGAGATAGAGAGAATGTTTGACATGAAAGATCAGATTGTTTTTGCGTTTCAATTTCTGGATTCTCCCAGCCAGTATAGCCAGTGATCATTTGACTAGTGATTTTGCAGGCTGTTGCCTAAAAAGTATTTTACTAAGTTCTGCCTTGCATACCATTCACTTTCAGGTCCCCTTCACATGCATAAAGTTCAATTGATGCAGGAATTGGCTTGGCGACATTATCCTATGTAACTGAATTACAGTAGAGTCTCACTTATCCAAGATAAATGGGCTGGCAGGACCTTGGATAAACGAATATCTTGGATAATAAGGAGGGATTAAGGAAAAGCCTATTAAACATCAAATTAGGTTATGATCTTACAAGTTAAATACCAAAACATTATGTTATACAATAAATTTGACAGAAATAGTAGTTCAATACGCAGTAATGTTATGTTGTAATTACTGTATTTACAAATTTAGCACCAAAATATCACAATATATTGAAAACATTGACTACAAAAATGCCTTGGATAATCCAGAACATTGGATAAGTGAGTCTTGGATAAGTGAGAGTCTACTGTATATGTGGAAATATGGTCAGGATGAATGACACTTTTTCAACTGAGGCTCTTTCTACACTGTCCTATAACACTATAAATGCTCAGAGTTATGATATTCAACTTCAGTGCACACCCTCACCCACACAGAGTGTGTGTGTGCATGCTTGCATGCGTGTGTATGCAAGGACACATATATACACAAAGCAACAAGTTCTTCTTCACCTCCATTGTCCAAGCTAAGGTAATTGCATATTGCATTGAGAGACCAATTTATTTATTTACAGCATTTATATTCCGCCCTTCTCACCCCGAAGGGGACTCACATTACACATATAGGCAAACATTCAATGCCTTTTAACATAGAACAAAGACAAGACAAACATAGGCTCCGAGCGGGCCTCGAACTCATGATCTCCTGGTCAGAGTGATTCATTGCAGCTGGTTGCAGCTGGCTTGCTCTCCAGCCTGCGCCACAGCCCGGGCCTTTGCATATTCATAATATACAGCAGGGTTCCCCAAACTAAGGCCCAGGGGCCGGATCCAAGGTCATTTACCTGGCCCCTGTCCTAAACTTTAGACTTAGGGTTGACCTAAGTCTGCCTGGTCTTTGGAGGTCATTTTGCTTACCTATGGTCTTATGAGATCATCTAGGTGGTCTTTGAAGGTCTCTTTGCTTAGCTATGGCCTTAAGAGACCTTCTAGATGGTTTTTGGAGATCACTTTCCTTACCTATGGTCCTATGAGACCATCTAGATGGCCTTTGAGGATCCCTTTCCTTACCTATGGTTTTATGAGATTGTCTAGATGACCTTTGAGGGTCCCTTTCCTTAGCTATGGTCTTCTGGTGGCCTTATGAGATCATGTACATGGCCTTTGAGAGTCCTTTTCCTTACCTATGGTTTTATGAGACCATCTAGATGGTCTTTGGAGGTCTCTTTGCTTACCTATGGTCTTCTGAGATTGTCTAGATCAGGGGTCCCCAAACTAAGGCCCTCCAAGGTCATTTACCTGACCTCTGTCCTAAACTTTAGACTTAGGGTTGACCTAAGTCTGAAATGACTTGAAGGCACACAACAACAACAATCCTAATTTTGGACTATTTCATCATAGTCCGGGCCCCCAACAGTCTGAGGGACTGTGAATCGGCCCTCCACTTAAAACGTTTGAGGACCCCTGATATACAGAATGGTTCTGTGTATTGTGGGAAATATCTACATTTATAACATTTGTGAAAATTATAAAATTAAACTACAACCATGAGCAGTTGATGAGATCGAAAGCTGTATATTTATCTGTAAAGGTTGCAACTTAGATTGCTGCTTGGTCTGATCAGTTTTTTCATTTCATATGTATTGCATGCTCCTTATTTACATGTTCCTTATGCAATAACAATAATAGCCACTATATAAGCATTATAATTTAGTTTGCCATAATAGCTACAAGCACTGCAAGGAGAGTATGCTCATCTAATCTATGGGATTTGAGGACATTTTGATGGACTATCAACTACCAATCTCTGACTGCTCTGTGGTAGGTCTGATCTGGTCATAGAAAAACACGTTGATATTGGGCATTGACATGGTTACACACAAGTAACCTTTCCTGCTTTTTGACAGCATGTGTCTCCCTTATATATAGGAGTCCTAAAGCAGAAGGACAATGCAGATGACACTTGACACCACAGAACCTTGAAAAAAGCTGTGCTTGGTAGGTGGGTTGAAATGCTGCACATTTATTCCCCTCTTCTCTTCGCTGTAGCAAGTTATAAATCCAAATAAATAAATGCATGTGATGTGACTGAATAAAAATAACGCAAGGTGAATTTTCTAGGACGGGAAAGAAATGTTTTGTTTTCCTTGTCTTTGAATGTCTTGAGAATTTTGTAAGTGAATGGTTTACTGTCAGCAATCAACATGTCAGCTCAGCTGTCGGAGCTAAGACTTCATTTTTAAACATTATTCTGGTGAAAAGTACTAAGCTTCGAAATGCCTGTGGCTTGCATCAGATAACATAGCAAAATGGAGAGTAACATCTGACACACTGGTCTTTAAGGTATTCAAGACTGGCTTCCCACTTTTTACAAGACTTGTCTGCAGGGAAGTTGTCTTTCATGTGAGGAATGCGTTCTATCAGGACAGCCCCTTAGTCCCCCACATCCTACTAAGTCTAGGTGTACATAAATGACATATATACATATTCTTCCCCTATTTACCCTTGTCTCTTATTTGTTTCTGTTTTCTCCTGTTGTCTCTTGTATATTGAATAGTAGATTGTCGTAAGCCTTATGGAGTAATTTTTCTCTCTCTCAGTTGTCCACATCCTTGGTGCCTTGGTAATAGTGGGAAAAGTAAATAAGGTAAAGGTAAAGGGTCGTGAAAACATGGTTATGTGCCCAAGCTTTTGATGAGTAAATGACAAAGTTGACATGGCCTGATTTAAGGATGAAGCATGAGGATCTTGGATGAATGGAATTATTTATATATACGTTTTTAAGGTTTTTATAATGTGTTTTAACAATGTTATTAACAGATCTGTTTATATTGTTTTGTTTTATGATTGCAATTTGGGCATTAAATTTTGCCAATTTTTTTAAGCCGCCCTGAGTCCCCTCGGGTGAGAAGGGCGGGGTATAAATGATGTAAATAAATAAATAAATAAATAAAGGTTTCCCATGACGTTAAGTCCCGTCATGTCTGACTCTGGGGGTTGGTGCTCATCTCCATTTCTAAGCCGAAGAGCCGGCGTTGTCCTTAGACACCTCCAAGGTCATGTGGCCGGCATGACTGCATGGAGCGCCGTTACCTTCCCACCGAGACGGTACCTATTGATCTACTCACATTTGCATTTTTTCGGACTGCTAGGTTGGCAGAAGCTGGAGCTAACAGCGGGCATTCACTCCGCTCTCAGGAGTGAAAAAGTAAAGAAAGCAATTTTTGGCCCCTTCCACTCAGCTGTATAAAATCCACATTGAATTAGTTTATATGACAGTGTGGACTCACATTACCCAGTACAAAGCAGATATTGTGGATTATCTGCCCTGATATTCTGGGTTAAATGGCTGTGTAGAAGGGCCCTATATTATTAGAACAATTTGGAAATCATAGTAAAACAATACCAGTGGATTGAATCCAACAGTGTTATTCATCAGGCACAAATGCCAGGAACTCTTCTTTACATGCTTTGACAATGGTCAGATTTAATACATTGATTCTGTTTGAGTAAGCCATTGGCCATGGACCTGTTGCAGAAGCCCTTCCCATAACAAGCCCAATGTTCATTACAATGTTATTAGGCTATGTGTTGTTGTTGTTGTTGTGTGCCTTCAAGTAATTTTTACTTATTGCAACACTAAGGTAAATCGATCTTGGGACTTTCTTGGCAGATTTGTTCGGAAAGGGGTTCTCTGAGGCCGAGAGACACCCAGGGTCACTCAATGGGCTTCATGGCCAAATGAGAATTAAAACATTGGTCAAAGTTCAATGCTGCAACCAATACATGGCACTAGCTTCTTAGACTAGGCTAGGTTTTATTTTATTTATTTATTTTCAATATTTATATCCCGAATTCGATGCCTACACAAAATCAGTATCAAACAATACATAAAATCAATTAAAACTATTAAATCTATATATATAAAAGGGTAATGAAATTTTGGCCTAGGACAAAACAACAAAACTACACATCCCAGAAACATTAAACTTGGCAGCACATCCCCTCATCCATGCCTCTACGTTCATACAACAAAAAGAAAAGAAAAATAAAGTCCTAATTAGAGGGAGAGGAATAATTGTTTTTATCCAATTGCTGCCAGTTAAAAGGCTAAGCTCTTCCCACTTGGTCTCCTAGCAACCCACGCAGCCCAGGGGACAGGCAGAGTTAGGCCTCACTTAGGCCTCTTCCCCACTGCCCATAAAATACAGATTATCTGATTTGAACTGGATTATATGGCAGTGTAGACTCAAGGCCCTTCCACACAGGTATATAACCCATTTATAATCTTATATTATTTGCTTTGAACTGGATTATCTTGACTCCACACTGCCATATGATCCACTTCAGTGTGCAGTCAGACACAACTGGACTTAATGTCAGGAGAAAATCTTTACCCTTTACCTTAACTACCACCAATTCCTCAATACTTTATTTCCCATACCACCATACTTCGCCACAGCAACGCGTGGCCGGGCACAGCTAGTACAATATAAAATTACAATATGTAAATTTAAAAACATATGCTCAGATCCATTCGTCTAAAAAACCTCGTGCTTTATCCATAAGTCCATGTTCCAAAACTCTTAATTTTTCTACTGGTACAAAGTTGGATAGAACCCAATTGCATTAATGTGGTTATCCATCATAATACACTCTGAAAGAAAAATAAATCTAACTGCACATTATGCCGATGGTTCTTTTTATATTAAAAAAGTTTTAAACCCCCAAAATTGTTTCAGTGTTGACATACATCATCTTACAAGTCAACAGAACACAAGACATTGTGTAAAGACAGAAAGAAAGTGCATCTTTGTGCCTTGTTGACTACTTGTCTGAAGTATTCTCTGTAGTTTTATTTTTAAAATAACATTATAAAATAACATGCCACCAACGCATCTTGAAAAGACTCTCAGAAGTCTTTCTATGTATTTTATAATTAAGGGTTGGAGCCAATCACACGAGGCTAGGGAAAAAAACTAAACCAAACCCACAAAGTTTTCTCAGTATATAATGAAATGAGAAGAGACGTGAATTTGAAATAAGTAGAACTGGGCAGGGATTCAAATTCACAGCTCACCAAGGCGCCACCTGCTAAAGGAAGAAAAAAAAATAAGCACCAGGGTCTTAGCACTCACATAAAATACCTCCGGAATGGCCGCCCAAGTTCATACTCCTTAAATCTATTATCATAGCAAGAAAGAGACAGCCTCTAGTAGGAAACAGCAGGAAAACTCATTATTGAAAGAAGCTTGTGTAAAAAGAGGCTCAGTCCGTCCTGATGTTTCTGACCCTTTTCCTGCATAGATTATGTCACACAACTGCCCTGTGGTGTACGATGGGAAAGGATCAGTAGCTCCACATATATCATTAGGCAAATCTCATTTAGGGGATACTCAGCTGGTCGCAGGTAAGCCTGGCATGGAAAGAAAAGTGTAGGAAATGTCCTTGTTTGTGTCTCCTGCCCTTCATGAGCCAAAGTGGTGTGGAGTTTATGGAAGCTTGCTGAATCTCTGGGAGGAAAAGCAGAGTGCATGTTGACTTGCATCTCCAAAGACCAAATAAATAAATATGTACTTGAGGAAGGAGTCAACTGTCATAAAGCACTTGAACTGCTCGTGTCACCTCAAAACTGCCCTTATAAAACAAATCTGTTTTATAATTCACAGGATGGCATCCCTCAAGGGTGGCATTCAAAGCAGTCTTCTTTAGTCTTTGTATATGCAAAGATAAGGGACATAACACCCACAATTTTTTTTTGGGGGGGGGGGGGATCAGCATGATGTCTACCCTATGCATAGTTGCCTAGGAGTAAGCTCCAATGGACTCAAAGCCAAAGTTAGCATTACTTTCAAAGACAGGATAATCACATTTGGACTGGGTTCCCAGGGTTTACTTATGCATAAAATCAATGTAGCTACCATTGGTTATGGATGGAATCCTGCCTGGAAATTGTATTAGCCACTTTGAATCTTCATGGGGAGAGAAAATTGGGGGATTAATAATAATAATAATAATAATAATAATGCAGGTGGTCCCGGTGGTGATGGGCACATTGGGTGCCGTGCCAAAAGATCTCAGCCGGCATTTGGAAACAATAGGCATTGACAAAATCACAATCTGCCAACTGCAAAAGGCCACCCTACTGGGATCTGCACGCATCATCCGAAAATACATCAAACAGTCCTAGACACTTGGGAAGTGTTCAACTTGTGATTTTGTGATATGAAATCCAGCATATCTATCTTGTTTGCTGTGTCATAATAAAATAATAATAATAATAATAATAATAATAATAATAATAATAATAATAATAATAATGTGTAGAAAACCGCACTACAAACTAGAGCTGACAGCTGGCACAACAAAACATTGCATGGAAAGTTCCTTGACAAAATTGAAGGAAAAGCTGATAAGGAGAAGACCTGGCTCTGGCTCACAAATGGGACCCTGAAGAAGGAGACAGAAGGCCTGATCCTTGCAGCCCAGGAGCAAGCCATCAGAACAAATGCAATTAAGGCCAAGATCGAAAAATCAACTGATGACCCAAAATGCAGACTGTACAAGGAAACCGACAAAACCATTGATCATATCCTCAGCTGCTGTAAGAAAATCGCACAGGCAGACTACAAGCAGAGGCACAACTATGTGGCCCAAATGATTCATTGGAACTTATGCCTCAAGTACCATCTCCCAGCAGCAAAGAACTGGTGGGATCACAAACCTGCAAAAGTATTGGAAAATGAGCACGCAAAGATACTGTGGGACTTCCGAATCCAGACTGACAAAGTTCTGGAACACAACACACCAGACATCAAAGTTGTAGAAAAGAAAAAGGTTTGGATCATTGATGTTGCCATCCCAGGTGACAGTCGCATTGATGAAAAACAACAGGAAAAACTCAGCCGCTATCAGGACCTCAAGATTGAACTTCAAAGACTCTGGCAGAAACCAGTGCAGGTGGTCCCGGTGGTGATGGGCACACTGGGTGCCGTGCCAAAAGATCTCAGCTGGCATTTGGAAACAGTAGACATTGACAAAATTATGATCTGTCAACTGCAAAAGGCCACCCTGCTGGGATCTGCACACATCATCCGAAAATGCATCACACAGTCCTAGACACTTGGGAAGTGTTTGACTTGTGATTTTGTGAAACGAAATCCAGCATATCTATTTTGTTTGCTGTGTCATACAATAATAATAATAATAATAATAATAATAATAATAATAATAATAATTGACATGATATGAGGATTTAAAGATCGAACTACAAAGACTCTGGCACAAGCCAGTCAATGTGGTCCCAGTGGTGATCGACACACTGGGTGCAGTGCCTAAAAGCCTTGGCCTGCACTTAAACACAATTGGTGCTGACGAAATTATTTATTTATTATTTATTTATTTACAGTATTTATAGTCCGCCCTTCTCACCCCTAAGGAGACTCAGGGTGGATCACATTATATACATATAGGGCAAACATTCAATGCCCATAAACACATCAAACCGAGACAGAGACAGACAGGCGCAGAGGCAATTTAACCTTCTCCTGAGGGGATGTTCGATTCTGGCCACAGGGGGAGCAGCTGCTTCATCATCCACTCTGAGAGCACTTCCTCATTCCAACATTGTGAATTAGTTAAACTTGCCTCCCAACTTTTATAAGTGGTACCTTATTTCCTACTTAATAGATGCAACTATCTTTCGGGTTGCTAGGTCAGCAACGAGCAGGGGCTATTTTTTTATTTTTAATTGACGGGTGCTCATCCCGTCACAGGCTGGCCTCGAACTCATGACCTCATGGTCAGAGTGATTTATTGCAGCAGGCTGCTCACCAGCCTGCGCCACAGCCCTGCGCAGAAGGCCACCTTACTGGGATCTGCTTGCATTATTCGCCGATACATCACACAGTCCTAGACACTTGGGAAGTGTCCGACGTGTGATCCAATTCAACAGCCAGCAGAGTGTCTACTGTGGACTCATCTTGTTGTGTTTCAAATAATAATAATAAGTATTGTCCAGTCAATCCCACCGCATCTCCTCAATCTCCACCTGCTCAGAAAGATCTGCTATGATAGATAGGGTTCTCTTTCCCTGTTGCTTGGGAAGCAGATAACTATCATTTCCACACCTTCTCATGAGCGATCTCTGGTGAGATAGACAGAACATGCTGAAAATTGCTTGCATCCATGAGCTTTTTCCTGAGGAAGAAGGGAACAGATCAACGTCAATCCCAGAACTTGCTGTGATACACGGAGATTAAATGAATTCCACAATCCCAAAGCAGCCCCTAAACTAGGGGATACATAGAGATCATGAATACCAAACAATCATAACTTTGTAACTCTAGGCTGTACTCTCGTAAATGCCAGAGAGGATTCCAGCATATGCCTTTCAAGGAACATGTGGTTGACACTGAGTTCATTGAAAGTATTTTGAAGACCAGCTGCGATTGTTCCTAAAAAAGGGAAATGCTCCACATTGAAAGCACTAGATCTTTCTTTTACCGGTTCCAAAGCACAAACTGAACCCTTCAAGCACTCAGAGGCAAATTCTATCAACCATCCTTCCCCTCTTGTTTATTGAACCCATCATAGTTGACACTTCTGTTCTTGATCCTTTCAATCTTACAGGAACATTTGTCGTAGAAACAACCTCAGTAAAAACAAAAACAAATAACAGGGGTGGATGGAGGAAGAGTCCTCAGACTTAATATGTCACATCCTGAAAGGAACGTTATAGATGCATGTATGTATTTTCACTCATAAATAGCATGGGGACAGTATTGAGCATTTTAATAACAATGGGTTTCTCAGTGTTGTGCTAATGACATTTTGACTTTCCAATGCACCTCAAAAACCATCTTCTCTTACTGGAGAGATGCCTGTCAAATAAATTGATTGGGAGAAAACAGATGGAATGATGAGTTCTTTCTAACATTTTTTATGTCTCTGTAGGGTGAAAATGTTTTGTTAACTTCACTCTCAAAATGTGGACTGTCTAGTGCTGCCAACACAAATATTTTCCAATATTTCATCTTGAATTGTTGCACAACTTCAGTCTGTTTTCCTGCTGTTCTAAATAAACTAGTGTCTGCTTTGATTTCGACATGCTTAATGTTTAAGGAAGAAATGTTGCTGGATAAATGATGGTGCAAGCTTTCTATCTGTATTATTAATATGTGCCTCCAAAGTTGAGAATACTGGGGGAAAAAAACTATACATACAACCATGGCAGCTACAAGAGAAGATCTGCCCTTTATATCCCATGATAGCCAATTCCAAATTCTGTTGTTCCAGAGAGAACACAGATATTTTTTCAGGAGGCCAATCCAATTCAGGAGGCCAATCAGGCATTTTAAAGTGATGACCCACTAGGAATTGTGATTCAATTTTTTGTGAGTGGATATATGGGTACTTCCTTCATCCTCAACACCTGCCCGTGGTCAAGTGAGTCTTGGGTTTTTGGGAAATTCTGATACAAATTTTCTCTGTAATGTGAATAAGTACTTCATACTTAGAAAGGCTTGGTGGTGAGGAATCCTCAACTGTAATATTTTACCACTGACAAATGAAGTGTTTGGTTTTATTTAACATTTGTTGTTCTGCTATTTCTGACACTCGCTGAAAGTACAGAGCAAAAGGTTGCGAAGCTGCAAAGCTTCAGATAGAGAGCAGAATAGCCTCTTGCCAACACATAGATGCTCTTGGTAAGATTATTTTCCTTACCATGAATTTGTGAGGCGGTCAATTATGTTGGCAGATTTTATGTGCCATATAGACAACATTTTAATTCATTTATTTATTTATTACGTTGATTCTGCTAGAGCAAGCCACTGGGCATGGACATGTTGCAGAACACACGGGTAAACACTATCACTATCTTTTCAGGCACAAGTATACCCCATTTGTTTCATTTCTAGGATAAAATACTCGAGATCTACTATTTTCCCCTTTGGCCTTCATAAAATAATGCTGTTTTCTCACTGCTGTATGTTTTCAGTACTAGCATTATTCAAGCCCAATTGAGCCTGAACAGTTATATACCGGCAAATTAAACACTTGCTATCTTTATTACCAAATGAGCAATAGATATGAAATGTGGCCTGGAACTGAATTTTCCGAACATCTTGGAACTCTGACTAAAATATATAGTTTTCTCTGTATCTCCTAAAGATATGGAACAGTGATCCAATGCAAATCTCTTACACGTGTTATTTTTTTTGATGTTGGAATCCATCAAAATTCAAATATGTCAGATTTGTTTCTATTGGCGATAATGATATAATGTGATCTATTAAGGCATAGGGCCAATATGACAAACCCACAAGTTGGGAAAGATAAAGGACCAGTTCACATGATTAATTTAATAGCCTCCGGTGGCCTAGGGGATAAAAGCCTCATGACTTGAAGATTGGGTTGCTGACCTGAAAGCTGCCAGGTTCGAATCCCACCCGGGGAGAGTGCAGATGAGCTCCCTCTATCAGTTCCAGCTTCATGCGGAGACATAAGAGAAGCCTCCCACAATTATGGTAAAAACATCAAAAACATCCGGGCGTCCCCTGGGCAATGTCCTTGCAGATGGCCAATTCTCTCACTCCAGAAGCAACTCCGGTTGCTCTTGACACAAAATTTTTTTTTAATACGAATATGTGGGGCCATGAGTAGGTATAGAATTCTGTTTTTTCCATCTGTTCAAGCGGGATGAGCCCACTTGATTGTCATTTAGATATATCAAAAACGTGAAATTGTTTCCTAAGTACAAATCTGCATAAATTGAATGTATGTGGAGCTATGGAAGGTTCTGAAGCACATTATGAGAAATTATGATGAGAGACATGCTGAGCAGAAATGATACTGACCTAAGGGAGATCTACCCTCCAGTAACGTATGGAATGAAACGTACCGATCACTCAAACAAATTCTTTAGCTTAATTTAAATCACTGAACCTGTCAGACATAAACATACAGAACCTGTGTCAGAGCTATTTCCTAACAGAACAGCAAGACAGCTTGAGAACAGGTGCTTGTCTAACAATTAGTAGCAAATGTGCTATAGTTTATGTGTGATGTGTTAGAAACTAAGACGGAGCAAAGTAGAAACTTATTCTAAGTCTGTGTTGTCGAAGGCTTTCATGGCCGGGATCACAGGGTTGTTGTATGTTTTCCGGGCTGTATGGCCATGTTCTAGAAGTATTCTCTCCTGATGTTTTGCCCACATCTGTGGCAGGCATCCTCAGAGGTTGTGAGGTATAGAGAAACTAAGCAAGGAAGGTTTATATATATCTGTGGAAAGTCCAGGGTGAGAGAAGAGCTCTTTGTCAGTTGGAGGCCAGTGTGAATGTTGTAGTTAATCACCTCAATTAGCATTGAATAGCTTCATTTCCTGGCTTCCTGCCTGGGGGCATCCTTTGCTCAGAGTCGTTAGCTGCCCTAAGTCTCTTTCCACAAATTCTTAAGGTATACATACATCATAAGACTTGCCCCGGGATCCTTTTTTTGTTGTCCCAAGACACCATGTGACTTAAAAAAAACCTAAATTTTATCTAAATGGAGGTAAAGCAGCTACATATTTGGCTCCATGCCATTTTATGTCCAAGGGAGGCCTTTCAAATAATAGTACTGCCGATCAGGGAGAGGCTTTTGGATCATGTTCTGTTGTAAAAAATAGTTCTGAAATGGACCAGGGTTTACAAAAATGCTTCCCTTACAGTTAAATATTTTCTGAAAGCGTGTACAGCAGGAATATGTGGCCCTCCAAAGTCTCATGAGACTCATGCTTTTGCTACCGACAGGTTTCACTCCTGGCTTAAGGCAACAATAGCTTTTGTCTACACACACACACACACACAAACCCATGGTTATTTAAGCATGTTAAGGTAAAGGTAGCTCGTACAGAAAGAGTACCACCCCAATTAGAGACAGAAATAATACTTGGACATTTAAAAAAAAAGCTGGAAAACATGAGAAAATCTTGGACTAAAAAGGGTCTTAGTAATTTAAAACAGGGCATCTTAAACATTTCCACTTAGGATCCCTTTCTGTTCAAGAAATGTTTACATGACTCTGGGTATATACTGTAGGTATTTACTATTATTAATAAGCTTACTAAATAAACTGATTCTCCTCTTTATGAAGTTCAGCTGAAGCATCTTCTGCAGAGTTCACTGTAAACACGGCACAACAAATTCATGTACATGTCGAAAATAGCCACTAAGTAACATTTACAAATCTTTAACTAAGATGTCCCCATCTGGGGTTAGGATCCACAGTTTAAGAAGCAGTGGTTTAGAACATATGCCTTATACAAACAATTGTATATAAAACATGTTTTTCTGCACAAGAAGCATCATTTTCTATGTTTTCTATAGTTTTCCCACACAGCAAATGCTTTAGGTAGAGACTTCTTATATCCTAAATTTATATGTGGTTCATTTTTACAGGACAGTTTTTTTTTCTGTGTAGAAAGCAATCATGTATGAATTTTATGCAGAATAGGGCTTGAATTGTAAATGTGCTTCAAAAAATGAAGAGGCATTTGAAGATGTTCTCATAGGGCCTTTCCACACATTCCTATATCCCAGAATATCAAGGCAGAAAATCCCACAATATCTGCTTTGAACTCAGTTATCTGAGTCCATACTGCTATATAGCCCGGGCTGTGGCGCAGGCGGGAGAGCAAGCCAGCTTCAATTAACTGCAATGATCACTCTGACTAGGAGGTCATGAGATCGAGGCCCCTCAGAGCCTATGTTTGTTTGTCTTTGTTCTATGTTAAAAGGCATTGAATGTTTGCCTATATGTGTAATGTGATCCGCCCTGAGTCCCCTTCGGGGTGAGAAGGGTGGAATATAAATGCTGTAAATAAATAAATAAATAAATAAATATATTCCAGTACAAAGCAGATAATACATGCTTGCTTTCTGCACAGAAAAAAACTGTGTCCTGTAAAAATCAACCATATATAAATTTAGCATATAAGAAGTCTCTACCTAAAGCATTTACTGTGTGGGAAAACTATAGAAAACATAGAAAATGCTGCTTCTTGTGCAGAAAAGCATGTTTTATATACAATTGTGTGTATAAGGCATATGTTCTATGCTGCCATGTATTCCAGTTCAAAGCAGATAATGTGGGATTTTCTGCCTTGATATTCTAGGATATAGGGCTGTGTGGAAGGGCCCATAGAGGGAAGAAAACTCCTAAAATTACTTGTTGCTTTCCTCAAGAAGAAAATGAGTGAAAAATCACCTCCCTATACCATATTGTATCATAACTTACGTGTGTCGTAGTAGATTATTCCCAAGTAACAGTGTTAATTTGTGCATTATGTCACTCATGTACACATAATTCCAGAAATACACCTATACAATGCCAATTACATGCAGCTATAAATGTTTTGCCAGATTACAACTACAGTAGAGTCTCACTTATCCAAGCCTCGCTTATCCAAGTTTCTGGATAATCCAAGCCATTTTTGCAGTAAATGTTTTCAATATATCGTGATATTTTGGTGCTAAATTCGTAAATACAGTAATTACAACATAGCATTACTGCGTATTGAACTGCTTTTTCTGTTAAATTTGTTGTATAACCTGATGTTTTGGGGCTTAATTTGTAAAATCATCACCTAATTTGATGTTTAATAGGCTTTTCCTTAATCCCTCCTTATTATCCAAGATATTCGCTTATCCAAGCTTCTGCCGGCCCGTTTAGCTTGGATAAGTGAAACTCTACTGTACTTCAAATAAAGTTGCCATTTATGGGAAGGGGCAGCTGAAATACCACCAATCTGCAGTCATTAACTGTGAATGTAACTGTTGGCAGCATTATATTCATAAAACAGAACTTGATCAAAGACTCTCACAGTGCATCCAATGTCAGTTAGAGGAGTGGCCTTAATTTGGTCCAATCGTGGGAGAAACACCATTGAAAATCCTGAAGCTGAAAGAAATTAAAAGGGCAAGTTGGAAGAAGGGAAGTGCTATTCACTGAAGAGCGGGTGTGCATCCATGGTTCTTTACCCAGCAGCAAAAACATTTCTCCCTGAGGATGAAGAAAGGATCCCATCACTAGTGACTGGATGAAATTTGTGTCACCTGGGTCTTACCTTTTTTTCATTCCTACTTGACATTTTTGAGGCTGAGCTGTATTACAGATTAGGAGCCTTTAGCAATGGGCTGCAAAGATGAGATTTTAGTGTGATATGGAACTGGAGCTCTTGGGGAGGGGGCAGGAAAATCTGTGAAAATTGAACTGACAAGGTCAAGTTGATAGCTTGGTTGTAGAGGTTTCCAAGGCAGCTATACTATGATTAAAAATGTACCAAATGGCATGAATAGAATGAGAACAGGTTTTAAAAAACAAATAAACCAAACTAAGGCCGCCATTCTATCAGTACTTACTTGTGAATAAATTCCACTGAATGCAATAGGATTAAAATCTGAGTAGACATGCATAATAGTTTCGTGTTACTAGATTTCAACCAGCCTTAAGTTAAGAAGAAATTGACTTCTTTGCTGATGTACACATCTGCTGCTTTCTTTTAAATTATATAGACATTTTAGATCCTCCCCAGTTTTATTTGTGATGGAAAGCAGAAATCAAGAAATAACATGTCAACTAGACATTCTAAAGAAAGCTGAGCAGTCCTGGAAATCATTGTTGAAAAACTATTGCAATGTATTTTCAAATAATCTAATTTGACATCTGGGCAGAGAAATGTATCTATTATTTACTACATCTCAAAGCAAATAAACCTACTAAAATTTTGGAGGTTCATAATTTTGAAAGACAGGCAGAAAAGGAGCACAACCCATATTTGAACATAATCTTCTTTGCCAGAAAAAAATGTTTAATTCTTATATTAATCTGATAACTTAAGGTAGGGGAGGAAACTATTTCACCTAACAGAAACAAAACAGTTTCAATAGAATGTGACAATGAGCGTAAATATTATTTCGCATATTCAAGAACATATCAGCAAATTCTAATGATCATGTGTGTCATCCATATTTGTAGAAAGGAATGGACAGTAGTAATAACAGTTTACAAGAACTAAGTATCAGGACTGTTGGAAGCAAAAAGGCATCAACGCTTATATATTAGTGACAGAGGGAGTTCTAGAGTGCATGTCTGCCCTTTTATTTCACCTCTCTGTTTCTTTGATCTATGTACTTAAGTCTTTTTGCTTCCTGCCTGCAGAAATCATTTCCTTCTTTTTCCAAAATTTAGTCAGTCTTTTATGGCCTTTTGTCTAGCAAGGAAAGATCCTGGAGGCTGCTGCCTCAGGATGGCTTACCCTTACTCATGAGAATCAGCTTTAGGGGCTCTTCTACCAACAATGTGGATAATCTTCTTTTGTCTAACTCCTTTTGTCTCCAAGATGGATTTCCTGACATAATAACTGAAAGTTTTACATTTTAAAACCTTGAGTATTTTTCTCTTGTTTTCTACTACAAGATCATGTTTTGCTAACTATGTTGCATTGTACTTGCTATAGATACCAAATATTCCCACAAGGACAGAGGGTAAAGTGAAACTTTCTTCTATTTGGTTTTGTCTTACCTCCTTTCTTATCTCTCTACATACCGTGTTTCCCCGAAAATAAGACAGTGTCTTATATTAATTTTTGCTCCCAAAGATGCTCTAGGTCTTATTTTCAGGGGATGTCTTATTTTTCCTTGAAGAAGAATTCACATTTATTGTTGAACAAGAAAAAGGAATATTTATTATATACTGTACAGTAGTTGTCATCACAAACCAGCATAACCAGACAAATTGTGAGTCCTATCAAGAATTTATTATCACTACCATTATTTCCATGTACAACACTCTATGGTATGTACATTTACTGATCCTGCATGCTCTGGTTTTCTGTTTGGCGGGCATGCTTCAGAACAAAAACTTTGCTAGGTCTTACTTTTTGGGGGAGGCCTTATATTTAGTAATTCAGTAAAACCTCTACTAGGTCTTATTTTCTGGGAATGTCTTATTTTAGGGGAAACAGGGTAGCTGGTGCAGGTAACCTAAACTATGTTTTGTTTTTCATTTCAAGTCCTACAACAGGAGTTGGCAACATACAGTCTTTGGCACACATGTGATCCTCTGCCTAATCTCTTGTGGCTTCCAGCCTGATTTCCAAAGTCCACTACAGATCTCTGCCTTGCTAAGTAAGACAGATGATGGGAAAAGAAATGTATTAGGGAGAAGGGGGATAGGGACTTTTGTGTCTGTCCACACTTACCTCCAACAATCCCATCTATTCCTGACATGTAGAGATTACATGGAGAGGAATGTTAATTTTAGCAGAAAAAAGCCCTTTCCTGCCCAAGAATGTAGACATCAGCAGACAGGTACTAGCTGTGAAAAATGAAGGAAGTGGAAGGGACAAAATACCATATTTACTTGAGTCTAACATTCAGAGCCCTATTGGCAAAGTGTGTTAAACCGCTGAGCTGCTGAACTTGCAGACCGAAAGGTCCCAGGTTCAAACCCTGGGAGTGGAGTGAGTGCCCGCTGTTAGCTCCAGCTTCTGCCAACCTAGCAGTTCAAAAACATGCTAATGTGAGTAGATCAATAGGTACCACTCCGGCGGGAAGGTAAGGGCGCTCCATGCAGGACCTCAAGATTGAACTTCAAAGACTCTGGCAGAAACCAGTGCAGGTGGTCCCAGTGGTGATGGGCACATTGGGTGCCGTGCCAAAAGATCTCAGCCGGCATTTGGAAACAATAGACATTGACAAAATTATGATCTGCCAACTGCAAAAGGCCACCCTACTGGGACCTGCGCGCATCATCCGAAAATATATCACATAGTCCTAGACACTTGGGAAGTGTTCGACTTGTGATTTTGTGATATGAAATCCAGTATATCTATCTTGTTTGCTGTGTCATAATAAAATAATAATAATAATATAAAAATAAAAATAATTTAAGAAATATGGATTTTCGATGTTGCAATCCCAGGTGACAGCAGGATTGAAGAGAAACAACTAGAAAAGCTGGCACGATATGAGGATTTAAAGATCGAATTGCAAAGACTGTGGCACAAGCCAGTCAAGGTGGTCCCAGTGGTGATCAGCACACTGGGTGCAGTGACTAAAAACCTTGGCCTGCACTTGAACACAATCGGCGCTGACAAAATAACCATCTGCCAGCTGCAGAAGGCCACCTTACTGGGATCTGCAAGCATTATTCGCCGATACATCACACAGTCCTAGACACTTGGGAAGTGTCTGACGTGTGATCCAGTACAACACTGTTTGCTGTGGACTCATCTTGTTGTGTTTCAAATAATAATAATAATGATAATGGGAAGGGCTTGGAATACTATCGTCCTCATACCCTGATCAGCCATTGAAAAGACCTCCATCACCCAATTTGGCTGCTGGTTGTAAAAGTAGGCTTTGAGAGTATGGGATGGGTTGGGCCAGGAGACATTAATGAGTTATGCCTACTTAACTAAGTAGCCAGTGTAGAATATCGGCTTATATCAATAATATGAATTTCTTTGAATAGGATCCTGTTCTAAAACGACATAATGTATTATTAATTTGTATTTTTATTGCAAATTTTCATTTCTTTGGTTTTCATTTATTGAAATTTCCTGCCTAGTTTGTCCATTATCAACAGACATAAGCAAATACATGATAGTGACAATTCTCCTTCATCAAAATATTGATTTGGTGATAAGTAGTAGATGCACCATCTTAATAGCAAAACCCTGTCAACGTGTTTGAATACAGTCACTCTACCATGGTTATTCCTCCCTCCCACCCCAAATATGGAAGCATGCCTGTGTTCAGCAGCAGGGCCATTATGTTAAGTGTATTGCCCAAGCAACGTTTGATGTTTTTATGACACTAATGTGCATTTAAAAATAGTATTAGTTATTCAAAAATGTACAGTGATGACATAAATTATTTAGAGCTACAGCAAAAATGCTGTGTACTGTGACACGATAATTGTATTGTTCTGTCACTGCGTTGGCAATAAAAGCCTTTACTTATTTTCAAATTATTTTTTATTGAACATGAGGGGTACAACATATCACAAAGTCAAAAGCATGCCCAACAACAGCACACTTTGCTGGGGGGGGGTGGTGGTGGTGGTGGTTCACAATTCCTTTCCATCTTGTATGAGTTTAGATTCCCTACAAACATGCAGTTTCTTAAAGTACCTTCAGTGTTTAACTCATTTTTCTTAAATCTTCGAGCATGAAGTCTGCTTCTTCGGGCACATCTACACAGATATTTAACCCCGATGTGGGGGCAAATCAGCTACATGACTCACAGAACTGATTTGGGTTAATGCAGGCTAAGGCCACCTAACATAGCTCTGAACTGTATTAGGAAAAATAACAGAGTGTTTTGGAGATGCTGGAGAAAACCTTACTTTGGACCTTGTGTAAATCATTGGGTCACTTCCGATACGGAACAATCTCCAACTGTTTACATGGTTAGTAAAGGTAAAGGTTTCCCCTGACATTAAGTCCAGTCGTGTCCGATTCTGGGGGTTGGTGCTCATCTCCATTTCTAAGCCGGAGAGCCGGCGTTGTCCGTAGACACCTCCAAGGTCATGTGGCCAGCATGGCTGCATGGAACGCTGTTACCTTCCCGCTGGAGCGGCACCTATTGATCTACTCACATTAGCATGTTTTTGAACTGCTAGGTTGGCAGAAGCTGGAGCTAACAGCGGGCGTTCACTCCGCTCCCCGGCCAAGAAACCCTAATGATTTGCCCTTGTTTCTCCATAACTTAGTCATAACTAAGTCATAACATGACTTGAAGACACCCAAAAACAACAATAACACAAAACAACAACAATATTTCCTCAATCTGGATTGCATATTGGAGGAAACTTGTAATTGTTGTGGAGATCTTACTTATGAAATATGGACACTCTGAGTGATAGTAAAGTCAAGGTTTGCTCTAAATTTCAAAGAAACCAAGCTATTTAACCAGGTTAAATATATCAGTTCATGTGTGCATACATAATTGATGCCATCACCTCCCTGAGCATTAATGCCTTTTGCAAAATTAATTTCAAAACACTGTTTTCCAAATCTATATATATAAAAGGGTAATGAAATTTCGGCCTAGGACAAAACAACAAAACTACATATCCCAAAAACACTAAATTTGGCAGCACAACCCCTCATCCATGCGTCTACGTTCATACGACAAAAAGAAAAGAAAAATAAAGTCCTAATTAGAGGGAAAGGAATAATTGTTTTTATCCAATTGCTGCCAGTTAGAAGGCTAAGCTCCGCCCACTTCAAGGCTATACAGTGCTATTCAACCTGGCCAACTAGTTTCCCCTAGATAGAAAACTCCCAAGCTCTGAAGCCACAAGGCTACTCCGTCCCATTGAACCTGGCCTAGCAAGGATGCCCTATGTAGAAAGCCGTCAGGCCTTTAAGCTGCAAGACTATTCAGTGCAGTTCAAGCTGGCCAAACAAGGATTCCCCTACTGAGGAAGTAGCCAGCTTTCAAAGCTACTCTTTGATTGAGGGTGCTACTCCGGCTACTCCAGAAAACGGCCAGGCTTTGAGGCTGGAAGACTATTCACTGCTATTCCACCTGGCCAACAAATGATTCCCATAAGCCACAGCAACACGTGGCCGGGCAAAGCTAGTCTGATATAAAATTGAAAATTTGAAAAAACACCACATTACAGCTGTCTGTTGATACTTACAGTCTCTAGTTGATACTATTAATAGTATCAACTAGAGACGACTCAATGAATAAGTGGGACTTAATAATAATAATAATAATAATAATAATAATAATAATAATAATAATAATAATAATAATAATAATAAATAAATAAACTTTATTTTTATATCCCGCCCCATCTCCCCGAAGGGACTCGGGGCGGCTCACAACAGGGACAGGCCCAAAACAACAAAACAACATATTTGACAAAAACCTAAAACATTTCAACGATACACAAAATAAAATAATGGACAATACATTAAAATCCAACTTCACTATAAGATATCTGACTATTCAACAATCAAGCTAATGAGATGGGACAATCAATGGGATTCAAGCCAATGTGTTTTTTGTTTGCTACAAAACTTCTTACACCAAAAGAAAAGGTAAAGCATAGATGGTGACCTAGAGAAATTATGCTCAGTTAATTATATTTTATTCTTCTGACTTCCTTAGAATTTCACCTTGACTTTCAAATTCATTTTGTGAGATGGAAAGCATCAACAAACATTCTACTCTGATCTGCCTCTTTTGATATGCTGTCTCATATTTGTCTGAAGGACATTGTCTGCATCTCACTAAGGGTTGATGCTCTTTCAACATTGTTTTCCCCTATGATTAAACATAATCAATTCAAATTGGTGGGGATGGAAGGATCTTAATTCACCTGTGTAACTGTTTTCTTCAGATTGCACATGTGTCAACTACCAGGAAGGGAGAGGATGGATTTATCACAAGAAGGTGGCAAACAGGCAATGGGTAGTGCACAGCAACATCCAATTGCGACCATTACCAAAAATGCCAGATCTGCTTCACTGTCAGTTTACTACCTTGAATATAGGATGTTCTCTACCCTAATGTCATTTTGGCACCGAACAAATATTTTTTTACAGGCTTAATTCTAACTATGATGTTGAAGACCAGCTCCTCTGCCTGTCACTATCAACCAAACAGGCTTCACGCAAATCTACCATTTGCTAAAATATATGATCCTGTGCTTTTCTTTTCCATTTGCTGGCTGAATAGCTTAACCATTGGTTCGTCCCTTTGCCTCTTGTGGTCTCTTGGTATCTAGTTAGTTAGTTGACATGTCCATTGGTTGTCTTCTTTTGTGCTATATGCCCTGCCCATCTACTTTTTGCATCATATACTTCATTGACCACATCATGTAACTTGGTTCTTTGATGCAGCTCTTTATTGCTGATACTTTTCATTGCTCTTTGAATCACCACCAGTTTTTTCTCCTCTAACTTTGTTGTTGCCCATGTTTCAGATGCATATAACATTGCTGGTAAAACTGTAGTGTTAAAGATATCTGCTCTGATCTTTGGAAATCAACAGAGAACAAGCGGGCTTCAGACACAGCTACTCCACCCTCGATCATATCCATGCAGTCAAACAGCTACTGGAGAAAAGCAGAGAATATCGAGTTCCGGTTTGTCTTGCTTTTGTTGATTATCAAAAGGCCTTTGACTCAATTGAGATAAATGCTATCCTTAACACTCTGCAACAAGCTGGTGTAGATCCAGTGTATGTGAACATAATAAAAAGCATAAATAGAGAGTTCACAACGGATTTAAAACTATTGTCAGAAATGTGTCATATCAGAATAAACAAAGGAGTTCACCAAAGAGACACAATATCTCCAAAACTGTTTGTGGTGACTTTGGAAAGCCTCTTCTGAAAAATGTAATTTAAAGGGGGATTTCAATTGACGTGAACAACTTTCTCATGTCCTCTTCACAGACAATTGCATCCTTTTTGCCAAAAATCCAGAAGATTTCCAACATGATTTCCAACATGTTTCTAGCTCAACTCTCAAAATCAGTAGGACTAGAAATGAACTGGAAGAAAATGAAATGGATGAAAAATGAGCAATGTGTTCAGACTCTATCATTATAAACAGAGATGAAATTGAGGAAGTGAATGAATATGTATATCTTGGACAACAAGTACAGTCGAATAATTTGGCAAATGGCAAAATGGGCAAGAAGACATAAGTCTGCTTGCATGGCTTTAAATCAAAACCAGACAGTGCAAACAGATGATAAACTGCCAATGAAGATCAGAGCATATATATATACACACACACACACACACATATACACACATATATACACACACACATACAGTAGAGTCTCACTTATCCAACGTTCTGGATTATCCAACTCATTTTTGTAGTCAATGTTTTCAATACATCATGATATTTTGGTGCTAAATTCGTAAATACAGTAATTACTACATAGCATTACTGCATATTGAACTACTTTTCCTTTCAAATTTGTTGTGTAACATGATGTTTTGGTGCTTAATTTGTAAAATCATAACTTAATTTGATGTTTAATAGGCTTTTCCTTAATGCCTCCTTATTATCCAACATATTCGCTTATCCAACATTCTGCCAACCCATTTATGTTGGATAAGTGAGACTCTACTGTGTGTGTGTGTGTGTGTGTGTGTGTGTGTATATATATATATTATATATATACACACATACTCACACACACATACACATATATACACACATACACACACACACACACAGCTGGATTTACACTTAAATATATGTCCTTATTCTGACTTAGATACAAATTCAACTTAAGAACAAACCTAAATAACCTATCTTGGTCGTAACTTGTGGACTGCCTATATGCATCTAAGTGTGAGCACTGCAATAACTTGTACGTATAAGAGAGGGACAATTTGTCACATGCCAATTCAATCTATGTTGTCTTCACAGACTGAAAAATAAACCACAAAGCATTCATGTCAGTCTTCCAACATACACCCACCAAAGTTTTATGAGCCTGTCCGCCCACACATTCATATTAGACATGTGGGCTTATTGACAGTCAAAGGGAGTGGGCCAGTGGAGAAGAGGAGTGGGGGGGACCAAATCTCTTATAGTTTGCAAGAGTTTCTGCTTGCTCATTTGGAGACAATTCTTCATGCCCATATGCCAGGAATGCCCAGGTGGACATTATGCCATGTGGTTTAACCCTCCAAGTTTTTTGGCTGCTAAAATCATCAGAGCTGGGTTTTTTTTCTTCTTTAAAATGACAATAGCACCACCTGTATCACAGTGATTGTGAAGAGTGGTGCTGAGGTAGGGAATGGGCAAGTCTACACCTTCTTCCCCCACAGACATGGTATGTGTCATTACTGCTTATGTGCCCATTTTATGGTCCAAAAGCAATACACTTCTCTTTTCCTGTGAAGCACCCAACATTGTTGTGTCTGTGCCACCAATGGAAGTGCAAAATATACCCTGTTTCCCCTAAAATAAGACATCCCCAGAAAATAAGACCTAGTAGAGGTTTTGCTGAATTGCTAAATATAAGGCCTCCCCTGAAAGTAAGACCTAGCAAAGTTTGTGTTTGGAAGCATGCCCGCCAAACAGAACACCAGAACATGCAGGATCGGTAAATATACGTACCATAAAGTGTTGTACATGGAAATATGGGTAGTAATGAGAAATTCTTGATAGGATTCACAGTTTGTATGGCTATTCTGGTTGGTGATGACAACTACTGTACAGTATATAATAAATGTTCGTTTTTTTGTTCAATAATAAATGTGAATTCTTCTTCATGGAAAAATAAGACATAGGACCCTGAAAATAGGACCTAGCGCATCTTTGGGAGAAAAAAATAATATAAGACACTGTCTTATTTTCAGGAAAACACGGTAATGCCTGTAGGGCCCACTGGCAAGGAGGCTTCAGCCAGTTCTGATTTAGTGAGGCCCATCATAATCTCTTAAGAGGTGATCTCAAAAGCAGCCTCTTCCCATCCTTGTAGTACTACACAATGGAATTTTTCCTTTGTGCATGTGTGCAACTATAAGGCTTTCGGAGTGTGTGTGTGTTTTGTGTATGTGTGTGTGTTTATGAGAGAGAGGGGGGGATAGAAAATATGTACAGTAGAGTTTCACTTATCCAACATTCACTTATCCAACATTCTGGAATATCCAACGCAGTCTGCCTTTTAGTAGTCAATGTTTTTGTAGTCAATGTTTTCAATATATTGTGATATTTTGGTGCTAAATTCATAAATACAGTAATTACTACATAGCATTACTGCATATTGAACTACTTTTTCAGTCGAATTTGTTGATGATGTTTTAGTGCTTAATTTGTAAAATCATAACCTAATTTGATGTTTAATAGGCTTTCCTTAATCCCTCCTTATTATCCAAGATATTTGCTTATCCAAGGTTCGACTCTACTGTAGATTGGATACAAATCTTGCTGACTGGCCACACCAGCTTGCCTAAGTTTACCCAGTGAGTTTCCATGGCTAAACAACAATTCACACTGTGGCTTCCCAGGGCCTTCCACGCAGTCATATAACCCAAAATATCAAGGCAGAAAATCCCACAATATCTGCTTTGAACTGGATTATTTGAGTCCTCACTGCTATATTCCAGTTCAAAGCAGAAAATGTGGGATTTTATTCAGTTGTGTGGAAGGGATCCCATTGTCATCATCCAACATCCAAACCACCCCTCCATGCTAGCACTGTGACTAGCCTGTGACTCTGCAACTACAGGTTGAATATCCCATATGAAAATGCTTGCGATCAGAAGTGTTTTAGATTTGGGATTTTGGAATACCTGTATTGCATATATGTATACTAGCTGAGCCCGGCCACACGTTGCTGTGGCTAGGACTTTTTGTTGTTGTTGTTGTTGTTGTTTGAACGTAGAGGCATGGATGAGAGGTTGTGCTGTCAATTTTCGAGGTTGTGGGGCATTTAGTTTAGTTGTTTTGTCCGGTGCCGTGATTCCATTACCCTTTTATATATATAGATTATGAGATATCTTGGAGATGGAGCCCAAATACAGTAGAGTCT
The DNA here is from genome assembly GCF_035594765.1 of Anolis carolinensis. Taxonomy (NCBI): domain Eukaryota; kingdom Metazoa; phylum Chordata; class Lepidosauria; order Squamata; family Anolidae; genus Anolis; species Anolis carolinensis. The sequence goes on from NC_085841.1 coordinate 216,410,670, forward strand.
CACTTATCCAACACTCGCTTATCCAACATTCTGGATTATCCAACACATTTTTGTAGTCAATGTTTTCAATATATCATGATATTTTGTTGCTGAATTCACAAATACAGTAATTACTATGTAGCATTACTGCATATTGAACTACTTTTTTCTGTCAAATTTGTTGTATAACATGATGTTTTGGTACTTAATTTGTAAAATCATAACCTAATTTGATGTTTAATAGGCTTCTCCTTAATCTCTCCTTATTATCCAACATATTCGCTTATCCAACGTTCTGCCGGCCCGTTTATGTTGGATAAGTGAGATTCTACTGTATTCATTTATGCTTCATATATATCTTAGATACATAGCCTAAAGGTAACTTTTTACACTTTTTAAAAAAAATATTGCATATGAAACAAAGGATGTGTGCACTGAATCATCAAAAAGCAAAAGTGTCACCATCTCAGCCACCCATCTGGACAATTTTAGATTTTGGAGTATTTGGGGTTTTGGAGTTCTAGACAAAGGATGGTCACCTGTACTTAATGTATGCATTTGAAGGACTAACAGTTCCTTCTATGTAAGACAGCAATATGTCTTGGAGCAGCTCGAGCATCAGATCACATGAAGAAATCTCTGTTTGAACTGCTCTCTATCTGGATCCAGCATGCAGCAGTTCTTTTCAGTATTTCAGCCATGGAAATGAATGTGTGGGTCATGCAAGCCTACAGCACAGCTGTCTCTGAAACTTTTCTTGATCAATCTGGGACACAGATAGGAATTAAGCAGATGAAAAAGGGATGCTCTGCTATGTAGGCCATTCCCAAGAATTGTTCATATTTTGTTTTCAGTTTTATTACAGTTATGATGGGTACAACTATCCTCATGTAAAGTAAAATATAAAATTAATACAGTAGAGTCTCCCTTATCCAAGCCTCGCTTATCCAAGCTTCTGGATTATCCAAGCCATTTTTGTAGTCAATGTTTTCAATATATCGTGATATTTTGGTGCTAAATTTGTAAATACAGTAATTATAACATAACATTACTGCGTATTGAACTGCTTTTTTGTCAAATTTGTTGTCTAACATGATGTTTTGGTGCTTAATTTGTAAAATCATAACCTAATTTGATGTTTAATAGGCTTTTCCTTAATCCCTCCTTATTATCCAAGATATTCGCTTATCCAAGTTTCTGCCGGCCCGTTTATGTTGGATAAGTGAGACTCTACTGTAGTTGTGTAAGCATAAGTAGGCAAAGCAGAAGTCATTCCTTCAGATTTTACTAAAAGAAAAAAGGGAGATTTTAATAGTGGGGCAGGTTTCACAGAAGTGTCAAAAGAACTGTTCTTCAATGTGTTTGTATTTACATTTCTTATGGGAAAAGCTGGATTGTAAGAATATTTACAAAAGTACTTCTATATAGCGTATTTCATAAAATACACAGCAATGTTAACAAAAAATTGAACAGTCAGCTTTTTTTGTTCTTAAACCCAAAAACATCTGACTTTCATGTCTAGTAGGCAGGCCTATAACTTTGACATTATTTAGCTATGACTGGGAGCGCCAATGTCAAATTTTCTGGCTCCATTCTTCCTTGACTCCTAATCAGCTTCTGAAGGAAAGAGGATCATATCTTGGAAGTCTGAGTCAGCATGGCCCGGTGTGAGGAATTATGAGACTTGTAGTCCAAAATACATGAAGAACCAAAATTCTCCCAGTGCTGACTTACAGCTTTCTCTGCAGTTCTTTATCTTCTGCCGTTTTAAGACTCACACTCCTTGGCCATCAAAATGTGAAGAGTGAATAATAGCTGTCCTGCCTTTATAGTACATTCTCTTATGATTTATTTCTTTGGATAGTTTGCAGGGCATTTGGTTATATTCCTTGGACACGGTAGGATTTACTTCTCAGTAATCGTTCATAGAAGTGCACTGCAGACCTTCTACGAGAAACACTCATGTAGAAATGTCTGCATGCCAAAAGTCTAGACGGATGTGCATTAAGATGTTCAAATGTGTTCCCTCCCCCTCTGTTTTTGAACTTTAAAATATTTGATACAGTGTAAGCACTGGGGGCCCTGGTGGCACAGTGCATTAAAGCGCTGAGCTACTGAACTTGCGGACCAAAAAGTGCCAGGTTCAAATCCCGGGAGCGGAATGAGCGCCCGCCAACCTAGCAGTTCGAAAACATGCAAATGTGAGTAGATCAATAGGTACTGCTCCGGCGGGAAGGTAACGGCGCTCCATGCAGTCATGCCGGCCACATGACCTTGGAGGTGTCTACGGACAACACCGGCTCTTCGGCTTAGAAATGGAGATGAGCACCAACCCCCAGAGTTGGTCACGACTGGACTTAACGTCAGGGGAAAACCTTTACCTTTACCTACAGTGTAAGCAAACAGATACACATTGGTAGCAACAGCATCTGGACACGATGCTATGTAATGCCTAATTTAGTTTGGTGCCATTTGAATCCTTGTGATTCAGCAATGCACATGCGTGAATGCACAAGCCCATAGCAAGTTGTTGGAATGGGAGAAAGTCAAAGCAGGGATTATATCAGGCCGAGGCAAATGGCATTTACCTTTTATAGTTTCCATGTTTTATAATGAAGATACTTCATTGAAACAATGATGCACACTTCAACAGTTCCCTGGAGGGCCATGAATCCTGTTTGGAGAGATTCATGAATATGTGCGTTAGCACAATCTAACTGGAACTTGCCCTTAAAAAGGAACCATAAGAGAAGCTGAGCAGTTTTCACTTATGTATATACAGTAGAATCTCACTTATCCAACATTCGCTTATCCAACGTTCTAGATTATCCAACGCATTTTTGTAGTCAATGTTTTCAATACATCATGATATTTTGGTGCTAAAGTTGTAAATACAGTAATTACTACATAGCATTGCCGCGCATTGAACTACTTTTTCTGTCAAATTTGTTGTATAACATGATGTTTTGGTGCTTCACTTGTAAAATCATAACTTAATTTGATTTTTAATAGGCTTTTCCTTAATGCCTCCTTATTATCCAACATATTCGCTTATCCAACATTCTGCCAGCATGTTTATGTTGGATAAAGTGAGACTCTACTGTAATAAGGAGGTTATCATAGTGTGTCTCTTTTTCTTCTATCATGGCACTAGGAGTACTGCCAAAGGAAACAACAATCTCCTCCCAATGTCCTTCATGCCCCACCCCATGTTATGCCTAACATCTTAAGTCCACTTCTTTGTATTTTTTAAAACGAAAAGGATAACAAGTGGATCAGCCCTTTCTTTAAACAAGACTGCCGTTTACATGGAATGTAGACATAACTTAAACCTTTTCTTTCCTTTTTAAAAAATATTTCTGCGTTAATTTAGCCAAGATCATTAATAAACCTGAAGTGAGTTCAAAGGCTCACTGGCAATGGCAAAGAGATGAGACAAGCATTTTACAAAGACAAGGCTTGCAAAGATATGCACGAGTGTCCTGGGAGCCCCGGTGGCGAAGTGCGTTGAAGCACTGAGCTGCTGAACTTGCTGACCGAAAGGTCGGTGGTTCAAACCCCGGGAGCGGCGGGAGCGGCCACTGTTAACTCCAGCTTCTGCCAACCTAGCAGTTCGAAAACATGCAAATGTGAATAGATCAATAGGTACCGCTCCGACAGGAAGGTAACGGCGCTCCATGCAGTCATGCTGGCAACATGACTTTGGAGGTGTCTACAGACAACGCCAGCTCTTCGGCTTAGAAATGGAGATGAGCACCAACCCCCAGAGTCGGACATGACTGGACTTAATGTCAGGGAAAATCTTTACCTTTATCTATACAATATAATACTAATACTAATACCATATAATAATAATATTAATTATATTTATATATTACATATAATATTACAGTATAGTGGTATAGTTCAATATAGTAATATATAATGCTAATATTGTGCTATGCTAATAATATAATATATTGTATGTACATACAGCTGCTCTGAGTCCCCTTTGGGGTGAGAAGGGCAGGCTATAAATGTAATAAATAAATGTAGTAAATGAATAAATAATTTTAGACTTAGACTCGCGCAAAGTCTGAAATGACTCGAAGGCACACAACAACAACAACAATCCTAATGAACTTGACTATCTCATTGGCCAGAAGCAGACTCACACTTCCCATTGAAATCCTGATAGGTTTATGTTGGTTACAATTGTTTTCATTTTAAAATATTGTATTGTTCTTTCACTGTTGTTGTTTTGCACTACAAATAATGCATGTGCAGTGAGCACAGGAATTTGTTCGTTTTTTTCTTCAAATGATAATTTGGCCCTTCCACAGTCTGAAGAATTGTGGACTGGCCCTCTGCTTTAAAAGTTTGAGGACCCCTGCTCTAAACAGTTGATGAGGAAGGGGAAATGCGTCTCATGGGTTTTGGAAAACATACCATTCCATTCCAGTTCAGTCCTATATTTTATTCAGTTTCATTTTTCATCCCTTGACTTGACACTGTCACACATATATATACACCCTGTTATGTACACCACACATTGTTTCTGCTGTATACACAAGGTCTTTCTGTACCCTTTCCAGTAGAAACAACAAAAGAGACTCATGGCATCTTAAACTAAGAAATGTATTATGGCATAAGCTTTTGTGGGCCCGGTTCACAAGATCAATGGCTTTGTTTCTCTCGAATTGCCATGGTGTGTCACATTCTAGTCAAGAGCAGCACTTATTGCCACATGTCATAAAATAATTGACATAAATGGGCATGCTACACCCCAAACATGCCCCCTCCCGTATAAATCTGAAGAGCACATCTAAAATGTTGCCACCTCTGATTTAGTGAATAGCATGAAGTTAATAATAGGGAATTCTAAGCCTAGTGGAATAATAAACAAATCTAGAATAATGTAGTGGTGAAATACCTAGGCTAATTTTTTTCTTCCCTGATTCTATGGGACTTATATAAACTCCCATACACAGAATTACAATGAGATGAATTTGGTTACCCCCTTTCTACCAACAGTAGACAAAGCACTACCATAAAAAGCATATTTAATATCTGGATTATATTTTTGAAATGTACTTTACACAGTTTTATGTTCACAACAATGTTCCTTGGTGAAAACAAACCATGTGCAGAGCTGAGGGTCAGGGGGATACATTTTAGTTGCCAAGGCATATTTTTGATTAGATAAATCTTAACCATTTGATAAACAAAAACAGCATTCAGACACTAAAGAAAGATTAAGAGTGAGAGAGAATCCACACCTGGAATGGGAGTTGGAATAGCCATCGAAGAACAAACCTTGACAACCATTGCAGAAAATGTATTGTTGCCATAGAAAACTCATCCTTTTGTTTGCTTGTTAATGGTTTAGGTTGTTATTCTGGAAATCTTTGGGAAAACTTCCTTTATATTGGGCAAAGCCAATCTCACAAATGATTTCCCATTAAAAGCAAAGGGCAAAGGGGCTCTTTGCCACACAGAGTGTGCCATATTGTACTGGATAAACTGAATGACAATGGTGATTGTGAATGGGAACCACAGCTCAAAGCATAACTGAAGCAACTAGAATTCGTAATAGCTTAACACCCCTAGGATCACTGGCACCAGATGTTTAAGAATTGCAGGAGTCTAGGGATAAACCAACAAGCAATATTCAGTAGCAATAATGAGATACTCAGATATTGAATGTAAACCAATGACGTTTCCAAACAAGACTGTGTTTCTAAGAAAGTATCTTTATTTGCAGTGCTATGGATATAGGAAAGGCTGTGGAAAGTTTGTAGAAGAAGACACGTGAAGTATGATGTCAAGCCATCCATCAACTCAGAGCAACCAATGTATAGGCTTTTCTTAGATGAGGAATATTTAGAAGTGCTTTGTCATTGCCTTCATTCAAAATACAGCCTACATCATCAGGTATTCCCTGCTAATTTCATTCCAGGTATAAACTGGCCTGACCCTCATTAGTTTTCCGGGATCCATGAGAATTTGAAGCTTTCATGGTATTTATACAATCAGAAATACATACAGCAGGCAAATATAAGAAAACTAGCAACTCTGTTGTACACCAAAAATATAAGACTTGGACCTCACAGCAAAGAAAAATGGAAATGTCAAAATAAGGTGGATTAAAGTGAGGACAAAGAAGCAAAACAGCTTTCTCTATTTTGGAAAAAAATCTAGGGTATTTTAATACCCAAAGCCACTCGCATATCTCATTCTTGATTATCATGCTAAAATCTTCTGAAAATAAGTTGAATTGAGTTTGGGAAAGTTATTATGTTGGACTATTTTCAGAATTATAGGCAACTAGATTTTTGGTCCTATAGTCCAAAAAGAAAAATTCCCTATGCTCTAATTTAGAGACACGTTTTGGATGAAACTCTTCCAAGAATGATAAAGAGTTCTGGACAAATGAAAAACTTACACATTTTTGTGGAATTTTAGTTGGTTCTAATAGAACTGTAAGTTGAACATCCCTTATCAAGCATTCTGAAATCTGAAATATTCCAAACTCCAAAATAGCACACATGATAGTTCAACGTACACAACCTTTGTTTCATGCACAAAATTATTTAAACTTGTATATACATCTATGTGTATAAGATGTATATGAAATACAGTAGAATCTCACTTATCCCACACTCACTTATCCAACATTCTGGATTATCCAACACATTTTTGTAGTCAATGTTTTCAATATATCGTGATAGTTTGGTGCTAAATTTGTAAATACAGTAATTACTACATAGCATTACTGCATATTGAACTACTTTTTCTGTCAAATTTGTTGTCTAACATGATGTTTTGGTGCTTAATTTATAAAATCATAACCTAATTTGATGTTTAATAGGCTTTTCCTTAATCTATCCTTATTATCCAACATATTCGCTTATCCAATGTTCGGCCAGCCCGTTTACGTTGGATAAGTGAGACTCTACTGTACATCTATGTGTATAAGATGTATATGAGATATAAATAAATTTTATATTACATTTGAGTTCCATCTCCAATATACCTTATCACACACAGCTTCAGGTATTCCAAAATGCGAAGGAAAAATTCAGACATCCAAAATACTTCTGATCTTAAGCATTTTGGATAAGGGATAGTCAACTTGTATTATCTTCTTGTAAATAATGCCCATATCCCTTCATATGATAGCAGCAAAGAGTAGCAAACAACTTCATAATGTTATATGGAACAGAGATGGCTTTTTCCCCCAAGCTGCTTTTGCTACACAAAAAAATTCTGCCTAAAAGAAAACAGCTGAAGAAGAGAGAGAGAAAGACAAAGAAGAGGTAGAAAGAGATTTTGTATGAGAAAGAAAGAGCATGGAAACTGAAAACGACACAGTTTTAGACTATTCAGGAAAAGCTGATGATAATATTTATTTGATTAAAAATTATGGATAATTTATTTGAAAGGTATGCTGAAATAATCATGTTGGGATGCCCAAGACAAACTCACGATCCTTTTCTTGCATCCCATTAGGAAAGCTAGACTGGGACACAAACATCCCTTCATTCTATGTGACAGGTTTTTCCTCCTTGCAGTAATCTACCATTCCCATTGTGCTGGCAGAATATTACCCATCTCTGGGAGCCTGGTAAGCAGAGCTGCATAGAGACGAGCACTCATATTACAATATTGATAAGTTCCACTTCTTCAGTGGATGTTTCAATGATTCGCTCCAGCAAGGCTCTCGGTGCTGCTGGCATTGCCTTAAATTTGACAGATGTATTATCGGCATTGCAGGCAAAGAATAAGTATGACAGGAGCTTGGAATTTTAATTTTCAGAGGTTCTTGCAAAGGAATAGAAGTGGAAATTGTGTGTGTGAGTGAGGGAAGGCGGGAGAAAATAAATTAAGTTGTATATGATGAGGACTATAGTGAACTGATTTTAGAACTGGTAAAGATCTAATGCGGAAGAGAGATTTGCTGATGCACGCTGATGGAGATTAATATAGTTCATTGTTTTTCTGTTATCTAGACAATATAGTGTGATGTACAACACAGAGTCTGATGTCTGTTCCAAAATCATTTCCTTATAAGTAATCTCTAATAATTTCAAAGGCTTTTTCAAGTAAACGTGTTTAATTCCACAGATTGAATGCTAGAACTAGATGATCAAAATCATAGATCTTTATATAAAGTGGTAACTGTACTCTGGTTGATTGCATTTACACAGCCCTCGCTTCAGTATGTTAAGCCTAAGAATGAGAAACAATGGGTGAGAAGAGACTGGATTAGAGATAAGGGAAAGAAACTAAATTTGAAAAAAATCTGTGAATCCAGTATTTGGGAACAAACCCCAAAGAGCATGGACTGTATGATCTTGTTCTTAAGATTTCTCACACTTTTGAAACAAGACCTTGCTGGTATTTCAGACTGAGTTCTGATTATTGTAGAAAGCATTGTGAAAATGGAGCTTGGAAATATTTATTAATAAATAACTAGTTACTAATAATTGTTTTCTTTATCCAGTCATGAAAGTCTAATTTCATTACATTACGGTTGTAACATTATGAGGAATTATAATCATTCCTTTTGCCATGGAATTTGTAATGAACACTTCTCTCCCGTTTTTCTGGTCTGATCCTTCCTTCCTTTCCAGATAGAGATGACATGCAGTTGAAGAATCAGTCATTTTAGGATCTTTCTATATGAGTGTAATTCACACTCTATATTTCCATGTTCCATGGTTTACATCAAAGAGTTAATTAATTATCAAATTATATTGATGTGAAATGGGTTACGTTTGCTTTTTCTTAAATTAATTTGAGGTGTGATTAATCAAAAACCTTGCAGTAAAACAGAGTCTGAATGTTTAACTTTACTAATGTGAAGAAGGTAATTGCTTTTGTTTATTTCCATCTCCACCCATGTCTCCACGTAATAACAGTTCTGATGAAGTCCCTGTTTTATGTTTAAGAAAAATATATCCCATCTAGCAAATGAATGATGAATCTCTACATCCAATAGTCTGAGAAGCACTGTTCAACAGTACATGAATAAATTATGTCTTTGTTATTTCATACGCAGATAGCCTGTGAATCAAAACTGTTCAAAAATAGTGCTGTGGGCTTTTAAGGGTGAGTCATATTAATAACGTGCATAATATTTGAGTTAGTAGATTTTAATGAATTGTTAGAACAAAATCAGTGATGTTCATGTACACTCTTCTGAGGTCTTTGAAAAAACAGAAACTAAATGCCAATGATAAAAAAATGTATTTTCATGTTGCTAAATATTTCAACTTGGGTGTCATTTAATTATTCTTAAAACAGACTGCTAAATTCAAATGAGAAACATTCAAGTAATTTTAAATTTTAGGGTAACACTCCTATGTACAGTTTAGGTCCATTTTTTGTGTTCTGTTACCCATTATACTGTGTAGCCTGTGTTCACCAACACGGAGGATATCTACATATACAATCAAAAACATGAAAAATAATACATAACACTATAGATATACAGAAAGTCCCTGAGTTACAAATAATCCAACTTACAATTGGCTCATAGTTACAAATTGGGGAGAGACAACAGGAAGTGAGAGAAATATACCCCTCAGAAGGGAAATTAACTCCTGAAAGATTTATCATGGGACTAAGGTGTCTCCACTGAAGCTTTATCACCAATCCTTGTTTCCACAACAAGCCACATTTTTCAAAATCCCATTATCACAGGGACAGAAAGTGAGATGAAATCTTTTGTACAGGGGCAGAGACAGCAAAACAAACACCACAGGGGTGTTAACCCTTCCTTATGCTATTCAAAGCATATATATGGATGGCTTGAGTAATACTTAAAAATGTACGTGTTCCAAGTTACAAACAAATTCAACTTAAGAAAACATGTACAGAACCTATTTTGTTCATAACTTGAGAACTGCCTGTACATGAAATGAAATCCCCAACTATCGCAAGTTGCTACTCCTCTCAGCAAGCTCAGGCAAAATATTCCAGAGTAATCTGCTCCAGAGCTGTCCCAAATACACCATAGGGGGTCCATACCTATCAATGTGGAAGCATCCTGAATCTCTTTTGTGGTCCACACAGCTGGATGCCCTGGCTGTCCTCTTTGGGGCTACCACTATTGTTTTCTCAGCTAGCAGCAGCTGCCCAGCAGAGTCATTTGATGTTGCTTATAGTGAGATCACCACAGGTTGCCCAGCCATATGATAATCAGAAATGGCATCATCAGCAAGATTCTGCTGGGAAGCTGCTTCTGGCCAGTGAAACAGTCATGGCTTTTTTCTACATGTGGACATTGGTGTTGGGAATCACCCTGGACTACTCAAGTCTAAATGTAGTCATAGATGATAGAGTTAGATTGAGGGAATCCTTTCCCTGTTTCCAAAGCATGCCTAGACAGGCTTTACTGTGTTACACTCTATCCTGTTTACGTCGCATCCCTTACTTTGAAGTTAGTAGAAATGTGAATCTCTAGGGACACTAACTTCTCATTGGTCAGAATGTTTTATGGCCCCAATAAACTGGACCATGAGGTTGGAACCATTTTTGGTTCTCTCTTCTCTCTTTGTTCTTCTAGCTCACAAGGAGCATCTTGCTGTCTCTCCTGGCAAGATGTAACTATTTAGATGTTTGTTATTTTCCCTTTCTTATTTTTCCTTAGAAACCAGTCTAAGTAGACTAGACAGCTCCCAAGCCTTTCTATCTACAATGGAGTTCTTTTTACTTGAATAAATACTTTTTGAACTTTTACTGAGACTCTGCAGTCCATTGCATCCTAAATGGTCAAAGGCTTCTCTTGCTCACCCCGTGTAAGTAACTGTTGCATTTTAAAGCTTTGTTTTTGCTACTCTGCTGATTTTTGGTGGAATCTCCCCAGAGAGGGTTAAATTGAGTCTAACTGCTCAGAGATTACCACAACAATTGGATCACTCCACATCCCAACCTGATCCATCAAAAATACTAAGGGACACTCCAGACTTTTCTAGAAGCTCTGAAGTAACTTGTGGTCTGCTTGCAAGTAGGTTCAAGGTGAGTGCATTTTTTGGCTGGCAAATCAACCCATTACAAAAAAAAAACCAAAAAAATAAGATCTGCGGGCAACGGATTAATGTCTGGCTATGTATCTGTGGACTGATGTTTTTTTGGACCTCCTCAAGCCAGAGGTCCAAAGGAACATCCTTGCATGCCATGACCAAGGCCCGGAGAAGTGGATTTGCAGTCACAAAAGTAAAAAAAAACCCTATGGATCCTACAGCTGTTCAAAGATGGAAATTTCATGCCTTTGCTGTCCTCCTAATAAAGGGGCACAGGGACAAAGGATAATCCAGCAGGTTCCTAGGAACTGGGACAAGAGCCACTATGTAACTTTGGAAATGCAGAGGAGAGCATAAAAGTGGGGCTACTAGATGATCAGAGTGAAACACCAAGATATCATTTTTATCCATATTTATCTTAAAATGGTGGATCTAAGAAATACTTGACATTCACAAAGAGTCATCAATTGACTTGGAACTCTGGAAAAACTCTGGACGATACAGTGATACGTTGAGTTAAGAATATTATTTGTTCTGTGCAGAGGTATTTTTCAAGTGTAGGCAAACAGAATTTTGGCGCCCCCTCCCCAAATCAATCACTGAAAAATAAAAGCGTTGGATAAGTGAAAATGTTTGATAATAAGGAGAGATTAAGGAAAAGCCTGTTAAACATCAAATTACATTAAGATTTTACAAATTAAGCACTAAAACATAATGTTTTACAACAAATCAACAGAAAAAGCAGTTCAATACCTTGCGGAGGCAGGCCGCAGAAGGCAGGAGTTGCCTCGATGGCGCCCCCAACAAGATGGTGCTACAGGCAACTGCCTAGTTGGCCTGGTGGTTGAACCGCCTCTGGTTCTGTGACTGAGCTCTTAATTCAAATTACTCTTACCTCAAAGTGAATTTTCCCATTGAAATTGTATTAATCCGTTTCAGCCCCCCGAACCTCCCCCCCCCATTTTTGTTACGTGTTTTTTAATAAGAAAATGTAGTTTATAAATAACAAATAATGTATAAATTCACATTCACTTAACATTTAAATCATGGAATCATAGAATCGTGGAGTTGGAAGGGGCCTAGTAACTAGAAATTATGCACTAAACCATCAGGAACGCACTGCTCTCACAAGTTCCATTTCTCCTGAAATTTGATATTAATACATCATGGTTCAGTTGTAGTTGATGACTTCCTTGTTCTAGGGGCAGTAAATCCATCTCGAATTTTATCCTGAATATGAAAGACTTTATTCAATATGTTGAACCTATTCTGGGAATATAGTTCAGCACCTTGAACAGTTCCTTTAAGATCTGAGATAAATACCATCCCATTGACATGGAAACCACCGATCATCATGGATTTCACTTCCAACAGTAACCAACACTGTTTTGGTTCCAGGAGGTACTTCTAGTATATCCTCTTAGGAGGAAATCCACACAAGTTAGGAAAGTTCTGTTTCTAATAATTCTTTGTCCTTCAGTCCCTGTGTTTAGTATCTTGAGTCGACATCTCAAGGTGTTGTTGGCAATGTCCTAAAGGGAAGGAGACAAAGAAACAATGTGAAAGAAATGAACAGCATTCTAGGCAAACATCCACCAAGAAGAGTATCAGAGTCGAAATATTTTGAGATTCAAGCATTACTACAGCTTGAGTAAATTTGTGTCCTTTCACAGTATTCTTCTGCTTCTGCCAGAATTGGTAAATCACCTCCCCTCAACCTTCTCCATCCCATGTACCCAAAATATGTTTGTGAAGGCCGGAAGAACATTGAGGCTGTGGGCATTCTATAACAAAGGGAGGTGGAAAGTGCCAGTTTTGTCACTAAATATGAAAATATACCATGAACAAGAATTGTGTGGTCCTCTAGAACTACAGCTTCCATATATCCTCAATACTGGATGCGCTAGCTAGGGCTGCAGCCCTACAAGCTCTGGAAGACTGCATTATTTCTACCCATTGGATACACAAGTAGACTACTGGATCTTGAGCTATGCTTATATCATTTTAAATAATAATTATTACATTCCGTTACTGCTTGTCTCTGCTTCTTCTTTCAAGAAGGAGAGAGGGCAGGAGAAATTCACTAACACTTCACTTGTGTGAGGTTTTACATCGTCATTTTAATATTGCTAAGAGTAAGCAGTTATTCTGTGTAATACCTGGAAGCAGTCATATTTAGCTGATTCTTTGTAAAGAAGAAGAGGAGGAGGAGGAGGAGGAGGAGGAGGAGGAGGAGGAGGAGGAATCATTTGATACCGTGTAAATGTTAACATAGGAGAAAATATTTCTGGGAAAACAGAGATGGAAATTTGACAGCATCCCATTCTCTATATAGTTGAACAGCTGTTTGAAACAAGTCAAGTTTCCAAGGAAATTTCTTATGCTTTCACTATATTCTAAGTGCCCTCTACTGCCAAAAAGAAGCATGACATACAGATATATTACACACAGAAACTTTCAGCAGGAATACTTTCAGTGTGAAAAATTTACATTCAAAGTTTGAAAATATTAGTTATGTACCAAATAGACAACATCCAGATATTGTTGTTTGAAAAGCTTCCACAATCTACTGTAACATTCATATGTCTCAAAGTAATTATTTTCATTTATTCAATACAGGCAAAATGAAGCTGCAAAAATATGGTTCTTTCTGACAAACCCATTTTAGTCTTTCCAACAACCCCTTGAGATGGAATTAGTTAAAACCCCATATCCCAAGAAATCCAGAATTGGATTTATAGCCATTTCCATTGTTTAATGTTAGCCCTTCCATATTTTCATGGCAGATGTGGCTCTCAGAATGTCCTGGGGGTGAAATAGTGGTCACTGGATCATCCAAAGTTACTCAACAGCTCAAGTATATAAGCTAACTCCTTGGAGAGAGCCCAGGAAAATACAAGGTTATTATCTATAAAGCCCTTTACGCTTCGGATCCAACCTATCTTTGAGACCGCATCTCTTTCTATGAACCGGCACAGGCTTTAAGATCTACTGGGGAGGCCCTCCTCTCGGTTCCACCTCCGTCTCAAGTGCGGTTGGGGGGGATGAGGGAGAGGAACTTCTCGGTGGTGGCCCCCAACTCTGAAATGACCTCCCAAGGGAGATCAGGCTAGCCCTTACCCTCTAAACCTTCCACACACAATTAAAGACCTGGCTTCGATCATGTTTAGACACTCTTATAATACATATGAGGACTGTTGACTCTTTTTTAGCACTTTACAATTCTGAGATCATATACTGCTGTTTTATCTACAGCAAATGCAGTATTTTATTGCTTTTACTGGAGGTACAGTGGAGGTACAGCCAGCCTCTGGTGGCTCAGTGTGTTAAAGCACTGAGCTGCTGAACTTGCAGACCAAAAGGTCCCAGGTTCAAACCCAGGGAGCGGAGTGAGTGCCCGCTGTTAGCTCCAGCTTCTGCCAACCTAGCAGTTCGAAAACATGCAAATCTGAGTAGATCACTAGGTACCGCTCTGGTGGGAAGGTAACAACATTCCATGCAGTTATGCCAGCTACATGACCTAGGAGGTGTCTACGGACAATGCCGGCTCTTCAGCTTAGAAATGGGGATGAGCACCAACTCCCAGAGTCGGACACAACTGGACTTAAAGTCAGGGGAAACCTTTACCTTTACCTTTACTACAGTGAATTTATGATGTTGTCTTGACTGTTGTATTTTGTATTTTGTGTCACACCTTGAGTGTTTTGTGAGCCGCCCTGAATCCGTCTGGGAGATGATGGCGGGATATAAATAAAGTTTTTGTTGTTGCTGCTGCTGCTGCTCTGGTTGTTTGGCTTTTTATTACATTTTCTATAGATGTTGTGACACTGCTATTATTTTTGAGATGACTTGACCCATCATAAACAAAGGGAAACTAATTTGTAAGAGAAGAAGCACATTGTCTACTTTGGAACCCTTTCCCTTGCTTAATCACCTAGAAGCCTTCCCATCCAATATCTCCCCCTTGCCGATTTATTATTACTAGGCTTAAAATACAAACACTGGGAGAAAAAAGTGGAATAGGTTGCCCACTTTCTGCCTTTCCACTCTTTTAAAGTCATTTTCTGTGGCTCGGCACTGGTTACCTAGGAAACCACTGTAGAATGGAACTGGAACTGGATTGGTTCTCTTTCACAGTGATTGTTAGAGATGTCAGCAGTTTTGAGTGGTGGACCTTTTCATGTGTGTGCGTGTGTCTGTGTCTGTGTCTACATATTTGGCAAATCAAAGGACTCTCCCTCCCTTTGCAGTACAAAATAAAAACCGCATAAAGCAGAACCGTCCTAAGAAGATAACAAGGATTATAAAAGAGGAGGAATGGGCTTGTTACATCATGCCTCTACTATTTCTTGCTAGTGCAGGAATGGTGCCAGTCGTACATTTGTCAAACATGGTTTAAATGATTTGAACAATAGGGGATTCCCTCTTCTCTCTTGGGAAGAGTTCTTAAATCATTTTCCCCTGGGAAAGCCATTTAAGTATAAGCTTGTCCTTTGGTGCATTTGCTTGAAAATGGCATTATTTTGTGCTTAAAAATTAATGAACATGTTTAGTTTGTTTGTTTAAAGTGGGTAATGAACCCCTCCGCTTCATTGTATTGTGGAATTAGTTATTTGGCCTGTGATCATTTTAATTAATTAATCTCAAAGTAACTTTTTTTTTGTAGCCCCATGAAGAGCTAATATAAGGAAATATAAGGATAAAGATTGATCATCCCCATAACAATCCTGTATCTGTGACCATTCTTGTACTGGTTTGCACTTTTTACCTTTGCCAATATAGACACAGGGTCTATTCCCATCCCAATTTGCACTTCCAAGAATTTGCAGCACTTTATCAGTCACCTTGTGTTTACAATATTTATATGGTGCACCTTACCCAGTCTACTTTTATTTATTTATTATTTATTTACAGCATTTATATTCCGCCCTTCTCACCCCGAAGGGGACTCAGGGCGGATCACATTACACATATAGGCAAACATTCAATGCCTTTTAACATAGAACAAAGACAAACAAACATAGGCTCCGAGCGGGGCTCGAACTCATGACCTCCTGTTCAGAGTGATTCATTGCAGTTAATTGCACTGGCTTGCTCTCCCGCCTGCACCACAGCCCGGGCCTTTTTACAACCTTTCCATTTTAATCCATGTTTTTATTAGTTCTTGTCATTTGTTTTTATTGGCTAATGTTTAAATTTTTATAATTGTGAATGCCTCTTGTCTATTGTTGTATTTTATATTGCTATTGTTTTTATTCGGGCTTGGCCCCATGTAAGCCGCCCTGAGTCCCCTTTGGGGAGATAGAGGCGGGGTATAAAAATAAAGTTGTTGTTGTTGTTGTTATTACTATTATTATTATTATTTTATTGTATGACACAGCAAACAAGATAGACATGCTGGATTTCATATCGCAAAATCACAAGTCGAACACTTCCCAAGTGTCTAGGACTGTGTGATGTATTTTCGGATGATGCGTGCAGATCCCAGTAGGGTGGCCTTTTGCAGTTGGTTCCAGTAGGGTGGCCTTTTGCAGTTGGCAGATCGTAATTTTGTCTATGTCTATTGTTTCCAAATGCCAGCTGAGATCTTTTGGCACGGCACCCAATGTGCCCATCACCACCGGGACCACCTGCACTGGTTTCTGCCAGAGTCTTTGAAGTTCAATCTTGAGGTTCTGATAGCGGCTGAGTTTTTCCTGTTGTTTTTCGTCAATGTGATTGTCACCTGGGATGGCAACATCAATTATCCAAACCTTTTTCTTTTCCACAACTTTGATGTCTGGTGTGTTGTGTTCCAGAACTTTGTCAGTCTGGATTCGGAAGTCCCACAGTATCTTTGCGTGCTCATTTTCCACAACCTTTGCAGGTTTGTGATCCCATCAGTTCTTTGCTGCTGGGAGGTGGTACTTGAGGCATAAGTTCCAATGAATCATTTGGGCCACATAGTTGTGCCTCTGTTTGTAGTCTGTCTGTGCAATTTTCTTACAGCAGCTGAAGATATGATCAATGGTTTCGTCGGTTTCCTTGCAGAGTCTGCATCATCATCATCATTATTATTATTATTATTATTATTATTATTATTATTATTATTGTTATATATCTTGCCAAAGACTGAATCAATACAGTACTTCTACTGTGTATGTTCATTCTCTCGTGATGACTGCATCGAGAAGTTTGGATAAGCGAATATCTCGGATAATAAGGAGGGATTAAGGAAAAGCTTATTAAACATCAAATTAGGTTATGATCTTACAAATTAAGCACCAAAACATCATGTTATACAACAAATTTGACAGAAAAAGTAGTTCAATATGCAGTAATGTTATGTTGTAATTACTGTATTTACGAATTTAGCACCAAAATATCATGATATATTGAAAACATTGACTATGAAAATGTCTTGGATAATCCAGAAGCTTGGATAAGCGAGGCTTGGATAAGTGAGACTCTACTGTATTGGTATTATTACATTTATTATTTAACTGTATTTTTATTACTATTAATACATTTATTATTTCACTCTGATATTATTATTGTTATTACATTTATTATTTTACTCTAGTTATTATTGCATTTATTATTTGACTGTATTTGTTAGTCTTATTACATTTATTATTTTACTCTATTATTATTAAAAGGATACATAAGCACATTTACATTAAAAAAATGAGAATGATGATTTAATCAAAGTTGGAAAGCCTTATCTTAAATTACAGTTTTATGTAAATATTCAAAAACATTTCACCTTCTGATGCCTCAATTAGTGTAATTTTATTGGTTTCTATGGAGCCTCCGGTGGCTTAGGGGATAAAAGCCTGGTGACTTGAATGTTGGGTTGCTGACCTGAAGGCTGCCAGGTTCGAATCCCACCCGGGGAGAGCGCGGATGAACTTCCTCTATCAGCTCCATCTCCA
This sequence comes from Anolis carolinensis, assembly GCF_035594765.1. Lineage (NCBI taxonomy): Eukaryota > Metazoa > Chordata > Lepidosauria > Squamata > Anolidae > Anolis > Anolis carolinensis. The sequence continues at coordinate 216,428,572 of NC_085841.1, forward strand.
TGCGGGGACATGAGAGAAGCCTCCCACAAGGATGGTAAAACATCAAAAACACCCGGGCATCCCTGGGCAATGTCCTTGCAGACGGCCAATTCTCTCACTCCAGAAGCATCTCCGGTTGCTCCTGACACGGAAAAAAAAATTGGTATCTATTTTTATTTCTGAAATTTACCACTCTCGGCTTATACTGGAGTCAATGTTTTCCCAGTTTTTTTGTGGTAAAATTAGGTGCTTCGGCTTATATTCGGGTCGGCTTATACTCGAGTATATACAGTAATTATCCCCCTTATTAATCCCAAGCAAGCTGTTCTTTCCTCTTCCCATTTTTCTCTTTTTTCTTTCTTTTTCTTTCTGTATTTCCATAATTATAAAATAAAATGGGAAATGGAAAAAGTATTCTTAAAAAACCCAAATGGGTTTTTTGCATATTGTAGGAAGGTTAATTTATGGAAGCTGTGATGAAGACCATATGCCACCATATCAGTGATATTGTGCTAATGCAGAGAGGTGCAATACTGAACACTCTAAAACCAGTATGTTTCTGTTTCCTCCAGTAACATGATTGTGGTGAGACAGCAGGTTGTTGTGATAAAGTCCTTAAGCTTTCTAGTGATCTATCTATTGACTGAACAAGCAACATAAATGGTGGCAATGAGAAAGCATTCTTTTTTAAAAAATGATTTGACTCGTAATAAATGTCAGGAACATAAATTGTAAAAGGACACACAAGCTTTCAGCAGTTATAATCTTTTCTTTCCATAACCACCTTGTTTTGTTTTAGTACCCAGTTAGTTGTATCTGAGAGTGTTTTATCAACAGTTTCTGTCTTGTTTTTTCTCCCCACCCCTTGAGGTCTTTAAATAATTATAAACTAAAAAGTGCTAAATGTTTTATTGAGAAAATATTGCTGCTTAGCATCCTGAGCTGTGTCCTTTTCATATGTGGGTAATATGAATGTAATTTCTCTTTCAGCTTATATTAATTGCATTTTACTGCGGCTCGGAGCTAACATATATGACTTCTACTTCACTCCAACCTCCAGCTTTCACTAAAAATAATTTAATGGGAATAAATAGCCCTGATGGTATCTTTATCTCACCTTCAGGCACCCATACCATATGGGACTGAACCACTGGGCCATGGGTCGTGTAAATATGAAACCTGAAGACAGCACCCACTCTCATATTTAGAACAACCGAGAAATATTTCACTCTCATATTTAGAACAACCGAGAAATTTGTAGAGTTTCCATAAGTTGATTAGCAAATTGAAAACAAACACATGCATACATGTTGAAAAATGAGCATCACATTCATGTTACATGTATATCGGTCATTTTTCTCTATGTAGCACTATTTTACAGCATAACTGTATGCACAGAAAATGGGCCCTGACATAAAGTAAATGATCATTAATGTAAATACAATTACAACACATAAATATTCTGTGTGGGCAAATAGTACATAGCTATCATTAATATTCTTGCACACCTTCCACTATCCTGCTTTTCATTAACTTAGCACCACCCAATTACCAGAGGGAAAATAGACCACAGCTTGATTTGCTTAGCACAGAATTACACAAATGAACATAAAGTAATGAATGTTCCCCACTGGTACAAAGTTAATACTGTTGACTTTGCCAGTGGGCAGGCCCCCTCCATTCATTATAAACTTTTCACAAGAAAGGATGGGTCCAAAAGAAATTACCTGTATTCAACAGCAAAGCTATTCTTTCTAGTCATGCTACTTAGTTACTTAAATTAATTTCTTAGTTACTAGTTTTCAAACTTTCTTCCATCTAGGAACCATGCTGACTGGGTCATCTCCCAAGAGAAGATCATACACAGCTTTGAAATTGAATGAAAAATATACAGTAACTAGCTGTGCCCTGCCACGCGTTGCTGTGGCGAAGTCTGGTGGTATGGGAAATAAAGTATTGAGGAATTGGTGGTAGTTAAGGTAAAGGGTAAAGGTTTTCCCCTGACATTAAGTCCATTATAAATGGGTTATATAGCTGTGTGGAAGGGCCTTGAGTCTACACTGCCATATAATCCAGTTAAAATCAGATAATCTGTATTTTATAAGAAGTGTGGAAGAGGCCTAAGTGAGGCCTAACTCGGCCTGTCCCCTGGGCTGAGTGGGTTGCTAGGAGACCAAGTGGGCGGAGCTCAGCCTTTTAACTGGCAGCAATTGGATAAAAACAATTATTCCTCTTCCTCTAATTAGGACTTTATTTTTCTTCCCTTTTTGTTGTATGAACGTAGAGGCATGGATGAGGGGTTGTGCTGGCAAGTTTAGTGTTTCTGGGATGTGTAGTTTTGTTGTTTTGTCCTAGGCCGAAATTTCATTACCCTTTTATATATATAGAAGAAGGCTTTACATCATTCTACCACTCTGCCTCTTCTACGAAGGTGAATGGTGCTGTGTCCAGACATCTTCATCTTGTGACTTTTGGCATGTTTTCACAACGCTTCCTCTAAGTTCTTCTCTTTCTACCAAAAAACTTCAAGGGAGGAAAAGACAGAAAAGCTATACATTGGACAAAATCTAGATTTAAGTATGTGCAGCTTATCCAGCAGCTCTCAAAACTGCCACACAGAAATGTGGAGGACCCTGCCAAATGATGACAAGGTTCTTCAAGTCAGGCAAACATCCTTGGTTTCAAATGGCAGTGGAAAATCTGTAAAACCAGTTGTGGGGGGTTGTTCATGGAAACTTGTCCTCCTTTACAATCTTGTCATGGAGGAACTCTTTAGTAAATGTAAAACTTCATCCTAAAAAAGATTCAAGATAAATCCAGCTTGAAAGACAAGGTTTCCAGAATGAGATAAAAAGTAGTGTATAGGAAAGGGCAACACATGTTTTCCTGAAATAATCTGAAGGTCCAAGATCCAAATTAATCATTTTGGGCCTTGTTCCCAGCCCTAGTTTGAGTTTTATTTCTTTGTTCATGTCCACACCTATGATGATTCTGATCACTGGTTAGTCTAGGAAAAGATATTAGGATGGTCTTCTTTCTGTCTGTATTGAGGAAGAGGTGAGCAAAGGAATGCTGAATGTTGGTTTCTGGATTTTGCTCATCTGTTATGACAGCTCTCCCATTTTTGAATCTTAGGGGATCCAAAGAAAAAAATATGGTCTGCTCAGCAGAGAGAAACCCTTCTTCTTCCTCTTCTTCTTCTTCTTCTTCTTCTTCTTCTTCTTCTTCTTCTTCTTCTTCTTCTTCTTCTTCTTCTTCCTCCTCCTCCTCCTCTTCTTCTTCTTCTTCTTCTTCTTCTTCTTCTTCTTCTTCTTCTTCCTCCTTCTCCTTCTCCTTCTCCTCCTCCCCTTCTTGTTCTTCTTGTTCTTCTTGTTCTTCTTCTTCTTCTTCTTCTTGTTCTTCTTCTTCTTCTTCTTGGTCAACTTTTTTTTAAAAAAGCTTTACCTACATATTAATTTTTTTAAAAAATAAACCACAGTTCTTTCCTGACTATGAATCTGGAAAATATGTCAAAATGAAAATTTTCATCCATTGCTATATCAAAATCCATAGAACTTGCCATCATAAGCCATGCTTGGTAAAGCTAAATAAGTCCCTGCATCTTATCATATTCTTTTGCCCTCTGCTAATAATAATAATAATAATAATAATAATAATAATAATAATAATAATAATAAAGGCCACCCTGCTGGGATCTGCACGCATCATCCGAAAATACATCACACAGTCCTAGACACTTGGGAAGTGTTCGACTTGTGATTTTGTGATATGAAATCCAGCATATCTATCTTGTTTGCTGTGTCATCATCATCATAATAATAATAATAATAATAATAATAATAATAATAATAATAAAACTTTATTTATATTTCCCGGATGGGACTCAGGGTGGTTTCCAATCATAAAAACAAAACATACATTACATAGCAAGATAATAACACATTATTAAGCAAAGTAAATATATAAGTAAATATAGCAATAAATAACACTTACACGACCAGATCAAGGGGACGGCAACACTTCCACCTCAAGATACAAGGAACAAAGTAAAGCAGGCTTTTTTTTGTTGTAATATATTTTTTATTGAAAGTTTTGTATTTGAAGTTAGAAAGAGAAAAAAAAGTTAACGAATAATAGAGTTTTCACATCAAAAGTGGGAGAACACTTATTGTTTATAGAAAAGTAGGAAATAAGATATATGAAAACAAGGAGAAAAAGAAAAAAAATTAATAAGAGTTTGTTGACTTCCATCTAACTTTAACTGGTTCATCATAATTATACACACACACACACACACACACACACACATATATATATATAGTTTATTTATATGTCTGGATATTCGTAAAAAATGGGTAAGTTACCACATCCCCTTCGTCATCAGGAGTCTCGAAGATTGTATCTAATTCAGCAGATAGGGTCCAATTTCATTTGTTTTAAATAATCCTTTACCAGGATTATTTAGCAGGCTTCTTTTTAAACTATTTTTAGTCTTTTCCTCTCACATATGCAAAGTAGAAACAAAACATAGGTCTGAAGACTAACTGCTGTATGTTGGCCAAATTCATTTAATCTCTCAATTTTGATCATTACATTAAAAACATAGAAAAGTTCCTGATACTGAAGACAACAAATGTTTATTTCCACCATGCAATCCACACAGGATGCATATTTATTTAATTTGAATTTATTTTATTTATTTATTAGACTTGTATACCGCTACTCCTAATTTGGCTAGGAGTGGTTTACAGAAATAGATTAAATACAATTAACTTTAAAATAACAATAAGAACAGACATAGCCCCGAGTTTTACATATTGAATTTATTTATCTAAATGTGTACAGCATTTTTCCAGTGGAGGGATCAGCATTTTACAATGAAATAAAAACAACCATTGTTTTAATAAACAAAAAAGTGAAGTTTTTCTTCCCAACCGATCTGTAGAGCATATGTCAACACATAAAAGAATTATTTAATCTTGCTGCTCTGCTGACAATCTATTACTCTAGAAAAGAATTTCAAAAATGGGAACTATGTATTTTTTGAGTTTGTGGCACACTACTCAACTTGGAATCACTGGAATGGTTAAAAAAGAGTTTGTCCTTTCACTTAAGCTTTTTACAATGAATCGACTGTGTGCATTAATTCCCCCTTCACTTCATTTAACAGCCCAGCATGAAGGGATTTGAAAGTAGCACAAGGTTTTGCTTTGTCTTTGGTGAGAGCATTTTGAAATTAAATCACTGGGAGAGAGAAAGAGGAGGAGGAATCAGTGGCTTGCTTAGACCCCAAACCACCAGGGTTGCGCCTCTTAAGCCTGTTAAGATATATGCTCGTGCAGGCCCTTCAAAACAATATCCCCTGTAATTTCACAGACGTCCCTGAATCTCCTGTCGTCTTGATTCATTGCCGGCACAAGCACAACTGTCTATTGAGAAGACAACTTTTCAAGTCCGTGGTGATCTCTCTTCCGAGATCACCAAACACAAAATGTTAAGTTCTAAAGAATGTCGTAGACCTTGTAATTCATGGCACTCTCTCATAAATCTGTGTGGAACTTCAAGAATGTATGCCAAACACTTTTCCTCCCCATGTAGTGATAAACCACTGTGGATAGTTCAGTGCTGAACTGGGTTCCTTCGCAGCCTTCTGCCTAGGCAACAACATAATACAGAAAAGGAAACAGTTTACATTTTAATTACCCCCCCCCCCACACTACATACACACATACACACACATACATACATATATATCAACTAGCTGACATATCAGCTAGTTGATTAATTCACAGATGAAGCCTTTTTATTGACTTAAAGGATGCCCTTGCTTAATTGGGCAGTAAATTGTTTTTTAAAAAATTCTTAATTATTTTAATATACGAACTGCTAAAACTGATGAGTGGCTTGGACCATTTTAAAGCGATATCTCACCTTCTCTCCCACATATAAAGGATTGCCTCTTCTAAGGTAGTGCTTGTTATAACACATAATTTGTTGAATACTGACCATAGTTAGCCTCAAGCCAGAATTTGAAATCACGGGCTACACGTAGGTTCGAAATTCTAGTCTGAAACTATTATTAGCATCCTGAGTAGTGCAGGGATAGAAACTGTAGCACATAATAGGGAAGGAAGAATATTACATATATACTCGAGTATAAGCCGACCTGAATATAAGCTGAGACACCTAATTGTACCACAAAAAACTGGGAAAACTTTGCATTTTTTCCATCAATATCAAATGCCCTTCTGATAGTAGCAGTCATCATGTAGGAACATAGTGACCAACTGAATTTTTGAATGAAATCAAGAACATGAAAAATATATACGGGCGAGAGAATACACACACTAAATTGATTAGACTTCTTAGAAAACTGAGGAAACTGGAACAAAAGACAAAAATAACTTACTGTATATACTCGAGTATAAGCCGACCCGAATATAAGCCGAGACACCTAATTTTACCACAAAAAAAAACTGGGAAAACATTGACTCCAGTATAAGCCGAGAGTGGTAAATTTCAGAAATAAAAACAGATACCAATAAAATTACATTAATTGAGGCATCAGTAGGTTAAATGTTTTTGAATATTTACATAAAGCTCTAATTTAAGATAAGATTGTCCAACTCTGATTAAATCATTATTCTCATCTTCTTCAATGTAAATGTGCTTATGTATGCTTTTAATAATAAATCGAGTAAAATAATAAATGTAATAATAATAATAATAATAATAAGATCAGAGTGAAATAATACATGTATTAATAATAAAAAATAGAGTAAAATAAATGTAATAGTAGCAACAATAATAGAGAAAAATAATAAATGTACTACAGTAGAGTCTCACTTATCCAACACTCGCTTATCCAACGTTCTGGATTATCCAACGCATTTTTGTAGTCAATGTTTTCAATACATCATGATATTTTGGTGCTAAATTCATAAATGCAGTAATTACTACATAGCATTACTGCATATTGAACTACCTTTTCTGTCAAATTTGTTGTTAAACATGATGTTCTGGTGCTTAATTTGTAAAATCATGTGTAATAGGCTTTTCCTTAATCCCTCCTTATTATCCAACATATTCACTTATCCAACCTTCTGCCGGCCCGTTTATGTTGGATAAGTGAGACTCTACTGTAATAACAATAATAATAGAGAAAAATAAAAAAATGTACCATATATTCTCGAGTATAAGCTGACCCAAATATAAGCCAACCAGGACCCTCACCCAAGTATAACCCGGGGGGGCTTTTTCAGTCTTAAAAAAAGGGCTGAAAAACTAGGCTTATACTCAAGTATATACAGTAATTTGTTTAATTTGTTTAATGGTGAAAGTTGCTTGTCAGCAATTATAAAGCACCATAAAAGCAGGAAGGTAGGTCTATGAGGGTATAAAGAAGTACGACTGTAGGACTGCAGATTGGTAGATCAGGGCTATTGCATGGATAGAGGGAGATGAAATAACAAGGATGCTCATGCTAATATGTTTCCACAATTCCTGCTTGATTGGATGCTGTGTAAAAGCACCTTAATGCAATAAATCCTCTGTTTCAAATCTTCAAGCTCATATGATTTATCAATAATTTGTTGGTTGTCTAAAGAATTCAGTATGGTAAAATGTAAGGTTAGTCAGACTTGCTGTAGAAAATGACAGCATAATATGCTAGCTATAAGGCTGAGTTTAACTTTGCTGGTTAATCCAACGAACCCCTGTTCAGTTGTGATGTTTACCCCATCTCATCACACAAAGAGTAATTGGCATCCTAGCATGTTGCCAGGATGCCTCCTTCTCAGAGCCCGCTGGATGTCTTCACACGACGTAAGACACCTTCCGGCGGGGCTCCATAGAGTAAGTGTCTTGACAGCATGGTAGGACACTTCTCTTGGAACATGGGAGTCTTCCTGTGTTCTGTTGGGAATGATGGGGACAATGCAAGAAGAAGCTGTGTGGTGATCTTTCCCCCTGTGGGATGGAGTAAGAGGCATAATGATCCATCCCCCCCCCCGGTGCCCGCACAATTCACCATACTACATCCCCCTGAATCCCCCTGCTGCCCTATGGTTTCGGACCTCAATGTGATAAGGTCCATAGTGAACTTGGGCCAGTTTCTCAGCCTAATATGATGGCAAATTGAATGAATAAAAAGACATGTAGATTCCTTGAAGATTGGGAAAGATATTGTCCAGAGAATTTTCAGAGAAATCTTTTTCTGTATCAGGTGATGTTGCAAGACAGACCCCTTAAAGCGCCAGACCAGACTTTAGTAAAAGTAGAGTTTATTAGTTCACAACAAAAAGAGCCCAAAAACAAACTCAAAAAGGCTCAAAACACTTAATCTTCAGTGTGAACCACAGTATTTCCCACAGTTAAAGCAAAACCCCAAACCCTGGAAAATAACCCGGATTTAACCGGAGTATAATCCGGATCAAACTCCCAACTTTGCAAAACAACAGAAAAAGCACTCCAATTCACAGCAGGACGGCAGCAGGCAGGAAGAGACGAACAGCGGGGGGCCGAAGATGTCTGGCGAAGTCAGTCAAACACAGTTGAATCCAATCCAGGTCAAAGCAGGAGAAGGCAGCAAACACGAGAATCCAGTCCAGGTCATACACAGATCCAAGGCGTAGAATGCAGCATGGCAGGTCCACAGCCGTCTTCCCAAACAGCTCTCAGGGACACACGAATACCCATCAACACCTTGCCGACTGCAAAGGGGCCCCATTTCCCAACCCCACTTTTATTCACAATTCCTCCTCAGAACTGGAATCAGCCAACGCCCCACCAGACCTCCTTTCAGCTGAAGCCCCTTGCCGATCCCTCCAATCTGTCCATCTTTTATCCAAACCCATAACTCCCCAAGATTCAGCCGGATCCCCACTGTGCCAACCCTCGAACGTGTCACTACTTGTGGGTTCTCTAAAGATGTCCTGGATCTCCCGCACCTTAGTCCAGTCCATTACCTCATCCTCAGAACTTGTCATCCCATCCTCCTGATTCCCAACCCCATCCTCCTCCTCAACTGAGTCATTGTCAGTAGGCTCCGTAAGTCTCTCCCAGATCCCCTTCCTTTGTCACTCCTCATCGGAGTCTTGCTCACGAGTAGTCTTTCTTCCCCTTCTAGTACTCCTAGTAGTATCACTACTCAAAGACTCCATCACAACAGGCAGAGCCGGTCCAACAATGAGGCGAATTAAGCGGTCGCTTGGGGGGCAAAACATACGGGGGCGCAGTCGAGACTGCTTTTTCTGTTGATTTGTTGTAAAACATGATGTTTTGGTGCTTAATTTGTAAAATCTTAATGTAATTTGATGTTTAATAGGCTTTTTCTTAATCCCTCGTTATTATCCAACATTTTTGCTTATCCAACGCTTTTATTTTTCAGTTATTGGTTTGGGGGGGGGGGCAAAATTCTGTTCGCCTACACTTGAAAAATACCTAGGGCCGGCTCTGACAACAGGTGATTTGCAGTCTTTCAGACTTGGGAATTCATTTTTAAGTCAAGCACAATATTCTTTTTTTTTCTTTCTCCAAATATGTCTGTGGTGATAACAATAATGCTGTTGTTAAAATCCCACCTAGACACAGACTGAAACTGAAACCATCTGTCCTGCCTCACCATCTGAAGGCCAATGCCACTAGAAGAGAGCCCTTCTGAAAAGTCATTTTCAGAGATCTCCTCTAAAGAGAGCCCCATTGATTTCTTGCACGAAACCCATGTTTTCTGCAAGTAAGGTGTCAAATTTGCTTAACAGTGGGAAAAAACCTAAAGGTTTCTCATTATTGTACTTTCATTCGTTTAAATATACATGCAGAATTTCTATGCATGTGCAGTTGGCTGAAATAAAACAAATGGAATAGAGAAAAGAAAGGAAAGCCAAGGCAACCAGATGGCCACCTTAATTGTAAGAGTACTCAGCTTCAGTCCATTTTGTGGGTTGTTGGCCTACCTTTGACCCCAGCAAAGTATTATGTTTCCAGCAGTTATCTTTGCCTGATACACCCCCTTCCTTTCCATCACTGGGAAATGATTCTAATTCTATGGGCCTTGACCAGATCCCGTAATATAGCAAAGCGTTTTCTCATTTTGCTTCTTCCTTATTCCAGATGTGCATTCTGCACACATACGCCCCCAACACACACACACACCATCTTCTTAAAAGAGGTTTTGCTTTTATATCTTCCATTATTTCCCTATATTGGACATATTGTCAACATATTTCATCTCCATTCAGCTGCCCTTGACATAGGAAGCCTCCCGCATTTGTGAACGCCCAAACAATAGGCACTGTATACCTAAATGTTTTGCTCAGGAAAATACTTTGGAAAATATTTTTTGTCAACTTCACAAAGGATTTGATTTCTCCATGGATGTTCTACGTTCACTGTCACTTCATAAAAGCCTGAACATTCATTGACACAGGGTCTGACAGATTTTCCTCACAAAAATGCATGTTTTACATACATATTTTATCATTACACGCAGCATGCCAGGAGCAGGCTCTGTAAGCACTTGTACGGCAACAAATACACAGTCTAGAGGGTGTTTTTTTTTTTTGCTTTCCCTTATGCTGGAAATTTATATGCTGGTGAATATAGTCATATATATTGTAGATGTAGATTAGATATTACATAGATATATACTACTATAATTGGGGCAGGCACAAAGTGTGATGTAAATCATTTTACTAAGTCAGATTAAAGGTGCTATTACTCACGGCAATGTAATACTATCTATAATTTCCGTGTTAAACCTGACATTATAAATCCTTTAATCTGAGTATTTAAAAGCTGCTCTATGGCTCATTTTTCAAACAGCATTCCCGTTAACACATTTACTGCTAATGAACCCCTAACATGTTCTTTCTTTCTTAGATAAACGTTGTTGACCAACATTATTATTTGCTCCTCACATAATTATTTTTTTAGGCTTTTTAATTTAATTGCTTCGGTATATTAAAAAAAAAAGAATATACCAATAATGCATTTTAATTACACTTCCCAGATGACCTATGTGGGGAGGAAGATCTTATAATGAAGCCACAATAATTAGCCTGTCATGGTCCGGTTTGGAGCTATTGTTTTGTTGTCCTTTCCAGAATTCATCTTCTCCTGACTAGAATTCTAAAATCTTGTGCATTATCTCACATAACACTTAGGAAAGTATTATAAATGTGTGCCATACCAGCAGAAGCAGGCTTTCTAATTATTGTCAACCATTTCTCGTGTGACGTGATAGACTCCCTTGGGAACTGAAACAACAGCCTACTCCAGGATTTATAATAGGCCCTAGAGCCGAGGCTGTGGTAGAGAGAGCTGTTTCCCTGAGGATAGATAATTGGTTTACGTAGCAGCTCAACATCGGAACTAAATTCAGGGGATTTCTGTCCATGCATGTGCTTGTGTGTGTTTGTGCTGCTGTGATTTCCCTATTTAATATACAAAACTATTGGATGTTTTAAATGTGATGTGGCTCGCTGCCTAATAGCGGTATAATTTGTGTGCTTTGCTCTGTCCAGAATGCTATAAATCTCCTTTCTCTGTGTGGATTTGTCACACAGAAGGTTTGTGTCTGTGCTTTCACATTGCCTGTCAACCTATGGCCATCCCATGAATTTTGTAGGGTTTTCTGAGGAAAAGATCCCTTGAAGGTGATCTTGCTAGGACCTTCCTCTGAAAGATGCTAACCAAAGTTTGCTCTCCTTAGCGTCCAATCTATTTGTTCGAATCTATTTGAATGACACTTTCCTCAAAAATGTTGCGAGAGTTCTGATCACTGATGTCATTAAAAAAAACGCATCAGTCCTTTGCTTATTATAAAATGCACCAGTTTGGGCATAGTTGCTAAACATAACTCTGTTCATATTTTTAACATTGTAAACACGCCAAACGAAGCATAGTATCTTAAATTTAGATCTTGAAAGAGTTGATCTGTAATATTCTTCCATAACAGGACAAACTATAGTACTGTAAAATTATCTTAATTTGCCAGATGTGGAACCATTGTTAGATTTAAATGGGAGAAGAGCTTGGGAGAAACACAAAAAGTGACATATTGTCCAAGCTGTCAATAAAGTCTTTGAAATTAGTGAAATTTTCATTGAAGATGCCCAAGGGTTTTATTTGGTTAGCCTTTTAAAGTGAACTGGCCTAATTTCAAAGGCTAGGGTATTATTATCCTCATATATAATAATTATAACATATTGTATATACATATAATATTCATAATATTACATTGTAATACAATATACTAATAATACAATATACAGTAGAGTCTCACTTATCCAACACTCGCTTATCTAAGCTTCTAGATTATCCAAGCCATTTTTGTAGTCAACGTTTTCAATATATCGTGATATTTTGGTGCTAAATTCGTAAATACGGTAATTACAACATAACATTACTGTGTATTGAACTACTTTTTCTCTCAAATTTGTTGTATACCATAATGTTTTGGTGTTTAATTTGTAAAACCATAACCTAATTTGATGTTTAATAGGGTTTTCCTTAATCCCTCCTTATTATCCAAGATATTCGCTTATCCAAGCTTCTGCCTGCCCGTTTAGCTTGGATAAGTGAGACTCCACTGTAATAAAAGATGGGAATTGGATACTGAAATCACAACAGGAAATGAACAATTTGGACAAAAATATTTCTTGGTTTCAATACTGGCAGATAAATGAACATTTTTAAAAAAATAAAGAATTAGGCTTTGCTGATCAAAACCAATTCTGGGATAAAATAATGCAATCAAATAGAAAAATAATAACAAAATTTTATAAAAAAATTATTAGAATGGGAAACAGAAGAGGAAGAAAAATCATACATGTCTAGGTGGAAAGAAAATATAGGCAGGAAGATAAAGAAGGAAGAATGGCAGGAAATATGGGATAGGAAATTAAAATATAGCTATGCAATAGATCTAAAGGAAAATTGGTTCAAAATGGCCTATAGATGGCATATGACGCCTCAAAAATTCGCGAAATGTTACAAAAACGTAAGAAACAAATGCTGGAAATGTGAAGAGAAGGAGGGCTCCCATTACCATATGTGGTGGACATGTAGAAAGGCAAAAACATATTGGGGAAAAAATAAGAGATACACTACAAACGATACTTAAAAAAACAATACCAATGAAACCGGAATTATTCCTATTAGGTATACATGATTTGAAAATTGATAAAAATGAAGATAAATTTCTTTTCCTCCTAACCACAGCGGCAAGAATATGTTATGCCAGGCTATGGAAGAAGAAAGAGATTCCAGAGGAAGAGAAGTGGCTAAATAAAGTGCAAGGTATAAGAAACATGGACAGGCTTACTTTCCTGTTATCTAAAAGTAGAGGTACACCAATGAAAGAAACTAATTGGAGTGGAGTATCTGAATATTTAAAAAAGAAAAATTACAAAACACTGATATAAACCCAAAACTTAAAATTATAAATAAATGAAATACAAAAGAAGTGATTCTGAAATATAATGGGGGGTAAAATTAGAGAACTTGAAATTAAATAGTAGAAAAGAAGAGAATGACGAGACACAAGGACCCAAGAACACAGGAAGAAGTCAGGAGAAGAAAAAAGTTAAGAAATAGAAATGGAAGAAGGAAAAGGAGAGAAATCCTATGAAATAGTCCCAGGAAGTCAATGCAAAAAGAAACCAGATCTGTTTCTTTCTTTTTTCTTTCTTTTTTTCTTTTTCTTTCTTTCTTTTTTTTCTTTTCTTTTTCTTCTTTGTTTTATTTTATTTTGCTGGTTTTAAATAATTGTAAAATCATAATAAAGAGTTTTTTTTTAAAAAAAGAATCTATTTGGGTGACACTTCCCTCAAAAATGTTGTGAAAGTTCTGATCACCGATGCCATTTAAAAAAACGCATCAGTCCTTTGCTTATTATAAAAGGCACCAGTTTGGGCATCATTGCTAAACATAACTCTGTTTGTATTTTTAACATTGTAAACACGCCAAACGAAGCATACTATCTTAAATTTAGATCTTGAAAGAGTTGATCTGTAATATTCTTCCATAACAGGACAAACTATAGTACTGTAAAATTATCTTAATTTGCCAGATGTGGAACCATTTATTAGATTTAAATGGGAGAAGAGCTTGGGAGAAACACAAAAAGTGACATATTGTCCAAGCTGTCAATAAAGTATTTGAAATTACTGAAATTTTCATTGAAGATGCCCAAGGGTTTTATTTGGTTAGCCTTTTAAAGTGAACTGGCCTAATTTCAAAGGCTAGGGTATTATTATCCTCATATATAATAATTATAACATATTGTATATACATATAATATTCATAATATTACATTGTAATACGATATACTAATAATACAATATACAGTAGAGTCTCACTTATCCAACACTCGCTTATCCAACGTTCTGGATTATCCAACACATTTTTGTAGTCAATGTTTTCAATGCATCGTGATATTTTGGTGCTAAATTTGTAAATACAGTAAATACTACATAGCATTACTGCATATTGAACTACTTTTGCTGTCAAATTTGTTGTATAACATGACGTTTTGGTGCTTAATTTGTAAAATCATAACCTAATTTGATGTTTAATAGGCTTCTCCTTAATCTCTCCTTATTATCCAACATATTCACTTATCCAACATTCTGCCGGCCCATTTATGTTGGATAAGTGAGACTCTACTGTAATAATATTAATTATATATTATATTTTACATGTAATATTACTAATAATATTAAAATATATTGATATAGTACAATATAGTAATTTATTGCCAGTATTGTACTATGCTAATAATATAATATTGTATGTAAATTTTATTTAATTTAATTTGTAAGCCGCTCTGAGTCCCCTTCGGGGTGAGAAGGGCAGCATATAAATAATAAATAAATATATGTGCATTCCTCTTGATTTTGCCTTGCAGTTGTGAGTAGAGGTGCTACGTGCATCAAAAAATCTCAAATGATAGAAAAATAAGTTCAAGTGCAGTATGGTATGTGTATAATAATAATGATTTGCATGGTGACACTAAAACTTTTAATATGGTACAAGCAATACGAATAAGACACAGTCCTTATTGACTTTCATGAAAGGCATCTGCAAAGGGAGCTGGATTTTTCACAAAATGACAACTCCTGGTTGATTAAACAGTGCAGTCTTGTTCATGTCTATTCAGATTTGGGTCCCACTGAGTTGAATAAGGTTTACTCTCAAGTAATTGGATATGGAAGCTATCAGTTTTCCCTCCTCCTCCTTCTCTCTCTCATTAGGCTATGAATATGTTCAGCCTTTCCAGTCACAGCAGAAGTCGTCTTCTTTCCCTCTTCCTAGCTCCCTCCTACGATAATACAAAAGAGGATAGGAGGGAAAAGCAGCAGGGTCAGGATGGTGGGTGAATCAAGCTGGCCATAATTCTCCTTTTTTTTTGGCTGCCACATTTCCTCATTTCAGAATCTCTCACCTTTGGTAAACCTACACTTGTGAGGAAAATCATTAGTATCATAGCAGACTTCGAAGTTTCAACACCTTGCATATACTTGTCAAAGGGAACGCAGCCTTCATTGGGTGACTTTTAAAAAGAAACCCGGGTCTCCTTCAGGCAGGGCAAATGTATAAGGAGGTGGCAGCATCTAATGCTCTAGTTCAGGGTTTAAAAATCTTGTTGTTTCAAAATATCCAGATGGTTTTTGCATTGTCCCAGAATATTTTCTGACAATGTCCATTTGCAAGAATTTATTCCCAGCATTGAGTGGGTTTCTTTTTAATTCTGAGATGTGTTAAAAGTGCCACGAAACCAGAGCAGGGAGCAATCCATGTTTCCTTTATGCTGAAGTGATATCAGAGCCATAGACAAATGCTCAAACCACTACACCACACTGGCTCTCCAGGTTCCTATTATTCACAGATAAAGAATCAGGAGAAAGGGCTTCTAAAAGAGTCCCAGAAAGATGACATTATATTTACCTATATATCGACAACCACAAGAATAACCTTTGCTCGTCGTCGTTGTCGTCTCACTCATTCAGTCGTTTTCGACTCTTCGTGACCTCATGGACCAGGCCAGGCCAGAGCTCCCTGTCGGCTGTCACCGTCCCCAGTTCCTTCAAGGTCGAGCCAGTCACTTCAAGGATACCGTCCATCCATCTCGCCCTTGGTCGGCCTCTCTTCCTTTTTCCTTCCATTTTCCCCAGCATCATGATCTTCTCCAAGCTTTCCTGTCTTCTCATGATATGGCCAAAATACTTCAACTTTGCCTCTAATATCCTTCCCTCCAGTGAGCAGCCGGGCATTATTTCCTGGAGGATGGATTGGTTGGATCTTCTTGCGGTCCAAAGGCACTCTCAGGATTTTCCTCCAGCACCAGAGTTCAAAAGCGTCTATCTTTCTTCGCTCAGCCTTCCTTGTGGTCCAGCTCTCGCAGCCATAGGTTACTATGGGGAATATCATTGCTTTCACTATGCGGACCTTCGTTGCCAGTGTGATGTCTCTGCTTTCCAGTATTTTATTGAGGTTGGCCACTGCTCTCCTCCCAAGAAGTAAACGTCTTCTGATTTCCTGGCTGCAGTCTGCATCTGCAGTGATCTTTGCACCTAGAAATATAAAGTCTGTCACTGCCTCCACGTTTTCTCCCTCTATTTGCCAGTTGTCAATCAGTCTGGTTGCTATGATTTTGGTTTTCTTGATGTTTAACTGCAACCCAGCTTTTGCACTTTCTTCTTTCACATTGGTGATAAGGCTCCTCAGCTCTTCCTCACTTTCAGCCATCAGAGTGGTATCATCTGCATACCTAAGGTTGTTAATGTTTCTTCCAGAAATTTTAACTCCAGCCTTGGATTCGTCAAGACCCGCACGTCGCATGATGTGTTCTGCATACAAGTTGAATAGGTAAGGCAATAGTATGCAGCCCTGCCGCACTCCTTTCCCAATCTTGAACCAGTCTGTTGTTCCTTTGCTAGACAATGGAAATCGAAAGAAATCCCAACAAAAGGCCTCTGGCTCGACAAACTGGACGAAATCTACGATATGGATAGATTAACATTTTTAATGAAAGAATACAGAGGAAAACCAATAAAAATGACAGAGTGGAAAAAATATGAAGATTATACAAAGAAAGCAATGGATTAAAAGAAACAAAAAGGAGAAACCCGAGAATTGAAATCACGATGGAGACCAACAAACAAGAAAAGATAATTACTAATCAAAGACAGCCACAAAGAGTAGAAAATGGAAGACTAAATAAACTCTTACCCCCAACACCTTTTCTTACTACTCCTTACCTTTTCCCCTCTTTCCCCCCTCCCCTTCAGATCCTCTTCCCTCACCTATACTTACCTATTCATTTATATATGTCTTTTATGTAATGCACCTAAAACCCAAACAAAAATCTTTTTAAAAAATAAAATAGAAGAGTCTCTAAAGCAGAGGTCCTCAAACTTTTAAAGCAGAGGGCGGTCCATGATCCTTCAGACTGTGGAGGGGCCGAATTATCATTTGAAAAAGAAAAAAACAAGTTCCTATGCACACTGCACATGTCTTATTTGTAGTGCAAAACAACAACAACAATGAAAGAACAATACAATATTTAAAAATGAAAACAATTGTAACCAACATAAACCTACCAGGATTTCAATGGGAAGTGTGGACCTGCTTCTGGCCAATGAGATAGTTAAGTTAATTAGGATTGTTGTTGTGTCATTTCAGACTTTGGGTGAGCCTAAGTCTAAAATTGGAGCCTCTGGTGGGTCAGTGGGTTAAAGCACTGAGCTGCTGAACTTACGGGCCAAAAAGTCCCAGGTTCAAACCCAGGGAGCAGAGTGAGCGCCCGCTGTTAGCTCCAGCTTCTGCCAGCCTAGCAGTTCAGAAACATGCAAATATGAGTAGATCAATAGGTACCGCTCTGGCGGGAAAATAACGGCGGTCCATGCAGTCATGACAGCCACATGACCTTGGAGGTGTCTATGGACAACTCCGGCTCTTCGGCTTAGAAATGGAGATGAACACCAACCCCAGAGTTGGACACAACTGGACTTAACGTCAGGGGAAACCTTTACCTTTATCTTTTAAGTCTAAAATTATTTATTTATTCATTTACTACATTTATTTATTACATTTATATCCCGCCCTTCTCACCCCGAAGGGGACTCAGAGCAGCTGTATGTACATACAATATATTATTTTGTTAGCATATCACATTAGCATTATATATTACTATATTGAACTATACCACTATACTGTAATATTATATGTAATATATAACATATAATTAATATTATTATATGGCATTATTATTAGTATTATATTGTATAACATTATAATCAATATTATATGTCTATACAATATATTATATTATTTAAAATGATATAAAAATATTATATTATAAAACTGAGGGCAGGGGCCAGGTAAATGACCTTGGAGGGCCGCATCGGGCCCCTGGGCCTTAGTTTGGGGACCCCTGCTCTAAAGCTACCAGACAAAGTAAATTAGCATTGTTCAACCTGGTGCTCTGGACAAATCCTATGATCCCTCACCATTAGCTGTTTTGACTGGGGCTATTGGGAGCTTCAGTCCAAAATATCGAGATTGTACCAGGTTGGGGAAGGCTAAGGTAGACAACACTGAGGCTGATGGATTGATAAACCTGACTCAATATTTCTGGATTTATATATTTAAATCAGTTTTCAGTGGTGGGACTTGAATTAAGTCTATTCCCCCACAAATGTGTAATTATAGATAGTGTCTGCACTTTGGAGAACAGGAGAAATACCTCCCAGATCAGAGCATAATTTTCTTCAAGGTAAGTTTGAGCTCCCGCTTTTCTTTCCTTCTAGAAATCAAGGCCTGAGAATAATTGGAGAACAATATCACTTTGGAACTAAAATGTCCTTGAGTCGGTTGTTGTTATATCTTGCATGTCTGTGTGAGTGGAATAGGGAGAAATGACATAAATAAAAACATTTTTTTTTCAAAATAACCTTTTCTGAATTTTATGTCAATTTAACAATATTTAGAAGTGAGATGGAGAAAAGATTGAAAGAACATTTTAAGGGTTATTGATTCTTCCCAGTGCAAAAAATCTTAAACATGTTTACTTTTTTAATCTAGGCTAAATATGATTAAATGGAATAAATGAAGAGGACACTTGTCTATTAAATGAGAAAACATGAAACAGGATCTGTGGAGGGGAAACAACTTTCTCACAGGAGCAGGGGGGGAAGAATGGAGAAAAAAATCAGCCATGTGAGTTGTCAAACGTAACCTCTTGGCATTCTAATAAACTGTTGCTTAGATAGAAATATCAAGCTATTACTAATGGCTATTAATGTGTACATGCTTCATGTAATTTTATAGTATCTTATTTTAATATCTGTAATTTTAATGAATTGCAATTTAGGAAAGAAACAATTTTCATTTAGTTTATATAACATAATTACGGACCAAATTAACCCCACAGTAGTCTTAATTACATTTAGTTTCATTTGGCTGATCAAGCAATTAACATGCCACTGTATTTTGGAAGTAAAACCCAAGTTATTATGGTCTTTCTTTCTTTGGTGGCGAGGTTGGAGAGACACGTGTACTTGTTCATCCCATGGGTTGTCACTGCGTAAAATGATCTGTTGGGACACTTCTGGAAAATTTAGAGTACAAGTGGGCAAGTTTAGGCTTTTGAAATCTGCTTTGTTTCTGTTTTTCTAGAACCCTGGCATCCTTGAGACAGAGCTAGGAGCAGTAGAGATATGTGAGAAATAAAGAATTTAGTACCAGGGACTTTTTTTAGCAGTCCTTCCACTTAACTGTTCTCTCCTATATCTTCAACTTCATTCATTTCAGCAGCATGATTTAGGGCTACAGGGAGGGAATTAGAAATCCTTTCTGATTTGCTGCAAATTACACAGAGAGCTATCAATAAATCCAGACCTAATCTCAACCCACTTTGGTTTGTACATACTATAGTGCAACTAGACTGCATTAAACGGAGCATGGTGTCAAGATCGAGGGAAATAACATTATCACCTTATTCTGCTTTCGTCAGACCTCACCTGGAATACTGGGTCCCGTTCTGGGCACAGCAATTCAAGAATACATGGTAAGACATGGTGTCTCAAGTAGCCTGGACTGAAACCATATAGGGCTTTATAGGTTAAAACCAGTATCTTAAATTGGGCCCAGAAAGTAATCGGGAGCCATTGGAGCTGTTTCAACAAGGGAGTGGTATGCTCCCTGTAGTCAGACTCCATGAGCAATCTGGCTGCCGTGCGCTAAGCCAGTTGCAGTTTCTGGACACTTTTTGAGGGCAGTCCCATGAAGAGTGCATTGCAGTAGCCCAACTGGTAGTCCTACTAATAATATTTATTATTTATTTATTTATTTACAGTATTTATATTCCACCCTTCTCACCCTGAAGGGGACTCAGGGCTGATCACATTATATACATATAGGGCAAACATTCTTGGGAAGTGTTTGACTTGTGATTTTGTGAAACGAAATCCAGCATATCTATCTTGTTTGCTGTGTCATACAATAATAATAATAATAATAATAATAATAATAATAATAATAATAATAGGCACGATATGAGGATTTAAAGATCAAACTACAAAGACTCTGGCACAAGCTAGTCAATGTGGTCCCAGTGGTGATCAACACACTGGGTGCAGTGCCTAAAAGCCTTGGCCTGCACTTAAACACAATTGGTGCTGACGAAATTATTTATTTATTATTTATTTATTTACAGTATTTATATTCCGCCCTTCTCACCCCGAAGGGGATTCAGGGCTGATCACATTATATACATATAGGGCAAACATTCAATGCCCATAAACACATCGAACAGAGACAGAGACAGAGAGACAGACAGACGCAGAGGCAATTTAACCTTCTCCTGAGGGGATGTTTGATTCTGGCCACAGGGGGGAGCAGCTGCTTCATCGTCCACTCTGATGGCACTTCCTCATTCCAATGTCGTAAATTAGTTAAACTTGCCTCCCCACTTTTTATAAGTGGTACCTTATTTCCTACTTGATAGATGCAACTATCTTTTGGGTTGCTAGGTCAGCAATGAGCAGGGGCTATATTTTATTTTTAATTGACGGGTGCTCACCCCGCCACGGGCTGGCTTCGAACTCATGACCTCATGGTCAGAGTGATTTATTGCAGCAGGCTGCTCATCAGCCTGCGCCAGAGGTGATATAATAATAATAATAATAATAATAATAATAATAATAATAATAATAATAAAACTTTATTTATATACCGCCCTATCTCCTGGATGGGACTCAGGGCAGTTTCCAATCATAAAAACAATACATACATTACATAACAACATAATAACACATTATTAAGCAAGGTAAAACAATACAATTATATAGCAACTAGCTATGCCCGGCCACGCGTTGCTGTGGCGTTGTCTGGTGGTGTTGGTGAGAACTTGTTGAGGTAGTGGTGGTATTGAATGTCTGTTGTATGGTTGTCCTTATGTTTAGTATGCATTTGGTTGTTTGTGTACTGTGAAAGTGGTGAGGGTAGAGGGGGGTCTATGTCCCTGTGTAGTATTGTATAGTATTTATATGTTGTCCATGTGTTGTGAATGCTTGGATTGTGTCCTGTTGGGCTGGATGGCTCTTAGGGGTCTCTCCAAACTCTTGTGCCTGTCCCCTGGGCTGAGTGGGTTGCTAGGAGACCAAGTGGGTGGAACTTAGCCTTGTAACTGGCAGCAATTGGATAAAAACAATTATTCCTCTCTCTATAATTAGGACTTTATTTTTCTTTTCTTTTTGTTGTATCAACCTAGAGCCGTGGATGATGGGTTGTGTTGTCTTTTCCTTTTGTTGTATCAACTTAGAGCCATGGATGATGGGTTGTGTTGTCAAATTTCGAGGTTGGGGGGCCTGTAGTTTTGTTGTTTTGTTCGCTGCCCTGATGCCATCACTCTTTTATATATATAGATAAACAACCTGATCAAGGGGATGGGAACCATAAACCCAATATATTAAAGTGTATCATTGTAGGCTAGATAAATCTTGTGCAATATATTCAGATAATCTTGTGCAATACTAGCAATGGAGAATCCAGACTCCCCCCCCCCCCCCCCCATGCAGCTGACTCCATTCCCAATGTCAACAAGCAGCACAGAGGGAGAAAGAGAGAAAGAGAAGTCCAGCCCCTCTATCAGAAGTGGAGGCAGCAGCAATAAAGGGCAAAGGAAAAAGGAGATGGGAGAGGCAATGGAGACCCACCACCTCACACTCCTGGCACACATAACATAGTAAGGTACTTTGAAACGCAAACAGAAAAGCCTAACCCTCCAATGTGTCCATCACTGAAAGCTGAAGAACATTTTCTTATAAATGCCTTCTTTGTACCATCAAAAGTCTTTTTAAAAAAAGGAAAGTTTCTTCATACTTTCCCATGTAGCACAGAAATGTCATTCCTTTGCATTTCCAGTGGAAAAAAACGCTGCACCTCTGTCTCTAATAAGTCATTGAAATGCACATTATATTGACTTCTCGGTTTAAAATATAGTGCTTTATAGAATCTTTATGTGCACTTGCCATCCAATTAACACTTATTTGAAACATCGGTAGAGTCTTTATCTGCACAGCAATATAGCTCTGCTTTTAACCTTCTGTACATCTGCACTGTCGCTCATAGCCCGGCTCATTCAGATTGCAGCAGTTGCCCTACCCAGAACGGGAGACGGTTGTAGAATATTCAGTGCCAAAAATCCCATTAAGTGCAGACTTAAGACGTAAGGTTAGGACAACTGAAATGCCAAATAGCAAGGAAATGCAAAACTGTACACTTGTGTCTCCAATAGGCAAAATTATAGCTTTCCATGTGACATAAGGTAGGCCTCTTCAGTCAGCTCCATTAATTAGTTGGATATTATTAATTGGGAGGACATAGGAGAGAGCCTCCCAGTGGCTGCTCCCACAGGAGCTCAATGGTAGTCAGAATCTCCTCGCCTCTACTGGCAGTCCTTTTTATTTAAGCAGTTCTGATTCATAAATGATGTGATTGAAAAGTGTTTGGATGTGATTTGCTGCACTTTGATCTTTTCAATCATGTTTTATATGTGTTTTAAACTGTTTTGAGACATGTACTTTTAAAAGTATTTTTTGTTCAATTATCTTTTTGTGTTTTTTAAAAATGTAAAATTTTACCCACATTTTTGTTTGAAACTGTTGTAAGCTGTATCGTCAAAGGCTTTCGCGGCTGTAATCTCTGGAGTGTTGTGTGATACTATGTCCAATTTTGGGCACCGCAATTGAAGGAAGATGTTGACAAGCTGGAAAGCGTCCAGAGGAGGGCGACTAAAATGATCAAGGGTCTGGAGAACAAGCCCTATGAGGAGCGGCTTAAAGAACTAGGCATGTTTAGCCTGCAAAAGAGAAGGCTGAGAGGAGATATGATAGCCATGTACAAATACGTGAGGGGAAGTCATAGGGAGGAAGGAACAAGCTTGTTTTCTGCTGCCCTGGAGACTAGGACACGGAACAATGGCTTCAAACTACAGGAAAGGAGATTCCACTTGACCATCAGGAAGAACTTCCTCACTGTGAGGGCTGTTCGGCAGTGGAACTCTCTCCCCCGGGCCGTGGTAGAGGCTCCTTCTTTGGAGGCTTTTAAGCAGAGGCTGGATGGCCATCTGTTGGGGGTGCTTTGAATGCGATTTCCTGCTTCTTGGCAGGGGGTTGGACTGGATGGCCCATGAGGTCTCTTCCAACTCTACTATTCTATGATTCTATGATTCTATTTCTGGGCTCTTTGGCTGTATTCTAGCAGAATTTTCTCCTGATGTTTCACCTGCATCTGTGACTGGCAGCCACACATCAGCAGAAAATGCTGCTAGAACATCACCATACAGCCCGGAAACCACACAACACTCTATTGTAAACCTGCTTTGTGTCCCATGTTGGGAGAAGAGCACTATAAAATGCATGCACACATACACATACATGTTGTTGTTGTTTATTCATTCAATCACTTCTGACTCTTCGTGACCTCATGGACCAATCCACACCAGAGCTCCCTGTTGGCTGTCACTACTCCTAACTCTTTCAAGGTCAAGCTTGTCACTTCAAGGATACCATCCATCCATCTTGCCCTTGGTCGGCCCCTCTTCCTTTTTTATAACTATTATCCCCAGCATCATTGCCTTCTCCAAGATTTCCTGTCTTGTCATGATGTGGCCAAAATACTTCATCTTTGCCTCTAATATCCTTTCCTCCAGTGAGCAATCGGGTATTATTTCCTGGAGGATGGACTGGTTGGAGCTTCTTGCAGTCCAAGACATTCTCAGAATTTTCCTCCAACACCACAGTTCAAAAGCATCTATTTCCTTCACTCAGCCTTCCTTATGGTCCAGCTCTCGCACCGATAGGTTTCTACAAGGAATATCATTGTTTTAACCATGCGGACCTTCGTTGCCAGTGTGATGTCTCTATACACATACATACATACATACATACATACATACATACTGTAGTTAAGCATTAGAGAGGATTCATTTTTGCTTGGATTAGGATTTCATTGTGCCCAATGTGCTCTTTCTATTTCCTTCTCCTCCTTCTTCCCACTTTCACCTGTCTTTCTCCCTGTTCTTTCTGCTGCACTCCCTTATGCTCATTAAGCTTTTCCTTTTTCTCATTCCTTTTGCAGCAAAACTAGGCAGGAAGAACTCTCTCTTCTTTCTCTTCCCTTTCTTGGAAGAAATCTGAACCCTGCACAGAGAAGCACCAAAGGGAAGCACCTAAAGGCCCTGCAAAGTGGGACAAAGATAACATTGTAGGCTTGTTTGTCCAAACATGCTTGTAGGGGACATTAATGATGCTTAGAGTCTAATGCCCAAATTATGTAATAGTTAGATTTTTTAAAATTTAGATTAGATTTAATAAATAGAGTCCCAGAAGAACTATGGACAGAAGTCCACAACACTGTTCAGGAGGCAGCAACAAAGTACATCCCAAAGAAAAAGAAAACCAAGGAAATAATGCCCGGCTGCTCACTGGAGGGAAGGATATTAGAGGCAAAGCTGAAGTATTTTGGCCACATCATGAGGAGACAGGAAAGCTTGGAAAAGAGCACGATGTTGGGGAAAATGGAAGGAAAAAGGAAGAGAGGCTGACCAAGGGCAAGATGGGTGGACGGTATCCTTGAAGTGACTGACTTGGCCTTGAAGGAACTGGGGGCAGTGACGGCCGACAGGGAGCTCTGGCGTGGACTGGTCCATGAGGTCACGAAGAGTCGGAGACGACTAAACCACTGAGCAGCAACAGATTTTTTTAATTAACTTATCCCAAAACAACTCCATGATGTGAAGCCCATGGTGACCCAATTCCATTGTCTCCATGGTAAAGACACAGAAGGAGAGAGGAACAGACACACACATTCTTTGTTAGTAAAAGTAAAGGTTTCCCCTGATGTTAAGTCCAGTCATGTCTGACTCTGGGGGTTGGTGCTCATCTCCATTTCTAAGCCGAAGAGCCGGCGTTGTCCGTAGACACCTCCAAGGTCATGTCGCTGGCATGACTGCATGGAGCACCGTTACCTTCCCGCCAGAGCGGTACCTATTGATCTACTCACATTGGCATGTGAGGTTGGCAGAAGCTGGAGCTAACAGCGGGTGCTCACTCCGTTCCCCGGGTTTGAACCTGGGACCTTTGGGTCTGCAAGTTCAGCAGCTCAGCGCTTTAACCCACTGAGCCACACTTTGTTAGTATAGAGAAATAAAGGGGTTTAGTCCAGACCTGAACTCAATGGTGTGGGCATTGTCATTGGAGGGAAGGTGTAAGGCAGCTATTGTCACTCATTTTTCTTTCTTATTGCAGCCCTCCATGGTCCCTGAAATTCTGCTGTAGTGTGTCCTCAGAAAGCACACAGAGCCTCCTGGAGAGTTCAAAAGGAAGAAGGAATCTGGGACGACCACTGCTTCCTCCAGCAGGACACTGCTGCTGCATTGACTCTTGAATTACCTTCCTATCTAGATCCATCCCAGTACTGAGTTAAATAAAAGATAGCAGATGTCTTTTCAAGTCCCACATACTCAGCCCTGGGTTTGAGATGCCTGGTGTTCTAACTTAAGTATTGATGCTTGATTTTCATATGTCTTGTGTTTCCCATATTTATAAGGCAGATGTCATCTCTCACTTTTATGGTTGGTTAGATTCTCTTTGAAAGTGATTGTCACAACATAGAAGCACTTTGGGTTTCTTTCTTTTTTGGCAGTCTTTTGCCTTTTGGCATTTTAAATTGACCTAATGCTATGCATTTACTCTTCACTCAGCAGAGTTTTTTTGCCACTAAATTTCACTGTTGTTTTCTTTTGAAGTGTCAGATATTATTTACACAAGTGTATATCCCTCTTAAATGCTTCCAGATGATGCTAGCAATGAAATGTGATGCACTGACCCTGTACTGGAACATGATGTCAAGTTGAGGCATTCCTTTCTCTTCACTTTTCTGCCATTTCAACAATAATGTTTTTGTCAGCACCAATTTTCTCCTGACCACCATCGCTGCCTTCCTATAACCATTAGGAAACACTTCCCTTATGTTAGTTTACTTTCTTAAGTTCTAGCCATACTACTTGCTCTTCTTCTGGCAAGTGAATATTTATTCTAATTATTATTATTATCTTCTATCTGTTTTGAAAATTAAAACAAGTCAAGGGAAGTAGTTGTATCACAAAATGTAGGTATTATTTTAAATACGAGTTTTTATCTTTTAAAAAGTTCAAAGTAGAGGTTGTTGTGTGTTTTCCAGGCTGTATGGCCATGTTCCAGAAGTATTCCCTCCTGACGTTTCACCCACATCTATGGCAGGCATCCTCACCTCACAACCTCTGAGGATGCCTGCCATAGATGTGGTTGAAACATCAGGAGAGAATACTTCTGGAACATGCCCATACAGCCCGGAGGAAAACATACAAAAACCATATAGAAACTTGTCTTCAGAATTCAGTGCTCCTATACTACAAGCAGCGAGTTGAGAGAAAATGAAAAGGTGGTGGTAACTGCATGGAAACTGAAATGGAAACTCGCTGCTTACCTACAAGAAACACATCCTTGTAGTATAGGAGCACTGAATTCTGAAGACAAGTTTCTATATGGTTTTTGTATGTTTTCTGGGCTGTATGGGCATGTTTCAGAAGTACTCTCTCCTGATATTTCGCCCACATCTATGGCAGGCATCCTCAGAGATTGTGAGGTATACCTCACAACCTCTGAGGATGCCTGCTATAGATGTGGGTGAAACGTCAGGAGGGAATATTTCTGGAACATGGCCATACAGCCTGGAAAACACACAAAACCTTGTGATTCCAGCCATGAAAGCCTTTGACAACACAAGTTCAAAGTAGCTTGAAGACCAAAAAATAAGATAAGGTTGCAAAAGCAATAGATAAAACAATAGAACAAGGATAGATTAATAAAACAGTAAAATATTTCAATAGTTTACAATACTCCAAACCTTTCAGTCAGTACAATGATTGCTCATGCCAGTCATTGCTCAAGAAAGGAGTTAATATTTAATAAAACACTCATTTTTTTCCACATTTTTGAATAGCTGCTGCTGCAAGCAACAGTAGTCTGCTCCCCTGCTGATTTGGACACAACAGACTGGTATTTCTACCTGCTTCCTCCAGCAATCCCTGATGTGTCAGTCAAAAACATAACCCCTGTCATAATCCCTATACTATGTAGTAGCATAACATAGCAGTTGAAGTAGCTATCTCACAATACATTTAACACTAAATAAATAAATAGCAAATACTCTGAAATGAATGAATATAAATACAATTATAATTATATTTAAATTGAAGATAAGAGCTATTTGACCATAAAATATGCTGCCTTGGAGCATGGTGTATTCCTCCTCTCTGGAGGTTTCGAAACAGAGGCTGTATGGCCATCTGTCAAGAGTGCTTTGTGTGTTCCTGCATGGCAAGGGGTTGGGCTGAATGGAACAAGTTGCTATCTTTACCCAGTTTGCTCCAAGAACAAGTTGTTATCTTTATCCAGTTTGCAGAATCTCCTTCAGTGAATCACCAACACAAGAACAATGTTGTCTGGCAGATACGAGGGCTATCCAGAAAGTACATTACATTTTGGAATTAAAAATGAACAAAGTATAGGAGAAAACATTTACCATATACAGTTGAAAGCCACGCCCAAATACCACATCTCACGTAGTCGCCATTCAAATCTAGGCACTTACCATAGTGATTAAGGAGCTTTGCAACTCCTTCCCCACTAAATTCTGCCACTTGTTCTCAACCAGCCGGTCACCCCTTCCCGCAGTTGTGCAGTGTCGCCAAAACGCTGCGTTGCCAGCCACACCCCCATTGTTGGAAACAAGTGGTTGATGAAGCAAACTGCAGAATTTAGTGGGTTGATTTTGCTGCTTCCCCCCTACACATTCTGGTGCATCATTTGTATACTTTAGGAGGTCTGCTGGAGCAGCGTAATGATGGCCCAGTAAGTTCTTTTTACTTTTAATGCTTTTGGGGTGGGTGGGTGTCCCCATGCCATCCCAGAAGTTACAGAGATGGCATAGGGATACCTCACTAAGAAAGCCTGTTTTTTTTGGGCAGGAATGGAAACTTAAACCTGCTTTGGTGCAGCAGAAAGCATCCTCAGTTTCTCTTGTCTTTCAAAAAGCAACAACTTGCATCATGGTAGCTAATGGCTACACCATTAATAAAATATATGTTTTGAGGAGACTCCAACCTAACCATTGTATACCTCATTAACAATTATAGAGTTTCTGGCATAATCAATTCGGTTTACTGTGGGTGCCAAATAAAATAAAACTCAAATAAAGGAATACTTTCATTTGCATTTTATTGACCTTCAAAATATGTTAGAATATGGTCTACAGTAGAGTCTCACTTGTCCAAGTTTCTGGATTATCCAAGCCATTTTTGTAGTCAATGTTTTCAATATATCGTGATATTTTGGTGCTAAATTCGTAAATACAGTAACTATAACATAACATTACTGCATATTGAACTGCTTTTTCTGTCAATTTTTTTTGTAAAACATGATGTTTTGGTGCTTAATTAGTAAAATCATAACCTAATTTGATGTTTAATAGGCTTTTCCTTAATCCCTCCTTATTATCCAAGGTATTCGCTTATCCAAGCTTCTGCCGGCCCGTTTAGCTTGGATAAGTGAGACTCTACTGTATATACATGTAGGTTTTAATCATTATGTTAGATATACATTTAGGTTTATTCAGAAGTTGCACACACATGCATGTTTGTTCAGAAGTAAGGCCCCTTACTTAGAGGAACCCCGGTGGCGAAGTGTGTCAAAGCACTGAGCTGCTGAACTTGCAGACTGAAAGGTCCCAGGTTCAAATCCCAGGAGCAGTGTGAGCGCCCGCTGTTAGCTCCAGCTTCTGCCAACCTAGCAGTTCGAAAACATGCAAATGTGAGTAGATCAATAGGTACCGCTCCAGCGGGAAGGTAACGGGGCTCCATGCAGTCATGCCAGCCACATGACCTTGGAGGTGTCTACGGACAACACCGGCTCTTCGTCTTAGAAATGGAGATGAGCACCAACCCCCAGAGTCAGACATGACTGGACTTAACGTCAGGGAAAACCTTTACCTTTACCTTTAAGGCCCCTTCTATGCTGTCAGATTATATAAAATCTAGATTATTTGCTTTGAACTGAAATTTATAGTAGTACAGACTCATATAATCCAGTTCAAAACAGATCATGTGAATTATCTACTTTGATAATTTGGATTACATGGCCAGTGTAAAAGGGGCCTAGGGCTTGCTTTTAATGAGCACCAACCCCCAGAGTCAGACATGACTGGACTTAACGTCAGGGGAAAACCTTTACCTTACCTGCCCATCAGAGTTATTTCCAGTATTGCTAGCTTTATTTTGGGGCTGATTTTAGAAGCATATCTATTTTGGCATATTTTTATATGAATTCAGATAATATCAGCTGCAGTTTTTGAGTTCCACTTTCCACATTCCAAGCATATAGGATTACAGCCTCATTCTTTCAGAGAAATCAAGAAGGACAATGTGCTTCAGTCATTGCTGGGTTTACTGGAATTTCCCCTTGTTACTGCTAAAGGAAAAGTGGATCTATTGGTGTGTAAGTTGGAATGCATTTCACAGGATCAAATAACCTCATCCAATTACAGAACTCCTAGAAGATGGGTCAACAACAGCCTATTTTGCACTATTTGGAAGAAAAGTTATAGTTAGAATTGTATACTGAATAGAATTGTACACGGATAAATTTTTCTAAGCGGGCTCCGGCTGATTTGGCTCTTTCCACTCTTTCAGCTAGCCGTGGTGGCATAAGTGTGAAAGGCCCCCCATTGTGGCACATAAAAGAACACAGAACTTGAAAGACATGTTGGTACACTCAAATATTGACCATGACACTCGTAGTGTGAAAAATTAGACCTAATTTGGTAGGAAATTTTCCTTGCCACCATTGTGCCATATGTCCCCAATTTATTCATACTAAGTTGTTTCAGAATCCTCATACTAAGATAGTTCATCAACTGCAACATTTTGCTACATGCACCACCAAAGGAGTCATCTACCTTATTACTTGTCCCTGTTCCTTGATGTATGTCGGCCAGACCAGTAGACAAATTAAACTCCGTGTAACAGAACACAAGAGTAAGATTAGGAATCGGGCCATTGACTCAAGCCTGTATAAACATTTCAATGACATGAACCATAGTCCTGAATCATTCAGGGTTCTAGTCCTAGAGGTAGTTACTTCTTCCTCAAACATAGATTTATGCACCAAACTACAACAACGGGAAGCCTTCTGGATATTCACTCTTAAAACAGTTCACCCTAAGGGTCTCAATGATTCTGTTTCATTTCAATGTTTTCTGTGAGCTTGGTGTATACCTTTGGTGATGTTCAAATAGGTTATTTTACGTAAAACTTCTTTCAAATGGCTGATATATAGCCACACCTATATCCATACTGGGCCCCTTTAAAATTCTCCCTATATACAGTGAGTTCTATCTGCTTCTCCTGTGCTTGCCTAAGGAATCAAACCAGTAGCAGAGCACTTCTGTAGGATAGTTCATGGAGGAGAGTTTATGTGAGTATACATGCTTTTACTATACTTTGTAATTTGTGATTTTTATCCTGTACAAGTGTTTCTAGCCACTCGTATGTATTCCCTGTAGGTCCACTCCGTCATTGATAATGACACATTGAAATTATATACTCGAAGAACGAAATTGACTACTCTAGGTTCTCCATACCTGCATAACCACCACCTGAGGAAGACTACACAGTCGAAACCGGTTGTGGATGGTGACTAACCTTGGACTTGTTTAAAACATTGGATTTCATAAAAGGATTCACTTACTTGGACGTTTAAATTTGGACTCACAATTAGTGACTTTTACAGTCCTCCATGTGGAACATGAACTCTGGTGGGCATTGGACTCACAAACTCTGAATATAGAGTTTTACTTTCTATGAATGTATGTGTGTTGGTAACACATGGATTATATCTTGGTTTAATGACTGTTTTATAGTTCATATTATTGGATTACACTTCTAGCTATAGTGGCCTCTTGCCTGTGCATTTCAGGGAATCCTTTCTTTGTATTGGCATGAGTATTCCTGCCATTCTTTTGCGTCCACAACAGACCACACAGCTGCTGACCACGACTACTTTCGGTTTCATTCGGCTACATATGGAGCGTGGAGACGAAGCTGCTCACCCAGACCGGGGGGGGGGGGTGTCCCTTGTTAGCTCTGTCTTTTGAGACAATCAGAACAGAAGATAGCCGTGACTTGTCTTTTAGCTGGGCCTCCATTTTTCTGTTGCGAATAGGCTTCTGAGAGGGACAGATCATGCTCCAGTCCACTGGTGTTGTATTCCAACCTGCATCTGAGCTGTTAGGTGAGCCAGGTGTTGGGCCTGTTCAGCCTGTGATAGTACCTGCACCTGACCAATCAGATGAATCTGGGTTGGGGCCTAGGATTCCCATGCAGCAAGAGACAAATGATTATGTAGTCAGAGTTAGATGAGGCTGCTGTTCCAGGAAAGCCAGAGTTAGATGAGGCTGCTGTTCCTAAGGATTCTGGGAGCAGGCATACAATGGTTTCAAGCAGGCAGCTTGAACTGCATTCCTTGGGAGACTCAAGGAATGCAAGGAATGCAGATGGGCATTCCAGTCTTGATAAGAGTAATGAGGTTGACAGAAAGAAAGCAATATGTCAACAGAGATAAGAAAGGGAGGTTTTCAGAAGGAGCAAACGGTTACTAATGAGAAAGGGTTTTGAGCAAACTTCCCACAAAAAGAGGCCTCGATTCTAGCTTTAAGAGGAACTGCTTCTGAGAGAGAATTCAGAGGTGGTAACTTTGCTCATTGAGAGGTTTGATCCTGTTTCATGGATTCTTGTTTCATGTTTTCTTTGGACTTTCATGCCAATTTTCTGTAAACCTTGTATCTTGAGTTTTGCTCCAGTTCTTGTTCTTGGATATCTTGGATTATCAAGTAATGTTCCTGAAAGCCTTGCATTTTGAATCTCTTGTTCCAATTCAAGACCCTGTTCTTTGTTCCAGTTCATGATCCTGTTCCTTGGACTAATTTTGATTACTTTAATTGAAGTTTATTCTTGTGTTTGGATTTCTATGGACTCTTGCTTCAAGATTTTCAAGTGTCTCATAGCTTGTGGACTAAAACCTTGTTTTACTGACTTTGAACTTTGATTTACTATTGCTTACATATTATCTTCAATAAACAGCTTGCATTGCTTATAGCCTGGGGCTACAGTGTGGTTTTAAGGTGTCTCTGTAGCCTACGGTGCAACAGCTGGTGATCTAAATTCTCAGGCCCACTTACAACTCTCCCTTGCTTTTTTAAATATATTTTTAACAATGGCCAATGATCCTTCAGGTAGTGTAGTTCCCAATGAAATAAGCAAAAAGGGTGCCTTAACTCAGCTTCATTGAAAAGGTGTTGAGGGCTAATGATCCCAGAAAGGGTGGTTTCTTAAGTCTGATGCCTTAACCTAGGTGATGCCTTATTGAAGAATATTAGGAGAAACGATCCCAGAAAAAGTGGTTTCTTAAGACTAATGCCCTAAAACTGAAGTCTATAGATGAAGGCAGGATTGGGTGCCTGAATTGTATCAGACTTTTAAAATAATTAACTTTAACTTTCTTTGTGCCTTTGTGTGTGGATTTGGTTTCTGCTTCAGGTGGCAAAATGTCTTGAGATGATACTTACTTAATGTTTAATGCTCACAATACTGGAACAAATACAACCTTCTTTTTCCTGTAATATATCACACAAACGATTCCAGTTTTGTGCATGAAGGAGAAAAAAAATCTGCAAGTGAACATTTAGTTTTAATGCTGTTGGCAGTGAGGACTAAATGTATGATGAAGTTCAAAGTCAACATGCTTTCAGCCATCCAGATCTTTATTGTTTGCTTGAGAGAGTAGTGGTGTCAACCATGTGTCAGACTCCTACAGAGAGATGTGGGGTTCCACCTGAGTCCTAGGATGTCAACTATATGTCTGAAGAAAAACCAGTCATCTGAATCTATTTGTATGCTTCTTAGGCAGAATGTCCTTACAGCCTAATGGGTCATTTCTCTTCACTCTTGTCTGATTTGCAATTTGAAAAAGTTACTTTTTTTTACTAGGCAATCTGGAATTTTCCCAGGTCAGAGCAGAATGTTCTTACATTGAGTTGAAAAAAAAAAATCAGTTTTTAAAAGAGCCACCAGTTTCTTGTGGGGTTTTGTCGGCTCTTAGCTTGCCATAGCTCCATAGAATCCTATCTGAATAGTTCTATTTACTGTTCCTGTACATAAAAATGGTATAATCCTAAGTATGCCTAAATTATGTTGTGAATGGCTCAAGGGGGAATCATGTTTAGAAAAATAACCAGAAATCCTAGAAAGCTTCTTGGAAAGGTAACTTTATACACTTTCTCCAAAGACATGGTGGCAGCTGGCAACAATCAAGCACCTCAATTCTGCAAACAGAGTTAATATGCACAGTGGTCCCTTTGATTCCTTTATCCTTCAGTACTATATTTAAGATTGTCTCATTGGATCAATAAATGAATGAATGAAACACTGATTTTTATTTATTACTTTTATCCTTGTTATAATTATCTCAGAAATTACAAGATCAAATATAAGCTGATATTGGGCTAATCCTATGAGGAGGGGACAAAAAGGTAAGGGAGCTGTGTTCCCATGTTGTGCCAATTTTTGTCACCAGGTTGGCTGAAGCTGCTCCTTGTTACAGCTCCATGAAAATATCAACAGGGCCCACTACCTGTGATATTGCAAAGTGTCATCTGTTGATCTCAGGTTCTGATGTAATCCTGATCTGGTAGTTCTAGGTGTTACTAACACAGGCCCCATAGTTTGTAACAGTAGTTTGATAATGTGGTCTGTGCGGATTCAGAAGAAGACCTACAAGCCACTTTAAACACCTTTGCAGAAGCATACGAGAAGCTCAGTCTCTTATTGAACATTGAGAAAACCAAATTGGTCTTCTAGCAGTCACCAGCCAATCCCTTTGCAATGCCAGGATTACAGCTTAATTATGTAATGTTAGAAAATGTTGACCATTTCCGCTACTTTGGCAGTGTCCTGTTTTGTCTTTCAAGAATAATATAATAATAATAATAAAACTTTATTTATACCCCGCCGCCATCTCCCCAACGGGGACTCGGGGCGGCTTACATGGGGCCATGCCCAGGACAATACAATATAACCATATCATAATACAATTAAATAATCCAATACATAAAAATAAACAGTACAACATAAGATCAAAACAGCAGTATAACAAGGGCGGGCCGCATGAACACTGAATTAAAAACTAAATTAAAAACTCTGGGTGAGAAAGGGATTAGAATAAAAACCTCGAGGGACAGGGACAGCCTTAAGACACTGTGGTAAGTAAATGAAAACAACATTCACACTGGCCTCCAACTGAAAAAGAGTTCTTCTCTCACCCTGGACTTTCCACAGATATATATATATAAACCTCCTTGCTTAGTTTCTCCATACCTCACAACCTCTGAGGATGCCTGCCATCGATGTGGGTGAAACATCAGGAGAGAATACTTCTTGAACATGGCCATACAGGCCGGAAAACATACAACAACCCTAAATGAAAACTGCTTTACTTTAGCAAAACATATAGTAAAGTACACTCAATGAAATAATGCAAAAGAAAGTCAGAAAGTATTACTTCAGACAAAGAAACAGGCATAAATCCAGAAGCAGACTTGGAGCAGGCACACAGGGAGTGAAGGTATTAGAGTCAGTTTGTTACCAGCAAGAGCTGGCTGCATCTGCTTCGGCTTTTATAGCCCTGGGTCCCCACACAGCTGCTAGGGCAATTCCTAATTACTCAGCTGAATTTCTGGCAGCTAATCTTGCTGAAGGACGTCTCTGCTCTGTTTCCTTTCACCTCTCCTGGAATGAGGGTACTAGCAAAACCTCCTCCTCAGACTCCAACTCACCCTCAGATTCATGAACACTTTCCTGCTCCCCTTCCTCTTCTGAAGAAGAGGAATCCCTGACAGGCAGCCACCTTTCCACAAAAGTCAACATTGACACTGAAATGCAACAATGCCTGAGCTCTGTGAATGCAGCATTTTTCTGAATGAAGCAGAGAGTGTTTAAGAACCGGGACATCTGCAGGGACACCAAGGTGCTTGTTTATAAAGCTATTGTCCTCCCAACCCTGCTCTATGCCTGCGAAACGTGGATAGTCTACAGACATCACACTCAACTCCTAGAGCGTTTCCATCAACGTTGCCTCTGAAAAATCCTCCAAATCTCTTGGGAAGACAGGCAGACAAGTGTCAGTATGCTGGAAGAAGCAAAGACCTCTAGCACTGAAGCGATGCTCGTACTCCATCAACTCCATCAGCTAGACTGGCCACGTTGTCTGAATGCCCGATCATTGTCTCCCAAAGCAGTTACTATACTCTCAACTCAGTAACAGAAAATAGAATGTTGGTGGACAGGAAAGAGATTTAAAAATAAGCTTAAAGCTAACCTTAAAAACTGTGGCATAGACACCGAGAACTGGGAAGCCCTGGCCCTTGAGCGCTCTTACTGGAGGTCAGCTGTGACCAGTTGTGCTGTGGAATTTGAAGAGGGACAAATGGAGGGTGAAAGGGAGAAACATGCCAAGAGGAAGGCACATGAAGCCAACCCTGATCGGTACCAAATTCCACTTGGAAACCGATGTCCTCACTGTGGAACAACATGCAGGTCAAGAATAGGGCTCCACAGCCACCTACACATCCACTGCCAGGACACGACACCCGAAGGACAATCATACTCAGACAATGAGGGATCACCTAAGTAAGCAGTTTGTAATAGGTCAACACAAGCTAAGACAAGCACCGGATTTGTTCCTAAAACAATTTAAAAGTATAGCAATTGATAATATGATCAAAAACTAGGTTAAAAGAATGAAAACTGGTCTGCTTCAGCAAAGTTCAACCAATTTCCCTGAACAACTAATTCCCTGAACTTAAAAGTATTATTCTACAGTAGAGTCTCACTTATCCAATGTAAACGGGCCAGCAGAACATTGGATAAGCGAATATGTTGGATAATGAGAGATTAAGGAAAAGCCTATTAAACATCAAATTAGGTTATGGTTTTACAAATTAAGCACCAAAACATCATGTTATACAACAAATTTGACAGAAAAAAGTAGTTCAATACACAGTAATGCTTTGTAGTAATTACTGTATTTATGAATTTAGCACCAAAATATCACGATGTATTGAAAACATTGATTACAAAAATGTGTTGGATAATTCAGAATGTTGGATAAGTGAGTGTTGGATAAGCGATACTCTACTGTAATATGTTTAATGGGGTGGGGGCATTCATGTTCAAGTAAAAAAAAGGAGAAAAATGTCTGCTTAGATCTTTGACAATTGTTGGGATTTAGCTTTCAGTATAGATATTCTCTACTCCAGAGTCAATATGCTGAACACAGAACTGTATTTCTAACCACATCCCACACGTTTTAAACAATGGCATACTTTTATTAAAAACTAGAAAAGTATATTGCTTCTAAGGGCTATTTGGGGGGAAAAAAGACACCAAGCAAGCTGCAAAATCTATTGTTTCTATAATCAGAGATATGTTATAAACTGATACATAAGGAATGTAATTGTTTCTTGTTGTTATTTGTCAGTGCCCACTGGCAAGAAATTCTGAATGAATTACAAGGAACTTTTTAATAAAAGGAGCTAAACTGGCTTAATAACCTTTGAGAACTTTGTGTTGATTTTTTTTTAAAAAAAATCCCAAAACAAACATCCTTCTCAAATCCTCTACAATTTCTCTATACCACCCTCTTTCCCCACACTTTTAAAAGTCTTGGATGATTTTTGTCTTATTCTCTGTCCAATAAGAGCCATTGTTTTACAAGAGCCCCCCCCCCCCCCATAATGTTGCATTTTTCCTATGCTTGTTTTAAACTTTGGACATTTCATCCATCCATTGCAAGTAAAGAAGTGATCACAAACTCAGGCAATACAAGATGAACTTTGAACACCAAATAGGTAGGCCCTTGGGGGGAAAAAACTGAAATATGAGCTGCTTATTCTCCAAGCCCTTTAAACCCTCCAATCTGTTTTAAATTATTTGGGTGCCTCTATTTAAAGGTTAAATTTTTTGTTGTTGTTATGAGCCCTAGTTTAGTAATACAAAACCTGGCCAATATCAGGAGAGAGCCAATTCACAGATTACACACACAGGGTCTTTCCTGAGCTGGCTAGGAAAGTGAAACAGCATGCTTATTCTTAGCGACACATTCTGACAATGAATGAACTTTTCACATCTTGGCTCATAAAATAAACACAATCTTATTCAGTGGGAAAATAAATTAACTAGCCTGGCCGTCACGTATGAGCAAGTGATGACTCTCAATTGAAATTTCACCGTCACTTAAAATTTAATGTGAATTTTTAAACATGAAATGTACATCTCTTTACATCCTAATATAGTTGTAGAGGATTAGAGGTGTGTTAGATGATGGATATAAGGACAAACAAGTAAAGCATATTGCACTTTCAAAATCTAGTATTGTCGGTGAAAGATGAGTAAATTTGTCTCTTACTGAAATCACTCTACATCTTTCTACAAGAGTGAAAAGTGGCATAATGTATCCGGGCTGTGGCGCAGGCTGGAGAGCAAGCCAGCTGCAACCAGCTGCAATGAATCACTCTGACCAGGAGGTCATGAGTTCGAGGCCCGCTCGGAGCCTATGTTTGTCTTGTCTTTGTTCTATGTTAAAAGGCATTGAATGTTTGCCTATATGTGTAATGTCCCCTTCGGGGTGAGAAGGGCGGAATATAAATACTGTAAATAAATAAATAAATAAATAAATAAATAAATTTCTCCTGTTAAAGTCAGGGAGAATATCACCGTAGTTAGAATATTCCCAGAGGGTTTTAATAGTGGTTAGTGTGGGCTGAATCAAATCCAGATGATGCATACAGTAAGCCTGTACGAACGTACAGTAGAGTCTCACTTATCCAACATAAATGGGCCAGCAGAATGTTGGATAAGCGAATATCTTGGATAATAAGGAGGGATTAAGGAAAAGCCTATTCAATACACAAAAATGTTATGTTGTAATTACTGTATTTACGAATTTAGCACCAAAATATCATGATATATTGAAAACATTGACTACAAAAATATGTTGGATAATCCAGAACATTGGATAAGCGAGTGTTGGATAAGTGAGACTCTACTGTATTTCCCTCTATGAACCATCTTAGTGGTTAAGATCAGGAGACAGGGCCTTCTCAGTGGTGGCCCCTCAGCCCTGGAATTCCCTCCCCAATGAAATTAGATCCGCTCCCTCCCTCCTGTCCTTCAGAAAGAAAGTGAAGACATGGATGTGAGACCAAGCTTTTGGACAATAATCTGCAATACATTAAGTAACTATGGGACAGTGCAATTTAGGATCCGAATGGCTCCTGGAATATGCCTTTGGACTGTGTGGTTTTTAAGTAATTTGTTTTAAGATTATGATGTTTTAAGTATTGATGTATATATGTTGTTTTTACCCTATGTACAGTATGTATCTGTGGCATCAAATTGTGCCTTCTTTGTGAGCCGCCCTGAGTCCCCTGCAGGGTGAGAAGAATGGGATATAAATGCAGCAAATAAATAAATAAATCGCATACACTCCAACGTTTCACAGATGAAAACTGGGATGTATGGCCAAGTGATCTTAGAGTGCGGTCAAGATGGCAAAAAGTTTTCAATGAGGAAGAAGCTAGGAGAAGCTGGTAGAGCTTTAAAAGTATGCATGATTTGTTTAGTACATGTCTGGCTTGGCGAATAAAGGTACAGTAGAGTCTCACTTATCCAACATTCTGGATTATCCAATGCATTTTTGTAGTCAATTTTTTCAATACATCATAATATTTTGGTGCTAAATTCGTAAATACAGAAATTACAACATAACATTACTGCGTATTGAACTACTTTTTCTGTCAATTTTGTTGTATAACATGATGTTTTGGTGCTTCATTTGTAAAATCATAACCTAATTTGATGTTTAATAGGCTTTTCCTTAATCCCTCCTTATTATCCAACATATTCTCTTATCCAACATTCTGCCGGCCCGTTTATGTTGGATAAGTGAGATTCTACTGTATTACTGTTTTGTGGATTTTGGACTGTTATTTTTTTTTGGGGGGGGGGGGTTGTTTTGTTTTGTTTTTGCTATATGGCCAACACGGCTACACCTGGGTTTGTTTCCTGCAGTAACCTACTATATTTGATTAATCTATTACTGATTTATTTCTAATAATATGTTTAGAGATGCAAATAAAAAGGCAAAGGTAAAGGTTTCCCCTGACATTGAATCTAGTCGTGTCCGACTCTGGGGGTTGGTGCTCATCTCCATTTCTAAGCCAAAAGCCACCATTGTCCGTAGACATCTCCAAGGTCATGTGACCTGCAGAAGCAGTACTTATTGATCTACTCACATTTGCATGTTTTGAAACTGCTAGGTTGGCAGAAGCTGGGACTAATAGTGGGAGTTCACCCTGCTCTCGGGATTCAAACTGCCAACCTTTTGGTCAGCAAGTTCAGCAGCTCAGTGGTTATATGCAAGAGAAATAAATATGCAAAAAAATCTGTACATTTCAACTCTAAGTTATATTACATAGCACAGGCATCCCCAAACTAAGGCTCATGGGCCAGATGCAGCCCTCCAAGGTCATTTATCTGGCCCCGCCCTCAGTTTTAGACTTAGGCTTGCCCAAAGTCTGAAATGACTTGAAGGCACACAACAGCAATAATCCTAATTAACTTGCCTATCTCATTGGCCAGAAGCAGGCCCACACTTCCCATTGAAATCCTGATAGGTTTACGTTGGTTAAAATTGTTTTTATTTTTAAATATTGTATTGTTCTTTCATTATTGTTGTTGTTGTTTGCACTACAAGTAAGACATGTGCAGTGTGCATAGGAATTTGTTTGTATTTTTTTCAAATGATAATGCAGCTCCTCAACAATCTGAAGGATCCGCTTAAAAAGTTTGAGGACCCCTGATGTAGCATTTATGCAAATCCCACTGACCTGCCTAAATACACTAAAGGCACCAGAGCCCATCTGATCTTGGAAGCTAAGCAGGGTAAGCTCACGATAGCACTTGGATGAGAGACCACAAGTTAATATCAGTTCAGAGAAGATATCTGGTAAAACCACCTCTGAGTATTTCTTACCTAAGGTAACCCTATGAAATCTTTGGGGTTGCTATAAGTTTAACAAGTAACCTCAATGCACGTACAAACACATATATTACAAGGATAGTTCTCTCTGTGTATGGCTTGCACTGTAGATCATTTTATCTTTTGCTCTTTTTTCCCCAGCATCACACTAAACACTAGGGCTTAGACATTAACCTCAGTGTAATTTCAGTGACTACTGTTTCTCCCCTGTTGCCATTTTGAGTTCAATTCCAGTAAATAAGTACCAATGGGAAATTCCTAGAGGCTGAGCCATTTTCACCAAATTAGCATCCAGTTACACAAGGGTCTTTGTGAAGCAGTTAGTTGTAACTTGATTCAAAATGCATATTTGGGGATTTCCGACAAGACCAGCATTGTTTTTTATGCTAATAGAAGAAAGAAAAAAAACACCACATTGGAATCTCTTGCATTTCTATGATCAAAGCTGACCACCATGAATGTGTCTGGAACTACTACTGAGTGACAGAATTTTCAGAGACATTCATATTACACAGATTTTTTAAAAAACAAAACCGCCTTTTTTCTAAAATACATTCCTTTAGATTCTCTTAGAGGGTATATACTCACATTGCCACCGTTCCTTGTCTAGCACAGTGTTTGAGGTACTATTCATCTAATACGTTGCTTAAAAGATTTTTTTTACTCCTTTCATAAACATGTCAGAGACCCTTTAAAAGAAGAACCTTGCTTATGCAGAGCCAAATTATGAACTCCTGTAGGTGAGAATTGTCGAATTGGATTGATAACAATGTGTTATCAGTCAAAAGATCCTATTTTGGTCACTATAAACATTTAACCTGACTACTGAATGAAACTTCAATTCTGTATTACATAAGATATATATACCGCCTAAATTGGGAGCGTCCTGGTTGCAGCTTTGAAGGCTGCTTCTTAAAAGCAATACTGCAATAGGAATCATTTGCCATTATTGCTATCATTTAAAACAAACTCTTTACATCCATGTTTCCCACAAGTAACTAAATAGTAAAAGGTAAAGGTTTCCCCTGACGTTAAGTCCAGTCATGTCTGACTCTGGGGGTTGGTGCTCATCTCCATTTCTAAGCCGAAGAGCCGGCATTGTCTGTAGACACCTCCAAGATCATGTGGCCGGCATGACTGCATGGAGCGCCGTTACCTTCCCGCCGGAGCGGTACCTATTGATCTACTCACATTTGCATGTTTTTGAACTGCTAGGTTGGCAGAAGCTGGAGCTGACAGCGGCCGCTCACACTGCTCCCGGGGTTTGAACCTGGGACCTTTCGGTCTGCAAGTTCAGCAGCTCAGTGCTTTAACACACTTCGCCACCGGGACTCCTTTTAACTAAATAGTTAGTATATAAATCCTGTTTGAAGAAATCTGAAGGCATTCTGTCTTTCCAACCACTATGGGCACATCTACATTTTATTTATTTATTTATTTAGTATTTATATTCCACCCTTCTCACCCAGAAGGGGACTCAGGGCGGATCACATTGTATACATATAGGGCAAACATTCAATGCCCATATACACATAGAACTGAGACAGAGTTTCGCTTATCCAACGTTCTGCAGGCCCGTTTAGCTTGGATAAGTGTATGTCTATTTTAAATCATGACTTGTTAATTTGTTTTTTAAATGCATTCTCTTATGTCTTAACTGTTGTTTTTATGATATTATATGATTGTATTGGGCTCCCCCCCTTGTGAGCTGCTCTGAGTCCCCGTTGGGGAGATGGAGCCAGCATACAAAAATGAAATTATGATTATTATTTTATTATGACACAGCAAACAAGATAGATATCCTGGATTTCATATCACAAAATCACAAGTCGAACACTTCCCAAGTGTCTAGGACAGTGTGATGTATTTATTATTATTATTATTATTATTATTATTATTATTATTATTAAATGGGAGCTGCTGCAGCACATGAAAAAGCTGACTTTAAAAAAATGCTGTATTTATTATTATTTATTTATTTACTGTGCTTTTACCCCGCTTTTCTCAACCTAGGAGGGGACTCAAGGCAGCTTCACAACATGGCAGCAATTCAATGCCCTTGAGAACAGAGTACAAAAACAACAATCTAAATAAAATAAAATATTAAAATACAATTTAAAACAGTTAAAAGCATTTAACTCCATACAACCAAGTAAATTGCGTGATCCATAGGCGTAGTCTGGGCCATTCCATTTGTCAGTTACACATCTATCATATCTATTATTGCACTGGATTTCCAAAGGCTTGGTCAAAGTATACCCTTAAATCCACACTGCAGTGTGCATTTCCAGTATGCTTTTTGTGGTGACCATGATTCCAAGTCATCTTGAAGCTATATGACAGTGTCAATGTAGATGGGCCCTATATTATTGGCTCAACCAGCAAAAACAGAGCACAAAACAGCATCATAAGGGACAACACACACCATAATTGTTCCTAAAAAAACACAAAACAGCCCTTTTCCTATTCAAAGCAACACAGCTGAGAATTGCATATTTGGAATCAATTGGGGTAAACTGTGGAGGTGATGCAGATATTTGATCTGAATGGGATCTTGTTAACAGCTTGTTTATTTTAACTTCTTTTTTACCGCGGGTTGTATGTTGTATGTATGTCTATGTGTTAAATGTTTTGATACGGCCGATGGGCTAATCAATAAAACGTGATACTTTTATACACCATAATTGTTCTATACCCATGAATTGTTGAGAC
The DNA here is from genome assembly GCF_035594765.1 of Anolis carolinensis. NCBI lineage: Eukaryota > Metazoa > Chordata > Lepidosauria > Squamata > Anolidae > Anolis > Anolis carolinensis. The sequence goes on from NC_085841.1 coordinate 216,472,020, forward strand.
AACTCCCTGTGACTGAAAAATTACTAAAAATTAGAGTTATTCCACAAAATGGGTGACATTGTCAGTTATTATGTTACATACATGTTTCTCATTATGTTCAGAGTTGATGAAAGGAATTAATTATTTTTATTTAGTTACATTTAATTTGTGATTCTATCTCCCCTCTCCCAGTTTTCATCGGACTTTAATTTTAGGAACTGCAGTCCAATACAATGACTTGCCTTGGGCCATTTGTAGTTTGGGCTATTACCATGAAAAACTGGAGTGCAGCCATTTCTGGAAGCATTTTGGAGAAAAATAATGTGGAGAGCTGGTGAAGAAAAAATGATGGAGGTCTGCCCTGACATAAATAAAACCTTGTATCCATCAGTTCCCTGGAACACTGCAGAAATGGAGGACTAATAGCACAACTCTATAGGCTACACCATGAGATCATTTCCAGTTTACCTAGCTGATAAAATCAATCATTTGTTGTACACTGCCATTTTGACCTCTGTGGAAAAGTGACATCGAATATTAACAACAAATAAACAACTATGATTAGATCACATATCTCTGTAGAGATTGCATCTCTTCGTGCCTCTAACTCTTATATAGTAGTAAGAGGGAGGGAGCAAGAGGAAGACTTGTTCAACATCAGTATCCATTAAGATCCCTAGTGATCCTGAGGCTAATGAAAAGTGTCACTAGATATATCAAGAGAGAGAAGGAATGGGATAGATTATTAGGAAAATCCAGAAGAATCATTGGGACTTCTTTTCTTTTCCAGCATAACATAGAACTTTGTCTTATCCAGCCAACATGCAATACCGTACTCCTTTTTTCCAAACACTGATTTTTGCATGGGGTTTTGAACTTAAATTAAAGGATGCAGTTCATGGGGAGCCAGGCGCCAATTTTGTTCAAATACAGTAAAGTCTCACTTATCCAAGCCTCGCTTATCCAAGCTTCTGGATTATCCAAGCCATTTTTGTAGTCAATGTTTTCAATATATCATGATATTTTGGTGCTAAATTCATAAATACAGTAATTACAGTAGAGTCTCACTTATCCAAGCTAAAAGGGCCGGCAGAAGCTTGGATAAGCGAATATCTTGGATAATAAGGAGGGATTAAGGAAAAGCCTATTAAACATCAAGTTAGGTTATGATTTTACAAATTAAGTGGCAAAACATCATGTTATACAACAAATTTGACAGAAAAAGTAGTTCAATACGCAGTAATGTTATGTTGTGTTGTAATTACTGTATTTACGAATTTAGCACCAAAATATCACGATATATTGAAAACATTGACTACAAAAATGGCTTGGATTATCCAGAGGCTTGGATAAGCGAGGCTTGGACGATTGAGACTCTACTGTACAACATAACATTACTGCATATTGAACTATACTTATATAGTTCATTGACTTATAAATGAGGTCAATTTACACATGACTATATAATTTGCACTATATAAAAAGACTGTGCTCCATGCAGTCATGCTGGCCACATGACCTTGGAGGTGTCTATGGAAAATGCTGGCTTTTTGGCTTAGAAATGGAAATGAGTACCAACCCCCCAGGGTAGGACACAACTAGACTTAATGTCAGTGGAAAATCTTTACCTATATATAGTAAACTGCTAAATTAAGAATATTTTAATTGCCACATTACAAGTGCTGCCTTGCACGTAAGACCTACTGAACATACTGGACTTCATTTCTGAGTAGACATTTGGTTGGTTGACATGTCTACAAATGTCAAAAATTGTTTTACTGAAAAAAATGAAGTTTTATTTTAGCTCCATCTCAGAGCATGCCATACTGTGATGGTTCAAATTAAGGTATTATCAAAAAAGAAATTTCAATTAACATGATTTTTCCCATCTTGATTTCACAGGAAGCATTTGAACTATCCCAGCTTTCAAGGAAAAGGGGTATATTTCCTTAAATTGTAGAATGCTGTGTTGTATTCTCCTCTATTTAATTTTGTTTTTATAGCATACTATAATTAAATCTTTATTTGAATTTCATATTTCAACCATTTCCTGGTTGTCGTGGAATTGTTAGTAATGTGTGATTACATTATGTTGTCTTTTGCCAGGACATTCCTGTAAATGAGACATTATCCTCCGAGATTTTCTTGGCTGAAAATGTGAGTAATTAAAAACATAAACAAATATTATCCATTACATATGCCACAGTAATAAGTACTTCACTATAATACAAGTTAATGGCTCTTTAGGGATCCAGCTTAATCCTGCTATAGCATGCTACGTAGGTGTATAAATAAACCATTCGGCTTGTGTGCGTTGTACTACACATTGTTAAGTAGGATCTGTGAAGACAGGAGAATAATAGCCAAATTGACTGCCCAATTTTAAAGGATGCCAGTTGAAAATAGAAAAGAAAAGAATTGAGGAGGACAAGCTGAGAGAAACCTGGAAGGTTTCCAAGCTATAGATGCCTTGGTTGTTTATAGCTAAGTCAAGAAATGTGGACGATCCCAAGTCTTCCTTCAGTGGGTGTCAACGGCTTTTAGCTTTGGAAGTTCAAAAAGTTCTTTTGGATTCCTGAATATCACACTATTGAACCAGCACGTTTTGGCTAGCTACACAATAATTTAATTAATTAGGCACTTTCCCAAGGTGTTTTTTTTGTGGGTTTTTTGTTGTTTTTTTGCACTTGGAGTGACATACAATCTGGAATAAAAGAAGAGGCCATAGCTAGAACATAGTACTAAAACACTAGCATTGTCAGATGTTATCTGTCCTCTTTGTTCCATCTGTTTTTCAACTTTGACTATGGAATGAAACCTGCTCTGGGTTTATGTAACAGCAGAAGTCTTTGTATGTAACTGAACCTGGATACTACACGTTCATGTAATATCTGGGCCTACTGTAGTCCTCATAGAAGACAGAAATGGATCGCTCCGACAAAGCTATATTGTTGTGTGCTGTTGCGTTTGCAATGCAAATTATTTGGGGGTGCTTTAGTCTTACATTAGTTTAATTAAAGATATGCTTCTGCTAGAGATTTGATGTGTTGACATAGATAAAAACAGGCTTCGGGGATAAATATATGGAAACTTGTGTTGTCGAAGGCTTTCATGGCCAGGATCACAGGGTTGTTGTATGTTTTCCGGGCTGTATGGCCATGTTCCAGAAGCATTCTCTCCTGACGTTTCGCCCACATCTATGGCAGGCATCCTCACCTCACAACCTCTGTGAGAGATTTGATGTGTTGACATAGATAAAAACACGTGGTCTCCTTACTGGGCAGGCTTCAGGGATAAATATATGGAAACTTGTGTTGTCGAAGGCTTTCATGGCCAGGATCACAGGGTTGTTGTATGTTTTCTGGGCTGTATGGGCATGTTCCAGAAGTATTCTCTCCTGACGTTTCGCCCACATCTATGGCAGGCATCCTCACCTCACAACCTCTGTGAGAGATTTGATGTGTTGACATAGATAAAAACACGTGGTCTCCTTACTGGGCAGGCTTCAGGGATAAATATATGGAAACTTGTGTTGTCGAAGGCTTTCATGGCCAGGATCACAGGGTTGTTGTATGTTTTCTGGGCTGTATGGGCATGTTCCAGAAGTATTCTCTCCTGACGTTTCGCCCACATCTATGGCAGGCATCCTCACCTCACAACCTCTGTGAGAGATTTGATGTGTTGACATAGATAAAAACACGTGGTCTCCTTACTGGGCAGGCTTCAGGGATAAATATATGGAAACTTGTGTTGTCGAAGGCTTTCATGGCCAGGATCACAGGGTTGTTGTATGTTTTCCGGGCTGTATGGGCATGTTCCAGAAGTATTCTCTCCTGACGTTTCGCCCACATCTATGGCAGGCATCCTCACCTCACAACCTCTGAGGATGCCTGCCATAGATGTGGGCAAAATGTCAGGAGAGAATACTTCTGGAACATGCCCATACAGCCCGGAAAACATACAAAAACCATATGGAAACTTGTCTTCAGAACTCAGTGCTCCTATACTACAAGGATGTGTTTCTTGTAGGTAAGCAGCGAGTTGAGAGAAAACGAAAAAGTGGCGGCAACTGCATGGAAACTGAAATGTATGTAATAAGAGTACATAGCATTCGTACCATTTGCAATGGAGCCTCTGGTGGCCTAGGGGATAAAAGCCTCGTGACTTGAACTCTGTAATAAACTTCGCTACTTAGCCATCAATGCTTTCTTTGCTGTTTTGACTTTGAGTCTCTTCTCTGGATAGCTTTATACAAGTAACAGCAGTGGGTAGAAGCAGTCGCTGGAATCAGCAGGAGAGCAGCATGTGCCACGTGTCTGTCTGTCTCTGTGTGTATATCTATATCTATCCATCTATATAGTACCTGAAAATTAAACAGCTTTCCAATGTAGCTTTTGGGTGAATTACACCACCTGCCAAGCCTGTGGGAATGGACCCCTGAGTGGTGATTTCAGTTATAAACTTCCTTAGGTAAGTCTACATTTCTATTCTTTGTGACAGGTATTTTTTCTCAGAGTAGCAGCCTGTGGCAGTTGGTTGGAAAGATGATATTTCTGAGAGATACAGCGCACAAAGAGTGACAAATTAAAATGACATGTCTGTCGTTGGAGATTGTGATCTAGTGGAATGAAATACTTCTGATCCAGATAATGTCGAACTTGCTGTGTGGTAATGCACTACAAGACCAGTTCAATTTGCACATGTCCAGAACAGAGTTGAATTTGTCATTGCGGGGCTGCATCATTTTAAACTGAGAGCTCTGAGTGCAGAAGGGGGGGACTCCTCTTACACAAATGTATCCAGCTCCTTTATTGCATTGCCCAATGGTAACATATTCTATCCTTCATTCTGCTAGCAGTTGGGCTAAAATGAAACTGAGCAGTCGTTCTGGCTGACATGGAAGACAAGCAGGGGACAATTTGTTAAAAGACGAGTGTGGAACTTGGCATCACATTGCCTTTGATTCAATGTCATACGTCTTTTTAATTTCAAGTTTGTCTCTCCTGACGGACTGATAAAGGCTCTCCATGCTGCCCCTCTGATCTTCAGATGTTGCATTTCATCCTCTTGATGCAACATCATGCCCAAAATGTGTGTTTTATTTTGGGATGATGGGTGGGAAGGAGTTAGAAGTAGAGGTGATTTACATATCCATGAAATTCACGTTGAAGGTTTAGAGATTTTAGGCAGAGTTGGAAAAGTCACTTTTTAGGATTATAGCTCCCAGAATCCAACAGGCTTTATGGCTACCTGGGTGGCTGGGACTTTTGATATTTATTTATTTATTTACTTCTCACCCCGGAAAGGACTCAGGGCGACTTAAAACATGGCAATAATTCAAACAATTACAAAGAATTACAGAAAGTCATTTAAAATACACATTAATTTACAATAAAAAGGTAAAGGTTTCCCCCGACATTAAGTCCAGTCATGACCAACTCTGGGAGTTGGTGCTCATCTCCATTTCTAGGCCGAAGAGCCGGCGTTGTCCATAGACATCTCTAAGGTCATGTGGCCAGCATGACTGCATGGAGCGCCATTACCTTCCCGCCGGAGCGGTACCTATTGATCTACTCACATTTGCATGTTTTCAAACTGCTAGGTTGGCAGAAGCTGGGGCTAACAGCAGGCGCTCATTCCGCTCCCAGGATTTGAACCTGGGACCTTTTGGTCCGCAAGTTCAGCAGCTCAGCGCTTTAACACATTGTGCCACCAGGGCCCCCAAATTTTAATTTACAATAAAACACACTTAAAGCCATCAGCATCATGTGATCCAAGAGCAAGGTCTGGGCCGTTTAATTGGTCAAATTCAGAATCTTTCGTGTCTATTGCTGCACGAGTTTTTGAACAGCTTGGTTGAAGAGCCATGTCTTCACTTTCTTGAGGAAGATCAAGAGCGAGGAGGCTGATCAGATCTCCCTGGGGAGGGAGTTCCATAGCCGTGGGGCCACCACCGAAAAGGCCCGGTCTCTCGTCCCCGCCAGTCACGCCTGCAAAGCAGGCAGGACTGAGAGCAGGGCTTCCCCACATGATTTTAAACTCTGAGATGGTTGATAGGAGGAGATACGTTTGGACAGGTAAACTGGGCCAGAACCGTTTATGGCTTTATAGGCTAAAGCGAGCACTTTGAATTGTACTCAGTAGCAAACTTGCAGCCAGTGGAGCTGGCACAACAAGTGGATTGTGTGCTCCCTGTACACAGCTCCAGTGAGCAATCTGGCTGTTGTCCATTGTACCAATTGCAGCTTCCGAACAGTCTTCAAAGGCAACCCCACGTAGAGTGCATTGGAGTAATCTATTCAGGATGTAACTAGTACATGGACTATCGTGGCCAAGTCTGACTTCCCAAGGTATGGGCACAACAAAAGCTCCCCTGGCCACTGTCGAGACCTGGGGTTCCAGGTCCAGCAATGAATCCAGGAGAACCCCCAAACTGTGAACCTGCATCTTCAGGAGGAGTGTGACCCCGTCCAATACAGGCTGTAACCCTATGCCCTGTTCGGCCTTGCAACTGACCAGGAGTACCTCTGTCTTGTCTGGATTCAATTTCAATTTATTCACCTTCATCCAGACCATCACAGCAGCCAAGCACTAGTTCAGGACCTGAACAGCCTCCTCAGTAGCAGGTGGAAAGGAGTGATAGAGTTGGACATCATCTGCATACAGGTGACACCGTATCCCGAACCTCCGGATGATCTCTCCCAGTGGCTTCATGTAGATATTAAACAACATGGGGGACAATATTGAACCCTGCAGGACCCCACAGAACAAAGGCTGTGGGGCCGAGCAGTTGTCCCCCAACAACACCTTCTGAGAACGACCCTCAAGGAAGAACCAGAGCCACTGCAAAACAGTACCTCCAAGGCCCATTCCTGCAAGGCGTTCCAGAAGGATCCCGTAGTCGATGGTATCGAAGGCCACTGAGTGGTCCAGCAAAACCAGCAGGGACACATTTCCCCCTGTCCAGTTCAATTATAATCCAAACAGTAACCTGCCTAAGCTCAGTTTCTAGGTGCAACATCAAAATGTGCCCACATATGTTTGGAGCATAGTTGAATTTCTGCCACATTATTTGATGTGGGTTTTCTGAATCCTACACTTGGATTTTCTCCCCTCTGACAGAGAATGAGAGGAAATAAAACCCAATTGGCACAAGAGTTCTATACATATCAACCCAAATTGAATGTCCATTAAGAGATGTCAAAGTAAAGGTAAAGGTTTCCCCTGACGTTAAGTCCAGTCATGTCTGACTCTGGGGGTTGGTGCTCATCTCCATTTCTAAGCCGAAGAGCTGGCGTTGTCCATAGACACCTCCAAGGTCATGTGGCCGGCATGACTGCATGGAGCGCCGTTACCTTCCCACCGGAGCAGTACCTATTGATCTACTCACATTGGCGGGTTTTCGAACTGCTAGGTTGGCAGGAGCTGGTGCTAATAGCGGGCTCTCACTCCGCTCCCGGGATTTGAACCTGGGACCTTTCGGTCTGCAAGTTCAGCAGCTCAGTGCTTGAACACACTTCACCACCGGGGCTCCTATTAAGAGATGTACATGGTTTTTATTCATTCACTTGTGCCAGAAGAATAGTATCATCAATTTTCTTCTTACTTTGAGAGAATACAAAGGAACCAATGCCATTTAAGCATTATCATATTTTGAGATGGGTGGCAATTATTATTCATTTGTGCAAAAATACATGTGATTTTCCTCTCCAGAAAAAATGGCTTGTGGCAGTGTATATTTTGTTTACAAACTGACTATATTTTGCACAAAGTGCAGTGCTTTCTGCATACTAAGGAAACACAATACCCGCACCACCACCCCACCACCACCCCCACACACAAAAGATGTGGGAATTTGCTTTTGGGATCTGCCATGTGTGCAAAAAAACAAACAAAAAAAACACACACACACACATGCCAGATCCCATATTCATGTTCATGTCATCATTTTATGTATAGGATATGACAATCTGCAGTCAGTGTAAATTGTGGATTTGGAACCTGTAGATCCAGAGATCCACTGTAAACAAACAAAAAGACCAATGTTAGACACACCAAGAATGTATACAGGAAAACTAGACAATTAATTTCTTTCTAAAAATTGATGTATTTTCACAAATTGCATAAAGTTGTGTACAAAAATTGCGTAGAATGCATGTAATTCGAACAGATACGTGGAGCAAAACATACATAGTTTCAATTTCCTGCATGTGCCTTTTGTACAAAAATTAATATTTCCATGCAGGAAAACATTTAATTCCAAAACATGTGTTCTGTGCTTGTTTCCTTTTTGCCAAAAGAAATTTTTCTCAATCAAATCCTATAATATTTCCTTGCAGCTAGTCTCCTTTTCTTCTACTGGGTCAAGATTCCCTTTTGCTGACAAGGATACAGACATGAACCAGTATTCTTCATAATTCTGAAACCTATTAATTCCAGCAGTGCTTTCATTATAGTCTGTTGCGGCATTATAGTATAGGAGATTTTAGTTAACTTGAGAGGGAAAATTCTTATTCATAAGGAGATAGCAGACATACACACACATACAACACAGACACACATACTCACACTTAATGAATGTATTTGTTAACTGCCTGTCAAGATTGCATCTTCCCAAGGTGGCTTGCTATATAAAACTTAGAATTCTTTATCGCTATAGCAAGTTCATAAACTCATACATTAATTTTAAACAAATACCAATGAACCCACAACAAAAATAGCTTCCAACGCTCTCGATTACAAGCCAAAGAAACCAGACAAAAAGTAATTGAGATCCTCTTTAGACCAACTGTAGGTTTAAATATCAGTGCAAGGTAAGGGCCCAGTGTCTATGTTTAATGCCCCTCAATGTTATGGATTTCAATGGGGAATCAAGAAGGGAGGATTCCAGACCTTTGTTTAATACATGTAACTTATTTCTGGTTATTATTCAAAGACTCCAAAAGTAGTTTGTTAATGATATAGTTAATTATTGGCATTCTTTTCTTGTTTCTCAAATGTACCGCATATACTCGAATATAAGCCGACCCGAATATAAGCCGAGGCAGCTAATTTTACCACAAAAAAACTGGGAAATCGTTGACTCAAGTATAAGCCAAGGGTGGGAAATTTCAGAAATAAAAGTCGATACCAAAAAATTACATTAAATGAGGCATCAGTAGGTTAAATGTTTTTGAATATTTACATCAAGCTCTAATTTAAGATAAGACTGTCTAACTCTGATTAAATCATTATTCTCATCTTTTTCAATGTAAATGTGCTTATGTATCCTTTTAATAATAATAGAGTAAAATAATACATGTAATAATAATAATACAGTAGAGTCTCACTTATCCAACATTCACTTATCCAACGTTCTGGATTATCCAACGCATTTTTGTAGTCAATGTTTTCAATATATCATGATTTTTTGGTGCTAAATTCATAAATACAGTAATTACTACATAGCATTACTGCGCATTGAACTACTTTTTCTGTCAAATTTGTTGTATAACATGATGTTTTGGTGCTTAATTTGTAAAATCATAACCTAATTTGATGTTTAATAGGCTTCTCCTTAATCTCTCCTTATTATTTAACATATTCGCTTATCCAACGTTCTGCCGGCCCGTTTATGTTGGATAAGTGAGACTCTACTGTAATAAATACAGGAAAATAATACATGTAATAATAAATAGAGTAGAATAATAAATGTAATAATAATAATATCAGAGTGAAATAATAAATGTATTAATAATAATAAAAATAGAGTAAAATAAATGTAATAGTAGCAACAATAATAGAGTACAATAATAAATGTAATAATACCAATAATAATAGAGAAAAATAATAAATGTACCATATATTCTCAAGTATAAGCTGACCCAAATATAAGCCAACCAGGATCCTCACCCGAGCATAAGCCTAAAAAAAGGGCTGAAAAACTAGGCTTATACTCGAGTATATACAGTAATTAGAATACAATACGATCCCTGTATCCATGGGGAATACGTTCACAGACTTCATATGGATATACAGGACTGTGGATAAGAGCGAAACTTATTGAAATGAAGGACTTCAGGTCCTAAAATATCATAGAATCATACTGGAGGATCTAGACAATTCCTAAAGAGGATATATTTTGTCAAAAGTGGATAATTGAAACCCATAGATACAGGGATTGTGCTGTAGTTACTTTTTACACTGTTCTTATTTCTAAAATATTCTGAATGCTATAAAGCACAGATCTGTCATGCATAACACACTGCTCTCACATCCACATCAATTCTGCCTCAACTCCCACAGCAGAACATGAACCAATAGAAATGGAGACACAAGTCAGGTCTTGATGTGCTTCCTTCAGAAAAAAGGTTCCACCATAATCAAGTTATTAAATTTTATGATTACATTGGAAAAGGAATGGGCTTATCTTTTAGTTAGCTATATCTGAATTGCTGGAGAAGGGAATGAATTACAACTAGTTTGATGGCGTTCTTAAAATTCTCTACTGGAGAACTTTAATTGTGCCATTCATTGAAATGGATTAGATTTCTGTAGCACAAAATGTCATGTTCTCTTGTAGAGAATTCTTTCAGGTTGTTAGCTTCTTTTTTTAGTGGATAATTCTATGCCTTTTGCATCCTAGGATTTCATAGGCTGTGAACCCTGGTAGTTGAAGTGGATTGGAACTATGCTGCATAGATACACTCTAGGTGAATCCAAATCTAGCTTTTCATTCAATACAAAACCATGCTCTTAAAAAAAAATAGGAAAAGTCGGGTATTTTCTTTAGAGCTCAAACTGTGTCCTAACTTTGTGCTCTTCTTAAGACCTTCATGAAATGAGTGGAAACCTTGCATTCTCTCCACTCAACTTACAGCCCTGTTCGCTATCATTCATTTTACATTTGAGTGTGTCGTGTTTCCTCCCATATCCATCAGTTTTGGTCTTGTTTCATTTGGAGAAGTCAGTCATATAAATATAATTTCCCTTTGTGTCACTGTGTGCTTGTTCTGAGATAGGATACAACGTGAAAATCACCATAGTCATCATAGTCATAATACTGAATTTAACTAAATTGCAGTTTTGATAGTTGGAGGGATGTTAGCAGACCTAAAAGGAGTGAGTATAAATTCTATGTGATGCAAGTTTCTTTCAGTTCCCCATTAGAAAGCATTTTGATAAATCATCAGTCAGCTAAAAGGAGAATAGAGGCATACAGATAAACTGATCAAACCTCTTGTCAGTCAAGATGGTCCCTTCAATACAGGTTCACAACACAAGTGAAATGATTTGTAGTTTTTGAATGTATGCACTAACAAAACATATCTTCTAAAGGTAACAACCAAATTTTCAAAAGTCACCTGATATATAAAATATGACAATATGAGTGAATCTAAAATCTTGATTTTTCTATTCAGTGACAATTATTTTTCTAAAAATCATAGCTGAAATATGGAAATAATGTTGTCAGCTTCTATAATTATTTTAAAGGAAATTAATATTTATAGTTCGCCAATATTCAAAGTTTTATGTTCTTTTGGAGTGCAGACCATATTCTGGGATTGTCCTCAAAAAAATTAGATGCTACTATGTGGAAGGAATTCTAGTGGCTCAGACCAATCCCTTTTCATGCAGAATGGGGAGGAAGGGTGTTGGAAGGAGAGAAGCAGCTGACGGGTTCCATGTCAGTAAAGAAATTATTTCACTCCACATTTTAGCTCAAAGTTTAAAGGAGCTATTCAAGGTGCTGAACACTACTCCACAACAGATTCCAAATTTTGTACAGTTCCCCTAAATGTTAGATTGAAATGGTCAGAGATTTGACTGCCTTGCTGACATGAGACTCACTAACCCCCCAGAAGCTGGTTAGTCTACAATGAAGATGGAGTTTCATACAAACCTGCTGCTTCCTTCTGCCACTAGTTTCTTGGGTTTGCCACTCTGTATAATAATGATTCTTAGCTCATATACTATGAATGCGATGAGAGCAATCCAATACCAAAAGAAAGACAACAATTTTGGTGGTCATGGAACTGAATTTTCTGCTCTGAGATGCTACTGAACTACAAGTCCCATCATATCTAATAAATTTTTTTTCCTGGCTGGAACCAATAGGAGTTGTGGTCCAATAACATTTAGATGTCATATTCCAGCTTTGTGAAGCTGTACTACAGCCACTATGACTTCAGTGAAGACATAGAACCTTACCACACATATCACTCTTTTATACAACTTCCAATTCTCTCATGTCAAGGAAACACTACTTAATTTGCTCAGCATTTTAACCATTTCTTAATCTATAGTAGCTAGTCAAAGCCTTTGGACTCCATCTTTCTCCAGCTATGTTTCTGGAATGTTGGGCCATGAAGGGCCATTGATGGTCCTGGAACCTGTTATATATTAGTATATGTTGGTATTATCCATTTTAATTGCTATTGCTGCATTTTTATGGCCACTTGGTATTTAGCATTGTCCATTTTAAATTGTTATTGCTGTGTTTTCATTGAATATCTTAATTAAATTGAGTTGGTTTTACTTTTGTAAGTATTTATGTTTTGATTTGTGTTGTTACTAATGTTGATATATTTGACTTGTATTTTTTGTGGTATAGTACTAACATGTGCTGTTTTGTAAGCTGCCACGAGTCCTTTTGGGAGATGGTGGCGGGATATAAATAAAGTCATTATAGTTGCTGCTGTTGTTGTTGTTACAGCAAGCCCCAACCCTTTCGAGTTTTAGAAAAGCTTTAAAAACATGGCTATGTGCCCAGGCTTTTAACAAATAAATGACAAAGACGACCCAGACTGTTATATGGATAAAGTAGGAGGATATTGGACGAACGGATTTTAAGCATGTTTTATGTTTTATATTTTATACTGTATTTAATTTGTTATAATACATTTTTATATGTTGTTGTTTTTAATGATGTGTTGGCATCGAATTGTTGCCAATTGTACACCGCCCTGAGTCCCTTTGGGTGAGAAGGGCGGGATAGAAATATTGGAAATTAATAAAATAAAATAAATACAGTAGCGTTCCGGTTATCCAACTTCCGGTTATCCGACCTACCGTATTATCTGACATGATTGCCGGAGGGATGAGACTCTTCCCTTGGGCAATCACCTGGGGTCCGCACTTTGGAGAAGTCAAGTGCCCATCCCTATTATCCAAAAATTCTGGTTATCTGACATTCCGCCTGCCCATTTATGTCGGATAACTGGAACTCTACTGTATTATTATTATCATTATTATTTTATTATGACACAGCAAACAAGATAGATATGCTGGATTTCGTACCACAAAATCACAAGTCGAACACTTCCCAAGTGTCTAGGACTGTGTGATGTATATTATTATTATTATTATTATTATTATTATTATTATTATTATTATTATTATTATTTTATTATGACACAGCAAACAAGATAGATATGCTGGATTTTCTATCACAAAATCACAAGTCGAACACTTCCCAAGTGTCTAGGACTGTGTGATGTATTTTCGGATGATGCACGCAGATCCTAACAGGGTGGCCTTTTGCAGTTGGCAGATCGTAATTTTGTCAATGTCTATTGTTTCCAAATGCCGGCTGAGATCTTTTGGCACGGCACCCAGTGTGCTGATCACCACCGGGACCACCTGCACTGGTTTCTGCCAGAGTCTTTGAAGTTCAATCTTGAGGTCCTGATAGCGGCTGAGTTTTTCCTGATTATTATTATTATTATTATCATTATTATTATTGTCATGCATTTCCTGGCAATCCAGAGAGATTATCCTTCCTTGTGGAGATAATTTGTCCTTCAAAAGTTTTATCTTACCAGTCCGACCCTAAATGGCCAATGATAATATGCCATGGGAGTTTTAGGTTGAAAATCCAGAAGGCCAAATGTTCTCTACTTTTTTCTTAGAACAGTGGTTCTCAAACTTTTGACCCTTTTTGGACTTTATCACATAAAGCATACAGGCTGGCATAGAAGCTGGACTATCACCTTTGGCGACAATCTGTATCACATTATCCTATGTGCATCCCACCACCAATCTGCCTCCCCCTGACAATTAATGTATCCCTTGATATTGATGGGAAAAACCCATCCTGCAATGTTCTCATCACCTATTTTGAGTAATGAATCAGTTTCCTTCTGAATTAGCATGCTAGCAGTAAAGTGATGATGGGAAGAAATCTTCCAATTCTCTCAATCTCACCCCTTCCCTTGCTATTCCTAAGCATCCTGTTTTCTGTTTATTTTATATTTTACAGTTATATTTGTTTTTCATTGCTGAAATGGCAAATCCCTTTAAAAATTACAAAGCAGCAAAAAATCTCCGAAGTCTGGGTTATGAGGGTATGTGGCAGTACAATTGCAGGACTATGGATTGTCAAATTGCTGCAATTGCACAATTTAAAAGAGGTGCACATATACCCTTACCCTTACTCACGATCTATGATGGTGTGACTGTTGTGAAATAGAGGCATGTGCAATTGTCTTATGTGTTTTAGGTTCCAAAACCTAGCTATGAAGACCAAAATATCCCAAGGACCTAGGTTTGAGAACCATTGTACCAAACATTTCTATTCTAGAGCATGTGCCAGAACCAATAAAACAGTGGTTCTCAAGCCAGATGCTTTCGGCCTACAACTTCCAGAAATCCCAGCCAGTTTACCAGCTGTTAGGATTTTTGAGAGTTGAAGGCCAAAAGCATCTAGGGACTAGTGCACTAAAAGAAGATATATAGAAAAAGGTTCCTAAACTTTTATTTTCTTCTCATTCCTCTTCTATACCACTGGATAACTGTATCCATGGCTAAACTGTCCTTCAGCAGTACTTTTTTGAACAAAGCTGTTGTATAACACCAAAACTTGAGGCATTTCAGCAACAAATGTCCTCCTACACATATTTCCCCATTTGCTTTGCCTTGAATTATGTGTGATCTTTATTTAACTTTATATAACTCAAATATTCTACTTTTCTGCACTTTTAAGTGTTTTGATATTGCTTTTATGCAAACTTTTAACACTTCTTTGATAGTCACCTTTTCAATCCAGGGAATTCTTAACATCCAGTGATAAATACCAATTTAAAATGCTCAGATTTCCTTTATTGTAAAAGTTCACAATGCCATGGCGTAAAATCAATAATATATAACGTTGCGTAATGCACATTTCCAAGGCTAGTTTTAAATTTTCATTGCATATTATATTTTTCATATTGAAAAAATTAATCTGGTTTATCTCAAGTATAATTCTTATTACATGGTTATCATTCAACTTGTCATTCAGCCAAATTTGTTATCTAAGATCATATTTTCAAGTGGGATCTTTAAAACAGGTCCTGAGTTGCTTTCTTGATATGAATTACCACAAATGTGGTTTTCTTACCTCAATTTCTAGACCATAGTCATTTCTGGTTTAGCTGATTTTATCATGTAATCTTTGCAAAGCAGAGAAGAAAAAATATCTTTAAAATACAACTCTCATGATTCCACAGCATTGAGACATGGCAGTTAAAGCGATGTCAAACTATATTTATTCTGTAGTTCAGATGCACTGTATGGAGTCCCATGGTGGCACAGCAGATTAAACCACTGATGTGCTAAACTTGTTGACTGAAAGGTCATCAGTTCAAATCCGGAGAGTGGAGTGAGCTCCCACTGTTAGCCCCAGCTTCTGCCAACCTAGCAGTTCAAAAACATGCAAATGTGAGTAGATCAATAGGTGCCGCTCCGGTGGGAAGGTAACAGCGCTCCATGCAGTCATGCCAGCCACATGACCTTGGAAATGTCTACGGACAACACCAGCTCTTTGGCTTAGAAATAGAAATGAGCACCAACTGCCAGAATCGGACATGACTAGTCTTAATGTCAGGGGAATACCTTTACCTTAACCTTACAATCACCAATACTATATTGTCTGCATATACTGTGGGTCATCTTTCCAGGAACAATGATACTGTCATTTGTATCAGCAAGTATTAATTAAAAATGTAGCCATTCACATCATGTTTGTCTTCATCCTTTTGTTATCTGAGTTTCAACCTTTTTGTTAGGGTTTTCTTGTTGGTAAAGAACAAGCAAACATACATCTATGTTGGTTTTCTCAGTGCTTGGAAACCCCATTGAGAGAGGATTCTGGAAGTATCAATCCAAAAGGTAATGTTTTCAAACTTTTTTTTAAAAAAAAATAATTTTTATTAAATTTCCAAAAATAAGTAATAAAAACCACATTAGTGGACTGCGAGAGGGGAAGGTATGAGAAGGGAAGATAAGTAGGGAAAGAGGGGAAGGAAAGAGGGCGAGAAGGTGTATTATTTACAGTATTTATATTCCGCCCTTCTCACCCCGAAGGGGACTCAGGGTGGATCGCATTACATACATATAGGACAAACATTCAATGCCCATAAACACATCGAACCAAGACAGAGACAGACAGACAGACAGACAGACAGACAGGCAGACGCAGAGGCAATTTAACCTTCTCCTGAAGGGATGTTCGATTCTGGTCACAGGGGGGAGCAGCTGCTTCATCGTCCACTCTGGCGGCACTTCCTCACTTCCTCATTCCAACGTTGTAAATTAGTTAAACTTGCCTCCCCACTTTTTATAAGTGGTACCTTATTTCCTACTTGATAGATGCAACTATCTTTCGAGTTGCTAGGTCAGCAACGAGCAGGGGCTATATTTTATTTTTAATTGACGGGTGCTCACCCTGCCACGGGCTGGCCTCGAACTCATGACCTCATGGTCAGAGTGATTTATTGCAGCAGCTGCTTACCAGCCTGCGCCACAGCCCAGCCGGTGTAGGTAGACTGGGGGGAGAAACAAGGGAGGGAAAAAAGAAAGAAAGAAAAAAGGGGGTTCGTTTCTTGACTTCCATTCTTTTCTATAAGGTTGTCATATCCATTTGTGTAATTTCTGTTGTTGATATTCTTCTCTTGTTCTTGACTTCTACTATAAACACAACCAAGATCATGGCAACTACATCTATTGATAACTGGCAAATAGAGGGAGAAAGCTTGGAGGCAGTGACAGCCTTTATATTTCTAGGCGCGAAGATCACTGCAGATGCAGACTGCAGACAGGATATCAGAAGACGTCTACTTCTTGGGAGGAGAGCAATGGCCAACCTTGACAAAATAGTGAAGAGCAGAGACATCACACTGCCAATGAAGGTCCGCATAGTCAAAGCAATTGTATTCCCCATAGTAACCTATGGTTGTGAGAGCTGGACCATAAGGAAGGCTGAGTGAAGGAACATAGACGCTTTTGAACTTTGGTCCTGGAGGAAAATCCTGAGAGTGCCTTGGACCGCAAGAAGATCCAACCAGTCCATCCTCCAGGAAATAATGCCCAGCTGCTCACTGGAGGGAAGGATATTAGAGGCAAAGATGAAGTATTTTGGCCACATCATGAGGAGACAGGAAAGCTTGGAAAAGATCATGATGCTGGGGAAAATGGAAGGAAAAAGGAAGAGAGGCCGACCAAGGGCGAGATGGGTGGTCGGTATCCTTGAAGTGACTGGCTTGACCTTGAAGGAACTGGGGGTGGCCACGGCCAACAGGAAGCTTTGGCATGGGCTGGTCCATGAGGTCACGAAGAGTCGGAAACGACTATGCGACTGAGAGAGATAAACACAACTCCTTCTGTTCGTAGGCATTATAACAATATTTTGATTTTCTATTTTCTCGTCCAATCTTTTACCAAGAGAGGAAGAATGGATAAAGAAAATATGGGACATAATGAACATGGATCACTTAACTTTCCTGCTATCAACAACACATAATAAACCAAAAGGAAGGACAGACTGGGAATGTTTTCAAACTTTGGCCTTCTTTGTTAAATGTCCTTCTTTGGTAAATGTTCTTCAGCAGACAATTCTATGTAGGAAGGTTCCTTGAAACCAGGAATTTCTAGATCCTGTGCAAGAGGTAGGTAGACTCCTCTATGGTTGTACCTCGACCTTGGAAGAGCATTATATTTCATTTCCACAAGTACTTTCCAAGTCAACTATACAAGGTCTAATTAGTCTAACTTTGCCATCTCAGACCCTTGATTATTAGCTCTCAAGGGCAGGAAGCATGCTTTATATTTGTAAGCTATAAGTTGTGCCTAGTAGCGTAAGAAATGCCCACTAGAACAACCATATATTTCAGGCAGCTCAACACTTTCTAAAATATAGCTCAATTGGATTCAACCTGAATAAACAGTTTCAGATAAATTCAGTTAATTGGTGTGGACTTAAGTGTGCAAAGAGCCTGCCTCATGATGCTGTGTAACAATAACTTGTTCCAGAATTACTGTTATATAATTACCTTCAGTCAATGAATAAAGAAGAGAGGAAGCTGGGGAGAAAACCTATTATGTCTGACTAAACTAATTAACTGCTATCTAAATTCTCACAACTTGGTTTCATGGACATTATTATTTCCAAAAATACAAAACATGGCAAAAAAGAAAAAACTAACAATTTAGGGAGAGAATCTTACTTGATGTGGGAAAGTAGACAGTTGTTGCACTTTTGTGAAAGCATGTCACCTTAAGAACAATTTAATGCTTGTAAAAGTTCATGTGAGGATTACAGTAGAGTCTCACTTATTCAACATAAACGGGCCGGCAGAACGTTGGATAAGCAAATATGTTGGATAAGAAGGAGGGATTAAGGAAAAGCCTATTAAACATCAAATTAGATTATGATTTTACAAATTAAGCACCAAAACATCATGTTATACAGTAGAGTCTCACTTATCCAACATAAACGGGCCGGCAGAATGTTGGATAAGCGAATATGTTGGATAATAAGGAGAGATTAAGGAGAAGCCTATTAAACATCAAATTAGGTTATGATTTTACAAATTAAGCACCAAAACATCATGTTATACAACAAATCTGGCAGAAAAAGTAGTTCAATATGCAGTAATGCTACGTAGTAATTACTGTATTTACGAATTTTGCACCAAAATATCACGATATATTGAAAACATTGACTACAAAAATGCGTTGGATAATCCAGAATGTTGGATAAGCGAGTATTGGATAAGTGAGACTCTACTGTACAACAAATTTGGCAGAAAAAGTAGTTCAATACGAAATAATGCTATGTAGTAATTACTGTATTTATGAATTTAGCACCAAAATATCACGTTATATTGAAAACATCGACTATAAAAATGTGTTGGATAATCCAGAACGTTGGATAAGCAAGTGTTGGATAAGTGAGACTCTACTGTACAAAGTTACATTTTAGCCAACACCTCTAAGAATTCCCCACCTAGTGCGTAACTTTCACAGGCTCTGGTGACAACAGAAACCAGAGCTGTTTTTTTATGTAGAATTCTTTTACTTCTGGTGTGGGTGTGTTAGTAAGTGTTTGCAAGTGTCTATGAAATATTCATTATGATTTCATATTTCATATAGAAAAGCTGGATTAGCACAAAGGACCATCCAGTTTTCCATGGTAATTGTTAAGGTACCCCTGGGAAGACAATAATCATGAAAGCAATAGGCCCCTCGGCTTGTTGTTCACCAGAAACTGAGTGGCATATTTCTGAATTTGGATTTTTTATATGGATTCCATGACTAGGATATGTTTACCCAGACCAAATGTGAGTACAGCTCATGTACCACTGGTGAGCTCTAATCAATGATCATATGTTGCTGGCAAACCAGTGGTAATGTGACTTCACTTCTTGATCATTTTTAGCTTATTTTTAGGCATTTTAAGGACTTGAGTGTTACACAAGCAAACCACCATATTTTAAAATGGTTTAAGATTGTAGTAATTTATTAAATCTGCGGGGGGGGGGGTGTCTCAAATCATTGGTAGGTAGCATGTGGACTGCAGGCTTCGTGCACCTTCTGGGCAGTTTTTGAGACTTCTGCTCCTTTCTCTTTGCTGACACCCTGAGAAAAATGCTGTCACTGGCTGTCACAGACAAATAAGTGTGCTTCTGAAAGTTGACAGAAGAGGGGGAAATGAAGCTGTTCCCTTCATTTTTTTCTTTTTTGAAAGGTAAGATTTTTTGTATTTTCAGTTTGCAGGACTCTGTAGTGTTGTGCTCTGCTGCATAACACAGACCTGCATCAGTTCTTACCAAATATCAGAAGGAAAGCATCAGTGATAGAAACAGTGACTTCTCTAGAAGTTGAAGTTACCCATCTGGAATCTAGCCCTGGCCTCATCCAAGAGAGCCAAAGAAGACCTTAAGATCATGGGGGGCGGGGGGGGGGGCGGAGAGGTGTACCTGGATGCTGTTTTTATATTTTTATGTTTTAATATCTTAATGTTAAAACATGCAGACCGAAAGGTCCCAGGTTCAAACCCAGGGAGAGGTGTGAGTGGCCACTGTTAGCTCCAGCTCCTGCCAACCTAGCAGTTCGAAAACATGCCAATGTGAGTAGGTCAATAGGTACCGCTCCGGCGGGAAGGTAACGGCGGTCCATACAGTCATGCCGGCCACATTACCTTGGAGGTGTCTATGGACAACGAAATGGAGATGAGCACTCTCCTTTAATGTAAGGGGCTTTGGGCAGGGAAAGGGATCTATTGGTTTTCAGATATTTCTGTTTCTCCTAATTAAAGAAAAGCAATACTGACATTTGTGATGAGTGTAAGATGAATGTATTGCCAGCTCTTAAGTTTCCACGTGTGAGTGTGATGGAGAGGCAGAACTCAAAACGGGACTGCTGACGATATGAGAGGGGCGATTCTCTACTCTTTTTTAATATAATTTCATTGTGTTATCTTTAGTGTACAATTAAAGTGAGGAAAACATTGTTGCAGAAATAGTGAAGTGAAGTGAAGAAGAGGGAAAGATTGAAAAAGAGAGGAAAATTAGACCTGGAAAATAGAAAAAGAGTTGAAAGAAAATACTCTACTCTTAAAGGGATGGTTACCCATGCCCCCTCCTCAATGTGATGAGGTGGCTCAACTGTGTTTATTACTAGCAGTTTCCATAAATTAGCCATGACTTTATGGAGAATGTCTTTCTTCTTTAAGAACAACTTTTATAATCAGTCTTCTACTGCTCAGTCTTGTGAGTTTCTGTTAGAGGGTAGGGATTTCATCCAGTCTACTTTTCCCAACTCAGCACAATTTTGTATACTTTATAAATTGCTCCACCCTAGAAATTATTCACCTGACTTCAGAGTAGATCAGTGACAGATAAGGTATTCTGTTGTGTTTGTAATTGCCATATCTTTCTGCACTCCCTAAACTGAGTCCTTCATTAGACTAATTGGTTGCCCCAGTCATCCCTTCCCAACCAAAGGATCTGAACTGAGTCATAAATATTTTGACTGTGTCAAAAGTGAGTCTGACATGAACCTCTGTTCAGCATTTTGGGCTAGTTAGGATCCATTCCTGCAAAAATTAACCACAGAGTTATGCTGGAGGAACCAGAGATTCCTAGAGAGAACATATTAATCAGATCCACAAAAGTTAAATTCACAAATTTGGAAGGCTCCGAATTTGCTCTGAGCCTATATAATGCAAGCTTTATATAACTCTGTAAGTGAATACAGTAGAGTCTCACTTATCCAAGCCTCGCTTATCCAAGCCTCTGGATAATCCAAGCCATTTTTGTAGTCAATGTTTTCAATATATCGTGATATTTTGGTGCTAAATTCGTAAATACAGTAATTACAACATAACATTACTGCGTATTGAACTACTTTTTTCTGTCAAATTTGTTGTATAACATGATGTTTTGGTGCTTAATTTGTAAAATCATAACCTAATTTGATGTTCAATAGGCTTTTCCTTAATCCCTCCTTATTATCCAAGTTATTCGCTTATCCAAGCTTCTGCCGGCCCGTTTAGCTTGGATAAGTGAGACTCTACTGTATTTACATTACACTGAAGCAACATAGAACCTCATCCCTGGTATTCTGAAATCCTCTTGTTATAATGATATATATTTTTTTGCATGGCTTTGGAATATTGGATATAGATTATTTATACTTTCAATACAGATTCATAAATTATCCATACACCATTATCCATTTACAATTGTCCATCATACACATCTGTACAATCACATAAGGGGTGATATGATTTGAAAATATTCTAAAACTTTTAAAGATGCATTTCTTAAGAATCAGGAAACCCTAACAAGGAAATTAAGGGCCTTTCCAGGGATCTTCAGAGATCAGGACATAGTCTGGACAAAATTCAGTTGTGTGTGTAATAAAGAAATTCTTTTTAACTATCTTACCACAGCAGCAAGAATGACATATGCCAAATATTGGAAAAAGGAAGAAGCTCCTGAGTTAAACTGCTGGTTAAATAAGGTGTTGGAAATAATGAATATGGATAAGTTGACGTATTAATTAAAAAATAATCATGGCAGACCGAAAAAAACAAACAAACTGGGATTTGATTAAAAAAAATATTTGAAAGAGGAGCAAATGAAGGTGTTAATTTAAATAGATATTTTGTTAATACAGATTGAGTGTAAGAAGATACCTACACTAGAGAGAAAAGAAACAAGAAAAAGTAATCAAAAACTTTTTAAAGTAACTGTGTAAGAGATGGAAGTCAATGTATATACTTTTTTTTCCTTTTTTTCTCCTGTTTTTGTCATGTGTATTTATTTATTTAGTAATTTTTACTTTTTTGTCATTATTAGTATTATCTGGGGTTTTTTTGTCTTTTTAATTATCTCTCTTCCTCTTTAGTCTATCTCTTTCACCCCTCTTTCCTATAAACACATTTATTCTCATACTTTCACTGTATATATTATCCGATACTTTAATAAAAAATTTTAAAAAAATCAGTTGTGGGGGGGGGGGGGGGTACCAAAAATCCTAGCATTCTTTGCACATAGATAATGGTTTTCTTTGCAAAACAACCACATTTGATTTTTCCATATGAAGCTGCAATTAGTTTTTCACAACAGTGTAGATTTCAAAGACTTTCTTGCAGTGGGAGGAAACTTGCAAAAATTACTTGTTTACTTCAAAAATGAAATCAACAAAGAATTACGTCCACACTACAGATATTCTCTCCAGATTTGCCAATTTTGAGTATACTGAGATCTGAAGACTCTCATTTTAGAAACACAACACTTTATGGATTTGCCAATTTATGCACAAGTAATCTACAGTTCAAGGCAATAAATCATGCATCCCTCTGAATGTTATTTCAGCTGCAACAAAGTTGATAGCAAGGAATGCTAGGAGTTGCAGGTCAACAACATCTGGAGGGCTACATAATTCCCAATCCTGTTTTATGGTCTAGATTACAAGAGGTTTCTAAATGCACTATTAATACAAATTTTAAAATTTTACATAATTGTTTAAAAAGAGAGGAAAAGGATTCTAACATAAACAGAAGTTTGTCGCAACAAACATGTTTTAGCCAGTGTGATGACTCATGGGCCTTGTAGTCCTGCTCATGACATTGTGATGCCTGATGAAGAAGAAAACTTGGGTTTTTTACCTTCCCAGTCAGAACTGGAATCTTCTCAGCAAGATCTTTCCCAGGTAGATCTGGGAACCTTGCACCTGCAAGAAAGCTGTGTCCCAGAAGTATGTCAAACAAACCCTGAGCCTACATCTCCTGTGTTCTCTCGCCATGAATTTTGTAAACAACAGAGAGGTTTGGAAGCAGCCTCGCGCAGGAGTGCTAGAATAACAGCTAAGAATTTAGCCAATTAAGCCTGCTTTTCGTGAGAATCTTTAAGGAGTCAAACATCTGGCCTCAGAGTTTAGCTTTCGTTTCTGGTTCCCAGAGAACTGCTTCGGCGGGAAAGTTAGACTCTATATAGGTGTTTTACCCGCGAAGTAACTTTGCGGAGTCAATTCGTCAGCCTCCGGAGCGAGTTGTGTCTGGACAGCGCGCTCCGTTTCAAGCCTCGTTCCTGCTCAAGCCTTGTCCTTGTTTCCAGCCTTCGCTCCTGTTTCCCAGCCTTTGTTTACCTACGGACCTTGCCTTGTTTCCCAGGACTAAACCTTGCCTTGTTTCACGGATTTTACCAAGTTATTCCACGGACCTTGTTCTTGTTCCTCGTTACCTTGTTCCACGATTCAAGCCTTGTTTCAAGTATCAAGTTATTTCCTAGCCTTGCTCAAGTTCATGGACTAAAGGACCTTGTCATCTCCCCTCACTTTGCTTGGCAAAGTGAGTGTTTCGGTTATTTGGATTACAACTTTGGACCTTAATATTTCATATTGGACATTGTTTCCTTGGACTAATTCTGACCTTTCCTGAAAGGTCTAATTCTGGACTATTTTCTACACTTGTTTTTATTAACTTTATATATTCCTTCAATAAAGATATTAGATAGATTCTGGCCTCTGTGTATGGTTATTGGTGCCTTGCAGCCTGGGTCCTGACAGTTTGACTCCGCCAACCTAAGCACCAATTAACCTCGGCCAGTATGTCTACCGGAGCCGGACCTGGACCGGGCGGCCAGCCGATTACCTACACCATCGACAAGGATGAGGTGGACCGAATCCGTGATAAGCTCAATGCACAGGATGGGGAAATAAAGGGTTTGAAGGAACGCGGAATCCGTCTTCTGGCCATGGCGTTGCCAACCAAGTTTACTGGAGAAGCTTCTAAGGTTCATGTTTTCCGTCGCCAATGTCAAGCTTATCTAGAGGCCCGTGCTGCCGAGTTTCCCCAAGAAGACATCAAAGTGGCGTGGGTTTACAGTCTTCTAGACGGGCCAGCGGCCAACTGGGCGACGGCACTGTTCGACCAAGCCTCTCCACACCTAAGATCAGCGCAACGCTTCTTGGACCACCTTAAGGAGACTTGGGGAATCGAGGACAATTTGGAGGCAGCCGGTCACAAACTCCGCCGCCTCTTCCAAGGAGACAGACCCATGTCTCAGTACATAGCCGAGTTCCGAGTGCTGGCCCACAACACCGGCTGGAATGATGTAGCCCTCAGAGGACAATTCCGGGAGGGTCTCAACATCGAAATGCTGGAGGAAATCTCCAAGGTGGATCCTCCCCAGACCCTCGAAGCACTCATTGATCAATGTTTACGGGCTGAAGTCATGATTGCCAACAGGAAACAGTGGGTTCGAGGCCAGAGCGGTAGAGCTGGGGCAAAACCCCCCGCTCCCGCCAGCGTTCAGCCACGTCCAGTGTGGAGACCCCCACCACCAACCCCATACCCCAGAGGAAGCGAGGAGGTGCCGATGCAGTTGGGCAACGTGCGTCCCAGACTAGATGCCGCCGAGAAGGCCCGTCGTCAACGCTTAAACCTCTGTTGGTACTGCGGGAACGGGGGCCACTTCGCCAGAGAGTGCCCAGCCAAAGGGAAGCCCGCCGCCCGTCTTGCGGCGGCGTCCTCCACGGAGACGAAGGCGTCTGAGGCGGCTGGCACACAGCCGGCGGGGGAAGCCAACGACCGGGCGTAGAGAGGCTCGCCAACCCGGTCAAAAAACCCATTCAAGAGCCGCCAACCGGGGTCCTGTTCCTTCTAGTGGTCACCTTATGGTCAGCAAAAAAGGGACCCGTCATGATCCACGCCATGATAGACTCCGGAGCCACCAACAATTTCATTGATAGAGAGTATGCCGACTCTCTGGGATTACAATATCATGACTTCAAGAATGCCCGTGTGGTGCAAGCCATAGACGGCCGCCCCCTCAAGACGGGCCCCGTAAGCCAGTGGTCGGAACCCACCAGGATGTGGATAAGAGAACATATGGAAGAGATTTCCTTCTTTGTTACTGAGGTTCCCCATTTCCCTGTGATTTTGGGGATTCCATGGCTGACACTTCATGACCCAAGCATCTCCTGGTCCAACAGGGAGCTGCAGTTCGCTTCAAAGTACTGCCAAAACCATTGCCTCGTAGCCAAGGTCTGCCATACCACAGACACCGAGCCCATTATCACCTTGCCAAAGAAGTACTCCGAGTATTGGGATGTATTCAATGAAAAAGAAGCCGAGAGACTACCCCCACATAGACCTTATGACTGTGCCATTGACTTGGTGGAGGGGGCCCCGATCCCGCGAGGGCATCTCTACTCCCTGACTGAACCGGAGCAAGAAGCTCTCAGGGAGTTCATAGAGACAAACCTTCGCAAGGGATTCATCAGACCCTCTCAATCTCCAGCCGCCTCCCCGGTGATGTTTGTGAAAAAGAAGTCAGGAGACTTACGCTTGGTGGTGGACTATAGAGCATTGAACAATATCACAAAGCGAAACAGCTATCCCCTGCCTTTAATCTCGGACCTTCTAGACCGACTCCGAGGAGCCAAGGTCTACACCAAGCTGGATCTTCGGGGGGCTTATAATCTAGTTCGCATCAGAGAAGGGGACGAGTGGAAGACCGCCTTCCAGACTAAATTCGGATTATTTGAGTCCCGAGTTATGAATTATGGATTATGCGGAGCTCCCGCAACGTTCCAGCATTTTGTCAATGACATCTTTCAGGATTATCTAGATCGGTTCTTGATAATCTACCTCGACGATTTTTTGGTGTTTTCTAGATCACAATCAGAGCATGAGAACCACGTCAAAATGGTGTTACAACGATTGCGGGATCATGGGCTCTATGCCAAGCTGGAAAAATGCGCTTTTGATCTACAAGAGGTAGATTTCCTGGGGTACCGCATCTCGCCTCTAGGGCTCTCCATGGACCCGGCAAAGGTTTCAGCAGTATTGGAATGGCGGGCGCCAACCAACAAGAAAGAGGTGCAGCGTTTCTTGGGGTTCGCGAACTATTACCGCAAGTTCATTCCAGATTTTGCCCGCTGGTCTGACCCAATCACCAGCTGCATCCGTGGGAAACAGCCCTTCCGCTGGACAGATCAAGCAGAGAAAGGGTTCCAGCAACTAAAGAAATTATTCACGTCCCAGCCAATTCTTCAGCACCCAGATCCTGAAACCCTTTTTGTTGTGCAAGCAGACGCCTCTGATGTGGCAATTGGGGCTGTACTCCTACAACCGGTGGGAGATCACCTTCATCCTTGTGCCTTTTATTCCCGTCAACTAACAGCACCAGAGAGAAATTACACCATCTGGGAAAAGGAACTATTGGCCATAAAGGCAGCCTTTGAAACTTGGAGACATTGGCTAGAAGGGGCCAAATTTCCCATTGAAGTCCATACTGATCATCGGAATCTAGAGCATCTAAGAACCGCCCGCAAACTAAATCAGAGGCAACAACGTTGGGCTTTATTCTTTGAACGTTTTAACTTCCAGATTCATTATGTAACCCCAGCTCAAACCAAGCAAGCAGACGCCCTGTCACGTAAACCGGAATACGCTGCAGGACGCAAGGAGACCTTTGAATCCCAACTATTACAACCCGAGAACTTTGCCACGCTCACAGTGGGGAACACCAAATCCACTCTCATTGATTCAACTTCTCCTACCCTTGGACCCCTCTGTGCTCAAGAAATCAGGGCTAGTCAGCAAGCAGATGCCTGGGCGCAAGACCAACTCCGTCAAGGATTGCAATTTCCCTTCTCACTTAAGGATGGACTGCTTTGCTATAGAAATCATGT
This sequence comes from Anolis carolinensis, assembly GCF_035594765.1. Lineage (NCBI taxonomy): Eukaryota > Metazoa > Chordata > Lepidosauria > Squamata > Anolidae > Anolis > Anolis carolinensis. The sequence goes on from NC_085841.1 coordinate 216,499,443, forward strand.
TTATATCCCACCAGGGCAGGGCAGGGAAAAAGCACTTCGTCTGTGTCATGACTGCAAGCCAGCAGGGCATTTCGGACTATTTAAAACCATGCATTTGATCCTAAGAGATTTCTGGTGGCCCAAGATCCGCAAGGATGTGGAAAAATATGTCAACACCTGCCCAGTATGCCAGCGCTCCAAGACAAGACGGGAGAAGCCCTCAGGGCTTCTGCATCCCCTTCCTACTCCATCTCGCCCATGGGAAATAATCTCTGCGGATTTTATCACTGACCTACCACCTTCCTGTGGATTCACCACGATCCTAGTGGTGGTGGACCTTTTCACCAAGTTAGCCCATTTCATTCCCTGTGAAGGCCTTCCCACGGCCAAAGAGACGGCAGATCTATTCCTCCAACATGTTTTCAGATTACATGGATTGCCCAAGAGTCTGGTCACAGACCGTGGATCTCAATTCACCTCTCGTTTCTGGAAGGCACTACAAAAACTATTGGGCATAGACTCTCGTTTATCTTCAGCTCATCATCCTCAAACAGATGGGCAAACGGAGCGCACCAATGCCACTTTGGAACAGTACCTTCGCTGTTATGTAAACTACCAACAGGATAATTGGGCTTCTCTATTACCACTGTCAGAGTTTGCCTACAACAATGGAGTCCAGGCTTCTACAAAAGAAACGCCGTTCTTTGCAAACTACGGCTTCCATCCACGTTTCTTTCCCCCTGTCATTGAAACTTCAGAAGTCCCCGCAGCAGAGGATTGGCTGCAGGAACTCACAGCGGTGCAACAACTTTTGCTCCAACAACTAGACCAAGCCAAGGAGGACTATAAACGTCACGCGGACAAACATCGCCAACCGGGCCCCGAAATCAAGGTAGGAGATCGGGTTTTTCTGTCCACTCGCTTTTTGCCCTCCCATCGCCCTTGCCGGAAGTTAGATGCCCGTTTCATTGGCCCCTATCCTGTGGTGGCGCAATTAAACCCCGTGACTTTCAAACTCCAACTTCCGCGTTCAATGCGCATTTACCCAGTGTTTCACCGCTCCCTGCTCCTTCCGGCGGATGGTGTGCGTCCTGATACAGACCAACCGGCCCCCCCTCCTGTTTTGATGAATGGGGAGGAGGAGTTCGAGGTTGAGGACATTTTGGATTCTCGCTTTCACCGCCGCCGCCTGCAATATCTCATTGACTGGGTGGGTTTTGGCCCTGAGGAACGTTCTTGGGAAGACGCCTCCACAGTCCATGCTCCTGATCTGACCCGTCGCTTTCATCAGACCTATCCCGCCAAGCCACGGCCTCGCGCCTCGGGGAGAGAGTCCCAGTTTGGGAGGGGGCTTGAGGAGGGGGATAGTGTGATGACTCATGGGCCTTGTAGTCCTGCTCATGACATTGTGATGCCTGATGAAGAAGAAAACTTGGGTTTTTTACCTTCCCAGTCAGAACTGGAATCTTCTCAGCAAGATCTTTCCCAGGCAGATCTGGGAACCTTGCACCTGCAAGAAAGCTGTGTCCCAGAAGTATGTCAAACAAACCCTGAGCCTACATCTCCTGTGTTCTCTCGCCATGAATTTTGTAAACAACAGAGAGGTTTGGAAGCAGCCTCGCGCAGGAGTGCTAGAATAACAGCTAAGAATTTAGCCAATTAAGCCTGCTTTTCGTGAGAATCTTTAAGGAGTCAAACATCTGGCCTCAGAGTTTAGCTTTCGTTTCTGGTTCCCAGAGAACTGCTTCAGCGGGAAAGTTAGACTCTATATAGGTGTTTTACCCGCGAAGTAACTTTGCGGAGTCAATTCGTCAGCCTCCGGAGCGAGTTGTGTCTGGACAGCGCGCTCCGTTTCAAGCCTCGTTCCTGCTCAAGCCTTGTCCTTGTTTCCAGCCTTCGCTCCTGTTTCCCAGCCTTTGTTTACCTACGGACCTTGCCTTGTTTCCCAGGACTAAACCTTGCCTTGTTTCACGGATTTTACCAAGTTATTCCACGGACCTTGTTCTTGTTCCTCGTTACCTTGTTCCACGATTCAAGCCTTGTTTCAAGTATCAAGTTATTTCCTAGCCTTGCTCAAGTTCATGGACTAAAGGACCTTGTCATCTCCCCTCACTTTGCTTGGCAAAGTGAGTGTTTCGGTTATTTGGATTACAACTTTGGACCTTAATATTTCATATTGGACATTGTTTCCTTGGACTAATTCTGACCTTTCCTGAAAGGTCTAATTCTGGACTATTTTCTACACTTGTTTTTATTAACTTTATATATTCCTTCAATAAAGATATTAGATAGATTCTGGCCTCTGTGTATGGTTATTGGTGCCTTGCAGCCTGGGTCCTGACAGCCAGAAATATTAGTCTTCAGCTGCATCTCCACATACACTGAAATATATACACACAGAAAAAATCGTGTTTTGATTTCTGCTTCTGTTAAATAACACACATTCCTTAGTATTTACTCGAGGTTCTCTTAAACCTGGTATAGTTCAGGCCTCAACACTTTTTAATCTGGCTTTAAAAGTGAGCCCTATTGTTTTACAGTTGCCTCTTTGGTACACCTATCCATAGTTTGCAGATATTTTAAAAATCCAAAAAGCTAACCATGGTTTTGCCATCTATATATATAAAAGGGTAATGAAATTTCGGCCTAGGACAGAACAACAAAACTACACATCCGAGAAACACTAAACTTGGCAGCACAACCCCTCATCCATGCCTCTACGTTCATACAACAAAAGAAAAGAAAAATAAAGTCCTAATTAGAGGGAGAGGAATAATTGTTTTTATCCAATTGCTGCCAGTTAGAAGACTAAGCTCCACCCACTTGGTCTCCTAGCAACCCACTCAGCCCAGCGGACAGGCAGAGTTAGGCCTCACTTAGGCCTCTTCCACACTGCCTATAAAATACAGATTATCTGATTTGAACTGGATTATATGGCAGTGTAGACTTAAGGCCCTTCCACACAGCTATATTACCCATTTATAATGGACTTAATGTCAGGAGAAAACCTTTACCCTTTACCTTAACTACCACCAATTCCTCAATACTTTATTTCCCATACCACCATACTTTGCCACAGCAACGCGTGGCTGGGCACAGCTAATTTTATATAAAGGGCTTCATTTTATCATTTAATGGAAGTTGAGCATCCATGGTTTTTGGTATTTGTGGGCAATTCTTGAGCCAAATCCAATTGCAATGCATTCTTGTGTGCAATGACTAAAGCATAACTAAGTTCCATTTTGCCTATGACATAACAAAGGATAATTTCATTATTTTGTTTTGTAATATAACTTTGAGATACTTTTACTTTCTTTTTGAGATGTTTTCTTCTTCAGCTGCAAAGGTGCATTTTGAGTCACAGGCCATGTAATATATGGCAGTGTTCAGATTTTTTTTCAGAGTTATTGAAAGATAACTCTTTTAGTTGATTTTGAATAACAATAAGTTGTATTTCAAAATATTGTAACTACAATAGTAACCAGCTGTTTCTGCATTGTGTGCCTTTACTAGTAGACAGGTGAATTAGAAAGACTTTTTGAGCTCCGATTACTTTTGCATAGATGGACAAGCAGCTCATGTTTCCATACACTTATAGATATTATAGTAGATAACATCTTGCAGATGACTAACAATGGGTGCAATGACAGGTATTCTGTTGAAAGTATTAAATGCTATAAATATTTGCAATGATAAGCTGAAATTGTGTTTTTGTCAGCCTTTATGGCCCTATGCAATAAAAGTCCAGATAATTGTAAAGCTAAAGATATACATCAGTTTAACAGATGGATATTGTGATTATCTTTTGTTGTATATTATTTCTCTTGAGGGATTCATTAATTTTAGTATGCCTTTCAGAATAGAATCTACGGCTTAATTAAGCTTTACAAATATAAAAACGGAGACCACGCACCCTGCATGGAGAGGCTATTGTTTATTTTTTAATTCCTCTTTCATAAAAATTGTACTAATGAATATTATGCTTAGGCATATCATTGCAGGCATGTAGCTGGAGAATCACATAGAAGCAATGTTTCCTCCTGGAAATCAAATGTCAACTTATATACTCAGTATAGCAAGAAGAATATATGGACCCAATGACATGGAGGAGTATTTGCTTTCTTTAGGGGAAATTGTAATGTATGAAACTTTAATAAGAAGCATTACGGAAGAAAAAAGTAGACTGGGTGCTTTAATTAATCCATAATGCTGGAGGGGATAATATGTAAGTAAAAGGCACATCTCCCAAGCAGTGGTTCTATTTCAACTGTCCCACAAGTCAAAAATGTGGTAACAAGAAATAGGACAATTTAACATGATGATTAACTAGAGGCCGTATCTAGGCATTATTTGCATGAACACAGGAAGTGAGTTGAAAAGCTCAGTGGACTACACAATTTGGTCACTTCTGTTCTAGAATCTAACTCCCTCCCGCAACTAGAGAGAATCGCTGAATCTACATTGCCATATAATGCAGCTGGGAACTGCATTATATGGTCAGTATATATCATATGGGAGCCCCGGTGGCAAAGTGTGTTAAAGCACTGAGCTGCTGAATTTGCAGACCAAATGGTCCCAGGTTCAAATCCCGGGAGCGGAATGAGCGCCCGCTGTTAGCTCCAGCTCCTGCCAACCTAGCAGTTCGAAAACATGCAAATGTGAGTAGATCAATAGGTACCGCTCCGGCGGGAAGGTAATGGCGCTCCATGCAATCATGTCGGCCACATGACCTTGGAGGTGTCTACGGACAACGCCGGCTCTTCGAAGGTTCGAAGCCCACCCGGGGAGAGTGAGGATGAGCTCCCTCTATCAGCTCCAGCTCCATGCGGGGACATGAGAGAAGCCTCCCACAAGGATGGTAAAAACATCAAAACATCCGGGCATCCTCTGGGCAATGTCCTTGCAGACGGCCAATTCTTTCACTCCAGAAGCGACTCAAGTTGCTCCTGACACAAAAAAACAAACAAACAAAGGATATAAGAGTTTTGGTCTTGCTCACATTGTGGATAAACAATAACTCATAGTGAAATAAGATCCCTCCCACCTTATTTTCCAAATCTGATATATTGTTTCATGTAAGTAATTGTTTTAATAAAGTAAGGACAGATCTGCAGCTGGCGGAGAGAAAGATGCTTAGCCTGTAATTTTTATTCTAAAACAAGAAAGGGAATCTACAGTGTAAATAACATTCGTTCGAACTACTTACGGTCCCTGATGTTGCAGCTTTCAGGCAGCTGGAGCCCCTTGAGAACTCTTCCTGCCTAAGGAAATCTGAAGTGAGCCCTAAATGGATATTTTATTTTCTAGCTAAATGATTTAAAGCGGGTGAAAACAAAACTGCTTTCAAAAACAAAAAGAAAAAAAATTACCAGCTTTTCCATGCTTTAAAGAAGTTGTCAACACTCAGTGATTTTCAGAAATTCCCCCTAACCATAATGTGCCATCAATTTGCAAAGCAAATAATTAAGATCCATTTAAAAACACTTCATTAAATTGACCTCGCAGATCTTGCATTATAAGAAAATGGCACAAGACATCAAGGGAGCTCGGTTAAAACAGCAAGGCTTATATCTTACAGAGAGAAGGGTTGAAGTCTCTGCTCCAGCTTTCCTCATCCTGGAATGCTTCAAATGTATAGCTAGATGGAGAAATACTCTCTTCATTGAAGAAAATAAAAGAATTCTTCAAAATAATTTAGGGACAAACTCCTCTTCCCCACTTTAGTGCTCAGTTTGGGAATTGTGAACAGAAATTTCTCAGAATCAGATCGCATATTAAGGGAAATGCATATTTGCAGCTTTCATGTTTTCTCTGCAGACACACAGTTCCTTCAAATAAGGATAACTGTTCTGCCACACCTGTAAACAAAGCCCGTGTTTACCTCCCAATAGTAAATCACAAAACAGACACAAGCTAATTTGTTACTAATATGAGACCTGTTCATGTAAAGATAAACATACACCTTTTCCTTCTTGAGGGAGCTCTGCTTCCAATGATGGGCTATCAGTATTGTCTGCTTCTGCAAAGAGATTGATTTATAGTGTTTTTGGATTCAGGTTCAGGACGAGTGATAGAAATTACTGGGCATTCATTACAGAGCTTGAGAAATATTTTTTTCCTGAACTCCCAGCTAGTATTTTTCAATGTTGTTATTACAGTAGAGTCTCGCTTATCCAACCTTCGCTTATTCGACGTTCTGTATTATCCAACGCAGTCTGCCTTTTAGTAGTCAAATTTTTTTTGTCAATGTTTTCAATACACTGCAATGTTTTGGTGCTAAATTTGTAAATAGAGTAATTACTACACAACGCTACCATGTACTGAACTGCTTTTTCTGTCAGTTTGTTGTAAAACATGATGTTTTGCTGCTTAGTTTGTAAAATCATAATGCAAGTTGACGTTTAATAGGCTTTTCCTTAATCCCTCCTTATTATCCAACATTTTCACTTATCCAACGTTCTGCCAGCCAGTTTATGTCGGATAAGTGAGACTCTACTGTAGAGTTCCTAGTTGATGTCTGAAATTATTACATATCACCACTTTAAATCCAGTTTCTTCCCTCTGCTGAGGAGCCCCGGAGGCGAAGTGGGTTAAAGCACTGAGCTGCTGAACTTGCAGACTGAAAGGTCCCAGGTTCAAATCCCGGGAGCGGAATGAGCGCCCGCTGTTAGCTCCAGCTTCTGCCAACCTAGCAGTTTGAAAACATGCCAATGTGAGTAGATCAATAGGTACCGCTCCGGCGGGAAGGTAATAGCTCTCCATGCAGTCATGCCGGCCACATGACCTTGGAGGTGTCTACAGACAACGCCGGCTCTTCGGCTTAGAAATGGAGATGAGCACCAACCCCCAGAGTCAGACATGACTGGACTTAACGTTAGGGGAAACCTTTACCTTTACCTTTAGAAGCACATCTCACTAAACGATCTTGACAGACTAGAGAGATGGGCCGAAACTAACAAAATGAAGTTCAACAGGGACAAATGCAAGATACTTCACTTCGGCAGAAAAAATGGAATGCAAAGATACAGAATGGGGGACGCCTGGCTTGATAGCAGTACATGTGAAAAAGATCTTGGAGTCCTTGTGGACAACAAGTTAAACATGAGCCAGCAATGTGATGCAGCTGCTAAGAAAGCCAACAGGATTCTGGCCTGCATCAGTAGGGGTATAGCGTCTAGATCCAGGGAAGTCATGCTCCCCCTCTATTCTGCCTTGGTCAGACCACACCTGGAATACTGCGTCCAATTTTGGGCACCGCAGATGAAGGGAGATGTTGACAAGCTGGAATGTGTCCAGAGGAGGGCAACTAAAATGATCAAGGGTCTGGAGAACAAGCCCTATGAGGAGCGGCTTAAAGAGCTTGGCATGTTTAGCCTGCAGAAGAGAAGGCTGAGAGGAGACATGATGGCCATGTACAAATATGTGAAGGGAAGTCATAGGGAGGAGGGAGGGAGCTTATTTTCTGCTGCCCTGCAGACTAGGACACGGAACAATGGCTTCAAACTACAGGAAAGGAGATTCCACCTGAACATCAGGAAGAACTTCCACACTGTGAGAGTTGTTTGGCAGTGGAACTCTCTTCCCCGGACTGTGGTGGAGGCTCCTTCTTTGGAGGCTTTTAAGCAGAGGCTGGATGGCCATCTGTCGGGGGTGCTTTAAATGCAATCTCCTGCTTCTTGGCAGGGGGTTGGACTGGATGGCCCATGAGGTCTCTTCCAACTCTACTGTTCTATGATTCTATGATTCTATGATCCTCCTGCTGAATTCTGGGGCTTGCAGTTTAGGGAGGAGTCTTTAAACTGCTCAACCAGACAGGTCCTGAGCCTCACTAAACTACAGATCCCAGAATTCTTCAGGAGGCAAAAACTGGATTTAAAGTGGATCCATGCTCTTGATGAGACTGTAAGGCAAAAGCAGGGAATGGGGGGAGAGCCTATACTAATTGTGTGTAGTAGCAAAATTCACACCAATAAAAAGTGTTCAAAAGTTTTTAATAGTGGCTTCATCTCTAACCAAAAAGTCAATACGTTAGTCTCATGAAAGAGAGTGTTTCTAAGACAGGAAAAGCTCTCTTTCGCCATTTAACCTTGGAGAAGGGTTCCCCATACTGGTACTCTTTAGATGGTGCCTTCTTGGACTATGAGAAACACCCATTATCCCCAAAGGGAATAGCCAATGGCCATCGACTGGCCTGAGACCAGAACTGTTGTGCAATCCTATGCATGTCTGTTTAGAGCAGTAGTTCTCAACCTAGGCTCCACAGATGTTTTTGGCCTGCATCTCCTAGAAATCCCACCCAGTTTACCAGCTGTTAAGATATCTGGAAGACATCTGGGGACCCCAGGTTGAGAACCACTGGTTTAGAAGCACATCTCACTAAATTCAATGGGATTTGCTCCTGGGCAAATCAAAGTCTTCCTTTCCCATCAGAGTGAGATAAGGGCCAATATAGACGGGCCTTTCCACCTACCTCTCTTTACAGAGTTGTTCTGGATGTCTTAGATAGATGACAGAATTAGATTGAGGGAATTCTTTCCCTGTTTCCAAAGCATGCCTAGATAGGCTTTACTGTGTTTCACTCTATCCTGTTTACATCACATCCCTTACTTTGAAGTTAGTAGAAATGTGAATCTCCAGGGACACTAACTTCTCATTGGTCAGAATGTCTTTTATGGCCGCAATAAACTGGACCATGAGGTTGGAACCATTTTGGTTCTCTCTTCCTCCTTTGTTCTTCAAGCTAACAACACGTCCTGCCATCTCTCCTGGCAAGATGTAACTATTTAGATGTTTGTTATTTTTCCTTTCTTATTTTCCTTAGAAACCAGTCTAGAGTAGACTAGACAGCTCCCAAGCCTTTCTATCTACAGTGGAGTTCTTTTTACCTGAATAAATACTTTTTGAACTTTTACTGAGACTCTGCAATTGATTGCCAACCTAAGTTGAAAGGCTTCTCTTTGCCCCGTGTAAGTAACTGTTGCATTTGAAAGCTTTTGCTTTTGCTACTCTGCTGCATTTTGGTGGATTCTCCCCCAGAGAGGGTTAAATTGAGTCTAACTGCTCAGAGATTACCACAACAGTTCTGGATGTTTCACTGCTTTGGCAATATGTCTCTGTGGCTTGTACTACTACTTTACTCATTCTCCACGGGGGAGGGGGGGGGCAGAAGATTGCACTGGCAGCACAGTAGCACTTGGAGAATGCCCCTGACCCTTTCCCAGTCATTCCTGCATCAATGTACCTGCACAAATTCACAGCCAGCTCTTTGCAGAGTGCCAGTGTAGGTTTGCGCTGCAGACAAAAGACACCCCAGAAAGGGGAAGACAGATATGCCACTTAAATTAAATAGGAAATGAATTGGCCAGCGTGCTGGCTTGTCTGCTGAGACAAATCATAGACAACATGTCTCTCAACAACAGAACTTATTTGTTTTCTCTTGCCAACAGATTCATCACTGCCCAGGCAAAACAGGCAAAATACATTAGTGTCATGGTAAACTGATAAAGAGAAGTGCCTCAATCTAGCATCCTCAATGGCGAAAGTCTTCGGGCTGTATTGATCCGTGTTCTATAAATCTTGTTTTCTGTCTGCAGAAGTGAATCAGGAATGACCCTTAAGGTTAACAAACATTGTAATGTCTTTCAGCTGGGGCAGATGTCTATGTGCACCACACATTGTGTTTGGTCAAGTCCCATCTTGTCATTTTCCTGCCAAGGAGCTTAACTAATTGTTGGCTATCATAAGAGAGTGTGATGGAAGAAGCAAAGAAGCCCTACCGTTGTTGCCTCCCCCCCCCCCCCATTCCTGCTCCACCAAAAAGGGGGAAAACAATCCCTTTTTTAGCCTTAACAAGCATTCAAAGCCATGTAGCGGAAAACAAGCAACAAATTAGTCAGCAGGAGTCTTCTTCACTGAAATGCATGGAAGTTTATGTAATTGGCATGCCATGATATTTAGATGCCCAGAAGTAGACCTGATTAAACTTCTCTCTTTTGGGCAGGGTTTTTGTTTATTTGTTTGTTTATATTGATGAACTTTTGGAATAGATCACTCATTAGTTAGCAGCTTTTCAGAAAATGGGCATAAAAGTAGCCTGCCTTCTGCTGGTAGAAAGGCATCATGTAACCCAACATCTTGTAGATTAAGATATAAAACATAAATGTAAAGTGCTTACATATTACATTTACAGTAGAGTCTCACTTATCCAACACTCGCTTATCCAACGTTCTGGATTATCCAACGCATTTTTGTAGTCAATGTTTTCAATATATCGTGATATTTTGGTGCTAAATTCATAAATACAGTAATTACTACATAGCATTACTGCATATTGAACTACTTTTTCTGCCAAATTTGTTGTATAACATGATGTTTTGGTGCTTCTTTTGTAAAATCATAACCTAATTTAATGTTTAATAGGCTTTTCCTTAATCCCTCCTTATTATCCAACATATTCGCTTATCCAACATTCTGCCGGCCCGTTTATGTTGGATAAGTGAGACTCTACTGTATATCTCACTTTCCCACTGGCTGATGCTTAAGAAGGTTAAGAACAGCAAAACACAAAGTACAGTAGAGTCTCACTTATCTAACACTCGCTTATCCAACATTCTGGATTATCCAATGCATTTTTGTAGTCATTGTTTCCAATACATCATGATACTTTGGTGCTAAATTCGTAAATACAGTAATTACTACATAGCATTACTGCGTGTTGAACTACTTTTTCTGTCAAATTTGTTGTATAACATGATGTTTTGGTGCTTAATTTGTAAAATCATAACCTAATTTGATGTTTAATAGGCTTTCCTTAATCCATCCTTATTATCCAACATATTCGCTTATCCAATATTCTGCCGGCCCGTTTATGTTAGATAAATGAGACTCTATTGTAGCATGTGAAATAACAATCCAAACTTTCTTGTACTATAGCTAATAATAAAACTGCCAGTATCATGTATTTCATCATGCATTTCAGTTACCACACTGAATTGGAAAAAATGCTGTGTGATCACATAATATCACTCCTGAGTCGCCACTCAACACTCCCCTCATTTTCGAAGCACATGGCAGTGTGACAGCCAGACGCTTAGTCAAGCCATGTGTTTGCTTTTACATTCTTTTAACACCCATCCCTCAGACCACATCATAAAGAAATAAGAATGATGACAAATACCTACAAATGTCTGTTTCTTAATCTTTAGGGTGGTTTCTTTTATGGTGATCCTTGAATTCATGCAAAAAATGTTGAATGCTTACATGTTGTCCACCCATGATTATGACTAATCCAAGTCCTGGTTAAATTGAAACACTTTTTCCTGCTAGAAAGAAACACTTAGATGGATCTCATTTGGTAAAGAGTTTCAGAGTTTAAAAGCAGTTGTGAAGGTTTGGGTTAACATTAAGTGAAATATATACAGCCAGCATTCCCAATTTCCTGGGATAAAAGGCATAAGACTCCCATACAAGTGAAAAAATACAAATGATATTTTTAAAAAACTGAATAACAGATTTCTAGGAATCTCTAGGTCATTTATCACAAAGCTTCTCAAACTGCAGGTCAAGACCCCATTCGGGATCCCCGCAACTGAATGAGTGGGTCATGAAAAATTTGTGTAGCTCATCACCTAGTGGCTCTTTAAGACACTTACATGAATCTGTTAGTAAAGACATGCAGCAAATGCTTCAGCTACAAGCCACTCGAAGCACCTTTGCAGAAGCATACGAGAAGCTCGGCCTCTCATTGAACATTGGAAAAACCAAAGTGCTCTTCCAACAGGCACCAGCTAATCCCTCTGCAATGCCAGGAATACAGCTTAATGGTGTAACATTAGAAAATGTTGACCATTTCCGCTACCTTGGCAGCCACCTCTCCTCAAAAGTCAACATCGACACTGAAATACAACACCGCCTGAGCTCTGCGAGTGCAGCATTTTTCCGAATGAAGCAGAGAGTGTTTGCTGACCGGGACATCCGTAGAGAGAACAAGGTGCTTGTTTATAAAGCCATTGTCCTCCCATCCTGCTCTACGCCTGCGAAACGTGGACAGTCTACAGACATCACACTCAACACCTAGAGCATTTCCATCAGCGTTGCCTCAGAAAAATCCTGCAAATCTCTTGGGAAGACAGGCGGACAAATGTCAGCATGCTGGAAGAAGCAAAGACCACCAGCATTGAAGCGATGCTCTTACTCCATCAACTCCGCTGGACTGGCCACATTGTCCGAATGCCCGATCACCGTCTCCCAAAGCAGCTACTCTACTCCGAACTCAAGAATGGGAAACAAAATGTTGGTGGGCAGGAAAAGAGATTTAAAGATGGGCTTAAAGCCAACCTTAAAAACTGTGGCATAGATACTGACAACTGGGATGCCCTGGCCCTTGAGCACTCTAATTGGAGGTCAGCTGTGACCAGCAGTGCTGCAGAGTTCGAAGAGGCACGAACGGAGGGCTTAAGGGAGAAACGTGCCAAGAGGAAGGCCCGTCAAGCCAACCCTGACCGGGACCGCCCTTCCACCTGGAAACCTATGTCCTCACTGAGGGAGAACATGCAAATCAAGAATAGCTCTCTTCAGCCATCTACGGACACACCCCCAAGGCACCAAAGATGGAAGACAATCCTCCTCGAACTACGAGGAATTGTCTAAGTAAGTAAGTAATCTTCAGCTGTACTTCTTGAAAAAGGAAGATTAGTCTGCCTTGTTTAGCAAGCCTTGCAAATGCTGATTTTGCTTGATGGTTATATTTTCAGTTTTAGAAAAACTTTTTCAAATTTTGATTCTAAAAAAACCTAAATTGGGTTCATACATCATAGTCAATTGAAATAAGAAATACCCATCACATGCCATTAAAATTTCAGGAAGAATTTACCTACAACCTGTACAGGGAGGGAAGGGTTAATACCATCTATTGGCTTTGATGGGGAGGAAAGGATCTGGATTGCATACATGTATGCCAACAGGTCAGGTTGGGAACAAGAGGGAGATGGGCATGGGTTCATTTCAGGCACATGGCCCACTCTGCAACATGGGATCGTTAAGTTGGAGGTATAAACCCCCCAATGTCATTCCCCAATTCAGAAGAAAAAGAAAGAGCCAACAGACTATATTCTGTTACTTGAGACTGGAAACCAACCAGCATGACATAAAAAAATGTTTGAAGATGCAGGATCAAATATTCAGCCAAGATTTAATTCTTTATGTAAAAATAAACAAGCACATTTATGCAAATTTGCTTTCACCTTTAATAAATGGTAAAATTGTATGTTTACCAAAGAATCATTTTGAAATAAATCAGTAAATGTTTGATTTGCTTTCCTTTTTTATATACCTGGAGTCACAAAAAGTGAGAAAAGTTTTAGAAGCACAAATCTAAGGACAGTGTCTGACAGAATTTGACTACAGGGTCATGTTGGAGGAGATTCCTAGAAAGAACATGTTATTCAAATCCTTGAAAAATCAAATCAACAAAAGTCAATCTTGCAAATGTGGAGGCCTGACTATATTCCTTCATATTAACCAGTTTCCCCATTTACAGTAGGATTTCCTTACAGCTAAGTGCCTCAGAATCAGAGTTGAAAATTATCCCTGTTCCTACTTTTCAATAACAATTCACAAAACAAATACAGTAGCGTCTCACTTATCCAAGCCTCACTTATCCAAGCTTCTGGATTATCCATGGCATTTTTGCAGTCAATATTTTCAATATATCATGATATTTTGGTGCTAAATTCGTAAATACAGTAATTACAACATAACATTACTGTGTGTTGAACTACTTTTTCTGTCAAATTGGTTGTATAACATGATGTCTTGGTGCTTAATTTGTAAACTCATAACCTAATTTGATGTTTAATAGGGTTTTCCTTAATCCCTCCTTATTATCCAAGATATTCGCTTATCCAAGCATCTGCCGGTCCATTTAGCTTGGATAAGTGAGACTCTACTGTATATGAAATTCAAGATACCTAGATGGGGAAAATCCTGTGTTATATCAAATAGACATTATTTGTTATTGGGCAGAGCGTTGAGACACTTCTACAAAATGCATGCCAAAGGTTTTTATTTAGTTTGACCCTAAGGATGCCCATTCTCCAATTCCTAGCAAACGCACTTCAGATATTTTTTTAAAATAATTTTTATTCAAATTTTAAATGCTTACATATAAAACATTGGTGGGTAAAAGTGGGAAATGGGAGGAAAGAAAGGAAAGAAGAAGAAGGGAGGAAAGGGGACAGGAGTGGACAAAGGAAAAAAGAAAAGGGAAAGGGAGAAAAGAAAAGATTTAGAAGGAAAATTAGTTAGGGAAGGGTAATGAGAGTAGAGTTTGTTTTGGTCTTCTGTTTTCTACTTTTCCTGGTTATATTTGGAAATTTTTGTCTTTTCTTGTTTATTGGTCACCATCGTAATTTCAGTTCGCCAGTTTCCCCTTTTTGTTCCTTTCAATCCATTGCTAATTTTCTGTATTCTTCATATTTTTTCCAATCAGTCCTCTTTATTGGTTTGCCTCTGCTCTCTTTCATCAAATATGTAAGTCTGTCCATGTCATAGATTTCATCTAGCTTTTCTAGCCAGATACTGATGGGGGAATCAACAAAGTTTCTGCCAAACTTTCCAAACCCAGGCATGCAGAAACATTCTGTACCAGCTGAAATTTCTAAACACTTTTTTAAGGAAGTTCCATGCAAAAGAGATTACAGAAAGCCAAAATGAGTGAAGGAAGAAAAATGCACCTATTTCATGAAAAAAAGAAAACCTTCAGCATTTCTTGCTAGGTTTTTTTTTAAATGCTCATTAACTGCATGGTTGTAAGTATTTTCATCTATTTGCTCCATGAATAGGCACATCTTAGAGGAAAGGATGCTTTCGACCTCACTCCTTTTGTGTCATTGATTTGCAGCATGGTTTTCATAGTTGTGGCTATATTTGGTAAGCAGATTTCCTCCGAAGCGTGAATTTCTCTGAATGCCTCTTTAATAAGTTAATCAGCCCTGCCCATTGAACATGATAAAAATTTACGATCGTTTCACTTTGCCCTGTGGAACGAATCCTTGTACAGTCTGCTAAAAGCGTCAACGTTTACGAAGAAAGAAAGACATTTATCGTTAAAGTGAAATTCGATAAAGTTTATGGCATGGCAGCCATCTTTCTCTCTGCTCACACCTTTCCTGGCATAACCTGCAGCACAGATTATTAAAGCTAAAAGAGTGCCGTTTGCAAGGGATTACCTCGGGTGCTCTTCATGTTACGTCATCATTGACAATATCAAGGCAAAACTCTGGGGACTAATGGAGCCCTGCTGCCCTCCTTCCCTCCACTTAAGGCATGGAAAGGTCAAGCTAGTTTTCACCATTTTCTATGCGTGTCATTCTCAATATAGCAACAGAGCCCCTCGTAGAAAACAATGTAAGTAAATGTCTCTACGCCATTACTAGTCACCTGATCAAAAGTCAATGTTGAAAAACACTCCTAATGACTGTCTCTTATGCATCAGTGCACCTACTAATGAGCTGCCAGAAAAGGCTTTGCAAAGCTTTACAGAGATAGAGCAGGAATGTGAGTAGCCTGAGATATAACTTCCCCGCTGTGATCCTTGCCTTTTTACTAACAGGGAGCCCAGGCTCGGAGCTACTAATGAGCATGCTGTAGAGGGTGTCCAAACCAATGCTGGCTGTAGCCATTCCACCTGTCTGCTTCCAGATACATGGTATAGTGCATGACAGTGAGGTGCCCCATGGCAGCTCGCCTTTAAATAATTTAGATATTTTTATTGATTTCTTCCCTCCCTCCCCACATTGACATATACAACACACTTTCCCCATTATGATGTTTGTCTTTATAGTTCTCTTCAGTGGCAGGGAGCGCCCTGTTTTTGGAAAAGGGCTAGCAATACAGCAGCACCTTTCACTCAGCCAGCTTTACACTTCAGAAAATGGGTGTCCACAGGGTTGTCTCAGGAGCAACACAGAACATAACACGGATGCCTCTAACTCTCTCTCTCCCCCCTATGCATGCATACCAGTTATTTGTAAAGCCCATGGCTTGTGAAACAAAATCTCGAAATAAACGCCTGCTCCAAATGTTCTTTTATCAAATTCGGAGCGTGCCATCTGTTTGATGCTAAGCGGAAGTGCAAATGACATGAACAAGAGAGCAGGCATCTCAAAGGCCTCTTGCTTGATATTGTTAGCCACAGTCAAAAAGACAGCAGGAGAGCAGCATAAAAACAGTTACTCAGCTCCAGTGGTGGAAAAAGGCCAGTCTATAAACAGAAGTAATTGCAGTACACCTTTCAACCCCACACTAATTTTTGTTAACAGATTTGGGTGATCTGATGGTCCTTCTGGCATTTGTTAGATGTTATCTGCTCTCTTCATATTTTCCTAGCCACTGATAGTCTGGGGAACAAAGAGACAGACGTAATTCACTTACTTGCAACGAGTGCTTATTGTGTAGCACTAAGAAGAAAATCTTCTTTGTTGTACTCTTAACCCCTCCGATCTTCAGATGTCCATAGTCCAGAATCCATTGTGGTGGTGCAGGTTCCCTTATATGAAATGCCTGGGACTGGAAATATTTTGGATTTCAGATTTGTTCACATTTTGAAAAGCCAATATTTGCAAAACTGTACTTGAAGAGATATCTTGGAGATGGGAACCAAGTCTAAAAATGAAATTCAGTTATGATTCATATACACCTTGGGCACATAAACTGAAGGTACCGTATATACTCGAGTATAAGCCAACCCAAATATAAGCCGAGGCACCTAATTTTACCACAAAAAACTGGGAAAACATTGACTCCAGTATAAGCCGAGGGTGGATACATTTCAGAAATAAAAATACAGTAGAGTCTCACTTATCCAACATAAATGGGCCGGCAGAATGTTGGATAAGCAAATATGTTGGATAATAAGGAGGGATTAAGGAAAAGCCTATTAAACATCAAATTAGGTTATGATTTTACAAATTATGCACCAAAACATCATGTTATACAACAAATTTGACAGAAAAAGTAGTTCAATACGAAATAATACGATGTAGTAATTACGATGTAGAATTTAGCACCAAAATATCACAATTCATTGAAAACATCGATTACAAAAATGCGTTGGATAATCCAGAACGTTGGATAAGTGAGACTCTACTGTAGTTGCAAAAATGTACTTGAAGAGAAATCTTAGAGATGGGACCCAAGTCTAAAAATGAAAGTCAGTTATGATTCATATACACCTGAAGGTAACTTTTACACAATAATTTGTAATAACTTCATGCATGAAACAAAGTTGATATACACTGAACCATTAGAATAAGGTGTCACTACCTCAGCCATCCATGTGGACAATTTTAGATTCTTTTGAAAGTCAGAATTCTAGATAAGATATACTCAGCCTGTAATAGCTGTTATTTCACTTGGTAATGTTACAGAGGACATTATAGACTAGTAGTTACCTTCAGTGACCACATTTAACATCCAGTGGTTTTGAAGCAATTAAACAACAAGAAGAAAACATAAACACACTACAATTTTTCATCTCAGTCAGCCATCCCAGAGTGAAAATCTTCAGATTTTCTCCTTTTGCTCCAGAATGTATTTCCCCACATCTACATATTTATTTCTTCCAGCCACTTCACCTAGTGTATTTACTCGAATCTAGTGCTCATCTTTTTTGGTTAAATCACCTTTCCAAAATTTGGGTGCGCATTAGATTCATGTAATACAGTAATCTTAGTGCTGAGCCAAGGCAGTGGGGAAGCTGCTTCAGGAGCACCTGGAGCCCCTATTTGAGTGATGCCATATTTAATTTAATTTTCATAGATCAATGCTCTGGAATCCTGAGATTGGTAGTTTGGTGAGGCATCTGCCAAAATAGGTTGAAGGCCTTGTAAAACTACCTCCCCCATGACTTCATGACATTGAACCAAGGGCAGTTAAAGTAGATTCATTCTACAGCATAGATAGTAAAGGTAAAGGTTTCCCCTGACGTTAAGTTCAGTCGTGACCGACTCTGGGGGTTGGTGCTCATCTCCATTTCTAAGCCGAAGAGCTGGCATTGTCCCTAGACACCTCCAAGGTCATGTGGCCAGCATGACTGCATGGAGCGCCGTTACCTTCCCGCCGGAGCGGTACTTATTGATCTACTCTCATTTGCATGTTTTCGAACTGCCAGGTTGGCAGGAGCTGGGGCTAACAGTGGGCGCTCACTCCTTTCCCCGGATTTGAACCTGGGACCTTTGGGTCTGCAAGTTCAGCAGCTCAGCGCTTTAACACACTGAGCCACCGGAGGCTCCTAATACTAATAATACAATATAATAATATAATAATTATATATATTACATGTAATATTATTAATAATCTTGCAGTATAGTGATATAATACAATATACAATAATAATATAATATATTGTGTCCCCTTTGGGGTGAGAAGGATGGGATATAAATGTCATAAATAAATAAATAAATAAGTCAGCTTTGACTTCCCATTTTCCCAGCATTGTTATCTCCCATATTTTTCATTAAATTGTGTGGGTCACTTGGCCACTCCAACTTAAAATTTCTCACTATAGCCCTGCCTGTGTTCCTGTACAACAGGAATAAGAAATCTTTGAAAATCGGACTGAAGTGCTCTCCATGGGTGGCATCATCCTCTACTCAGTAGGCAAATCTTGGATTGGTAAGATTTGCCTACTGAGTCAGTAAGGAACATCAAAACATATTGGACAGAAACCCATATTCATTGCTAGAGGAGAATCAACAGTTTGAGCACACTTTTATAAATGTGTTTGCTTTGCTTACTA
Organism: Anolis carolinensis; assembly: GCF_035594765.1. Lineage (NCBI taxonomy): Eukaryota > Metazoa > Chordata > Lepidosauria > Squamata > Anolidae > Anolis > Anolis carolinensis. The sequence goes on from NC_085841.1 coordinate 216,518,218, forward strand.
AAGAGTGCTTATTGCTCCATTCAATAAGGAAAATTTGAAATAAATCAAATGGGTATTTCCCAACTTATTTCATCTTTGCTTCAGCTTGTAATATCTTGTCATCATTATCAGAATCTCTTGGCTAGCACTGGGTGTTATGTCAATTAGGTACCAAGTGGCTTACCTTGGCTGGTAGTAAAATCAATGTGTTATAGCAGGTTCTCTATATGATAATTTATGCATCTATGAACTTTATGCCAATAATTACTGCATATGTTATATGATTATTTCATAAAATTACATGGCACCATAAAATAACTGCACATGATGTATTTAATTTTCAACTTATACAGACAAAAAAATGAAAGTCGCTACAATAATCATTATTTTCAATTTTATGTAGTTAAGTGGTTTTACAAAAAAAAAAATTACCCTTCCAAATTACATAGTTATAATGTGTTAATGGTAGCATAACATGTCATTACATTATGCAACATAATTTCAGGGATATTATAGACGGCTAGACTTTAGAAATTTCTTGTTCTTCTACTTATTAGAAGGCATTCATATTTCAAACCACAGTTTGCTTAATGCACCCATTTAACCTTGATATTTCTACTTACCCCTGTGAATACTTGCAGAAGTTCATGTCCGAGCCCAGAATCCATTTACTGGAATGCTAACGGAGTCATTAACAGGACTCCATCTCCTTGTCATTTCTTCACTGGATGCAAAACAGGTTCTCTGTGATCATTTGAGAATTTCATTCATCTTCTTTAAGAAATTCAAAGTCTAGTCCCCCGTGGTTGTGGAAACACGCCAAAGAAACATGCTTGAACTTGATCTAAAATGCTCAGAGATTGGGGGATGAAAAAATAGAATTTAAATCCATATTTTTAAAAATCCGAATAGTTTCTAAGATCATTTCTCCCAATTCTAATTCCAAATGAAACTAAAAATTAAAATATGAAACTATCATAGAACAGCATCTGCCAGTTGCAATTTAGAAAGAGGTGAGCGATGGTACAGTTGTGTGCAGATAGAAGTTTATGAGCTCACCATGTTGCTTTAAAATCAAAGTTAAATGATTATTTTTATTGTTATTACATCATCACCATCATCCTTGGACATATATTGTTTCTTTCTTAGGACTGGTACTTAAAACAACATACACATTAGAAAGATTACAATTAAAAACATAGAAAAGTCAAACATAAAAGCCAAGTTGGCCTATTTGACCAATGCAATTTAAAAACAATACAGCCCTTTGTTTAAAGCCTTCAATTTCATTTACATGTAAATATGTAAATCAGCTGTGGATATAAGACAAATGATTTTTAAAAAGTAAAGCATTTCTACAGCTGATACAAATACATGACCATATCTTATTTCAGAAAACAAACAATTTGAAGTTGCAGAGGGCCATGGCATATCAATAAAGCTACCAGCTATGTTGCTATGATATATTATTTGTTTTTCTTTATATAAACATAATCTCTCTTCGGTCCACCCAGTGTCTTAAACTGTCGGAATTTTCCTGCATTTCTAATACAGCATTGTCCCTCTGTATCCTTCCCTATTTGGTGTCGTCTGCAAATTTTAATCAGTGTTGAATTAATTTTATCCCCAAGGTCAGTAATGAATATGTTGAATAATGCTGATTCTAGTACCAAACCCCACTGACCTCTCTTCTTAGTCAGATGCAGCTATATTCATACTCCCCTGTTGTTTATAAATGTGTGCTGGTACTTTTCAATTTTGTTATTGATTATTATCCAGAAAAATACCTCAGATTGTTTTTCCCCATAGAAAAGACAATGCTGACATCCAGATAAACTATCATTTGTCTGCCTCACTCCCCTTATTTATACTGCTTTGACAATGCTGACACATGAAAATGACTATTGCATTACTACAAAGCTGGTTATGTTTTATAATATTTTGCCTGGTTGGATACCACAGTATCTCTGGACCCAATCCAATAAAATTGTAGATCCCTTCAAGCAGTGGTTCTCACCCTGGGATCCCCAGATGTTTTTGGCCTTCAACTCCCAGAAATCCTAGCAGCTGGTAAACTGGCTGGGATTTCTGGGAGTTGTAGGCCAAAAACATCTGGGGACTCCAGGTTGAGAACCATTGCAAAACCATAGTAGATACTGGGCAGCCTCACATTCAGATGAGACCTCAGAGAAGTTGACACCGCCCCCCCCCCCCCCCCCCCACAGTTACTAACATATATACCCAGCGTTGTCTAGGTATGGGTTTTCTTTGTACTTCCACGCTACTCACCTTGGAAAAATGATTTTTTTTGGTGGCAACATCAGAATGCACTGAGTTATCTAAAATTTTGTTAGGAGCCCCCAGTGGCACAGTGGATTAAACCGCTGAGCTGCTGAACTTGCTTGCTGAAAGGCTGATGGTTTGAATCCGGGGAGCGGGGTGAGCCCCAGCTCCTGCCAACCTAGCAGTTCAAAAACATGCAAATGTGAGTAGATCAATAGGTACTGTAGATACCTCCAAGGTCATGTGGTCGGCATGACTGCATAGAGCGCTGTTACCTTCCCGCCAGAGCAGTACTATCGATCTACTCACATTCCTTTGAGGGTTGACAGGGTACCTTTTGTGCAAGACAGTGTGTATGTCCCCATGGTGGATCTCAGTACTATGGAGACATAGGCAGACACTTCTGCAAACATGCCTGCTGTGCACACAGCAGAGAATGGCCATGCTTGGTGGTGTCAGGGCCATTTCGGTACTAGGATGAAGGGGGGTGGCTTTGGGTGCTGTGGAGGGAAGATGAGAATACCAACCCCCATGCATGCATTTCATGAAAAAAAAAAAGGAAATCTACATATATAGATTTGGGCCTGGGCTGTGGCACAGGCGGGAGAGCAAGCCAGTGCAATTAACTGCAATGAATCACTCTGACCAGGAGGTCATGAGTTCGAGGTCCGGTTGGAGCCTATGTTTGTCTTGTCTTTGTTCTATGTTAAAAGGCATTGAATGTTTGCCTATATGTGTAATGTGATCCTCCCTGAGTCCCCTTCGGGGTGAGAAGGGCGGAATATAAATGCTGTAAATAAATAAATAAATAAATAAATAAATAAAAGGTAAAGGTTTCCCCTGATGTTAAGTCCAGTCATGTCTGACTCTGGGGGTTGGTGCTCATCTCCATTTCTAAGCCGAAGAGTCGGCGTTGTCTGTAGACACCTCCAAGGTCATGTGGCTGGCATGACTGCATGGAGCGCCGTTACCTTCCCGCCAGAGCTGTACCTATTGATCTACTCACATTGGCATGTTTTCGAACTGCTAGTTCAGCAACTCAGCGCTTTAACACACTTCGCCACTGGGGCTCCCTGTCACGACCCAGGCTGCAGAGCACCAATAACCATACACAGAGGCCAGAATCTATCTAATATCTTTATTGAAGGAATATATAAAGTTAATAAAAACAAGTGTAGAAAATAGTTCAGAATTAGACCTTTCAGGAAAGGTCAGAATTAGTCCAAAAAAGCAATGTCCAATAAGAAATATTAAGGTCCAAAGTTGTAATCCAATAACCGAAACACTCACTTTGCCAAGCAAAGTGAGGGGAGATGACAAGGTCCTTTAGTCCATGAAACTTGAGCGAGGCTAGGAAGTAACTTGATACTTAAAACAAGGCTTGAACGTGGAACAAGGTAACTAAGAACAAGAACAAGGTCCGTGGAATAACTTGATAAATCCGTGGAACAAGGCAAGGATTGATCCTGGGAAACAAGGCAAAGTCCGTAGATAAACAAAGGCTGGGAAGCAAGGCGAAGGCTGGATAGCAAGGCAAGGCTTGAGCAGGAGCGAGGCTTGAACCGGAGCGCGCTGTCCAGACACAACTCGCTCCGTAGGCTGACGAATTGACTCCGCGAAGTTACTACGCGGGTAAAACACCTAAATAGAGTCTAGCTTTCCCGCCGAAGCAGTTCTCTGGGAATCAGAACCGAAAGCTAACTCTGAGACCAGATGTGAGACTCCCCAAAGATTCTCACGAGAAGCAGTCTTAATTGGCCACATTCTTAGCTGCAATCCTCGCACTCCTGCGCGAAGCTGAATCCAAACTTCTCTGTTGTTTACAAAACTCCCGGCGCAAGAATACGGGAGAAGTAGGCTCTGGGCTTGTTTGACATACTTCTGGGAGACAACTTTCTTGCAGGTGCAAGGTTCCCAGATCTGCCTGGGAAAGATCTGGCTGAGAGGAATCCAGTTCAGACTGGGAAGGTAAAAAACCCAAGTTTTCATCTTCATCAGGAATTACAATGTCCTGAGCAGGACTACAAGGCCCATGGGTCATCACACTATCCCCCTCCTCAAGGCCCCTCCCAAACTGGGGCCCTCTCCCCGAGGCGCGAGGTCGTGGTTTGGTGGGATAGGTCTGATGAAAGCGACGGGTTAGATCAGGAGCATGGACTGTGGAGGCGTCTTCCCAAGAGCGTTCCTCAGGGCCAAAACCCACCCAGTCAATGAGATATTGTAGGCGGCGGCGGTGAAAGCGAGAATCCAAAATGTCCTCAACCTCGAACTCCTCCTCCCCATTCATCAAAACAGGAGGGGGGGCCGGTTGGTCTGTATCAGGTCGCACACCATCCGCCGGAAGGAGCAGGGAACGGTGAAACACGGGGTGAATGCGCATTGAACGCGGAAGTTGGAGTTTGAAAGTCACGGGGTTTAATTGCGCCACCACTGGATAGGGACCAATGAAACGGGCATCTAACTTCCGGCAAGGGCGGTGGGAGGGCAGAAAGCGAGTGGACAGGAAAACCCGATCTCCTACCTTGATTTCGGGGCCCGGCTGGCGATGTTTGTCAGCGTGGCGTTTATAGTCCTCCTTGGCTTGGTCCAGTTGCTGGAGCAAAAGTTGTTGCACCGCTGTGAGTTCCTGCAGCCAATCCTCTGCTGCGGGAACCTCTGAAGTTTCAATGACAGGGGGGAAGAAACGTGGATGGAAGCCGTAGTTTGCAAAGAACGGCGTTTCTTTTGTAGAAGCTTGAACTCCATTGTTGTAGGCAAACTCAGACAGTGGTAACAGAGAAGCCCAATTGTCCTGTTGATAGTTTACATAACAGCGAAGATACTGCTCCAAAGTGGCATTGGTGCGCTCCGTTTGCCCATCTGTTTGGGGATGATGAGCTGAAGATAAGCGAGAGTCTATGCCCAATAGTTTTTGTAGTGCCTTCCAAAAACGAGAGGTGAATTGAGATCCACGGTCTGTGACTAAACTCTTGGGCAATCCATGTAGTCTGAAAACATGTTGAAGAAATAGATCCGCAGTTTCCTTGGCCGTGGGGAGGCCTTCGCAGGGAATGAAATGGGCTAACTTGGTGAATAGGTCCACCACCACTAAGATCGTGGTGAATCCACAGGAAGGTGGTAGGTCAGTGATGAAATCCGCGGAAATTATTTCCCATGGGCGAGATGGGGTAGGAAGGGGGTGTAAAAGTCCTGAGGGCTTCTCCCTTCGTATCTTGGAGCGCTGGCATACTGGGCAGGTGTTGACATATTTTTCCACATCCTTGCGGATCTTGGGCCACCAAAAATCCCTTAGGATCAAATGCATAGTTTTAAATAGTCCGAAGTGTCCTGCTGGTTTGCAGTCATGACACAGACGAAGCGCTTTTTCCCTGCCCGGTCCGGGTGGGATATAAACATGATTTCTATAGCAGAGCAGCCCATCTTTAAGCGAAAAGGGGAAATGCAGACCTTGGCGAAGTTGGTCCTGCGCCCAGGCATCTGCTTGCTGACTAGCCCTGATTTCTTGAGCACAGATGGGTCCTGGAGTAGGGGAAGTTGAACCAATGGGAATGGATTTGGTGTTCCCCACCGTGAGCGTGGCAAAGTTCTCAGGTTGTAGCAGTTGGGATTCAAAGGTCTCCTTGCGTCCTGCAGCGTATTCCGGTTTACGTGACAGGGCGTCTGCTTGCTTGGTTTGGGCTGGGGTCACATAATGGATCTGAAAGTTGAAACGTTCAAAGAATAAAGCCCAACGTTGCTGCCTCTGATTTAGTTTGCGGGCAGTTCTTAGATGTTCTAGATTACGATGATCAGTGTGGACTTCAATGGGAAATTTGGCCCCTTCTAGCCAATGTCTCCAAGTTTCAAAGGCTGCCTTTATGGCCAGTAGTTCTTTTTCCCAAATGGTGTAATTCCTCTCTGGTGTGGTTAGTTGACGAGAATAAAAGGCACAGGGGTGGAGGTGATCTCCCACCGGTTGTAAGAGTACAGCCCCAATTGCCACATCAGAGGCGTCCGCTTGCACCACAAAAGGGGTTCCAGGATTTGGGTGCTGTAGAATTGGCTGGGAGGTGAATAGTTTCTTTAGTTGCTGGAACCCTTTCTCTGCTTGATCAGTCCAGCGGAAAGGCTGCTTTCCACGGATGCAGCTAGTGATGGGGTCGGACCAGCGGGCAAAATCTGGAATGAACTTGCGGTAGTAGTTCGCGAACCCCAAGAAACGCTGCACCTCTTTCTTGTTAGTTGGCGCCCGCCATTCCAATACTGCTGAAACTTTGGCTGGATCCATGGAAAGCCCTAGAGGCGAGATGCGGTAACCAAGGAAATCTACCTCTTGTAGATCAAAAGCGCATTTTTCCAGCTTGGCATAAAGTCCATGATCCCGCAATCGTTGTAACACCATTTTGACGTGGTTCTCATGTTCTGATTGTGATCTGGAAAACACCAAAAAATCGTCCAGGTAGATTATCAAGAACCTGTCTAGATAGTCCTGAAAAATGTCATTGACAAAATGCTGGAACGTTGCGGGGGCTCCGCATAAACCGAAATTCATAACTCGGGACTCAAATAATCCGAATTTGGTCTGGAAGGCGGTCTTCCACTCGTCCCCTTCCCTGATGCGAACTAAGTTGTAAGCCCCCCGAAGATCCAGCTTGGTGTAAACCTTGGCTCCTCGAAGCCGATCCAGTAGATCCGAGATTAAGGGCAGGGGATAGCTGTTCCGCTTGGTGATATTGTTCAATGCTCTGTAGTCCACCACCAAGCGTAGTTCCCCTGACTTCTTCTTCACAAACATCACTGGGGAGGCGGCTGGGGATTGAGAGGGTCTGATGAATCCCTTGCGAAGGTTTGTCTCTAGGAATTCCCTGAGAGCTTCTTGCTCTGGTTCAGTCAGGGAGTAGAGATGCCCTCGCGGGATCGGGGCCCCCTCCACCAAGTCAATGGCACAGTCATAAGGTCTATGTGGGGGTAATTTTTCGGCTTCTTTCTCATTGAATACATCCCAATACTCGGAGTACTTCTTTGGCAAGGTGATGATGGGCTCGGTGTCTGTGGCATGGCATACCTTGGCTACGAGGCAATGGTTTTGGCAGTACGGTGAAGCAAACTGCAGTTCTCTGTTGGACCAGGAAATGTTAGGGTCGTGGAGAGTCAGCCATGGAATTCCCAAAATCACAGGGAAATGGGGGACCTCGGTAACAAAGAAGGAAATCTCTTCCATATGTTCCCTTATCCACATCCTGGTGGGTTCCGACCACTGACTTACGGGGCCCGTCTTGAGGGGACGGCCGTCTATGGCTTGCACCACACGGGCATTCTTGAAATCATGATATTGTAATCCCAGAGAGTCGGCATACTCTCTATCGATGAAATTGTTGGTAGCTCCAGAGTCTATCATGGCGTGGATCATGACGGGTCCCCTGTTTGCTGACCATAATGTGACCACGAGAAGGAACAGGACCCCGGTTGGCGGCTCTTGGATGGATTTTTTGACCGGGTTGGCGAGCCTCTCTACACCCGGTCGTTGGCTTCCCCCGCCGGCTGTGTGCCAGTCGGCTCAGACGCCTTCGTCTCCGTGGAGGACGCCGCCGCAAGACGGGCGGCAGGCTTCCCTTTGGCTGGGCACTCTCTGGCGAAGTGGCCCCCGTTCCCGCAGTACCAGCAGAGGTTTAAGCGTTGACGACGGGCCTTCTCGGCGGCATCTAGTCTGGGACGCACATTGCCCAACTGCATCGGCACCTCCTCGCCTCCTCTGGGGTATGGGGTTGGCGGTGGGGGTCTCCACACCGGACGTGGCTGAACGCTGGCGGGAGCGGGGGGTTTTGCCCCGGCTCTACTGCCCTGGCCTCGAACCCACTGTTTTCTGTTGGCAATCATGACTTCAGCCCGTAAACATTGATCAATGAGTGCCTCGAGGGTCTGGGGAGGATCCACCTTGGAGATTTCTTCCAGCATTTCAATGTTGAGACCCTCCCGGAATTGTCCCCTGAGGGCTACATCGTTCCAGCCGGTGTTGTGGGCCAGCACTCGGAACTCGGCTATATACTGAGACATAGGTCTGTCTCCTTGGAAAAGGCGACGGAGTTTGTGACCGGCTGCCTCCAAATTGTCCTCGATTCCCCAAGTCTCCTTGAGGTGGTCCAAGAAGTGTTGCGCTGATCTTAGGTGTGGAGAGGCTTGGTCGAACAGTGCCGTCGCCCAGCTGGCCGCTGGCCCGTCTAGAAGACTGTAAACCCATGCCACTTTGATGTCTTCTTGGGGAAACTCGGCAGCACGGGCCTCCAGATAAGCTTGACATTGGCGACGGAAGACATGAACCTTAGAAGCTTCTCCAGTAAACTTGGTTGGCAACGCCATGGCCGGAAGACGAACTCCGCGTTCCTTCAAACCCCTTATTTCTCCATCCTGTGCATTGAGCTTATCACGGATTCGGTCCACCTCTTCCTTGTCGATGGTGTAGGTAATCGGCTGGCCGCTCGGCCCAGGTACGACTCCGGTAGACATTCTGGCCGAGGTTAATTGGTGCTTAGGGTGGCGGAGTCAAACTGTCACGACCCAGGCTGCAGAGCACCAATAACCATACACAGAGGCCAGAATCTATCTAATATCTTTATTGAAGGAATATATAAAGTTAATAAAAACAAGTGTAGAAAATAGTTCAGAATTAGACCTTTCAGGAAAGGTCAGAATTAGTCCAAAAAAGCAATGTCCAATAAGAAATATTAAGGTCCAAAGTTGTAATCCAATAACCGAAACACTCACTTTGCCAAGCAAAGTGAGGGGAGATGACAAGGTCCTTTAGTCCATGAAACTTGAGCGAGGCTAGGAAGTAACTTGATACTTAAAACAAGGCTTGAACGTGGAACAAGGTAACTAAGAACAAGAACAAGGTCCGTGGAATAACTTGATAAATCCGTGGAACAAGGCAAGGATTGATCCTGGGAAACAAGGCAAAGTCCGTAGATAAACAAAGGCTGGGAAGCAAGGCGAAGGCTGGATAGCAAGGCAAGGCTTGAGCAGGAGCGAGGCTTGAACCGGAGCGCGCTGTCCAGACACAACTCGCTCCGTAGGCTGACGAATTGACTCCGCGAAGTTACTACGCGGGTAAAACACCTAAATAGAGTCTAGCTTTCCCGCCGAAGCAGTTCTCTGGGAATCAGAACCGAAAGCTAACTCTGAGACCAGATGTGAGACTCCCCAAAGATTCTCACGAGAAGCAGTCTTAATTGGCCACATTCTTAGCTGCAATCCTCGCACTCCTGCGCGAAGCTGAATCCAAACTTCTCTGTTGTTTACAAAACTCCCGGCGCAAGAATACGGGAGAAGTAGGCTCTGGGCTTGTTTGACATACTTCTGGGAGACAACTTTCTTGCAGGTGCAAGGTTCCCAGATCTGCCTGGGAAAGATCTGGCTGAGAGGAATCCAGTTCAGACTGGGAAGGTAAAAAACCCAAGTTTTCATCTTCATCAGGAATTACAATGTCCTGAGCAGGACTACAAGGCCCATGGGTCATCACACTCCCGGATAAACATTAGGGCTGTGCAAAATTATCATTAGTCCTCGTCAGATCAAATTTGTTAAATTTGTACTTACGGCGCAATATTGGACACTCAATACTTTTTCATTTGAATTTTGTAACTCTCAGAAGCCTCCCAAAGGCAGTTTCATTTTTCAGTGCAAGCAAGCAAAGCAATGCCAAAAAGGCTGCCATTCTTCTTTAAATTAATGGCCTCTTGCCATTAGGAGAGGGAAGTGGCAGAAAGAAAGCAGAGTTCACTGGGAAAGAAACCAAGAAAGCACAGAATTCTGGGAAATGTAGTTTGGGAAGGCGAGTAAGCCTATGCCAGAGAATTAAAAAGACCCTGCCCAGAATTCTGCTTGCATCAGAAAGCCCTAATCCGGAAACTGGAAGGATTTGTCCCTCCATAGCAACAGCCAACCAGAAATCCAATAAATTGTCTGCAAAGAGGAGGACTGACTGATACTTCTAGTAAGTAAATCTCTGTGTTTAGTTGGGTAGAAATTCCTAAATTGAAGTTCTATTGGTTAATATGAGAGACAGTAAATGAGATAGCTGTTGTGGCTTCTTTTCTTTAAAAAAACATGTTTTTGTCAAAACTTTAAAAAAAATCCCTAAAATCAGTAGATGTACAAATATTTTTGAAAGTTGGGGGAAATGATCCCCTGTTATTTTGTCTTATTGTATAGAAAATTCAAGGAGATAGCTCTGGTAGTTTTTAAAAATACAGTAGAGTCTCACTTATCCAACATAAACGGGCCAGCAGAACGTTGGATAAGCGAATATGTTGGATAATAAGGAGAGATTAAGGAGAAGCCTATTAAACATCAAATTAGGTTATGATTTTACAAATTAAGCACCAAAACATCATGTTATACAACAAATTTGATAGAAAAAGTAGTTCAATATGCAGTAATACTACGTAGTAATTACTGTATTTATGAATTCAGCACCAAAAAAATCACGATATATTGAAAACATTGAGTATAAAAATGTGTTGGATAATCCAGAACGTTGGATAAGTGAATGTTGGATAAGTGAGACTCTACTGTATCTTGTTTATAAAAACTTTGAAAATTCTCCAAAAATTGGTGGATAAGTGAAACATTCTGAGACTTGATGGGCTAACAGTTGTAAATGTGTCCTACCATTGTAGAAAGTTTCATCCCAATAGCTGGAAACGTGAGGGAGAAAGGAGCCCCTGAAGTTTCCCCACTTGTACAATTACTATAAAGAAAAAGTATCAGAATGTTGTTACTCTTGTTATAGTAATGAAATTTTCACTAACAATACTTTAGAAACACTTTAGAAATGAAATGCCGGTGCCCCCTAATTTTGTAATGTGAAACATTTTTTTTCATCGATCGCACAGCCCTAATAAACATATATCATAATTAAGGGGGAAATGAACCCCATTTATTAGTACTGCATTAATTATCATATCATGTGGCAAATGTGAGCTATTCAAATAAAACACACGAGGGAGAAACTTGTCTATTATTATACAGAGTTTGGATATGTACGTTATATAGCTGAAAAAGATAGTCAGAAAAAGCAGATCTATATTTAATTGGAATATGATCAGAAGCTTAAAGGTCATCCATATAGAGAAGAAATGGAAACCATGCCACCAGAGTTAACAAATTTTAAAACTCCCCCCGCCCTCATGCTAAAGTAATTAAAAGGCTCTTTAGAGATGTTTCAACTCACACCAATATTTATTAATAATACACCATGCATCTGAATGCTTTATAACTCCCACACTTTTGCTAATTATAAAAGAGGAATAATTATAGTACTTAGCACCTACATGCCTATATCATCTTTCATCGGATAGCCTCAGCGTCCACACACTATTTCAACAGTAAATCTTTGGTCGGCTTTAAAAAGAGGACATATATGCATAAATAAATAAATATATTAACAACAAAAAAACATAGCTAAAATGGTACACAGTCTAATGTGGCCCCTTATATCTTCCTAAATTAAAGATATTGTGGACTTTATCACATCGATCCTTTATTCCACTATGGTTGTGTTAGCCTAGAACAGTGGTTCTCAACCTGGGGTCCCCAGATGTTTTTGGCCTTCAATTCCCAGAAATCGTAACAGCTGGTAAACTGGCTGGGATTTCTGGGAGTTGTAGGTCAAACACATCTGGGGACTCCAGGTTGAGAACTACTGGCCTAGAAAGTGGATGCATACCATGTTGACACCTTTAATATTAGCCCTCTTTTCAGTACCGCAATTGTGTCAATTTGCCATTCAGTAGTCTTATGATCATACTTCCACACACACACTTGTAATCCTGTCTTTCTGCACCACTGAGGTTCCTTTATTTTATTTTTACATTTAAAAACAAAAAAGACCAAATCTATATATATAAAAGGGTAATGAAATTTCGGCCTAGGACAAAACAACAAAACCACACATCCCAGAAACACTAAACTTGGCAGCACAACCCCTCATCCATGCCTCTACGTTCATACAACAAAAAGAAAAGAAAAATAAAGTCCTAATTAGAGGAAGAGGAATAATTGTTTTTATCCAATTGCTGCCAGTTAGAAGGCAAAGCTCTGCCCACTTGGTCTCCTAGCAACCCACTCAGCCCAGGGGACAGGCAGAGTTAGGCCTCACTTAGGCCTCTTCCACACTGCCTATAAAATACAGATTATCAGATTTGAACTGGATTATATGGCAGTGTAGACTCAAGGCCCTTCCACACAGCTATATAACCCATTTATAATCTTATATTATCTGCTTTGAACTGCATTATCTTGACTCCACACTGCCATATAATCCACTTCCATGTGCATTTTATACAGCTGTGAAGAAGGGGCCTCATATAATCCAGTTCTAAGCAGATAATATAAGATTATAAATATACAGTAGAGTCTCACTTATCCAATATAAATAGGCCGGCACCTTTACCCTTTACCTTAACTACCACCAATTCCTCAATACTTTATTTCCCATACCACCATACTTCGCCACAGCAATGCGTGGCCGGGCACAGCTAGTAGAAATATAAAATATAAAGGAAAAAAATAGATTGAATAGATTGGATCTGAATGTCCTGATGTCACTTCACTGCTGGCATGTGGGCACAAGAAAACAGCAACATTGAAAAGGATCTATAGGGCAAGTCACACACAGACCCAACTGTTCCTGTCAGATATATGTTTGCATATGCCTTCAAGCTGGCATTAATTTAGGACAACCTCGTGAATTTCATAGGGTTTTCTTAGGTAAAGAATACTCGGGTGGTCTTGAAAGTTATTTTCTCTGGAGTATACAGCAGCTGGTGTTCATGGGTGATCTCCCATCCATGTACTAACTATAGCTGATTCTGCTTAGCTTCCAAGATCAGGCAGAATCTTGTGGCTGCGGGGAATTTAGGGCCTTGTGAGATCATAATTCACTTTTATGGTGGTGCACATGCAATGATAAACAGTCTCCCTCCCCTGACAACACACTCCATTTCTTTATGACTGGAAAAGCAGAAAGATAAGCAGACTCATGTAGCTGTCGAAGGCTTTCATGGCCGGGATCACAGGGCTGTTGTATGTCTTTCGGGCTGTGTGGCCATGTTCCAGAAGTATTCTCTCCTGATGTTTCGCCCACATCTATGGCAGGCATCCTCAGAAGTTGTGAGGCATGGATAAACTGGGCAAGGAAGGAAAAAATATATATCTGTGGAGAGTCCAGGGTGTGACAAGAGTCCTTTGTCAGTTGGAAGCCAGCGTTAATGTTTCAGTTAATCACCCTAATTAGCATTGGAAAGGTTTGTCTCTTGCCTGGGGGGCATCCTTTGTTCAGAGTCATTAGCCGTCCTTGGGGCTCCTCTGCCCTCAGAGTGTTGCTTCCCATCTACTGTTCGGATTTTTGAGTTTTTTAATACTGGTAGCCAGATTTTGTTCATTTTCATGGTTTCCTCCTTTCTGTTGAAGTTGTCCACATGCTTGTGGATTTCAATGGCTTCTCTGTGTAGTCTGACATGATAGTTGTTGGAGTGGTCAAGCATTTCTGTGTTCTCAAATAATATACTGTGTTCAGGTTGGTTCATCAAGTGCTCTGCTATGGCTGATTTCTCTGGTTGAATTAGTCTGCAGACTCATTTCATTTCTTCTTGTATGAGCTTGATCTTCATCTTCACAAGACTAGTACATGCTATAGAATCACACAAGGAAATGTTTAGTCTGTGTGCCTCTCAATTTAGATGCAGTGCCTTTACCTCACTGTTTTGGCTCTGCATTTTACACTGTAAAGTGCATGTGTGTCTTCAGGTCATCAGTCAACTTATGGTCACCCCATGAATTTCATAGTCTTCTCAGGCAATGAATACTCAGAAGTGGTTTCAACATTTCCTTCTTCTGAAATATAGACCAGAGCACCTGATATTCATTGTGAGTCTTCCATCCAAGTACTACCCAATGCTGACACTGTTTGGCTTCCAAGATAATTTAGGTCAGTGGTTCTCAACCTGGTAAACTGGCTGGGGTTTGCGGGAGTTGTAGGCCAAAAACACCTGGGGACCCCAGGTTGAGAACCACTAATTTAGGTATTTCCATGCAATTTTTGTTGAGTTCTTGATTTTATTTGATGTAAGGGCTGGGCTGTGGCACAGCTGGCTAGTAATCAGCTGCAATAAATCACTACTCACCGAGAGGTCATGAGTTCGAAGCCCGGGTCGGGTTAAGCCCCCAAGCATTAAATAGCCCAGCTTGCCGTTGACCTATGCAGCCCCGAAAGACAGTTGCATCTGTCAATTAGGGAAATTTAGGTACGCTTTATGCGGGAGGCTAATTTAATTAATTTACAACATCATAAAACTGCCAGCAAAACACGAGGAAAGGAATGAGGAAGTACAGCCACTAGTGGACAGTGAAGCAACAGCTCCCCTTGTGGCCGGAATTGTGAAGCTGGAAAAAAATGTTAAATGCCTCTGTGTCTGTCTATATATGTTGTTTGTCTGTTGGCATTGAATGTTTGCCATACTGTAAATAAATAAATAAATAAATAAACTCTTTACCTAGCTGTCTGAAAACATGCCAATGTGAGTAGATCACATCCCGCTCTGGCGGGAAGGTAACGGCGCTGCATGCAGTCATGCCGGCCACATGACCTTGGAGGTGTCTACGGACAACGCCGGCTCTTCGGCTTAGAAATTGAGATGAGCGCCAACCCCCAGAGTCAGACATGACTGGATTTAACGTCAGGGGAAAACCTTTACCTTTAACTTAAGCTCTTTAAATGGAAAATGTCTTGCCTGTTCTGTTTCATGTGTGCGATGCTCTTTGGAGTCTTCTCAGTTGTCTTTATGCATAGGACCTCTAGAACTGTGTATCTATTTTGTGCTACTAAGTGGGGGGATAGAAAAGTCCATTGTATTTATTTATTCGGAGATGCCCCCCCCCCCAAATATTTCTTCTCCCTTTGATTAATTTGCAAAAACATGAGAAATTGTATAAATAAATCTAATAGTTTCCAAAAGAGAAATGAAATGAAAGAAAATGATCTGAAGCCCAAACTGCTCAAGGGTTGTAGGCCCTCCACTTTCCTTAGGTATTGATGAGCTTGCCACAGAAGGTGGTGACCTCGACCCGAAGCCAAAGCTATGTGGGTGCTTGTTTGTATCACAAGCAAACTTCAGATACATATAAAGTGCTCTCAGCTGCTTTTTATCATCATTCTCCTGGGGTAAAAAGAAATAACATCTATGGCATCGTAACGATGTGTGATAATACACATATTGTGATTGCTGGTGTAATCTACAAGATCGTAGCAACAGCACCGCCTATCAATTTATCTTTGCAATGTTTGGCACTGTTTAGCGTGGGAGAAAGATTGTATTTTATGCTCTGCTTCATCAATTGTATACAATCTTGCTAGAAATCTTTCTTTTCAGAAAAATTCAGTTCCGCACAAAAATTCCTAGAAGATGTGCACCAACCATCACATTCAGTTTGTTTCCTAACTTGTTGATTCAGAAGACAGCTTGGTTCATCTCAGACTGATTTGATTCAAGACAGACAAGAAGTGCAACATCTAAAGCTGCTTGACTCTTACTGAAAATCCATGTCTGACTATAAGTATTCATCTTATAGCCAAACCTGGACTGGAAATGAAATTTGCAGTCAAAACAAAACTTTTTAAAGGTGTGAAGTCTATCAACTTTAAAAGTAACTAGCTGTGCCCGGCCACGCGTTGCTGTGGCGAAGTATGGTGAGACTATACTGTATATTGATAATCTTATATTATCTGCTTAGAACTGGATTATATGAGGCCCTTTCTTCATAGCTGTATAAAATGCACACTGAAGTGGATTATATGGCAGTGTGGAGTCAAGATAATCCAGTTCAAAGCAGATAATATAAGATTATAAATGGGTTATATAGCTGTGTGGAAGGGCCTTGAGTCTACACTGTCATATAATCATATAATTATCAAATTAGATAATCTGTGGAAGAGGCCTAAGTGAGGCCTAACTCTGCTTGTCCTCTGGGCTGAGTAGGTTGCTAGGAGCACTCTAAATGGGTTCCTGAGTCAACTCAAACACAAATGACCTCCTATATATACAATTGAAAATGAATCAGTTCAGTAAATAATATATCTGGCAAATTAATATACTGTTTAAATTCACAGTAATATCGAACACCATCAAATGGATTGTCCCATATACATAGAAATGCAGTCGGCGTTAAATTCACAGTAATAACAAGCAGCCTCAAATGGATAGTCCAATATACATTGAAGTGCAATCGGCGTTGTATATTCTATTGCCGAGAAGAGTAAGTTCGCCACGACCGGTTTCGGCCCTGCATCAGGCCTTCCTCTGGTGGTCTGAAAATAGTTACGTACACTAACATAAGTAACAAAATATATCCATAAAACATCATCCATTGCCTAATACTAACATGGTTCCAAACTTAACACTTGTTCTCTTTAGAGATACATGTCATTTACATTATGAAATGTATATCAAAGACACCAATAGTTACATACACAAAATATAAGTAACTACCTATCCATTGAGTAATAACTATAAACAACATTACAATATACTTACATAGTTCCAAATTTAACCCTTGTTCTCCTTAGAGATACCTGTTTTTTACAGTGGAATCTAGGTCAAAGGAACAAGGAGTGGCCATAAGCATTAAAGAGTTACAAACATCCAAAAATTTGTTTTTAAACAAATTGTATATTTCTAAAACAGTATATACTCACGGGATACTCTGCTGTGTGTTAGGTTCTAATTGCGAGTATGAAAAGCATCAAGGGGTTGCCTCAATTTAAAGGGGAAGATGTTAAAGAAACAGAAAGGTTTATATGAAGATATAGAAGAAATACCACCAGATGGTGCTATGAGTACCCTTATTGTATTGGGTGTATTCAATTAGGGATTTATAGTATGCTAAGGTTCTATATATAACAACTGTATGAATTTTGTTCATTTAAGCCCTGTGGATGTTCTGTCCGTAATCTGAAAATCCAATATGTTTCCCTTTGCAAAAGTTTATTATTGAAGTCCATATGTTTGGATTGTGATACTACTTCTAGTATGTGGTATTTGAATGATTCAGGACTATGCTGTAGATCACAGAAATGTTTGTACAGTATGGATTCTCTGACATGATTTCGTATTTTGCTCCTGTGCTCTATAATTCTGCTCTTAACTTCTCGACGAGTCTGCCCCACATATGATAAATTACAATCACAAATTATCATGTAAATAACCCCTTTGGTTGTACAGGTGGCAAAATGGGGAAATTTAAATTCGAATGATAGATGTTGGTGTGTCAAGATTTTGGTCTCTATCAATTGGCTGCATACTGAACAATGATGGCAGCGATAGTTGCCCACCAGATTAGATTTTACAGTCCGGGGCCTATTGGTTATGTTTGAATGTACCAATATATCCCCAATATTCCTTGTTCTTTTATATGCTACCAAAGGGGGTCTATCACATCCAGGGATGTCTCTTATTAAGTTCCAGTACTTTTTAACAGTTTTGATGGCTAGATTGGACAAACTTGTAAGTGTGAGTGGCCATATCAATCTGTCTACTCCTGGTCTAATTTTGTCCTCTAGGAGTTTAGATCTAGGAATACTGGCAACCTTCGAGTAGGCTGATTGTATTATGGACTCTGGGTAACCTCGATTTCTGAACCTGCTTTTTGTCTCTTCCATTTCCTGATTGAAGTCCTGTAGGGTAGAGGAGTTGCGTTTAATCCTGAGCATCTGTGTAAAGGGTAAATTATTTTTTAATGCCCAATGATGGTAACTGTTGTAATGTAACAAGGAGTTTCTATCAGTGGTTTTTCGGTGGTTACTCACTTTCAATCGATCATTTTCCTTTGTAACCACGACATCTAGAAAAATCAAGGATGTAGAACTGATGTTTCCTGTAAATTTAATTTTGAGGTGAATTGTATTGATCCAGGATAATAACGTTACTGCCTCCTGATGTGAATTAACAATGATAAAGATATCATCAATAAATCTACAATATTTGATAATGCCGTCCGCTACAGGGTTCTTTGTGTGATTCAAGATAGTTTCATTCTCCAAATTATCCATGAATAAATTGGCTATCGCTGGCGCGACAGGACTGCCCATGGCTACACCTTGTATTTGGAAATAGTATTTTTCATCAAACTTGAAGTAATTTTTTTCAAGAATAATATCAAGAAGATCCAACAAAAAAAAAAGGTGGGAGGGTGGTGATTAGGCCTCCTGTTCAAGGTTGATTCACATATATATCGTGCCTCCTCTAACGGAATATTGGTATACAGTGATATTACATCTACAGACATCAGGACTGCATCTGTTGGGATCACCAAGGATTCAATAATGTTAATAAAATGTTTTGTATCTCTAACATAGGAAGAAGTCTGTTTCACAAAAGGTTGTAAATAGTGGTCCACAAATTTAGCTAGTGGTTCTAAGACTGAGCCCGATCCGGATACAATAGGACGGCCAGGTACCGGTCTAATGTTTTTATGTATTTTGGGTAGAGTATATAGTACAGGGATTCTGGGCCATGGTGTATGTAGAAATTTATATACATCCTCTGATATATATCCAAGTGCCAGCCCTTCCAATGTCACCGTTCTTATAATTGACTGGATATGGTGTGTAGGGTCCCGTTCTATATTGAGATAATGTTCTCTTACAGATAATTGTCTATGGATCTCATCCATATAATCAGTGCGGTTCATTAATACTATGGCTCCACCTTTATCAGCTGGCTTCCAAACCAGATCTTTGTCATTAGCTAAATTGTGAAGGATGTGCCATTCCTTACTGGAAAAATTTGTACTGTATGATCTTTTTTGCTTTATAATTGTACAACATAATTCTTCAGATACTGTCTTCTCAAAAACTCTGAGGCCAATATGGTCAGTCGTAGGAAAAAAATTACTCCGTGGTTTGAAAGTGGAGGTAGTAGGGTTTATTTTGGTTCCAAAATGATGTCTTAATCTAATGGTGCGAAATAACCTAGCTAATTCTATTCGCATCCTAAATGGATTATACTTAGGTTTAGGGACAAATGATAGACCTTTGTTGACAACCTCCCTCTCTTGAGGGGTTAGAACTCTTCTAGATAAATTCACGACTAGGTCTTCCGTTTGGCATTTGGAGCCTCTTGAAAAAAACGATTGGGTCTATTCCTAGTACGCCCCGTACGTCTGGGTACCCGAATGTTATCACTCCTAGTAGAGGCCATGCTACGTCCTGAACTGTCTGACATGGATTCTGTGTCTTCTTCAGAAGTATATTCACTAAACCTTACTTGTTTTTTAGAATATTGGCGTTTAGAGTATAGCCACTGGTAAACTCTGTTATTGTTGTAATCATTTTCATCCCGCTCAAACTTTTTAAGTTTGAAAGATCTAAGTTGTTGGGAAAATTCTTTAAGTTTACATGTGAGGGTGTCCAAATCAGTTTTAAACTGGTCCTCAGAGTTGAGTCTCTCCAATATAACCTGAGTTTGGGTTCTTACATTGGCAATTTCATCATTGGAGCGTGCAATAAGTAAGAGCATCAAATCCTGCGAGCACTTATTGAGAATTGCCACCCATTTTTGATTAAAGGATTCATCATCACGAAACATTCCTGGGGGTTTAAAAATCCGTAATCCCCTAGGAATTCTGTTAGCTCTGATATATTCTGCCAATGTTGAAGCATGTAAATCTAATCTAATCTCTCTGCGTTTCAGTTTTTCATACTCCCTTATGCCTGTTGCCGTGTTGGGGTTACCAGAAGTAGATTCCCCAGATTCAAACAATGATCTGTCTTTGATTAAGGATTCCTTAAATTTATCATCAAAACTTAATCCTTGTTGCCACTCAGCCATGACAAAGCAAAGCTTTGGAAAGAACACTCTAAATGGGTTCCTGAGTCAACTCAAACACAAATGACCTCCTATATATACAATTGAAAATGAATCAGTTCAGTAAATAATATATCTGGCAAATTAATATACTGTTTAAATTCACAGTAATATCGAACACCATCAAATGGATTGTCCCATATACATAGAAATGCAGTCGGCGTTAAATTCACAGTAATAACAAGCAGCCTCAAATGGATAGTCCAATATACATTGAAGTGCAATCGGCGTTGTATATTCTATTGCCGAGAAGAGTAAGTTCGCCACGACCGGTTTCGGCCCTGCATCAGGCCTTCCTCTGGTGGTCTGAAAATAGTTACGTACACTAACATAAGTAACAAAATATATCCATAAAACATCATCCATTGCCTAATACTAACATGGTTCCAAACTTAACACTTGTTCTCTTTAGAGATACATGTCATTTACATTATGAAATGTATATCAAAGACACCAATAGTTACATACACAAAATATAAGTAACTACCTATCCATTGAGTAATAACTATAAACAACATTACAATATACTTACATAGTTCCAAATTTAACCCTTGTTCTCCTTAGAGATACCTGTTTTTTACAGTGGAATCTAGGTCAAAGGAACAAGGAGTGGCCATAAGCATTAAAGAGTTACAAACATCCAAAAATTTGTTTTTAAACAAATTGTATATTTCTAAAACAGTATATACTCACGGGATACTCTGCTGTGTGTTAGGTTCTAATTGCGAGTATGAAAAGCATCAAGGGGTTGCCTCAATTTAAAGGGGAAGATGTTAAAGAAACAGAAAGGTTTATATGAAGATATAGAAGAAATACCACCAGATGGTGCTATGAGTACCCTTATTGTATTGGGTGTATTCAATTAGGGATTTATAGTATGCTAAGGTTCTATATATAACAACTGTATGAATTTTGTTCATTTAAGCCCTGTGGATGTTCTGTCCGTAATCTGAAAATCCAATATGTTTCCCTTTGCAAAAGTTTATTATTGAAGTCCATATGTTTGGATTGTGATACTACTTCTAGTATGTGGTATTTGAATGATTCAGGACTATGCTGTAGATCACAGAAATGTTTGTACAGTATGGATTCTCTGACATGATTTCGTATTTTGCTCCTGTGCTCTATAATTCTGCTCTTAACTTCTCGACGAGTCTGCCCCACATATGATAAATTACAATCACAAATTATCATGTAAATAACCCCTTTGGTTGTACAGGTGGCAAAATGGGGAAATTTAAATTCGAATGATAGATGTTGGTGTGTCAAGATTTTGGTCTCTATCAATTGGCTGCATACTGAACAATGATGGCAGCGATAGTTGCCCACCAGATTAGATTTTACAGTCCGGGGCCTATTGGTTATGTTTGAATGTACCAATATATCCCCAATATTCCTTGTTCTTTTATATGCTACCAAAGGGGGTCTATCACATCCAGGGATGTCTCTTATTAAGTTCCAGTACTTTTTAACAGTTTTGATGGCTAGATTGGACAAACTTGTAAGTGTGAGTGGCCATATCAATCTGTCTACTCCTGGTCTAATTTTGTCCTCTAGGAGTTTAGATCTAGGAATACTGGCAACCTTCGAGTAGGCTGATTGTATTATGGACTCTGGGTAACCTCGATTTCTGAACCTGCTTTTTGTCTCTTCCATTTCCTGATTGAAGTCCTGTAGGGTAGAGGAGTTGCGTTTAATCCTGAGCATCTGTGTAAAGGGTAAATTATTTTTTAATGCCCAATGATGGTAACTGTTGTAATGTAACAAGGAGTTTCTATCAGTGGTTTTTCGGTGGTTACTCACTTTCAATCGATCATTTTCCTTTGTAACCACGACATCTAGAAAAATCAAGGATGTAGAACTGATGTTTCCTGTAAATTTAATTTTGAGGTGAATTGTATTGATCCAGGATAATAACGTTACTGCCTCCTGATGTGAATTAACAATGATAAAGATATCATCAATAAATCTACAATATTTGATAATGCCGTCCGCTACAGGGTTCTTTGTGTGATTCAAGATAGTTTCATTCTCCAAATTATCCATGAATAAATTGGCTATCGCTGGCGCGACAGGACTGCCCATGGCTACACCTTGTATTTGGAAATAGTATTTTTCATCAAACTTGAAGTAATTTTTTTCAAGAATAATATCAAGAAGATCCAACAAAAAAAAGGTGGGAGGGTGGTGATTAGGCCTCCTGTTCAAGGTTGATTCACATATATATCGTGCCTCCTCTAACGGAATATTGGTATACAGTGATATTACATCTACAGACATCAGGACTGCATCTGTTGGGATCACCAAGGATTCAATAATGTTAATAAAATGTTTTGTATCTCTAACATAGGAAGAAGTCTGTTTCACAAAAGGTTGTAAATAGTGGTCCACAAATTTAGCTAGTGGTTCTAAGACTGAGCCCGATCCGGATACAATAGGACGGCCAGGTACCGGTACTATATACTCTACCCAAAATACATAAAAACATTAGACCGGTACCTGGCCGTCCTATTGTATCCGGATCGGGCTCAGTCTTAGAACCACTAGCTAAATTTGTGGACCACTATTTACAACCTTTTGTGAAACAGACTTCTTCCTATGTTAGAGATACAAAACATTTTATTAACATTATTGAATCCTTGGTGATCCCAACAGATGCAGTCCTGATGTCTGTAGATGTAATATCACTGTATACCAATATTCCGTTAGAGGAGGCACGATATATATGTGAATCAACCTTGAACAGGAGGCCTAATCACCACCCTCCCACCTTTTTTTTTGTTGGATCTTCTTGATATTATTCTTGAAAAAAATTACTTCAAGTTTGATGAAAAATACTATTTCCAAATACAAGGTGTAGCCATGGGCAGTCCTGTCGCGCCAGCGATAGCCAATTTATTCATGGATAATTTGGAGAATGAAACTATCTTGAATCACACAAAGAACCCTGTAGCGGACGGCATTATCAAATATTGTAGATTTATTGATGATATCTTTATCATTGTTAATTCACATCAGGAGGCAGTAACGTTATTATCCTGGATCAATACAATTCACCTCAAAATTAAATTTACAGGAAACATCAGTTCTACATCCTTGATTTTTCTAGATGTCGTGGTTACAAAGGAAAATGATCGATTGAAAGTGAGTAACCACCGAAAAACCACTGATAGAAACTCCTTGTTACATTACAACAGTTACCATCATTGGGCATTAAAAAATAATTTACCCTTTACACAGATGCTCAGGATTAAACGCAACTCCTCTACCCTACAGGACTTCAATCAGGAAATGGAAGAGACAAAAAGCAGGTTCAGAAATCGAGGTTACCCAGAGTCCATAATACAATCAGCCTACTCGAAGGTTGCCAGTATTC
This sequence comes from Anolis carolinensis, assembly GCF_035594765.1. NCBI lineage: Eukaryota > Metazoa > Chordata > Lepidosauria > Squamata > Anolidae > Anolis > Anolis carolinensis. Next base: position 216,541,753 of record NC_085841.1, read on the forward strand.
CTAGATCTAAACTCCTAGAGGACAAAATTAGACCAGGAGTAGACAGATTGATATGGCCACTCACACTTACAAGTTTGTCCAATCTAGCCATCAAAACTGTTAAAAAGTACTGGAACTTAATAAGAGACATCCCTGGATGTGATAGACCCCCTTTGGTAGCATATAAAAGAACAAGGAATATTGGGGATATATTGGTACATTCAAACATAACCAATAGGCCCCGGACTGTAAAATCTAATCTGGTGGGCAACTATCGCTGCCATCATTGTTCAGTATGCAGCCAATTGATAGAGACCAAAATCTTGACACACCAACATCTATCATTCGAATTTAAATTTCCCCATTTTGCCACCTGTACAACCAAAGGGGTTATTTACATGATAATTTGTGATTGTAATTTATCATATGTGGGGCAGACTCGTCGAGAAGTTAAGAGCAGAATTATAGAGCACAGGAGCAAAATACGAAATCATGTCAGAGAATCCATACTGTACAAACATTTCTGTGATCTACAGCATAGTCCTGAATCATTCAAATACCACATACTAGAAGTAGTATCACAATCCAAACATATGGACTTCAATAATAAACTTTTGCAAAGGGAAACATATTGGATTTTCAGATTACGGACAGAACATCCACAGGGCTTAAATGAACAAAATTCATACAGTTGTTATATATAGAACCTTAGCATACTATAAATCCCTAATTGAATACACCCAATACAATAAGGGTACTCATAGCACCATCTGGTGGTATTTCTTCTATATCTTCATATAAACCTTTCTGTTTCTTTAACATCTTCCCCTTTAAATTGAGGCAACCCCTTGATGCTTTTCATACTCGCAATTAGAACCTAACACACAGCAGAGTATCCCGTGAGTATATACTGTTTTAGAAATATACAATTTGTTTAAAAACAAATTTTTGGATGTTTGTAACTCTTTAATGCTTATGGCCACTCCTTGTTCCTTTGACCTAGATTCCACTGTAAAAAACAGGTATCTCTAAGGAGAACAAGGGTTAAATTTGGAACTATGTAAGTATATTGTAATGTTGTTTATAGTTATTACTCAATGGATAGGTAGTTACTTATATTTTGTGTATGTAACTATTGGTGTCTTTGATATACATTTCATAATGTAAATGACATGTATCTCTAAAGAGAACAAGTGTTAAGTTTGGAACCATGTTAGTATTAGGCAATGGATGATGTTTTATGGATATATTTTGTTACTTATGTTAGTGTACGTAACTATTTTCAGACCACCAGAGGAAGGCCTGATGCAGGGCCGAAACCGGTCGTGGCGAACTTACTCTTCTCGGCAATAGAATATACAACGCCGATTGCACTTCAATGTATATTGGACTATCCATTTGAGGCTGCTTGTTATTACTGTGAATTTAACGCCGACTGCATTTCTATGTATATGGGACAATCCATTTGATGGTGTTCGATATTACTGTGAATTTAAACAGTATATTAATTTGCCAGATATATTATTTACTGAACTGATTCATTTTCAATTGTATATATAGGAGGTCATTTGTGTTTGAGTTGACTCAGGAACCCATTTAGAGTGTTCTTTCCAAAGCTTTGCTTTGTCATGGCTGAGTGGCAACAAGGATTAAGTTTTGATGATAAATTTAAGGAATCCTTAATCAAAGACAGATCATTGTTTGAATCTGGGGAATCTACTTCTGGTAACCCCAACACGGCAACAGGCATAAGGGAGTATGAAAAACTGAAACGCAGAGAGATTAGATTAGATTTACATGCTTCAACATTGGCAGAATATATCAGAGCTAACAGAATTCCTAGGGGATTACGGATTTTTAAACCCCCAGGAATGTTTCGTGATGATGAATCCTTTAATCAAAAATGGGTGGCAATTCTCAATAAGTGCTCGCAGGATTTGATGCTCTTACTTATTGCACGCTCCAATGATGAAATTGCCAATGTAAGAACCCAAACTCAGGTTATATTGGAGAGACTCAACTCTGAGGACCAGTTTAAAACTGATTTGGACACCCTCACATGTAAACTTAAAGAATTTTCCCAACAACTTAGATCTTTCAAACTTAAAAAGTTTGAGCGGGATGAAAATGATTACAACAATAACAGAGTTTACCAGTGGCTATACTCTAAACGCCAATATTCTAAAAAACAAGTAAGGTTTAGTGAATATACTTCTGAAGAAGACACAGAATCCATGTCAGACAGTTCAGGACGTAGCATGGCCTCTACTAGGAGTGATAACATTCGGGTACCCAGACGTACGGGGCGTACTAGGAATAGACCCAATCGTTTTTTTCAAGAGGCTCCAAATGCCAAACGGAAGACCTAGTCGTGAATTTATCTAGAAGAGTTCTAACCCCTCAAGAGAGGGAGGTTGTCAACAAAGGTCTATCATTTGTCCCTAAACCTAAGTATAATCCATTTAGGATGCGAATAGAATTAGCTAGGTTATTTCGCACCATTAGATTAAGACATCATTTTGGAACCAAAATAAACCCTACTACCTCCACTTTCAAACCACGGAGTAATTTTTTTCCTACGACTGACCATATTGGCCTCAGAGTTTTTGAGAAGACAGTATCTGAAGAATTATGTTGTACAATTATAAAGCAAAAAAGATCATACAGTACAAATTTTTCCAGTAAGGAATGGCACATCCTTCACAATTTAGCTAATGACAAAGATCTGGTTTGGAAGCCAGCTGATAAAGGTGGAGCCATAGTATTAATGAACCGCACTGATTATATGGATGAGATCCATAGACAATTATCTGTAAGAGAACATTATCTCAATATAGAACGGGACCCTACACACCATATCCAGTCAATTATAAGAACGGTGACATTGGAAGGGCTGGCACTTGGATATATATCAGAGGATGTATATAAATTTCTACATACACCATGGCCCAGAATCCCTGTACTATATACTCTACCCAAAATACATAAAAACATTAGACCGGTACCTGGCCGTCCTATTGTATCCGGATCGGGCTCAGTCTTAGAACCACTAGCTAAATTTGTGGACCACTATTTACAACCTTTTGTGAAACAGACTTCTTCCTATGTTAGAGATACAAAACATTTTATTAACATTATTGAATCCTTGGTGATCCCAACAGATGCAGTCCTGATGTCTGTAGATGTAATATCACTGTATACCAATATTCCGTTAGAGGAGGCACGATATATATGTGAATCAACCTTGAACAGGAGGCCTAATCACCACCCTCCCACCTTTTTTTTTTGTTGGATCTTCTTGATATTATTCTTGAAAAAAATTACTTCAAGTTTGATGAAAAATACTATTTCCAAATACAAGGTGTAGCCATGGGCAGTCCTGTCGCGCCAGCGATAGCCAATTTATTCATGGATAATTTGGAGAATGAAACTATCTTGAATCACACAAAGAACCCTGTAGCGGACGGCATTATCAAATATTGTAGATTTATTGATGATATCTTTATCATTGTTAATTCACATCAGGAGGCAGTAACGTTATTATCCTGGATCAATACAATTCACCTCAAAATTAAATTTACAGGAAACATCAGTTCTACATCCTTGATTTTTCTAGATGTCGTGGTTACAAAGGAAAATGATCGATTGAAAGTGAGTAACCACCGAAAAACCACTGATAGAAACTCCTTGTTACATTACAACAGTTACCATCATTGGGCATTAAAAAATAATTTACCCTTTACACAGATGCTCAGGATTAAACGCAACTCCTCTACCCTACAGGACTTCAATCAGGAAATGGAAGAGACAAAAAGCAGGTTCAGAAATCGAGGTTACCCAGAGTCCATAATACAATCAGCCTACTCGAAGGTTGCCAGTATTCCTAGATCTAAACTCCTAGAGGACAAAATTAGACCAGGAGTAGACAGATTGATATGGCCACTCACACTTACAAGTTTGTCCAATCTAGCCATCAAAACTGTTAAAAAGTACTGGAACTTAATAAGAGACATCCCTGGATGTGATAGACCCCCTTTGGTAGCATATAAAAGAACAAGGAATATTGGGGATATATTGGTACATTCAAACATAACCAATAGGCCCCGGACTGTAAAATCTAATCTGGTGGGCAACTATCGCTGCCATCATTGTTCAGTATGCAGCCAATTGATAGAGACCAAAATCTTGACACACCAACATCTATCATTCGAATTTAAATTTCCCCATTTTGCCACCTGTACAACCAAAGGGGTTATTTACATGATAATTTGTGATTGTAATTTATCATATGTGGGGCAGACTCGTCGAGAAGTTAAGAGCAGAATTATAGAGCACAGGAGCAAAATACGAAATCATGTCAGAGAATCCATACTGTACAAACATTTCTGTGATCTACAGCATAGTCCTGAATCATTCAAATACCACATACTAGAAGTAGTATCACAATCCAAACATATGGACTTCAATAATAAACTTTTGCAAAGGGAAACATATTGGATTTTCAGATTACGGACAGAACATCCACAGGGCTTAAATGAACAAAATTCATACAGTTGTTATATATAGAACCTTAGCATACTATAAATCCCTAATTGAATACACCCAATACAATAAGGGTACTCATAGCACCATCTGGTGGTATTTCTTCTATATCTTCATATAAACCTTTCTGTTTCTTTAACATCTTCCCCTTTAAATTGAGGCAACCCCTTGATGCTTTTCATACTCGCAATTAGAACCTAACACACAGCAGAGTATCCCGTGAGTATATACTGTTTTAGAAATATACAATTTGTTTAAAAACAAATTTTTGGATGTTTGTAACTCTTTAATGCTTATGGCCACTCCTTGTTCCTTTGACCTAGATTCCACTGTAAAAAACAGGTATCTCTAAGGAGAACAAGGGTTAAATTTGGAACTATGTAAGTATATTGTAATGTTGTTTATAGTTATTACTCAATGGATAGGTAGTTACTTATATTTTGTGTATGTAACTATTGGTGTCTTTGATATACATTTCATAATGTAAATGACATGTATCTCTAAAGAGAACAAGTGTTAAGTTTGGAACCATGTTAGTATTAGGCAATGGATGATGTTTTATGGATATATTTTGTTACTTATGTTAGTGTACGTAACTATTTTCAGACCACCAGAGGAAGGCCTGATGCAGGGCCGAAACCGGTCGTGGCGAACTTACTCTTCTCGGCAATAGAATATACAACGCCGATTGCACTTCAATGTATATTGGACTATCCATTTGAGGCTGCTTGTTATTACTGTGAATTTAACGCCGACTGCATTTCTATGTATATGGGACAATCCATTTGATGGTGTTCGATATTACTGTGAATTTAAACAGTATATTAATTTGCCAGATATATTATTTACTGAACTGATTCATTTTCAATTGTGTTTAGGTTGCTAGGAGACCAAGTGGGCGGAGCTTAGCCTTCTAACTGGCAGCAATTGGATAAAAACAATTATTCCTCTCCCTCTAATTAGGACTTTATTTTTCATTTCTTTTTGTTGTATCAACCTAGAGCCGTAGATGATGGGTTGTGTTGTCAGATTTTGAGGTTGGGGGGCCTGTAGTTTTGTTGTTTTGTCCGGTGCCCTGATTCCATCACTCTTTTATATACAGTAGAGTCTCACTTATCCAATACTCACTTATCCAACGTTCTGGATTATCCAACGCATTTTTGTAGTCAATGTTTTCAATATATCGTGATATTTTGGTGCTAAATTCGTAAATACAGTAATTACTACATAGCATTACTGTGTATTGAACTACTTTTTCTGTCAAATTTGTTGTATAACATGATGTTTTGGTGCTTAATTTGTAAAATCATAACCTAATTTGATGTTTAATAGGTTTTTCCTTAATCTCTCCTTATTATCCAACATATTTGCTTATCCAACGTTCTACCGGCGTGTTTACGTTGGATAAGCGAGACTCTACTGTATATAGATAGATGCAGAAGTTTGGGTGCCTGGCTACTTTTCATTTTAATTAATTGTGATTTGAAAAGGAATGGAAGTATATTATTATTATCACTAATATTATTTTTGGTATTTGACAGACAGATGGCTTTATTGCACAAGGCAGGCAAATGGACATTGAGCAGGACCATCATCTTGAATGATGGATCCTATTGCATGATGCTTTGTGCATCCTGCTGACAATCTGCCTCCTGAGTATAATTCTTCCATCCCTCAATAGCACCCAGTCCTGTAATGTTCTCAGTACCTTTCTTGGTGTAGTGGGTCCCAGGCAATAAAGTGGCATCAAGGGGTGGGATTCTGCTCCTCTCTATTCTCTCTGCTCACTATTTCTACACTAGCCATTTTCTTTTTATTTTATACTAGCTTGGGGACCTGGCGGTGCCCGGGTCATTTGAGAAAGGCATTATTTATCTTTGAACGTTATGTATTCTGTTTGGAGTGGGTGAACTACAATTCCCAGAATCATGGGTCAATCCTCCCCAAACCCTGCCAGTATTCAAAGTTGGCCGTTTTGGGTCTGTGTACCAAGTGTGGTCCAGATCCGTTGTTGGCTGGTTTCAGTGCTCTTTGGATGCGACTGAACTACAACTCCCAGAATCAAGGCCCATTCCCACAAATCCCTGCAGTATGTTCAGTTGGTCATGTGGCTTCTCTGTGCAAAGTTTGGTCCCAGTCCATTGTCGGTGTGGACCAGGTTCTCTGGATGCAGGTGAACTATAACTCCCTTTTCCCCAAACTTGTCCAATATGTTCTATTGGTTATGGGGGCTCTGTGTGCCAAGTTTGGTCCTGGTCCATCATCGGTAGGCTTCGAAGTGCTCATTCATTGCAGATGAACTATAAATCCCAGAACCTACTACTCCCAAATGTCCAAGCCAATTCCCCTCAAAACCCATCAGTATTCAAATCTGGGCATATCAAGTATGCATGGCAAGTTTGGCCCAGAGCCATCATTGTTTGGGTTCATAGCATTCTGATGTAGGTGAATTACAACTCCTCTACATTCCCCAGTAGGAGTCACAGTGCCCTGACTTGATGCAGGGTGAACTAAACTTTACTTCTGTGTCTCACAAGTGGAAGTAATACAAATTGGGAGGAGATGGGAGGGCTTCCTCGGCTGTGTTGCCCCAAATATGCCTTCCACTTAAGGTCTGCCTGCACTTGCATTGTTTTCTCTCTGGTACCAAACTAAAACATGGCTTTTAATTAAAGCCTCCTGAAACTAATTTCTTCCAAACCAGATACGCCAACTGCTGTAGCTTTTAAAGTGAGAACTAGTGTGGTGCTGTGGTTTGAGCATTTGATGAAGAACTGGGAAATCAGGGTTAAAATTTCTGTTCAGCTATGATCTTGGGTGAGGAGCCCCGGTGGCGAAGTGTGTTAAAGCACTGAGCTGCTGAACTTGCAGACCGAAAGGTCCCAGGTTCAAATCCCGGGGGCGGAGTGAGCGCCCGCTGTTAGCTCCAGCTTCTGCCAACCTAGCAGTTCGGAAACATGCCAATGTGAGTAGATCAATAGGTATCGCTCCGGCGGAAAGGTAACGGTGTTCCATGCAGTCATGCCGGCCACATTACCTTGGAGGTGTCTACGGACAATGCCGGCTGTTCGGCTTAGAAATGAAGATGAGCACCAACCCTCAGGGATCTTGTTAACAGCTTGTTTATTTTAACTTCTTTTTTACCGTGGGTTGTATGTTGTATGTATGTCTATGTGTTAAATGTTTTGATACAGCCGATGGGCTAATCAATAAAACGTGATTTGATTTGAACCCTCAGAGTCGGACATGACTGGACTTAACGTCAGGGGAAACCTTTACCTTTTTTTTATGATCTTGGATAAATCACACATTCTCAGCCTCAGAGGAAGACAAAGGCAAACCCCTCTGAACAAAACTTGCCAAACAAAAAAGCTCATGAAGATTGTCATGAGTCGGAAATGACTTGAAGGAACACAACAACAACAACAACAACAAGCGTTTCAAGCAGCTTTATTTGTTGCTTTGTTTAATACATTCTGATCTAGTTGAAACCCTGTAAGAAAGGTGGGGCATACATTCAATAAATGAATAAAATAATTATTTATGGATTCAGTCAGAAAGCATTTTACACTGTTTATGTTGTACTTCACCCTTAGACTCCATGATAATGGATATTATAGAAATATTTTAATAAATAGAAAGATAAATATGTTCCTGGAAACACAGAGAGATTTGACTGTATACCTCTGACAAGCATATCTGCCTAAATGTTTGGGTAGCTCTCTGAATTGCAAGCAACTCCCATTCAAATGAAACAGAACTAAGTAAAATCCTTCAGGATTGCGGTGTCATGTGTAAAAGAGACCTTAAGAGTTAGGCCTTTAAGCCTTCGAAGGCTGCTCTTTCAGCTATTTAAATTCCAGTCACCAGCGCAGCTCACTGTAATATATGAGAGTCAAAAAGAAGACCTCCCAAATTCAAGCAAAAGATGAAAATGAAATATTAACTTTTTTGCAGGATTACCAGAATCCCCATTATGCGTTGAAGTGCCTTTATAGTGCCTACTAAGATTTTTATTAGATTATGATAAAGCATCATCAATATTTCAAAGGGTACTCCTACCAAAGTTAACTCCTTTTAACATGAAGCATAAACTTTGCATTATATGGCTGTTTTTCCCTTAGAGGGGGGAACATTGAAGGCACTAAATGGTGAGGGCAAATAATGCATCTGCCATTAAGTACATCGACATCCTACTGATTTTAATGGAAGTCTCAGGCTTGATCTTAAGACTGAAACCTTGATTTAGGAATAAATTGACTTAAGAACAAACTCTGGAGAACTCAACAGAACACACATTGGAATAAAAGTGAGGAGGGCTGCATGTCATGGAAATCAATAGTAATACACTAAGATCCTCTGTAACTGTGGAATCCATATCTGCAGTTTCACTGACCTACAAATGGGAAGAAATTGTCTCTTTAAAAATCTGCTAGTCTTTCAGGTGATTCTGTTATATACAGTGGAACCTCGACTTAAGAGTGTCCAAACTTAACAGTGTTTTGAGTTAAGAGCCATCGCTCAGTCCTGGTTTTGCTTTGTCAAAAAAAAAATTGGGGGGTTTTGGAGGGCCGGACCAGATTAATAGCATTTCAATGGGAAAATTTACTTTGAGAAAAAAAGCAATTTGAGTTAAGAGCTCAGTCATGGAACAAATTAAACTCTTAACTCAAGGCATCACTGTATTATATTTACAGAATTTATTTATTTACAGTATTTATATTCCGCCCTTCTCACCCGAAGGGGACTCAGGGCGGATCACATTGCACACATATAAGGCAAACATTCAATGCCATATAACATAGAACAGAGACAGAGACAGACACAGGCACTGGCTGGCCTCGAACTCATGACCTCTTGGTCAGAGTGATTTGTTGCAGCTGGTTGCAGCTGACTGCTAACCAGCCTGTGCCACAGCCCGGCCCATTTTTCTTGGAAGAGCAACGTTTTTAAGAACTAGTGCCAGATGGAGCACTAGCGCAAGAGTACAGGGCTTTGGGGCTTCAAAGGTGTAGCCTCCGTGCCTCGCGCTCTTTTCCACTTTGGGAGATTGTTGCCTGCTTTGCTCTTATCCGCTTTGAGGAACTTTGGGTTAGCTGATTTTGTGTGTTTTTTATTCCTGGTATGTTTGGCTTCATGAAGAGAGAGAGGGAGAGAGAGCAAGAGAGGGAGAGAGGCTGGAATTAGTACAGTATGAAGAAAACGATGCTTCTGCCTCTTCACTTTGTGTTTTATACTTCCTTGCCACAATTTTGTGCTTTTACCATTTTAAAGTTGATCTTTCTTTTTATTGTTCCATGTGAATTTGCAGTTATACATTATTTGTTATTTATAAAGTACATTTTCTTATTTCAAAACACATAACAAAAAATTGGGGGGTTTCAGGGGGTCGGAACAGATTAATAGCATTTCAATGCATTTCAATGGGAAATTTAACTTTGAGATAAGAGCAATTTGAGTTAAGAGCTCAGTCATGGAACAAATTAAACTCTTAACTCAAGGCATCACTGTATTTTCCTTGGAAAGTACAGTAGAGTCTCACTTATCCAAGCTAAACGGGCCGGCAGAAGCTTGGATAAGCGAATATGTTGGATAATAAGGAGGGATTAAGGAAAAGCCTATTAAACATCAAATGAGGTTATGATTTTACAAATTAAGCACCAAAACTTCATGTTATACAACAAATTTGACAGAAAAAGTAGTTCAATACGCAGTAATGTTATGTTGTAATTACTGTATTTATGAATTTAGCACCAAAATATCATGATATATTGAAAACATTGACTACAAAAATGGCTTGGATTATCCAGAGGCTTGGATAAGTGAGACTCCACTGTACTATAGAATTGCATTGAACAGCCTAGGAAATTGCTAGAGAGGATACCTTTCTAGCAATCTCTAAGTCATTCAGTGCAAGGCTTTTGTCTGTTGAGATTGTAAATAAAGTTGTATCCATGATCTTAGGTAAATATGGTCCAGGTGGAAAAACATCTGCAAGGATCTTACTGTTCCTGTTTTGTTTAAATATATGCTGGACTATTTATTTATTTATTTACAGCATTTATATCCGCCCTTCTCACCCCGAAGGGGACTCAGGGTGGATCACATTACACATATAGGCAAACATTCAATGCCTTGACATAGAACAAAGACAAAACAAATGCAGGCTCCGAACTGGCCTCGAACTCATGACCTCTTGGTCAGAGTGATTGGTCTCAGCTGGCTGCTCACCAGCTTGCGCCACAGCCCGGGCACAAGCTGGTGTTCGTTCTGATGAGGTGTTGTAATGGAAAAGACGAATAAAACATTAAAAATGATAGAACAATGAGTGGTGCTGTTAATTAATTAATGTGCACATTTCTATTATTTTTCAGCACTCCAGAAGGCAACCTATGTAGACTAGAAGACTTAACTATAGTCTTGCCCTTAATAGGGCAAGATCCATCAGACAGTTCGGGAAAACTGAAGTTCTGTAAAACCAAAGTTCACTGAAAAGAGTAAGCTTCAATGGGTGCCTCTTCTATTTGGATTCTGGGCTTCAGTTTCACTTTGCTGAAAGTCCTCTAGGAAATTAACTTTCTTGTAAAGTTCATGTTTCATTCCTGTGGAACTTAACTGTAAATTATGATGCTTTAGTACAATGAGAGGGAGGTGAAGACCTTATGTGTTAGAGGTGGGAAGAGGTGGAAGGAATTGTTCTCACAGGAATTTTATTTTTAAAATATCTGCCATTGACTGCAATCTGGTCCACACCAAGGTTTTGGGGTGTGTGCATTTTCCCCCCAAATGCTCTTCAGAATTATCCTTGTGTTCTTTAGTCACCTCCGTCAGGAATAATTATCAGCATCCAGAAAGGGTTGAACTCCTTTGAAGGGAAGGGAATACTTGTCTGAAGGGTGGCAGGATTTTAACAAGGGTGTTTGGCAAGGCCTCCTAAAGTATAGCATGGCTATGCTCTCTGAAGAATTCCTTTTTATATGCTGAACTGCAGACAACTCCTGTAATCTTGCCAAAAAACCAGAATAAGGATTAAAAATAAAATGTTAACTTGAAATGTGTGAATCGTTTTGATTTGCTGATAACACCTCGTGCAGTCAAAGCCGTATTCGACAATGACTTGTAACACATTCATTTATTGAGCTTAACACTGTCTTAAAAGTTCTCCCAAAAACTTTTTAGGGGACATTCTGGTTTAGCAAAATAACTTGATGTTAGTAGCCAAATGGAAGATTTTATTCCCATTTAACAAAAGGAGAAGGAGAAAAGAAGAAGGGCTGTCAAATACATGAGCAATAAAGAACGACTTCCAAAAAATATTCTTTTCTTTTTTTCCGATTTCTGTGGTGAACGTATCTCTCTGGACTTGGATTTCATTATCTTGAATTGGTTTAATTTTTCAGAAAGCGCTAGCTAAATTAGCTCAGAAAGCACTTCAAAAAGCAAAGCGGTCAATTTGAAACTTCAAGGAAATTACATGCCCTGAAATGTGTGACCGCATGCAACCAATTTTAGATTGTCAAATTAGCAAATGGTTGCCTCCATCCAGCAATCTCCTATGGCCAGAATTGGAAAAGTGTTTGCCTTCCAGAAGTTGCAACTGAAAGCAGCTCTCCCCAGTAAATCCACTTTACTGAGGATGATGGAAGTGGCAGTCCTGCAATATCTACAGCACTACTTCTTAAATGGTGGGTTCTGACTCCAAATGAGTCCTCCTTAGCTCAATATTGACAGAAACAATAGTCTCTTTCGGGAGGGATTGTGATGTCTGAACTTGAAGCTTTGTCATGGAACTGCTGGGACTATTTGCAACTAATCAAACCTACCAGAATGGCTGCAGACCAGATGAAGAAACTGTTGTTTGCTCCCGTAACAAATGATGACTAGTGATTTCCATGTCAATGAGATGAGATTTTGTGATTTAGCCTGAGCATCATAAAGATGCTGTCCAACAAGAGTTAACAGAGTAGGCAAAGAGTATGCATCCCATCTGAAATCTTGTGGCTGCCTTCAGCAAAATTCTGGGACTTGTAGTTTAGGGGAGAGGCCTATAATAATAATAATAATAATAATAATAATAATAATAATAATAATAATAATAATAATAATAATAATAATAACCGCACTACAAACTAGAGCTGACAGCTGGCACAACAAAACATTGCATGGAAAGTTCCTTGACAAAATTGAAGGAAAAGCTGATAAGGAGAAGACCTGGCTCTGGCTCATGAATGGGACACTGAAGAAGGAGACGGAAGGCCTGATCCTTGCAGCCCAGGAGCAAGCCATCAGAACAAATGCAATTAAGGCCAAGATCGAAAAATCAGCTGATGACCCAAAATGCAGACTGTGCAAGGAAAACGATGAAACCATTGATCACATCCTCAGCTGCTGTAAGAAAATCACACAGACAGACTACAAACAGAGGCACAACCATGTGGCCCAAATGATTCATTGGAACTTATGCCTCAAGTACCACCTCCCAGCAGTAAAGAACTGGTGGGATCACAAACCTGCAAAAGTATTGGACAATGAGCACGCAAAGATACTGTGGGACTGACAAAGTTTTGGAACACAACACACCAGACATCACAGTTGTGGAAAAGACAAAGGTTTGGATCATTGATGTTGCCATCCCAGGTGACAGTCGCATTGACGAAAAACAACAGGAAAAACTCAGCCGCTATCAGGACCTCAAGATTGAACTGCAAAGACTCTGGCAGAAACCAGTACAGGTGGTCCCGGTGGTGATGGGCAGACTGGGTGCTGTGCCAAAAGATCTCAGCTGGCATTTGGAAACAATAGACATTGACAAAATTACGATCTGTCAACTGCAAAAGGCCACCCTACTGGGATCTGCACGCATCATCCGAAAATACATCACACAGTCTTAAATGCTTGGGAAGTGTTCGACTTGTGATTTTGTGATATGAAATCCAGCATATCTATCTCGTTTGTTTTTTCATAATAAAATATAATAATAATGATAATAATAATAATAATAATAATAATAATAATAATAATAATAAAAAAAAAAAACTTTATTTATACCCCGCCACTATCTCCCCGCGGGGACTCGGGGCGGCTTACATGGGGCAGTGGCCCAAAACAACATAAGGACAAATATAAGCAACATAATAAAAAGTAAAGGTTTCCCCTGATGTTAAGTCCAGTCATGTCTGACTCTGGGGATTGGTGCTCATCTCCATTTCTAAGCCGAAGAGCCGGTGTTGTCCGTAGACCCCTCCAAGGTCATGTGGCCGGCATGACTGCATGGAGCGCCGTTACCTTCCCACCGGAGCGGTACCTACTGATCTACACTCATTGGCATGTTTTCGAACTGCTAGGTTGGCAGGAGCTGGAGCTAACAGCGGCCACTCACGCCGCTCCCGGGGTTTGAACTTGGCACCTTTCGGTCTCCAGCTCAGTGCTTTAACGCACTTCGCCACCGGGGTTCCTAAGCAACATAACACAATCACAATATAAAAAAGATAAAACAGTAATACAATATATCAATTTAAACAACAATACAGGATAAAAAATTACATTTAAAACACATAAATGGTAAGACCGTAATAAATACGGGCCGGGCTGTGGCGCAGGCTGGAAAGCAAGCCAGCTGCAACAAATCACTCTGACCAAGAGGTCATGAGTTCGAAGCCAGCCCATGCCTGCGTCTTGTCTCTGTTCTATGTTATGGCATTGAATGTTTGCCTTTATGTGTGCAATGTGATCCGCCCTGAGTCCCCTTCGGGGTGAGAAGGGCGGAATATAAATGCTGTAAATAAATAAATAAAATAAAAATACAGGATAGATTATTAAAAACCCTCTGGGGCTGATTAATTAATGACTATCTCCGAAGGCTTGCCGAAACATCCAAGTCTTCTGTTGTTTCCTGAAGGAAGATAGAGAGGGAGCCAGAGAGGTCCTGGGTTTCACTAAACTGCAAACCCCAGAATTCTTCAGGAGGCAGCCACAGGATTTCATAGGATATGGTTCAGCACCTGTGATCACTTCTTTAAAGTCTAGACTAAAACTTGGAGCCCCATTAACACGAAACCTACCATCCATCACTGACCACAACTTATAATTCTCCTGCACTAGAAAATCAAATGATTCTGAAGGATCAATCTGGTGTTGTTGAAGGATACAAATACTTCCAGACTGCTGAATTTCCACAGTCAGGACAACACATAGGGAGGGCAGGTCACCCATATTCGTTTTCAATCTTCCCCATCTATCTTCCAGGTTCTCCACCTCCAGACTACCTCCCTCCAAGATATCTGCCCACCTATGGCTTGGATACTTGACAGTGTCTAGCAAACCAATCCAAAGTGTTTTGGCTGAATTCCAAATAGGTCTGGCCTTGCTTTTCTGTAGCACCTTCTGAACCATCCATAATGATAATGTGACCTCTGTCTTATCTAGACACACACAGTATACATACACACACAGTGTGGAGAGGACCAGCTAGGGTCTGTCCTCTGCTCATAATGCTCTCATCATGGCAACCACCACTACTGCTCTCAAGTGTTTGTTTACACTC
Organism: Anolis carolinensis; assembly: GCF_035594765.1. Taxonomy (NCBI): domain Eukaryota; kingdom Metazoa; phylum Chordata; class Lepidosauria; order Squamata; family Anolidae; genus Anolis; species Anolis carolinensis. The sequence continues at coordinate 216,556,817 of NC_085841.1, forward strand.
TTGGGAGAGTGAAGTAGGCTCTCTTTCTACCCTCTTTTAATCATACTGTTGTACCTGTTCCTGAACTCTTGACAATAAAAGCCACTTAATGACAACAGTGCTGCCAGTGGAACAATTGTATGTCCTTTTAAATGACCTATAAAACTCTGATCAAACACCATGGTCAGGAGAAAGAGAGTGAAATTTGATGGTGAGGGGCCTTTTTAGCGAGGCTAACTCCGAAGAAGAAGAAGTCGGGAAAAAATTATACTGCTCAGCACCATTCTGTTTTGCATTAGGTAGAGATGGTGAACTTTGACATTAGCTGCTGTGTATAATATCATTTGTTCTGACTAGAGAGAGTTTGTTCAATTTCTTTCACTTTTTCATATGAGGAGTCTGACTAAGGTTTCTTTACTCATTAGTTGGAGGTGGATCAACAAATTGATGACTGACAGAAATGACAGCAAACAAAGAATGAAAAAGTTGCCTTGGGAAGGAAACCATCATTTTCTTACCTTGTGAAAAGTATCATACATATTGACTAGACTATAGCCTCAATCCAACATCCAGTTAGCACAGGCATAGGAAAACTTTGGCCATCCAAGTGTTTTGGACTTCAACTCCCACAATTCCTAATACCCAGTAAGCTGACTGGGATTTCTGGAAGCTGAAGTCCAAAACAACTGGAGGGTCGAAGTTTGCCCATGCCTGCTCTAGCAGAACATAAATACAGTAGAGTCTCACTTATCCAAGCCTCGCTTATGTTTTCAATATCTATATATATAAAAGAGTGATGGCATCACGGCGATCCACAAAACAACAAAACTACAGGCCCCCCAACCTCGAAATTTGACAACACAACCCATCATCCACGGCTCTAGGTTGATACAACAAAAAGAAAAGAAAAATAAAGTCCTAATTAGAGGGAGAGGAATAATTGTTTTTATCCAATTGCTGCCAGTTAGAAGGCTAAGCTCCACACATAGACCCCCTCTATTGTCACCACTTTCACAGTACACAAACAACCAAACACATACTAAACATAAAGACAACCATACAACACACATTCAATGCCACCACTACCTCAACAATTTCTCACCAACACCACCAGACAATACCACAGCAACGTGTGGCTGGGCACAGCTAGTATCATTATATTTTGGTGCTAAATTCGTAAATACAGTAATTACAACATAACCATAGATGTGGGCAAAACATCAGGAGAGAATACTTCTGGAACATGGCCACACAGCCCGAAAAATGCACAACAACCCTCTGCATAAAATGCTGTCTTGCAAAGCACCAAAAATGTACCAATAATCAATTGCCACATGAGAAAACTGGCACTACACATCTAGCAAACATGTCATACTGCTGTGTAAGTGTGCCCTGTTCTATCATCTATTTGGCAACACAACCGGAGGTGACATGGGTGTAAATGAGCCCCTATCCTCATTGCCGCCTCCTCTCTCTGGCTCACGATGATGAGGAGACTCCGCACAAAGTTCTTCCTTTGCATTCTACAAGACATTTCAATATCTCAAATGCACAACTCCTCTCCTCTTCAAGAGATTGATGGAATAAAATTTTGTGTCTGAAGCACGTGTCTTTTTTTCCAGCATCTGCCCACAGGGTGAGTTCAGGCTGGTAAAGAATATCAAACCCAAAGAGGCAGGTGATCATTAGCGTACAAACTGAAATTCCTCATGCTTCGAGACGTTTGTTTGCTAGAGTCAGAAATATGAATGTTGCATTGTTTTTAAAGAAAGCTTAAGGCCAGATGAGTAAAAATATCAGGCAGAAAATAAAAGGGTAAATGAGGCACTGCGGGCCCTATTCTGTTAACTCATGAGTCCATTTTATATGCAATTTAAATGGAAGAGCTTTAAATTGGCTCCCTAGTTTGTGTTATTCTGTTCGGGTATTCTCCCTTTCCACATATATGCTGATTTCATATTCATCTTGATGCAACATAGAGCAGAGATCATGCAAAATGGGAGGGCTGGGAAAGGATAATTCTGGGAAGCTCAGGTGAAGATGTTACCGCTTCTCCAAATCATGCAATGTTTATGTTATGTTACATATCCACAAAAGTACTTTACAGTTTTAAGCTGGGACACTGATGTTGTCCCACTCGGTAAATTCAGAGTTAAAATTCACTTCTTTGCTTTGACTCTGACCTCACTTTGGTGAGGAAGCCAGCTGTAACAAAATAAATAATAATGGGGAGGGAGGGGAGTTGGCAAAATAGATTCTGGGCCTTCCTACCTATATTAAGCATTCTCAAAGAGAAACATGTTTGATTCCAGGCATGCTTATTCAAAAGTTGCACTGATTTCAAAAATTTAGAGGTTTTGAAACCTCTAAGCTTAAGATCATAATCTTGGCAGAAATTCGAATTTAAGATTTGTTTTTAAATCTCCTGTTTCTAAATTAAATTATCATTAAGGATGGGGAAGGTAGGTTCTTCTGTATGTGGCTGGAATTCAGGGCCTATTATCTCCACCATTTGTTATACTGGATTAAGAAATTGTAGTTCAGAAGCATCAAGGAGACTACCTCTTTTGACAAATAGTATTAATTGCTGTAATATTGGAATTCAAGCCCGGTTTCAGAATATTGGATACACACCACATTTTTTTTGTTTTGTTTTTTAATACAAATTTTTATTTTTAAAAACACAAAAAATACATACCATAGACCAGGGGTCCCCAAACTATGGCCCGCGGGCCACATGTGGCCCATCAAAGCCTTTTATCCGGCCCCCACAGCACAAAGGCAAAAGGGGGTTGGGCTAAATGGCCCAAAGGGTCTCTTCCAACCCTCGTTGTTGTTGTTGTTGTTGTTGTTGTTGTTGTTGTTGTTGTTGTTGTTAACATTGAGGCTAGGTGGCCATCTATCAGGGGTGCTTTGCTTGTGCTTTTGGTCCACAAAGGCAGAAGGGGGTTGGGATTATTATTATTATTATTATTATTATTATTATTATTATTATTATTATTATCATTATTGCTCGGTGGCCAACTATAGTCCGGCCCTCCTACGGTCTGAGGGATTATGAACTGGCCCCCAGTTTTAAAAGTTTGGGGACCCCTGCCATAGACATACAAAACATTTACAATTCCCATCACCAACACGAGGATTGTTTTCTTTTTACATATTAATTTCTTTGTGAGACAATCTTTATATTTTTACCTTTATCCATTTTCATCCTATATACTATATAACATTTGTATCTTATTTCTTATGACTTGATCTCCAGATTGATTCATGATATAGTTCTTTACCCTTGTCCATCTTTCTTCCATTTCTCTTGTTCTATTTTCATTAGTTTTTACATTTAGTTTCACATTCATAATTTCAAATTCCATTTGCTCCACCATATATTGGTACCATTTACTTACTGACCATTTTGACTTATCTTTCCACCCTAATACTATTACTGCTTGTGCACATTCAATTATTGCTTCTTTTATTTCCCTTTTATTTCCCGTTTCCTCTCTTTTCCCTAATACCGCTATTTCCTTTGTTATGACCCACTCATTTCCTAGTATTTGATTTGACTCATTTTGTATAGTCTGCCAAAAATGTTGTACATATTCACACAAAAAAAGGATACACACCACATATGCATGGTATTACCCAAATACTGAAAGGTCTGAACTGGTTCCTAATTTATTTCCAGTCCCAATTCACAGTCTCAGTTTTCACCTTTAAGGCCCTAATGATTTTGAGGTCCCAGTAATCCATCTCTTCAGATGCTATGATTTTCAAGACATGCCCTTGAAGTCCTTCTTGAGAGAATTGCTTTTAGGTTATGAAATGCACTCCCCATAGAGAGATAATCTGTTTTAGGAAGAGTATGAAGACATCTCTTTTTAAACTGGCTTTGAAAATATGTTTGATACTTACCAGTACAATGAAGTTTTGAGTGCCACCAGGAAGAGTAGTTATCAGTAGCAGGACACTAGGAGTGTATGATGGAGTAGTTTGAGTATTGGACTGCATAATTCTGCTCAGTCATAGAAACCCACTGGATGACCTTGGGCATGTTACACTCTCAGCCTCATGAGAAAGCAAGACAAATCCTCTCTGAACAAAACTTGCCAAGCAAACCCCATGGTAGGGTTATCATATGTTGAAAACAACTCAAACACACACAGAAGTAACAACCAGAAGAAAAACCATGTCTATGTATATATGTATGTCAGATACGAATTTTGCATTCCCGACTGAACTTTCCCAAATTTCTAGCACTGCAGTAACTTGAAATTTCAGTTGAACATTTATAAATGGAATTTGAGCTCCAACGAAAAGGAACAGGCAAAGTTCCAAGAGAATATGAGCACAGCAAATACAAGAGTTCTAGCTGTGAATCTCAGTGTTATTCTGAAATGCTAGAAATTTGGGGACTGAAAGAAAATTTCACTGGGCAGGCAAAATTCTTATTTGAGAAAGGCCAACAACTTCTTCTCTGCTCCCACTGCAGAGTTCTCATTTCTTGTTGCACTGACATATTAGCTGGATAGGGAAATAAACCTTTTTTAAAAATCATTCTAGAATGGAATTTCTTCATATTATTTTTGCAAATGTTTTGCAACTCTCAATTTTCCAGTTGTTGCTGTTCTTGTTAGTAGTACCCGGCCCAGGCTGTGGTGCAGGCTGTTGAGCAACCAGCTGCAGCAACAAATCACTCTGACCAAGAGGTCATGAGTTCGAGGCTAGCTCGGAGCCCCGCATTTGTCTTGTCTTTGTTCTATGTTAAGGCATTGAATGTTTGCCTTATATGTGTAATGTGATCCGCCCTGAGTCCCCTTCGGGGTGAGAAGGGAGGATTATAAATACTGTAAATAAATAGTATAATTACTATATCAAGTAGGAAATTTAGGTACCACTTATATGTGGGGAGGCTAATTTACGACACTATAAAAACCACCCAGTTGGAATGAGGAAGTTACCGTCGCAGTGGATAATGAAGCAGCTGCTCTCCCTGAGGCCGGAATCAAGCATGCCCTCAGGAAGCTGGAAGCTGGAGAAGGTTTAAATTGCCTCTGTGTCTGTCTCTGTCTCTGTCCTAAGTTATATGGCATTGAATGTTTGCCTTATATGTGTGCAATGTGATCCACCCTGAGTCCCCTTCGAGGTGAGAAGGGCGGAATATAAATACTGTAAATAAATAAATAAATATGCCAGCTTTCCCCCAATAACGGGAAAAAGAGGTGATTACAAAGATATTTCAGACAAAAAAAATCAACATAAAATATTAGAAAAAAATATAAAAGTTATTTAAAAATACAATTTAAAATTCATTCAAACGCTAAAAAATCAACAAAACAGCATCACACACATGGAATTGTAGAATCATAGAATCATAGAGTTGGAAGAGACCTCATGGACCATCCAGTCCAACCCCCTGCCGAGAAGCAGGAAATCGCATTCAAAGTACCCCCGACAGATGGCCATCCAGCCTCTCTTTAAAAGCCTCATTAAACCATTGAAAGAACATCCTATTCAATTCGTAAAAGACTGATAGAATAGAAATATTTTTATTTTCTGGAAGAAGGGGAACTTACAAGGACCTATCTTAGTCTCCCTAGGAAGAAAGTTCCAAAATCTGGGCGAAACCACCGAGAAGCCCTTGTTCCCACCAATACAACAGACTCATTCAGAGGTCTTGCAACGTTAACAAACTTACATAGAAATATAGCCTAGACTCTTAACTCACCATTGTTCTTAATTGAAGAGCCTTAAATATATGTGATAATTCCTTTAGTGTGGGATTACTGTGTATACTCGAGTATAAGCCTAGTTTTTCAGCCGTCTTTTTAAGACTGAAAAAGCCCCCCTCGGCTTATACTTGGGTGAGGGTCCTGGTGGGCTTATATTTGGGTCAGCTTATACTCGAGAATATATGGTACATTTATTATTTTTCTCTATTATTATTATTGATATTATTACATTTATTATTTTTCTCTATTATTGTTGCTACTGTTACATTTATTTTACTCTATTTTATTATTATTAATACATTTATTATTTCACTCTAATATTATTATCTTATTATTTATTATTTTACACTGTTTATTAATATATGCATTATTTTTCTGTATTATTTATTATTGTTATTATTATTATTACATGTATTATTTTACTCTATTATTATTAAAAGGATACATAAGCACATTTACATTTAAGAAGATGAGGATAATGATTTGATCAGAGTTGGGCAGTCTTATCTTAAATTTGAGCTTTATGTAATTTTATTGGTATCTATTTTTATTTCTGAAATTTACCACCCTCGGTTTATACTGGAGTCAATGTTTTCCCAGTTTTTTGGGGGTAAAATTGGGTGCCTCGGCTTATATTCGGGTCGACTTATACTCGAGTATATACGGTATATCAAAAACTTTCTGGAAATTCAAGGATCCAATGTGTACAATTCTACACCAATTTTTCAGAGTTGCATTCAACAGGTATTGCACCCTGTGCTCACTTTGGACTTCCTGTTACTTTTCCACACATATAAATTATATCTGATATCATTATGATCACTGTTTCCTGTGAGTTCAACTACATTCATGTCTCACACCAATTGACCTTAAGTCCAGCATCATTTTTCCTCTAATCAGTTCCATGACTATTTTAGGATACAGTCATTTAGGATATCTACCAGTAGAGATGGTACCTCAATGTCAGGCCCATAGCCAGGAAAAAATTCTGGAGAGGGTTGAAACTTTTTTCCCCCAAGATGTCTTTTCAAGCCAGTGTCTTCTGATCTGGGACGAGATCTCAAAAAAGTCCTGAAATTACCATCATTGTGCAAAGGTTCTTCACGGGTAATAGGTCCTTAATCTTAGCTCCTTCTTTAAGCCAGTTCTTGTTGGCCAGAAAAGACAATCATTTCCAGAATTGGCAGAAGTTTATTTCTGATTTCTTCTGATTTCTTTTTATTTTCTTTATCATGATGACGAGTTACATCAAGATGTACATCCATTGTGAATTAGCAAGAAGTTTTCAGCCAAGCACAAGTTTCCTGATGGTACTGTTTTTTGGTGTCTTTTGAAGACTTCTGCTGCATTTTTCCATTTCACAAATGGTTTAGCAATCCATGCACCAAGCTTTTGGTTACCACCTTTACCCCCACTTTCTCCTTCAATCACCACACCATACTTATAGAGTGCACCTTGTAGATAAAACCAGGAAAATCTGCTGAAACATTTGGGTTGAAAACTTAGGCGCCTCTTCTTATCCACAGGAAATGTATATCCTGGCAATGGTGTCTATGGATTTTACACTAACTGAGCTTTCACTTGGTCATCAGAAACAGTCTTGTTCATATAGTCCAAGATTTAACAATGGCATAGCTTCTTCTCTTTGCTCCTGTTCCATGGTTTATTTGGCAAGGCTTGGATTAGATGAACCAGTGGTAGAAACCTCAGTTTTCACCAGCAATCCAAGTCAAATCCTCCTCTCCATCCTGTGCCTTAGCCTTTGCCTGCCAGCTGCAGGTAGACCAATTTGGTCACTTCCACTTTGTCTGCTATAGCTGCTATTGCAATGTAAATTGGTAGAAAGGTGGGTAATGACAATATGAATAATCAAAATTTGAGATAGTGCTTGCAGTTCTGGGAGGACTCTAATTTTTGCTTCTCATATACTTGGCAGGTTAACCAGTTTAAATTAAAATTAACTATGTCGATTATAACTATGACTTGTTTAATTGTTTTTAAATTGTGTTGTCTGATGTCAAAATTGTTATTTTATGATTTTATGTGATTATATTGGGCTTGTTCCCCGTGTGAGCCGCCCCGAGTCCCCTGCTGGGGAGACGGAGGCGGCATACAAAAATACACTTATTATTATTATTATTTTATTGTATGACACAGCAAACAAGATAGACATGCTGGATTTCATATCACAAAAATCACAAGTCGAACACTTCCCAAGTGTCTAGGACTGTGTGATGTATTTTCGGATGATGCACACAGATTCCAGTAGGGTGGCCTTTTGCAGTTGACAGATCATAATTTTGTCAATATCTATTGTTTCCAAATGCCGGCTGAGATCTTTTGGCACGGCACCCAGTGTGCCCATCACCACCGGGACCACCTGATTATTATTATTAGTAGTAGTAGTAGTAGTAGTAAACCGGGTTTTTTTACCTGAAAATTTTCAGGGATGGTTTGAACCCCTAAATCACTCCCTTGGCTACAGGCTTGCTCAATCTTATGACTGGAGCATGAATAAGAATTAGATGTAGTGATGTCAGTGTTGCATTATGACTTTGGAGATGTGGATTTGAATCCCTGCTCAGTCATGAAATGTCCCTAGTTGCCCTGGACATACTACACACCCTCGGCCTCAAAAGAAGGCAAAAACAAATCCCCACTGAACAAATCTTACCAAGAAAACCCTTAAATGTGAAAGCCCACAACAGCAATGCCATTTAAAAATATATTTCAGTTATGTAAAGAGGTACATGGTTTAGGGACTTTATCAGACACAAGTCCTCCCCCCTTTCCACACACTTCTAAGACATTTCAGGGATGAAGTGCCACTGAAAGCTTCACATGATGTAAAACAACTACTGGTTGTCATCTGTATTTACGAATTTAGCACCAAAATATCATGATGTATTGAAAACATTGACTACAAAAATGCATTGGATAATCCAGAATGTTGGATAAGCGAATGTTGGATAAGTGAGACTCTACTGTATTGAATTTGTTGCAATGCCTTATTATTGTTTGATGTCAATGTTTATTGTGTTTCTATTTAATTTATGGTAGTTTTATTTATTTGTTGGTTGCACTTTATGGCATGGAATATTTGCCGCTGTATGCTGTAAACCGCCCTGAGTTGTGTGATTGGGGTGATAGAGCGAGATACAAATAAAGTTATTTATTTATTTATTTAATTTTATAAAATATAATTTTAAACAGACCATCCTCACATTTAGTGATGAAGGAATAATATGGGGGAGATGACAATGAAATATAGATTTCTCAAATGAACCCTGAGAAGATATTATAACGTAAAAGTGGAAAGTATGACTTGCAATACTCCCTGACCTTTTTTGCTGGGCTGAAAAAGAAACTCACTGTTTTGCCATTTTAGATTTTAGATTGACAACCAAACATTGCCACAACATCTGCACCTGCACTGAAGTCTGCTGGCAGCAATCTTCGCTCAAGAATTTGTTCTGATGGCATTGACATCCTTCGTGATCTGTCTAAAAAGACAACCAAAATAAGCATTTTTGTAACAAGTTCCATGGCAGCACTGTACAGCCTCCTGCTGGAAAGTTTTGTTTTTGGCAAACATTCGTGAAGACACCAATGCAAAAATAGGCATGTTCTTAAATGTTTTTCAAAGTATGTGTAGTCATGCTTTGTTTAAGAACTACCTATATTTGATATAGAGTAAATGATCAGTGAAATTTCTTTCAGCAACTATTATCCTAGTCAACTTTGTCCCTTGGTGCCATCTTGTGTTGATACTGCATTCCACCTTTTCTTGTGTTCCAATAAAAATCTCTTTTTGATTGCTTTGTTTCTCTACACAAGAAATACAGTTAAAGTCATCTAATGATCAAACAAATTGTTTAAAAAATAACAACATGGATGGACAAAGTATGCTGACAAATAACATACCTTTATGATAAGCTAGCAAAGTGAGTGGCAATGTAATCAGGTCTCTGACTCACTCACACTAAAGTTTGTATCCTAACTCTCTTGCCAGTTGTTGGGAAATATAACCATGGACTTAATTTTCCACTACTAAAATTAATATTTAAAATTGGTTTCATGAGACTGTCAGTTCAGTCAAGGTAAGTGATACAGAAACGTTATTTCAGTGTTTACAAAAAGAAATTTAAATGACTTATTTTATATAAAACTGGGCTGTGTTGCCTTTTTTCAAAGCATAAAACAATTGCTAGCTGTGGGATTCAGGAAGCTATAGTCCAAAAACGGTTTTTTTTAATGCTTTATTGTAGAAAGGCTTTATTGCAGGGGATGTAGTCTAAAACTTCCATCTATGAACTGGAACCCAAGGTTCTGTGTTCTACTCAGATCGCCCCACTGTAGTAATAGAAACTTCATCCTAAAGATTGAAGTAATATTAAAAATGTATTTGAAAAAACTGTTTAAAAAGTCGTGTTTTTCAGTGTTGAAAACCCCTGACCAAAAAAAAAAAAAAAACCTGGACTGATGTGAATCTTTGTAGTTTGGGACTTTTTCCACAGAAAGTTCACATGTGGTTGTTTTCTGCAGTAAACAATATTTTCCTGTGCAGAAATGCTGTTTCCCATGCAGATATTTTTAGGGGCTTATTCTGTGCAAAATTCACACATAGCTGATTTGCATAGAAAAATGTCTTTTTAAAGTATCACAATATCAAAATATTTTTTTCACAGAAATATCATTTCTTGCTTCACAGGCTGTTTTCTGTGCAAATGAACCATGTGTGATTTTAAAATTCTATTTATTATTTTTATTCTTGCAGAGTAAGTCTTGGATTATGAATCGGCTTCAAAAACTGGTTTTCAGACTCTCTCACAGCAGGAAGAAAATCACTAAAATTGTTTGCTGCTTCCTTTGAGAAGAAGCTTAGTACAAACTACTGTAGTCTTTCATCTGGATGGGGGTATGTATGTGCTCCAAAATATTCAAGATTCAAGGGATTGTCATTCCTGAACAGAACAGACATTCTCTACAAGACTGAAAGAAACGGCAGAGTGATCCTTCAGCCAAAACGTTATCAAGTTAAATTTACCATTGATTACTATGGGAGGGTCTCTCCCCTGCCTCCCTTCTTCTTTCCACATCTCCAGTTAATAGGGTTTAAAATTGTTTAGATGCATCATGCTTCTGATGTCTATGCTCTTGGGTTGACAGTTATAAATATTCATAGTTTACTACAAAGCTATATGACCTACTGCTCCATATGTGGATATCTGACCTCAAGATATGTCACAGGCTTCCATATGTGAAACATTAGGTCATATACCTCTGAATGTCTGTGCACATATGTTTTTGTACATGTGGGCATGATTTGTCCCTGTGTTACAATTATGCATTATTTTATGTAAAAAGGGCAAGGTTTTTTTAAAACTAAATGCAGCCAAAAACAATTTAGAATTTTATTTTAAGAAACTGTTATATAGACAGTGTGTAACAAATTTAGATTCATGTTTTGATATAGATAGGTTGAACTGTGTTTAAAAACTCAATATAAATCCACTCTTCTCAAGACATTTTAGATTTGCAAAATATCTCTTGATTTTACTCCATTCTTGTTTGCTCCAGAAACCAACCATGAAATCTTGCAAGTCAACAGGATTTCATGTGTGTGTGTGTGTGTGAGTGTGTGTGTGGACTGTGCAAAACTTCACTTGTGCCTCGTTTGTTTTATCCATTTTGTAAGATTCATACATATGACGCAATACTGTGTTCCCTCACTACTTCGCGGTTCACTTTTCACGGATTCATTGTTTCGCGGTTTTTCAATAAACTCTAAAAGACTATTATAAATAATAAAAAATTACAATTTACAGCCTATGGAAGGGAGGAAGGAGAAGCCAAAGGAAGAGAAAAGGAGCCCAAGTGGCAACGGGAGCAGAAGGAGGCGATTTATCAACACAACGATTGGTTGATAAAGACTTAAAATAGTGTATAACTACTAAAAGAATGTATAAATATTAAAATAAATATAGTGTCCCTACTTTGCGGATTTTCACTTATTGCGGGTGGTCCTAGAACCTAACCCCAGTTAGGTTCTAGGTGAGTGAACACTGTATTACGAAACATGGGTGGCACCCATTCAAAAAACTTAAGATTCAAGACACTGACCTATGACTTTTTGGAAGAGTTATGAAAGTCTCATAAATGGCTCCTGGTCTCCAACATGGGTGCTGCTTCTCCTGCAAAAGGGTTGGGTTTGGTTCACCCAAAGGACCCTGAGGAGGATGGTGAGATCAGAGTAGGTGTTAGCCCCACTTTTTCCTCAAATGGGGTGGCGAGGAGGGAAGGGAAGCATGGATGCCTGGCTAGATAGCCACGTAAGGAAGAAGCCCCTCCGGCATGGCCCAGAGAGAGATAGGCCAAGACCACCCTCACACTGAGTCTTTAACACAAGCAGCCCCAGTAGTCTAAAGTAAGCAGAATACTGGGAAATGTAGTTTAGGGCAGGACCTTTTGAATTCTCATGAGAGTACTCGCCTTCCCAAACTACGTTTCCTCAATGAAAGTTTTGGTGTTCATTCTCTAAAACAGTGGTTCTCAACCTGAAGTCCCCAGGTTGAGACTTCAACTCCCAGAAATGGTCTTCAACTCCCAGAAATCCTAACAGCTGGCGAACTGGCTGGGAACCACTGCTCTATAAGGATTTTAAGATAAAGGGGGATTATTGGGAGTTGAATCAATCTTGTGAGGTAGGCAAAGTTGAGATGCAGTAACTCCAAAGTTTACCTGGTAGGTTTCCCATTATTATTATTATTATTATTATTATTATTATTATTATTATTATTATTATTATTTTATTATGACACAGCAAACAAGATAGATATGCTGGATGATGATGATTATTATTATTATTATTATTATTTCAAAGGCTAAATGAGCATCTGTTGACAGTGCTTTGACAGTGCATTTCCTGCCCAGTAGACGGGGGTTGGATTGGATGGCCCCTGGGGTCTTCTAGTGAAATTGTACTGCTAAGTTTATGTTGGTTAAAGTTCCCTAAAAATCAGTGGATGTGCAAATCTTTCTGAAACTTGGTGGAAAAGATGCCCTGGTTATGCTGTATCATTAAAAATAGAAATTCAATTAAATAGGTCTTGGAGGTTTTTTATAAAAACTTCTTTAAATTCTCAAAAATCAGTGGCTATGTGAAACGTTCAGAAATCTTTCTGAAACTTGGGGGGGGGGAAAGATGCCTTGGTTATGCTGTATAATTGAAAATAGAAATTCAATGAAATAAGTCTTGTAGTTTTTTTTAAAAAAATGTTGTTCATAAAAACTTCTTTAAATTCTCAAAAAGCAGTGGATATATGAAATGTTCTGAACCTGGGAGGGGGCATAACAGTGGTAAATGTGTTCTATCATTGCAGCAAGTTTCATCCTGATAGCTCTAAAAATGAGGGAGAAAGGAGCCCCAGAAACTTCCCCACTTGCACAATTACATAACGAAAAAATAATGAAAATGTTGTTATTTGTTATAGTTATGATATGAACCTCTTACAATATTTTAGAAACACTTTAGAAACGATCCCCCTAATTTAGTAATGAATATTGAAACATTTTTTTTCATTGTTCACACAATATTGGACACAATAATCAGCCTTGGCTTTAACAATGGCATACACATCTAGTAAGTCACTAGTACATGGAAAGTATGTAATGCCAATTCTTTTAGCACTTCTTGTAGATGTAATCAATATCACACGATGATGGCACTTGGATATGATGGTGACTACCCTGACTCTGTTCTGTAAAAGTATGAGATTTGTAGTTTGGTGTCTGAAATTCTCAGCTAGAGATAGCTATATGGCATATCCTTGAATTATAGCATTAGATGTGTTGTCGAAGGCTTTCATGGCCGGGATCACAGGGTTGTTGTATGTCTTTCGGGCTGTGTGGCCATGTTCTAGAAGTATTCTCTGCAGCTGTGGACAAGTATACATAGGGACCACCGCACCGCCCAAACAAGAGTCAAAGAACATGAAAGGCACTGCAGACTAATTCAACCAGAGAAATCAGCCATAGCAGAGCATTTGATGAACCAGCCTGGACACAGAATACTATTTGAGAACACAAAAATGCTGGACCATTCTAACAACTATCATGTCAGACTACACAGAGAAGCCATTGAAATCCACAAGCATGTGGACAACTTCAACAGAAAGGAAGAAACCATGAAAATGAACAAAATCTGGCTACCAGTATTACAAAACTCCAAAATCAAAACAGTAGATGGGAACCAACACAATAAGGACTTGACTGAACAAAGGATGCCCCCAGGCAAGGGACAAAACATTTCCAATGCCAATTAGGGTGATTAACTGAAACATTAATGCTGGCTCCCAGTGACAAAGAACTCTTGCCACACCTTGGACTATACACAGATATATATTCTTTCCTTTCCTTACTTAATTTATCCATACCTCACAACCTCTGAGGATGCCTGCCATAGATGTGGGCGAAATGTCAGGAGAGAATACTTCTGGAACATGGCCACACAGCCCGAAAGACATACAACAACCCTATAGCATTAGAGTTTACCAGCCTCAAAAAAATCCCAAGTACCTCAACAATCTGTGGATCCCAGAATGCCGAATGCTTACAGCTTTTGTACCAGTTTGCACTTTTTACCTTTGTCAACTTGATATAGACACAGGGTCTACTCCCATCCCAATTTGCACTTCCAAGAATTTGCAGCACTTTTATCAGTCACCTCGTGTTTACAATATTTATATGGTGCACCTTACCCAGTCTACTTTTACAACCTCTGTGTTTTAATCCATGTTTTTATTAGTTTTTGTCATTTGTTTTTATTGGGTAATGTTTAAATTTTTATAATTGTGCATGTCTCTTGTCTATTGTTGTGTTTTATATTGCTATTGTTTTTATTCGGGCTTGGCTCCGTGTAAGCCGCCCTGAGTTCCCTTTGGGGAGATAGAGGCGGGGTATAAAAATAAAGATATTATTATTATTATTATTATTATTATTATTATTATTATTATTATTATTATTATTATTATTACAGTGGGGTGAAATTGTGTTTGAACACTCCTGACAAAGTTTTACCACTGTAATTAACAGGACGTAAGCAAGGGCAAAGAGACTATGAACTTGTAAGGACTCGTGGCTCACAAAAGCCATACTTTAAGACTTACCAACATTGGACCAAGGACTAGTATTTATAAAGTATTTTAAACACAAACTCCAGTGTTCATTGTAAGTTAAGAAGAAGAGGGGATGAGATCTTAGGCTTAACCTATAGGAGGACCTGAGGAATCGTGCAGCATGCTGTCCAGCTTGGTGAAATAGGGAGCCCAAACAAAAAGACTAAGAAAGATCAGGCCTAATGAGCCTTTTGTAAGAAAGGGAAGGCAGAGAGCATCCAAATGAAAGAGTGACTGAGCAAAGCAAGGCTAAAGTGGATCAGCCACAATGTCACCAGATTGATCCAGGGTTCACAGACCATCAAATTGCTATTCGCAGTGGAGAGAAAGAGAAAAAGTGCTTGCAGGCAGAGCTTCCCTCAAGGTCTTATGTTTGTATCTGACACAATGAAAAGTAGACAAAAACAAGAAATGAATATATAAATAAAACAATATCCACACTTTGAAGATATATTTTTAAATAATTATTTGACATATAAAGTACGAGTGCATTCATGTAGAGTGGAAGAATTCCTAGAGTCTGTGAAATAGAAAAATACAACCAGGCAGTTCCTCTGGGAAAACAAAAGAACAGAAATGTCACAGTATCTATATGGTCTCTGAAAGGAAAATAGTTCTCAAAAGGTATGCCATGTTTGAAATGGAAAGGTATACAGTAGAGTCTCGCTTATCCAACGTAAATGGGCCGGCAGAACGTTGGATAAGCGAATATGTTGGATAATAAGGAGAGATTTAGGAAAAGCCTATTAAACATCAAATTAGGTTATGATTTTACAAATTAAGCACCAAAACATCATGTTATACAACCAATTGGACAGAAAAAGTAGTTCAATGCGCGGTGATGCTATGTAGTAATTACTGTATTTACAAATTTAGCACCAAAATATCACGATGTATTGAAAACATTGACTACAAAAATGCGTTGGATAATCCAGAATGTTGGATAAGCGAGTGTTGGATAAGTGAGACAACAACAACAACTCTTTATTGATTAGTCAGTTTTGACCATATCAAAACATGTAAAACATACAAAACGTACACCCTTACCCATACATACAGTAAAATCATGTAAAACAGTAAAACTATGTAAAAACAAGGCATCCTGGCCTACTAGCCTACCAACCCACTCCTTGGTAGTTGTGCAAGTACAGAATAAAAAGATTAAAATTAAGATTAATTATTCCCTTAAGGTAAGGTTTAAGCGGGGACAAGGGTAAATAAAACTAGTGGCTTAAGTGAGACTCTACTGTACCATGTTTTCAAATAATTCAGAATAATCCTGAGAGTGTAGACATCTTAATCTATGGGAATTGTTTTTGGCATTAAGTCAAAGAATCCCAGCCATTGGCTGTGCTTACTGGGACTTCTAGCACTGAAAATCCCAAGGAGTTAAAGGAAATTATAATTCCCTGTGATTCAATGAGTTTCATACTTAAGTGGGAATTCATTGAGTATCAGCTTGTGGCTCCCATATAATTTGCTCTTGGCTTTAGTAAAATATTTATGGGAACTCTTCTTTAATGATATTGGACCTTCTGTGGCACAGGCTGGAGAGCAAGCCAGCTGCAACCAGCTGCAATGAATCACTCTGACCAGGATGTCATGAGTTCGAGGCCCGCTCGGAGCCTATGTTTGTCTTGTCTTTGTTCTATGTTAAAAGGCATTGCATGTTTGCCTATATGTGTGATGTGATCCGCCCTGAGTCCCCTTCGGGGTGAGAAGGGCGGAATATAAATGCTGCAAATAAAATAAATAAAATTAAATAGTCCAGGACCCTGGACAGCTCCGTCAAAGGTCAAGTAGAAATCCAGAGTGGATTCACTGCCTAACTAACCTAGAAGCCACCAGACCGCACTGGGTCTCCCAACACTGTATCCACTGTACCACTATCTTCACTTGTTGGTGAAGAACTGCAACTGGATGCCAATACCTTGTGGCCTAAAAGACAATCCAAAATGCCTTTCCCACACCTACACCGCTTAATGTACAGCAATTCTGCTTCTCATAGCAAGAGATAGAAAGAAGCAAACAGAAGAAATTCCTTCGAAGTTTAGTGAGAATGCTAATGAACAAGTGCACAATTCCAATACAACATTACTCCCTACCCAAAAAGCAATAATCTATCATGAAGGCATGAGAAAGGGCTTTTTATTCCCATATTCATCACTGATATTATTGAATCACCCCTTTACCTTAGGCCAAGCCTTCATTTTTCAAGCCTCTCTGTCTTATGGTGATGTAAGTAGAAGACATTGTCTGTTTGTGGCAGGTTACAATATTTAGACACCTCGGCACCTCTGACTTGGTGGACTTATTTTTGATAAGTGGCACTTAAAAGTGTTAGTCTGAAGCATAAGTAGCTAATGCAAATATGTTACCGACCCCTACCAGAGTCAGCAATTATGCAAATATCCCAAGCCTTCATCTTTTATAATTAGATGTAGCTAGCTTATGGAGAACTCTAATTTTCAAGCTCACTCCTCATTGAAATGTTCCACCAAAACAAGAGAGAGAATGAGAGATTGGGCGAAGGTGGGGGGAGGGAGGGGGGGAGATTGGAATGGGTTTGAAATCAGATAAATGATGTATTCTCTAAAGGGGCTTAAGGGATGGTCTGGATTTAGAAAGAATAAATCTGGGTGGCTTTTAGCAATTATTTTCTTGTTTGTCATGCATGAGAGATGTATGAGAAGCATGGAGACATTGAGAACAAGACTGTAATAAGTGTCCCTGTGAATTTGTCTCTAGTGTATGAAATGCTGATTAATATCACCCACCCACCCATCTATTTGCCAACAAAATCCCAAAGGTATGTTTCGTTAAGTTGGCAAAGGAGAGAGGTCATAGAACCACCCTGTTCCTCTAAAATATGTATTTTCTAAAGATAATTCATCCCATGAGTTCATTTCAATAAATTGGCTCCAATGGTTGTTTTGTTTTCAAACAAAAGCCTTTGGTGCACCAGTGAAAGAAATAACCTGTTGTGTAGCTTCTCAAAATAATAAAGGTTTCCACATTAGGGCCTTTATGTCACACACAAAAGGCAGCATTATTTATTTATTTAATTGCAGTGTTTATATTCCGCCCTTCTCACCCCAAAGGGGACTCAGGACGGATCACATTATATACATATAGGGCAAACATTCAATGCCCATATACACATAGAACCAAGACAGAGACAGACGCAGAGGCAATTTAACCTTCTCCTGAGGGGATGTTCGATTCTGGCCACAGGGGGGAGCAGCTGCTTCATCATCCACTGTGACTGCACTTCCTCATTCCAACGTTGTTAATTAGTTAAATTTGCATCCCCACTTTATAAGTGGTACCTTATTTCCTACTTGATAGATGCAGCTATCTTTTGGGTTGCTAGGTCAGCAACAAGCAGGGGCTATTTTTTTTAAAAAAATGTAATTGACAGGTGCTCACCCCACCACAGGCTGGCCTCGAACTCATGACCTCATGGTCAGAGTGATTTAGTGCAGCAGGCTGCTCACCAGCCTGCGCCACAGCCCGGCCATAGCATGATAATATTTTAAATTCTGTGTTGTCGAAGGCTTTCATGGCCAGAATCACAGGGTTGTTGTATGTCTTTCGGGCTGTGTGGCCATGTTCCAGAAGCATGCTTCTGGAACATGGCCACACAGCCCGAAAGACATACAACAACCCATTTTAAATTCTTCTATCACATAATATTTCATAACCACTTATAATATGTATCTCCACACTGGTTTATGCTGGTCTATGACCATAACAAATATTGGTTTGTTTGAGTCCACACTGCTACATAACCAAGTTCAAAGCAGATAATGTGGGATTTTATACAGCTGTGTGGAAGGGACCTAAGAAGCCTAGAATGGTGGATCCTGATGCCTGAACTGAATCAAAAACCTGTATTTGATTGGTTAGACTCACTCTGAATCAACTGTTGGATGGCAAGTTCCATTGATTTGATGAGTCTGTCCTAAGTAAAGGTAAAGGTTTCCCCTGACGTTAAGTCCAGTCGTTTCCCACTCTGGGGGTTGGTGCTCATCTCCATTTCTAAGCCGAAGAGCTGGCGTTGTCCGTAGACACCTCAAAGGTCATGTGGCCAGCATGACTGCATGGAGTGTTGTTACCTTCCCACCGGAGTGGTACCTATTGATCTACTCACATTGGCATGTTTTCGAACTGCTAGGTTGGCAGAAGCTAGGGCTAACAGCGGACACTCATTCCGCTCCCCAGATTCTTTTGGTCTGCAAGTTCAGCAGCTCAGCTTCGCCACCAGAGACCCTAGATCTGTCCTAGATGGAACAAGAAATAGAACACAGTGAATAGCTGGCCTAAATTCACTCAGGGCCCTTCCAGACAGCCCCATATACTAGATTATCAAGGCAGAAAATCCCACATTGTCTGAGTGTGGACTCAGATAACCTAATTCAAAGCAGATATTGTGGGATTATCTGCCTTGATATTCTGGGATATAAGGCTGTGTGGAAGGGCCCACAGTGAGCTTCATGAAATAATGTGGATTATTTGAATCCTTAATTCCCTAGTCTAACAATGTGGCCACTCAAAGACATCAGTGCAAACCTAGATTCTGGCTAGTGTTAAATCAGATAAAAATGATTTATTGTTTAGCCATGTAGGTCCCGTCCCCCACCAATTCTGAATCCTAATGCCAGGTGAGCAAGAATGTTAAATCATCATGTCTTTAAAGAAAATGTATAAATGAACAAGCACACACACACACCCTTTTCAGTTGCTCTTCAAGCAATGGAATAATGTATCATGCCATATCTGACCATCTTTATAATGATCTTTTCCCACCACACAATGGTTCTCTGTGGCCAATTAATTAATGTTTGTGAAGCTTATTGTGGCTCTCAGATGAAAGGAGTTACAGCCTGTAAAGTAATTGTATTATACTGACGATGAGTGATGCTGTGTGATAGCACAAAGCTTCTAACCCACTGCAAGTGCAAAGAAGGTTAAAGTTCAGGGCTGGTTTATGTATCAGATTAATTTGCCATTAAAAGTTACGTTCAACTGGGAAAATGAAGAATGGGGAAAAGTGGTTCCCTTCTAGTGGAAATCAATGATAATCCAACTGCTATTTCTTGGTTGTTCTCATTGGCCGACCATGCAACTTTGTGGTTGCCTCAACTGTGTTTTCTGCTAATCAGATACCTATCTATATATATAAAAGGGTAATGAAATTTCGGCCTAGGACAAAACAACAAAACTACACATCCCAGAAACACTAAACTCGGCAGCACAGCCCCTCATCCATGCCTCTACGTTCATACAACAAAAAGCTCCAGCTACTCCAGAAAACGGCCAGGCTTTGAGACTGCAAGGCTATTCACTGCTATTCCACCAGGCCAACAAAGGATTCCCATAAGCCACAGCAATGCGTGGCCGGGCACAGCTAGTCCTATATAAAGACCTACATGTTAAAGCATTTCATATCCGGAATTCCAAAATCAAAAATCCTCCAAAATCAAAAACTGTCTACACAGGCAGCTGAGATAGTTCAATCGATACAAACTTCATTTCATGCACAAGATTATTACAAATATTGTGTATAAAATTAGCTTCAGGCTATGTGTACAAGGTGTATATGAAACATGAGTGAATTTTGTGTTTAGACCTGGAACCTATCTGTAAGATATATGTAAATAATACACATATTCCAAAATCCAAAACACTTCCAAGTATTTTAGACAAGGCATATTCAACCTGTGCTATTCTGCCCCATGATAGAAGAAGACATATCAACCTCCCACTGTTACATCTGCAGACGAACCCTGAATAAGAAAACCCAACAGATGGTAAACCATGTGGGGGAAATTAGGCTACAAGGACCACTGCAACATCTGTGCTTTGTTTGTCTGTAGAGGGATTGACTGATCTCGTCTTCAGATGAGACTATTTGTTACTGGGATAGAACTGTCATTGTTAAGTCTTCTTACAGATAAATAAATAACCAAACAAACACACTCCTGATTTTGTTTAGAGTTTATGAGTCTTTCCTGATTTACAAGATCTTTTGTTTTAAAAGATTTATAAGATCTTTTGTTTTCAGCTGTAAATAACCTTTAGGGCATAAAATTATGTTGTTTATGTGGGAGAGGGAGACAGTCAATCAGCTACTGAGAATAATTTTTCTGTCTCGTGACGCTGAGTTGTTTGGGTACTACGGACTACTCTTCATTCTACAACCAGGGTGGGAAACATACAGCCCTCCAAGTGTTGCTGGATTGCAGATTTCAGCAGCCCTCTCTGCTGGCTTGATGGAGTTGCAATCTGGCAATAATTTGAGATTTACATGATTCTCACCCCCATTCTGCATTCATTCACTCCTATGTGTGGAGACATTTTTATTCCTGAAATCCATTGAAATTCCCATGTGATCATAAAATATCCCCGAGTGTATTCAATGCAAATATTTTTAAAAAACCCATGTGAAATGTCTATCTCATTTCTGGACTCTGGACATATGTTTTGAAGTTTCATTCATTTGAATGGGAGATATATTCATGTTGGGAATCATCCTGGACTACTCAAGTCTAAATGTAATTAGATAGATGATAGAGTTAGATTGAGGGAATCCTTTCCCTGTTTCCAAAGCATGCCTAGACAGGCTTTACTGTGTTTCACTCTATCCTGTTTACGTCACATCCCTTACTTTGAAGTTAGCAGAAATGTGAATCTCCAGGGACACTAACTTCTCATTGGTCAGAATGTCTTTTATGGCCCCAATAAACTGGACCATGAGGTTGGAACCATTTTGGTTCTTTTTTTCTTCCTTTGTTCTTCAAGCTAGCAACACGTCTCACCATCTCTCCTGGCAAGATGTAACTATTTAGATGTTTGTTATTTTTCCTTTCTTATTTTTCCTTGGAAACCAGTCTAGAGTAGACTAGACAGCTCCCAAGCCTTTCTATCTACAATGGAGTTCTTTTTACCTGAATAAATACTTTTTGAACTTTTTTTGGAGACTCTGCAGTCCATTGCAATCCTGAATGGTCAAAGGCTTCTCTTTGCTCACCCCATGTAAGTAACTGTTGCATTTGCAAGCTTTTGCTTTTGCTGCTCTGCTGATTTTTGGTGGAATCTCCCCCAGAGAGGGTTAAATTGAGTCTAACCGCTCAGAGATTACCACAACAATTCAGCCTGTAAGGTGATTACCTAGGAGTAAGTCTCATTGAACCCAAAGGCTTTTAACCCTAAGTCAGCATTGTAGGAGCCCTTGCTGAGCTCTTCTGTTGAAGTCATCAAGCTAATATTGACTGGTTTGTGACCTGACTTTGTACAATATACAGAAATGTTCGGAGGGCATTGTTCTCACCATTTGCCAGAAACTTATGATTAGTAATTGAAATGCCATTAAGAAATTCCTGACCATCCATTATTGTGTAATCCCCTTTTTGTCATGTCAGGAGTGACTTGAGAAACACAAGTCGCTTCTGGTGTGAGAGAATTGGCTATCTGCAAGGACGTTGCCCAGGATGTGTTTTTTAAAAATGTTTTTACCATCCTTGTGGAGGCTCCTCCCATGTCCCCATACAGAGCTGGAGCTGATAGAGGGAGCTCATCCACGCTCTCCCTAGGTTTATTTATTTATTACAACATTTGTATCCCACCCTTCTCACCCAAAAGGGAACTCAAGGCGGCTTACAATAAAACACACATATATAAAAATATAAAATACAATGCAAATCAATTAAAATAGTCAACTAATTAATTACAACAACATTCATAAAATATAATACTAAATAAGCAGATGAGCGCAGATGTGGTTGGATTGGAACTGGCAACCTTCAGGTCAGCAACCCAACCTTCAAGTCATAAGTCCTGCCAGCACAAGGGTTTAACCTACTGTGCCACCAGGGGTTCCAGTAATCCCCATTGATTCTAATGGATCCGTTCCAGTTCTTGGATATTATTTAATGACAGCTCCTCAAATACCACAACCAGTATATCACATTCTGGCATTTGTTGTCCAAACGGGGAATTCCCTACAAGCTCTGGTCTGCTCTAAATATATAAACTGGGATCCAACCCAAATCCTTATATGTTCCTGGTTATGAGCTAAGGGCCTTTATGCACTATACCAGTGATGGCCAACCTATGACTCGCGTGTCAGCACTGACACACCTAGCTATTTTTGCTGACATACTGCCGCATGCAGATTGATTGGATGACTAATGCCTTTTGTGGCCAAATTTGGTGTGATTTGGTCCAGTGGTTTTCTCGTTTATTCCATGGGAATTATGCACATTTTATTATATCATTCTATTATTATTATATTATTATTGTAGTATATTATTATATTATTACTATTATATTATTATTATATTATTCATTATTCATGAATACATTGAAACTAGAATAGAGAGAAACTGAAAGAGATATCATAGATTGTTGCACATGGAAATAATGATAGTAAATAGTTTTTGATTTATTAAATACAGTTATATATTACAACTAGCTTTGCCCGGCCACGCGTTGCTGTGGCTTATGCATTCAGAGTGTTGTTCTTTATTTACTGTCCTGATTTTAGAGATTATATTGTTCTGTATTATTATATCACAGTAATCATTACATATTATATTTATAAACTTATATTATCTGCTTAGATTATATTATATTATCTCTGGATTATATGAGGCCCCTTCTACACAGCTGTATAAAATGCACACTAAAGTGGTTTATATGGCAGTGTGGACTCAAGATAATCCAGTTCAAAGATTATAAATGGGTTGTATAGCTGTGTGGAAGGGTCTTGAGTCTACACTGCCATATAATCCAGTTAAAATCTGATAATCTGTATTTTGTAGGCAGTGTGGAAGAGGCCTAAGTGAGGCCTAACTCTGCCTGTTCCCTGGGCTGAGTGGGTTGCTAGGAGACCAAGTGGGCGGAGCTTAGCCTTCTAACTGGCAGCAATTGGATAAAAACAATTATTCTTCTCCCTCTAATTAGGACTTTATTTTTCTTTTCTTTTTGTTGTATGAACGTAGCGGCATGGATGAGGGGTTGTGCTGCCAAGTTTAGTGTTTCTGGGATGTGTAGTTTTGTTGTTTTGTCCTAGGCCGAAATTTCATTACCCTTTTATATATATAGATTATACAATTTTGTTATTTAAACCATACATATTGTGAAATTATGGGTTTTTTTCTCAAAGTGACACATCACCCAAGTCATGCTAGGTTTTTTAGGTGAATTTTGACACACCAAGCACAAAAGGTTGCCCATCATTGCACTATACCATCAGAGCACTATGATTCTACTTTAATTGTCATATCTGTTTAGGAAGAAGCATTCAGAATCCTCAACCAGAATGATGTCTCTGATCAAACTACAAATTCCAGGGATGCAGCCATGGCTGTTAGTGTGACTCATAACACTGCAACTGCACAAAATGATCTTATGATCATAGCGCAAGCTAGAGTCACTCCATACCTGGCCAAATTTAAATGCAACGTGGGCATGGAAACCTACCTCTTCTTGACTCTTCCATTATATATTAGAAAACGTTTTACCCGGGCTAGATTCGAGCAGCTCGACATTAAGTCCAAGCTAGGTAGACATCAGAATATCCCCTATACGAAGAGAACCTGTGGGTGTCGTGAGGTAGATGCAGAAGTGGAGGACTCAGAACATTTTTTCTTAAAATGCCCCTACTACACCAGGATTCGATCTCTCTACTTAGACCCTCTGCTGGAGAATCATACTCACTTAGAGAATAAGGAGAAAATGCATATCCTTCTACAGGGTTTAGATAAAAACTCTATTTTAAAACTGGCCCTTTTTACGCAAAAAGTGCTGGCCATTCGTGAGAAGATGGAAGCTGAGAGCTGATAAATTATTGCCATTAACAAAATCCAAACTTAAAATTTACTATGGACAAGACACTTGTTTTATTTACCCCTGTCCTCGTTCAAACCTTACCTTAGGAAATTACTAATTTTAACCTTTTTACTCTGTATTTGTCTAGCAGCGGGTTCTTAGGCCGCAGG
Organism: Anolis carolinensis; assembly: GCF_035594765.1. NCBI lineage: Eukaryota > Metazoa > Chordata > Lepidosauria > Squamata > Anolidae > Anolis > Anolis carolinensis. The sequence goes on from NC_085841.1 coordinate 216,581,705, forward strand.
TCGGGATGATTTGTATCTTTACATGGTTTTATTGTATGTATGTGTAAGTGTGTATGTATTGTATGTTTTACATGTTTTGATATGGTCAAAAGTGACTAATCAATAAGAATTGTGTGGCCATGTTCCAGAAGCATTCTCTCCTGACGTTTCGCCCACATCTATGGCAGGCATCCTCAGAGGTTGTGAGGTATGGATAAACTAAGTAAGGAAAGGAAAGAATATATATCTGTGTCCAAGGTGTGGCAAGAGTCCTTTGTCACTGGGAGCCAGCATTAATGTTTCAGTTAATCACCCTAATTAGCATTGGAGATGTTTTGTCCCTTGCCTGGGGGCATCCTTTGTTCAGTCAAGCCTTCATTGTGTTGGTTCCCATCTACTGTTTTGATTTTGGAGTTTTGTAATACTGGTAGCCAGATTTTGTTCATTTTCATGGTTTCTTCCTTTCTGTTAAAGTTGTCCACATGCTTGTGGATTTCAATGGCTTCTCTGTGTAGTCTGACATGATAGTTGTTGGAATGGTCCAGCATTTTTGTGTTCTCAAATAGTATCCTGTGTCCAGGCTGGTTCATCAAATGCTCTGCTATGGCTGATTTCTCTGGTTGAATTAGTCTGCAGTGCCTTTCATGTTCTTTGACTCTTGTTTGGGCGCTGCGTTTGGTGGTCCCTATGTAGACTTGTCCACAGCTGCATGGTATCTGGTAGACTCCTGCAGAAGAGAGAGGATCCCTCTTGTCCTTCGCTGACCGTAGCATTTGTTGGATTTTCTTCGTGGGTCTGTAGATAGTTTGTAGGTTGTGCTTCTTCATCAGCTTCCCTATGCGGTCAGTAGTTCCCTTGATGTATGGTAAGAACACCTTTCCTCTGGGTGGATCTTTGTCTTGACTCTCATGGCTTGTTCTTGGCCTTGCAGCTCTTCTGATGTCTGTGGTGGAGTATCCATTGGCCTGTAGAGCCCAGTTTAGGTGGTTGAGTTCACCTTGGAGGAGGTGAGGTTCGCAGATTCTTTGTGCACGGTCTGTCAGGGCTTTGATTGTGCTCCTTTTTTGACTTGGGTGATGGTTGGAGTTTTTATGAAGGTATCTATCTGTGTGTGTAGGTTTTCTGTAAACTGTGTGGCCCAATTGTTGATTGGGTTTGCGGATGACCAGAACATCTAGAAATGGCAGTTTTCCTTCCTTTTCTTTTTCCATGGTGAATTGGATGTTTGGGTGGATGCTGTTAAGATGGTCCAGGAACTTGCTGAGTTCTTCCTCTCCATGGCTCCAAATTGTGAAGGTGTCATCTACGTATCTGAACCAAACAGTTGGCTTTTTTGGTGCTGTTTCTAGGGCCTGTTTTTCAAAGTATTCCATATAGAAATTTGCTACTACTGGGCTGAGGGGGCTCCCCATGGCCACTCCATCCTTCTGTTCATAGAATCCAGTGTCCCACTGAAAGTAGCTAGTGGTGAGGCAATGGTGAAACAGGGCTGTGATGTCTTCTGGGAAGTTTTGTTTGATTAGTGTGAGGGTGTCAGCTACTGGGACTTTGGTAAAAAGGGACACCACATCAAAGCTGATCAGGATGTCCTTGGTGCTTAGATTGAGGTTGCTGATCTTTTCTATAAAGTGTGTAGAGTCCATTCTAGAAAAAGGAGGAAATTTTGCAGTCACCACTACCAGGATCCCAGTAGAAAACATCATTGCCAATGTTGAATCAGCAATTTACCAGCTCCCTGAGGAAGAAGCAGAGGAGGTAAGAATGGAAACAGCAAGGATCCTGAGAAATGCAAAACTCCCCCCCAGCAACATAACGAGAAAAGAAAGACAGGCCATCAAAGATCTCAACTCAGATCCTGAAATCATCATTCTTCCAGCTGACAAGGGGAATGCCACAGTAATCATGGAAACAAAACAATACAAGGAAAAAATCAGACAACTTCTAGATCCCACAATTTACAAGAAACTGAAACAAGACCCCACTAACAAAATCACCAGAAAAACGAACACTCTAATCAAGAACTCCTCCATTAACTTTGACATACGCCAACAGCTGTGCAAATCAGAAGCCCTCCCACCCAGGCTTTACGGACTCCCCAAAATCCACAAGGACTCCATCCCACTCAGACCCATTGTAAGTGCCATTGGATCGCCGACTTACAACCTGGCAAAATTTCTGGCTACACAGCTACAAACCCACATTGGGCTCACTGCACATTATATCAAGGACTCTACACACTTTATAGAAAAGATCAGCAACCTCAATCTAAGCACCAAGGACATCCTGATCAGCTTTGATGTGGTGTCCCTTTTTACCAAAGTCCCAGTAGCTGACACCCTCACACTAATCAAACAAAACTTCCCAGAAGACATCACAGCCCTGTTTCACCATTGCCTCACCACTAGCTACTTTCAGTGGGACACTGGATTCTATGAACAGAAGGATGGAGTGGCCATGGGGAGCCCCCTCAGCCCAGTAGTAGCAAATTTCTATATGGAATACTTTGAAAAACAGGCCCTAGAAACAGCACCAAAAAAGCCAACTGTTTGGTTCAGATACGTAGATGACACCTTCACAATTTGGAGCCATGGAGAGGAAGAACTCAGCAAGTTCCTGGACCATCTTAACAGCATCCACCCAAACATCCAATTCACCATGGAAAAAGAAAAGGAAGGAAAACTGCCATTTCTAGATGTTCTGGTCATCCGCAAACCCAATCAACAATTGGGCCACACAGTTTACAGAAAACCTACACACACAGATAGATACCTTCATAAAAACTCCAACCATCACCCAAGTCAAAAAAGGAGCACAATCAAAGCCCTGACAGACCGTGCACAAAGAATCTGCGAACCTCACCTCCTCCAAGGTGAACTCAACCACCTAAACTGGGCTCTACAGGCCAATGGATACTCCACCACAGACATCAGAAGAGCTGCAAGGCCAAGAACAAGCCATGAGAGTCAAGACAAAGATCCACCCAGAGGAAAGGTGTTCTTACCATACATCAAGGGAACTACTGACCGCATAGGGAAGCTGATGAAGAAGCACAACCTACAAACTATCTACAGACCCACGAAGAAAATCCAACAAATGCTACGGTCAGCGAAGGACAAGAGGGATCCTCTCTCTTCTGCAGGAGTCTACCAGATACCATGCAGCTGTGGACAAGTCTACATAGGGACCACCAAACGCAGCGCCCAAACAAGAGTCAAAGAACATGAAAGGCACTGCAGACTAATTCAACCAGAGAAATCAGCCATAGCAGAGCATTTGATGAACCAGCCTGGACACAGGATACTATTTGAGAACACAAAAATGCTGGACCATTCCAACAACTATCATGTCAGACTACACAGAGAAGCCATTGAAATCCACAAGCATGTGGACAACTTTAACAGAAAGGAAGAAACCATGAAAATGAACAAAATCTGGCTACCAGTATTACAAAACTCCAAAATCAAAACAGTAGATGGGAACCAACACAATGAAGGCTTGACTGAACAAAGGATGCCCCCAGGCAAGGGACAAAACATCTCCAATGCTAATTAGGGTGATTAACTGAAACATTAATGCTGGCTCCCAGTGACAAAGGACTCTTGCCACACCTTGGACACAGATATATATTCTTTCCTTTCCTTACTTAGTTTATCCATACCTCACAACCTCTGAGGATGCCTGCCATAGATGTGGGCGAAACGTCAGGAGAGAATGCTTCTGGAACATGGCCACACAGCCCGAAAGACATACAACAACCCTGTGATCCCGGCCATGAAAGCCTTCGACAACACAATAAGAATTGTATTGTATTAACACTGCAACTGTGTTGTGTAAGTGATTTAGGGAAATCCTTTATCTCTTGCCAATTGCAGCATATACAAAATTTCTGGCCCTCCTTCCAAGGCCAAAGGAAAGTAAGAAACAGATCTACACTATTGCTGCTGCTGTCGTTGTTCTTCCAAAACCAGGCAGCAGTCACTGGTGTACGATTGCATGAGAACGATAAGCCGTCGAGTTCATGACCTAAATCTAATGGTTACTTTTGTCATCTGCACTGGACAATTAAGTGACTAAGGAGTGAAACTGACATGGAGGAGCAGATTTTTGCCTCCCAGCTGCTTTCAAGACTTAGATTTCACTGTATCATGTTCAGGAAAGGTCAGAGCTCTGGCCAGCTGACCAGCATCGAGGTGCAGATGGCTCGGTTTGTCACCTGACTGTGGAGGGCCTCTGCAACCTGCTGCAAAGGGCCAAGGTTCAAGGAAAGGTTACCGGCATCTACAAAACGCAGATTACAGAGTACCATCATTCTGGCCTTCCCTTTTGCTCCAAAACACATAGGCCTCATGTGATACAGCAGCAGTAGAGCCAAAGCTATAATGAGAGACCGGAAAGAACAGAAGGTCACGGTGGAAAATCCTCCCATTCAAATGGAATCCTGCTCAATCTATCAATGAAACAAGCATCCAAAATGTTCTTCACTTTCTTAATGGATCTCATGATCTGTGCAAAACCCACACAGCCTGGTGTTTGTTCTTCTAATAACCACATTGACAAAGAGAGCTGAACTGACAGATGTCCTTCACATCAAAGACATATACAGTAGAGTCTCACTTATCCAACATAAACAGGCCGGCAGAACGTTGGATAAGCGAATATAAGGAGAGATTAAGGAGAAGCCTATTAAACATCAAATTAGGTTACGATTTTACAAATTAAGCACCAAAACATCATGTTATGCAACAAATTTGACAGAAAAAGTAGCTCAATATGCAGGAATGCTACATAGTAATGACTGTATTTACGAATTTAGCACCAAAATATCACGATGTATTGAAAACATTGACTACAAAAATGCATTGGATAATCCAGAACGTTGGATAAGCAAATGTTGGATAAGTGAGACACTACTGTATCTTAATTCAGATTATAAAGAAATCCACCAAAAGTGAGGGACTTGTTTCTTGAAGTTTCAGGGATGCTTCATTGGCAACCGAAGTTCCTGTGTGCCGTTGTATTTTTCAAGTGGTACTTTTAGTTTAATTAAGTCTCTGCTTCAACAAATGGACCAAGCTTGGATAACATTTTGAGAGGAATAGAATCAATGTTGTTATTGTGTACTTCCAAGTTATTTCCAATTTATGGTGACTCTAAGGTGAAATATATCACAGGGTTTTCTTGGCAAGATTTGCTTGGCAAGATTTGATTTGCCTTCCTCTGAAGCTGAGACTTGCCTATACTTCCCTCACTACTTTGCGGTTCACTTTTCGCGGATTCACTCACTGTTTCGCGGTTTTTCAATATATTCTAAAAGACTATTATAAATCATAAAAATTACAATTTACAGCCTAAGGAAGGGAGGAAGGAGAAGCCAAAGGGAGAGAAAAGGAGCCCAAGTGGCAACAGGAGGAGAAGGAAGCGATTTATCAACACACGATTGGTTGATAAAGACTTAAAATAGTGTATAACTATTAAAATAATGTATAAACATTAAAATAAATATATTGCAGATTTTCACTTATTGCGGGTGGTCCCGGAAAGTAACCCCCACGATAAGTGAGGGAATACTGTAGTCATTTAGTGTTAATAAACTCTATTCAGTAAGGAATTATGGCTAGGAATCTGTGGCACAAAGACAGATCAGGTAAAATAAGATGAGAGAGAGAGAAAGAGAGATAAAGTAGAAGTGGTAACTGTGGACGGAGGCACTGCTTGGGTTGCTGAGTTACAGCTCCCAGCAGCCAACTAAAGTCCCTTCCACAACTGTATCAAATCCACATTGAACATGATTATATGGTCATGTGGACTCAAATAATCAAGTTCAAAGCAGATATTGTGGATTATCTGCCTTGATATTCTGGTTTATATGGGTGTGTGGAAGGGCCTTGAGTCAATAGTGAGGAATGCTAAAAGATCCAGTACAACATCTGGATGGTCATATAACAACAACATTTGACATAGGACCTCATCATACTAGAGCAGTGGTTCCCAAGCTTTGGTCCTCCAAGTGTTTTGGACTTCCACAGTTCCTAACAGCTGGTAAAATGGCTTTGACTTCTGGGAGTTAAAGTACAAAACACCTGGAGGGTCGAAATTTGCCCATGCCTGCTCTAGCAGAACATAAATACCCACATGTAGACACATGTTGTGGCAGCAATACACAACTCCCGTGCAGAATGGCAACATTGTGAAATATATATCAGTGGTTGGATGCCATTGTACAATGCACAATATTTATTTATTCCGTCACTGCACAGTATACAACTCCAGTGCATAACCACAATGCAAAGAGACACCACCCAAATGCAGCGTAAGATGGACAATGGCAATGTGCAATGGATTAGTAAAAATATGCACTGGGTATGTAAAATGCCTAGACATTTTGTATGTTAACCACTTAAAAACTTGGATCATAATCTTCCTATATTAAGGAAAGTCGCTATACTGAGTTTTCATAAGGATTTCTAATATACAAGAATATATCTGAATGCTTTGCAGTGTTAAATAAATGCAAATGTTTACGCAGATTTAAAAAAAAACAATAGCAGGGGATGAATTGTGTAATTTTTACAGGTTACTTTATTTAATAAAAGGTAAAGGTTTCCCCTGACGTTAAGTCCAGTCATGTCTGACTCTGGGGGTTGGTGCTCATCTCCATTTCTAAGCCGAAGAGCCGATGTTGTCCATAGACACCTCCAAAGTCATGTGGCTGGCATGACTGCATGGAGCGCTGTTACCTTCCCAACGGAGCAGTACTTATTGATCTACTCACATTTGCATGTTTTCGAACTGCCAGGTTGGCAGGAGCTGGAGCTAACAGCAGGCGCTCAAGCCGCTCCTGGGATTTGAACCTGGGACCTTTCGGTCTGCAAGTTCAGCAGCTCAGTGCTTTAACGCACTTCGCCATCGGGGCTCCTACTTTATTTGATAGCCTTCTTCATTTGTTAAAGAGAAAGGACAAGGGGGTCAATTTGTTGGATCTGCTCCCACCCCCAATCTGTCTGCCCCAACATATGGACATCACATTTTACTATGTTTATCTGTTGGCAGAATTACGTCCGTGAGTAACTACTCACATACAGATACCTCTGTAATTGGGATCTGATCATAGCTAGGTTTCTGTGCAGAATCAAGTTGCTTGTATGTAAAGTTTTTCCTTTAGAATAGATTTCTTCACACCTGACACCCTCCAGATGTGTTGGTTTACAAATCCCATAATCCCATAAATAGTTGGGCATTGCGGGAATTGTTGGTCAGCACATCTGGAGGGGATCACATTTCAGAAGGATAATTTAGAGAATTGCATTCCAAAAACCAATGAAAAAAATTAACAAAAGCATTCCTAGTAGTAATGGTTCAGAGGTTTCATTTGTATTGCTTTAGTTTTGATAGAATTCAGGTCTTAATGAAACAAGTATCCTCAAAAAAGAAGTGCTGGAACAAAGAAATAAATATGTGGAGTCGAGTGCCATCTAAAGGCAAAAGTTAGTCAATGCAGCAAAGTTCTTCCTTTCATGGAAGAATACATACACATACATACAGTAGAGTCTTGCTTATCCAACGTAAAGGGGCCAGCAGAACGTTGGATAATAAGGAGAGATTAAGGAAAAGCCTATTAAACATCAAATTAGGTTATGGTTTTACAAATTAAGCACCAAAACATCATGTTATACAAGAAATTTGACAGAAAAAGTAGTTCAACACGCAGTAATGTTATGTTGCAATTACTGTATTTACGAATTTAGCACCAAAATATCACGATATATTGCAAACATTGACTACAAAAATGGCTTGGATAATCCAGAGGCTTGGATAAGCGAGGCTTGGATAAGTGAGACTCTACTGAATACAAAACACATGAAATCTGTGTATACTGTCTCGTTGTCCAGAAACAGCAACAATCTTCCAAATATATTTAGTATATGTTGTGAGATGTGTTGCCATTTTAAGCATCCTGGCTATTAAAGGCAACTTTCCCTCAGTTCTCTGGTAATTAAGCACCACATGGCTGACGATCTCTATGGTAACAATGTATTTTTATTCAGCCAAGTGAAAGACATTTGAAACTGGGATTGTTTTATTGTTATTTAAGGAAAAGCTGCCCCTAAGGCCACTACAATATTAGCAGCAAGGCACAGAGCGAGCTTTAAAATAACAATTCTTTAAAAAATGCAATTTATTTGGCAGTGTTAAATACCGTACTGAGATAGTTTTAAAAACAAAAACAGCACAAGCATCTAATGGATATTGGTTATAGCATTGAAGGCCTTTTTAGAAGAACAAAATGAGCAGCCAACAGGTGTAAAACTAAATGAAGGTACCAGAATAAAAGCAGATCCACTTTGACACTATGGCCTGATTTTCTCACACAAGTAATAATGAAGTATATCTGTTTTGATATCATATTACAGTAGAGTCTCACTTATCCAACATAAACGGGCTGGCAGAACATTGGATAAGCGAATATGTTGGATAATAAGGAGAGACTAAGGAGAAGCCTATTAAACATCAAATTAGGTTATGATTTTACAAATTAAGCACCAAAACATCATGTTATACAACAAATTTGACAGAAAAAGTAGTTCAATAGGCAGTAATGCTACGTAGTAATTATTGTATTTACGAATTTAGCACCAAAATATCACGATGTATTGAAAACATTGACTACAAAAATGTGTTGGATAATCCAGAACATTGGATAAGTGAATGCTGGATAAGTGAGACTCTACTGTATTTTACAGTTGGAGCCATAGTCGGTTAAATCCTTTTGCCAGCAGAACTGTTGACCGAAAAGTTGGCGGTTCGAATCCGGGGAGCCCCCCATGCGGGAACATGAAGCCTCTCACAGGATGGTAAAACCTCGAACATCCGGGTGTCCCCTGGGCAACATCCTTGCAGATGACCAATTCTCTCACACCAGAAGCAACTTGCAGTTTCTCAAGTTGTTCCTGACACACACAAAAATTCAGAGTCCATTCACAGGTTGGGATTTCTGGCCCTGCTGTTGGGAAACATGTGCCATGGGTCTCAGGAAGTAGATTTTCAGTTCAAAAGAAGTCAGTTATTCCACATCCATAGGTTGATGTTATCTGGGATATTGTGAACATGCTGTATTTTCCTCAGAGAAACAGTTATATTTTTATTTGATTCCACATTATAGATGTGGAGTCATTGTGCCCTAACATCCCACTTAAAGATAGGCTGCAAGGTTCTCAGACGGTTACGAATTGCTCTACAATACACTTGACTGCCAAAGTCTGTCACTCATAATTATCTCATTTTTGGGAATAACAAGTACTATGAGCCCTTGGTGTCCACTGGGGTATGGTTCCATGATCCTCAGTTTATACCAGGATCCATAGATGCTCATGTCCCATCAGCAACTCTTGATCTAATCTTAACAAATGTGGAAGACCTGATCAATACAGTTGAAGTGGTTGGATCCTTAGGGGCAAGTGACCATGTGCTCCTGCAGTTTGCAATACAAAGGAATGCTGAAACTAAGACAAGTCAAACACGCATTCTGGACTTTAAGAGAGCTGACTTCCAAAAAATGAAGGAATTACTGAGCGGCATTCCATGGACGCCAATATTAAAAAACAAGGGAGTTAAGGATGGATGGGAGTTTTTCAAAAGTGAAATACTCAAGGCGCAAATGCAAACAGTGCCAACAAAGAAGAAAAATAAGACAAATGCAAAGAAGCCAGAATGGATGTCCAAAGAACTTCTAACTGAGCTAAAGCTCAAAAGTGACATGCACAAGAAGTGGAAAAGGGGAGAAATCACCAAAGAAGAATTCAAATGTATAGCCAACACCTGTAGGGAAAAGGTTCGCAAGGCTAAAGCACAAAATGAGCTCAGGCTTGCCAGGGACATAAAAAACAACAAAAAAGGTTTTTTGCTTACGTTGGTAGAAAAAGGAAGAAAAAGGAGGCGATAGGGCCACTGCAAGGAGAAGATGGGGTGATGGCGACAGGGGACAGGGAAAAGGCAGAACTGCTTAATGCGAACGAACCCAAATGGTGCTCACCAATGCGTCGTCTTCATCATGGAAAGAAGTGACAAGTGGAGTGCCGCAGGGCTCCGTCCTGGGCCCGGTTCTGTTCAACATCTTTATTAACGACTTAGACGAAAGGTTAGAAGGCACGATCATCAAGTTTGCAGATGACACCAAACTGGGAGGGATAGCTAACACTCCAGAAGACAGGAGCAGAATTCAAAACGATCTTGACAGACTAGAGAGATGGACCGAAACTAACAAAATGAAGTTCAACAGGGACAAATGCAAGATACTTCACTTCGGCAGAAAAAATGGAAATCAAATATACAGAATGGGGGACGCCTGGCTTGACAGCAGTGTGTGCGAAAAAGACCTTGGAGTCCTCGTGGACAACAAGTTAAACATGAGCCTACAATGTGATGCGGCAGCTAAAAAAGCCAACGGGATTCTGGCCTGCATCAATAGGGGAATAGCGTCTAGATCCAGGGAAGTCATGCTCCCCCTCTATTCTGCCTTGGTCAGACCACACCTGGAATACTGCGTCCAATTTTGGGCACCGCAGATGAAGGGAGATGTTGACAAGCTGGAAAGCGTCCAGAGGAGGGCGACTAAAATGATTAAGGGTCTGGAGAACAAGCCCTATGAGGAGCGGCTTAAAGAGCTGGGCATGTTTAGCCTGCAGAAGAGAAGGCTGAGAGGAGACATGATAGCCATGTACAAATACGCGAGGGGAAGTCATAGGCAGGAGGGAGCAAGCTTGTTTTCTGCTGCCCTGCAGACTAGGACACGGAACAATGGCTTCAAACTACAGGAAAGGAGATTCCACCTGAACATCAGGAAGAACTTCCTCACTGTGAGGGCTGTTCGACAGTGGAACTCTCTCCCCCAGACTGTGGTGGAGGCTCCTTCTTTGGAGGCTTTTAAGCAGAGGCTGGATGGCCATCTGTCCGGGGTGCTTTGAATGCGATTTCCTGCTTCTTAGCAGGGGGTTGGACTAGATGGCCCATGAGGTCTCTTCCAACTCTACTATTCTATGATTCTATATACAAATTGGTATAGTAAAATGATGCCCTTTATATAAATTGGCAAAATCAAGTTTTTAAACTATATTTTCAAGTGATAAATGATTGAATCCATAGATGTCCATAGATACAAAGGCCTCGCTGTATCTTCAAATCAATACAGTAGAGTCTCGCTTCTCCAACCTTCGCTTATCCAATGTTCTGGATTATCCAACGCAGTCTGCCTTTTAGTAGTCAATGTTTTTGTTCTCAATACATTGCGATGTTTTGGCGCCAAATTTTAAAATACAGTAATTACTATATAACGTTACCGTGTATTGAACTGCTTTTTTTTGTCAATTTGTTGTAAAACATGATGTTTTCGTGCTTAATTTGTAAAATAATAACGTAATTTGATGTTTCCCCTGCCAACCTAGCAGTTCGAAAACATGCAAATGTGAGTAGATCAATAGGTACCGCTCCGGCGGGAAGGTAACGGCGCTCCATGCAGTCATGCCAGCCACATGACCTTGGAGGTGTCTACGGACAATGCCGGCTCTTCAGCTTAGAAATGGAGATGAGCACCAACCCCCATAGTCGGACACGACTGGACTTAATGTCAGGGGAAAACCTTTACCGTTTTCCTAATTTGATGTTTAATAGGCTTTTCCTTAATCCCTTCTTATTATCCATTATTTTCGCTTATCCAATGTTCTGCTGGCCCATTTATGTTGGATAAGCGAGACTCTACTGTAGCAACACCATGAGCACTTGCATGCACATATCAAATATCTTCATGGCTGACCTGGAACTACAGTCCCTCAGCTTCTCCACTGCCTGGGACACACTGATGATATCTTTATCCTTTGGACCAGAAAAGAATTGCTTGTGAGGTTCCACCAAATTTTTAATAACTTTCACCCTATCACCATCCTATGCCTAGAACAATCCATGTGTTTACTTTCTTGATACTACTGTACACAGTGAATCGGTTCATACCATGCTGTATGGAAACTCAATGGATTGATACACACACTTTCATACTTACATAAACCAATAAGAAAAAAATTGTAGAACTGTATCAGTTGTGATTACAGCATCCAAGGAGACTACTAAAGCACATTATAATTAATTTTGGAGAATAATTCTGCCCAATCACAGATTATAGATGGCATACCTTTACTGGCTTACAGTCAGCCTCCCAGTCTTAAACAACCACTCACATTGTTGCTGTTTTCGCTGCTGCTGTATGCCTTCAAGTCATTTCTGTTTTATAGTGACCCTAAGACATGCCTATCACATATTTTAAAGGCTAAGAGCATGTGACTTCTCCAAGATGGAGTGTTCATGGCTTGGTGAGATTCAACCTGGATGCACCAAAGTAATTGTCCAGAACTTAAACCACTATGCCTATTCACCTACAACAGTACATATAACATAGATGGAAAAACAACGCTAAGACCTACTGCAAAACCCAGATTCCAACTCTGTTAGGGATTGAAGATGATGTTACATAGAAGCTCTTACGTCCACCTATGAACCAAAGTCACCCTGCAGGGTAATGATGTGCTACTCAGCTTTGTAGAACAATTAGCAGGAATGTTACTGACTTCAAAATAGTCAAACAGAGCAATAATATTTACAATATTTTCTCTGATTGCTTACAGAGAATAGTAGGAATAGTCCTTTTAAAGTCCATAGAATTGCCTCAGTGCCTTAGAAGTAACAGGGCCTCTGAGAGTCGGCAGCTATCTTCTCTCCTGGCTGTTTCCAGTCAGCACACACACACTCTCTCTCAGGTAAAAATCTACCCAAACCGGTTCCCCAGTTGTATGGCAGAGAAATTGACCAATCAGATTCCTAGCCGTTCGCAAGCTCAGCCAATCAGCTTCTTACACGTACTTTTACAGTTAACCCATCCATAATGGTGTCTTTACAAACCTCCACAAACTCTGCCCTCAAGGCTACCTTGGCAGCAGCATCATAGGTCCTAACAGTATCACTCACAACATTAGGGATAGATTTGATTGCTCATGCTCCAGAATGAAATATGTAGCTCTTTGTCAGCAGTGCCCTTTACACTCCATAATGGACAAAAAGGACCGTCTCTGTTCGAGATTATAAATGGAAACAAATCAAACATTAGAAATTGTGACACTCAGAAATTAGTAAATTACAACCTTCCTGGCCATACAATCTCTGACTGTCCAGTACAGGTTCTCAAACAATTGTCAAAAAGGCAAAGCTGAACTGGAGTATATTCATTAATTCCAATTCATTAGCAAAGCTATGAACAATGATCAGATTTCTTGCTATACTATATTAATACACTAAATTTTATAACTGTATGTATAAAAACACAGAAATCTTCTCAGAGAAGGTTTGATTCCAAGGAAAGTGACTTTTGAAGAGCAGATGGATTGCTTTCACATGTCAATACTAACAGACTAACTACTTTAAAGACCTGTACTATCTCATGCAATCCTTTGGATTTATGATCAAGGTCACAATTTGCATCTTTCTTTTATAGCATTACATTCTGTCCCTCTCCCAGAACTATATAACTCTACTTAAATATCTGTAACTTTAATATCACCCCATCAGTCCATCTTCAGAAGTTGATCAATATCCACAAAAGGTCTAGCTAAATCAATCCCCATCTACACTGCCATATAATGCAGTTTGAAACAGCATCATATGGCAATGGAGGTGATGTCTCAGTCTCAAAGGTGCTACCTGAACTTTTTCTGCATTACAATTACTTTCCCCCCTTTTCTTCCTTTTAATTTTACAGCATCTGTCCTTTGAGGGGTCCCAAAATTGAGTAGAAAAATTGGTCTAGCAGTATCTATTCCATCAAAGAAAGATCTATCTATCATGTTGGGTTATCCCCTTACCTGTGTATTCTGTCAGCAACCCAAAACATTTATTTTGAAAGCAAACTTTTGCTTCTGTCAGTGGTCCATCTGTCTGAGTTTTTCAAAGATATTATATTTTTCAGTATCAATGCAGTTTTTAGCCTGATATTTTCATTTGGATAATGGCTTATTGTTATTTAGCATGGCTCAGTGGTTTTAATGTTGAATTGTGACAATGGAGACTAAGTTCAAATCTCCCCTTTGGTCATGGAAACTTGGGCAAGTGACATACTCTTAGCCTTAGAAAACCTTATGATGTGTTTGCCTTCGAGTAGTCATAAATCAGAAATTACTTGAAGACACACAATAACAATGCCTACTTTTACCTTTGAGTTTGTTTTAATACTTTGGCAGCCACTTTGGGTAACTTCTATTTAGAAGGGAAGAATTTTATACAATTTTGTATAAAATGTAAATAAATTAAATACAACAGATATCTATGGCTTCAGATAACTGTTCCATTCTGGAGTGAAACTCTGTTTTTAATAAAAATAGAAAAGGCTTGTTGGATGTTGCCATGGGTTTCACTGTGGTATGTATGAAGCATAATTTCCCACATCAGTGGCACTCTGCATGAACATCTTCTAGTTCATCCATCTCTCCTATTTCCCCTTGTTCACCTGGGTTTTTTGAAGTGCAAATTAGACATGCAGATTCAGAATCTGGGATGCCTTCCCGTTTCCTTTTTTTTAGAAAGCAAAGCTTGAACTACTATGGGGATTCAGATTTCTCCATCTGTCACAAAACCACCCTCTGTACCAAAGGAGACTCTGAAATGTGCTGATAAGCAAACTTGACCAAAGCTCAGTCTCAGATGCATTTTTCACCAATATGTAATTAATGCAGCTTACTCCAGCATCCCTAAATAAAAGCAGGGATAACAGGAAAGAACTGAAAGGGGTGGAAATACTTTGGAAAAGACAGGATCTGGATGTTTCATGAAATACAGCACACAAGAGTCTCATACATAGATCACACAGATCTGGGTACAAACTTCAATTCATTCATCAAGTTCCAGCATTTGAAAATAATGAGTCAAAATGTATGTAGCTGTTAATAACACCCATTTTAGGTGTTATTGGAATGAATGAGAATATGAAATTTCATTGCATAACAGTCACACTTTTTATCCCCCCTTTTAACAGAAAAAGGAGGTTGCAACTATTAGGAGGGAGCAAGCTTGTTTTCTGCTGCCCTGTTCTATAATTCTATGATTCTATTACACAGTGAAAACAATTGTGCCAGTTTTGTGTACAAAAAATAACGTACAGTAGAGTCTCAGTTATCCAACATAAACAGGCGGGCAGAATGTCAGATAAGTGAAAATGTTGGATAATAGGGAGGGATCGCTCACTCGCTAGCCTACCCTTTCGACTTCCTCCAGGCCCTGATTCTCTATCCCACTCATCCCAGTGGCAAAGGCACAGCGACAGCAGACACCTTTGCCATCCTCACTCGCTCACCCGCTCAGTCACCAGCCGGGTCTTGGTTCTGCCACTGATGTCTTTGCCGCTAAGACGTAGCCCCGGTGAGTGAGCAAGCAAGCGAGGGAGGGAGGGCGGCAAAGGCAGCAGAAGCAGCAGGAGCAGAAGCCTGGCTGCCTCTTCCAGGCTCCTGCTTCTGCTACTGCTGCTGCCTTTGTTGCTCACCCTTCCTCTCTCATTCACTCACCTGCCCTTCCTCACTCTCTCACTCACAAGGCTGGGTCCCAATGGCAGTGGCAGAACAAAGACCCAGTGAGTGAACGAGAGAGTGAGGGAGGATGGGTGAGTGAGTAAGGATGGCAAAGGTGCAGCGGTGCCAGAAGCAGGAGCCTGGCTGCCTCTGCCAGGCTCCTGTTTCTGCCGCCGCTACTGCCTTTGTCGCTCACCCCCCTCTCTCACTCACCCACCTGCCCTCCCTCATTCTCTCGTTCACTAACTGGGCTGGATCCCAGCGGCTGGATCCCAGAAACAAGACCTGGTCTGGTGAGTGAGTGAGCAAGCAAGCAAGGGCAGCAAAGGTGACTGCTGCTGCCGCCTTCGCTGCCAGGACAAGCAGGGTAGGGAGCCTGCTTCTGGAGGGTGCCCTGGGGTGTTGGATAATACGGAGTGTCGGATAAGCGGAAGTCGGGTAACCGAGGCTCTACTATATTATTAAACTTGCTGTACTACATAAACAACAGTTATGCCCACCTGCCCACCCACGAGCTATGGCACTTTGCTCACATACCTGCCCATGAGCCCACCTATCCCATTATCGTTACGGGTCTTGGCTCATGGGCCTGTTCACAGGCCCATATACCCCCCTTTAAGTGCGGCACTTCACTTTATCATGTACTTGCCCACCTTTCAGATATGCCATTTTACTCGCCTGAGTCGGAAAATGATGTTCTCTTAAACCCAGTGCTTTTGGACTCAGTCGAGTGAAGTGTAGTATCTGAAAAGTGAACAGGCAAAGCTTTATGTAGTGCAGCAAGACACATGGAGAGAGAAGCCTACCTAGGCTGTTTATAGCAGGGATGTTATCTTCCCCCATTGTCTACACTGCAGGTTGGTTGTCTGCCAAGATGTACATTGTGCCAAGTATCAAGTCTGCAATTGTTATGTGAGGAAAGCAAAAATACCAATTTTGGGACTGAAAAAAGTGGTTGTGACTATTACACGGTGGAGACTATTATGCGGTGAAATAAGATAACTTTACAGGGGGGGCTAACTGACCCACTGTTGTACTTCAGGTGCTTTTTTGAATAGGATTTCAGATTCATACCTTATCGAGACTAAGGATATCCCCCCCCCCCCAAAATAGAAAAGTAACAGCATGCCATGAGTAACACTATAATTACTTTCTAGCACCACTATGAACAAATGCAAGGAATTACATTTTAATCATGGCAAAAGTATTGAGAATAATTTCAAAACATCACAAGAAAGATTTGCTTTTTCAAAATAACTTTTCAAACTCTGTGAAGTGTGCTGTGTGAACATGGCTGTTTCACTGGGACTTTGACCTAAAGGTTTTAGCCTAACTTTCATTGTGATCATAATGATGAGGCAATCCTCACATAGGCTGTTCTTGGACAATAAACCATAAGAATGTGTAGAAGTGAAAGAGAAATTGTGGTGTCATTTTATCAACTCTGCCCCCTTCCCCATATCTTATTTTCAGCAAAGACCAACCTAAGTCAATTGTGGAAGAACAGAAGACAGAAATGATGAAGATGCCTCTTTTCAGGTGATGATCACTTTTCATGGCTAAAAGTGTTCTATTAATCATGTATAAGTCTAAAACTTTTAGTAATTTTTTTTTTATTAAAAGGGAACGTACTTTTCTTTGAATAGAGTGTTGAATACCAGAAAGTAGTATATCCCAGGAGAACCCAAAAGAAGCACCAAGTATTTTGTTTGGGTTCTCTCAAGACAGACTAAGCTCTCACCTTTCATCTGTCTCCTCAGAGAAAGAAATAATTCCTTCTTTAATTGAAAAAACAACTGTAAGGGACAGTGTTATCTCTTTTTGTAAAATAAATAAATAATCCCCTTCTCTGAATAGAGTAGTGAAAAGTCTTTTTGAATATTTGGGCAGGAAAACAACAGCGGCCAGGGTAGCACTTTCCACAGAATGACTCTTGACTTATTCATAGATCATATCAAAATCCATAATTTTAGCCCTCAAATTTCAAGTTATACATGAGTTCACCTTATACACAAATACAGCTTGCCCTGGCCATCTTTCTTGGCAGAACATGAATTGCTTTGTTAACAGTGGCACTATGAGGCAAGATTTTGGGGCAGATAGTTAGGATCTCTAAGGGCTGCAGACATTGCCCAGTATATTCTTTGGGCAGGGAAATCCAACATTGCCATCTGAAGATCCTCCATACCAGTATTAACTCCAGAATCTAAAATCACCAGCTTGTGAGGATTAAAGGCTTCCTGGCCAATTAGTTTATTCTCTTCAATCCCCGAAGAAAGTTGAAGCTTCTGCCTTGTCAGCCTTGGAAATTCAGATTCAAGGAAGAGAGCAATGTCACAGCAGAAATTCATTCCAAAGCTTCTAGAGAAAATAATGCAAGATACTAAGATGGAGCTTAGACAGCTTGAAATAATGGGTAGTTTAGATGCCTCAAGAAGCAGAGATCAGGACAGATCAAGGTGCATATTAAATTACCTTCAGGGACTTAAGCAAGGGAAATGCATCAGTATGAGCAAAGTAAAACTATAGATGGAAAAGTTGATAACAAAACAAACCTCCAAACATCTATCATCAGAATACCTTGTTGACAGTTAACTAAGTGGGAAGAACAATAGGATTCTATCTATAACTGCATGGTATGTAGACAATGGACAGAGAGAAATGTTTCTTCCTCACTCATAGTAGTAGAATTCAGGGTCATCCAAAGAAATTGATTAACAGGAGATTCTTGACTGAGAAAAAAAAAGCAATTCTTAATGCACGGCATAAACAGAATAGACCTAAAGGTGCTGGTTTTCATCTGTGAAATGTTAGCGGATATCATATAGATCAAAAGACAATGTGGCCTAGTGATTTGTATGTTGGACTAGCACTCCAGAAGACCAGTTCAGCTATTGAAACCTACTGGGTGACCTTGGGCAAGTCAGATTCTCTCAGACTAAGAAGAAGGCAAGGGCAAACCCTTTCTGAAACAATCTTGTCAAGAAAACCTTATTATAGAGCCACCAGAGGTGACCTGAAGGGCATATAACAGTGGTTCCCAACCTTTGGATCTCCAGGTGTTTTGGACTTCAGTTCCCACAATTCCTAACAGCTGGTAAACTGGCTGAGATTTCTGGGAGTTGAAGTCCAAAACAACTAGAGGCTCAAATATTGGGAACCACTGGCATGTAACAACAAGAGATCTGGCTAAGCAAAAGCAAATTCAAACCTTGGAAAAATGTCACAATGACAACTTCCAGAATCTTGATGTCAGCAGTGTCAGATCTTGGGAAAACATGGCCGCTTTTCCAACACACATTTAGCCATATATATCTGCAGCTGAGAGCCTTCTTCCATTCGGTTACTTCCACTCTGGCCACCAAAGGGCAAATTCAGGCAAACTCCATCATACCTGTCATATTCAGCTGCAACTCCAGCTGAATATACATATGCAATGAATTTGAAAGAGAACTGGATAAAAATGTTCCACAGATGGTATACTACACCGAAACAATTAGCCAAAATGTACAAAACAGTTTCTGATAAGTGTTGGAAATGTAAAGAACCAGTTGGCTCCTTCTATCACATGTGGTGGTTTTGTAAAGAAGCAACAAAGTTTTGGACGAAGATTCATGAAGAGTCACAAAAGGTTTTAAAGAGAAACTTTATAAGAAAACCAGAGTACTATCTATTAGGATTTACAGATTTAGACTTACAATTGACTGAACAAGAAGATAAACTTTTCACTTATATTACGACCACCGCTAGAATTGTTTTCGCTAGAGAATGGAAACAGGAATCAGCCCCACCAATTGAGGAGTGGGTGGAGAAGATAAGAGAAATAAAGGATATGGACGAACTGACTTTTTTGTTGAAGATAAATACAAGCAAGATAATGAAAAGAACGAATTGGGACGATCTTCAGGACTATTTGGATAATTCGAGAAAATGAAGATTACGAGAGACAATTTTACTCTTTTTTTCTTTAGTAAGAAAAAATATTATTGAATAATAAGAAAATATTATCCAAGAAGATGGAATGGAAGTCACTTTTTTTTTGTTTTTTGGGTTTGTTTGTGTGTGGGGGTATATTTTTGTAGATTGTAGACTTTTATCTTTCTCTCTTTTTCCTACTTTTCTATACTTTGGTTGTTCTCACTCTTTCGATGTAGTATAAAAAAATTTAATAAAATTCTTTTTTAAAAAAAGATTAAATTTGTAGCCAATTATATTTGGTCTAAAGTGCTGCCTTTAATATATTTTTCCATTGTTGTCTATATTGAACAATTCATAATAGCATTGTTTTCACTGTATCTTCCCGTCACTTCCACAGGATATAGTAATTATGTGAAGGCTCTCTTCTGCCATCAAAAAAACACAAACATAAACCCCTAGTTTTCCCCATGTTTTTAATGGGTAGGAAAACCATGAAATAACATTTCTTGCCTGAACATTTCTAGTTTTTCTTCTGAACCTTCATATTAGCAATGATCACTGAAATGTATTTTTATAAATTTATGGAGGACCAATATATAAATGGCTACTAGTAGGAATTTTCCTCAGGTCTGCATGGGTTGTCAAATCTGCCCCAGGTTTGAGTTCAGACTTTAAAGGAACTATCCAAAGTCCTGAACCTTATACCCCAAACATGTTCAATATCTTGGATATCTTGTTTAAATTTAAGAGTAAATCCTAAAATAGATTTACCACCCCATTAACATAAACGCCCCCTGACATTACTCATACAGTAAAAATAAACGTTTTCCCCTGACATTAAGTCTAGTCGTGCCCAACTCTGGGAGTTGGTGCTCATCTCCATTTCTAAGCTGAAGAGCCGGCGTTATCCGTAGACACCTCCAAGGTCAGGTGGCTGGCATGACTGCATGGAGCTCCATTATCTTCCAGCTGGAGCAGTACCTATTGATCTACTAATATTTGCATGTTTTCAAACTACTAGGTTGGCAGAAGCTGGGGCTAACAGTAGGTGCTCACCCTGCTCCCCAGATTCGAACCACTGACTTTTCAGTCAGCAAGTTCAGCAGCTCAGTGGTTTAATTTGCTGTGTCACCAAGAGCAATTTTGGGAACTGTGTTATTAGAGAGATACCTCTTTGAGGTTAAAGCCTTTGGGAAGAAAGGCTGAGAACTATATTGAGATTCTATAGTTTAAAAGACTCTGTTACAATTCCAGTAGAAGTGGATTTAAATGTTTAAATTTAAATTTAGCAAACATAAAATCAAATAGAATGAATACAAATAGTAAATATTGATTTGGAGTATGTTAAAAGCCAAGCTTCAAGATTAACTGGAGCAAATGAAAGATTAAAGGAACAACCTTACAGTATTACAATCTCAATGAATTCCATGAGTGTCTGTCATAACTAGATGTTTATGAGTGAAAGAAAGTCCATACTGCCATCCAATGAGATAAATTTGGAAATTATGGGTATGATTTGTCCCTCTTTTACTGAAAGGTAATTAACCTTGCCAATATTGGTCAGCTCTACCACCCCCACAAATTTCCAGCCTTTTTTTTCTTTATTATCTTCCCATTATGCCATTCCTACCTCCTGCTGGTTTTGATAGATTCATAAATCTTGCCTAGTTTTGCTTTCATAGCAGCAGGGAGAAGTAGAGGGGTGAGACTACGGGAAAGGTAAAGAAATACATTAGATGGTAAGTGTAGTGATAAAATAGATTCATTCAGCACCAGCATTATCATCTGAATTCTCTTTTATTAATTGAGGAATAGGGCAGGTAAAATGAGGTTAAGGAGCATTTCTTTGAGCAGTAGGGTAGTGGTTGGCTGAAAGGACATTCCAAGGTCGTGATACCATTGCAGCCTCCCTGGGGATCCCAAACATTTTCGCTTCATGAACATTATAGAATAGTGTGACTTGTTTGCTTCTTTATATAGCCTGATGATTTATGGAGGACATAAGGACATCTTCCTGGGCAAAGGAGCATGCATTCTAAAATTCAACACAGCGGAGACAAAGAGGGAGGGAAAGAAGTGGATGCAGGACATAGCAGCAAGCAATAGGAGGCTGTTTGCACTGCAGGTGTTCAGACTAAGCTGCAATAGAGAATGAGAGGAAGAAGGCTACATTAAACCAGGGGTAGGAAAATTTGGATGTCCATGGGTCAATATTCCCCATAGTAACCTATGGTTGCGAGAGCTGGACCATAAGGAAGGCTGAGCGAAGGAAGATAGATGCTTTTGAACTTTGATGCTGGAGGAAAATCCTGAGAGTGCCTTGGACCGCAAGAAGATCCAACCAGTCCATCCTCCAGGAAATAATGCCCAGCTGATCACTGGAGGGAAGGGTATTAGAGGCAAAGATGAAGTATTTTGGCCACATCGTGAGGAGACAGGAAAGCTTGGAAAAGATCACGATGCTGGGGAAAATGGAAGGAAAAAGGAAGAGAGGCCGACCAAGGGCAAGATGGATGGACGGTATCCTTGAACAGAAAGATGATATAATGGCTCAGAGGTTGCTCATCTATAGGGTTGCCATGAGCTGAAGCTGATTTCATAGCAATTAACAACAAGGAAGAAGCATTTCCCCAATAGCTATAAGGAAGATCGCACTTCAGTGAAAAGTGAAGTGGAGAGGAAGAATATGGGATTTTATCATTGTTGTGAGTTTTCGAGTCATTTCTGACCTATGGCAACCCTAAGGGAAACCTGCGACATGGTTTTCCTGGCAAGATTAGTTCAGAAGATGCTTGCTATTGCTTTCCTCTGAAGATGAGAGACTGTGCCTTTCCCAAACTCATCCAGTGGGTTTCATGACTGAGCAGGGATTTGAATTTTGTTCTCCAGAGCTGTAGCCCAAAGCCTATACCATGATACCAATACCATAAAAAACATGGAAAAATTGGTTTGACATGCTTGGATTATCACTGCTCACAGGCATTCTAGGGGGCAGTTCTAACTATAAAAAAGGATTAGACAAATCCATTGACAATAAAAGCTAAAGGTAAAGGTTTCCCCTGATGTTAAGTCCATTCATGTCTGACTCTGGGGGTTGGTGCTCATCTCCATTTCTAAGCCGAAGAGTCAGCGTTGTCTGTAGACACCTCCAAGGTCATGTGGCCAGCATGACTGCATGGAGCACCGTTACCTTCCCGCTGGAGCGGTACCTATTGATCTACTCACACTTGAGTGTTTTCAAACTGCTAGGTTGGCAGAAGCTGGAGCTAACAGCGGGCGCTCATTCTGCTCCCGGGATTTGAATTGCGACCTTTTGGGCTGCATGTTCAGCAGCTCAGTGCCTTAACACACTTCGCCACCGGAGTTCCTCCATTGACAATAGATCTGCCTAAAACCTGACAAGGTGACAGCTTTGGCTTGCTTAATCTGCCATGACAAACACAGTACAGTGTTCCTTCACTTATCGCGGGGGTTAGGTTCCAGGACCACCCGCAATAAGTGAAAATCCATGAAGTGGGGACGCTATATTTATTTTAATATTTATACATTATTTTAGTACTTGTACACTATTTTAAGTCTTTATCAAGCAATCGTGTGTTGATAAATCACCTCCCTTCTCCTCCCATTGCCTCTTGGGCTCCTTTTCTCTCCCTTTGGCTTCTCCTTCCTCCCTTCCGTAGGCTGTAAATTGTAATTTTTTATGATTTATAATAGTCTTTTAGAGTTTATTGAAAAACCGTGAAACAGCGAATCTACGAAAAGTGAACCACGAAGTAGTGAGGGAACACAGTACTTGATAATTCTTTGGGACTAGAAGTCTCAGAATTCATACGTGGCTATTCTGACTGGGGGATTCTGGGAATTGCAATCAATTTTAGCCAAACTTTGTGATAGTCTTGTTAGATTGAGAAAACTAAAATTGCCACTCAAATTGGCTAACAAAAACTAAAAACAGAGCATAATTAAAAATAATAAACTAATTATAACTCCAGTGATGAAACACAGAAGTAACATTGAAGCAGTTAAACTTCCTCCAAGAGGAGAGAAGTTCAGACATCAAAGACTTACCTGAATGAAGCTTTTTTTTTTCTTGCCAGAAGGTAGCAACCAGGGGAAAGGTTTTCAGGCATGTCCCCATCAAATGGGCCTCCTGTGGTGACAGGACTCAAAGAACAGCTTCCTCCAAAGACCTCAAAAGACCAAGTAGGCTTGTAGGGGGAGATGCAATGATAGACAAGCAATAGATTGAATCAAACATCAGACTTCGCTTTTCACACTTTCATGATTATCCCTTTGATTTTTTTTAAAAACCCTTCTCCTCTCCTACACCTGGGCACTTCAGAATTCAACTTGCAAAGTTATAACTTTTGAATGGTTTATTCTATAATAGAACACTTTACAGCTTATCATAAAACAAGAAAAACTTTATGTGAAAGGCAGGGTCTGTCTTCTGCCAATGAATAGTTCCTTTGGTTAACTATGGGATGAAAGGGAATTATATGTCCATCTAAATATATGAGAAAAGAAAAGACTTTTAGTCTTATCATACTTGCTTGAAACAAAGAGCATTCTATTGTCACTAAACACACTGAAACTTGTGGGTAGGTTTTGTTTCTCTGTGTATCTTCATTCAGTGTGAAGTCTTGCTTAAAGAATAGAAAATAAGCATTGCAATGCTTATGGCTAATGACTGTATCTGAGTTATACTTTTAAATCAATTGTATTTGTGATTTATATATTAGATACTGATAAAATGTAAGGAGAATAGAGCTCGGAGAAAGCAAGTTTTCTGGCTAGAAAGTGAAAATAGAAGGAAAGGTGCAAATGTTGTAACTCATAAGCATAGGCTGTTCTAAGATATGACACTAGATGGTGCACAAGCATTCTCTTCCTCAAATGCCATGTATCATGGTTAAGAAAAAAGAAAACGGAAAACACAGTTTTGGGTCCCTTAAAAGCGAACAAATGTATGATGAAACTTTTCGAGAATAGTGTAGATTTTATTTATGCACAAAGTAATGCACAGTTGGAGAGAGAGGAAACAGATTGTGGAGATGAGACAACTGTAAACAGCAGCAGAAGATGGTGATAGTCTTGATGGTCTTTATATCCACATACTGCTACAAGTTCAAATAAATGAGATATAGGGTTGTTGTATGTTTTCCGGGCTGTATGGCCATGTTCTAGAAGTATTCTCTCCTGACGTTTCGCCCACATCTATTCAGGAGAGAATACTTCTAGAACATGGCCATACAGCCCGGAAAACATACAACAACCCTGTGATCCCAGCCATGAAAGCCTTCGACAACACAAATGCAATATATTTAAAATTTACAAAAGGTTGTCCTTAAAATAGAATCAAACTATCAATAAAGTTAAGAACAAATTTTTAAAAAATATTGAAAAAAATCAAAAGTTTTAAAATAATACTATTATATTATATTATATTATATATATAATACTTTAGGACTTGGAATGACTACAGAAGATAGAGCAAAAACAGGTTTATAGCTGAGCTTTAAGAAAATAAAAATAATGACCATAGATTCTTTAGGTAACTTTAAAGCAGACAATAAAAACATTGAAAAAAATCTATTTTCTGTTCAGTCACTAAGCAGAATGGAAACTGCAGTCAAGAAATCAGAAGACTGGGACTTTAGATGGGCAGCTATGAGGGAAACAGACATACCCCTGAAGTATAAAGGCCCCAACTCTTCTGGGCTTTAGGAAAACCCTAAAGACATGGTTATGTGAGCAAGCATTTAATGAGTAAGTACAACGATTTTACATGGTCGGAACTAAGATTTACGCATGAGGTTCTTGGATGAATGGATTTAAATATACATATATTTTAAAATTGTGTATAATGTGTTTTTATTCTATATTGTTATTTGATTTGTATGTGCTGTTGATTTTAGTGATTTTTGTTTTGGGCATTGAATTTGCCAAATTATATAACCCGCCATGAGTCCCCTCGGGTGAGAAAGGCAGGGTAAAAATGCTGTAAATAATTAAATAAATCTAGAACTGAATGATAAAGTTAGCATCATATTTCCCATTTCTATGTATCGTTGTAAATAGTGAAGAAAAATTGTTAGGAAAAAAAAACTCATTTGAAATGAGGAGTCGGATAAGATACTGTGGACAGTTTAGTAAAGGTTAAGATTTCCTCTGACATTAAGCCTAGTCATGTCTGACTCTGGGGGTTGGTGCTCATCACCATTTCTAAGCCAAAAAGGCGCTGTTGTCCATAGACCCCTCCAAGATTATGTAACTGGCATGACTGTACGGAGCTCCGTTACCTTCCTGCCGGAGTGATATTTGTTGATCAACTCACATTTGCATGTTTTCGAACTGCTAGGTTGGCAGAAGCTGGGCCTAACAGAGGGAGCTCACCCCGCTCCCTCTGTTCGAACTGCCGACCTTTCGGTCAGCAAGTTCAGCAGCTCTACCGTTTAATCTGCTGCGCCACCAGGGAACTGTTTAAAAAATCAATAAATGCATCCTAGAGCAATTCAAGCCTAATCTCTCCCTAGAAGCCAAGATGACTAAACTGAAACTGGCTATATAATGAGAAGAGATAACTCACTAAAAGGACAATAATGCTTAGTAAGGTGGAAGGCAATAGGAAAATACCACCTTCCAGATGAATTGACTTCATCAAGGAAGCCACCACCCTCAATCTGCAAAATTTGAGCAGGGTGTCTCATTCATAAGATCACCGTAAGTCAAAGTCAATTTGATGGCAGTGCACTTTCTTTAAAATTAAACTCTTACGTTGTGGCCAAAAAAATCAACTAATCTCTGCAGGAAGTGATTTCCAGAGCCTGGGGCCACCAAAAGCCTTATGGGGAGACAGCCTGGAACTAAGCTGCCTAGAGCTTTATAGGTCATGACCTGTATTCTGAAGCCAGATAAACACTGTATATGGAATCTTTACAGACAGCAAGTTGTCTTTTTCTTTCATTATTTCATTATTGTGGTCTGCCTACATGAAATATTACCTCTGGGATTGAAAAAATAGAACAAAAGAAGCTTGCTAAACAAAACTCCTCATTTTCAACTTAACAAGTGTTCCTCAGTTCCCAGCTTTTTTCCAGTTAAAGTGTTAGCACAATGAATGCCCCATTACTCATTAAATTTTAAGAGTGTTGAAGGCTTTTCAGCTAAAGCAGAAGCAAAATCTGTGCTGTTTTTTTTTTCATAAGAGATGACTACTGTGTTTTGCAGATGGATTTGTATCACCTCGATCATTATTTAGCACAGGGGCACTCTTCTTTCAGAACCTAAACCACAAGGGAAATCCATCACACAAAAGGAATACACTCATCCCTGCTGGTAGCTGAATCCTCATTCACAAAGGCAGACAAGTTTTAAGTACTTATAACCATATTTGCACAAAGTCATTCCCTTGCTGTCTTGTATGATAAGATCTGTGCCAGTCCCATCAGAACAAAAAGAGGACTCTTTTGCAGAACAAATAGCTAATTTATAGAATAGCAAGGTACGCACACTATCAAAAAGCAACCTTAAGCAGTGTTAAATCATGTTCACTTGCATCATCTCGATCAGTGGTTCTAAACCTGGGGTTCCCAGATGTTTTTAGCCTTCAACACCCAGAAATCCTAACAACTAGTAAACTTTCTGGGAATTGTAGGCCAAAAACATCAAGGGACCACAGGTTGAGAACCACTGATCTAGATGTATTTGTTGCACCCCAAGGCAGCAGGAGTACTCAAAAAACAAGCCAAGAGCCAATATAACACACTATATCTTTATTAAAGCAATTATATATCCAAAGGAAATTTGGTATAGAGTCTGAGTAAGGAATAGTTCTTTTTAGAAAGTTTATGGTGGTTCCAAATGGTTGACTGAAAAGGTCCGATATTATAATCCACAATGAGAACTCGATAGCTCTCCGAGGAAATCAAAGTGTCCATGAGTTGAAACAGAGAAACAAGGCTGGCAGAAAACAGAGTTCAATCCACTGGAAATACTTCGTAGCAATCAAGGCAGCAAGGTTGTCCAAGCTGAGGCAAACTTGAATTAAGAACAAGAAACAACTGAAGTAAAGTCAAGGTCTACTCGAGAGTCGCAGCACAGCACGGCCCGATTGGAACTGGAAAATTTGGCTTGGAAACAGGAACTGGAGACGGAGAAACCTCTCTCCAAGAAAGCAACGTTGACACCGCAAGAAAATCTACTGAGCAAAACACTTTTAACAGATTCTGGACTGTTCAGAATTTAGGGAGTAAAAACTCCCAAAACTTTCCCATGAGAACACTAACCATTATCCCATCTATTTGCCAGTCTCTGGCTCCGGCGAACCCCTTGTTTTGCACTTCTGTCCCTGGTTACAAAATCTCTACGATTAAAAACCCCGTTCCCAGCTGATTCAGCCACATCTGGCTCTATCTGCGAGGGAGGAAATGAAGAATCTTCCCCAATTAGTGAGTCTCCAGAGCCAATATCTTCGGGCACCTGCAGCTGCAAAGGCCCCTCCGTGGAGGGTGAAATGTCAGTATAAGCATTATCTGTGTCAAAGTGCAAGTCCTGAAATGCTGCAGGCCTTGGTGCCCTGGCTGGCTGGGATCTAACAGTATTGAGGATCCTGACTGAAGAGACTGTGGGCCCATCCAGACAGGTCCCAAAATGCAGGGCGTGTTGGGCTTTTATCTGAGGCATCTCTGCTTTGTCCCAAATTAATTAAATACCCAGTTCCTGAAAAGCCAGGGGCTAATGGGGTATGGGGCCTGTGGGAATTCTTCCAGGTAGTCCTAGGATTACCCAGGAGTCAGTCCCCACAGCGCTCTCAGTTTTTTGGGCTCCATGAGCCCAGAAAAGCAAGAGCCACCCCCAAAAAGTCCTTAAAATTAGGCTCCTCTGGCAGTGTAGAAATGTCATGGAAAAAGGTCAGGGGGAGGGGGACAGGAGCAAATCGAGATCATACACGTGGTGATGTCATACGGATTTCTATTTGAGCACTGACCAGAATTAGATCCTACTTAATCATAGCAAAAATCATAGCCATGTCATTAGGTTCCTTCATTCCATGTCTGAGAGAAAACTGAGCTGCCTTTACAATCAAGGAAGTACATTAAGCTCCAAAATACTGACAAATCAGCCAGCTGGAAGATTGATAGATGCACAAAATTGGTGACTTGTTTGACTACAATTTCCATGCTCAGTATTTTTCTTGCCCAGAGCTTCAATTACCTTCTGACTTTAGTCAAGGCACATTACAACAAAAACAGAGGGTGGTCTCAGTCTTCCCACAGAGATTCACCCAATTTAATGAAGCTGTTTGATGAATCCTGTCTAAAGCCTTTATTTCTCTTCTAGAGTTTGTTCTGCGTGATTTTCCTTTTTTCAGGCAGCCTTGTGAAAGAAATGCAGACAGACTAAATTGTGGTGAAAGGGACTATAATAGTAGTAGTAGTAGTAAATCTTTATTTATATCCTGCTTTTCTCCCTAAATGAGACCCAAAGCAGCTCACAACATTTTAAAATATAATACAAGTCAACATACATATAACAATAGTCTATAAAACCAAGTTTACAATATAGATAAATAATTCTCATATGTCATTTTATATTCAAATATTTGCAGTAACATAGAGGTAGCAGAGATATCTAGATGAATGCATTTAGCACATTGTCTATTCTTGAAAAAAATCCTAGTTTCATTAAATTTATATTAAAAGGGTGAGTTAACTGTTATGTTAAATGCATTTAAGTTTAATGTAAAAGGATGCAATAAAAGCCTTAACAGACTGAAACTGAAAAATGCAGTCCATGATTTTATTATTTGCTTGTTTTTTTATCTTTACTTTACATAGGCCCCTTTGACACAGCTGAGTAAAATCCTACATTTTCTGCTTTGAACTGGAATATATGATAGTGTGGGCTCTGATAACCCAGTTCAAAGCAAATATTGTGGGATTTTTGCCTTGATATTCTGGGTTATATGGCTGTGTGGAAATGTGCATAGATAGCAAGTGGTGTTACAACTTTCAGAAGTCTTCCAGATTTTATAAATATAAAAATCTGTAATGTGTGATTTCAGTTATACAGCTACATTGGACCCTTGATATCTACTGGGTTTGGATTCATGGATGAAGAATCTATGGGTACAGAGAGCCAGCTGTACTGTATTGTAGTTAGAAACAGTGTGCAGGTGGTGAGATTGACCACTGAGATTGCTAACATCAAAAACTGTTAACACAATTCAGTCTACTAAAACTACTTGTGTGTAAATGTAAATCCCCTACTTGTACAGGTTAACCAAAAGCAAGAAACAAGTTTTTCAAAAAATTCTAAAAGAGCTAGTATTGGTGCAAAGAACCACCCGGGAAATATAATATATGTTGACTGTTTAGCACTGTGACTGATTTAATTACTTAATAACTTAATTTTGGAGTTAATGTAATGCTGAAATTGCAATGTAAGTCAATCTTATTACACTAAAAATAAATTTCTAATTCAGTTGAGTTTAAGTACTTCATGTTGTTGAATCTACTGAAAGGCCTCTCGGGGATTTGCAGCAGATCAGCAGGGATTTCTGACTCCCAGTTGTATAAGAATTAAAGCAGAAAATAACTCCTTATTCATCCTAAACTATACTACCAAAATGAAGCAAGCTTATGAAGCAGAACTTGAATTTTTAAAGACTATAGACTCTAACCAACACAGGCTCTGAGAAATACTTTCATGTGTCAAGTTTGTTTAACTGTAGTATAAAATGCCAGGTTCTGGTTGATGACTTTGAGAATTCCAGCTAAAAAAACCCAGTGCTTCTAACGACACTATTCTATCAGAAACTGGCCAATGTTCCTAAGTAGTGAGAGTATAGTGAATTTCATACCTTCAAACCTTCAGCTTGCTCAGAATTTATGTTTTGAAGCTGCCCTCGGTTGCTACTCTACCGAATAGGGACATCCAACTACTATCCTGCTTTCTTCCCACAATCTGGGGGCCCTTCCACATAGCCATGTAACCCAGAATATCAAGGCAGAAAATCCCACAATATCTGCTTTGAACTGAGTTATCTGAGTCCACACTGACATATATTCCAGTTCAAAGCAGATCATGTGGGATTTTATTCAGCTGTGTAGAAGGGGCCTCAGATAATTTTTTAAAAAATCATTCCTGCAAGTCTGACATCCACTCATTCTTGAAATATACTTTTTCTTGTGACTTTTAAAATTTCAGACATTTGGCTTTATTTGGTGGGTGGGCAAAAATGTGGCTTTCCAAAATTCATGCAGCTATTTCCTTCTCGTGTGCATTCAAGATAGGAACATGTTTGACGGGGCCCTAATGGGTCAAGAATCAATAAAAACATACTATGAATGAATGAATTTGGGATGAGAGAGAACCATGAATAAACCATGCCTTCCATGGGAAAGTATGCCACTGCTTGGGAGCAGCCACCGAGAAAGCTTTCAAACATTTATTCACAATGGCACCTGTAATAATATAATTTTATTTCTTACCTGTCTCTCCTTGTGGCCTGAGGCAGGTCACAGAGCAGTCAAAACACACAAACATTGCAAAAATTCTACAAACACACATTAAAATGTAGTTCTATAAAATATAGCTGCGATGATGATGGGATTGGGAAAAATCTAGATCCCAAAATTCAGTCAGGCTTTCAGAATTTCAGATAGTCCAGACCCAAGCCACACAGCAATGTATAGGTAATAACCAGCACTTTGAATCATGCTTAGAAATGGACCCTCAGTCAGCAGAACTCCTTTAACAAGGGAGCATTTTGGACTCATTCAACTTTCTGAATGTTTTCCAAAGGTAGTGCCATGTAAAAGTGTTTCACTGTAATCCAAATAGGATGTAATACCAGATCAGACATCTATGTGAATGGATTCAGCTGGTGTATTTAGTTCATGTACAAATGAATCCTGGCCACCGTTAGATCCAGGGAAGTCATGCTACCCCTCTATTCTGCCTTGGTCATACTGTGTCCAATTCTGGGCACCGCAGTTGAAGGGAGATGTTGACAAGCTGGAAAGCGTCCAGAGGAGGGCGACCAAAATGATTAAGGGTCTGGAGAACAAGCCCTATGAGGAGCGGCTTAAAGAGCTGGGCATGTTTAGCCTGCAGAAGAGAAGGCTGGGAGGAGACATGATAGCCATGTATAAATATGTGAGGGGAAGTCATAGGGAGGAGGGAGCAAGCTTGTTTTCTGCTGCCCTGAAGACTAGGACATGGAACAATGGTTTCAAACTACAGGAAAGGAGATTCCACCTGAACATCAGGAAGTACTTCCTCACTGTGAGAGCTGCTTAGCAGTGGAACTCTCTGCCCCGGAGTGTGGTGGAGGCTCCTTCTTTGGAGGCTTTTAAGCAGAGGCTGGATGGCCATCTGTCAGGAGTGCTTTGAATGAGATTTTCCTGCTTCTTGCAGGGGGTTGGACTGAATGGCCCATGAGGTCTCTTCCAACTCTACAATTCTACAACAGAAACACGAATCAGATGTATGTTACAAATACTGGGCCCATGACTAGTAAGCATACTCCATATCACATCATTTTGACTCACCAGTGCCATACTTTTCTTGCCTGCATTAAGCTTCAGTTTCTTCACCCTTGTTCCAGGCTATCCCTTACAGCAGTGTGGTCCAACTCTACGATTCTATGATTCTATGAACCTACAGCCCACGGGCCGCATGTGACCTGCCAATTCATTTTTGTTGGCCCTTGCCCTTCTTACTAGAAAAATATTTTAATTATGTAATTAAATATTAATATTTTAATTATGTAATTCAATATTAATTATGTTATTTGTTTTCTTTCTGGAATGTCTCTGGCCTTCACATTCCTATACTAAAGTCTGATTGGTCCTTGGGTAACTAAAGGTTGGACCACACTGCCTTACAGCAAATACATAGTTAGTACTCAGCTTCCTTGGAATTGGATGAAGAGACAAAGATATGTGTCATTAGAATATTGGTGAGATTTCCTTAGAAAATAGTTAGAAGGGTCAGAAAGCACGTATTTCTGTCCTTTGATACTTTTTCTAGCTATTTTGCAATGAAATCTGTTTGCACAACCTTTCCACTAAATTCAAATATGGACCTCAGCAACTTTTATTTTCTGTTTGTTTTTGATAAACCTCCCACACACCACAAAAAGCCTTTAAAAAAAGCACAACTGCATTTTTAAAAAATGTAGCAAGGAAACAGATGGTTGAAATAAAGGAATTTAATTCCCCAGGACTCCCATAGCGAGGCAAAACTAAAATTAACATTGTCCCCATCTCAACTTTAAGAATCTAAGGTACAGCAAGTTCCAAGACAATGATCTGAACATTTGCTTTATCAATCTAATCAGTTCCTGTGAAATGAAAGACTGGAACAATTAGGGAAAGAGTTAGGAAGACCAAAATCAATGATGCCTCCCAGAAGTTGATTTCCTGGTTGTTCTTCTGTGAATGAAATCAATGGGTTGCATTCAAAGATGGGTTTACCTCAGCAGAAAATATGTTGGGAGACTCAATTATTTTTGTATCCATTTTTTCACTTACTGCAGCCCTCCAAGCCATCTTCTACTGTGGTCTAGAAGATTCATCAATCCAAACAAACAAGCAAACCCCAAAATTACAACAACACCCCAGCTGTGGGCAAAGACTTAAACAGGTAGGAGAAATAAGTGAAAATCAGGAAGCCCAACCAGTAAAAGAGCAGATATACCTTTATGGCAAGCAATACAACTTCTTCATCCAAATCAAGATGTCTGTTTTTCAGGCTACAGCAGATTTTGATAGGCAAAGGCACCAAGCCTGGATGGAACCAGAATGAGACAACATTTATAGACAGATGATACACTACAGATTTTTCATGGACTACATAATCTTACCCTGGCGGGGATTTCTGTCTGTAGCAATAGGCAAGAATGTACCCAAATCTTGAAAGTGGAATTTCAACCCTTGTAAGACTCAGAACTTTCTTGAATTTTCAAATCAAATGTACTAAGCATTTGGTTAAATAAAATTGTATTCTTATATACGCTTATTTAAAACTAATCCCAACTGCAAACAGTGAGCCTTCCTTTCAAATAAAAGGCTTCAATGCTACTGTGAATTGTAAGGTATCCATCAAGTTATACATATATCAGTTTTCATTCTTGTACCATTGTGGTATATTCTTGACTATTTATGCTTATTCCATGTGAGCTTTTGAATTGTCATAAGTTTTGAAGTAACTATGAAGATAAATGAGCCAAGAGGTGTCCTTGGTGACTACAGTAGAGTCTCACTTATCCAAGCTAAACTGGCCAGTAGAAGCTTGGATAAGCGAATATCTTGGATAATAAGGAAGGATTAAGGAAAAGCCTATTAAACATCAAATTAGGTTATGATTTTACAAATTAAGCACCAAACATCATGTTTTACAACAAATTTGACAGAAAAAGCAGTTCAATACGCAGTAATGTTATGTTGTAATTACTGTATTTACGAATTTAGCACCAAAATATCACGATATATTGAAAACATTGACTACAAAAATGGCTTGGATAATCCAGAAACTTGGATAAGCGAGGTTTGGATAAGTGAGACTCTACTGTATTTTCAAACTTAATTCATCAATTCTTTTCTTTGCCAAATCCTCAGATTTCCTATGTATGCTTTATACATATATTTGGGATCCTTCAATTTCAAAATCCCTTTGTATCTAATAAAACAGATAACAGAGGGAGGTTATGTGAGCTATTTGTGTTTCCTGTAATATTGAATTATTTTCTAGCTACCAGTTTTCAAAATCTGCATATGAGAAACACTTTCATCTCCTTTCCTTCAACAGATAACAAATACTAGTAAAACATTAATGTGATATAATATATGCTGTGTTCTGTTTTTCATTCTGTCTATTTCTGTGGTTTATGCCAAAGAAATAATACATAATAGATCCAAATCTACCATTGCCTACCACTGATATTAGGACTGGGAAATGTGCACATCTCCAAATGCTGCTGAACTCCCAGCACCTCTACACACCATAGCCAATGGTGAAAAATAGGGTGAAATGTAGTCCCAACAGCAGTCCCATGTAAAATGATGTAAAAGAAGGATCCAAAGCTGAGATGGATTTATACCATCCAAGTAGGTGTAAGTCAATATGGTGTTTGTATGTGTGAGTTTGAGGAAGACCTGTTATTTCTACTATCTGGATGTGTGCAATGTGCTTTCTGGGTGAAATCACAACAGGAAAGAGGAGGGGAAACCTGTTTTGAGCTTCTTCTTTTTTAAAAGACGTTTCGGAATTAATTATCAAGAAGCAGGCTTGCATCATCACAAGACTATCTGGTTGCTTTGTAGAAACTGTTGCTGCTTAATCCTCCTGCAATACCCTGCTCAGCTTCTCAATTTCTCAGGGAACAGATGCTGCAAAAATAGACTCCAGGTGCCTCTTCTCAGCAAACAACCTGAACCTGTGAAATGCTTGATTGGAAAACATCCTATCATTTGGAAGAGTGGCAGATGTGGAAATAGTGTCAGAATAATGTGTGGCTTTCCCTCAACTTCTCTTTTGGATTGAATAATGGCTTTTCGATGCTGAAAAGCAATCAAGGGCAGAATCCAGCAAAGGAAGTATATCTTTCTTGGCCACCACTATAATTCTGATTTGGATGTTGTTGTTGTTATTTATTTATACCCCATTTTATCTCTCCCAAAGAGGCCTCAAAAATGCTTAACACAAAAGCATTAGTACACAATTTAAAATATACAAACATACAAACATTAAAACAGAATTAAATATAAACAGTATTAAAAATCACAGTTAAAACGTTATCCACACATGACCACTCATATATATGTCAGCACCT
This sequence comes from Anolis carolinensis, assembly GCF_035594765.1. Taxonomy (NCBI): domain Eukaryota; kingdom Metazoa; phylum Chordata; class Lepidosauria; order Squamata; family Anolidae; genus Anolis; species Anolis carolinensis. The sequence continues at coordinate 216,617,036 of NC_085841.1, forward strand.
CTGGATCAGTCTGCAGTCTCAATCCTGTTGTCAGTTCAATCCAGAGTAATAATAATATAATAATAAAACTTTATTTATACCCCGCCACCATCTCCCCAACGGGGACTCGGGGTGGCTTACATGGGGCCATGCCCAGAACAATACAATATAAACAGCATATAAAAGAACAAGAGTAGACCTTTAAATCCGGATTTATCCGAATCTTGACTTTTCATTCATCTATGGGTTTGGGTTGCTGTGTCTAGGAATATGGTTCCAGTTATTGTATGGGAGACTTGCAGCACAAGCTTATGTGCATCTGCTCAAAAGTAAACCCTATTTATATCTATGAGGGAATATACCGTCTTCATACCCAAGCAAATGAAAAGCAAAAGGAATGGAAGAAGGTGGCCACTGCAGGCATATTTCCAAGTTACAATTCCCACTGTGCTTGAACTCTAGGTAAAGGTAAAAGTTTCCCCTGACATTAAATCCAGTCGTGTCCGACTCTGGGAGTTGGTGCTCATCACCATTTCTAAGCCGAAGAGCCGGCATTGTCCGTAGACACCTCCAAGGTCATGTGGCTGGCATGACTGCATGGACCGCCGTTACCTTCCCGCCAGAGCGGTACCTATTGATCTACTCACATTTTGCATGTTTTCGAACTGCTAGGTTGGCAGAAGCTGGAGCTAGCAGCAGGTGCTCACTCCACTCCCCAAGTTTGAACCTGGGACCTTTCGGTCTGCAATTTCAGCAGCTCAGCACTTTAACACACTGAGCCACCGGAGGCTCCGCTTGAATTCTAAGGATCCATAAAACCAGGCTTTCATGGTATAGAGGCCGCAGACCTGGCTGCCCCCTTATCCTTTAATTTCCTCACAGTTGGTATAACGTTACTTCTGCTCCACTACATAACTCTCAGGCCCCTTCTACACTGCTATATAAAATCCAGTATATCTGATTTGAACTGGATTATTTGGCAGTGTAGACTCATATAACAGTTCAAAGCTAATAATGTGGATTATCTGATTTGATAATCTGGATTATGTGGCAGTGTAGAAGGGGCTTCAGCCACAATACTGGAAGAAAATTAAGAGATCAGTTCCCTTCCAACTCATCATCATCTTACGACATGATATTTGCATAACTATGCCTGTCTTGTTTTTATCAGCATTCTACACATACACTGTAAGGTAAAGGTAAAGGTTTTCCCCTGACGTTAAGTCCAGTCATGTCTGACTCTGGGGGTTGGTGCTCATCTCCATTTCTAAGCCGAAGAGCCGGCGTTGTCTATAGACACCTACAAGGTCATATGGCTGGCATGACTGCATGGAGTGCCGTTACCTTCCCGCCGGAGCGGTACCTATGGATCTACTCACATTGGCATGTTTTCAAACTGCTAGGTTGGCAGGAGCTGTAGTTCTGCTTAATGTATTTTACTGCTTGCTTGTGTTTTGAGGTGAGGAATTCCTTTTTGATAGAGTTTGGGAATATTTCACTTTAGACTACAACTCTCAGAATTGCCCATCTATGCTTTCCAGAGGCTAAACTGGGAAGGAGAGTTGGGGAGCTACAGGCCAAAGAAGCCATCTGCCAAGCTTTGCTTTTAGGTCACTGCTGTTCTGTCATCATGACTAAGAATGTACAGTATGAGACACGTGCCACTCTCTCCAATTTCCTTTTCCTCTCTATAATCCTTTTAAATCTCTCTTCTAAGGCTAAACATGACTTTCTCCTCCAAACTTTATACTGTAAGGACTTTTGTCTACAATGAACCATCAGAAAAAATACCATAATGACATGAAAAGAAATATCACACTGTTCCTTCTCAAGGTGCCTTCTGAACCATTTCTCTAGAAGTCATCCGGAGACAAAGTAGCCTATAATCAGAGCCTTCTCAAATCCTGATGAGGGATATGTCAACACTGTAGAATGAATTCAATTTGACATCACTTTAACCACCATGGCTCAATACTATGTGGTCATGGGAGTGTAGAGCCATGGTGGTGCAATGGGTTAATAATAATAATAATAATAATAATAATAATAATAATAATAATAATAATAATAATAATTTATTTATACCCCACCACCATCTCCCCACGGGGACTCGGGGCGGCTCACACGAGGCAAGGCCCAACTAGCACAATTTACAGAAACAACAGCATAAATACATTGAACAATATACAAAAAATAATAAAACACAGTAAGACAATAAAACAAGAGTTAATACAGCAATAAATCAATCAACCACCAAGTACAATTCAGTCGACTTCATTGGTTGGGGGGGGGGGGGGGGACTGCAGCAGCAATATAAAATAACATCATCACTTAAAATACCAGAATAAAAGGGACCTAATAAAATTCAGGATAGAGTTATAGTGCCATATAGTTAAACTCTTGTGCCAGCTGGACTCCTGACCTGAAGCTTGGGTTGCTGATCTGAAGGTTGCTGGTTCAAATCCACGAGATGGAGTGAGCTCCTGTCTATCAGCTCTAGCTTGCAGGGACATGACATCCCCTTGGCAACATTCTCTGTAGACAGCCAATTCTCTCACACCAGAATTGACTTGCAGTATGTTCTCAAGTTGCTCCTAACATAATTTTTAAAAAAATGGGGTTGTAAATTTACAAGGCCTTATTTGGCAAAGACGGCTCATACTTCATCATACTTCAGATCCACCATGGCATTGGTATCAAACTGCATTCATTTTGCAGTGTAGATGCATCCTAGGATCAAGGAACGGATCCACCATAAACACTAAATAATGGTCCCTGAGATGTCCTGAGACACTGCAACCAGCTCATAAATAATTAGTAAATGAAAAAACGGTTAATTGGAATTCATTAGTGCTGTTTGATAATTCTGCTTTTAACTTAGAGATCAAAGATATAGAATAATTCCCTAGGAGTATACTGTGATCAATGGAACTTCTAAATAAATGCATTTACGACTGAGGAGCACAATATTTGTTTTTAAAAGTAGGGAAGGTGTTATTCTTCATGATTCCTCTTTAGCTAAAACCTAACCAGTACATCATTATATGATTAAAACATGATTAGCCCATTACGCTGAAAGGCAAGTAAGTGAATGATTTTAAATTACTGACTTCTAATCCACAATCTGTACCCTATTCATCTAAGCAGTTTTTCTATTAATTTAATAACATTTCATGACAATCTATTTCCACTCCCATCCCCCAAAAACGACTTCTGAAAGAGATTTGCTTCCCTTCAGTAATTTATTAAAATTATCACTGAGTACAGTGCAACAGCAAGATGATTTATTTTTTGTTATAATGGTTAATTCAGATGTTGTTTTGAAAGCAACTTGGGAGTACAGATTCACTCTTTCCTGTAAAATTTTTCCACCAGGTAGCACCTTATTGATACAACTCACAATGGTGAATAAAAGGTAAAACAGTTTCCAGAAAGGCAAGCCATGCTACTATCAGCAGTTGAATCTCTGCAGATCTATGTTAGTTTTTGGCTCGAAGTATTCCTGGGATTCATCAGAATGAATTAAGCTAAATGGCTAACTATATGCTAGTGTTACCCCACAAGGGAGAATCCTAACTTGGCATTCTTTCTGACATATGAAACCAGGAAAAAAGAGAATTTCAGATAATGACCCATTTTCATGCAGTCTCGTTATATTTGATTTCCAGTTAATGGTGGAAAACATTTACACCAATTGGAAAGAGCTGGTGGCCTGGATAGTACCATAACTGCTTGTCCTTTACAGTAGTGTAAAACAATTTTGTATATGATTTTTATTTGTTTCATAAATGCCTAGCATACTTTTTTACCCTTAGTGATCAAGGAGATTTCCACTTCACAACCTCTGAGGATGCCTGCCACAGATGTGGGCAAAACGTCAGGAGAGAAAGCTTCTGGAACATGGCCATACAGCCTAAAAGACTCACAGCAACCCTATATAATGTGAGATGTAATTATCACTGATTTCAATGCCACCGTTCCATCCATGGGGCAAGTGCAGGCCCTCCAATCTTCAAAAATGTTTGAAATGTGAATTGGAAGAAGCCTATACTATTAGTAGAGTATTCTAGCAACTGAACATCACACCCCTAAGAACATTCTATATGTGTTTAGGTGGTTTATGTTGATCACTATTCCAAAGGATCATTAAACCTATGTTAGCATGTGGCCTCATCTACACTGCTATATAATGCAATTTGAAACTAGTTTAACTGTACTGAACCATATTATATGAGTCTACACTGACCATATAATGCACTATATAGTAGTGTAGATGAGGCCTGTGACAGTGCAAAGTTGATATTTGCAGCAGTGTGGAGGCTGTATCCCATAATAGTGAAATGCCTAATTTAGTTGTGGAATTCATTGTCACAAAAGATGATGTAGAGATAAGTGTTAACTTCGTTATTCCAGAAAAAATAGACAAATACATCAAAGTGGGATCTATCAATATTTCCTATGTAAGATTGTTGTATATCATCAGAGGTGTCGCTACACGAAAGCAAAGTGAGGTCACTGTCTATCCACCTCGACAAGAAAATATCTTCTCCCAAGTGATTTTTTGAGTCCCCAAATTTCAGCATTGCAGGGTGAGATATTGAAAATCCAAGAACTCTGAGGGCCCTACCACACAGCCATATAACCCAGAATATCAAGATAAAAAATCCCACAATATCTGCTTTGAACTGGATTATGAGTCTACACTGCCATATATTCCAGTTCAAAGCAGATAATGTGGGATTTTATTCAATTGTGTGGAAGAGGCCTGATATTTGCTATGTTTGGAGCACTTTGGTAATTTTGCCTGCCCCTTTTCTTTGGATGTTACATTTCTAAACACTCAATGGAAGTTTTAAGTTACTACAGTGTTAGAAACTGAAAGAAAATTTTATCAGGGCACAGAATTCTTATTTTGGAGCCCTCATTTTGCTACAGCCTTGTATATCATCTACAATATAACATCTGAGCAATATAACTTCATCTCTCAGTTGCCAGAGAACATAAAATACAGATTGTAACTACCTTCATGTCTTGCAGTTGGGCTTCCAATAGGTATGATGTTGCAAACAGGATGTTGGGCTAAACGGGTTTTTAGTCTGATCCAACATGACTATTATGTTTTTAGTTACATACTTATGTGAGGGATTTGGGTAAGGTAGCTTACTGGTACTCATTGTAAACTAATTTGTTTCCTTGCTTGCTTGCTTTTTTGGCGGGGTTGATAATGTGGGGAGAATTCGACTTCATCATTAAAATTATGGAACTGGGTAGGAAATATATTCATTGATGTTGTGTACCTTCATGTCATTTCCAATTTATGACACTCCAAAGGAAAACCTAACGTAGCTCTCTGGATGACTTTCCTGAGCAGCTTCATGTAGATAATTAAACAGAATATAAAATATGATTATACCCTCATAACCATAATCTCTTATTTACACGCACATGCCCAGGGTACAATTTTATTATATTTATTTATATCCTACTTGGGTTTCTTTTTAGAGAGAAAAGGTGGGATAGAAATAAATATGATAATATAATAAATATAATAATCACAGGGTATTCTTAGCAAATGAGACTGTACACTGTAAGATGCCATAACACCCCATCTGTCATTTTTACATGTAAATTATCTACATGAAGCTGCTCAGAAAAGTCATCCAGAGAGCTTCAGCAAAACTTCATCAGCAGAGTGATGACACCATTTATCTTTGTCATCTGAGTCATGTGAGCTTTTATGAGTGTCTGGATTTAATAATGGGCTTGATGAAAGTTAATAAAGTGAAGCTGAATCCAGACAAGAAAAATTAGCTTGTTCTCATGTTTCAGAACTTAGTGTTCAATCTGTTCACTGTAGGTAAAGGTAAAGGTTTCCCCTGACATTAAGTCCAGTCATGATTGACTCTGGGGGTTGGTTCTCATCTCCATTTCTAAGCCGAAGAGCTGGCGTTGTCCATAGACATCTCCAGGTCATGTGGCCGGCATGATTGTATGGAGCATCACTACTTTCCCGCCGGAGCGGTACCTATTAATCTACTCACATTTGCATGTTTTCGAACTGCTAGGTTGGCAGGAACTGGGGCTAACAGCGGGTGCTCATTCTGCTCCCGGGATTTGAACCTGGAACCTTTTGGTCCGCAAGTTCAGTATAGGACTACACTAATCCTGAAGATGCAAATCCACAGCTTGAGAGTGCTTCTGTCACTGAAGGTCCAGTTGGCTTGGGGGGTCCTGAATATATTTTACCAGCTTTGGCTAATGTTGCAACTGTGGACTTTCCTGGACAATAAAAGTTCTGGGCCCGGGCTGTGGCGCAGGCTGTTGAGCAACCAGCTGCAGCCAGCTGCAACAAATCACTCTGACCAAGAGGTCATGAGTTCGAGGCCAGCTCGGAGCCCCGCATTTGTCTTGTCTTTGTTCTATGTTAAGGCATTGAATGTTTGCCTTATATGTGTAATGTGATCCGCCCTGAGTCCCCTTCAGGGTGAGAAGGGCGGAATATAAATACTGTAAATAAATAAATAAATAAATAAACCTTGTAGTGGGAGTTCTGTAATGTACTAATTGTTTGGGGTTTGTAAAAGACACCATGATGTAATGGGTTAACTGAAAGAGGATGTGTAAGCAGCTGATTGGCTGAGCCTATGAAGAGCTAGCAATCTGATTGGCTGCTTTCTCTGCCATGCTGCTGAGGGAACCAATTTGTGCAGGTTTTACCTCAGAGAGTGATAGAGAGTGCTAACTGGAAACAGCCAGATGAGAAGATGGCTGCCGACTCCCTAAAGCATATTTAGGAACTATTTAAAAGGACTGTTATGCCCTCTATTCTCTGTAAGCAATCAGAGAGACTATTGTATATATATTATCACTCTGTTCAATCTCTTGAAGTTAAGTAAAGTTCCTGTTACTTCTTTCACAAACCTGAGTGGCACATTATTACACTTCAGGGTGACTTTAGGTTCAGAAGCAGACGTAAAGCTTCCATTTTATACCATCTACAATTCACAACACTAATGTACTATTATATGTATATATAATATGACTGGTGCCTCTCATGTGTGAAGTATTGAATGTGACCTAGGAGCATCTTGGATACTTCCTTTAAAGTTCAGACAAAACCTCAGAGCAGATTCACCACCTCAATGACATAGCAGCCACCATGAAGATAAGCAATTGAACTGCAAGCCCTTTTTTTTTGCTTTCTATTGACATGATGCTCTTGATGGATCATATGGCTGCCATACAGATCTGAACATTTGGTAATTGGCTTTATCAAAGGCTTATAAAAATAGATTTCTGAATACAGTACTTCATTCCATTTACTAGTGCTTTATCTCCCTAAACATTCAGCTCAATTCATGATATCTTGGCTGGATCTACATTGCCATATAATCCAGTTTCAGAATACAAATTAATTGCATTGACCTGGATTATATGGCAGTTCAGAATCAATAAGTACCACTCTGGCGGGAAGGTAACAGCGTTCCATGCAGTCATGCTGGCCACATGACCTTGGAGGTGTCTATGGACAACATCAGCTCTTTGGCTTAGAAATGGAGAAGAGCACCAATCCCCAGAGTCAGACATGACTAGACTTAATGCCAGGGGAAAACCTTTACCTATACCTTACGGCATCCAAATCATGAACACACAATAGTTCAGGGGTCCACAGCCACGAACTTGTGTTCTCTCCAAGTTCCTATACTTTAAAAAAGTAATTACTGTACATTAGAATACAATTAGTTCAGAAAGAACACAGGTTGGGTATCCCTTATCCAAAATTCTAAAATTCAGACTACTCCATAATCATCTACAGAGGTGGCTGTGCTAGTGACATATTTGATTGTTCAATACATGCTTGCTTGCTTTCTTACTTACTTAGGCGATCCCTCGTATTTCGAGGATGATGGTCCTCCATTTCTTGGTAAGATGCCTGTGCGTGATTTTTTTTAATGTGTGGAGGTCAGTGCACGGCCGGTCAACACACAGTCTTCACAGATTGAGGTCCCAGCAGTGGTGTGATTAACACAACGAGAGTGGCTTCTCAGTCTGTTGCAGCCTTCTTCCGCCTTCACAGCCATTGTAACATGTACCATGTTATCCTCCGCCTGCTCCGCTGTTGAGGTCTTTGGGTCTTTGGATTGTTCTTGGTCTGGATCCTCCCCTGTGGCCACTCCTGGGAGTGCATGACTCCGGTGGTTGTGCCCACAGGTTCATTGGAACACGCAAGCCCCCTCACCATGTCAAGGTGACAATCCATCGAGGGGGTCAATACATGCAAACTTTGTCTCATGCACACAATTATTAAAAGTATTTTGTATTAAACTGCCTTCAGGCTGTGTGTAATTTTTTATGAAATAGAAATTGATTTTTGTATTTAGACTTGGGTCTCATTTCCAAAATATCTAATTGTGTGCATGTCTTCCAAAAATGAATAAACAAATGAATAAATAATCTGGAATACAGAACACTTCAGGTCCCAAGCATTTTGGCTAAGGGATTCTCAACTTCTAATTCGTTTTACCAAATTAGTGGTTCCATTCATAATCAGCCCTAATTCTGGACACTTTTGGCCAGAATTCTGTTTGAGAGTTAAAGTGCTATCATCCCCAGTATTAGACTGGGCACTAAGTAATGACATCTTTAATACTTCGTTGTATGGTATCTTGTCTAGCTTTGCAAGAACTGAAGTATGCTGCTGTGGACCCTATCCGCTAATTGGGCACAAGGATGTGTGTAGGTGTTGTTCATCTCCCCATACACACCTTGGGAAGAAAGAACAACCACTACACTCTGGAGAAAAGGTCAAATGAGAGACACAAAACACATCTCATGATGTCCTTGTTAAATAGATTCCACATTAGAGCTCCACTAAAGTTTTCTTTGCTCTTGAGGTTAGAATTTTTGAAGATGAATACTTGCTTTCCATTGGTAACATATGCTAATAGAACAGCTTTCTTTTCTCAAGGGGAAACATGGTTCATTAAATTCAATGAAAATTATGAACATCAAGGAATGAAATCTGTCTCTCGTGGAGGCACAGAAAAAGAGGGATATAAATCATGGATGGGGCATGTGTGACCAGCACTTGGAAGCGTATTGTACTAGTAAAACTGGTTGTGTCAAACCAAGGTATTTAAAAACAAATATATCCACTATATGATTCACTGTGTTTGTCTCTGCGTTTGTCTCTGTCTTTGTTCTATGTTAAGGCATTGAATGTTTGCCTTATATGTGTAATGTGATCCGCCCTGAATCCCCTTCGGGGTGAGAAGGGCGGAATATAAATACTGTAAATAAATAAATAAAAATAAAACATACGTGTTTCAAAGGGAAAGTAATCATCAGTAGCACCAGCAACAAGAGAAATAAATAATAATACATTTCAACAGGCTAAAAACATCCTCATGAACCAAAAACATCAGTAACAATATCAATTACTAATTTGTTCTTAGGTATTGTCCTTGTGAGTTGCCTTGAAAGATGTGTACACTGAAAGGAAGTCTAAAAATATTTCAAGCAAACAACACTGATGGACAGATTTGGCTTATTATTCCCATAGTGCATATAATAATAGGAGAGAACTAAGGCTCAAATGGCTTGGGTAAGACCATTAGCTGAGACTTCCAAGCTCATGCTATTAGCCACTATGATCAGATCAACACTATTTGCTGTGCAAAACAATTTGTACTTGGGACTTTAGCATAAATGTGTGGAGAAACAATGCAAAAATATAATAGGATAATGATCATGCTGAAAAATAAGAATATACCAAGCAAACTAGTTGCTGAAAAATACTGGTATAAAGTTGATATGGGCAGGAGTAGTCAGAAGGCATGTAAGCCATAAAGACGGTTGAGCTATGATCCTTCACAAACTAATACCCATGCCAACATAAAGGCAAATAAGATAGAGCACCAACTTCTGATGAACCCAAACTTGCCACCAAACTAGGAAAGAAACCAATAGTCAGACAACTAGATAATGAGAACAACAACTTTTATGAATCTTTTACATCCAATGAATTGGAAATTGCTCTCAATAAATGTAAAAATGGCAAAGCAACTGGTTTGGACAATCCACAGATGGAACAAATTAAGAATTCTAGCCCAAAAGCAAGGTGCTAGCTGCTGAAGCTGATGAACAACTGCATTGCATCTATCAGATCCCTAAAATCCGGTGGAAAGTCATAGCCATTTTGAAAGCAGGCAAAGACCATAGTGATCCAAATAGCTATAGACCAATCTCCTTATTGTGCCATCTTTATAAAGTTCTGGAGAGACTTATTCTGCATAGAATTATGGAAAAAATAGACCTATTTATGATTCCACAGCAAGCAGGTTTCAGGAAAGGGAAATTGAACCTGACTTAGCACATAAAAGATGGTTTTGAAAGGTAGCAGATTACAGGAGCTGTCTTCATATACCTGTCAGCAGCTTATGGAACTGTAAATAATCACTTCCTCCTATCAAAAATTTATAATATTGCAAAGGATCATCACCTTACCTGCTTCATAGTAAATCTGCTACAAACCAGGAGCTTTTTTGTTGAGTTCCAGGGCCAGACAAGTAGATGGTGAAGGCAGAAGAATGGCCTGCCCTATTTAACATTTAAACAAATGATCGGTCACTGCCAGAAGGGACAGAGAGTTTCATCTATGCTGACGATTGTGCCATTACCACTCAAGCATGGAGCTTTGAAATAGTTGAACAGAACCTCTCCGAAGCTTTAGGTGCTCTTACTGCCTATTATAGGGGAAACCAGCTGATTCCTAATCCATGTAAAATGCAGGCATGTGCTTTTCATCTTAAGAACAGACAAGCATCTCGAGCTCTGAGGATTACCTGGGGAGGAATCTCACTGGAGCATTGTTAAAGTTGATCCTGTATAGTATATTTTACAGAGACTTGGAAATAATACTTCAGAAAACAAAGCCATATGCCAGTGGTTCTTAGCTTGTGATCCCCAGGTGTTTTGGTCTACAACTCCCAGAAATCCCAGCCAGTTTACCAGCTGTTAGGATTTCTGGGAGTTGAAAGCCAAAACATCTGGGGACCCACAGGTTGGGAATCACTGTCCTATGCACACATATGCATACACAAGATTCATCTGTGCCAGTGTTTCACTTTTCCTCCCTGTGGGTTTTTACTTGCTAAGACTGTAGACAGCTGCTCAATGAAAGAGCTACCATTTGCTGAATGCTCACTGGGGACAGTCACTGGGTATATCTCTAGAGTGCAGAAAACACGAAGCAGCTAAATATGCTTTTATCCTCACACTGTCCCCAAAGATAAAGACAAACAACACAACAGTGACATATTCTCTTATCTTGTCCTTGTTTCCTTCCAGGATTTTTCTTATTCATTGTATCTGTCACACAGTGAAGCCGAAGATGCAGAAGAAGAGCTATTCCTGAAATAATCAAACCCTTCTCAAGTATTTAATGTTCAGTGAAAATGAACTTGCTAGGAGAGGAAGGAAATAGCTTTAAATCTTTCCTCTTGCATTTCTGTCTGAATGTGGGGCACAACTTTGAGGAGGGAAAAGTCGCATTGACGAAAAACAACAGGAAAAACTCAGCCGCTATCAGGACCTCAAGATTGAACTTCAAAGACTCTGGCAGAAACCAGTGCAGGTGGTCCCGGTGGTGATGGGCACATTGGGTGCCATGCCAAAAGATCTCAGCCGGCATTTGGAAACAATAGACATTGAAAAAATTACAATCTGCCAACTGTAAAAGGCCACCCTACTGGGATCTGCGTGCATCATCCGAAAATACATCACACAGTCCTAGACACTTGGGAAGTGTTCGACTTGTGATTTTGTGATACGAAATACAGCATATCTATCTTGTTTGCTGTGTCATACAATAAAATAATATTTCTACTACTACTACTACTACTACTACTACTAAAGTTATTATTATCCCAACAGTTCATTTGTTGCTTTCTTGTTTAGGTTTTCCTGAACTCAGTAAAGGCAGTCCTTGTGTGTTCCTGCATGGCAGGGGGTTGGACTGAATAGCCCTTAAGGTCTCTTCTGTTCCAACTGTAGGATTCAAAGAGAATCTGAAAAAATGCCTTTGTCTGCTTTAAACCTTTTGCCTTTGCAGATCTTTTATGGAGGTAAGCAAACAGCTCTTAGATCCAAAAGACCCCTTGATATGCTGCAGTCTTCAATATATCTCTGCCTGGCATTCTGCTTTTGCCCCTCCTCATGATGCCACTCTGCCAGGGGGCCTCCTGCTTTTTCAGCTGTGACCTTCTCCTTCCTTTTACTGTACAGAGTCTCTGAAGCTGAGGGACCTCACAAAGCTAATGTTCCTGACTTTAGCACTTAACAGATTTCAAAAGAGGGCCCTTGACCATCAGTGGCCTGACATTCTAAAACCACCAAATCCCCAGGAAGAAGAAATGCGTAGATGTATGTTAAGTGCCCCTATTTCAAAGTCAAGTGCTTATGAAATATTCATACTTTAATGTCCCCCCAAAAGAGAGCTTAATTTGGTCTGCGGAATTTCAGCTCAGTCAGTAGACTACATCCCATGGCCACGAGGAGAGCTGAAGTAAGCAGAACATCGCCTGTGTCCTTTGCTAGGATGGCACTTCAGTTGAGACACTTTCCCCCCCATGATAATTCTTCCAAGAGTGAAGGGGGTAGATTTCTTCTCACTTATTGTTGTCTCACCTCTGTTTGTATCTATGAGTCATTTTTAAGTTGGATGTTTGTAACTCAGGGACTGCATATATATACATTCCAGTTGTTCTTAAAATAATAATTCATGTGGCCCGCCCTTGGTTTTATTGTTCTTTTGATCTTGTTTAATGTAGTGTATATTTTCTTTTATTGTGTTGTTTAATGTGCTACGATTTGTTGTTCTATTATATTTTGTTATATTGTATTGTTCTGGGCATGGCCCCATGTAAACCGCCCCGAGTCCCCGTTGGGGAGATGGTGGCGGGGTATAAATAAAGTTTATTATTATTATTTATTATTATAGTTTTGTATGTTCTTTCCCATTAATAACATAGGGATTTAGAACTGCACCATCAGTAGTAATTCAGATACACTTTTTGCACTTTTTACCTATGTCAGCTTGATAAAGACACAGGGTCTATTCCCATCCCAATTTGCACTTCCAAGAATTTGCAGCACTTTATCAGTCACCTCGTGTTTATAATATTTATATGGTGCACCTTACCCGGTCTACTTTTACAACCTCTCCATTTTAATCCATGTTTTTATTAGTTCTTGTCATTTGTTTTCATTGGCTAATGTTTAAATTTTTATAATTGTGCATGTCTTTTGTCTATTGTTATGTTTTATATTGCTATTGTTTTTATTCGGGCTTGGCCCCATGTAAGCCGCCCTGAGTCCCCTTTGGGGAGATAGAGGCGGAGTATAAAAATAAAGTTATTATTATTATTGACACAACGATGTTGTATGACACAGCAAACAAGATAGATATGCTGGATTTCGTTTCACAAAACCACAAGTCGAACACTTCCCAAGTGTCTAGGACTGTGTGATGTATTTTCGGATGATGCACGCAGATCCCAGCAGGGTGGCCTTTTGCAGTTGGCAGATCGTAATTTTGTCAATGTCTATTGTTTCCAAATGCCGGCTGAGATCTTTTGGCATGGCACCCAGTGTGCCCATCACCACCGGGACCACCTGCACTGGTTTCTGCCAGAGTCTTTGCAGTTCAATCTTGAGGTCCTGATAGCGGCTGAGTTTTTCCTGTAGTTTTTCATCAATGTGACTGTCACCTGGGATGGCAACATCAATTATCCAAACCTTGTTCTTTTCCACAACTGTGATGTCTGGTGTGTTGTGTTCCAGAACTTTGTCAGTCTGGATTCGGAAGTCCCACAGTATCTTTGCGTGTTCATTTTCCACGACCTTTGCTGGTTTGTGATCCCACCAGTTCTTTGCTGCTGGCAGGTGGTGCTTGAGGCATAAGTTCCAATGGATCATTTGGGCCACACAGTTGTGCCTCTGTTTGTAGTCTGTCTGTGCAATTTTCTTACAGCAGCTGAGGATATGATCAATGGTTTCGTCAGCTTCCTTGCACAGTCTGCATTTTGGGTCATCAGCTGATTTTTCGATCTTGGCCTTAATTGCATTTGTTCTGATGGCTTGCTCCTGGGCTGCAAGGATCAGGCTTCTGTCTCCTTCTTCAGGGTGCCATTCATGAGCCAGAGCCAGGTCTTCTCCTTGTCAGCTTTTCCTTCAATTTTGTCAAGGAACTTTCCATGCAATGTTGTTGTTGTTGTTGTTGTTGTTGTTATTATTATTATTATTATTATTATTATTATTATTATTATTACTATTATTATTATTACAGTCCAAGGGCCCATCTACATAGACCACATATGTTGGCACTTATCTGGAACAGGGCACTTATCAAACACTGCTACACAGAGAGAGAGAGACAACAAACACAGTTAGTTCATGCAGATTTATGCAGTTCTGTTGCAGTAATATTGTTCATTCGCCTTTCAGATCCCAACACTAATTATTTTATCTGTGGCTTGGAATAACACCTTGATAAATCAATTATCGCCTGCACACAATCGATCTTAGCTACTTTCTTTTCTAATTATATTCTCTATCACCCAAGCCTTGAAAAAAATACACACATCCTATCTCTTTCCCTCTCCCTACAGTAATCTAATCTAACACACCATTCCTGGTCCTATGCCAACAAAGCAGTGTGTGTGTGTGTGTGTGTGTGTGTGTGTGTTGTCCAATGATACCTTTGAACCAGCAAAAGTATTTCATAGCATTAAAGGGAAGACACCTACTTCTGGACAATGATGTCTACCTTCTACAGTCTTCTGCATCACCATGGTTCATACAATGCTGGAGAAATCTAAACCGGGTTTGCTTGCTAGGATTTGGCTCAGGATCCCAGTAGGGCAATTGCAAAGTTTTCCCCCACTCTGCCATTTAAAGTACAAGTATAAGAATTCCTGATCTGACCTCAAAATAAAATGCAATGAGTTAAAGCCCCTCAGACTGTGTTGTTGAAGGTTAGGGGAGGCTCTCCTGTCGCCACTGCCTTTATCCCAGACCCGCCTTGTAGGAACAAGGGAGAGGGCCTTTTCTGCTGTGGCCCCCCGTTTATGGAACTCATTGCCCATTGAAATCAGGCAAGCCTCCACTCTTTCAGACTTTAGGAAAGATCTAAAAACATGGCTCTTCCGATGTGCTTTCGGAGAGTAACTGTTACATGCTTTTTGTTACGCCCCCCATTATTTATCCTCTAGACTGTCTGCTATCTTTTCCTTAGTTCCCTGTGGTTTTATTCTTATCCTTTTTCTTATCCTTTTCTCACCCCGAGTTTTAACTGAGTGTTCGTGCGGCCTGCCCTGTTATATTGTTCTTTGGATTTTGTGTTGTACTGTATATGATTCTTTATTGTATTGTTGTAATTGTATTATGATATGTTGTTTTTATATTGTGTTATATTGTATTTTTCCCGGGCATGGCCCCATGTAAGCCGCCCCGAGTCCCCATTGGGGAGATGGTGGCGGGGTATAAATAAAGTTTTATTATTATTATTATTATTATTATTATTATTATTATTATTATTATTTTCATGGCCAGGATCACAGGGTTGTGGTATGTTTTCTGGGCTGTATGGCCATGTTCCAGAAGTATTCTCTCCTGACGTTTCGCTCACATCTATGGCAGGCATCCTCAGAGGTTGTGTGGATGCCTGCCATAGATGTGGGCAAAACGTTAGGAGAGAATACTTCTGGAACATGGCCATACAGCCCGGAAAACATAGAACAACCCTGCCCCTCAGACTATTCACAATGGGTACCTGTATAGAACTGTGTATTTGTGACATAAATCCAATTGCTAGTCCTACTTAGATTAAACTAAGGACCTCATCAGACGGTGTGAATTTAGCATCCTAGGACTCTTTCACCCCATCTAATGGACGGAGCCCCACGCTGGACTTCACACAACTTTGTGTGACTTCCGGCAGAGGCCCTGCCCCTAACTGGGTTGAAAGCATCATTGAACATTTTCACTGCAACACGGGAAGCTTCCCAAATTGTGCTGGTGTCTCGCACAGTGCAAATATGCTGTTTCACTGTTGAGCAACTGAATCTACTCTATAGGGTGTCCCAAAAGTCACCATACATAGGGAAAGTGGGAAATTGTAGATAAATGTACCTTTATTTACAAAATGTTCATTAGAGAGTTTTACAAAATATTCTGTGTTGTATATCTGAAAGTATATAAAAATAAATATTAAATATTAAACATATAATAGAAAATATAATTTGAGTTTCTTATTTTTTATACATATGGAGACTTTTTGGACACCCTGTAGTTGGGTTAAAAAAAGGTAAAGGTTTCCCCTGACGTTAAGTCCAGTCATGTCTGACTCTGGGGGTTGGTGCTCATCTCAATTTCTAAGCCAAAGAGCCGGCGTTGTCCGTAGACACATCCAAGGTCATGTGGTCGGCATGACTGCATGGAGCACCCTTACCTTCCCTCCGGAGCGGTACCTATTGATCTATTCACATTGGCATGTTTTCAAACTGCTAGGTTGGCAGAAGCTGGAGATAACAGTGGGCACTCACTCTGCTCCCGGGATTTAAACCTGGGACCTTTCGGTCTGCAAGTTCAGTAGCTCAGTGCTTTAACACACTTCGCCACCTGGGCTCCTGTAGTTGGGTTAGGAACTAGATTTAGGCCCCGGATTTAGTTTGGAATGAGAAGATAGAACAGAATTTTCGGGATGCTCTGTATTAAAGGTGAGATTTAGCATGATCCTCAGGAACATAATTTCACACAATCATACATACATTGATATATTATAGATGAGACCAAAAAATAGAAAGGGGGGAATCTTGTTGAAAAATCACCAAGTCCAATGAGGTTTTTCACTTCCTGGAAAGGTAAAATGACAGAAGATTAATCAGGACTGTCCCTGCCATATCAGGACAGGGGCCGGGCTGTGGCGCAGGCTGGTGAGCAGCTGCTGCAATAAATCACTCTGACCATGAGGTCATGAGTTCGAGGCCAGCCCGTGGCGGGGTGAGCACCCGTCAATTAAAAATAAAATATAGCCTCTGCTCGTTGCTGATCTAGCAACCCGAAAGATAGTTGCATCTATCAAGTAGGAAATAAGGTACCACTTATAAAAAAAGTGGGGAGGCAAGTTTAACTAATTTACAACGTTGGAATGAGGAAGTGAGGAAGTGCCATCAGAGTGGATGATGAAGCAGTTGCTCCCCCCTGTGGCCAGAATCGAACATCCCCTCAGGAGAAGGTTAAATTGCCTCTGCGTCTGTCTGTCTGTCTGTCTGTCTGTCTGTCTCTGTCTCGGTTCGATGTGTTTATGGGCATTGAATGTTTGCCCTGTATGTGTATAATGTGATCCACCCTGAGTCCCCTTCGGGGTGAGAAGGGCGTAATATAAATCCTGTAAATAAATAAATTTGGAGGGTATGGGGAAGGGTTATTAATTTTTTTAAGTGACAAACATTTGCTATTCCTTACACTGCAAATGCAGTGAAACAGCAGTTAATGCAATTTGTGCAAAAAATTGCAAATAGGAATATAGCTACAAATCTGAATACAAGTTTGGTTTCTCACTGAATGAAGAGGGGAATGTATTTGTATTTTCCCTTACAGGAACAATACAAGCAAGAATTTACTTCTCAAACACTTCTACACATGCACAGCAAGGTGTGCATGTGTGTATTATGTACACACATACACACAATTATGCTTCAGCACGGCCTACCTGGAGTTACTGCTTTGCTTGATGACACATAAAACTCCCTACCTACCCAATGAAAGGACATTTAAGGCTTGCATCGGGGGATGACAGCTCCCTTTGTGATGAACCAGAGTCACAGCTTGTTCGGTAAAGCTGTGACAGTGATAAAGACAAAGGCATAACTTTTACAGCAGAGTACAACCTATCAGCACATGACAAGACATACTATCTCTGCTCACACATGCTGACATCTCATCATGCGTTGCCTCTAGCGTAGGACAAAAATAGCCCCCTTAAGACATTTCCCAACAGAAGATGATAGCAGGCTACTTGTCTAAATGGTAGAGCGCAGGTGAAAGAGGAGAGGGACACTTGGAAGTGAAGACTTTGCCACCTTTCATATTGCAAGTAAAGGAAAGCAAGCTCTTTATGTCCAACTAGAGAAATGGAAACAATAAAAAAAGGTTTTGGTTAGAGACTCTCCTAAATATAGGGGTATTACAACTCAAATTTCTTATGTGATGAATGTCAATGAAATATGCTGAGAATTAGTAGGGTGGTCTCCCATACAAATAATGACACAGATTCCCTTAGCTTCAGCAAGATGGCTGTCTCAGTCGACTTCAGAAAACACCCTAAGATCCCCGGACAAAGAGATTGCAAGCTTAAATACAGCCCTGCACATGATGACCATCCTCTTCTTCAGTTTTACTCCCACTTTTCCTGCTGATCAGGACTCAAAGAGGCTTAGTTCAATTAATAGACATGGTTAAATACTCCCAAAATGTATAAGTTAAAACAAGATTAAGCAATAACAAATTAAACATAGATTAAAGCATGGATCGTTGAAACGCCGTTGTCTGGTGGTGTTGGTGAGAAATTGTTGAGGTAGTGGTGGTATTGAATGTTTGTTGTATGGTTGTCTTTATGTTTAGTATGCACACTGAAGTGGATTATATGGCAGTGTGGAGTCAAGATAATCTAGTTCAAAGCAGATAATATAAGATTCTAAATGGGTTATATAGCTGTGTGGAAGGGCCTTGAGTCTACACTGCCATATAATCCAGTTAAAATCTGATAATCTGTGGAAGAGGCCTAAGTGAGGCCTAACTATGCCTGTCCCCTGGGCTGAGTAGGTTGCTAGGAGACCAAGTGGGCGGAGCTTAGCCTTCAAACTGGCAGCAATTGGATAAAAACTATTATTCATCTCCCTGTAATTAGGACTTTATTTTTCTTTTCTTTTTGTTGTATCAACCTAGAGCCGTGAATGATGGGTTGTGTTGTCAAATTTCGAGGCTGGGGGCCCTGTAGTTTTGTTGCTTTGTCCGCTGCCCTGATGCCATCACTCTTTTATATATATAGATTCATCAAATGTGGGAAAGAATGGGAAAGTCCTTTGTGGCTAAAGAACAGGGCACAACTCCTTTAAATAAAATACCAATCTTTACCTGCCAATGAAAAAAAATAGGGAAGGTGCCAGTCTGGGAAGGGAGTTCCAGAGCCTGGGGGGAAATCACTGAGAAGGCTCTCTCCCATGCTCCCACCAGATGTACCTGTAAGGGTGGCGGGAGAGAGAAAAGGATTTTTCTGCCAAATCTCAAAACACAAGCTGATTCGTAAGCGAGAATATGGTATGTCAAACAACCTGGCTATGAGTAGCAAAGGGCTTTAGAAGTCATAACCAGCACTTTGAATTGTGCCCAGAAACCATTATACCAGGGAATAGTGTGATCCCTGTAGCCAGCTCTAGTTAGTAATCTGGGTGCAGTTCTTTGGACCAGTTCAAGTTTCTAAATACTCTTTAAAGGCAACTCCACATAGAGCAGTGATGGCGAACCTATGACACGTGTGTCAGAACTGACACGTCTAGCCAATTTTGCTGACACGCGGTGGTCACCTCTTGGGTTGTTAAGTGTTTTGTGGCCAAACTTGGTGTCATTTCATCCAGTTGTTTTTTTGTTTACTCTGTCCTACAAATGAACAGTACATTATATATATATATATATATATATATATATATATATATATATATATATTATCCTATTATTATATTATCCTATTAATATATTTTATATCATTATATTATATTATATTTTTATATTCTATTACAGTAGAGTCTCACTTATCCAACATTCGCTTATCCAACATTCTGGATTATCCAATGCAGTTTGCCTCCCGCCCTGATCCACAACTGTTTCTCTAGGCAGCAAAGATTGAACTTTTTATTGATTTAATTTCTGACAATGCTGCTTTTGTAAGTTCATTTTATGCAATTTGTAGTCTAGCCAATGTTTTTTTAGACAATTTGTTCAATATATTGCAATGTTTTGGTGCTAAATTCATAAATATAGTAATTACTACATAACATTACTATATAACATGGACTGCTTTTTCTGTCGATTTGTTGTAAAACATGTTTTTGGGGCTTAATTTGTAAAATCATAACGTAATTTGACATTTAATAGGCTTTTCCTTAATCCCTCCTTATTATCCAACATTTTCGCTTATCCAACGTTCTGCCGGCCCATTTATGTTGGATAAATGAGACTCTACTGTATTATTATATCATTTATTCTATTATTATTCTATTATTGTAGTATATTATCATATTATTACTATTATATTATTATTATATTATTCTGATTCATGACTATATTGAAACTAGAATAGAGAGAAATCAGCGTGGAAACTTTGTGAAGCTTAAACTGCAAGAAGTACCATAGATTGTTGTACTTGGAAATAACGGTAGTAAATAGTTTTTGATTTATTAAATACAATTATATATTATACATTTTTGTTATTTAAACTATACATATTGCAAAATTATGGTTTTTTTCTCAAAGTGACACACCACCCAAGTCATGCTAGGTTTTTTAGCGAATTTTGACACACCAAGTGCAAAAGCTTGCCGATCACTGACATAGAGTGTGGTATACTAATGAAGCCAAGATGTAATTAAGACATGTCCATTGTGACCAAATCTGACATCTCAGAGAAAGAGCAGAGCTGTTGCTCAAGCTTCAACTGATGAAATAATAATCATCATCATCATCATCATCATCATCATCCGAAAATACATCACACAATCCTAAACGCTTGGGAAATGTTCGACTTGTGATTTTGTGATACAAAATCCAGCATATCTATCTTGTTTGCTGTGTCATAAAATAATAATAATAATAATAATAATAATAATAATAATTTATTTTTATACCCCGCCCCCATCTCCCCGAAGGGACTCGGGACGGCTTACATGGGGCAAAGCCCGGATAAAACAGCAAACAACATACAATAACATCAGAAAATACAAACAAAAAGTAAATTAACATTCTAAACATAATAAAACAACATATATGTATAAACGACAATCATGGTAAAAACATGGATTTGGCCATTGATTAAACCTGAACTTCCAGACTCAGAGCTGAACCCAAGAGACTCAGAGTTGTAGGTGCACACCCAAGCTGCAAACCTGAATCTTCATAGCGGAGTATAATCCCACTCAGCACAGACAGTGTATCTATTCCACAATCTGCTTTCTTACTGACTGTTTTGTCTGGATTAAATTTCAACTTGTTCCTCATGAACCAGCCCATTACTAATGACAAGTACCAGCTTAGGACCACAACTCCAGAAAATCTCTCCCAGCTGTTTCGTGTGAATGTTAAATAGCACGAAGGACAGAATCAAACCCCGAGGGACCCCACAGACTGAGAACCAAGGTGTCCACTAGTATTGGGCTCACCCTCTCCATCAAGGAATAAAAGCACCATAAAACAGTGCTCCAAATCCTGTTCCAGTGAAAATGTCCAGTAAAACCAACAGAGACATATTTTCTCCATCCAGTCTCCTGAGTAGGTCATCCATTAAGGTGATCAAAGATGTCTCTATCATATAACCAGTCCTGAAACCACATTGAAATTAACCTAGATCAGTGTTTTTCAACCTTTGGTCCCCAGGTGTTTTGGCCGCCAATTCCCAGAAATCCCAGAAGTTCACCAGCTGTTAGGATTTCTGGGAGTTGAAGGCCAAAACCACAGGTTGAGAGCCATTGACCTAGATAATTTGTTTCATCCATAAACCCCTGGAATTGAGAGCTCTTTGGCTGAGTTGAAACATACACATGTTCAAAAACGATTTTAAATTAGTTCAAATAACGTAAAACCATTAAAGACAATCCAAGTGTTGCCTGCAATAAGATAGATCAGAGACAATTCTCATTCAGGGCCCTAGTTTACTAACTTTGTGATTGCAAGAGCCAAGCTGTTGCTATTGCAGATGATGGCACTGTTCAATTTTTAAATATGTTCTGCATGACCTCGAGTTGGTTAGGTTCCTGACACACTGGAAATAAATTTTATTAAATTCGTGGATGGTTCAGAAAGGTAATTACAGTACGCTTGCAAAATTCATTTAGAGCTTTTTTCATTCCTTCTCCTATGATGGCAAGGCTCTATCATCTCTATTGTGCTCAGCCCTGCAGCACCTAGCATGACTTTTCACACCTTTTGATGCATCAGGGTGACAGCTCAGAGGGGGAAGCATGGGCTTGTCTTCTGGCTGCACCTGCAACCTCTATAGAGACACCTGCCCACATGGAAGTCAAGAGATCTGGAGGCAAAGCCCTGCAATGTATTCATCCTGACATGGATAAGTACACTAACACAGCCATATAGCCCGGAAACCATACAACACCCCAGTGATTCCAGCCATGAGAGTCTTTGACAATACAGTACACTAAACAGTTGTATGGGTTGAGTATGTCTTATTTAAAATGGATTTTTTAACAGATTTTAGAGCATTGGTATTTGAATATATGTACATAATGAGGTATTTTAGAGGTGAGACCCAAGTCTAAACATGAAAATCATTCATTTATTTTTTTATTAATTTTTATTAAGCATTTTTGCATACAGGTTTAAAATAGTGGGGTTCAAAAATGGGAAAGGAAAGTAGGGCGGTAGGGAGGAGGGGGTGGGGCTGGGAGAGAGGGGTTATAGAAGAAGGGGGAGGAAAAGGGGGAAAGAGGGAAAAACAAAAACAAAGGGGGTGCCCTCATTCACCTGGCACTTCCAACATTTTATTTGAATATTTTTGTTGTAATGGCTTAATTTTTTTGGAGTGATGTACCATCTGTAAACCATTTTGTATTGATTTTCTTTTAAGTCGGTTGCATATGTGTGTTTTAGATTTTTCTTCCAGACTGATTCCCATTCCTCATATCTTATAGGCCTTCCTATATCTTTGGACCATTGCACCATGCTTCCCTTAATTTGTTCTTCCTCGGTATTCCACTCCAAGAATTTCTTATATATCTTTGTAATTAATTTGTTTTTGGACTCTAGAATTTTGTCCCATTCTGAGTCTTTCTTCATGAAGCCGTCTTGTTTATCCTTAATGTATGGTTCCTTTATTTACCGGTAGTGGATCCTTGATAGGTGTCTGAATGAACATGAAATTCATTTATATTTAATAACTGCCTTATACATATAGCCTGAAGGTAATTTTATACAATATTTTTTCTGAAAATGTACATGAAACAAAGGGTCACACTGAACCATCAGAAAGCAAAAGTTTCACTATCACAGCCACCCATGTGGAGAGATTTGTTCAGTGGGCTGAGGAAATCTCCCATCCCAACAGAGGACTTTGATCCCTACTTCTTGGGGCATGTAACATATCTTTATGGTCACACCAAACATAGATGCTGGGTTGTAACTGGCATATCTGACAGTGCATTGGGGCATCCATTTGGTTAAAATATGGAGGTGTCACTGAATTGTTTCACTCTCTTTATTTATGTATTCAGGGATAATTACAGGAGCCTGTTTTGTTGCAGCCAGCTTTCAAATTGGGGGAAGGTTTGACTTTGCCCCTGCTTGCGTTTAAACTTTTACCGCTGTGTTTACTTAAATTGTTTGGCTCATTTTATGCATCTGTTTTCTTTTTGTGTGGTTTATTGATCTGTTGTAAGTGCTTCTTCTTTTTAAAATTTATGTTTTTATTTGCAACCCATTTTGGATCCTTTTTGGTAGAAAAGAAAGACAAACATAAATTAATCTCAGGTCAATTCATTTGCAAGGTGACTTGAGTGGTCAACTCTGTGGGACTTTGCAGAACACACTTTAGTCTGTGCACCCACATTCACTCTATATTTCATAGAATCATAGAAGCAAAGAGTTGGAAGAGACTACATGGGCCTTCTAGCCCAACCCCCTGCCATACAGGAAAAACACAATCAGACTACAGACAGGTGGCCATCCAGCCTCTGTTTAAAAACTTCCAAGAAAGGCACTTCCACCACACACCGAGGCAGATAGTTCCACTGCTGAACAGCTCTTACAGGCAGGAAGTTCTTCCTAATGTTTAGGTGAAATCTCCTTTCCTATAATTTGAACCCATTGGTCTGAGTCCTAGTCTCCAGGGCCACAGAAAGCAACCCTGCCCACTTTTCCTTATGGGATCCTTTCACATATTTATACATGGCTATGATGTCTCCTCTCATCCTTCTCTTCTGTAGGCTAAACATACCCAGCCTTTTAAGATGCTCCTCACAGGACCTAATCTCCAGATCTTTGATTATTTTAGTTGTCCTCCTCTGGACACCTTCCAGCTTGTCAATATCTCATCTGAACTGTCATGCCTAGAATTGGACACAGTATTCCAGGTGAGGTCTAACCAAAGCAGAATAGAGGCACCAGGATTTCCCTCGATCTAGAGTCTAGACACTATACTCCTTTTGATGCAGCCCAAAATACCTTTGGCTTTTTAGCTGCTGGCTCATGTTCAACTTGTCCACAAAGACGCCAAGAGCTTTTTCACATAGATTTGCAACAAGAATCTTTCGTTCCGTATCTTTGCACATAGATTTGCAATAAGAATCTTTAGTCTCAGAAATAATTTATTTTATTATGCAACATAGGAAATAGCATGGGTTGGTACCTGTGATTTCACCTACCCACATTTAACAAAATATGTCTTTCTAGGGATTTTCTAGGTTCTCTGGTAGATTTCATAGTATGCTTTTTCTGGAAGTTGCTATAGAGCAGTGGTTCTCAAACTGGGGTCTCCAGATGATTTTGGCCTTCAACTCCCAGAAATCCTAACAACTGGTAAACTGGCTGGGATTTCTGGGAGTTGTAGGCCAAAAACATCTGGGGACCCTAGGTTGAAAACCACTGTTATAGAGTCATGTTGGAGGACCTATCAAATTTTCCAGAATTTTTTGTCATCCAGAATGATTCTATGGTAATTTGGGGTGCTAGTTCATCATTTAAATAAAGTTCAGTGTTTCTCAAGTTTCTATGATAACTTCAGGAAAGTATCCCCCAAATATACGAGGAACATACAAGCACATTTTCTGCAATATCATAAGGGGGGTTATGCCCAAAGCATGGAAGTAATTAGCTATGAAGAAATACTTAAATAGGAACCTGTCAGAATCTTAAGATTCAGAGGAGGGCTTACTCTTAGTATAACATGAGTAAACTTAGCTGGCTTAAATCCTAGGGATTTCCTTCTGGCTGTGAGTGTACGAACCAAGATTAACAGGCCCAGGTATAAGACAAATTATTTCACAAGTTATCATTTCTCCATTTCCAATCCCTTTCCAAAGAACTGAAAAAGCTTGCTTGACTATTTGATAGTCCCCAATTTTCTGTAGTCTTTTTCCATGGGATACTTTTCCTGCTCTCCAAAAAGCAATAAATTCCTACTTATACTAGCTTTTTCCCTTTGCTCAGATCCACTGCATTACCCCTTCCTTACACTGACAAACTAGAAAGAAAACAACACACTAGATAGAAAATAATATTTGGATAAAGGTTAAAACCTAGCCATACCCTTGATTTGTAGGTTTTCTGTGCATGTCTCGTTTCCCTTCCCTTAGAAAGTGGATATAATAAGTATATATTTGGACATATGAAGTTTGAAATGGCAGTCTAAAACTATTTTTATATTTAAAAACATACAGTGATCTACTGTGCATATGTACTAGTGGCATTTATCAAGTTTTTACAATCCATTTCCTAATGTTCTTGAGGGGCGGCCACAGTGCTAATATAAATTGCATGGCTGTACCTTTGAGAAAATATTTTGCATCAATGGCTCTGATCAAAAGGGAAGTACGATAAATATAACCAAGTAAGTCCCAAGGCATCTCTTTGGAAAACTTGTTTTTATGCAACTTCAGATCATAGCTTGCCATATGGTCTGTTAAGTGGCAATCTTCTTAGAATGCACCAGCTAAAAATATTTTCAAGATGCTCCATCTCTAGCGTCTCAAGTACTCTGACCTTTAAGTTTACATCAGAGGGATCTTACTAGTCTGATAACATTGCCTGACAGAGACAGGACGCTATGGCTATCAAAGGCGCATATATGCTGAGATGCACTGGTTGTCACATGGCCTCAACTGAAAATATAACCATTTCTTTAGACTGCAGTCCTACATACGTACACTTGATTCCATTTGGTTTTGGCATAATCTTCTTCTGTCCCTAATTGGGAAGTTAATCCTCTGTTCCACTTTTTCAGCTACTTTAAAAATGTCCAACTTTCTCCTCCTCCTATTTTCTCAATTTGTCTTTAGCTTTCTTCTTATGCTGGATTTCGTATCACAAAATCAGAAGTTGACACCTCCCAAGTGTCTAGGACTGTGTGATGTATTTTCGGATGATGCACGCAGATCCCAGTAGGGTGGCCTTTTACAGTTGGCAGATCGTAATTTTGTCAATGTCTATTGTTTCCAAATGCCGGCTGAGATCTTTTGGCACGGCACCCAATGTGCCAATCACCACCGGGACTACCTGTACTGGTTTCTGCCAGAGTCTTTGCAGTTCAATCTTGAGGTCCTGATAGCGGCTGAGTTTTTCCTGTTGTTTTTTGTCAATGCGCCTGTCACCTGGGATGGCAACATCAATGATCCAAACCTTTTTCCTTTCCACAACTGTGATGTCTGGTGTGTTGTGTTCCAGAACTTTGTCATTCTGAATTCGGAAGTCCCACAGTATCTTTGCGTGCTCATTCTCCAATACTTTTGCAGATTTGTGATCCCACCAGTTCTTTACTGCTGGGAGGTGGTACTTGAGGCATAAGTTCCAATGAATTATTTGGGACACATAGTTGTGCCTCTGTTTGTAGTCTGTCTGTGCGATTTTCTTACAGCAGTGAGGATATGATCAATGGTTTCGTCGGTTTCCTTGCACAGTCTGCATTTTGGGTCATCAGCTGATTTTTCAATCTTGGCCTTAATTGCATTTGTTCTGATGCCTTGTTCCTGGGCTGCCATCAGATTATTATTATTATTATTATTATTATTATTATCAATTTGAGCAGGCCAATTAATATAACTAGCCTGCTCAAATCCCATGAGCAGAGGCCCTCTCACAAGACCACCCAACCCACTCTGATGAGACTTTGCCAGAATACACCTGCTGTATTCCACAATGGAATACCACAGCCATTTAAGGTATCCTATCCCATATGTGAGTGTTGGCAGATTCATCACAATACCCCCCTTCTCTTGAGGTGTGTTAAGGGTGGCATTTATTTCCTTTAACTCTGCATATATCAGTTAAATGACGGGTCTGTAAAATCAAAAGTGCATCAGGACCCTTTTGGATTAGCTGTGAGTCTAATAGGCTTCAGAAAATTGTCTAGAGAGTCACATTTTTCAGGGGAATGCCATCCTTAGGGAATTTTGAGTAAGCTTCCTTTCACTTAAACTTTCAGTGTATCCAATGCAAAATTGGTCTGTGGGGACACAGTGGTCTTGAGAGATATTATCTAACAACCTCATTACATTGAGGCAGAGAAGTGTCCCATCAGAGCCGGTCCAACAATGAGCCGAATTAAGCGGTCGCTTGGGACGCAAAACATACGGGGGCGCAGTCGAGACTGCTTTTTCTGTTGATTTGTTGTAAAACATGATGTTTTGGTGCTTAATTTGTAAAATCATAATGTAATTTGATGTTTAATAGGATTATCCTTAATCCCTCATTATCCAACATTTTCACTTATTCAACACTTTTATTTTTCAGTGATTGATTTTTGGGGGGGGGGCAAAATTCTGTTCGCCTACACTTGAAAATTACCTAGGGCTAGCTCTGTGTCCCATCATATGGTACAGGGCTACTTTTGGTTGGGCTCCATGCTGGCAGCACAGAGAAACAGCCCAAAAAAGTCAGGTGCACACCCAACTCCTCATAGAAAAAGCTGGAGGAGGCAAAGAGGAAGCAGGAGACAGCAAGGAAATGCTGTGGGAAAGGATATCATGACCCACAATTAGCCCCAACAGTAAGTAACACAGTTGTAACGCTGCTACACGATTTCCCCTGCTGTCCCCTGACTATGAAGTCCTAATAGTGACATTGGAAACAACCACCACACTGTAATGGTTTGAGTGTTAGACTAAGACAAGGATTACAAATCTTTTTCAACCCATGAACCCTTTCCACCAGACGAATTTTTATGTGACCCTGGGTATATAGGTACAGTGTTCCCTCACTTATTGCTGGGGTTAGGTTCCAGGACCACCCACAATAAGTAAAAATCCGTGAAGTAGGGACACTATATTTATTTCAATATTTATACATTATTTTAGTAGTTATATGCTATTTTAAGTCTTTATCAACCAATCGTGTTGATAAAGCAGCTTGGGCTCCTTTTTCTTTCCCTTCGGCTTCTCCTTACTTTCTTACTTTGGCTGTAAATTGTAATTTATGATTTATAATATTCTTTTAGCGTTTATTGAAAAACCGCGAAACAGTGAATCCGCGAAAAGTGAACCGCAAAGTAGTGAGGGAACACTGTATATAAAATTTTTCTCTTTGTGGAGTACAGCTGAAGCATTTTCTGCAGAGTCCACTGTAAACACTGTGTGGTTTTACTTACAGATTTGTACCAATGGCTGGCATTCAGAAAGCTTTTACTGTTGCAAAAATTTTTGTGACCTCAACATTGAGCTATGAGGACAATCCATAGCTAGATCTTGAAACCATAGTAGTGAAAGATTGACATCTTCTAGGTTTTCCAGATTGTCTCAATAATTTTCATGGCACACATGTGCTATACAAGCAAAGGGTACTTCTGCTCCTCTGGCAGTTCTGGGTTCAACAGCCCTAACCATAAGGCCACAGCAGATGTCACTGAGTCAGGGGTAAAATTACAACAAATTATATTAAATTCTGCTTCATACCTAACTATCGTAACATTTCAAAAATAAATCCTGGCAATTTAGGTTCTCCAAAGGCTTAAAGGGGGACAGGCTGTGGCGCAGGCTGGTTAGCAGCCAGCTGCAATAAATCACTCTGACCAAGAGGTCATGAGTTCGAGGCCAGCCCGTGTCGGGATGAGCATCTGACAATTAAAATAAAAAATAGCCCCTGCTCGTTGTTGACCTAAGAAACCCGAAAGATAGTTGCATCTATCAAGTAGGAAATTTAGGTACCACTTATATGTGGGGAAGCTAATTTACGACACCATAAAAATCACCCAGCCACCGTTGGAATGAGGAAGTTGCCATCGCAGTGGATGATGAAGCAGCTGCTCCCACTGTGGCTGGAATCAAGCCTACCTTCAGGAAGCTGGAAGCTGGAGAAGGTTTAAATTGCCTCTGCGTCTGTCTCTGTCTCTGTTCTATGTTATATGGCATTGAATGTTTGCCTTATATTTGTACAATGTGATCCGCCCTGAGTCCCCTTTGGGGTGAGAAGGGCGGAATATAAATACTGTAAATAAATAAATAAATAAATAAATATTAAGGAATTCTTCCCACCTCAGAAAAGTACAGACATTTCCAGACTTGACATGTCACACCACCTCAGACAGGTTTCAGACTAGTTTACCAAGGTAAGGTAAAGTATCAGTGTGTTGTAGTTGTTGGATTACAACTCTGAAGACCAGGGTTTAAATCTCTTCTCGGGAGTGAAACCCACTGGGTGACATTAGGCAAGTAATATTCAGCCTTAGGGGAAGGCAATGACAAACCTCTTCCAAACAAATGTTGCCCCCAAAAAATCCTTTGTTAGACTCACCTGAGGGTTGCTTGTAGGTCAGAAATGACTTGAAGACACACAGCATCAACCAAAGGTAAGGTAAGATTTTGGCAGGCATACAAAGTGCAGCACATGCCATTATTTGTGCCGGTGTGACTAAAATGGTTAAACAGGGTCAGCTAATGGATATTGTTGCCTTTTTAATCATTGAGGAGGATAGTACATATGGCATCTGTTAAGCTTGGCTAATAATTGTACCATATGTTGACAGATTCCCAGATGGTAGGCAGTGGCACCATCACATTGTAAAATAAGCATTTACATAGCCAGTGGGTTTTTTTAAAGGTTACTAGACTCTCTTTCCAAAGCAAAAGTTATAGAATAAGCCATCTAAATGAATTTTAAATGATTTCCCTTTAATCATTATTTGACCATATAAATTTCAGATATTGAATAAGTTGGTTTTTTTTTAAAATTACAACTCCCTAAATCTCCCAGATAGTTTCTATCTTTGATACACGTTTCTCAGATGAAGAAAATTAAAACTTATACAGGTGTTGAACAAACCTGCTGCCTTAAAATAATAAAATAAATAAAATACACTGCTGGATATTAGTGGGAACTTCCTCATGCTACACTGTGATAGTTGGAAGAAACAGTTTGAGAAAAGAGTAAATTAATTCATTCTCTGTGACTTGAGACTTTAATTTGCATGACTCTTGATATATAAATTAGATCACAGTCCTGACTCATACTGAATTATTTAAAATGCTAAAGTAAAATGTGTATTTAAGCCTCGAGTGAACTATGGATCAGCTCAGGTTAAGCACACACTGGGAGAGGACGGTTGTACAGAAAAATCTGTGTGCTAAAACAAATTAATGGAAATATGGTCAATATAGGAAGGTTTTCTATTTTCTCCCCCCCCCCCCCCTTTACCCAATTGTAACACCTTCACACACAAAAACTTCTCAAGAGGATTTGGAGAGCCCACCTAAGTAAGGGGAAATGGGAAAATGCTGGGGCCCTTTCACACTACCCAATTATGGCACTATAATCCCACTTTAGTTGCCATGGCTGCATCTCTGGGACTCTGAGGAGCTCCCTGGTTGAGCATTCCAGGGTGCATCTGAACTTAGAATTCATATAGTTTGATGCCACTTTAACTGTTGCGGTTCTATACTATGGAATCATGGGAGTTGCTGTTTAAAATCATTAAGGAAGTGGTCTGCAAACACTTAGAAACAAATGCAGTCATTGCTAATAGTCAACACGGATTTACCAAAAACAAGTCATGCCAGACTAATCCTATCTCTTTTTTCGATAGAGTTACGAACAGGGAATGCCATGGATGTAGCGTACCTAGATTTCAGTAAGGCCTTCGACAAAGTCCCCCACGGCCTACTGGCAAACAAACTAGTAAAATGTGGGGTAGACAAAACTACGGTTAGGTGGATCTGCAATTGGCTAAGCAAACGAACCCAAAGGGTGCTCACCAATGCATCGTCTTCATCTTGGAAAGAAGTCACGAGTGGAGTGCCGCAGGTTCCGTCCTGGGCCCGGTTCTGTTCAACATCTTTATCAATGACTTAGACGAAGGGTTAGAAGACATGATCATCAAGTTTGCAGATGACACCAAACTGGGAGGGATAGCTAACACTCCAGAAGACAGGAGCAGAATCCAAAACGATCTTAACAGACTAGAGAGATGGGCCGAAACTAACAAAATGAAGTTCAACAGGGACAAATGCAAGATACTTCACTTCGGCAGAAAAAATGAAACGCAAAGATATAGAATGGGGGACGCCTGGCTAGACAGCAGTACCTGCAAAAAAGATCTTGGAGTCCTCGTGGACAACAAGTTAAACATGAGCCTATAATGTGATGCGGCAGCGAAAAAAGCCAACGGGATTCTGGCCTGCATAAATAGGGGTATAGCATCTAGATCCAGGGAAGTCATGCTCCCCCTCTATTCTGCCTTGGTCAGACCACACCTGGAATACTGCGTCCAATTCTGGGCACCACAATTGAAGGGAGATGTTGACAAGCTGGAATGTGTCCAGAGGAAGGCAATTAAAATGATCAAAGGTTTGGAGAACAAGCCCTATGAGAAGTGGCTTAAAGAACTGGGCATGTTTAGCCTGCAGAAGAGAAGGCTGAGAGAAGACATGATAGCCATGTACAAATATGTGAGGGGAAGTCATAGGGAGGAGGGAGCAAGCTTGTTTTCTGCTGCCCTGAAGACTAGGACACGGAACAATGGCTTCAAACTACAGGAAAGCAGATTCTACCTGAACATCAGGAAGAACTTCCTCACTGTGAGGGCTGTTCGGCAGTGGAACTCTCTCCCCCGGAGTGTGGTGGAGGCTCCTTCTTTGGAGGCTTTTAAGCAGAGGCTGGACGATTATCTGTCAGGGTGCTTTGAATGCAATTTCCTGCTTCTTGGCAGGGGGTTGGACTGGATGGCCCAGGAGGTCTCTTCCAACTCTGCTATTCTATGATTCTATGAAAAATGTCTTCAGCCTTCTCCACCACAAAGTGCTGGTGCCTCACCAAACAAAACTCCCATGATTCCATAGTATTGACTCATGGCACCTAAAGTAGTGTCAAACTGCTTTCATTATACTGTGTAGATGCACCCTGGAATGGAATTAAAGTTAATATAGCTTCCTCAAAGGTATTTGTTGAACACTGCTGATTCATATTAGGCTGTTAATTACTTAGCAATGGAGCAATAAGTAAGGGAACTCACATTACACATTTCACTGCAAATCAATATGTAATAAAGGAAATTCTTTGCATATACCCTTGATCCTTTTGGTGCTCTGCCATAAAATAGGCAATCATAATAATCTGTCTATATGTCAGATATAGGAGCCCCGATGGCGAAGTGCGTTAAAGCACTGAGCTGGAGACCAAAAGGTCCCAGGTTCAAACCCCAGGAGCGGCGGGAGCGGCTGCTGTTAGCTCCAGCTCCTGCCAACCTAGCAGTTCGAAAACATGCCAATGTGAGTAGATCAATAGGTACCGCTCCGGTGGGAAGGTAACGGTGCTCCATGCAGTCATGCCAGCCACATGACTTTGGAGGGGTCTACGGACAACGCCGGCTTTTCGGCATAGAAATGAAGATGAGCACCAACCCCCAGAGTCAGACATGACTGGACTTAACATCAGGGGAAACCTTTACCTTTACCTATATGTCAGATAGCTTGAAAGTATAAATACTTAAGACCAGTGGTGCTACAGACTGAGAAGACTCGGGGCCCTTCCACACAGCCATATAATTTATTTATTTATTTGTTTGTTTGTTTATTTGTTTATAGTATTTATATTCCGCCCTTCTCACTCTGAAGGTGACTCAGGGCGGATCACATTGTACACATATTAGGCAAACATTCAATGCCATATAACATAGAACAGAGACAGAGACAGACGCAGAGGTAATTTAAACCTTCTCCAGCTTCCTGAGGGTATGCTTGATTCCGGCCAAAGGGGGAGCAGATGCTTCATCATCCACTGCGACGGCAGCTTCCTCATTCCAATGGTGGCTGGATGATTTTTATGGTGTTGTGAATTAGCCTCCCCACATATAAGTGGTACCTAAATTTCCTACTTGATAGATGCAACTATCTTTCGGGTTGCTTAGGTCAACAACAAGCAGGGGCAATTTTTTATTTTAATTGTTGGGTGCTCACCCTGACACTGGCTGGCCTCGAACTCATGACCTCTTGGTCAGAGTGATTTATTGCAGCTGGTTGCTAACCAACCTGCACCACATCCCAGCCCCAGAATATCAAGGCAGAAATATATCCGCTTTGAACTAGGTTATGTGAGTCCATACTGTAATATAACCCAGTTCAGAGGCAATAATGTGGGATTTTATACAGCTGAGCGGAAGGAGCCTCAAGCTCAAATCCTCAAATTCAGATTGCTCACTGATGGATCTTGTGCTAGCCAATGTCTCACTCACCCTTAACTATTGTACAAGGCCATTGGAAGGATA
Source organism: Anolis carolinensis (assembly GCF_035594765.1). Lineage (NCBI taxonomy): Eukaryota > Metazoa > Chordata > Lepidosauria > Squamata > Anolidae > Anolis > Anolis carolinensis. The sequence goes on from NC_085841.1 coordinate 216,650,763, forward strand.
AAATAGGGTGCTGAGCTCTTAGGAAGAAAAACGGGGCCCTTCCACACAGCGATATAACCTAGAATATCGAAGCAGAAACTTCATATAAAGAAATACAGTATCTAATTCCCTGTCTATGCATCAGTACCTTGGCCATTTTTCAATGGCAACAACAGTTTTTATTCCTTTTTTTCCAAAATATACCTCCATGTTTTCCTTCCAATTACTTTCCTTCTCAATTTTTTAAAACAGGCTAATGAAAATGTATTTCCTAGCCCAGATTCTCCACATCTCTTTTCACATGTACTATTTCCATCTTTTATGCTCAGATAGAATCAAAACTATTCAATATCTATTTCCGAGCATGAATCTGCTTTCTCTCACACAAGAATAATGGAGACTTGTAACTTAAGGGTGCATGATCCACACTATAAAATAAATGCAGTTCGACGCCACTTGAACTGCCATGGCTCAGTGTTATGGAATCATGGGAACTGGCTTTTTACAAGGCTTTTAGCATTCTCTATCAATGAGTGCAGATGTCTTACCTAACCACTAGGGTTGTCCAAAAATTCATTATGATTCTTATTTCGGAATTGTTTCGGAATGTTCTCGCTTTTTGAACCGAGTATTGAAACGTTGTCCCTGGGCGCAACTGGCAATGTAATTTGAACCATCGTTGGCCCATTCTCTAATTGTGTCTTAATGTTTCGTTAATTTTTTTCCTCCAAATTTTTTTATATATATTTTTTAAAAATATTTTTTTTAATTTTTTTTGTTTTTGCAACCTAACTTGAATGGGAGCCTAGTGCAGCCTAAAATGGCCGCTGCTCCCTGGCCAATCAGAGACTTCCACGATGGCTGGAAAAGGTGGGGGCTAGCGTCCTCCGTGTCCACGTGTAAGAATAATAGAATCATAGAATCATAGAATAGTAGAGTTGGAAGAGACCTCATGGGCCATCCAGTCCAACCCCCTGCCAAGAAGCAGGAAATATAAGATCTCTATAAAAAAAACCCTCCCCAACCCAGGCAAGCCATTCGGGGCTGGGTTACCGAGCAGAGAGGGTGGTTCGCGCTGCGCTGGGAATCAAGCGGCTTGCATTGAGGGGAGAGAGGGCTAAGTGTTCTGGGGATTGGGCCTGTTAAGGGCTGGCTGTTGTTGCTGACTGGATATTGTGTGTTTTTTGTTTTTTTGGGGGGGAAATTGGCTTGGGGCCTGTGGGATCTGACAGAGTCCTTACTATGGCTTTAGGCAATTTTTATTTTTAAAAGGACGTGGGTGCCAAGGCATTGCTTTCCTGATGCTCCATTTCTAAAGACCTCTGCCTTTTTTTTTTTAAATTTAGCAATCACTAGATCAGCCCTTCATAGCAATCCTAAAAGGGGGGGACATTGGAAGTTAGAGTTTCCAAAGGACGTGTGCGTTCCTGCGAGGGAATTGCTTCCCTCACGCTCCGTTTGTAATCCCAAGCCCCTGAGCTGAGTGTTATTGCATCAATCACAAAGACACACATTGTTTTCAAACCTAAAAGGGTACATTGGAAGAAATAGTTTCCAAAGGACATTGCCAATCCTGTCAAGGCATTGCTTGGCGTGTGCTGCGTTTCTAATCCAAAGTCCTCTGCCAGAGTTTCATTTTGGCAATCACAAGGTCAGCCAGTGGCACCATAGATCAATAAGTTCAAAAAGTTCAAAGGCAATTTATAGTTTTCAAAGGACAGTGGCACTCCTGCCAAGGCATTGCTTGGCATGTGCTGCGTTTCTAATCCAAAGTCTACACAAGTAGAAGAGGGACTTTCACAGTAATAAGAACCCAACTGAACAGGAAATAAGACTTTCAAACCAGGAACAGGTTTCTTCAAATATTGAAAAATAGTGTATTATAAAAAGTTATGAAAATTCACCAAAAATCATAGGAGACAGGAAACTTTCTGCAATTTGTTGAGCAAAGAGTGTTGAATGTGACCTCCCACTGTACCAAATTTGATGAGGATAGCTCAAGAAATGAGGGCGGGAGAGCCCTGTAAAAGTCCCCCCGGTTTCCTTTTTTTTTTTTGGCGATTGCGCATGCGCGTCCGCCATTTTAGAAACATTAAGAATCATTACGAATTTTCAGAAATATCCGAAATTTTGGGGTGAAAAATTCGGAAATACTTTCTATATCGAAGCGCCGGCACCTCCTACTTTAGAAACGAGAATTGAAACATTTTTTCCATCGATCGGACAAGCCTACTAACCACACATCCAAGGATTCCCTTGCATTGACTCATGGCAGTATCTAGTGTCAAACGGCTTTAATTATACAGTGTAGAATCAGGCATGAGCAAACTTTTATCCTTCGAGTGTTTGGACTTCAAGTGTCACAATTCCTAACAGCTGGTAAGCTGGCTGGGATTTCTGGGAGTTGAGATCCAAAACACTTGGAGGGCCAAAGTTTACCCATGCCTGGTGTAGATGTACCCTCTCAAACATGTTTACCTTCCAGCGACGAATGTGAAAATAAAGTTTGCTTAATACAGGAGACATAGATGAAGAAAATCATGTGGCAAGACAAATTGACATCTTTTATTACGAAACCCAATATATTTGCAATGAATAATTCAATAATTCTCTTCTTGTACTCCCCCATTCCATTTTATTTATTAGGTACGTCAGAGTTTAGGAAGCAGCTTTATACCAAATCAGATTATTGGTCAATTCAGCTTAGTGTTACTTACATGCAAGGATTGGCAATGGCTCTCTAGATTTCAGACAGAGGGATTGCTACCCAAATGTGCCAAGGAACGAACCTGGGACCTTTTGCGTGCAAAGTATGTGCACTGCTACAGAGCTGTTCTTTTAACAGGTGGTTCATTTACCAAGAGACACTGAATCAAGCCTTGGAAAAGTTTTACCTTTTAAGTAGAACTCACCGGGGGAAAAAATTGCTGACATCCCCTCTCCATTATGTTTTTAATTGGCATTGGTAAACAACATCTCTGATCTGCAAATCTTCCCCCCTGGGTTTTCTGCCCAAAATATCAACAATGATTTCAACAGTGTTGCCGTTATGTCACACTCTTAGGATTCAAATATTGATCGAGCAAAATGAAGTTAAGGCACATATCCAAATGGGTTGGCCTACAGCCTGTTTCCTTGGGCTGGAGCCCAGGAAAAGTCATGAGCAATGTGCCAACAGCAGCAACCCCCTGGTTTATTACAGAAGCTGGAAGTGGACTTCCAGCTAAGTCCTCTCCAGCAAAGAAATTATTATTAGGAAATTACAGTTTGCTGTCCTTATTAATGATTTGTTTATGCACTCTTGTTAACACTCTTCTTTAAATGCACAGTGTACTTCCTACAACAACTTTTGCTTCCATTTTGAGGAGTATGTTCCTATTGGTTGATTAATATTTGTTTAAAAATAATTTTGTTCATTTATAAGAAATACGATGTCCAGGATTCTTTTCTAAATGAATTTAAAACATGACTTCCCTCAACAAGCCTCTAATGATATTCACAGATAGCTATGGGTATTACTAATCTCTTTCAATTACTGTTTGTAAAGTTGCTGTATTCTAAAAAAAATTCATTTTTCTTTGCCACCCTGAGCAATAAATAAAAAAAACAGAAGGTCAGAATATTACCAGTATTTTAAATAGAAGAATAAATCAATATATTTATTATCTTTTTTCACCACCAGGCAAATATCTTTTTATTTAAACAGTCTTCTGTGCTGAAATTGTACAGCAGAAGGTAGTTTTTAATACTGAATAATGTGTTTTTATCTGGCTATACTTTAATTTTAAACGTATGTTAAAGTGGTTTAACTCAATGTTTTTAAATAGAATGGCTTGTTTGGTGTGTGTATATTAATTACTAATTACTAATATAATGTGTAAAAATTAAAATAAATGTAGCGCCCCTAATTCACGGATTTTCACTAATTTCGGGTTGTCCTGGAATGTAACCCTTGCAATAAGTGAGGGAACATTGTATACAGTAGAGTCTTGCTTATCCAACCATCACTCATCCAACGTTTTGTATTATCCAACACAGTCAGCTTCCCGCCCGGATCTACAGCTGTTTCTCTAGGAAGGCAAGGATCACAGATTTTCTAAAATCTTCATAGGACTGAACTTTTTACAGATTTAACTTCCGACAATGTTGTTACAGTAAGTTCATTTTATGCAAGGCCTCGCAGGGCCTGCAGGCGATTGCCAAGTAAGGAGCACACCTTAGTTGGCACTCGTCTGTAGGCCCTGCAAGGTCCGGTTGCATAGGTCCAAAGCCTGCACCCATAGACCCGGATGCTTTGGGCTGAAAGAACACAGATCTTTCAGCCTGAAAGACAAAACAGAGCAAATGTCTGCCCTCCTGATTTCAGGAGGTCAGATGAAAACGGAACAGGGCCTCACTGAAAGCTGGGACACAACACAGGACAAGGTAGGTCCCAAATGCACACCACTAGTAATTACTGCATAATGTTACTGTGTATTGAACTGCTTTTTCTGCCGATTTATTGTAAAATTTATTTGTTTATTTACTTATTTAATTTATATACCACTCAAACTAAAACAATTAAGACCATGTGACCATTACAATGGGAAGTTTCGAGCCAAAGTCAGAGCCAGTCCATGTTCGACTTAATATTAATTCACAGAATCCATCAGGTCATATCAGCTCATATCAACTCAATAGGAATAAAATGTGCCACAATATAAAATACATAATAAAACACACAAACACATGTGCATGCAAAAAAGTGTTCATGTCATTATGGCAACAAATTTGTTTCAAGTATCTAAGTGGCTGAATATTCTCCCCATTGTATCTCTTTCAAAAATCATACTTAAACCAGGATTGACCGCTTAGCAACATGATGTGGCATAATACCTTGGGTATTGGACTAGGACTCTGGAGACCAGGATTCTATCATAACTGACTCTTTGGTGTGAGATGATTCAGACATAGAGGAGTTGGATGTCCAGATGGCCTCTACAAGTCTGGGGATTTGGAGGCTGAGGCAGTGAGTGACCTGCTCCCGGCAGGAGGTAGCAAATGCCAGAGAAATTCAGTGACGAAGAGATAGAAAGAGATTACACTGATCCCAGCAGCTATTAAATAGGAGATGCTGACTAATTAGACATTTGATGTTTAGAGAAGGTAAAAAGGTAAAGGTTTCCCCTGACGTTAAGTCCAGTCATATCTGACTCTGGGGGTTGGTACTCATCTCCATTTCTAAGCTGAAGAGCCGACATTGTCCGTAGACACCTCCAAGGTCATGTGGCCGGCATGACTCCATGGAGCGCTGTTACCTTCCCACCAGAGCGGTACCTATTGATCTACTCACATTGGCATGTTTTCGAACTGCTAGGTTGGCAGAAGCTGGAGCTAACAGCGGCCACTCATGCCGCTCCCGGGGTTTGAACCTGGGACCTTTTGGTCTGCAAGTTCAGCAGCTCAGTGCTTTAACACACTTCGCCACCCGGGCCACCTGTTTAGAGAAAGGTGCCCATAAACTTTCCAGCAGCTTCCCAGTATCTCGATTGCTTGCAATTATCCTTCGTTGGCAATCTTCAGCATTTGTGTTTTTTCTGTCCTTGGACTGGCCACAATTAATGACTCTGTTGTAATGACTCTTGGACCAGCTGAAGGACACCTTCTGTTTTCACTCTTCATTCTGTCGGATCATCTGTGACTGGCATGGACTGAATTAGTTACTCGACAGCTCTTGCACCCTGACCACTTGGTTCTTGGCCACTTGCTGACTGGAGCATAAGACAGGTTCAAATCCGTGCTCAGCCATGGAAATCCATTGGGCAACCTTGGGAAAGTCAATAGTTTCTCAGTCACAGAAGAAAGCAAATCTCCTCTGAAGAAATATTGCCTAGAAAACCCTTGGGTCTCCATAAATCAGAAATGGTATGAAGGTATGACACAATGCCAACAACAAAGTTTTTTTTACTATAGGACAGTAGCTAGTGGCATGCTATTTTTAAAAAATAAGAAGCTAACTAAAATTAACCATTTCCATTTCTTTTGAAAATGTGGAAATATATCTGTTTTTTTTAAAACAACCTTGTAACTATAGTGATACCTATTTATGGCATTGCAACTATTTACTTTTTGAATAGTAAGTTGGCAAGATATCCACATAAACAAGCTACAAACCTCCCTTCCAGAGTACTTGGAAGCTCCTTAATTTATTTTTAAACACAGGAAGACTCCAGATCAAATTACTGGGTTGTTCTTTTAGAGCCTAATATTTGGGATTTGGTGGCTCCCCGTCGCAATGGCATTATCTGGCACATTTTTACTGTGGTCACAGTTAATCTGGGAAGTCCTGAATTAATGCAATCCACTGGATCAGTGGTTCGCAACCTGTGGGTCCTCAGTGTTTTGGCCTACAACTTCCATGAATCCCAGTTTACCAGGTTGAGAACCACTGCACTGGACTCTGTCGTTCACCAAAAAAAATAAATACTAAATGACATAAGGGGAAGGGAAGTCAAGAGGATCCCAGGAAGCATTTTTAAATATATAGTCACTTTTTAAACAGCAACATAGAAGGGATATGATGCGAGGGAGTGTAGATCAAATGCAATCAGGAAGAGATAAGCACCTGTAAACTGGATGCGTCTGTAGCACATAATCTAGCCACAAGCTGGATTAATTCTTTTTCATTTAATAAATAACTCATCCAGGGAAGGACATATTTTGACCCCCATGCATAGCGTTTCCAACAAAGAGTCGAAGCAGGAATCCCTGTTCTAACTGATGAGAGCATGTGGCTCATATTATCGCATGCAAAAAGAGAAACATGGCCAAATTTCAGACAAATCCTTTGGCTAGCGCCCAAGCCATGAGCCACGACCTTCAGCAGCTGCTGTGGGCTTTCACGGATCATTCCTGATAAACACAGCCTGAGAGTAATTACATCCTTGCAGATTGGTCGGTGGCATAATTATTTTTGAAGTTACTAAGTAGTTTGAAGATTAATTACTCTGCAAGTTTGTCGTTGCTTGATCTTATAATTAGCGTAGTTAAGAAAGCCATTGCAGTACCATAATTGCACTGGGATGTTAAGTAACTCGGCATTGACATGGGGTTAGGAGTTGCACAGAACATTTTGCCCTCTGCAAAATAAAATCTCTGTTTAAGTTTGTAACTGGGACAATGAGACACTGGGATCCTCCTTCTGCCAAAGTTACTGGTCTTGAGCAGCTTATTTGTCTGTATGTACACAAATTATTTTGTAGAAAAACAAGGTTCTCTGATCATTATTTTTAATGCTTCCCTTTCTCATCCAGTCTGACTGTATGTCAAACACTGAGCTGCAAAAGTTCTTACAAACAGAGAGCCCCTTCTTCAATAAAGAAGCATCCTTTCACACAAAAGCTGAGATCCTACTCATCAGTTCTGTATATAGCATAAAGTACAATATTGTGCTATTGTCCAAACAACTGCACAAGAGGCAATGTGGCTATACACTCTCCCTTTATGCAACTGTTAGTCCAGTTGGCTACTCATTGCTAAGGACTGTGCTTACCAAAACTCTTAGCCACAGCACCTCATCAGATAGGCGGGTGGAAATAGGGGAAGGTGGAGGAAATGGACTTACACTGTTCCCTTCTGTCTTTCCCCCTCTTCAGGGATGGCCACTCACCCCATGTACTTACTATGCTTCATCTTTCATGTGCTTTATTCCATCTTTCTCTATCAGGAGTCAATTGTGTCCCTGCACTTGGGAAACAGAGCACCACAGAGTCCTACTGGAAGTACCCTTACATCATCTGATGGCCTCTGGTAGACTCCCGTGGGGCTCTGTTGCCAAAGTGCATGGAAACAGAACCCAAAGATCATGGGATGCAGCCTGCTGCAATAAATCACTCTGACCATGAGGCCATGAGTTCGAGGCCAGCCCGTGGTGGGGTGAGTGCCCATCAATTAAAAATAAAAAATAGCCCCTTCTCGTTGCTGACCTAGCAACCCGAAAGATAGTTGCATCTATCACGTAGGAAATAAGGTACCACTTATAAAAAAAAAGTGGGGAGGCAAGTTGGAATGAGGAAGTGCCGTCAGAATGGATGATGAAGCAGCTGCTCCCCCCTGTGGCCAGAATCGAACATCCCCTCAGGAGAAGGTTAAATTGCCTCTGCGTCTGTCTGTCTCTGTCTTGGTTTGATGTGTTTATGGGCATTGACTGTTTGCCCTATATGTGTATAATGTGATCCGCCCTGAGTCCCCTTCAGGGTGAGAAGGGCGGAATATAAATACTGTAAATAAATAAATAAACAAACAAATAAATAAATAAATATACTTGTGCAATGGATGGTGGCATCTTAGAAATGTCTCAATTAGAAAGTGAGACCTCTGCCACTGGACTGCCCCTTTTCAACAATTCAATTTTTAAATAGATTTCAGGTCTCCATGTGCCATTTAACATAAAATCATTGATTTTGGCAATCATTGTAAGCTCTAGAGAGCCCAGGCACAGGAAACCGGTCCCAAACCTGTTGCATTTGCTCTGTGGGTTAAATCCAGATTATTTATTCTAGGTGACATGTTGTTGTTGTTTATTCGTTCAGTCGCTTCCAACTCCTCGTGACCTCATGGATATAGGTAAAAGGTAAAGGTTTTCCCCTGACATTAAGTCCAGTCGTGACCGACTCTGGGGGTTGGTGCTCATCTCCATTTCTAAACTGAAGAGCTGGCGTTGTCCGTAGACACCTCCAAGGTCATGTGGCTGGCATGACTGCATGGAGCGCCGTTACCTTCCAGCCGGAGCAGTACCTATTGATCTACTCACATTGGCATGTTTTCGAACTGCTAGGTTGGCAGGAGCTGGGCCTAACAGCAGCCGCTCACGCCGCTCCCGGGGTTTGAACCTGGGACCTTTCGGTCTGCAAATTCCTTTTCCTTTAATAGGAATGTTAATTTATCCATATCTTTTATTTTCATTATTTTAGTGATCCAATCATTCATCTCAGGAATAGTATCCAACTTCCAACTTTTTATTTCTATACCACTTCCCTCCCCTAGGAGAGGTGATAATTTGATCACTGAGAAGCTCTTATCAACCCGGAAATGATAATAGATCCTGGGGCATGATTTAGAGTAACAATGATGAGAACAATTGCTGGAAGAGAAAACTCTACTGTTTGGTGTGTAGTACATGTAAAGAGCTTCCTTTTAAAAAAAATCACATCCACAAGATATATTTCTTCCTGATCATTATGGATAACAACAACAACAACAACAACAACAACAACAACAACAACAACAGCAAGACATTGTTACCCGCCTCTCATCATGGTTCAAACTGGGGCAGCACACAGTTAACGTACATCACCATAAAATACATACAATAAAATGCATTGATTAAAATTAATTGCTATAAGATACATACATTAAAATATACGGGCTGTGGCGCAAGCTGGTGAGCAGCCAGCTGCAGCCAGCTGAGACCAATCACTCTGACCAAGAGGTCATGAGTTCGAGGCCAGCTCAGAGCCTGCGTTTGTCTTTGTCTTTGGTCTATGTCAAGGCATTGAATGTTTGCCTTATATGTGTAATGTGATCCACCCTGAGTCCCCTTCGGGGTGAGAAGGGCGGAATATAAATACTGTAAATAAATAAATAAATAAATATATGATAGAAGATCAAAATACAATTGTAATAGAATGTAAATTTAAAATTCATAGCTGAAAATTGAATGGGTAGGCCTGCCAGAAGAGATAGGTCTTGAATTGTCTCTTAAATTCTTACAGCTGATTTAGTTCCGAAGCTCTTCCACCAGGTTATTCCACAGTCTTTGGGCGGCCAATGAAAATGCCCTCAATTATGGTCATGGTTGCCAGTCAGGTTCTGGCTGATTGGAGTAAATGTCCCCCAGAGGACTGAAGTGAACAGGGTGGATTATATGAGATCTGTTGATTCATATGGGTCATATTTCAGTTTCATGTGATTATACAGAGCAGGCCTATTGAAATCATTACAGAATGATTTAGGCCCCTTCTACACTGCCATATAAAATCCAGATTATCTGCTTTGAAATTATTATATGGCAGCGTAAACTCATATAATCCAGTTCAAAGCAGATAATCTGGATTATAAGGCAGTGTAAAAGGCAGGGGTCCCCAAACTAAGGCCCGGGGTGGGGTATAAATGTAGCAAATAAATAAATAATTGTTGTTGGGGGGGGGGGGCGTTTACACTACAAATAAGATATGTGCAGTGTGCATAGGAATTAATTTTTTTTCAAATGATAATTTGGCCCCTCAACAATCCAAGGGACCATGGACCGGCCCTCCACTTTAAAAGTTTGAGGACCTCTGGTAAAAGGGGTCTTAGGCACAACTGAATTGCATCCCATTGATTTCAGCAAATCTGCTCAAAGTATGATGACTCAATCTGAACCCAACCTGTGCTTTCTATGAAACATTTATATGGAATGTTGTGCAATATTATTTTTTCCCCTTAGTCATTATGTTGTTCGGTAGATATGGTTACAGTTTGAAACAAACATGTCAACCTTCATTATCAGTGAATAGTGTGCCATATCTACTCCTTGAAAAAGCTGTTGTTAAAAACTACAGCTCCCAAAGTCTTCTAGTCAACAAGGCCAGTGGTCAGTAATTGTAAAGTATGGAGTGGTAGCCCCAAAACATACTTTTTTCCAAGCTCTGGCTTCTTTCTTTTTTCTTTCTGTTTTGCACTTCCCTCCTTTGGGAAAATAAAAGCAGGAATATATAAATGTCAGTTCTTCTCCTATGTCAATAATCATCCAGAGCATGCTATAATGTTTTTACTCGAAGGCAAAGCGGGCCAATTATAACTGCAGAAGGCAGAGGCGATTCAATTGCTGCAGGTAATAAGATCTGCCTAACACTTGCCATCTGCACTAGGGCGCCACATCTCACTCTCAGATTAAGTTTTCACAAAATGAAATTAAAGTCAAATTGAATCAAGTGCCTCTGTGTGTGTGCACATGTGCATGCACGAGAGAGACAAAATATGACTGGTTTTTAAAATTTAAACAAGTTTACTGCCCTATCTTTGAGAAAGGAACAGAGTGGCAGTATTATAGTTTTGGAAAAGTATGGAGGGAAAAGATTCCTTCTCTTTGTGCTCTTTTAATATGATATTTTTGGGAACGTCTTCTCTTCCTTGCAGACTTCCTTCCAGACTTGGTCACGGTGGTCCACACTCTTGTCACATCTTGAATGGACTACTGCAATGTGCTCTACATGGGGCTGCCTTTGAAGAGTGTTCAGAAGCTTTAAGTAGTCTAACGGGCACTAGCTATATTGTTTACCAGAACATATAACCCCTCTGTTAGGCCAGCTCTACTAGCTGCCAGTCTGCTACCATGCACAATTCAAAGTGCTGGCTTTAGTTTATAAAACCCTATGCAGTTCTGGCCCAGTTTACCTGTCTGACTGTTTCTCCCTCTGTGAACCACATCGGACATTAATAATAATAATAATAATAATAATAATAATAATAATAATAATAATAAAACTTTATTTATACCCCGCCACCATCTCCCCAACGGGGACTCGGGGCGGCTTACATGGGGCCATGCCCAGAACAGTACAATATAGCAAAATATAAAACAACATATCACAATACAATTAAACAATACAATAAATAATCATATACACTGCAACACTATATATATATATATATATATATATATATATATATATATATATATAACAGGGCGGGCCGCATGAGACACTTAATTAAAACTTGGGGTGAGAAAAGGATAAGAATATAATCACGGAGACCAGGGACATAAGATAAAAACAATCTAGAGGGTAGATGATGGGGGAGTAACAAAAGAAGTGTGTAATAGTTACTCTCCGAAAGCACATCGGAAAAGCCAGGTTTTTAAATTTTTCCTGAAGGCTAAAAAAGTGGGGGCTTGCCTAATTTCGATGGGCAGTGAGTTCCATAAACAGGGGGCCACAGCAGAAAAGGCCCTCTCCCTTGTTCCCACCAGGCGGGTCTGGGATACAGGCAGTGGCGACAGGAGGGCCTCCCCTGATGATCGAAGAGATCGGGCAGGTTTATGGTAGGAGATACGGTCACGAAGGTAGGTGGGTCCCAAACCGTTTAGGGCTTTATAAATGATGGTCTGCACCTTGAATTGGGATCGGAAAGTGAACGGCAGCCAGTGGAGCTCCTTAAACAGGGGATTAAGATCTTCTGGGGAGACCCTGCTGTCAGTCCCACCTCCTTTGCAGAAGTGGTTGATGGGGACAAGAGACTGGGCCTTCTCAGTGATAGACCCTCTGCTGTGGAACTCCCTCCCCAATGAAATCAGATCAGCTCCCTCCTTCCTGACCTTTAGAAAGAAATTAAAATCCTGGCTGTGGGACCAAGCCTTCAGAGAGGAATCAGTGCAATAGGTGGATATTAAATACGTTCAAGGAGCCCCCGCTGGCGTAGTGGGTTAAAGCCTTGTGACTTGAAGGTTGGGTTGCTGACCTGAAGGCTGCCAGGTTCGAATCCAACCCAGGGAGAGTGTGGATGAGCTCCTTCTATCAGCTCCAGCTCTATGTGGGGACATGAGAGAAGCCTCCCACAGGGATGGTAAAAACATCAAAACATCCAGGCATCTCCTGGGCAACATCCTTGCAGAGGGCCAATTCTCTCACACCAGAAGCGACTTGCAGTTCCTCAAGTCCCTCCTGACACGAAAAAAAAATAAATAAGTTCAACGTGAATGGAATGGCTATGATTTTGGATCTGTGTGGTTTTAATACCTGATTTTAATCTATTGATGTTGATTTTTTATTTTTAATGGATTTTAAGGTATGTGTTTATTGTATTTGTATTGTTTGTTTGCATGGTATTTAATTGTTGCCAATTTGGAAGCTGCCCTGAGTCCCATCTGGAGTGAGATAGAGCAGGGTATGAATGTAGTAAATAAATCTATATATATAAAAGGGTAATGAAATTTCGGCCTAGGACAAAACAACAAAACTACACATCCCAGAAACACTAAACTTGGCAGAACAACCCATCATCCATGCCTCTACGTTCATACAACAAAAAGAAAAGAAAAATAAAGTCCTAATTAAAGGGAGAGGAATAATTGTTTTGATTCCAATTGCTGCCAGTTAGAAGGCTAAGCTCCGCCCACTTGGTCTCCTAGCAACCCACTCAGCCCAGGGGACAGGCAGAGTTAGGCCTCACTTAGGCCTCTTCCACACTGCCTATAGAATACAGATTATCTGCCACTACATTCATATAACGAAAAGCTCCAGCTACTCCAGAAAACGGCCAGGCTTTGAGACTGCAAGGCTATTTGCTTCTGTTCCACCTGGCCAACAAAGGATTCCCATAAGCCACAGCAACGCGTGGCCGGGCAAAGCTAGTAAATAAATAAAATTGTAGGCTGGCTAGGGTTAGGTTTAGGATATTTTGGTGGCAGAAGTCCTTTGAATGATGTCCATAGGGTTCATTATTATCTGCAGTTTTGCACATCCATGCAAAGTCCAGGAACATGTGGATATGGGGGTTGTACTGTATTTTGCACATAGTACAAACATTTCAAAAATTCTACTCTGTTGCTGCTTTGTTTATATCATTATCTTTTATTAAAGTATAATTAAAATCCATAAATATTAAAATAAAGATAAAGGGTTTCCCCTGACATTAAGTCTAGTTGTGTCCAACTCTGGGGGTTGGTGCTCATCTCCATTTCTAAGCCGAAGAGCCGGCATTGTCCGTAGACACCTCCAAGGTCATGTGGCCGGCATGACTGCATGGAACGCCGTTACCTTCCCTCCAGAGTGGTACCTATTGATCTACTCACATTTGCATATTTTCGAACTGCTAGGTTGGCAGAAGCTGGATCTAACAGCAGGCGCTTACTCCGCTCCTCAAATTTGAACCTGGGACCTTTCAGTCTGTAAGTTCAGCCACTCAGCGCTTTAACACACTGAGCCACCGGAGGCTCATTGTGACTACCATAACATTTAATTGTTATTTTTTTCTGTGCTTTCCTCTCCCACCCCTACCAATTGTGGCTATTTTGACAAGCTTGCAAATTCAAGCTGAAAAGGGAAACCCCTGATTGGCCTTCCCTGAGAAAAGCAGACTATAGAAAGGAGAACAACGTGGGTGGATGAAAATTCTGCCCCTCTCCATGAATAGATATAGACATGTCTGCCTAGCTGACCACATTTGCAAGTCCTGATTATTTCATTTCCATCTATACACCAGCTAGATTTAACAATGCCTGAGTGACCTAGCTGATCGGATTTTGCAGAAAAAGAAGTGTCATGGACAGGCAACAAAGAAATGGCAGGAGAAAATGATGACAAATATGTCTGGACATGTTCCAGTCTAGCTAGTTTGATCAATTGCAATGGGAGATGTTGGTACTTAACAGGAGTCTGGGAAGCTTAGTACTACAGTGGTCACAGTAGCAGCTGGTGACTTCTATGCTACTGAGATAGTCATTTCAGGTGTTGAAGTAGCTCGCTTATAACTCAATCCAAATCATGGAATGGATTTTTTTGCCTACAAATAGGAGCCAGCATCTGCCATTAAACAGAGCCAGAATTGGCAGGTCCAAAGTACACAGTTGTTTTGATAGATCAAGACACAATCTGCTACCCCCCTTTGCATTTTCTATTTTGAGTTTGGCTCGTTGTTAGTGGGAAAATTGATTTCTTCAATAACAACATAGTGTGGTGAACTGTTGCATTAAATTAAATACCCCTGTTGTATTATATTTTGGGATTCTTTAATTTTGAATGCCTGTTTCTGGTAAAGACTAAGCCAGTTCCAACAGGTGCATTGATACACAGCTACCTCTATTTTTGGCACTTCTTGGGGGACTTGACCACTGCATCACTGTTTCATCCAGATTCAAATATAATCAAGACTATCCAGCAAGTTTGAAATAAAGCAGTTGAGTCATGCATGTATCAATATCTAATAAGATGTGCAGGATGGTCCTCCTACATATAAGGCCCTTCTACACTGCCATATAATCCAGATTGTCAAAGCAGATAATCCACATTATCTGGGTTATATGAGTCTACACTGCCATATAATCCAGGTTAAAGAAGATAATTTGGATTTTATATGGCAGTATAGATAAGGCCAAAGTTTACTCAGAATGATGTCCTGCTGAATTTTCATCTTAATCAGTAGTAAGTATGTTTAGGAGTGGGGTTGTGCAGTCTGATTTAATGAGGAAAATGAATATAGCAGCCGGGTTTAGCACAGCAGATAAACCATTGTGCTGCAGAAAGATCCTGCTGATCGAAACGTCAGCAGTTCGAGCCCGAGTTGGGGATGAGCACCCACTGTTAGCCCCAGCTCACCTGCCCACCTAGCAGGGTTGAAAACAGATATGTGAGTAGATAAAATCTCTCTCTCTCTCTCAGTCGTATAGTCATTTCCGACTCTTCGTGACTTCATGGACCAGTCCATACCAGAGCTCCCTGTCGGCCGTCATCGCCCCCAGTTCCTTCAAGGTCAAGCTAGTCACTTCAAGGATACCGTCCATCCATCTTGCCCTTGGTCGGCCTCTCTTCCTTTTTCCTTCCTTTTTCCCCAGCATCATGATCTTTTCCAATCTTTTCTGTCTTCTCATGATGTGGCCAAAATACTTCAACTTTGCCTCTAATATCCTTCCCTCCAGTGAGCAGTCGGACATTATTTCCTGGAGGATGGACTGGTTGGATCTTCTTGCGGTCCAAGGCACTCTCAGGATTTTCCTCCAGCACCAAAATTCAAAAGCGTCTATCTTCCTTTGCTCAGCCTTCCTTATGGTCTATCTCTCGCATCCATAGGTTACTATGGGGAATACCATTGCTTTGACTATGCGGACCTTCATTGCCAGTGTGATGTCTCTGCTCTTCACTATTTTGTCAAGGTTGGCCATTGCTCTCCTCCCAAGAAGTAAACGTCTTCTGATTTCCTGGCTGCAGTCTGCATCTGCAGTGATCTTCATGCCTAGAAATATAAAGTCTGTCACTGCCTCCACGTTTTCTCCTTCTATTTGCCAGTTATCAATAGGTGTAGTTGCCATGATCTTGGGTTTCTTGATGTTTAACTGCAACCCAGCTTTTGCACTTTCTTCTTTCACCTTGGTGATAAGGCTCCTCAGCTCTTCCTCACTTTCGGCCATCAGAGTGGTATCATCTGCATACCTAAGGTTATTAATGTTTCTTCCAGCAATTTTAACTCCGGCCTTGGATTCGTCAAGCCTCGCATGTCGCATGATGTGTTCTGCGTACAAGTTGAATAGCTCCCTGGTGAAAGTATGCAGCCCTGCTGTACTCCTTTCCCAATCTTGAACCAGTCTGTTGTTCTGTGATCTGTTCTTACTGTGGCTACTTGGTCTTTATACAGATTTCTCAGGAGACAGACAAGGTGACTTGGTATCCCCATACCACCAAGAACATGCCATAGTTTACTATGATCCACACAGTCGAAGGCTTTAGAATAGTCAATAAAGCACAAGTAGATGTTTTTCTGGAACTCCCTGGCTTCCTCCATTATCCAGCAGATATTGGCAATTTTGTATCTTGTTCCTCTGCCTTTTCTGAACCCAGCTTGGACATCTGGCAACTCTCGCTCCATGTATTGCTGGAGTCTTCCTTGCAGGGTCTTGAGCATTACCTTACTGGCATGGGAAATAAGTGCCACTGTACGAAAGTTTGAGCATTCTTTAGCATTTCCCTTTTTTGGTATGGTATTGATTTTTTTCCAATCTGATGGCCAATCTTGTGTTTTCCATATTTGCTGGCATATGGCATGCATCACCTTCCCAGATTTTAAACAGCTCAGCTGGGATCCCATCGTCTCCTGCTGCCTTGTTATTAGCAATGCTTCTAAGGCCCATTCAACCTCACTCCTCAGGATGTCTGGTGCTAATTCACTCACCACACCGTCAAAGCTATCCTGTATATTATTATCCTTCCTGTACAGATCTTCTGTATATTCTCGCCACCTTTTCTTGATCTCTTCAGCTTCTGTTAGGTCCCTGCCATCTTTGTTAAGAGGTGAGGTTATAAAGGTGCCATTAAGGACATTGATTGAGGGATCTCCTCGGTATGGAGTGACAGCACCCCCGGAGTTGAGCACAGCCTCCAAAGATGCTGGAAATAAGATGGGAAAAACTGCCTTTGTGTCAGGGATTCCTCTTCTTCAGAAGAGAAAGGGGAGCAGGAAAGTGTTCATGAATCTGAGGGTGAGTTGGAGTCTGAGGAGGAGACTTTGCTAGTACCCTCATTCCAGGAGAGGTAAAAGGAAACAGAGCAGAGATGTTGTTCAGCAAGATTAGCTGCCAGAAATGCAGCTGAGTAATTAGGAATTGCCCTAGCAGCTGTGTGAGGACCCAGGGCTATAAAAGCAGAATCAGGGCCAGCCAGCTCTTGCTGGTAACAAACTGGCTCTAATGCCTTCACTCTCTGCCTACTCCAAGTCTGCATCTGGATTTATGCCTGTTTCTTTGTCTGAAGTAAGACTTCCTGGCTTTCTTTTGCATTATTTCACTGAGTGTACTGTACTTTGTGTTTTGCTGAAGTAAAGCAGTTTTCATTTACTTACCCCAGTGTTCTTGAAAGACACAACAGGATACTTGGCCACTTCTGTGTTGTCTATCTTTGTTAATTGTGTAACAGGCATTGAATGTTTGTTGTATATGTGTTCGTTCTGTAAAGGCGCCCTGAGTCCCCTTCGCAGTGAGAAGGGTGAGCTATAAATACTGTAAATAAATAAATAAAAATATAGAATTGCAGCCTTCAAATCCTGTATTGGAGGACAAGTCATCTTTACAAATGCTGACATATTTAACAGATTAGACGAAGAAAGCTTTAAAACAGGGATGAGAAACCTATAGCCTTCCAGATGTGATATACAGTAGAGTCTCACTTATCCAACACTCGCTTATCCAACGTTCTAGATTATCCAACGCATTTTTGTAGTCAATGTTTTCAATATATCATGATATTTTGGTGTTATATTTGTAAATACAGTAATTACTACATAGCATTACTGCGTATTGAACTACTTTTTCTGTTAAATTTGTTGTATAACATGATGTTTTGCTGCTTAATTTGTAAAATCATAACCTAATTTGATGTTTAATAGGCTTTTCCTTATTCTCTCCTTATTATCCAACATTTTCGCTTATCCAACGTTCTGTTGGCCCGTTTATGTTGGATAAGCGAGACTCTACTGTACCTAGAATTCCATCAGCCCTAGCCAATTTAGCCATGGTCAGAAGATGATGGAAACTATATTTCCACAAAATCTGAAGGGCTCCAAATCCCCACTCCTGCTTTAAGAGTAACTATCATGTTGACCGTGTTTCACTGGCCCCTTCTACACCGCTCTATATCCCAGGATCTAATCCCAGATTGGAACCCCGGTGGCGAAGTGTGTTAAAGCACTGAGCTGCTGAACTTGCAGACTGAAAGGTCCCAGGTTCAAATCCCGGGAGCAGAGTGAGCGGTCACTGTTAGCTCCAGCTTCTGCCAACCTAGCAGTTCGAAAACATGCAAATGTGAGTAGATCAATAGGTACCGCTCCGGCAGGAAGGTAATGGCGCTCCATGCAGTCATGCGGGCCACATGACCTTGGAGGTGTCTACGGACAACGCCGGCTCTTCGGCTGAGACATGGAAATGAGCACCAACCCCCAGAGTCAGACATGACTGGACTTAACGTCAGGGGAAACCTTTACCTTTTACTTACTAATCCCAGATTGTTTGCTTATCCCAGATTATATGCCAGTGGAGACCGTATAATCCAGTTCAAAGTAGGTAACCTAGGATCAGATCCTGGGATATAAGGACAATGTAGAAGAGGCCACTATTATGATGGAAGCACCTCTGCTGGAACTTAGCTGCCTATTCTGGAGGATAAAGCAGGAAAGAAGTCCGAGTGCATTGAATGGAATATTTTAGGACCTCATACAAAGAAGATTTAGAATATTGATAGCAAAGCCCCGACCTCTGTTCAAATCAATTATTATCAGGTGAAATGTGAACAAAGACAGTGACAAATGCTGCCTCAAATAGAATGAATTGATTGAATTTGGGACAGTATAGAATTATCCTGAGGCAACATTATTCATTTGAACAGGAAAGTTGTATTGGAAACTGATGTTAGGGGACAAAATGGAATTAGAAGGCATAAATTCGTTGAGCTCTGCATTAGCCAAAAATATTATATAAGCCCTTATTAATGGTATGGAATGGGATCTTATAGCACCCTTGAGGCAGGGAGAAATTGTAGCATAAGCTTTCATAGGCTTAGTCTATTTCCTTGGGTGCATCCAAAGTGTATGAAAACATATGTTACAACTTCTCTCTCTCAGTCTCAAAGGTGCTACAAGATCCCTTGGCATACTGATATTCTAGACTAACACATTATTGTCTTTTAATTTTACTAATGGTGTTAATAATATCCAGCCAGATGGAAAGCAGAAATGATGTGTTCACTACCCAAACATGCCAAATATGTTAACAAAATGCAAGAGAAGAAAGCAAGTAAGAAGGGGCTTATAGGATCAAACATAGATATCACTGTGTTTGTACTAGGAAAAATGTACAAACCCATTTTTGCATTGAAGGTGAATTTGAAGGTGAGCCAAATGGTTATGGCAAAAGCAGGCCCGGGCTGTGGCGCAGGCTGGTGAGCAGCCGGCTGCAGCCATCTGCAACAAATCACTCTGACCAAGAGGTCATGAGTTCGAGGCCAGCTCGGAGCCTGCGTTTGTCTCTGTCTTTGTTCTATGCTAAGGCATTGAATGTTTGCCTTATATGTGTAATGTGATCCGCCCTGAGTCCCCTTTGGGGTGAGAAGGGCGGAATATAAATACTGTAAATAAATAAATAAATATTGGTTCTGCTGAACTTGGGGCCCTTCCACACAGCCATATAACGCAAAATATCAGTACAGAAAATCCCACAGTATCTGCTTTGAATTGAGTTATCTGAGTCCACACTGCCACAATGTGGGATTTTATTCAACTGTGTGGGCCCGGGCTATGGCACAGGCTGAAGAGCAAGCCAGCTGCAACCAGCTGCAATGAATCACTCTGACCAGGAGGTCATGAGTTCGAGGCCCGCTCGGAGCCTATGTTTGTCTTGTCTTTGTTCTATGTTAAAAGGCATTGAATGTTTGCCTATATGTGTAATGTGATCCGCCCTGACTCCCCTTCGAGGTAAGAAGGGTGGAATATAAATGCGGTAAATAAATAAAAAAAAAATAAATAAGAAGCCTTGGATGGATGAGAACTTAGTCTGGTTCATGTAACCAAAATTCAAACCATTCTCATGTCTGGGATAGAAATAACTCTTTTAAAACTGTGTGTGTGTGGTAGAAACCAAAATAGATCTAGGGCCACACTGTATTTTTTTCCCCTATTTTCTCATATTTTGTGGTGGGGTAGAACCTGAGGTTTTTGAAAATATCTGAAAATGGTAATAGGCAAAGAGACTGATTTCTCCATCTCTGCCCAACTCAACTCTTATTGTTAAGGATTTCTGTGAGTTTTCTGAGCTGTAAGTCCAGTCCATGTTCCAGAAGTATTCTCTCCTGATGTTTCACCCACATCTATGGCAGGCATGCTCAGAGTTTGTGAGGTCTGATGGAAACTAGGCAAGTGAGGTTTATATATCTGTGGAATGTCCAAGGTGGGAGAAAGAACTCTTCTTCAACGATCACCAATGCAAATGCTCTGGGAAAGATGAAGGTTAATTTAAAATCACTTCCTATGATCTGGGGTGATTTTTCTTTTAAAAAAAAGATAATCAAAGTCCTGGAGGGATAATATGGTAAAGGTTTACATTAAGTCTAGTGATGACCAACTCTGGGGGTTGGTGCTCATCTCCATTTCTTTTCTTTTTTTAAAGTTGTGCAAAATGCTTTAATAATTTGATTTAGTCATGCATCGACAGTGAGTTGTGATATATTTTAAGACATGAATGTAATATTAATGGGAGCTGAGAATTTGACTGATCATTTAACGATATAATACGTCAAAGATACATGTGTATTCAACAAATCCTTATTTATACCCAACATAATATGGTACTATCAATATCATTATCACTCCAGAAGCAACTTGCAGTTTCTCAAGTCGCTCCTGACACACACAAAAAAATTATCAAAAGTGCAAATTTGATCACAATTAACACATCCCCAGTTTTAACATGGATGCAGAACTGGAGGAGTAATCATTTTTGTTAGGTCTCACGCTCAGTATGATCCTATCAAGCACTGCATTGAACAAATGGTATTTATTTCAATAGGGTTCACATGGCATTTCTTTCTCAGCTATGGAATAAAGCTAGCACTTGTCTTGTAGCAATGCGTACAGGCTT
Source organism: Anolis carolinensis (assembly GCF_035594765.1). Lineage (NCBI taxonomy): Eukaryota > Metazoa > Chordata > Lepidosauria > Squamata > Anolidae > Anolis > Anolis carolinensis. Next base: position 216,672,091 of record NC_085841.1, read on the forward strand.
GCCTCTATCACCTGTAACATAAAACGTGACTCTTTCCTTCCACTAATGCTAAAAGCAATACGCCTAAGAGAAAGAAATCAAAGTAAATTATTTCACCACTGAATTTTATACTCTGAACCAATGTTGACACATTTCTGTTTAATTATATAGAAACTAGCTGTGCCCAGCCACGCGTTGCTGTGGCGAAGTATGGTGATATGGGAAATAAAGTATTGAGGAATTGGTGGTAGTTAAGGTAAAGGGTAAAGGTTTTCCCCTGACATTAAGTCCATTATAAATGGGTTATGTAGCTGTGTGGAAGGGTCTTGAGTCTACACTGCCATATAATCCAGTTAAAATCAGATAATCTATATTTTATAGGCAGTGTGGAAGAGGCCTAAGTGAGGCCTAACTCTGCCTGTCTCCTGGGCTGAGTGGGTTGCTAGGAGACCAAGTGGGCGGAGCTTAGCCTTCTAACTGGCAGCAAATGGATAAAAACAATTATTCCTCTCCCTCTAATTAGGACTTTATTTTTCTTTTCTTTTTGTTGTATGAACATAGAGGCATGGATGAGGGGTTGTGTCGCCAGTTTAGTGTTTCTGGGATGTGTAGTTTTGTTGTTTTGTCCTAGGCTGAAATTTCATTACCCTTTTATATATATAGATTACTCGTGAAAATGGAATTTATTTCATCAGAAATCACTGCTCATCTCCATTTCTAAGCTGAAGAGCCGGCATTATCCATAGGCACCTCCTAAGTCATGTGGCCGGCATGACTGCATGGAGCGCCGTTACCTTCTCACCAGAGTGGTACCTATTGATTTACTCACATTTGCATGTTTTCGAACTGCTAGGTTGGCAGAAGCTGGGGCTGACACCGGGAGCTCCCTCCGCTCCATGGATTTGCACTTGATGACCTTTCAGTCAGCTAGTTCAGCAGCTCAGTAGTTTAACCCGCTGTGCCACCGGGGAGCAACAATGGGAGGGAACAAATCTCAGTGCAAATGACCCCAGGGAAAGTGCCACTTTAAGAAAGGTGCCTTAAATCTGCTTCAGTAGAAGGGTCTTGAGTGCAAATGACTCAATGAAAAGTGCCACCTTACGAAAGATGCCTTAAATCTGCTTCAGTGCTGCCTTAAAGGATGCATGTTTTAAAAAGTGTGCTGGTATCCTTGAAGTGGGAGGAGTAATCCCCTGCCCATGTGATAGGAATTAAGCAGATGGTTGAGTTAGAAGCTGGAGGAGGTGATTTTGTGTGATGGAAGTGAGTAAATCCTTCATCTTTTTTGAAGACAGAACTCCATGAAACTCCACCCTTTCCCCTGCTTTCCCTAGTTTTCTCCAGTTCCTTGTGATGAAATTCAGGAGGGGAAAATCAAAATCTAAACTAAAGAAACAATTAAATATTTAGGGATAAATATACCTAAAGAATTTTTAAAAATTGGAAATACACAACTTAACCAAATTAAGAAAGGAAATTAATAAGAAATTAGTGGAGTACAATAAACTCAAATTATCATGGTTTGGTGGGATAGCATTAGTCAAAATGAAGATATTACCCAAACTAATTTTTTTATTTAGAATGCTATCTGTAGAAATTTCAGAAAAAGAAATAAAAAATTGGCAAAGCATGTGTTAAATTTATATTGTAATGGGATTTAAAAAGCTAGAATAAATAAAAGCTTATGATATAGACCACAGAAAGAAAAAGGTCTTGGACTTCCAAATCTTAAACTGTATGTGTTGTCGAAGGCTTTCATAGCAGGGATCACAGGGTTGTTGTATGTTTTCCAGGCTGTATGGCCATGTTCCAGAATTATTCTCTCCTGACGTTTCGCCCACATCTATGGCAGGCATCCTCAGAGGTTGTGAGGTAAGCTCTGAAGATGCCTGCCATAGATGTGGGCGAAACATCAGGAGAGAATACTTCTGGAACATGGCCATACAGCCTGGAAAACATACAACAACCCTTAAACTGTATTATCACTCCAATCAAATAAGATACATAGTAGACTGCCTAGCAAAACAAAAGAGCTTGGAGTGGCTAGAAGAAGACAATAACAAATTAGAATTGAAATTAGAATATATTTTTACAGGGATAATAGAGGAAAGGATAAAAGGAAATGGTATAGTAATTTAAACAACCCCTTTTAAAAAATATTCTGGAGATTTGGGGAAGATACAAAAAAAAACACCCTAATGCCAGGCATTTCTCCTATCATGCCAATTCTAATGACAGAAAACTTCCCAGCAAATTTGAAAAAACAACTTGAAGCAAAATTTAATGGAAGAGGAGTAATGAAAGTAAAAGATTGGGATCTGAAGATGGTACAGTAGAGTCTCACTTATCCAAGACTCGCTTATCCAAGGTTCTGGATTATCCAAGGTATCTTTATAGTCAATGTTTTCAATATATCATGATATTTTGGTGCTAAATTTGTAAATACAGTAATTGCAACATAACATTACTGCCTATTGAACTACTTTTTCTGTCAAATGTGTTGTATAACATGATGTTTTGGTGCTTAATTTGTAAAATCATAACCTAATTTGAAGTTTAATATGCTTTTCCTTAATCTCTCATTATCCAAGATATTCGCTTATCCAAGGTTCTGCCAGCCCATTTAGCTTGGATAAGTGAGACTCTACTGTAAATATGGAAAGGATGAAATATGAATTAAGAGGAAGAGACTTTGACTGGTACAAGTATTTACAATTGGGGAAATGGTCAAGTGATTTAAGGAAAAAGTATAATGGGCGTAGGGAATATACAAAAATAGAAAAGATGATAACTCTAAGGGTGACTAAAGAAGAGAATGTAAAATTAAAAGGTACAGTAAGCAATATCTATAAACTACTACTAATGGACGAACAGGAACAAGTTCATTTGAAGGAAATATGGGAAGTAGATTTGGTGGAAAATGGATAATCAAGAATGAGGTAGGATATGGAGTATGAGATTATTTAAAAAATATGTCCATAAGAATTAAGGAAAACCATTACAAAATGGTATGGAGGTGGTACCTAACTCCCATTAGATTAAATCAGATTGATAAAAAATACACAAATCAGTGCTGGAGAGGCTGTCAGGAAATAGGGTGATATCTTCATATGTGGTGGTCATGTAAAATTATACAAAAATTTTGGGAAATGATATTTAAAGAAATAAAAGCAATAATAAAAATAAAGATAGAGAATACACTTAAATCAGCATTATTACGTATGCATAACAATATTCTCACAAGAGAAAGAACTGGTTTCTCATTTGATAACGGCAGCAAATTTGCTAATAGCAAAAAACTGGAAAGAAAAAAAGGAAATTCAATTACAAGAATAGTACAGGGAAATGTGGAACATAGCTATTAATGACAAGCTGGCATGCAATATTAAAATTAAAAAGGGAATATCAAAACAAACAGATTTTTGGAAAAATTTATTGAGTATATTTTTAATGAGGGAAAGGGGTATAAGCCAGCAACAGAGGCAATGAAATGTTGGACCTGTGAAACAGTATGAGTTGGTTGGTCCTGGTGAAGGTGGCACAAAGTAAGGGTAAGGGAAGAGGGGGAAAAGGTATAACAATAATAAATAAATAAATAAATAAAAACATGTATAAGTAGATAAAAAGGGTGTAGTAACGAGATATGTTGTAATGGAAAAATTTAAAACCGATAAGAAATATGCATAAAGATGTTTTTTTTGTTTTTTTTTACTGTCGGATTGTATACAATATATGTCTAGATACTTTAAAATGGGGAAAGAATGTATACTTATACATTTGATTGATATATTATTATTATTATTATTATTATTATTAAAATGTATAAGTAGATAAAAGGTATGTAGTAGAGAAATATGTAGTAAAGTTGTAATGGAAAAGTTGAAAACTGATAAGAAACATGCTTAAAGATATTCTTGATTTTTTTTACTGTCGGATTGTATACAATATGATATGTTTAAGATATTGTAAATTGAGAAAAGAATGTAAACTTATACATTTTGATTGATAAATTAATAAAAAATTAAAAAGGAACTACTCAAGTTCCTTGCATAGGCCAAATTGGCTGAGGAATTCTACAACCTGTAGTTCAAATAACTCCCTTTTCCAAGCTCTAATCCAGACTTGAGGTTCATCTACACTGTCTAATTAATGCAGTTTGGCACCACTTTAACTGCTATGGGTTAGTTAACATTATGCAGTTTTGGTTCGGTGAGTGCCATAAAATCCACTTTCTGAATCCAGATTACCTGCTTCAAATTGGATTATATTGCAGTATAGGTAGCTTAGAAGGCTAAGACCTTGTAAAGTGACAACTCCCATGATTCCATAGCATTGAGATATTACAATTAAAGAGGTATCAAACTGCAATAGATGAACCCAGAAATTAATACAAGCATGTCTAACAGTTACACATAATGAGTTGATAGAGTGGTTTGTAAAAAATCTAGCACTTTGGGGATAAGAGTATAGCACAGATCTCTTCTTGATATGGATGTGTATTGTATGCAAAATATTCCAATATGTTGCTGGGAACATGAGTGAGAGTTGTTGTTGCTGCTGCTGTTGTTGTTGTTGGCGACGGCCTTCTGACTTATGGTGACTCCAAAGTAAAACCTTCCCAGGGTTTTGGGTTGCATGATCTGTTCAGAAGGGTCTTTGTTTTTGCTTTCCTCTAAAACTTGGCCAAATTCACCTAGTGGGTTTCCATGACTGAAAAGGGATTTGAACCCTGGTCTTCAGGGTCATAGTCCAATGCTTGAACCTCTATATGACAATGGCTCTCATACATCATGCTTGGCTCTACATATACATATATTGTCCTCCTGTGTTATGTTTTAGAGATTTCCTATAGCCAGCTGGCGGCTACTGTGTGAAAGAATGCTATAGCTAGCCGATGACAGACCTTTAGTCTGATCCAGCATAGATCCTCTCTTTTGTAGAGTAGAACATATGTAATGACTGCTTATTTTGTTTTAAACATTAATGTCTTGACTTTTTTTCATTTCTCAGTGCTCTAAGTGGCTTGCATGGAATCATAACACCATAAAATATTAACCAATCCAAATATCTAAAAATGTAACCAGCAATGGATTTGTACAACAGAACTTGACTGGAGAAAAAAAAACAATCAAGAAACAGTAGGACTATAGAAAAATTTCAGAAGCTGTATGTGTGTGTGTATGATCATGTTTGAGAAAGTTTATATAGTAAATGATCCAGCATCTCCCAAGCTCTGATGGTTCAAACCAACATGGGTGTGCAGAGTCCCAATTTTTTCAGCAGGCTGAGTTATTCCCATTTATTTCAGTATGGAAGAACGTTGTTTACACCACTTTTGGGTTTACGTAGCTCATGGGCCTAATCCTGGAACCTTTGGGTTGCATGGTGATGTCAAGAGAGGAATTGAGCAAGACTGAATGAAAGCAGACAATCACTGCTGAAGTAATGCTGTGAATGAGAAAACAATGCTAAAAACACAGAGGCTTGCCTCTGTAGGAGCCTAAGAAACATTGGATTGTCAGAGATAGGATTTAGATTGGAGAGAAATAAGAAACAGTTGGTACAGAGATATGAAAGTTAGAAGGATATGAGAACTGGCCATGGGTTTAGGAAGGTGCGATTGATTGAAAATTCAAGGATTAATATATGAATTATATCTATATATACAAAAATATAATGTGCATTTTTCCCATGGAGTAAACAACACAACCACTGAACCAAATCACACCAAATTTGGCCACAAAAGACATAGTCATCCAATATATGTCTTTCAATGAAAAAAACCTAGAAAAATAGTCCAAAATGTCACCCAGGGGACAGGCAGAGTGCACTTAGGCCTCATCCACACTGTCTATAAAATACAGATGATCTAATTTGAACTGGATTATATGGCAGTGTAGACTCAAGGCCCTTCCACACAGCTATATAACCCAGAATGCCAAGGCACAGCAACCCTATTCTGCTGCATTCCAGCTCACCAAACAAGGATTCCCATAAGAAGAAAATGGCCAGGCTTTGAGGCTGTAAGGCTATTCACTGCTATTCCACCTGGCCAACAAATGATTCCCATAAGCCACAGCAACATGTGGCCGGGCAAAGCTAGTATCTTAATAAATATTGTTTGTTTGTTTCTACCACAGTCCCTGTCTATGTATAATTTATTTCATGGAGGACTAGTCATGCCAACCATAATAAACCCATCACCACAACACAGCAGTGAAGTGCACAGATAAGATGTCACTCTGAGGCCCAAGTGCTCAATCAAGAAAAGGATTTAGAAGGGTAAAAAAAGGACAGGGCAAGTGACAGAATTCTAAGAGAAGCAACTGTAGAGCCATTCTGTAAAAGAAATCTGGTACTGGGGGAGGTATTTAGATTCAGCAGATGCAAAACTACCTCTTCCCCCACTATATTATTATTATTAATATTATTATTATTATTATTGACACAACAACATATTATGACACAGCAAACAAGATAGATATGCTGGATTACGTATCACAAAATCACAAGTCGAACACTTCCCAAGCGTTTAGGACTGTGTGATGTATTTTCGATGATGTGTGCAGACCCCAGTAAGGTGGCCTTTTGCAGTTGACAGATCGTAATTTTGTCAATGTCTACTGTTTCCAAATGCCGGCTGAGATCTTTTGGCACAGCACCCAGTGTGCCGATTACCGCTGGGACCACCTTTACTGGTTTCTGCCAGAGTCTTTGAAGTTCGATCATGAGATCCTGATAGCGGCTGAGTTTTTCCTGTTGTTTTTCATCAATCCGACTGGCACCTGGTATAGCGACATCAATAATCCAAACCTTTTTCTTTTCCATGACTGTGAGGTCTGGTGTGTTGTATTGCAGAACTTTGTCAGTCTGGATTCGGAAGTCCCACAGTATCTTTGCGTGTTCATTTTCCATTACCTTTGCAGGTTTGTGATCCCACCAGTTCTTTACTGCAGGGAGGTGTTACTTGTGGCATAAGTTCCAATGAATCATTTGGGCCACATAGTTGTGCCTCTGTTTGTATTCCGTCTGTGCGATTTTCTTACAGCAGCTGAGGATATGATCAATGGTTTTGTCAGCTTCCTTGCAGAGTCTGCATTTTGGGTCATCAGCTCATTTTTCGATCTTGGCCTTAATTGCATTTGTTCTGGTGGCTTGCTCATGGGTTGCAAGAATCAGGCCTTCTGTCTCCTTCTTCAGGGTCCCATTCGTGAGCCATAGCCAGGTCTTCTCCTTATCAGCTTTTCCTTCAGTTTTGTCAAGAAACTTTCCATGCAATGCTTTGTTGTGCCAGCTGTAAGCTCTAGTTTATTATTATTATTATTATTGCTACTACTATTTATTTCTTGTCAAAAGCATAAATAAATAAGTTTAAAATTGATAAAATAAAGAGATCACAGACAGCTAAATTGTTTTTCACCAAAAATTGGCAACAGCGGCTGCATTGTCTGTAGCCTTAAACAGTTCTTCCTCTGTGCATGAGGCAGGGCATTGTGGGCAAGCATACAGATGCTGAGTTGTTTGTTCTGCTCCACAGTCACACAAGGTGGAGGATTCTTCAAGGTAGTGCCACTTTGCCAGGTTGTCTTTTGATCTGCCAACTCGACTTCTGAGTCAGTTCAGGGGCTTTCAAGTAGCCCATTCTTGGTTTACCCCTGGAGGAAGACCCTTATGAAGGGGCATTCTTTTGGAATTGCCTGATTTTGCTGCCCAAGGGGATATTCTTGCTGTTGCTGGAGGAACATTTAGAGGACTGGTGGTTCTCATGGAACTTTTCCTGGATTGAAGTCTGCTGGGAGGAGATTGATAGCCATACAATAGGTGGCTTTCACAGTGTTCAGCCTTGTTTCTCTCGCAATTGCGCCTATCTGCTATTTAGTACAGTAGAGTCTCACTTATCCAACATAAATGGGCCGGCAGAATGTTGGATAAGCGAATATCTTGGATAATAAGGAGGGATTAAGGAAACGCCTATTAAACATCAAATTAGGTTATGATTTTACAAATTAAGCACCAAAACATTATGTTATACAACAAATTTGACAGAAAAAGTAGTTCAATACACAGTAATTCTATGTAGTAATTACTGTATTTACGAATTTAGCACCAAAATATTTATTTATTTATTATTTACAGCATTTATATTCCGCCCTTCTCACCCCGAAGGGGACTCAGGGTGGATCACATTACACATATAGGCAAATATTCAATGCCTTTTAACATAGAACAAAGACAAGACAAACATAGGCTCCGAGCGGGCCTCAAACTCATGACCTCCTGGTCAGAGTGATTCATTGCAGCTGGTTTCAGCTGGCTTGCTCTCCAGCCTGCACCACAGCCCGGGCATATCACAGTACATATCTTGATGTACTGAAAACATTTGACTAGGAAAATGCATTGGATAATCCAGAACATTGGATAAGCGAGTCTTGGATAAGTGAGACTCTATTGTATTGTATTTTATGAATGTTGCTGTAATTAATTAGTTAACTATTTTAATTGATTTGAATTGCATTTTATATTTTTATATACATGTGTTTTATTGTAAGCCGCCCTGAGTCCCCTTTTGGGTGAGAAGGGCAGGATACAAATGTTGCAATAAATAAATAAATAAATCAAATTTCCCAATGCACATCAGGGAGGCAATACCTGTGATTATTCTACATGTCTCATTCAGTGCTATATTCACCTGATTCGCATGGGCAGATTTATGCCAGATGCATAATAATATAATAAATTTATAATATAAGTATAATAATAATATTTTATTATATTTATTTATACCCCAAAGGGGACTCAAAGTGGCTATTTTGCCAATAGACCAACCAGAGCTATGCCCCTGCCACATTATAGAGTAGTGGTTCCCAATCTTTGGGCCTCCAGGTGTTTTGGAATTCAACTCCCAGAAATCCCAGCCAGCTTACCAGCTGTTAGGAACTGTGGGAGCTGAAGCCCAAAACACCTGGAGGCCCAAAGGTTAGAAACCACTATTATCGAGGTTTCTCTCTGCCAGTAGAGGAACATTTCCATCCCAACATTACTCCCTCCAAACAATTGATCTGAGAACTAACACACACCACTCCCAAATTGTAATGTAAACCAGTGGTGATCTAAGTATGCCCTTCCAGGTTTTGGTTGATAACTCTCTTCATCTTTCATTTACAACTTTACTAACTGGTAGTGATGGAATTTGCAGCCTGCCCACATCTGTAGAGTTAAATACATTTGGTCTAAAAGAAAGCAGGAATGGTGCTAACCAATCTCTCTTTTCTTTGAGGGGGAAAGGGTAGCATTTCAAAGTTAAGATACTACCACTGAGAATGTTCACCTTTACAATCCTACCACCCACCAAGGACAACCCTGTTCATGCATGAAATGCACTAATAGAGCTACAGTAATTAGGTTTTGCTCCCTAACCTTTAGTAGCTCACTCCTGTGATGTGTACAAGAAACAAGAGTAATCTGTTTGGCTGGCATTCTGTACAATAACAACCTTTAATCGCACTTGACGTTTCCAAAGAAATTATACTAGCTGGTGCTTAGCTAGCCTACCATGTGATGTTACTCTTTATTTTCCACTTTCAGAGCTTGAATGAACAAAAGAAAGTTAAGTAATTATAGTCTTACCATTCATAATTAATCTTTTGTGGCATTAAGCTAGAATGCCTCAGCCAAAATTACATGCAAAATGTATTCTACAATTTAACAAAAAAATCAGGGGGTAGGAAAGGACAAGCAGACTGAAGAATTATGAAAGTCTCAGAACTGTAGATCATTCATATCTTCAACTGTTCACAATGTGCAGTGTTCTCCCTTAACCCTCCACCATATTAATTTATTTAAAGGATTAATGCCAGAGCACCTTTTCCTTAATAAATGCCAAGGGTGATTTGCAATGTATATAAAACAATACCAGCAGCTCAATAATAAATTAAAACTGCAAAATTAAAAGAGAGTGGATTAAAGCCAGACATAAATTCAAGGGTTCAACAAAGAGACCATTCGATTTACAGACTGAAACTGCACCAAATGAAATGATAGAACATCATGAGAAACAGGGACAAGATGAGCCATTCGAAGTAGGAAGTTGCATGCACTCAATATGACCATAGAGAAATTAAATTAACCTCTAGAGTCCTCTTACGTGCATCTGCTCAACTTTCAATGTGAAATGGAGAAGAAAACCCCTCCCTGGTAGATCTTCATGAGCAGTTAGGTCCATATGAGCCATCGTAAAGGCATTCTAGCACTACTTTCTAGCACTACTGCACTACTTTCCAATTTCTCATTCCCAATTTATGCTCAATATACCTGGCTGTGTCAAGTTGGGAGAAGATTGTTCTATGTGATTTTGATGGTATAATGGCTACCAAAGCCATTGCCTTCCAAGTAACAGAGCTCAAGAAGATTAAAAAAAAATGTATGCAACTGAGCAATCATCACAATGACCTCAAATTCAGTAAATCTTCTTAGCTAACTCCAATTCTGGGTAAATTTGTTTAAAGATCGCTCACATTAGGAGCATCTGATTTTTGCACCTCTTTCTGTGCCTTCAGGAGGAAGATTGCTTTTCTTTTTTTTCTCTTTTTAAAGCAGGTTTTTGAATCCACGTAAGTACATATTTTGGCTGATGTGAATTTTACTGTTGGCTATTGCGCTTTACCACTTTTAATCTGTGCCTCTCTGACCTCCTTTGGGAGTGAGGGGTGCACATTATTTCAAATGAATAGCCAATGCTTGAAATTGCTTCTGAAAATGAGCTGAAAGTCATAAGGTGATACCAATCAAAAGTTCAGTATGAACACTAGATCAGAGCTCATCTATCTTTCATCAGCAGAGTTGGATGAAACTCCAAGTTTCTTTGTGACTGGACTTGTGATCCTGGTCACGATAGAGGCCAGAAACGCCTCTACTATCCAGAAATCAATTTTCTAAATTGGAGATGGAAACACGACTCCTTTCACTTTTGACTGTTGAAGAGTGATTCAATACGGTACAACTGTTGAACTCTTCAGCAGCTTTATAAGCTTTATAGTGCTTACTGCTTATCTAAGTGTGTCAAATTTGGGTTCCTCAAGGCACGGATAATTATAATTCACTCTAATAGCAAGGACGTTGTGTGTTTTTTGGGCTGTATGGCCATGTTTCAAAGTATTCTCTCCTGACGGTTTGCCCACATCTATGGCAGGCATCCTCAGAGGTTGTGAGAGATGCGTGTGTGTGTGTATACCTCACACCCTCTGAGGATGCCTGCCATAGATGTGGGCAAAACATCAGGAGAGAATACTTCTGGAACATGGCCATACAGCCCAGAAAACCCACAAAAATGCTGTGATTCTGGCGATGAAAGCCTTCGACAACACAGCAAGGAAGTATTTGTGTACTTCTAGAACATTGAGGAGAGTTGACCCAACATGAGATGGAGTTAAATGGTATCTAAAGCAGCCTTCAGAGTCCCCGGTGACGCAGTGTGTTAAAGCACTGAGCTGCTGAACTTGCAGACTGAAAGAATTCGGGGAGCGGAGTGAGCGCTGTTAATTCCAGCTTCTGCCAACCTAGCAGTTCAAAACCATGTAAATGTGAGTAGATCAATAGGTACCGCTCTGGCGGGAAGGTAACGGCGCTCCATGAAGTCATGCCAGCCACATGACCTTGTAGGTGTCTGTGGACAACACCGGCTCTTCGGCTTAGAAATTGAGATGAGCACCAATGCCCAGTTGGACATGACTGGACTTAATGTCAGGGAAAATCTTTACCTTTACCTTTACTAGAGCAGCCTTCTGCTACCCCAGTGTGCTGGACTTCAGTTCTCATCACTGGCCAACACAGACCTGTTAGCTGGACATGATGAAGCTTGTAGTCTAATATATCTGGTTTAAAACACTGGTTTCAAGCTCCCAAAGTCAGGGATACTCTTTGTGACTAAAAGAGCAGCTTTAAACAGTAGATTTTCTGATGTGTCCATTTGAAATGAAGGAAATTATGGTGATGGGTAGGGAAAACATCAAAATAGTCCTGCTGATACCAATAATAATAATAATAATAATAATAATAATAATAATAATAATAATAATAATAATTAAAAAACTCGGCCGCTATCAGGACCTCAAGATTGAACTTCAAAGACTCTGGCAGAAACCAGTGCAGGTGGTCCCGGTGGTGATCAGCACATTGGGTGCCGTGCCAAAAGATCTCAGTCGGCATTTGGAAACAATAGACATTGACAAAATTATGATCTGCCAACTGCAAAAGGCCACCCTACTGGGATCTGCGCGCATCATCCGAAAATACATCACACAGTCCTAGACACTTGGGAAGTGTTCGACTTGTGATTTTGTGATATGAAATCCAGCATATCTATCTTGTTTGCTGTGTCATACAACGTTGTTGTGTCAATAATAATAATTATTATTATTATTATTATATTTTATTTCTTACACACATCTCCCCGTGGCTCAAGGTAGGTTGCAGATAAGTTTATAATAACTATTTGGAAGTGGGAGATTAAGGTTGGGGTTGTCTTTTTCATTTGCACAACTGTGTGCTCCCCATCATGTAAATGTATTCATGATTGGGATTATAAACCCTACACAGCGGGGCTGGGAACTTTGAAGCCCTGTAGTTGTAACTGGAAGATAGATTCCAGCAGCCCTAATCAGCCTAGCCAATGAGGAATACTAGGAAATGTAATCCAATACACACATGATGGACTACTGTGGTGTTACATTGCTTGGCAGGGAAAACATATGGAGGTGGGCCTTTCACCCACACAGTTACTGTATTATAATCACACTGTAACTGCCATGGCTACCTCCGAGAGAATTCTAGGATTTGTACTAGAGTTCTTTGGCAGGCAATTCCCTCACTAAAATATAAAACCCAGGATTCCTTAGGATGTAGTCATGACATTTTCCGTGGAAACAAAGCACGATAGAAGATTAAAGGGGCCTTCAGTTCCACCTACAAGGCCTGAACAGTTGTAAAGTTGCTAGGAGGCAAGAAGCATGCCTTTCGAAAGGTGGAAAATATGCAGCGACACTTTGTTGCAAGTCCTATTTGTAAGTGTGAAATGGCTGAGTTCTCCAGACTGCAAAGAAATTATACAATTTCAGTTGTATAACAAAGCTATCTTGGCTAACAGGAGAGCATTAATTCTCTCTTCAGTGGTACTGAAAAATCAGTATTTAAATAGAAATTTGTCTCGGTTGCTTAAAGGAAGCATCAGAGTAGTCTTTATGTGAGTCTGTGTATTCACTCACACACACACACATGAATTTTTCAGTTGAAATGAACAAACCTTGGGACTTTACCTAGAAGCAACTCCCTTTGAACTAATGGGACATAATTCTGTCTACAGGATCATGCTCTTGATACACATTCCTGATGGAACAACTGGTAGGTAAAGGTAAAGGTTTCCCCTGACGTTAAGTCCAGTCGTGTCCGACTCTGGGGGTTGGTGCTCATCTCCGTTTCTAAGCCGAAGAACCGGCATTGTCCATAGACACCTCCAAGGTCATGTGGCTGGCATGACTGCATGGAAAGGCATTACCTTCCCACCGGAGCGGTACCTATTGATCTACTCACATTTGCATGTTTTTCAAACTGCTAGGTTGGCAGAAGCTGGAGCTAACAGCGGGCGCTCACTCCACTCCCCAGGTTTGAACCTGGGACCTTTTGGTCTGCAAGTTCAGCAGCTCAGCGCTTTAACACACTGAGCCACCAGAGGCTCCTAAATGCTATAATTCAGGCATGAACAAACTTCGGCCCTCCAGGCATTTTGGACTTCCACCCAGGAACAACTGGTATCTCACTTTTTTTGTAATTAAGTTTCCCATGAAGCTATAGCCCCCAATGGCACAGCAGGTTAAACTGCTGAGCTGCTGAACTTGCTGACCAAAAGGTTGGCAGTTTGAATCCGGGGAGCAGAGTGAGCTCCTGCTATAAGCCCCAGCTTCTGTCAAGCCAGCTGGTTGAAAACATGCAAATGTGAGTAGATCAATAGGTACCGCTCCGGCGGGAAGGTAACATTGCTCCATGCAGTCATGCTGGCCACATGGCCTTGGAGGTGTCTACAGACAACGCCAGCTCTTCAGTTTAGAAATGGAGATGGTCACCAACCCCCAGAGTCGGACATGATTGGACTTGATGTCAGGGGAAAATCTTTACCTTTACCTTATATGTAGAATGCGTCCCTTCTAGAGTACATGTTTCTAGAGCAGAACTGGATTTTATCTTTGGAACCTCAAGCTTATTTGCAAAACATGTCATCTTATAAACACACTCATTTTCTCCCCTTCCTACATTTTCTCATTCTGACATAGAACATTTCTGAAAAAAAATAAGAATCTGGTCTTGCTACTTTTGCACCAGTTTTTATGCTTATTTAGTATGACACCTGTTAGTTATAAGGAGCATGACTTGGAGCGTAATTTGTTGATGCCACAGAGTAACATTGAGGAAACACAGCTTTCCTGCTAGCCACTGCCCTCCTGGAATGTCTGCATATGAGGACTGTAAAAGCTCTTGGGAATAATGTGAAATATGGTACAAGAGGAAGTCAATAGCTCATGTATGTAAAACGCACATAGAGGGGCATGGAAAGGAATTGTTGGTAGCTCAAAACTTGGAAAAATATTTATTTTTGGACTCTGATTACTAGAATTTCCAAATCAACATGGCTACTGGTAATTTTTTTGATACTCGGCTATGAATAAATAAATACTTTTCTATCTGCCCATCAAAATGCATATTCCAAAACTACACAATAGCATTATTATTGCCTGCCTTTTAAAATAAAAAACACTATGCAGATTTATTTAATGCTTCAATAAATATATCAAAGAGAACCACAAACAGAGAGAGGTAAAAAAACACAGAAAATAACCACAGTAGTGGGACAACATAATGTCTAAATTAACATGCTATGCTAATTTTACACACACACACACACACACACATATAATATACAATAATTTATAAATATATAATATATATACTTACAATATTGATAATAATATTATAATATAATACAATATTATACTAATAATATAATAATATTCTATATTATATATTAAATGTAATATTGCTAATAGTATTACCATATAATGATAGAGTACAATATAGTAATTTAATGCTTATTTTGTGCTATGCTAATAATATATTGTAAGTACATTTGATTTGTAAGCCACTCTGAGTCCCCTCCAGGGTGAGAAGAGCGCGATATAAATGTAAATAAATAAATAACATAGAGAAGAAATAAATTAAATTGATAAATATTAACTGACATCTTTCATCCATAGAAAGAAGGAGCCAATAAAGTAACTGATACCAACGTTCTTACTGGTTCTCTTGGACTTATTTTTGGCTTGCTCTTTCCCTGCCAAATCTATATAAAATGCCTGTCTATCTAAAGCAGTGTTTCCCAAACTTTAGTCCACCAAATCTTTTGGACTTCAGTTCCCATAATGTCTGGCAGTTGATGTACCTTGCTTGGGTTTCTGAGAGTTGAACTCCAAAACACTGGGATGATCAAAGTTTGGGAACCACTGGCTTAAAGACATTCCTACTCATTGGTTGCAAATGGCTGAATGTTTTGGAGAACCAGATGTCCTAATAAAAAAGACTTTTTGAGGGCCCTCTAGTGGTCAGTGCACCACAGAAAATTTACACCCGAATTTAAACTTACATACATTTTATTGGTATGAATTATTTCAATATCTTTTTAATTTTAGGTCCATGTCTTTTAGAATCTGTGTTTTTAATCTTGTGTTTTTATTTATGTATTTTGACAATGTTGCACCCTTACATGAACCTCGAGAAGAGGCAGGTAACAAAAAACGTATTACTAAGGTATTATTATATAAAATAGGTATAAAAAAATCAAACATTTACGACTTGCTAAACAGGCTATATTTTCTTTTTTATGAAGTACAGCTGAAGCATTTTCTGCAAAGTCCACTGTAAACACTGCACAACAGATGTGTGTAAATGTCTAAAGCAGCCACTAGCTTACATTCAGAAAACCTTTATTGTTGCCAAACTTTTCAGGACCCCAACATTTAGCTAAGGGAACCCAATTTGAGGTTGGGATTCATAGTTTAAAAAGCAATGCACTATATGGTTGTGGAAATGCCTCCCATTGTAAATCGAAGCATAACAGAGAGCCATCATTCACGAGCCAACACTGTTGATTATGACAAAACAGTTAATCTAAGCAACTCCTGAGCACAAGGGAACACATGTGGGGATTGCTAAAGAATAGGTGGAAAGCAGAAGTTGCTGGTGGCTTAGGAGCACCACACTTGCTATTAAAAAGAGCGAGTCCCCTTAGACACATATGTGCTCTGAAAAAACTCTTTTCTCAGAGAGTGCATCTGCACTGTGGAATGAATGCAGTTTGACACCCCTTGAACTGCCATGGCTCAATGCTATGGAATTGTGAGAGCTGAAAAAGTATTTAGCCTAATAAATACTTTTAGTATTTAGAGGAGAAATATTAACAACCTTAGGTATGCAGATGATACCACTCTGATGGCCAAAAGTGAGGAAGAGCTGAGGAGCCTTATCGCCAAGGTGAAAGGAGAAAGTGAAAAAGCTGGGTTGCAGTTAAACGTCAAGAAAACCAAGATCATGGCAACTACACCTATTGATAACTGGAAAATAGAAGGAGAAAACGTGGAGGCAATGACGGACTTTATATTTCTAGGCATGAAGATCACTGCAGATGCAGACTGCAGCCAGGAAATCAGAAGACGTTTGTTTCTTGGGAGGAGAGCAATGGCCAATCTTGATAAAATAGTGAAGAGCAGAGACATCACACTGGCAACAAAGGTCCGCATAGTCAAAGCAATGATATTCCCCATAGTAACCTATGGTTGCGAGAGCTGGACCATAAGGAAGGCTGAACGAAGGAAGATAAGACACTTTTAAACTTTGGTGCTGGAGGAAAATCCTGAGAGTGCCTTGGACCGCAAGAAGATCCAACCAGTCCATCCTCCAGGAAATAATGCCCGGCTGCTCACTGAGAGGAAGGATATTAGAGGCAAAGTTTAACTATTTTGGCCACATCATGAAAAGACAGAAAAGCTTGGAAAAGATCACGATGCTGGGGAAAATGGAAGAAGAGAGGCCGACCAAGGGCGAGATGGACGGACGGTATCCTTGAAGTGACTGGCTTGACCTTGAAGGAACTGGGGGCGGTGATGGCCGACAGGGAGCTTTGGCGTGGAGTGGTCCATGAGGTCACAAAGAGTTGGAAACGACTATGCAACTGAGCAGCCTCAGCCAATGAGGGCTGATGCCTCACTAAACCACAACTCCCATCGTTCCATAGCTTTGAGCCATGGCCGTTCAAAGGGTGTCAAACTGCATTCATTCCACAGTGTAGATGCAGCCAAAGATAGAGAAGTCTGGTTCCAAGAGCCTGGACTATCTAAACCCACCCTTTCCCATTTCCCTATGACAGCCAGGGCTGTCTCTCTTTCTTGAGGGAAAAGCTGTGACTGGGCCAGAGGGAGGAAAAGGGAGGAAAACTCATCTGGCTTCATGTGGAGGCGGTTTAGATCAGCTGAAGGAGAAATGCTGTAGCTGAGGCAAAAAACGAACTCCATCTCCTGTAGGGATTGACTCATCATTGATGAATCCCCCCAGGGGTGAGAAAAGCGGTATATAAATGCAGTAAATAAATAAATAAATAAATCAGCACCATGGACAGCTCCCAGGACAAGGGATAGCTCCTAGGCTCAACTCTATGCCCATTCCTATACTCTACCCATGTCGCCTATGTTTGTTTGTTTTGGCTTGGTGTGTTTTTTAACCAACTCAGCCATCAGTTGTTTGTGTGTTTGTGCTTCCAAGTCCCCTGTGAATGTCATGGGGGTTGCCTTAGGCAAGGGATACTCAGGGAACATGCACACTGATGATTTAATACAATTTGACACCACTTTAACTGCCATGGCTCAATGCTATGCCATCCTGGGGCTTGTCCTTTGGTGAGGTACCAGCACCGTTTGGTAGAGAAGACTGAAACCATACAAAACTACTACTCCCAAGGTTCTGTAGCATTGAGTCATGACAGTTACAAGTGCTGACCAATTGCATTCATTTTGCAGGGTAGATAGTTTTGCCAGTTCTTTCTTCTAAAATATTGCCTGTTTTATTTCTTGGCAGTCTCCCCTCCAAATATTAACCGGGGATGCCCCTACTTACCTTCCAAGCTCAGACAGAGTATGTATCCTTAGGTACTCCCCACTAGACACACTCCTCCCCACTCTAGCCGCTGTAAGATACTTCATCTGGAGGGAGTATCTCCCATCTCCACTAGCAAATGGAAAGTGGTGGAAATTGTGGCAGAATAATTTGTTTGAAGTGGAAGAGAGGCAAGGAGAATATTAAAGGAGATAGCCAGAGTTAGTTCACTCTCACCCTCTGTCCCTTATCATAGGGATATGGGACACATTTCTGAAATTTCATCTTTCTATTCATGACTTTTGAGCAACTGCTTTTTTACTCTTTTGAGAAATGAAATTTCTCCGCCCTCTTTCGAAGACAAATCTATCATAGTGCTGTCATGGGACTGGCAAGAGTGAAAAGAAGACATTGTGATTTTGAATGAGGAAATCCCCTGTAGGAGATATTTTCTTCTACTCAGGGGAAACAGAAAAGCAAGTAGGAGTTTTCAGTTTTCTGTACCCCTGATCTCTCTTTTCTTTTCCATTCCTTTGTCTTGGGCAAATCCACAAAAACCTTCCACACTACATATATCACTATAATAATGGCTATGGTACCATCGTATGGAATGCCTGTATTTACAATTAAGGAAGGAGCCTCTTAGAATCTCCCAAATTTGGATTCTCAGCTCTGGTGCCTCACCAAACTATAAACTGTATAATTCCATATGAACATTTAAAGTGAAATTACAGCACAATAACTCTGCAACTGTGCCAAGGTCCCTAGGATGACACTGTTGGTCTGTCTCTGGCCAATTATCTGCAAAGGATATTTTAATTCTCTTTCATCATTCTTACTGTCCTCTTCCTCCTCCCTGTCTTCTTCCTTCTCTTTTGTTTCTTATCCTTTCTGCGTCTTTTGATCTCCCTCAAACTCCTCCTCACAGGAAGACTTGTAGGCACCTTGTTCATCAACCAAGTAAATGGTTTAGCAAGCTCCCAAATCAACATTCCTCTTTTAATGTTTATTTATTTCTTGATTTCTGGGAGAGGGAGGAAATAATATAGTTGAAAGCTTTCCCTGTTACCTATCAGAAAAATTGCTAAGGAACAAATAAAGCTAGCAGCCATGAATTGAGAAGTAGATAACCTACCTTTGGGTGGTGAATCCATCACCACCATGAGAAGATATTTGATCTCTGTCATGAGTTCACCAGGTCATTGGAAGCTCAGAAAAATTCTCTTGCACTATTATTCCCAGCTCCATCTACTCCAAAGTGGCCATGTTGATTTAGGATCCTAATAGTTGTAGATCCTGAACACAAATTTTCAGTTTCTGATTCCACATTTGTGAAATGGGAATAGTACAGCTGGAATGTGAAAAATGTTCACATTAAAATGATATATGCATGAGGAAAGAAGAATGCCTCATTTTGGTGTAGTGTGGTTGGACTATAAACATGCTGAATTCTTTCTTTTTCCTTTAAAAGCATTTTTTTAAAAATCGGTGCTTCCCTTTCTTTACTTCAACAAGATCCAGTTCTCACTGAAAATAGTGAAGCTCACTTTTGATGAATCAGTATGTTTAGGGTCATGCAGAAGATTGTGACCCTCTGGTGGCACAGTGTGTTAAAGCGCTGAGCTGCTGAACTTGCAGACCGAAAGGTCTTAGGTTCAAATCCCAGGAGCGGAATAAGCGCCCGCTGTTAGCTCCAGCTCCTGCCAACCTAGCAGTTGGAAAACATGCAAATGTGAGTAGATCAATAGGTACCACTCCGGCGGGAAGGTAACGGCGCTCCATGCAGTCATGCTGGCCACATGACCTTGGAGATGTCTATGGACAATGCAGGCTCTTCGGCTTAGAAATGGAGATGAGCACCAACCCCCAGAGTCAGACATGACTGGACTTAACGTCAGGGGAAAACCTTTACCTACTTAGAAGATTGTATATGGAAAGAGAGGCCTTGATACCCCAATATTTCCTTCACTGCCATGAAGGATGTTAATGAATCCATGTAATTCTTTGTTGGCTTGGGCCATTAGGCTCCATTAATCAACATTTTTGACTAAGGTTTTTCCACAGAGTTGTTCTTGAACTTGGTGCCCTCCAGATGTGTTGAATGACTTCATTTGGACTCTCGTAATGATGAACGCTTAACCCAGTATATCTGGATTGCATTATATTATGGACTAAAGATGGTGCTGATTTTACTCCTATATTATTCCATGTTGAGGTATTACAGGGATTCTGCACAGCTAGAGCATGTTTTCACACATGCTCTAGCACTTCCCAGGAGATTAAGAATATGAGCATAGATGGATTTCCTCTGGAATCAATCAAAATCTTGAAGGGCTGGCATATTTTTCCTTGCCAAGAAGATTCAATGAAACAATTTTTTCTTGCACTTCTCACTTCAGCTGGCAGAGAATTCATGAAAGCTTTAAGTATCAAAGGCATTGAATCAACTTTGTGATGGCTACCCTCCAGGCCACCATCCTTTGTCAAATCAAATGGGATTTGGGTGTTACGAGTGATCAAACACATCTTTCTGGCCTAAAGAAGAGTTCCCTCTCTAAATCTTTAGTTCCATCAGCATGGCTTTTTGTGGAAGCCAACCACAGAGCCACACTATATAATCTACACTAGGGATTCCTAGAGATAACGTATTATTCAAATTCACGAATAATCAAATCTACAAAAGTTAAACCTACAAATTTGGAGGGCCAACTGTAATTTGAAGTATCACTGAGGACACACAGCCTGGGGACTTGCCTAGGAGAAGATATGCTTCATATGCCTGTGCAGGGATTAATAACAGATTTCTTCAGGTCAGCTTATACTTGAGTATATAGGTATTCAGAGTTGGACAGTCTTATCTTTTTAAAGTCTTATTATTATCTTAAATTACAGTTTTATATAAGTATTCAAGAACATTTAATCTACTGATGCCTCAAATAATGCAATTTTATTAATATTTATTTTTATTTTTGAATTTGACCCATAGCTGGTGCATTTCTCACCCTCGTCTTATACTCAAGTCAATAAGTTTTCCCAGTTTTTGTGGTAAAATTAGGTGCCTCGGCTTATATTCGGGTCGGCTTATACTTGAGTATATATGGTAATTTGACACTACTTAACTGCCATAGTTGAAAGCTTTGGGATCCTAGGCTTAATACCTTGACGAAACACCAGCTTTCTTAGGCAGAGAAGGCTAAAGATCTTGTAAAATTATAACTTCTATGATTCCATAGCAATTAAAGTGGTGTCTAATTACATAAATTCTACAATGTAGGTACACATTAAAAGACCCACTATGTATGATGTAAAGTTTGGAATTTATCTAGAACTTAGATAAAGCCTGAATACACATTAGGTTTGGGCCAGCAATCATGTAGCCTTCCAGCAATGGTTAAAAAGCAGTACACAGAAACCCTATAGCCAGCATGTCAGTGGCAAGGAAGACTGGGAATTACTATATATACTCGAAAATAAGCTGGGTTTTTCAGCCCTTATTTATGAGCTGAAAAAGCCTCCCTCGGCTTATACTTGGGTCAAGGTCAAGGCCAGCAAGGAGCCTGCATGATATTGCTTGCAATATGTGATCTATTTCTTTCTTCTACCTTATCTGTGTGTTTTCTTCTGCAAAGCCTCCCTCCCTCTTAATCAAGGGAATGTTTTGATAAGAGAAAGACACCCTTGCAAGTCAGGAAGAAGAAAAATATATATTCATTAATCTTATGAAAGCATTTCCCCCTGAAATATTTATTAAACTCTCCTACAGATATATAGGCATTAACCCCTTGTAAGCTTTTGCCATCTCTATGTACCTTTATATGTGTATCTATATACATTAATTTTATATATGAATTTCCCCTCATATGTTTGCAGGTCTTTGCAAATCCTTTATACATATAATCCATGTACCTGTGTATCTGTAGCCATACATACACATTATTTTTATATATGAATTTACCCTCATATGTTTGTAAGTCTCTACAAATATCTATATAAAGAGAGATGTCTGGATAGATATGAATATAATCTTACCTACCTATATATAGGGCTTGCAAATATTACAGGGGGGAAATGAATACACAAATATAGATAGACATGTCTAGATAGATATGAATACACACACACAGAGGGGATTTGCAAACGCTTCAGGGGGAAATGCATATGTGAAATTAGTGTCTATAATTATAGATCTATATCTAGCTCTGCATTGTTTATATAAGCATTGAATGTTTGCCTTTTACTATGTTGGAAGCCGGCCTGAGTCCCCATGGGGAGATAGGGTGGGATCCAAATGAAGTTTTTATTGTTGTTGTTGTTGTTGTTGTTGATACCATATTGTTTTTGTTGCCCCTACTTTTCCACTTATAGAGCTAGTTTATTGTTTTTCTTAAAATACGGTAAATATTCAAAAATATTTAACCTACTGATGCCTCGATTAATAAAATTTTATTGGTATCTATTTTTATTTTGAAATTTACCCATAGCTGCTACATTTCCCACCCTCGGCTTATACTCGAGTCAATAAGTTATCCCAGTTTTTTGTGGTAAAATTAGGTGCCTCGGCTTATATTCGGGTCGGCTTATACTCGAGTATATACGGTAAATAGTCAATAATATCTGTAAAGTGCCACATGATTCCTATCCCTGGTGTGGGACTAAGAATGAGATCACCAGGATTTGAAAAGATTGATATCTTACATGTATATCTTTGCTTTTGTTCCATCCTGCTTGAGTTACTGTAATGCACTCTGCATGGGGTTGCCTTTGAAAAGTGTTCAGAAACTTCAGCTGGTGAAAGGAACTGCAGCTAGATTGTTAATTGTGGTTGGCTACAGGGAGCACACAACTGCCTTTTAACACCAGCTCCCCTACTGTTTATGGGTGCAATTCAAGGTGCTGCTGATGAGCTATACAGCCTTATATAGCTTGGATCCAGGCTGTCTGGAACACCATCCCTCCTCATTTCATAGAATCATAGAGTTGGAAGAGACCAACGGATGGCCATCCAGCCTGTTTTAAAACCTCCAGAGAAGAAAACTCCACCACATTCCAAGGCAGCATTTTCCACTGTGGAACAATCTTACTGGGTTTTTTTTTTGTCACAACATTTAGATCAGGAGTCTCCAAACTAAGGCCCGGGGGCCACATGCGGCCCATCGAAGCCATTTATCCGGCCCCCACGGCACAAAAGCAGAAGGGGGTTGGGCTAAATGACCCAAGGGTTCTCCTCTTCTCTATTATTATTATTATTATTATTATTATTATTATTATTATTATTATTATTATTATTGACACAACGATGTTGTATGACACAGCAAACAAGATAGACATGCTGGATTTCGTTTCACAAAACCACAAGTCGAACACTTCCCAAGTGTCTAGGACTGTGTGATGTATTTTCGGATGATGCGTGCAAATCCCAGCAGGGTGGCCTTTTGCAGTTGGCAGATCGTAATTTTGTCAATGTCTATTGTTTCCAAATGCCGGCTGAGATCTTTTGGCACGGCACCCAATGTGCCCATCACCACCGGTTATTATTATTATTATTATTATTATTATTATTATTATTATTATTATTATTATTAACATTGAGGCTGGGAGGCCATCTGTCAGGGGTGCTTTGCTTGTGCTTTTGGTGAACAAAGGCAGAAGGGGGTTGGACTAAATGGCCCAAGGGGTCTCTTCCAACCTTCTTTATTACTGTTGTTGTTATTATTACTATTACTATTATTAACATTGAGGCGGGGAGGGGCATCTGTCAGGAGTGCTTTGCTTGTGCTTTTGGTGCACAAAGGCAGAAGGGGGTTGGACTCAATGGCCCAAAGGGTCTCTCCCAACCCTCTTTATTATTATTATTATTGACATTGTATGACACAGCAAACAAAACAGATATGCTGGATTTTGTATCACAAAATCACAAGTCGAACACTTCCCAAGTGTTTAGGACTGTGTGATGTATTTTCAGATGATGCGCGCAGATCCCAGTAGGGTGGTCTTTTGCAGTTGGCAATCGTAATTTTGTCAATGTCTGTTGTTTCCAAATGCCGGCTGAGATCTTTTGGCACGGCACCCAATGTGCCGATTGCCACCGGGACCACCTGTACTGGTTGTTGTTGTTGTTGTTATTATTATTATTATTATTATTATTATTATTATTATTACTACTTGGTGGCCAACTATAGTCCGGACCTTCAATGGTCCAAAGGATTGTGAACTGGCCCCCTGTTTACAAAGTTTGGGGACCCCTGATTTAGATGGAATATATTTTCCTGCAATTTGAACCAATTGCTTTATGTCCTAGGAAACTCCTCAAAGTTTCGCATTTTTAAAAATGGCCATCATATCCTCTCGCAACCTTCTTTTCTCCAAGTTAAACATACCCAGCTTCTCGTAGAGCTTGACTTTCAGACCTTTTACTATTTTGGTCTTCCACCTCTGGACACGTTCCAGCTTGCCAGTATCCTCTTTGAATTGTGGTGCCCAGAACTGGATAAAATATTCCAAGTGAGGTCTGAGCAAAGCAGAATAGAGTATCACTTCTATCAGTCTAGACACTAAACTTCTATTGCTGCAGCATTGGCTTTTTTAGCTTTTGACTCATATCCAGCTTGTGGTCTCCTAGATCGCTTTCACATCTACTGTTGTCAAGTTAGGTGTTATCGATCCTGTCTACAAACCTACTCAAGTTTTAAGATCTTCAGGGGATGCTGTACTTTCAGTCCCATCCCTTTCTTAGATTCATTTTGTGGGAACATGGGAGAGAACCTTCTCAGTGGCTGCTCCCAGACTTTGATACTCCTTTTTTATTGTTAGGTATTTTCTTTGTATTTTAGCCATGACTTTCAATATGTTTTTACTTCTAGTAACTATTTTTAACTGCATATGTTTTATATTTTGTGAGCAACAATATTTATTTATTTATTTATTTACAGTATTTATACCCCATCCTTCTCACCCCGCTGGGGACTCAGAGCGGCTTACAAGTAGGCAACAATTTAATGCCATGTAAACACACTGTAGCACAGTGTGTTAAAGCACTGAGCTGCTGAACTTGTGAACCAAAAGGTCCCAGGTTCAAACCCCGGGAGCGGATTGAGCGCCCGCTGTTAGCCCCAGCTCCTGCCAACCTAGCACTTTGAAAACATGCAAATGTCAGTAGATCAATAGGTACTGCTCTGGCAGGAAGGTAACGGCACTCCATGCAGTCATGCCGGCCACATGACCTTGGAGGTGTCTACGGACAGCGCCGGTTCTTCGGCTTAGAAATTGAGATGAGCACCAACCTCCAGAGTCGGTCACGACTGGACTTAATGTCAGGGGAAAACCTTTACTTTTACATACCCCACCCTTCTCATCCTGAAGGGGACTCAGAGTGGCTTACCAGTAGGCCATTCAATGCCATGTAAACAGACATAAAAATAAAATAAACGTATACATTAAAAGCCATAACATTAAAACATATACCATTAAAACAATTCTCAAAACCACACAATCCAAACTCATAATCCAGGAGCCATTCCTGCCGTAATTGCAGTTATTCTGTATCACTTATTGCACTGAAGTTTGCTGTCTAAAAGCTTGGTCCCAAAGCCACACTTTTAGTTTCAGGAGGAAGGGGACTGATCTAATTTCACTGGGGAGTTTCACAGCCAAGGGGCTACCACTAAGAAGGCCCTGTCTCTCATTCCTACCAGTCAAGCTTACAACAGGGGTGGGAATGAGAGCAGGGCCTCCGCAGCAGGTCTTAACTTCCAAGGTGGTTCATAGAGGGAAATACATTCAGACAGGTAGGCTGGGCCAGAACCATTTAGAGCTTTATAAGCTAAAGCTAGCACTTTGAATTGTGCTCAGTAGCAGACTGGCAGCCAGTGGAGCTGACGTAACAGGGAGGTTGTATGCTCCCTGTACCCCGCTCTGGTGAGGAATCTGGATGCTGCCTGTTGAACCACTTGAAGCTTCTGAACAGTCTTCAAAGGCAACCCCACATAGAGCACATTGCAGTGGTCTATTTGAGATGTAACAAAATGGCAAGATAGAAATATTCAAGGAATGGCAAGATAGAAATGATTTTATGAAAATGCAGGTAGTAGTGACGTTTGATAGACAAACAAAAGCAGATGGTTCTTAATTAATTGGTATGGAGCACCTTAGCTTCCCAATTGAACAATGTTGTGTGGGCTTGGGTATTTTGTGGGCTTAGGCCATATTGTGGCAGCTTGCACCTGATGAAGTCTTCTTATGAAACAGATTGGTTTGATAGATATCTAATAGTGTATTTCAACCATGTTGCCAGTTTACAGAGTTTTACAGACTGAACTAGTCAACTATTGTGCTGCCTAACATATGTTAGTATGTATATGTAGCATAGCATATTGTCTATTACAATAGACACCTATTATGTTCAAGTCACATGTTTACTTATGGCGACCTTATGAAATGTGTCTTATTTTCGGGGTATGTTTAGAAATGCTCAGAAATCCTGCTACGGCTTTTTTTATGGGTATGTCTTATTTTGGGGAAAACAGGGTAGGTCAAGGAATACTCAGGGCCTCATCACACTTTAAATCCGGTTTCTGCCTCCAGTAGAATTCTGGGGTTTGTAGTTTGATGAAGCCCAAGATCCGTCTGGCTGAGCTGTTTAAAGGCCCCTCCTAAAGTGGATTTAAAGTGGATCCAAACTCTAGTGGGATGAGGGTTTTGTTCCTCTCTGAAACACAGCTTGCAGCATCTGATATTTGTTGGCTGTCTCCCATCCAAGTATGAGTGTTATCCAGTTTTGGAATTAAAAATGAACAAAGTATAGGAGAAAACATTTACCATATGCAGTTGAAAGCCACACCCAAATGCCACTTCTCAACATAGTCGCCATTCAAATCTAGGCACTTATCATAGCGATGAATGAGCTTGGTAACTCCTCCCCCACAAAACTCTGCCGCTTGCATCCTCAACCAGCCGGTCACCCCTTCCCGCAGCTGTGCATCATCGCCAAAATGCTGCGTACAGAAGGTAATGGTGCTCCATGCAGTCATGCTGGCCACATGACCTTGGAGGTGTCTACAGACAACGCCGGCTCTTCAGCTTAGAAATGGAGATGAGCACCAACCCCCAGAGTCAGACATGACTGGACTTAACATCAGGGGAAAACCTTTACCTAACCAAATCCCCATGCTAAGTCTATGAGATGCAAAAAATTAAGAGTCTCTCCAGGCACTAACTCAAGCAGATATTGACAGGCCTGTAAGGGAGGTGGGTGGGTTAGGGGTTCAACCCCCCTTCCCCCCGAAATTTTTTTCTGGCTACGGTCCTGCCCCCATGCATATGGGATATATTGAGCATGGTGATCAGCTCATGATATGAATAGACATAACAGTTTAAATAATAAATGTAAGGCCTTCTCGTGGACCGCCCTGAGAATTTCGGGGGGGGGGGGGGGCTGAAGCCCCTCAAGCCCCCCCAGCCCCCCACCCCGCCACATGCCTGCAGGGACTGTAGGCTATATTTCAGAAAAAGAAACTGGCAAAACCCTATGAAATACTTGGGGTCACTATATGTTGACAGCTGGGACATCCAGGCTTCCCCCTGGGCAACGTCCTTGCAGACGGCCAATTCTCTCACACAAGAAGCGACTTGCAGTTTCTCAAGTCGCTCCTAAAATATTAAAAAAGCCCAGGAACACGGAGTGCTCAGCTTTCGAAGGAACAAAAACAGTCTCTTCCGTGACAGCAGCAGCAGCCACTGTGGCGGCGCTCTGCACATGGTCCTGGGCGCCCTTTTACCACCGGGAGGGGGGATGGATTCAACCCCGGCAACAAGAGGAAGCAATGCCAGTGGCTTTCCCTGCCTATTCCTGCGTGTGGGGGACGGGGAGGCTGTTGTGTGGCCTTGCTTGAGTGAGCCCAGCCTGCGGTGGAGAAGCGGGGAGGGAGAGAAGGAGAGAAAGAGATAGAAGGAGGAGAGAAGAGAGACAAAGAGAGGGAAGGAAGGAGAGAGAGGGGGATAGGGAAGGAAGGAAGGAAGGAAGGAAGGAAGGAAGGAAGGAAGGAAGGGGAGAGAGAGAGAAAGAGAGGGAAGGAAGGAAGGAGAGAGAGAAGGAGAGAGAAGAAAAGAGCGAAGGAAGGAAGGAGAGAGAGGAGGAGAGGGAAGGAGAGAGAAGGAGAGAGAAGAAGAGAGGGAAGGAAGGAAGGAGAGAGAAGAAGAGAGGGAAGGAAGGAAGGAGAGAGAAGGAGAGAGAGGAAGAGAGGGAGGGAGTAAGGAGAGAGAGGAAGAGAGGGAAGGAAGGAAGGAGAGAGAGGAAGATAGGGAAGGAAGGAAGGAGAGAGAGGAAGATAGGGAAGGAAGGAAGGAGAGAGAGGAAGAGAGGGAAGGAAGGAAGGAGAGAGAGGAAGATAGGGAAGGAAGGAAGGAGAGAGAGGAAGATAGGGAAGGAAGGAAGGAGAGAGGAAGATAGGGAAGGAAGGAAGGAGAGAGAGGAAGATAGGGAAGGAAGGAAGGAGAGAGAGGAAGATAGGGAAGGAAGGAAGGAGAGAGAGGAAGATAGGGAAGGAAGGAAGGAAGGAGAGAGAAGGAGAGAGAGAAGGAGATCGGGAAGGAAGGAGAGGAAGAGAGGAAGAGAGGGAAGGAAGGAGAAGAAGAGAGGGAAGGAAGGAGATACGGAAGGAAGAGAGGGAAGGAAGGAGAGAGAGAAGGAGATGGGGAAGGAAGGAGAGGAAGAGGAAGAGAGGGAAGGAAGGAAGGAGATAGGGAAGGAGAGGAAGAGAGGGTAGGAAAGAGAGAGAGAAGGAGATAGGGAAGGAAGGAGAGAAAGAGGAAGAGAGGGGAGGAAGGAGAGAAAAAGAGGGAAGGAAGGAGAGAGAGAAGGAGATAGGGAAGGAAGGAGAGAAAGAGAGGAAGAAAGGGAAGGAAGGAGAGAGAGAAAGAGAGGGGAGAGAGATTAGAGAGAGGCGACAGGCGCATCCGTGCTCCCGAGCCACCGCTTCCCGAGCGCCTCTGATTCTCTGTCTGTCTCTCTATCTGGTTGGCAGGCAGGCAGGCAGAGGGCAGTCCTCCTCCTTCCCTCCCTCCCTCCTTCCCTCCCTCCCTCCTTTTCTCTCCGCTCGGCTCCCTCCTTCCCCTCCCGGCCCCTCCTTTTCTCCCTCCTCCTCCTCCTCCTCCTCCTCCTCCATCCCGGCTCGAGGTCCTCGGATCCCGGAGCATGGAGCGGGTGCCGTGCGGAGGAGGGCGAGCTGAAGCCTCCATCCGCCCGAAGGAGAAGGAGGAGGAGGAGATGCGCGCCGGCTCGGGGCATCCCTCGCTCTCGGTCCGGCTGTGAGGCGGAGGAGGCGCCATGCCCGTCCGCCGAGGCCATGTGGCCCCCCAGAACACCTTCCTGGGCACCATCATCCGCAAATTCGAAGGGCAAAGTAAGTGAGTTCCTCCTCGGGGTCGGGCTTGGGACGGGCTTCCCTGCCGCCTCGCCTTGCACCTTGTGCCTTGAACTGCCCAGGCGCCAGGCGCTGTGATACTGAGTCTTGCCCAGGCATTTGCAGAGAAGGCTCCATTCCAGGCATGGGCAAACTTCAGCCCTCTAGGCAGGGCTGTAGCAAAAAAAGAAAAGAAAAAAAAAGGGGGGGTTAGAGGTTCAAACCCCCTCAGGGAAATTTTCAGCTTTTAAAAAATCTGATTTACTCCTGAATTTAAATTGATTAACCAAATGCCCATGAGTGTCCACTGAAATTCATCTGTCTTGAAGTTTATCCATGGAGCCTGATTTCTAAATTATTTTGCCTTATGGAACTCCAGTAGAGTCTCACTTATCCAAGCTAAACGGGCCGGCAGAACCTTGGATAAGCGAATATCTTGCACAATAAGGAGGGATGAAGGAAAGCCTATTCAACATCAAATTAGGTGATGATTTTACAAATTAAGCACCAAAACATCATGTTATACAACAAATCAACAGAAAAAGTAGTTCAATATGCAGTAACGTTATGTTGCAATTACTGTATTTATGAATTTAGCACCAAAATATCACGATATATTGAAAACATTGACTACAAAAATGGCTTGGATAAGATAGGCTTGGATAAGTGAGATTCTACTGTACTCTTCATGATTCGCTAAAAAAAAAGTTTCAACCCCCCTCCCCATTTTTTTCTGGCTATGGCCCTGTGGTGGAGGCTCCTTCTTTGGAGGCTTTTAAGCAGAGGCTTGGATGGCCATCTGTCGGGGGTGCTTTGAACGCGATTTCCTGCTACTTGGCAGGGGGTTGGACTGGATGGCCCATGGGGTCTCTTCCAACTCTACTATTCTATGATTCTATGATTCCAATGTTTTGGACTTCAACTCCCATAATTCCTAACATGCCTGCTCAAGACTGTGAAACTCCCACTCCCAGGATTCCATAGCAGCCAAACTGGTGTCAAATGGTGTTCGTTCCCCAGTGTAGATCAACCCTCTCCTTCCTCCTGTTTCCCTTTTCGCTTAGGTAAAGGTAAAGTTTTCCCCCTTGTCCAGTCTGAATCTGGGGGTTGGTGCTCATCTCTATTTCTAAGCTGAAGAGCCGGCGTTGTCCAAGGTCTATGGCCAGCATGACTGCATTGATTGCTGTTACCTTCCCACCTATTGATCTACTCAAATTTGCATGTTTTTGAACTGTTAGGTTGGCAAATGCTGGGGCTAACAGTGGGAGCTCACCCCACTCCCCGGATTCGAACAGGATTCAGTCATCAAGTTCAGCCACTCAGCAGTTTAACCCGCTGCGCCACTCATCTCTTACCTGCCTCCTAACCCCTTCGGCAAGGCAACGATCTTGGAGAAACAAGATCAGCTCATGCCTGCTTCTGCAGTCTTGCCCTTTGCCTGGGAGGCTTGGCGTTCAAGAGAGATATTTCTTTTTTGTGGGAAGGGGGTTCCTTTAAAAATGGCCCTGGAAGTGCCGGAGAACCAAAGGATGCTTTTTTGGCTTTAGATCGCTTTGTGAAAAAAGTTTCATCTCTCTCTTTTCTTGTTTGCATCCCTCCCCATTTCAGAAGGCATTCCTTTCCAGTGAAGATAATATTGTGTTGTCGAAGGCTTTCATGGCCGGAATCAATGAGTTGTTGTGAGTTTTCCAGGCTGTATAGCCATGTTCCAAAAGCATTCTGTCCTAACGTTTTGCCTGCATCTATGGCAGGCATCCTCAGAGGTTGTGCAGTCTGTTGGAAACAGGCAAATGAGGTTTATATATCTGTGAAAGGTCCAGAGTGGGAGAAAGAACTCTTGTCTGTTTGAGGCAGGTGTGAATGTTGCAATTAATCACCTTGATTAGCATTGAATTGCCTTGCAACTTCTAAACCTGGTTGCTTCCTGCCTGGGGGAATCCTTTGTTGGGAGATGTTAGCTAGCCCTGATTGATTCCTGTCTGGAATTCCCTGTTTTCAGAGTGTTGTTCTTTATTTACTGTCCTGATTTTAGATTTTTAAAATATTGGTACCCAGATTTTGTTTATTTTCATTGTTTTCTCCTTTCTGTTGACATTGTCCACATTATTGTGGATGTCAACACCTCCCAACAAAGGATTCCCCTAGGCAGGATGCAGCCCGGCCTTGAAGCTGCAAGGCTTTTTAATGCTAAGCAAAGTGATTAATTGCAACATTCACACTTGCCCCAAACAGACAAGAGTTCTTTCTCCCACCCTGGACCTTTCACAGATATATAAACACCCCTTGCCTAGTTTCAAATATACCCCACATCCTCTTGGGATGCCTGCCATAGATGTGGGTGAAATGTCAGGAGAGAATGCTTCTGGAACATGGCCATACAGCCCGGAAAACCCACAGCAACCCATTGATTCCGGCCATAAAAGGCTTCGACAACATGAGGATAATATTACTGAACCTGGCATTAGTTTGCTTTCTGATTTGCCAAAAGCCTTCTTAATGTCTTTGTAGCTGGTTGGCTCAGAGTGGCCATGGCAGTTCAAGTGATGCCAAGCTGCATTCGTTCTACAATTTAGATCCATCCTTGTGTTTAAAGAGATAGTTTTAGGCATGGCTTTCTTGGGCGCAAGTCATGTTGTGTTCTTTGGGGAAGAGTGCTTGGCAACACAACCTTGCTATCTTTTGGATACTAGTGGAATCATAGAATCATAGAGTTGGAAGAGACCTCATGGGCCATCCAGTCCAACCCCTTGCCAAGAAGCAGGAAAGTCATATTCAAACCGCCCCGACAGATGGCCATCCAGCCTCTGCTTAAAAGCCTCCAAAGAAGGAGCCTCTGGGGCAGAGAGTTCCACTGCTGAACGGCTCTCACAGTTCAGGAGAAGTTCTTCCTAATGTTCAGATGGAATCTCCTTTCCTGTAGTTTGAAGCCATTGTTCTGCATTTAGTCTCCAGGGCAGCAGAAAACAAGCTTGCTCCGACCTCCCTGTGACTTATCCTTACATCATGTCTCCTCTCAGCCTTCTCTTCTGCAGTTTAAACAAGCACAGTTCTTTGAGCCGCTCCTCATAGGGCTTGATCATTTTTGCCACCCTCCTCTGGACACATTACAGCTTGTCTACATTTCCCTCAAAATGTGGTGCCCAGAATTGAACACAGTATTCCAGTTGTGGTTTGTCCAAGGCAGTATAGAGGGATAGTATGAAGATTGTAAGAAAAGCAGACGTGGCCTTGCGTGGATATTTTCCCTTATGAAAAACATACAGTCGAGTACGATGTTGAATGTGTTCCCTTAAGTACTTACTACAATCTGAATGTGTTGACAAATAATCTCAGAATAAGGTTGTTTCTTAAATCAAAATGCCATCCTGTCTTCATGGGTAGATACCATTTCTCTCCATCTAGTTCCCAGCAGATACATGAGGGTCAGATCATGCTAGGAGATGCAAGTTGCTCATTTTGAGATGCAAGTTGCTCATGAAAGACTTATTTACCTCCCGAAGAGAGTGTATAAGGAAGCCCTTGACTTGCACCAGAAACACTGGCGCTGCAAAGTTAGTTTGGAAATAATCAGGCTCCTCTTCCCTTTGAGGAGCATTAAATAAAAATGAACATTTGGAAGGATGTGAAAGTGGCGATGGGAATCCCGGAAGGCATTACACAGACTGTAGGCGACTGCATAGATTTCCGAGATCATGCCTTCATGTGGCATTTTTGTGGCACTTGTGGAGTGAAAAATTTGGTTTGTTTCGGATGTTTTTCTTTTTAAATCTTTTGAGAAATGGTTGATTTTTTCATTAATTCAACAGAAATAATTTGAGATTAAAGAAAGAAGTAGGAGAAAACAAAATAGTTTGGGAAAGGAAACAAAATGATCGTGTTTCAGGAAGAAGACTTTATGTACTGTATATACTTGAGTATAAGCCTAGTTTTTCAGGCCCTTTTTTAAGACTGAAAAAGCCCCCCTTGGCTTATACTCAGGTGAGGGTCCTGGTTGGCTTATATTTGGGTCAGCTTATACTCGAGAATATATGGTGCATTTATTATTTTTCTATATTATTATTGGTATTATTGCATTTATTATTTTCTCTATTATTGTTGCTACTATTACATTTATTTTACTCTATTTTTATTATTAATAATAATACATTTATTATTTCACTCTGGTCTTATTATTATTGCATTTATTATTTTACTCTATTTATTATTGTATTATTTTACTCTATTATTATTATTATTACATGTATTATTTTACTCTATTATTATTAAAAGGATACATAAGCACATTTACATTGAAGAAGATGAGAATAATTAATTGAACAGAGTTGGACAGTCTTATCTTAAATTTGAGCTTTATGTAAATATTCAAAAACATTTAACCTACTGATGCCTCAATTAATGTAATTTTATTGGTATCTATTTTTATTTCTGAAATTTACCACCCTCGGCTTATACTGGAGTCAATGTTTTCCCAGGTTTTTTTGTGGTAAAAGTAGGTGCCTCGGCTTATATTCAGGTCGGCTTATACTCGAGTATATATGGTACTTATATCTTAGTCAGCTTTGAGGGCTGGTGTATAAACCACATTGCCATAATGATTTGCGCTCTTTGTTGTTTTTCCCCTCAAGTAATTTCTGACTTACGGCAACACTAAGGCCATCCTATCATACTGTTTTTCTGGGACTGAGAGTGTTATTATCTCCAATATTCCTCCCATAAGAAAATCCAGGTCTTTAACAGTTATGAGGCAGGCAGGCACAACATAGTTTTCTCCATGCTGGGAATAGTTGTCTTTTTAATGTGACTTTTGTAGATGACCAAGGATTTTGTTCAATTATTTTTTTGGCAAGACCTAACCAAATATGTCAATCTCTTCATCAGTGGAAAGAATGATGCCAAACCGAAGCTTGGAGGCAAATTGTGAACCATGTGGGTCTCATCTTAATTCATAATATGAAGTATTATGAATTTATTATTTTTATAGTGTCAGAAGTGAATTGAGAACATACCTCAAGTCGCTTCTGGTGTGAGAGAATAGGCCGTCTACAAAGACGTTGCCCAAAGGATGCCCAAATGTGTTACCATCCTGCTGGGAGTCTTCTCTCATGTCCCCACATGGAAGTTAGGGCTGACAGATGGGAGCTCACCCTGTCTCGCGGATTCAAACTGCCTACTTTCAGGTCAGCAGTTCAGCCGGCACAAGGGTTTAACTCATTGCGCCATCGTGGCCCCTTATTATGCACTAAGACTAAAAATAAGAAACTCATCAGAAATAAGCAAGCAAAGCGTCTTTGGTAGAGTGAGAACCTTTTCGAGAGAAAAACCATTTCTATTTCATATTGTTACACCTGGGTTGTTTAGTAATAATAGAAGGACACGACCACAGGCTGCTCTCCAGTGAGAAAACTTCTTGTGGTTCTGCATTTCTATTTACCTTCTTTAGATATAGTGGAGTTGATATAGTAGCTGTCAATTCTAGGAAACTTGCTTCATGGTCGGCTGTTCAGGGTAGGGAAATACAAAGTGTTTTTTTAACAACATCAACAACAATATTTATTACAGTCCATAGACCCATCAGTGGACAGTGTTTGAATCTTGTATTTTGATTGTTATGAAACAAGAATTGCACAGACAGAGGCCACTGGGTGCTTCAGTGGGGCTGTGATGTCAAAAGTGCTCTCCAAGGTGCTGAAACCATATGGCTAGAACTAGAGTACTAGATCTAGTACTCTAGGTATCTTCTCTAATGTTCAGATTTAAAAGTTTGCCAGCCCATTGACATGTAAGCCACCAATCACCATTTGCAACCATTATTACTATTTGGCCAGCCCTGCTGTTAGGCAAAGACTCTAAATACCCTAAGGCACCAGATCCTGTCTCTGATCTTGAGAGCTAAACCTAATAATCCCTGGTTACGAATAGGATGGAGACTGCCAAGGGATACCAGGGACTGTATGCTATATTTCAGAGAAAGAAACTGGCAAAACCACCTATGAAAATCCTGTGAAATACTCGGGGTCACCATAAGTTGACAGCCAGGACATGCACATACCATTAGGCAAAGCGACACAGTCATCTCAGACAGCAGAAACAGAGGTGGCAGCATAGTGTTGAAGGAAAATTCAGATAACTGTATGCTCTCCATCTGTCACTGTGTGCCCTAGGATAGCCTGCTGCTTTTGCCAGTGCTGATGTAAGGTTCAGCTGCCAGTCCAGATGGGCTTTGTGCAGGTAATGGGAAGGGAGCGCCTTAGGCTACAAAATGTCTTGACCTGGTTGTGAGCATTGAGGCATCATTCCTGCTTCTTGGCAGGGGGTTCGACTGGATGGCCCATGAGGTCTCTTCCAACTCTATGATTCTATGATTCTTTTGTTATACAGCAATCAATGTATACAGAAAGCCTCATAGTGATCTGGCATTATAATGTAGGCAGGCACCAGGGGCCAGGAATGATCCTACTAGGAACCCTATATTCTCACAACTCAGTTGCTCTCCTGTGTAAAACCTAACAGCATGTCAAATAAAGAAGGGAAAAATCTGGCTTCTCAACTGACATGTACGTGCCTAGCATTGACTGGTAACGTTCATTCTTAGATTGGCCCATAGCTTACTGTGAACCTGAAGAATATGTGTTTTATACATGGAAGGTCCCAGATTGAAACCAAGGTTGCTCCAGATAAAAGGTTTGGTCATCTGATTATCAGAAAAGTGTCTGCCTAATACCTGGCAAGTTAAAGACCTGGTAGAAGTGAACGTATCTCAGTATTGAGTAGTGGTTTGTGTATTTTACTAGGATTTATTTATTTATTTATTTTATTAACAGTATTTATATTCTGCCCTTCTCACCCCGAAGGGGACTCAGGGCAGATCACATTACACATATAAGGCAAACATTCAATGCCTTAACATAGAACAAAGACAAACGCGGGGCTACGAGCTGGCCTCTTGGTCAGAGTGATTTGTTACAGCTGGCTGCTCAACAGCCTGCGTGACAGGCTGCACCCTATTTATAAAAATAGACTAGACTTTGTACTACTGGATGATCTTGGGTGAGTTGCATTCTCCCAGCCTCAGCAAAATGGAGCCCCCGGTGGCATAGTGGGTTAAAGCCTTGTAGCTTGAAGGTTGGGTTGCTGACCTGAAGGCTGCCAGGTTCGAATCCAACCCGGGGAGAGTGTGGATGAGCTCCCTCTATCAGCTCCAGCTCCATGCAGGGACATGAGAGACGCCTCCCACAAGGATAGTAAAAACATCAAAACATCTGGGCGTCCCCTGGGCAACGTCCTTGCAGAAAGCCAATTCTCTCACACCAGAAGCGACTTGCAGTTTCTCAAGTTGCTCCTGACACACACACAAAAAAAGCCTTAGCAAAAAAATTGATGTGATCTTCATATGTTGGAGTCAACTTGATGGAACGTAACAACAACAAATAAAGCAACTTCTTCACTCCCAAGCAGAGCCCTATAGTTAACTGACGGGGACATTTATATTTATCTCTAAATATGAAAACCTTTTAAAGGCCATTCGTACTCTTCATATAACTGAACAAGTTCATGACCAGTTTAATTATCACAGAAGCAAAAAAGGCTAGTGAGGGTTTAATATACTAGTTATTGAGCAGACCAATTTGAAAGGTCCAATTTAATTATTAGTTGAAGTTCCTGATTCTGTTTTTGCCACTACCCTTTATTTTCACCCACGTATTCACTCGAGCTGGAGCTGTTCCACAAAGTTCAGGACCTGTGTTATGAAACTTATTTCATATGCTTTGGCAAGCTGGTGCAGCTAAAATTAAGCCCCTCAGCGACTTGGCAATCAGTTCTGGCCAGTCCACTGCCTGTTGGGCATTTCCCGTGCAATAAAACTATAGCTACACAAAGTGAGAAGCTTAGCAACACAACTTTCTAGGCTGGTCTATCTTTGTTTTGTTTTTTGAATCTCCTTTTTATAGCCATTCTTCAAGAGCTCTTATGCACCTGAATGATATTAGACTTCTATCAAAGCACATTGTACCCACAGAAATCCGATGCAGAAATAGCTCCCATCAAGGCTGCCGCTGTGAGACTTTATGAAATGTTGTAAGATGACTGAAAAATGCATTATCTTTTATTGCAGATAAAAAATTCATCATTGCTAATGCTCGCGTACAGAACTGCGCCATCATCTACTGCAACGATGGGTTCTGTGAGATGACCGGGTTCTCCAGGCCAGATGTCATGCAGAAACCATGTACCTGTGACTTTCTTCATGGACCAGAAACCAAACGGCATCACATTGCCCAAATAGCCCAGGCCTTGCTTGGGTCAGAAGAGAGGAAAGTGGAAGTCACCTATTATCATAAAGATGGTAAAGTTGTCTGCTTTTGGGACGTGTATGGGTTTTGAAAATTGTTCTTGAATGGTTAGCTTGTTTTGGATAGATTTTGAAAGGCAGTTCCTTTGATATGATGGATCAGTTCGTCTCTTAATGTTGTTTAATGGAGCTAAGTGGAATTGCACTTCTTACTAGGCTTTCTGAACCAAGCTGTTACTTTTGTCTGAAGTTTATAGGCCTACTTGCTATTTCAATGGCTTAGGATTGGTTTATATCCAAAGCTGGGTTGGTGTTGTAAGAAGTGATGTAAAATAGTTGCTTGAATGGTAAATTCAAATTTAGTAAATAACTTTAAAAAGAAATGAAGAAAATATGCCAACTTAGTGCGTGTGCAGAAGTTGTGTATATGGGTGTGTGTGACAGATAGATAGATCAGGTGTACAGGCATATACATCAAATATTATATGTTAGAGCAAATGTTGGATATGTGAATGCTAAACTTATATAACTATCTTTTGATTGATGACTATGATGATTGTTGTGTTATTAGCTTTTATAAATGTATTTTAATGTATTTCATGGACAAAGAGGTTTGGCAGTTGTAGCTAATTCATCCGTATTGTATTAACTGACCTTTGATTCATTCATGACGCATGTCATTACTGTCTCCGCTTTTTGGATGGAAAAATAGGACTAAGCAAATGGCAGCTTAAAAATGATTGAGTGACTGTGGTCAAAATACACTGTAGTAAACATTTAAAACTTGTGTACCTACAGACAAGGATTGTGACAAGTCCAGGACAGATCTAAGGTCTAAATTCAGGTTTCCCAAATGTCCTCTTTATAGAATCAGAATTATAGAATAATTTATTTTCCATCACTTTATTATGTCATTTGTTACATTTATGGAAACTGAGATGGTATTTAAATAAGAAAAGATATAGGAATCAGGTTTTGTTATATTGCTTATACCATAAATATCTGGGCACTGACTTCATTGAATTAAAAGAAAAGATTTATCCAGTGAATGTGTGAATCTAGCTTCTGCATGGATTTTTGTTTGATATCATGGAGGGAAAGAAGCGGCTGTGGATACATATTTGAACTAAATGAATAAGAGACCCAGCAATGTAAATAACAGTAGTGTTTCCCTACTGTAATTATAACATCAACACTCACTCATACTGATTCGTATACTGAGTAATTACTTGGGAAAAAATAAAAATGAATCTACCTGTTTCAAATAGAAGCTGCAGGCATAGATAAATTGATGTAGATACACACAGTTAAAATGAGACTCCAGACTGAACAAAAACACACTTTACATAAATAGTCACGGCACTGAACAAGTAATAATACGGTGTTCTGCATTTGGAGGTGAAACCTCAAGGAAACTCAGTATGGATTTTCATTTGCCAGGATGTATCCCAATGAGGGGGGTAATTGTTCCTGAAGGTTTAGATACGTTTTCTTTTCTGATTATTAAGCATTCTAAGTCAGATGTTAAACAAGTCAGAATAATACATAAGCATGTTGTATACTCTATTTTTTGTATGTGTTGTGGCTGTGTATTCAAAGGGGAAATGCAAAGGAAGCTCTTATATTCAAATTGGGAGCTTTAATTAGCTTTGGAGACCTGCCAACCCCCAGTTTCCATTCATCTGAGAATTGCGACAACAGAGAATAAATCATGTTTTAAAGTGACCATGGCAAATGGAGCTCTCAAATCTTTCACATGGAGGAATAGGGTGATGCCTGATGGTAGCAAGACTATAAAAGTTCCTTACAGGGGAAAATATACAGTAGAGTCTCACTTATCCAAGCTAAACGGACCAGCAGATGCTTGGATAAGTGAATATCTTGGATAATAAGGAGGGATTAAGGTAAAAGCCTATTAAACATCAAATTAGGTTATGGTTTTACAAATTAAGCACCAAAACATCATGTTATACAACAAATTGGACAGAAAAAGTAGTTCAATACGCAGTAATATTGTAAATATGTTGTAATTACTGTATTTACGAATTTAGCACCAAAATATCACAATATATTGAAAACATGGACTACAAAAATGGCTTGGATAATCCAGAAGCTTGGATAAGCAAGGCTTGAATAAGTGAGACTCTACTGTATATACTCTGGATCCAGTCCTTTTCAAAGCATTTTAAAAGAATCCGGTCCCTTTCAAAGCATTGAAAAAACGTAGCTGTTGATCCAAAACTGGCTGTAATTTTCAATGAATGAGAATGTGTTTCTGTTCCATTTGTATTTTGTTCTTCCAAGTTCTTCAGTGCGTACATTTCTTTATTTTGTGACACTTGGTGTCTGGTGGCTGCTTTCAGGATGCCTGAGGTAACATATGTAATGCTGATAGGGATAGTATGTTTGTTGGGATTTAGTTGGACTGTAAATCCTCCCATCTGTCATGTTAACTGAACTATATCAGGTATGGGTGATGGGCAATGTAGTCAAATGATGTTTAGAGGAATACACATTCCCCAGTTCTGATATATGTATGTGGTTGCCCAATGCTTATCTTCACAACAACCCTTTGATGGCGGTGAGATTGAGAACTAGCACATATATACACAACAGAAATATGGTATCACTAGCTGTACCTGGCCACGCGTTGCTGTGGTGTTGTCTGGTGGTGTTGGTGAGAAATTGTTGAGGTAGTGGTGGTATTGAATGTCTATTGTATGGTTGTCTTTATGTTTAGTATGCACACTGAAGTGGATTATATGGCAGTGTGGAGTCAAGATAATCCAGTTCAAAGCAGATAATATAAGATTCTAAATGGATTATATAGATGTGGAAGGGCCTTGAGTCTACACTGCCAAATAATCCAGTTAAAATCTGATAATCTGTGGGAAAGGCCTAAGTGAGGCCTAACTATGCCTGTCCCCTGGGCTGAGTAGATTTGCTAGGAGACCAAGTGGGCGGAGCTTAGCCTTCTAACTGGCAGCAATTGGATAAAAACTATTATTCCTCTCCCTGTAATTAGGACTTGATTTTTCTTTTCTTTTTGTTGTATCAACCTAGAGCTGTGAGTGATAGGTTGTGTTGTCAAATTTCGAGGTTGGGGGGCCTGTAGTTTTGTTGTTTTGTCCGCTGCCCTGATGCCATCACTCTTTTATATATATAGATAGCAGCAATCCTTTTAAGCCTGATGGGATTTGTTCTAAAGTAGGTGTGTTTAAGGATCACAGTTTATGGTGCCAAATACACTTTTCTGGGGAGGAGTGTCATTGAACTTTATTGAACTTCCTTTTGCACAGACACATGCAGGTCTATGAGGACATATTATCCATTCCCTTTGTGTTAGTCCTGCTAGATAGACTAAGGATCTGACAAATAGTTTTCATTGATCTTATCTTCCTATAGC
The DNA here is from genome assembly GCF_035594765.1 of Anolis carolinensis. Lineage (NCBI taxonomy): Eukaryota > Metazoa > Chordata > Lepidosauria > Squamata > Anolidae > Anolis > Anolis carolinensis. The sequence goes on from NC_085841.1 coordinate 216,713,348, forward strand.
TCTCAGCATGTCATTAGAGAATCCATGACATTTATAGCCAATACAGAACTGTCATGCAAATAGGACCATGGTAAATAACACAAAAATCAGATAGTGGGCTTAATGGCTGAAGGACGATTTATTCCTAGAGTTCCTTGATCTAAATCCAGCAATACACCACACTTGTTCTCTTTGTTTGCTATCTTGTTATTCCAAAGAACTAAGAAAAATCCAAGTTGAGGGCAGAGATGGCTGAATCTCTCATGCTTGATTTTGCTCACCGTTTTCTTTTTCCAATGTGAAATTCATTTCATATTCTTCCCTCATTAAATTGCTGGGTTTGTTTTAGTTATTCTGCACAATGCTTTGTCACATGCATGTTTTTGTCTATGCTTTGCAAATACAAATGTCTATATATTTTTTAAATGTTCCGTAAGCATTTTTCTCACCAAACTAAGAACCGAGATATTTCATATGTTTTTCCCCTTATCAACACATATGCGTACCCTTTTTGTCTCACACCTTCCAAAATATATACATTTTCTAGAGTGTGCTTGTGAACTGCGTCACAGTCTTTGGGAAAGTGCAGATATGTTGACATCAAAACATTTTCCACTTCATGTTCTAATTCTGGAAATGAACACTTCTCACTCATCCGTAGTTGGGGGTTTGGCTTTTTACACTTCTGAGAATCTCTTTTGCAAGTACAGTAGAGTAGATATTTTTGTGCTAAATTCGTAAATACAGTAATTACTATGTGGCATTACTGCATATTGAACTACTTTTTCTGTCAAATTTGTTGTATAACATGACGTTTTGGTGCTTAATTTGTAAAATCATAACCTAATTTGGTGTTTAGTAGACTTCTCCTTAATCTCTCCTTGTTATCCAACATATTCGCTTATCCAACGTTCTGCTGGCCCGTTTATGTTGGATAAGTGAGACTCTACTGTACCACACAAACTACAAGAGCAGCATAGTATGAACACAAAATGAGAGGAAACAACTGGACAAAATTCTGGATTTTGAGTGCATTGCAGTGCATTCTATACACTGTGGTATAATTGAATGGTGTAATTAAATAAAATATTTTAAATATGTTACAAATGTACGCACATGAACTCATTCATAATATTATAGTGCTGATAGGGGAAATATAAACATTTTCTGAACTGTCTCAATGCCTTTTGTGACATTTGCATTGCAATGTAGATATCTTTGCATTGCTTCATTGCAAGAGTGGAAACATCTGGTCTTCCAGATGTATCGGGCTAAACTCACACAATTCTTTATCATTGGCTGAGCTGATTAAAAGTGATGGGCATTCAAATGTGAAACATCTGGAGGAACAAAAGTTCACCATTCCTGCTTCTCAGAGGTGATTCTGTGTCATTATTCACTACTTGTTTGAGCAGAGGTGTATAAAAACTTTCTACTAGGATGAAGAAAATAGCAAAGTCACAGACAACACAGGACAAACCGTTTATCAGATACCAAATAGAGTTCTTTAGGGCAACTTTCACATGGAGATAATAATGCCACTAAGTTTTGGATATCTTTAAATGGTGATTGCTGTAATTGGGTTTTTATATCAGAATATGATGTTTAATGGGAGCCCTCGATGGCGCAGTGGGTTAAACCACTGAGTTGCTGAATTTGCTGACTGAAAGGTCGGAGCTTCGAATCCGGGGAGTAAATCCGCTGTCAGCTCCAGCTTCTGCCAACCTAGCAGTTTGAAAACTGTGAGTAGATCAATAGGTACCGCTCCGGCTGGAAGGTAATGGCACTCCATGCAGTCATGCCGGCCACATGACCTTGGAGGTGTCTACAGACAATGCCGGCTCTTTGGCTTAGAAATGGAGATGAGCACCAACCCTCAGAGTCAGATACGACTAGACTTAACATCAGGGGGAAACCTTTACCTTTACTACCTATGAAGTTTTAACTGATTATGTATTGTGGTTGGATGTACTGTACTTGTATGAATTTTATATGTTGTACACTGCTTTGAATCCCACCCATGGGAAAAAATGAAATAATAATAATAATAATAATAATAATAATAATAATAATAATAATAATAATAATATCACTTAAAGTAAAACATAATAAATCAGAGAACTAAATGATGTGAAAGCCAGCATGGTAAAGCAATTTGGATATTGGGCCAGGACTCTGGTAGACCACAGTTTGAATTCTTGCTGAATGATAAAAAAAACCACCACATGACTTTGGGAACATCATACACTTTAATCCTAAAAGGAAGGCAATGACAAATTTCTTGTGAGCTAATCTTACCAAAGACACTAGGCTCGTGATAAGTCAGACTTGACTTGAAAGCTCATCAAAACAACAACAATATATATGGGAGACAGTGTTTATCAAAACTCTTAGGGTAACTTAAAATCCTCTTAAATATAGTAGAACCTCAGTATTCATGGGGGATATGTTCCTGGACTTGATGTGAATTTGCAAAACTGCAGATAATAGTGAATCCTATTTAAATGAAGGGCTTCACAGATTTGCATTGGTAGGCATAGAAAATGCCTATAGAAAAAATCTTTTGCTTGATGTTTGTAAATGAAATCTCTTTCATGGGGTTCATTAAAACTCTGAAACAATTAAGATAATCTTCACATGGTCTAAAACAGGGGTCCCCAAACTAAGGCCCGGGGGCCGGATGCGGCCCTCCAAGGTCATTTACCTGGCCCCCGCCCTCAGTTTTATAATATAATATTTTATATCATTGTAATAATATAATATATTGTATATACATATAATACTGATAATAATATTATAATGTTATACGATATAATACAAATAATAATACCATATAATAATATTAATTATATATTATATATTACATATAATATTACAGTATAGTAGTATAGTTCAATATAGTAATATATAATGCTAATATTGTGCAATGCTAATAAAATAATATATTCTATGTACATACAGCTGCTCTGAGTCCCCTTCAGGGTGAGAAGGGTGGGATATAAATGTAATAAATAAATGTAGTAGATGAATAAATAAATAATTTTAGACATAGGCTCACCCAAAGTCTGAAATGACTTGAAGGCACACAACAACAACAACAACAACAACAACAACAACAACAACAACAACAACAATCCTAATTAACTTGACTATCTCATTGGCCAGAAGCAGGCCCACACTTCCCATTAAAATCCTGATAGGTTTATGTTGGTTACAGTTGTTTTCATTTTTAAATATAGTATTGTTCTTTCATTGCTGTTGTTGTTTTGCACTACAAATAAGACATGTGCAGTGTGCATAGGAATTTGTTCGGATTTTTTTTCCCCAAATGATAATTTGGCCCCTCCACAGTCTGAAAGATTGTGGACCGGCCCTCCGCTTTAAAAGTTTGGGGACCCCTGGTCTAAAATGTGTAATATAGTGGCTGGAATAGTGGTGATGCAGGAAGGGAAAGGTCCCCTAGTGTGTTGGCTATGCAGAAAATCAGACACTGGAGAAATGTTGTGGGCTACTTCAAGTTTAGAGATGTTGTCTGTTTTCCCTTTTCATCACTGCATTGCAACCCTAGAAAAAGTACAACCACTAGAGTAGCTACTAGCAGCAAAGTGCTGGCCTCTGTTTGCCGGGTGTACTTATATAATCCAGTTCATATTAGACAATCCAAATGCAGAAACTGGATTCTATAGTAGTGCATATCCAGACATAACTGAAAGAGCCATCAATCACTATTTAGTGTGGCCTCAAAGGTAGGAGGCCCTGGAAGGAAAATTTTACTTGTTCATCTCTCTGTAAAGGTTGAAATGTTTAGCTAAAAGCCTGTGGTCTAGAAAAAGATAGATAGAAATAACACATTATGAGTAACAAGGCTGCAACTGACAACACATACTTTGGTGACAGTGAAAGAATCCTTTTTTCACACAACACTGTCATGATAGGTTATGTTACCTTTTGTATAGCAAAATGACATTCACTTGTTACTTTTACTGTGTTTTTGTGTGGTTTGTTTGGGGAAATTCTGGATTTTTTTGGGTCATTTTTGTATTTTTAAATTATAAAAATGTAATGAAAAGGCAACCTTTTAGGAACTAGTTATTTACTAAGATTTACTAATGTATTACTTTCAAAGCAATCTTTTAAGATGTAACATTTAACATAGAAGTTGGGTGTATTCCTGATACAGAAATCAAAACAGCTCCAAATTCTGAAATTATAATAATATAATAATAATAACTTTACTTTTTTATCCTGTCTCCATCTCCATGAAGGGACTCGGGGCGGCTCACATGGGGACAAGCCCAACAACACAAGTTAAAACACAGAACTACATAAAACAGTAAAAACACATCAACAGAATTAAAACCAGGACAATAATAATAACTAAACATTCAGAGGGTAAAATTGTCTAGAACCCTGAATAAGGCTCCTAGGAGGTATAAGAGCGATCAAAAATAGGGTTGGAGGAGCAATCTCAGTAAACACTAAAACCATAAAGTGATAAAGTGCAATAACTGATAATGAGATTTAAGCGAACTGAGTATCTGGTGGGACTGCTTACTCAAATTGTCCACTGAGATAGGGTTCTATGTATGCACACTTTATTTCTTGTACAAATATATTGCATATAAAATTGCTTCCAGGCTATGCATATGAAATATGGATTTAAACTTGCATCTTATCTCCAAGATATTGCAAATATTCCAAACTACCCCCTAAATCTGGGGGGGAAAAAAATCTGAAATCTAAAACATTTTTGGTCCCAAGCATTTCAGATCAGGGATACCAAACCTGTATTACTTTGAACAAAGGGCAATTCCTGGATTGTGGACCATATTTATTTACAGTATTTATATTCCGCCCTTCTCACCCCAAAGGTGACTCAGGGCGGATCACATTATATACATATAGGGCAAACATTCAATGCCCATAAACACATCGAACCGAGACAGAGACAGACAGACGCAGAGGCAATTTAACCTTCTCCTGAGGGGATGTTCGATTCTGGCGACAGGGGGGAGCAGCTGCTTCATCATCCACTCTGACGGCACTTCCTCACTTCCTCATTCCAACGTCCTAAATTAGTTAAACTTGCCTCCCCACTTTTATAAGTGGTACCTTATTTCCTACTTCATAGATACAACTATCTTTCGGGTTGCTAGGTCAGCAACTAGCAGGGGCTATTTTTTAAATTTTTAATTTACAGGTGTTCACCCCGCCATGTCCTGGCCTCGAACTCATGACCTCATGGTCAGAGTGATTTATTGCAGCAGCTGCTCACCATAGTATTTCCAAATAAAATAAAATATGTACAACATGCCACCCCCTCTCAAAAAATGGAAACTGTATAACTAGGTTCAGTGGCTGCAATAGGGTCTTGATATCATGTACTTATTTTAGAAACTTCAATGGGTTATGCAAGTTTATGTGATTGCAGCAAATATATTCCAGCCTGACTTGGCCCAATCTGTAATACTAGTACTTATTTTCTATACGACAGTGACAGATAATTCTCAGTGCAAACGTTTACATGAAATGTTGGCATCTCCTTCTCTAGGCATTTCCTCCTCTCAGAAGCAAGTCCCAATGATTTCAGTAGGGCTTACTCTTCTGTAAACATGTTGAATTGTGATCTACATTTCTGGAAAGTTGTAATTCAAACAGTAGCTTTCATTACTCCTTAAATTTGCAGCCTTGAAGATCTTCATGGATTAGTTGGAAGTTCATGAGTGCTTTTCCATGTCTCTGCTGGAATTTAGGAAATTGATCTGTGTGCTAGCCAGACCGTTGTTATTTTATGCATATATTTCTTTAAAAGAGAATTATGAAAATTAATAACTTTCCTACCTTTCAGTAAAAGATTCAGCTCCTGGGATTTTTTTTTTACTATTACAGGAACAATTTGCAGCAGGTTAGGCAGAAAAGAAGAGATTTTAATGAGAGGATTTAAGGATGTCCATGTCACAAGCAATTGATCCAATTGAAGTGACACACAGGGAAACTTCCACAGTCCTTGAAAAAATATTGCTGAGAGTTATACATGTACCCAGCGGGAAACTGATCCTCGCATTACAGAATGCCCTTTAAACTGCATGTATATATCATCTTGATGTCCGATTCCCACATCTTTTTCTAACAGACTCATTCACTTCATGCTACGAGCTATTCGTCTTGGGTGGATTAAAGAAGCAAAAGGTTATTGTACATCTCAGTCAGAGTCAGGCAACGATACTCCGCTGCCTAAGGCACGTCATCAGGTGATATGCCCACCTATCCAATTCAAGGTACAGTAGACACTCAGTTAACAGGAATTCAAATAATCCACAAAAAGAAATGGAAGAAAAAATACTTGAGCTGTTTTCCCGCTGAGCTGCAGAACTTGCTGACCGAAAGGTCACTGGTTCGAATCCGGGGAGCGGGGTAAGCTCCCGCTATTTGCCCCAGCTTTTGCCAACCTAGCAGTTCGAAAACATGCAAATGTGAGTAGATCAATAGGTGGGAAGGTGACAGCGCTCCATGAAGTCATGCCGGCCACATGACCTTGGAGGTGTCTGTGGACAATGCCGGCTCTTCGGCTTAGAAATGGAGATGAGCACCAACCCATAGAATCGGGCACGACTGGACTTAACGTCAGGGGAAAACGTTTACCTTTACCTATAACAGTACTACATTAAGTTCTGTTTGTCTTAATTAGCTTTTAATTACTGTATTTCAATATTAATAGCAAATCAATGAATAGCTTATAGTGTGGTATAGTATGGAATATAGCATTTGCTCAGCATATTTTAATAGTTACACTCAAGCAATAATAATAATAACAACAACAAAAAACAACAACAACTTTATTATTTTTATTTTTTTTAAAAATATATTTTATTGAAGTTTTACCTTATAAGATAGAGTAAATTAACATCAAAAGAGTGAGAACATTTGATTGTATAGAAAGTAGGAAAACTGTGATTAAAAAAGGATCAAAGAGGGAGAGAGAGAAAAAAAACCAAAAACCAAAAACAAAGGTAAAGTGTCCATATTTATATAAAAAATAAAATAAATTAATCTGAACAAATGGCGATATAAAAATGGCAAAGTACTTGGCAAAGAAACACACCAAAAAGCAAAAGCAAAAAAGCATTAGCACTGGCATTAAACACTTTGATTAAAATCGCTAGGTTAGAAGCAGCTGACATTGGTAATGTTCTAACAAAGAACTGCCAAAAACTGTTAAAGTTAAACTAAACAATCATTGTTGTTCCAGTACAACAGTTGGAAAATATAATAATAATAATAATAATAATAATAATAATAATAATAATAATAATAATAATAATACAAATAGTCAGGATTTCCAAGCAGTATGTCATCATTTGGTTAGCAGAGAGATATAGAAGAATAATATAACGTGCATTTATGATAAGTCTATATTTCTTTAAGGCTAGTAATAAATCATGTTCTTACTCCTAAAATAGTATATTTTCGATGACCTCTGGAACAATAGATAGTATAATTAGAACAGGATGGATTCAATATTGGTATTTTCATTAAGACATCCTAGTCTATATATTTGTAGAAATGCTCTGACTCACTGCCTGCATATTATAATTTATTATGCTTTATTTTATTTAATAAAAGAACATTCCTAAAATAAAAAGTGATACAACAGACCATAGGATAATTCTGCCTGAAATGCAGGCATTTATATTCTACCATCTAAGGAAATACATTAAAAACTATTCTTAATGTACTAAAAAAACAACTTTATTTTTATACCCCGCGACCCTCTCCCAAATGGGGCTCGGGACAGCTTACACATGGGGCCAATGCCCTAGATACCAATACAAATGATCCATCAAAACAAAACATAGATAAATACAAAACAGCAATGAGAAACTACATTTATCTGGCATCTCCCAATCCCCATGAGTGACAGTTAACTGGGAGTCTACTGTTATAATACCTAAAACCAGCTATGTTCTTTGGCTGAATGATGTAGAAAACCTCACAAGTGTTTCTTGCCCTTTTCTGACAGCACAAATATAGCATTAAGTAATTAAATAACTAATACTTTTCTTTCCAAATCTGCTGCCTGAAGTGGCAAACTCACTTTGCCTCATGGCTAAGACTGCTGATATACGTGGGCCTATTGCTAATCGCAAAAATATCTGCATTGGTTTTGTTGCAAGTACAGTAGAGTCTCACTTATCCAACATAAACGGGCCAGCAGAATGTTGGATAAGCGAATATGTTGGATAATAAGGAGGGATTAAGGAAAAGCCTATTACACATCAGATTAGGTTATGATTTTACAAATTAAGCACCAAAACATCATGTTATACAACAAATTTGACAGAAAAAGTAGTTCAATATGCAGTAATGCTATGTAGTAATTACTGTATCTATGAATTTAGCACCAAAATATCACGATGTATTGAAAACATTGGCTACAAAAATGTGTTGGATAATCCAGAACGTTGGATAAGCGAGACTCTATTGTATCTTACATAAACTGGACAACCAGGAGGGTTAAACTACAGAAGCATATGAAAATCCAATGATGATGTAGGACTAAATAAAACATTTCCCAGACTTGTGCAAAAGGCATTAGCAGCTATTTGAATTCATAGTAACAGAACCCAGTGTTCCTCCTCATCAGCTTCATAACAGCCTCACTACAATTGGTTTATCTTAAGAGACCAATTTGATTACTTTCCTTTGGAGGTAAGAGAGTGTTTACAGAGCATATCAATATATATTTTTGGTTTTAATAACATTATTTGCCCTGGAAAAAAATGACAGCTCTTCCTCCAAGGACTCCAATTTCTCTGTTTAAGTCATTATTGCATAAATCATTCTTGACAGCTGTAAAATAGTGCTTGAGGTGATAAAAGCTGTAACGCTTTGACATAAAAACTATAATTATGCAGGCGAGCAAGGATGGATTTGTGTATGAATTTGAGGGGTATTGTGCTCTTCCCATCCTTTTTTGCGTGTGAGGGGTGTACTGAAATGATCAAAGTAGTCCGTACCTGAGCAGATGCCAGCCTATGAAGTCCGGGAATTGACAGGTGAGGGAAGTTGCTGAATGTAAGCTGTGCAAACCAGGGTGGCTTCGTGAAGAGAGAAACACAAGGGCAGGACATAGCAAGAGGGAAAATGATAGCAGGAAATAATTATTCCTGACAGTTCTTTTTGTATCCCACAAAATACAAGAGTATTGCTGCCATCTTACACTGTGTTGTGCAACCTGCTAGGCTTGACTGGGCAAACTGAGAGATAAACAGACTTCCTAGTCAATCATTTTAAGAGCAGAGGAATCAATTTATTCTCATCTCATTTTTAGTTGTCACTTTTGCACATGGAAGTGTTTGCCTCATTTAGCCTCATTTAACTAAGTGAGGTGGGATCTTGATATATTCTTATTGATTTTTATTAGCTCATGAAAGACCTCGTGGTAAGACGCATAAATAGAGATTGTTTGCTGTTGCTTGTAAGAACATAGGATATTGTCTTAAACAAAGTCAGAGCATTGATCTATCAACTAACACAATCTCAATTAGCATTGTTTTGTTACAGTAGAGTCTCACTTATCCAACATTCGCTTATCCAACGTTCTGGATTATCCAATGCATTTTTGTAGTCGATGTTTTCAATACATCGTGATATTTTGGTGCTAAATTCGTAAATACAGTAATCACTGCATAGCATTACTGCATATTGAACTACTTTTTATGTCAAAATTGTTGTATAACATGATGTTTTGGTGCTTAATTTGTAAAATCATAACCTAATTTGATGTTTAATAGGCTTTTCCTTAATCCCTCCTTATTATCCAACATATTCACTTATCTAACATTCTGCAGGCCAGTTTGTGTTGGTTAAGTGAGAGACTACTGTATTTATTGTGGAGCCCCCCAATGGCTCAGTGGGTTAAACCCTTGAGTTGGCAGAACTGATGACTTGAAGGTTGGGTTGCTGACCTGAAGGTTGCCGGTTTGAATCCAACCCAGGGAGAGCACGGATGAGCTCCTTCTATCAGCTCCACCTCCATGCAGGGACATGAGAGAAGCCTCCCACAGGGATGGTAAAAACATCAAAACATCCGGGCAAAATCCTTGCAGACAGCCAATTCTCTCACACCAGAAGTGACTTGTAGTTTCTCAAGTTGCTCCTGACATGGAAAAAAATTGTTGTTATCCCCCTTGAGTCCCTATATCAGGAAAAGGGTGGGATAAAAATAAAGAAAATAACCACCACAATAACTCAGTGTTGTCTGCATAAAATGAATGATAAAAATGCAGTTGATTCTTACACATTGATATTAGCTACATCAGGCTTATAGAAGTCAGCTACTAAATACACTTATTTTCTTGAACCATTCTAGATTCTGAAAAATTGCTAGGGTACTTCTAGGTAACTCAGATATTTCTGCTTTCCTTCATGGCCTTTTAATAGGAAATTCGCATAGATTGGAAATCACAATTCCATACATTCCTTAAAAAGTGTCTAACCAACCGGACTTAGCAAGGTTCGTCTCCCACATTAAAGCCACCTCCAAACAGTGAAAATGCAACATGGCCTTTTCATTCCAGGCTGTCGCAACGACTTCCCTTTAGGGTTCTGAATGATATTTTATCAGTCAAGCTCAGTGCTCAAATTAATGGCCTGTAACAAAGCCCCGGTGGCAAAGTGTGTTACAGCACTGAGCTGCTGAACTTGCAGACCGAAAGATCGCAGGTTCAAATCCTGGGAGCGGAGTGAGCGCCCGCTATTAGCTCCAGCTTCTGCCAACCTAGCAGTTCGAAAACATGCAAATGTGAGTAGATCAATAGGTACCGCTCGGCGGGAAGGTAACAGCGCTCCATGCAGTCATGCCGGTCACATGACCTTGGAGGTGTCTACGGACAATGCCGGCTCTTCGGCTTAGAAATGGAGATGAGCACCAACCCCCTGAGTCAGACATGACTGGACTTAACATCAGGGGAAACCTTTACCTTTACCTTTTAACAAAGCCCCATCATATAAAACTGCTCAAGGAATGATAGATCATGAGTTGCATTTGATGCTGTATACTCTGCCATCTTATTAGTCATGCCTTTTGTTAGAAGATCAGGTTGGATTAATATTGCTAAGGCTGACATTCTACATGATGATGCTGAAGTGATTTCTGGACATCCATGTTCCTCAGAAGACTAAGAATGGTCTTTGTTGTTAGCTTCAAATTAGCTGTATCTTGATACCTGGGGAAATTTTATTTTTTGTCAACATGAGCACCCAGTGGTGTAGGCGCAGGACTGCTGACAGACAGGTTGGCAGTTCAAATCCGGGGGAGTAGGTGAGCTCCCTCTGACAGCTCCAGCTCCCCATGCAGGAACATGAGAAAAGCCTCCCACAAGGATGGTAAAACATCAAACATCCGGGTGTCTTCTGGGCAACGTCCTTGCAGATGGCCAATTCTCTCACACCAGAAGCAACTTGCAATTTCTCAAATCACTCCTGACACACACAAAAATTACCCTCTGCAGTTGCTGTGATTTTTCACTTTACATTTTATACTTAGGTTGACTTCCTTTAGTGCCCACTATTCACCATTCACTTTGAATTGCACCTCTTGTTCTCCTGTAGACTCTCCTGCAGATAACACTATAACATCGTGAATACACTAATCTCATCTGATTTCAGAAGCTAAACATCATCAGACCTGGCTAATATTCAGATTGGAGACCATCAGAGGATAAAAGAAATCTCAGGTGCTAAGAAAGAATCCTGTGCCAAACCCATGACAGGTATTGAAAGTAGAGTTAGCAGTACCATTAGCTTCCTATCTCCTCTCAAACTCCAGACAGAATGAATGGTAGCTGTCTAAAAGAATGGCTGTGCCCTTGTTCATTTGCCATACATTTCCAAATGTTTCAGAGAGGCTGTCAGCCAACTCTTCCAATGATTGGACTACTGTGTGGACATATACAACACATTTTTACATCAGAGCCTGAAATACAATTCCAAAAATGTATCTAGTGGTATGACCAGTGGCCAAACTGGCTGGGAGTTTCTGGGAATTGTAATCCAAAAAAGTACTCTTCCAAGCTCTAATTTATACAGACAATATCATAAAGACAATAGACTCCAGATGCCTGAAGTCTGTCCAGCCTTGTTCTACTGGTTTCTTATCGTTTTGGATGTGGTAAACCTTGAGTCATAGGGATCATAGAATCGTAGAATTGTAAGAGACCTCATGGGCCATCCAGTCCAACCCCCTGCAAGAAGCAGGAAAATCTCGTTCAAAGCACCCTCGACAGATGGCCATCCAGCCTCTGCTTAAAAGCCTCCAAAGAAGGAGCCTCTGGGGCAGAGAGTTCCACTGCTGAACAGCTCTCACAGTGAGGAAGTTCTTCCTAATGTTCAGGTGGAATCTCCTATCCTGTAATTTGAAGCCATTGTTCCGTGTCCTAGTCTGCAGGGCAGCAGCAAACAAGCTTTCTCCCTCCTCCCTATGACTTCCCCTCACATATTTGTACATGGCTATCATGTCTCCTCTCTTACGCAAGCATCATAATTTGCAATGGATGAGAAGTTGCTTTTGAATGTCTACACGATGACTAGGGATGTCTTGTCATTACCATGGGTTAAACCATCTTAAATAATTTAGTCCTGTCGGAGAATGCTCCGGAGTTTGGGCAGGAAAAAGTGGGCAGTTTGGGCCTATGTAACCCCTTTTTATCATGGCAGTTGTCTGCAAAGCTCCTGAAGAGTTCCTGGCTGTCAAGGATGCCACCACTGCCATACGTTGGAAATAACTTGAAGGCGATAAGGAGAAAGTAGCAGCAGTGATTAGAAGATCATTAGCTATAATTATTATTGATGAAAGACATGCAGTATCAGGCTCCTCCTTCACTGTAGAAAACTTACTCCAAACATAGAATTTTTTGTGCTACAAATATTAATTGTAAAATGTGTTAGTCTGAAGACCCATTTATTTTTCTGTGGAATAGTATGGTTTGCCACAAAGATTTGTGTGTGTGTGCGTGTGTGGTTGCATGAATAAACCAACCTAGTTCCCAGATAGTTTTCTACCTACTCTGTTTACATAGCCAGATTAGTGATTTGCAGTAGTTCAACCATCTAGTAGTAATTCAGAGCATTTTATACATTGTATTAATTGTGTAAGACTATAATGAAATACCAGCATTCTGTTGACCATTACACTATCAACAGATGCTAAAAATGCTTTTGGGTGCTGTGCAAATCAATTTCTTAAACCAAATTGTATGACATCGATTGGCTTTAATTGAATAACATCCAGATGCATATGGCTAAAGGTAACTGTTGCCAAAATAATTTGGATCAAGTCATGCTGTTATGCCTGGGCTGATATGATGAGGAACTGACCTCTGGTTCCTGTCCTGGGCAATTTTTTTATTGACTGCCTGTAACATATAAAGCACAAATCCACATTGCTTTAAAGAATGTATCCATCCCATTTTGTGGGATCTGGATGGATGTTGTGATGTGGATGTAGTTTCATTATGTCAGTATCCATTCGTCTCTGAGCTCTGAGATTTTGCTTGCATATATTTTTGCTACCATAGAATGAGTCCTATCAAAGGGTGCCCAGTATTAACCCATTTGCCGACACATCCAGTCACCCATTGTTCCATGTGCTACTTTTTGGATTCCTTCAGATAACCTTGTAGCAGCTACAACTATTCATAGATTGGATTGGAATGATATGTCTCCCTAGATGCCATTGGATTCAAGTTTCAGCAGCCCCAACTAGCGCAGTTATGAGGGATGCTTTGCTTTGTAACCTACTTGCAGTCTATCTGTAGAGCTGCATGATTTCCATCTCTGATCAAGATGGAGCTTTAAAATGGACATATTTGATAGACATTAAGTTAAAACTGTTTGAGAATGTTTTTAGTGTGATCACTGCATAATGCCTGTAGCACCAATAACAAGACTGCTGCCACACTAATGTTTTCATTGTGTTGAGTCTACGTCACCTTCAGAAGAGTGTGTCCTAGGCCTCTGAATGACCAGCCTCTCCAGTTCTGGCTGCAAAGGCTCTTTAGATATATTGGGAGTTTCTCCAAAAGAAATTCTCTCTGCAAACAGAGACCTGGCATAGATTGGACAGAGAATACATAAAATAATCGTCTTAGGAAAGCCTGGCAAACATAATGATTACTACAGAGTGAGTTTTAATGCCAGGACAGTGTTAGCAAATGAATCAGTCCTGAGGTGGACTTTAGAGGTTTGCCGTACAGACTTTAAAGACAATGACACCCACACAATTCTGTCCAGTAGAGACAACATTCTCTCAGCTTTGTAGTTACAACACCATATCTAGTCAAAGGTATAAACACACTAAATATTTACCCTCCGGTGGCAAAGTGGGTTAAAGCCTTGTGCCTTGAAGGTTGGGTTGCTGACCTGAAGGCTGCCAGGTTCGAATCCAACCCGGGGAGAGTGCGGATGAGCTCCCTCTATCAGCTCCAGCTCCATGCGGGGACACGAGAGAAGCCTCCCACAAGGATGGTAAAAACATCAAAACATCCGGGCGTCCCCTGGGCAACGTCCTTGCAGACGGCCAATTCTCTCACACCAGAAGCAACTTGCAGTTTCTCAAGTTGCTCGTGACACACAAAAAAATTACCCTCTGCAGTTGCTGTGATTTTTCACTTTACATTTTATACTTAGGTTGACTTCCTTTAGTGCCCACTATATGCAAAGCCTAATTCAAATAAATGTATGGGTTGTTTTGAGTCTCTGGGATATACAATGAATATACCTTTTCCCTTACCTCTGGATATCATCCTAGTTGTTCCTCTTGACTGCTTAAAAAAAAAGATAGTATTTTTATTGTTGCCACAAAACACAAGATGGATTGCAAAGCTCTAATTTTTAGGACAGCGGAGTTATGGGGACTGTGTGGCCCATCAGAAGTTATGGAATTGCAATTTCCAACAAAACTTGCTAACATTGTTAATGGTGAGGAATGCTTGGATTTCCAGGTCAACGACATCTGGAAGGTTGCATGATTCCGATCCTTGGAGGAGGAGATAACAAGCACTCCGTATGCATTTGATTTATAGCATTGCCCATTTTCTGTTATTGTGTATGTCTAAAAATTTGTGTGAGTTGTATCACTCTCGGGCTGCTACTGCATCCCTCAACCTTGATGTATGATCAGATACTCTCCAGACAGTGACTCCCATCATTCCCTAAAAGGTTGTAGTTCAACACATTTTAAAAGAATTGGAGTAGAGGGAGGCTGGTCTTTCTATTCCTTGCACCCTTGTCTGTCACCCTCAATCCACAAAAAGCCAATGATTCCAAATCAGTGGTTCTCAACCTGGGGTTCCCAGATGTTTTTGGCCTACAACTCCCAGAAATCCCAGCCAGTTTACCAGCTGTTAGGATTTCTGGGAGTTGAAGGCCAAAAACATCTGGGGACCCCAAGTTGAGAACCACTGTTCCAGATCATTTGGCTAAATCTCATGTTAGTCCTGTCTTGAGAAGATCCACTGAAGTTAATGAGACAAATTATTTGGAACCAATAAGTGCAAGTGTTTCTAAATAGTTTTACTCTTATTACAACTTACATTGAGTCAAATGAATCAGCCCTGAGGTGGGTTTACAGGATCACTACATCTTAAAGACAGTGTAAAAGTAGGTAAAGGTTTCCCCTGACGTTAAGTCCAGTCATGTCTGACTCTGGGGGTTGGTGCTCATCTCCATTTCTAAGCCAAAGAGCCAGCGTTGTCCATAGACACCTCCAAGGTCATGTGGCCGGCATGTCTGCATGGAGCGCCGTTACCTTCCCACCGGAGCGGTACCTATTGATCTACTCACACTTGCATGTTTTCGAACTGCTAGGTTGGCAGGAGCTGGAGCTAACAGCGGGCGCTCACGCTGCTCCCGGGGTTTGAACCTGGGACCTTGCACAATTCTGTCTAGTAGAGACAGCCTTCGCTCAGCTTTGTCATGATAGTATTCCCTCTAACAGACTTCTTAAACTTCTGTTATCAAGTTTCTCAGTGGAATAGTTTCACCACTTGGCCAATTTCATTACTTCACGAAGAATTTTGAAGTGTTGATTGCACTGGAAAGTGCCATTGATTGTATAAATTAATAAATGTTTCAGTGCCTCATTCTATAATATAAAACTATTGCTATTTTCTCCTGAGCCTGTTCTTCAGATTGGATAACACTTAGTGCTATGGATCATATGCAGCTTTCCCGTATATATCTTTGAGCTGTGTAAGCAGCTGTACAGTTCCCAGAAAACTTTGCCAGAAAATTCTTGGAAGCAACAATTTACTCATAAACAATGCAAGTGAGGTGCACACACCTTGCTTAAAGGGTAAGTGGTATTTTCTACCACGGCTACTGTTGGAAATTCAGTGGTGGCAGCCAGTTTGAGTTAGATGTGCTTAGAGAGTGGCAGTGTAATGCCCAACTCCTGAGGTTGCCTTATTTTTTTCCAGATGCATTGATGCTTAATCCACAGTCAATTTCCTAAAGTGGGGCAATGGTCTTGACATGATTGTTTACAGTCAATGGTTTCTTCAGACTGTTTCTCTCATTTGAAGGCCAAAGCTGTATACATCTACTCACCCATGCCTCTCAACTTGTTTGTTGCTCTCAGGTAAACTGGAAGTTGTGTTCTCATTGCCAGTGTTGAAGGAAGACTCACTATTGCAGTACAATGAATTGTTGTTTTGTAGATTGTTTTATATGAATTGTTGTTTTTACATTGTTTTTAGGCATTGAATTTTTGCCTATTTATTGCAAGCCGCTTTGAGTCTCCTCGGGGAGGAAGGCGGGGTAAAAGTGATGTAGATAAATAAAATAAATAAGCAATCTGGTGTACTTCTCAATGCAGGTGAGGGGCAGGGGAAAACCAAGTAGATGAGGTTCCCTTGTCCCTTATTTCACCCGGGAACCTAGGAGAGGAGGGAAGAGCACAATCTTCTCTTTTGTCTCAGGCAGTAGAATATCTCAGCCTTGGGAGTGACTAAACTGATAGCCTTCTTATAGTGAAAGATAGTGACCTGTGGAGCTGCTGTCATGCAATTACAAAACGGCTGGACTCCATTACTCGGCACTCCATCTGCATTACTGAAGATGTACAGAAAACAGATCTTCAAAGGATGGGAACACTCTTCACACTATGCGGCATTCTTTTTGGAGTGTGAGAGAATAGGGAGCGAGATAACCCTGGTTACATTTTTCTTGTATTAGAAGAAAAAGTTCATTGCCTAGATTTCCTTATCTGGGTCAAGTGCAGAAAGGAGGACTTCTGACCTCTGTTTCACTTCTCTCACTGTCACTGCTTTCATCTTGCAGCAAAGGATGCTGAAAGATGTCTCTGATCTGCTCCTCCCCATGCCCACAGACCACCCAAGCTTTCTCTGGGGCACATCATTGTCTCCTGTATGTATCTTCCCACGGTCTAAAGAACTTGAACACTCCTTTATCGCCTTCCTTCCTCTTTGAATTAGTGCCGTCGGGGTGTACTTAAGCCTTATATAGCAATCTATATTGGCTTTCATTCACAAAAATCAGTCAACACCTCCTGCTCCCCTCTTGCTTGTAGTTTCACAACTCCTCTATGGCATCGGTCACTCTGGCTATTTTTTTTTCCGTGTCAGGAGCGACTTGAGAAACTGCAAGTTGCTTCTGGAGTGAGAGAATTGGCTGTCTACAAGGACGTTGCCCAGGGGACGCCCGGATGTTTTGATGTTTTACCATCCTTGTGGGAGGCTTCTCTCATGTCCCCGCATGGAGCTGGAGCTGATAGTCGGAGCTCATCCGCGCTCTCCCCTGGCTATTTACCAAGAGCATCTTATGAAATACAGTAGAGTCTCACTTATCAAGCTAAAGGGGCCGACAGAAGCTTGGATAAGCGAATATCTTGGATAATAAGAAGGCATTAAGGAAAAGCCTATTACACATCAAATTAGGTTATGATTTTACAAATGAAGCACCCAAACATCATGTTATACAACAAATTTGACAGAATAAGTAGTTCAGTACGCAGTAATGCTATGTAGTAATTACTGTATTTACGAATTTGGCACCAAAATATCATGATACATTGAAAACATTGACTACAAAAATGGCTTGGATTATCCAGAGGCTTGGATAAGCAAGACTTGGATAAGTGAGACTCTACTGTAACTTTCAATATTCAGATCCCCGGTTCAGACTCAAGGATGGGATAATTTGTTGGAAGGAAATCACCAAAAGGTAATAATAATAATAATAATAATAATAATAATAATAATAATAATAATAATAACAACAACAACAACAACAACAACAACAACTATATTCTTATACCCCGCCCCATCTCCCCGGAGGGACCCAGGGCGGCTTACATGGGGCAATGCCCGGACGCAACAGTACAAAATCAAAGCAAAAACAATAAACAAATCAGCCAACCAAAAAACATCAACATGGGAAAACAGTCATAAAAAGTCAATACACAGAATAATGTTAAAAACATGAGTTGGATCAAAAGATCTGGGCCAAGGTGCAGAAAAAATATCAAGTCATCAGGGAGGGGTAATTACACCGCAGGTGTAGTAATTAAAGTGCTAAGTGTAATCCTAAGAAAGCATACCTGAGTGTCTATTGCTCAGTAGGCAAGTAAGGTAGTTGTTCACTAGTGAGTAAATAAGGCTGCCATCCTTTGTATACATATTTGGAGGTATGAAATTGAACATGCTGTCTGCAAAATGTCTTTTCACAGTCAATTAGATAAATACAGAGAAGATAACTTTGTCAGTGGTCACTATTCATGGTTGCTTCCAATACACAGTAGATAATGGAGCCAACTTGTGTTACTGAGAAGTGCAAGTTGTTAAGGAACATGAGCAAGAACAAGGTTGCAATCCTAGAATCATAGAATAGTAGAGTTGGAAGAAACCTCATGGGCCATCCAGTCCAACCCCCTGCCAAGAAGCAGGAAATTGCATTCAAAGCACCCCGGACAGATGGCCAGCCAGCCTCTGCTTAAAAGCCTCCACCACACTCCGGGGCAGAGAGTTCCCCTGCCAAACAGCTCTCACAGTGAGGAAGTTCTTCTTCACGTTGGGCTTGTGGGGAATCCTAGTAGCACCTGGATAGCCATTGTTGGGGAAAGGATACTAGATAAGATAGTAGATAAGATGTTGTGTGATCTAACAGAGCTTCTGTTATGTTTCTGAGTTAACCTCAGAAAAAACTGGAACTCAAGGAAAAGATGGTCTGGCTCCCCTCCTTTCTCATCAACTACCATCCATCCATTTAAAAGGTGACAGAGAAGTTTTGGCCTTCCACCAATCCTAGCCAATAGAACTAGTTAAGGAGGGTGTTGGGATTTGTAGTCCAAAACATCTGGGATGTCACCATTCCCCACTCCAGAGTTACAAAGATACAGAGGGCTAACTATAGTGCTGAATGATAGGCAGTAGTGAGATTCAAAATGAAATGTCAAATTCCTAATATGATGGTAAGTCGTTGAGAAGAGAGAGAGACATTATTTTAATAGAAAGAATACCATGAACAAAAATACCCTCAGTGCCATTTTAATTAGTAAAAGTATATGTCTCAAAGCTCATTCACATCTTCCCATGGCTGAATAGCTTTTATTTCTTTATTATTTTTATTAGTGTTCATTATCTGTGCACTTAGTACCATTGGTATTAAATTTCACAGTGGTTGTTTAGATAAATATTATAATGAACAGATCAAAGAAGAAAAAGAATGTGGCAACTCTAGATAAGAGCATTGTCCTTCAGAATTCCAGTGCCATTTTAAATTGTGTTTCTAAATGATAAACGCTTTAATTGATAGACTCTTTAATTATATAATTAGCAGATGCCCTGGGCAGAATTACAACTTTATCTATGAATATTTTGGTAGCACAGTATTTAAATTTAAGTGGATTCATTTCTGATGGCAAATAGGAATGAAAAAATGACCATGCAGATGAGGTAATGGGTCTATAACATATTCTGTCATTTGGGCTGCTAGCTACAGGAACAAAAGCAAACTTCATTAAGTTTCTCAAGATACTTTAGTTAATAACAATACTAGCAGGGCAAGCCTATGTATGCTTACACAAAAGGAACCCCATAATGCCAGATCAAACTTACTTTTGAATAAGTACATATAGGATTTCAGCCTCGAAATTAGGTTTGCAGCCCCAATCCCTGACAACACTCCCCCCAAAAGATGTTGGGTGAAGATAACCCCCAAAAGTTCAATTACTGTTCTTGGGGGCTTCAAAATATCTGGAAATCACAATCAGAAATGGCAATATTTTGCTCATTTTCAGGCTCAAATGGAATGGTGAAGACCACCACATTGATGAAAAATGTCCCCTGCCATAGTCACAGTCCCCCATCCTATTTGGATGATACTCTTTTACTAGTAAGAGTAAATACCAAGCTGAAATAGGGTTTTGTCCAAAGAGGGATGGATATGATTCTGAAGATTTGTTGGCATATTTGATTGGAAAGCACACAGACAGTATGTCTCCAGAAGTTTCTTCTGAAGCATCCTACATAAAGAAAATACGGAGGGATGGGGAGAGGAATAAGGGACAATTCCATTTATTTGACTGACAGCTCTCATTTCTATTCAGAGGGGTTTTGCCAGGACTCTCCAACCTCATTGTTCTGAGGGAATGATGTTAAAGGTAATGCATCAAAAGACAGATCCAGTCTTTCCCAAAAAGCATAAAGGTTAAGAGTTTTATGGCATCCATAAGACATGAGTACTGGGTGCTTGCCAGGAGAATGCTGGATGTTTTGTTCATTTTGGGTGATAGGTATGATGTTTGGCTTTCTGGAATACAACTTGAAATACGACCTGAGCGGCATCAGATAGCAACAGAATCATTCTGAGCTGAATAAGGACATTTTTCCGAATTGCCAGATCTGATCTAAACTAGGCTTTGTTAGTCCATGCATTGCTAGCTGCTGTGTTTCTTTTGGTTGTTGTTGCTGCTGCTTTGTGCCTTTAAGTTATTTCTGACATGTGGGGTCCCTGAGGCAAACCTATTACAGGGTTTTCTTGGCAAGATTTATTCAGATGTGCTTTTTTTGCCTTCCTCTGAAGCTGAGAAGCTTTGCCCAAAGTCACTGTGTGGGTTTCCATGGCCAACTGTACTCTCCAAGGTCTTAGTCCAACACCCAACCCAGAACCTCAAGTTTTAACAGGAGCAGTCTTCCTATTAAGTAAAGTGAGACAGTACAATAGAGTCTCACTTATCCAACATAAATGGGCAGAATGTTGGATAAGTGAATATGTTGGATAATAAGGAGACATTAAGGAAAAGCCTATTAAACATCAAATTAGGTTATGATTTTACAAATTCAGCACCAAAACATTATGTTATACAACAAATTTGACAGAAAAAGAAGTTCAATACGCAGTAATGCTATATAGTAATTACTGTATTTACGAATTTAGCACCAAAATATCATGATGTATTGAAAACATTGACTACAAAAATGCATTGGATAATCCAGAACGTTGGATAAGCGAGTGTTAGATAAGTGAGACTCTACTGTATTTTCATTACAGCACAGGTTATTTCCCTTAGCCCCCTCCCTGTACTCCATTGTTTGGTTCCAGGGGAAAATAAATTAAGATGGACTTCACATTTGCCTATCTCCTCTCTCAGCAGTATCTAAATACAGTAGAACTGTTTAAGGGGGAGAAAACGTGACTACTACTATGTTTCCCTCTCTTCCCCTTTCATGACATATACCGGGAGGGCAGAGCAGGCAGTAAGTGAGGAAATAGTGAATAAAAACACTTTTTTGCCTGAGAGGAAACCTCTCAAGGAACTTCTAGTCTTCTAGAGCAACTAGAAGTCGTGCTGGAGGACCTTGAGCAGAGGTCCCCAAACTAAGGCCCATGGGCCGGATGCGGCCCTCCAAGGCCATTTACCTGGCCCCCATCCTCAGTTTTAGACTTAGGTTTTAGACAAAGTCTGAAATGTCTTGAAAGCACACAACAATCCTAACTAATTTGACTATCTCATTGGCCAGAAGCAGGCCCACACTTCCCATTGAAATTCTGATAGGTTTATGTTGGTTACAATTGTTTTTATTTTTAAATATTGTATTGTTCATTCTCTTTTTGTTTTGTTTGGGTTTTTTTTTGCACTACAAAGAAGACATTGCAGTGTGCATAGGAATTTGTTCGTATTTTTTTTTTCAAATGATAATTCAGCCCCTCAACAGTCTGAAGGATTGCAGACTGGCCCTCTTCTTAAAAAGTTTGAGGACCCCTAGTGGTATTCTCTCTAGGACTCTCTGAGTACTCCAGCACAACTCCATTGTCAACTTCTGATAGATGTTGACTATAAAGTCGCCTTGGAGGATCTAGAGATCTTTATAGAGAACATAACAAATATGTGAATAATCAAATGTGCAAAATTTTAACCCGCAATTGTAGAGAGCCAGCTATAGTATCTTTTGTCAGAGGAGAGATCCCAGGAAAATTCTCAGCTCCTCCTCTTCCATGCAGCAGTAGTTAATGTTTGTTCTTTTTTTTCCATAGGCTTCATATGCAGGAGTGAATTCCCCACAAGGAAGATTGCTTTTATTCCAGTCAGTACTAATGATAGCCCTGTGCCAGTTCAGATTTATTTGAAGAGGCAGATTTCAGTGGGGAGCAGTTTTTTTCCCCAGTGCTATTAAAAGGCCCACTATTGAATTAGTATAACATGCAAAACAAGATGCATGTGTGTGACATACAGAGTAATCTTTTCTACTTTTAAAAATGTGATTATTCTTAAAATCAGTATTGTTGTTGGAATATTTTTAGATTCACAGTTCAGCATTTCATCCTATTACAGAGTATTTTAAGAACATTGGTTGCAGTTGCTTTTTTGCCTACCTCTTTGTATCAATAACAATGTGATCAATGCAGGCTGAAGAGCTTTTAACTGTGTGCCTGTTAGATTTGCCCTGTTAACTGTTTATAGCTGTCGTCACTTGATGTCTTCAGCACTCAACTGGCTGCTAATGAGAATCAAAAGTATCTGTCTATTTGAAGATACCCCTCTCTTATGCCCCTTCCACACAGCTGAATAAAATCCCACATTACAGTATCTGCTTTCAACTGGAATATATGGCAGTGTGGACTCAGATAACACAGTTCAAAGCAGATATTGTGGGATTTTCTGCCTTGGTATTCTGGGATACAGGGCGGTGTGGAAGGGCCCCTCAACTACGAAGTTCTGGGGACCATTTCATACTGCATACATATAGTGCTATGATTCCACTTTAACCACCTTAACTGCATTTTAAGGGATCCTTGGGTTTGTAGTTTGGTGAAATGTCTGAGAAACTCTAAATCCTTTCCTCCTAAAGTGCCAATCCCAATATTTCATAGGATGGAACCATGGCAATTAAAGTGGAAAGATAATTGTATAGTTGTCTAGTGTGAATGGAGGTCTGGTCTCAGTCTTCCCTTTCATAGTGAAATGTATTGTTTGCCCATTTAAATGACAAGCATTCGTACTGAATTTGCACCTTTATATTTAGCCTTTGCAAATTTGAGGCAAATTGGTTTCTACCTGGGTTGATGCTTTTCGGTCCCCCCTCCGCTTCCTCCTCTTCTGCAGCCCTAAGTCACAGCCTTACAATTCGCATCTGCTCTTCAGCCTGTTGTTGTGTGCCTTCAAGTCATTTCTGGGTTATGGTGACCCCAAGGAAAACCTATCTTGGCAGGATTTCATTGGCAGTATTTATTCAGTGTAGAGCTGGGGGGTTGTCTTTGCCTTCCTCTGAGACTTGGAGAGTCTGTTGTTCCATGATCTGTTCTTACTGTGGCTACTTGGTCTTTATACAGATTTCTCAAGAGACAGACAAGGTGACTTGGTGTCCCCATACCACCAAAAATATACCATAGTTTATTATGATCCACACAGTCGAAGGCTTTAGAATAGTCAATAAAGCAGAAGTAGATGTTTTTCTGAAACTCCCTGGCTTCCCTCATTATCCAGCGGATATTGGCAATTTGGTCTCTCATTCCTCTGCCTTTTCTGAACCCAGCTTGGACATCTGGCAACTCTCGCTCCATGTATTGCTGGAGTCTGCCTTGCAGGATCTTGAGCATTAACTTACTGGCATGGGAAATAAGTGCCACTGTACAGAAGTTTGAGCATTCTTTAGCATTTCCCTTTTTTGGTATGGGGATATAAATTGATTTTTTCCAATCTGATGGCCAGATCTCCCATTCTCCAATACTCCAGCCACTATGCCTTGCTACTCTCTATATTACTGCTAATGTTCATGTTAGTAACCAAGAATAGGAAGTGTAATGACAAAAAGGATGTTTTGCCCAGGGAGTAATAAGGCATCAATACATGCCATTACTTTCTAACCCATTTTAACATTTACTTTCTATATTTATTTATTTATTTATCATGTCAGAAGTGAATTGAGGATACAAGTTGTAATGTATTTGAAAACATAAACAAAGTTTTAAAAACTTGCCATTATACTAAATGTCCTTTGACCAGTAGCTGGTCACTTGGAGTGCCTCTGGTGTTGCTATAAGAAGGTCCTCTGTTGTGCATGTGGCAGGGCTCAAGCTGCATTGTAGTAGGTGGTCTGTGGTTTTCTCTTCTCCACTTTGTAACCTCATTTCTTAAGGCTGGATCTACATCTCGTAATGCCAGAGCACAGTCTGTTCAACACCTTCCAAGTCACCTAATCTACTGTGTGCCCAGGAGGAAGTCTCTCATCTGTCATCAGCCACTAATTGAGGTTCCAGGTTTTAGCCTGCCACTTTTGGACTCTTGATGGCCGAGGTGTTCCTGCGAGTATCTCTGTAGATCTTAGAAAACCATTTCTTGATTTAAGGCATTGGCATGCTGGCTAATATCGGAACAGGGGATAGGCCAGAGATATCAATGCCTTGTCCCTTTCATTTCTGCCTGCTGTTTCCATGACAGATGTCAGGTGGTGCTATGCCAGCTGAACAGTCTAATTTCTCCAGTGGTGTGGGGCATAGACATCCTGTGATAATGCAGCATGTCTTATTAAGAGCCACATCCACTGTTTTAACATGGTGAGAGGCATGTGTATTCAGCAAGAGAGTAGTAAAGCACAAGGACAGATGTCTTCACTGTGTCTGGTTGTGATCCCCAAGTTGTGCAGTCAGCATTCCTATGATATTATTTCCAGCGCCTACTTTTACTTTTGTAAATCAGAGCACAGTCCAGAAGCGACTTGCAACATTTACTTTCTATAAGCTCTTATATTTACATATCACTTGTTAGCATTCTAATAATTTCTACAAACTGATATTCAAATACAGTAGAGTCTCACTTATCCAACATAAACGGGCCGGCAGAATGTTGGATAAGCGAATATGTTGGATAATAAGGAGGCATTAAGGAAAAGCCTATTAAACATCAAATTAGGTTATGATTTTACAAATGAAGCACCCAAACATCATGTTAGACAACAAATTTGGCAGAAAACGTAGTTCAATACGCAGTAATGCTATGTAGTAATTACTGTATTTATGAATTTAGCACCAAAATATCACAATATATTGAAAACATTGACTACAAAAATATGTTGAATAATCCAGAACGTTGGATGAGCGAGTGTTGGATAAGTGAGACTCTACTGTATACCCTTTGAGCTGATGGAATTCTATGGGGGGACTCACTCTGGGTATGTTAACGATACATTTTTTACAGGTTTATTATACTGAAATCATTGTATTTCTCTTCTCCGTTCCTGAAGCCAGGTTATTAAAAAGAAAGCGGTTTTTAAGAAAGAAGTCAAAGGAGCATCTGAGGGATGGTAAAACGGATCATTTGTGAAAGATTGCTTTGCTACATCCAGAGAGGTGTAACTGAACTCCTCATTTGCACACATTGGCTTGTTAAATGGCCACCATTATCTTTTCTATTCCATATACAGAAGAGTCTCGCTTATCCAAGATAAATGGGCCGGCAGAACATTGGATAAGCGAAAATCTTGGATGATGAGGGATTAAGAAAAAAAGCCTAGTAAACATAAAATTACATTATGGTTTTACAAATTAAGCACCAAAACCATCATGTTTTATAAGAAATTGACAGAAAAAGCAGTTCAATTCACAGTAATGTTATGTAGTAATTACTGTATTTACGAATTTAGCACCAAAACATTGCAACATTTACTACAAAAAATGACTACTAAAAGGCAGACTGCCTTGGATAATACAGAACCTTGGATAAGTGAAGCTTGGATAAGTGAGACTCTACTGTATATAGGAACAAGCATAGTCGGTTGTTGATTCCACAGTCAATTGAGAGGCACAATAGTTCATATTTTCTAAACTTGGAATCATAGTCTGACCTAAGTCAAATTGACCAACCTCTAAAATGATCAGAACCGAGTCAGGCATTTTTCTGTGTTATCTAAAGCAGGTCAAAACAGATATGTTTCAGCTGGTGCGTGCCGCTAATCTTTGTACACACTAGCCGAATAGATTGTGTGTGTGTGATTTTCACTTGGATCATAGCACAGGAAGGAGAGGTAAAATATTCTCCCTGCTTGCTATAGACTGGATCCCGATGGAGTTTTTTTCCCAAAAAATAATGGCATAAGCCATACAATGCTATGTGGCTTTGGTGCCACTAATATTTTGTTTCAAGCTAAAAGTCTCCTTGAAAGGATGAGTGATGGGGAAGGATGTAAAGGAAAATAGAGATGGAATGCACAATTACACAATTTTATAAGAATATTTGCTTGACTTTCACATCTCTTTAATATTTGTTTACAATTGCTTTTGTGATGTGGCTCCTGTATCTTTTTCTTTTGTTGTGTTTTACTGGTTTAGGTACAGTGTCAAAGAAATTCGATACATTTATCTATAAAAAGCACTAAATTGCTACTTTACAAAATAGCATTTTTTTTCTCTTCTTTGATAGACAGCAAAGCAATATTAGTAATTCAGTTAGTGGATCAAATATCAATTTCTGTGCACCAAAGTTATGAAATTAGAAACCCACGCAAGGGTTTTGAATGACTAGTGTAAAAAAAAAAAAGTACAGCCAACTTTCTGCATCCATAGATTTCACCAACCATGGCTTAAAAATACCCCTCCCCCCAAAAAAAGAAATCCCCCAAACAAACCCTGATTTTGCTGTTTTATATCAAGACGCCATTTTACTACATGTGCGTATAATGGGATTTGGACATCCATGGATTTTAGTATCCATAGGAGGTCCAGAAACCAAACCCTATGGGCCCACAGTATAAGTGGAAGACTCAGAGTGACAAAGAAGTGAGGAATATTTTGTCATAATGAGATGTTTAAATAAAAATGGCATGTTACTCTTAAGAAGTGTTTACAGATCTAACACTCCTATCCAAGCTTTTGAGCTTGTTAAAGGCCAGTTTTGAAAGACATTCATTGAGAAAACAGAGCTGATGACAGAGTTGCAGGAGCAGGACATGTCCTACCATTTGGCCTCCAGTGGCCTAGGGGATAAAAGCCTTGTGACTTGAAGGTTGGGTTGCTGACCTGAAGGCTGCCAGGTTCGAATCCCACCCGGGGAGAGCACGGATGAGCTCCCTCTATCAGCTCCAGCTCCATGCGGGGACATGAGAGAAACCTCCCACAAGGATGGTAAAATATCAAAACATCCGGGCGTCCCCTGGGCAACATCCTTGCAGATGGCCAATTCTCTCACTCTAAAAGCAACTCTGGTTGCTCCTGACACGAAAAAAAAACCATTTGGCAAACCACCAAAGGTGGCAGATCTTGGAAACCACCACCTCCTTATTGGAGGACACACCTGTATGTGTGTTGCATGGCCTGACTCTGAATACTTGAATCAAGTCTATGGGACTTGCCAGTGGCTTTTGAACCGAAATATACACTATCCTGTAACGGTCAGGAGCAGTTCTGATTAAATTTGTGTCATCTCACTATTTCAGCTACTTTGAAAATGTCTCTTTCTTTTTTTCTACTACTACTTCTAATTTTTATTAAGCATTTACTAGGAGAGTGGAGGTGGAGGGATAATAGATTTTGGGGATAATAGATTTATTATTGGTTAGTTGCATCTTTGCAAATGTCTAATACGCCACATGGAGAAAACAAAGACGGTGGGGGTTGTTGGGAGTATGGGGAGTTATTTTACAATAAGTGTGTTAAAGCGCTGAGCTGCTGAACTTGCAGACCGAAAGGTCCCAGGTTCAAATCCCAGGAGCGGCTTGAGCGCCCGCTGTTAGCTCCAGCTCCTGCCAACCTAGCAGTTTGAAAAACATGCAAATGTGAGTAGATCAATAGGTACAGCTCCGGCGGGAAGGTAATGGTGCTCCATGCAGTCATGCCAGCCACATGACCTTGGAGGTGTCTACGGACAACGCCTGCTCTTCGGCTTAGAAATGGAGATGAGCACCAACCCCCAGAGTCAGACATGTCTGGACTTAACGTCAGGGGAAACCTTTACCTTCATCATTCTTACAACTAACTCTTCATCTCTATTTCTTCAGCACACATTTAGTAAAATATTGAAGATTCTAACATTTTTAATTTTAAGTCCATTGGCTGTATCTTCTTGTGCCTTCTCACATTATCTCATGATCTTCATATATTTTTTTTCCAGTTCTTTCCAGGAGGGAGGGCAGTCGGGCAAGTGCTGGGTAGCATGGGCCTGTGAGAGGGAGGAACTGGGAGGAGGCAAGGCAGGGATCAGGTCATCCTCAGGTTGTCCTCCTGGCATAAGGGATGTGGTTGCTTGCCCCATTCTTATGCTGGGAGGAAAATGAGACATGCAGTGACTGCCCTGATCCTCCTGCCTGGTCCTCCTCTCCCAATCTTTGGGCTGTACTCTCAGCATTATGTTGGGAGGAGTGTGAGATAGGTGATGGCTGAGAGGGCTCTTAGCCACTATGTGCCTTCCTCGGGCCATCCTCTCAGCATAACGACAGGGCTGCTCGCACCGTCCTTATGCCGGGAGGAGGACGAGATATGCAGTGACTGAGAGTGCCAGAGGGCTCTCAGCTGCTGCGTGCCATCCTCCCCTGTCCTTTTGTGCATAAGGATGGGATGGGCCACCATGTTCTTATGCCAAGAGGACACAGGGAAAATAAGGAGGGGTCTGAGGTAAGCACCCAGGGAGCCACAGCCAGCCCCTGGGCCTTAGTTTGCCCATGCCTGCTCTATAATATGCTGGACATTCTATTGCTCTGGAATATTTGTGGTGGGGTAGGAAATAGTAAACAATGATGAGGAATATTCAGAAACAAATATGCAAAATGGCAAAGCAGATAACTGCATGGAAGTCAGGGTCAGTTTTTATCCTCTCGTCCTTCTAATAGGTCCTAGGGACATGACATGGCCAAAATGAAAGGTTTTTTTTAGTCATGCTATAGAGTCGCAATGGGTTAAATCCTTGTACTGGCTGGACTGCTGACCTGAAAGTTGGGTTGCTGACCTGAAGGTTGCCGGTTCAAATCCGCAAGACAAGGTGAGCTCCCATCTGTCAGCTCTAGCTTGTGGGGACATGAGAGAAGCCTCCCAACAGGATGGTAACACATTCAGGCATCCCTTGGGCAAAGCCTCTGTAGACAGCCAGTTCTCTCCTACCAGAAGTGACTTGCAGTATGTTTTCAAGTCGCTTCTGACATGATAAAAAAATGAAAGTGATATGATGGCATTCACTATTTTGGCTTCGTGTCAGGAGCAACCTGAGTCACTTCTGGTGTGAGAGAATTGGCCATCTGCAAGGACGTTGCCCAGGGGACGCCCAGATGTTTTTTGATGTTTTTACCATCCTTGTGGCAGGCTTCTCTCATGTCCCCGCATGGAGCTGGAGCTGATAGAGGGAGTTCATCCGCGCTCTCCACAGGTGGGATTCGAACCTGGCAGCCTTCAGGTCAGCAACCCAACCTTCAAGTTACAAGGCTTTAATCCACTATGCCACTGGGGGTTCCACACTATTTTGGCTGAAAAGTAACTGTTTAGGAAAAGGTTTACTGTTGTGGGGTGTGTGATGTGGGACAATAACTGAACTCTTCTAGAAAGGAAAAAAGGAAAACAATACAGTCTTGTTAGTCAGGAATTTTGGATATGACATTTGTTTAATGGTTGACTTATAAATCCTATGGTAAGGAAATGATACTTGTTCAGGCCTTGGTGGTGGGGTTATGTGTTTGTAAAATGTTCATTGTTTTTGTGTTTTGTTTCACTGTAAGTAAATAAAAATTAATTATATTTAAATAACTGAACTCTTCTGCTATTTTAACTGAGGTAGCATTTAGATCATGAAAATTGGCTGGGATTATGTTTCTTGCACATTGCTATGAATAGGAGCCTGCTGTGGGGAGTTACTTGCAAGTTGGCATGTATAAGTGCCTGCTGTCAATAATTATCAATAATTTCTCAAAACAGTAACCAAAGCAATTGTGATAACGCCCACACTTTAATCCACACTTTAAAGGAGGTATCCATGGTCTTTTGAGAGGAAAGTCCCTTTCAACTTCAGCTTTAAATCTAGAGCACATTCACTTCCCCTATTGATAGGGAAGCCATTAGTTGCCACCATCCCACCACTATCATTGGAGCTGAGTTTTATTCAACATACTACTGCCACAATGTTGCTGTTGGTGACAGACTGATGCTGATTTGGGGAAAAGGAGAGAGTACACAACCTCCAGTTTCATGAAAATGTCAAGCAGGAGCACTAATCGACTGCAAAGATAGCTCACTGGTCGCTCAGAACAGAGCTATGCCCTCTCCAGCTTCCCCATCATAATCTTTCATAGAAAGATCTGCTGCTTAATCATCTGCAAGCCTATATGTTCACATCACAAACTTGCAACATCTAGGCAGGATTGTGCTGTTGTTTCTTTCTGTTCGGCCATGGCCCAGTGCTTCATCCTCTCTCTGCCTGCTAGATTTGCAAAGCTTTGCTCCAAATCTCGTCTTCTTGATGCTTTCCATGTAAATAATTATGTTGGTGATGGTGATGGTGATGATGCCTAAGAAAGGCATCTGAGAAGCCCTTACCACTTGTTAGTCATAGCATAAATAATAACGTACAGTATGACCTCTGTATCCACAGGACTGATGCATGCAGTTTCATTTATTCATGTCCAACAAAATGCATCCACTCAAAGCCTTGTGAATATGGATGTCATGTTGTATTTGCTCTTGCTGCCTTGGGGATTCCAGCATCTTGGCTAACCTTTGCTAAGAACAGTGCTCTGGTTTCATCCACTCCAGAAATTATCTGCAGAGAATCCATTTTAAAAGCCACCAACAAACCAACGAACCAGATGCAAATGTTATTTAAACAAAAAATGTTTCACCCGAAGAGATACCAGGGCTATTTGCATCTCCGACATCTGAATGTAAAAACAAAATCCCATGGGCCATAATGTACATTGGGTTTTTAAAATAGCTTTTGTGTCCCTTCTGATATCACATTAACAATGTTTACAATGTGTACAAAAATAGCTAGGGACACTGGCCACATTAATCAGATGCTTCCTGAATTTAGGTCCATTGTGCTCATTTCAAAGCCCTCACAGTTTTTTTTTTCCATGGGCTATATTACATTTAGCTATGGGGCTATCTCCAATATCACCTAAGCCACCTTCTACTCATTCAACAGGACTTTGCCCTGCTCTTACAAAAGAAAGTCATTAAATATTATTTGTGTTTATAAAAAATGCTTTCCTGGCAGTTTCCCACTGGGTGAGTGGCAGGAAAGGAGCAATGTCACGATAAATCGTAAGGCAAAGATGCTGTCCTGCTGTAATTGTGATTTGCCTACCTGACTCATGCAATAAACCCCTAAGTCTACACAGCCCTGTCCAACCTAACCAATGGTGGAGAAAGCTGGAAGTTGAAGTTCAGGAACACTGAGTGGGCCACAGGATTTCTACCCCTGTTATAACAGAAAGAGGTTGGGACTGAGAATATCAATAATGTATTTGTTAGGAGGCCCGGTGGTGAAGTGCGTTAAAGCACTGAGCTAGAGACCAAAAGGTCCCAGGTTCAACCCCCAGGAGCGGCGGGAGCGGTCGCTGTTAGCTCCAGCTCCGATCAACCTAGCAGTTCGAAAACATGCCAATGCGAGTAGATCAATAGGTACCGCTCCAGTGGGAAGGTAATGGCGCTCATGCGGTCATGCTGACCACATGACCTTGGAGGTGTCTACGGACAATGCTGGCTCTTCGGCTTAGAAATGGAAATGAGCACCAACCCCCAGAGTCAGACATGACTGGACTTAATGTCAGGGGAAACCTTTACCTTACCTTATTTGTTCAGGAGGATGCACTTGTATTTTGGGAGTTTCTTGAACTATAAGATCAGTCAGTCTTACTCAATCTTGCTAATGTTGAGAGGTCACAGGCTGCAGTCCAACAGTACTGAAGAACCACATGGTCCCCAACTTGCTTTAGCTATTGACCCAGGATCTAATGTCAAAACACAAGCCAAAGACACACTTACTATAATTTTCTGCTCATTCTCACAGTAGTCCAAGTGGCTTTATTTTTCTCTCTCGCAGAAGTGAATGGCTTCCTGGCAAGCTTTTGGATTTGAATCAAACTCGACTGTGAAAAGAAACAACTTAGTGGCATTTTTAGTTATGCCTTGGCAATCTTTCCTAGGGAGTGGCATGTGAAGAATGGAAGCAAGCAGAAACTTGCAATATGCTGGATATGTTTTCTTTTCTTCTTGGTCCTGCTAGAATCCAGTTGCATGTCCCACAACTAATAAGACCACAACACATGAGAAATTGACAACGTGGAAAAGGTATAAGCCCTTTGTGGCTGTGCCCTTTGGAAGCAGTCTTGAGACCAGCTACATGGACTGAAGTTGGAACATATGAGGAATATTTAGTTAAAGAAAGAGGGCAATGGACATTTAAAGGCAGAGAAGGATTAGGGATAAAAGATTGGTTCAGTTTCTACCAACTGCATAATAGATTTAGGAAGGATGCGGGGGTAGATTTGCATCCAAAAAATCTGAGTTAGAACGTATCTTTGAGGTTTACTCTCAAGGCTCTATAAATTTATTTTAGACTATAATTTAGCAGACAATCAAATAAAAACTGTTATGATTTCTTGGGCCAAAGACTTTGGTAGAAACATAGATCTGGAAGATTGGGAACATTTTTGGAAAAAGGGGTTTAAATTCTCTCTGGCCGGCTCAATTAGAGAAAATATGTTAAAAATGTTTTATAGAACATACATAACTCCAGAGCTTCTGGAGAAAATAGAGAAAACAGAAAGAGGGGCCTGTTGGAGATGCAAGAATGTGAAAGGAATCTTTTTCCACGTATGGTGGACCTGTAATACAGTTCAAGAATTCTGGATAAAAATGGTGAAAGAAACAAACAATATGAATACCAAAAAGGTCAAGAAAAACCTGGAAATGTGTTTATTAAGTTTATTTAGAAGGCGTATTAGTGCAGGAGACGAAGAAATTTGCCAATATTGTTTTGTTGCAGCAAGACTAATAATAGCTAAAACATGGAAGGGGGAAGAAGAGCTAGGTATTAAAGACTGGAGAGATAAACTGGGGGAATATATCCAAATGGCCAAGCTGACAAATGGTAATAGAGGAGGAAATAATGAGGATATTGTAAACAAATGGAGGCTGGCACTTGGGTATCTGGAAAAGAAGACAAAGGTAAATTTGATAACTGCCATAAAGGGGATTTAGCGAAAGTAGATACATGGGTAGTTGATGGTTAGTTACGTGATACTTACTGAGGGGTATCAGAGGTCTAGGAGGTTGGGTTCACGGGTGAGGGATTAGGGGGACAAGGATAAGTTACGGTATAACAACGGTACAGCCACTCTGTGAATATCCATTAGTTTAACGAATGCTGGCTGTACACTACAGTGTAAACCTTTATATCTTTCTGTATTTTTTATTCTTTTTTTGTATGTGTCTATTTTATTTTACTTCTTTTTTTCGCTTTCATGATTGTCTGTTATATTTTCTAAAATAATAATAATTTAAAAAAAAAGAAATTCACATGATGAAGGAGTAGAGGCTGGAAATCTCTCTGTCATTCTTATGGGGGCACTAGTGTCCTGGTTTATGATTCATATCGACTTGTGAGAATTGTGTTGTTGTTGTTGTTGTTT
Source organism: Anolis carolinensis (assembly GCF_035594765.1). Taxonomy (NCBI): domain Eukaryota; kingdom Metazoa; phylum Chordata; class Lepidosauria; order Squamata; family Anolidae; genus Anolis; species Anolis carolinensis. The sequence goes on from NC_085841.1 coordinate 216,747,451, forward strand.
TTTTTTACAGTGAGTATTAGACAACTGTCTGTGCATCTCCCTAGTTACTTACAAATATTGCTTTCTGGGTTGCAATTCCCATAATCTTCAACAGCATGCTAATGCTGTCAGCTGTATTCTGGGGGCATTCTTGGAATCGTAGTCCCATTTATTCTAACCTTTTTGACTAGCTTGCATATTTTCCCCATTCAAAATTGTCTAAATAGATAATGTTTCACAGTGCCAGTACAACACATCTATTTTATAGATATGCAACAGTTGCCCTCCTTCACAATACTCATACTGTATTACAATCCTCCCAACACCAGGTTTTGAATTCCTTTTCCCCAAGGTCAGACAGGATTCTCCGGCCACTGAGCATGCTTATGCCTCATTGAGCTGCCTTGAGGGTTGGCTGGTTTCTAGATAGATATTTCTTCGTACTTGTGAAAAGTCTGGGTTTCCCTTAGTCTGATACATCCCTATTGTGTGTGTGCCTGGAGTGTGTGTAGTGAAGTATGCATGTGCTGTATTGGCTACAGAAGTGACTACACAAGAACATTGTGGGTGTGGGTGAGTACCTCTGCGAATGTAAATATATTAATCTATGGGACATTGCCTTCAAGGTTTCCGTTAAGATAAGGAAAGAGTGGATAAAATAAGGGCCTTAAAATGTTTATAATGCCGAAATTGCTATATCAATTCCAAACACTACCAAATACAGTAGAAATAGGGATGATAAAGATATGAGATAGAAGAATTAAGAAATAGGCAGTTGGAGAAAAAAGGTCCAGAATAAGAAATTAATTGTTAAATTCAAAAGAGGAAGGAGGAGACTGGGGAATACCAAGTTTAGAAGCATACTGTGATGTGTTTCAAATTTAAAGATTGTTAGAAATACTAAGAAAAATAGGAAAATATGGAGAAAATAATAAATAATATTATAAATAATATGTAAGGAATGGAATAGGAGAGAGGAAATGGAATGTAAGGGATCGTTTAAAGGAACAATAAGAGTGTGGAAAAAAGAAAGAAGAAATTAAGTCCAGACAATGAGAATAAGTTGGCAACAATATGGCAGATTAATCACAACAATGATGTAAATTTAGGTAGAGCACTGAGATTAATCAAAAGTAGAGGAAAAAGATTAGTTGAGGACTTGTATACAGAAGATGGAAATCTTGTAGAGCAAAAAGAAATTCAGAACTCAATAGGAGCAGGAAACTAGATCCAAAGTTGGACTATAAGACAAAATGTTTATAGGTGGAGGGAGAGAATCAGGGAACAAAACAGTCCATTTGAGAAAGTGATAAGGAAATGTCTGAGAGATGAGAAAAAGGTGGGAGGAGACTTGTATGAACAAATTATAATGGCAAAAGAAGAAATAATAGAGGAGATACTTCAAATGTAGAGAATGAGCATGAAAATTGAGAGGGAAGACACCCAAAAGAAAATAAATAATATAGCAAAAGAAAAAAATATAATGTACTAACGGAAGTAAGAAGGAAAATGCTACAAAAATGAAATAGGACTCCTGCACAACTTTCATGTTTTATACCAGGGTAAATGACAGGTGTTGGCATGATTGTAAACGAAGAGTTGTGTTTAATCACATGATATGGGAATGTGATTGAGTATAGGCATACCGGAGAATGATTAAAGGAGAAAGTAATAAAATGTTAAATCTTCAAATAATAATAGCCAACAGAAATGTATTACATGCTAGGATACCAGGAGTTTATAATGTACGAAAGGAAATAGTGGTAGACAAATTAATAGCGTGTGCACAAATTGTTTTAGTGAAGGGTTGGAAAGATAAAACAAAATTGACTCTGACAAATTGGTATAATTATATAGTTAATATGTTAAATGTGGAAATAACAAATTGTAAATTGAACAATATAAATGAAATAGAAAATATTATAATAATTAAGAGTATGTGGGATTCAGTTAGGAATTGCTTGGAGAATGTATTAAGATGTGGAGTGGCAAAATTGAGATTATGACAGATATTTCAAAAGTAATTTCTGTAGTTCACTGTACAAAGATTATGTCCAAGGGGAAAGGTCAGAGGGTGGGAGTGGGGTAAAACAATAAAATGTTTATTTTAAAAAAGGTTAAGATAACCTAACCTTTTGTAATGTTGTCTGGCATGCTCATAAATTGTTTCATGGCTACTGTCAAACTCCAGAGCAGGACCCCCTGTGACTTGAAACACCACATCAGCTTGGTAAAATCAGCAAGCAGTTTATTGTAGAATATATAGAGACAAAGCAATAAAATAGTAAAAAAAAAATAAATCCAAAATTTAAGATAATCCATAAACTTCAGAAGAAAACCAGGTCCATTAGTACATAGAAATTCATGAAGCAAGGCACATGAAAACAAGAAACCAAAACAGCAGAAACTCTTGGCAAAAAGCTTAAACTTGCCAACAGCATGATACATGGAACATGGAGCACTTGAAAATGAAACCAGCATGAATCAAAGACATTGACTCTAGTGAGTCACTAGTCTCCCATGAATCATTATAAAGTCTTTCGAAAGGCCCAAAACTAACAGGAAAGCATTATTTCTCACTCTCCCACTTAGATAACAGGTTGTGATCTTTCCTTTGCTGTAAACAAGGAGAACGCCTGAGATTCTGACAGTTCTGCCTCTGTTAACTAAAACTTTGTTTTCTGTCCAAGGTTTCACTATCATCTCCCTCAGCACCTGGTAAAGCAATTTCAGCATCATTTTCAGGCTGCTGCTCTGGGAAAATCAGTGAAAGGTCTTTCCCAGAAATGCAACTTTGCTCAGGCCTCTCTTCTGAACTTAACTCCGGCCCGAGCCCATCATCAAGACCATCATCAAGACCATGCATATCAACATGCACATCATTCCCATCATGAACATCATCCTGATCATCATTCCTATCATGAGCATCAGACACAATCACAGGCTGAACAGGCTGACATACAACTGCTACTTAGCCCTATTATTTATTTATTATTTTATTTACAGTATTTATATTCCGCCCTTCTCACCCCGAAGGGGACTCAGGGCAGATCACATTGTATACATATAAGGCAAACATTCAATGCTATATACATAGGACAGGACAGAGACAGATGCAGAGGCTATTTAACCTTCTCCTGAGGGGATGTTCGATTCTGGCCACAGGGGGGAGCAGCTGCTTCATCATCCATTGTGATGGCACTTCCTCATTCCAACATCGTAAATTAGTTAAATTTGCCTCCCCACTTTATAAGTGGTACTTTATTTCCTAGTTGATAGATGCAACTTTCTTTCGGGTTACTAGGTCAGCAACGAGCAGGGGCTATTTTTTATTTTTTTATTTTTAATTGACGGGTGCTCACCCCGCCACGGGCTGGCCTCAAACTTATGACCTCATGGTCAGAGTGATTTATTGCAGCAGGCTGCTCACCAGCCTGTGCCACAGCCCAGCCCCTATTGGAGTTTGGCGTTATAATTAGCCCTCCATATTTGCTGGGGCTAGGGGCACAGACAACCATAACAGTGAGAAAATGCAAAAAATTGCTAATTGCTTTATGTGAGAGAACACCTCTCTGGTGACATCACACGGGGGACTTGCTCCCTCAGTGCCATTTTGCCAACTTCTGTGGCCAAACAACAGGGATAAAGGGTGACCCTGTCACCCTGTCATGGCAATGCTTCCCTCATCACATGTGGGAACCATTTCCGAAGCAGTGAGGATCTGTACTGGCTCCCATGCTGTGAGGGAAGCGTCATAGTATGCTTTCACTCCAGTTGAGGGTGGGGCCTCCACCAGAAGTCCAGCAACGTCATGTGATGGGCAACATGCTCATCCATCACTGGACTGACAGGGAAGCATCCTAGAATGCTAAAAAAGCCCCATGTGATAAGGTCATAAGTGCTTTTAGGTCCTCCAGCATGACTGCTGAAATCTGACCATTGAATTTCATTGGATGACACAGAAAATCCTAGGGAGTTCTCTGTTTAAAACTCTGTGGAGACTTAGTGGATGTTGACCATAGAGTTCTCCTGGAGGACCGAGAAATTTCTAGAGAGAACAGTTTAATAGAATTGGTGAATAAATACATACACAAAAGTTGAACACAGAATTGTGGAGGGCTGGAACTCATCACATTAAGGCTGGCTGGCATTTGACATGCATTGTGTGGAATCTGGCAAGGCCTGGTGGGGAAGTCACCCATGTTGCCGCCGCTGCCTTCTGCAACAGTTCCACTTCACTTGGGGCACAGAGCCTCACCAGAAGTAGATCGACATAATGTGATGAGAGCTGGTGGACTCCATTCCTCAAGTGAAGTGAAAGTGTCATAGGATGGGCAATGTTGCCCATCTGATGAGGTCATAGTTAAGATCAATAGATAAAGATTTCTTCACGATTAAATTTTCCCCAGTTCTGTGAATATGTGAAAGAGGACAAGACTACCTCTACTAAGTTAAGGTGATATTTTTAATGCTTGAGGGAACTCATTGTGTGTTTCTGCTACTCTCTGACTTGAAAATGCCTAGGGCACGATATAAATTGTTCCATTTGGTACCTGAAACCAGCAACTGGAAAGGCAAATCTCTAGTTTTTTTCATTAATACATAATCTAGCTTCATTTTTATGTGAAAACAACTGAGAAGATCTCAAGGTTAGAAGAAAGGTTACATTCATAATAGAAATATCTTTCAAAGGTAGTTATTGGAATCCGCATTTTATTTTAACTTCTTTATTTTAAAACAATGATACTCGGCCTTTCTCCATTGTGGGGAAGGAGGCTCAAAGCTGCTAAAATTAGAAATCATACATTTAATAATAAATGAAATTAAAAATACGCTTATCGTTTAAAACAAAGCTCACTGATATTAAACCATAAAGCAATGACAGATGATAAACCTACTGGAGGAATCAAAATATTTAAAATAGTCAAAAGGCAAGAAACATATTCAATCAGCCTGCTTAAAGCTACATATTGAATAGCTTTCAAAAAAGAAAGGTCTTCATCAGCTTTCATAAGACTTTTAAATGAGGAACTGATCAAGGTCTTTCTGTTGTAAACTTTGTTCTGTAAATGAAGAACTGACTTTAAAGTGTCAGTTGGTTCTAAAAAGTAATACTGTACTTATTTGGATAACGGATATACTGGAACTTGTGTTATTTCTATTGATGTTATCTTACCGAGTTTATTGAAAGTAAGCCACCCAGCTACATGATGAGATATTGATAAACCAACAGGGGAGTTGAATTTCAGTCTTGTTTGAGAAGATGGGGGGAGGGGGGCTGGCTGCAGTGAAGGTAATGGTCATGAAGGGAATGCTTATTCTAGGATTTTCTGAAGGGGAAGCATGGTTGGTGAGAACAAGAGAGAGGGCCTTCTCAGTAGTGGCCCCATGGCTCTCGAACACCCTCTTCAGAGAGATTAGACAGGCCCCCACACTATTAACCTTCAGGAAAGAGCTGAAAACAGGGCTGTGGCCGGGCTGTGGCACAGCTGGCTAGTAACCAGCTGCAATAAATCACTTCTGACCAAGAGGTCATGAGTTCGAAGCCCAGGTCGGGTAAAGCCCCCGACCATTAAATAGCCTGGCTTGCTGTTGATCTATGCAGCCTGAAAGACAGTTGCATCTGTCAAGTAGGAAATTTAGGTACGCTTTATGCAGGAGGTTAATTTAACTAATTTACAACACCATAAAACTGCCAGTAACATGCCAGAAAAGAATGAGGAAGTACAGTCACTAGTAGACGGTGAAGCAACAGCTCCCCCTGTGGCCAGAATTGTGAAGCTGGAAATGTTAAATGCCCCTGTGTATGTCTATACAGTATGTTGTTTGTCTGATGGCATTGAATGTTTGCCATATATGTTCATTGTAATCTGTCGAGTCCTCTTCAGGGCGGAATATAAATACTGCAAACAAACAAACAAACAAATAAATAAATAAAACTTGGTTATGGAATCAGGCCTTTGAAAACGGCTAAAAGGTTTAACATCGAGCATTGAATGGAAGAACACAATGATAAATCTTAAATGGGTTCAAACTAGGATAGTGGTTGGGAGGTTTTTAAGGGCAACACAGTGTAAGTATTGCGTATTTATTATGTATTTTATCTTATTTCATGTACAATGTCCTTGTCTATTATCGTTGATAATTTTTTTGTAATTGGCTACCGTTGGTTGTGTATTTAATTTGAAATATTTATTTGTTTTATTATGTAGTCTGTGATTTTATATTGTTGTGAGCCGCTCTGAGTCCCTGCGGGGAGAGGGAGCAGGGTACAAATAAATTTTAATTAATTAATTAAAATGGGTGCATCTACACTGTACTCTGAGACCACTTTAACTGGCAAGGCTCAATGCTATGGAATCCTAGTATGTATAGTTTGGTGAGGCACCAGCCCTCTTTGGTAGAGAAGACTAAAGACCTTCTTAAGACTACAACTCCTATGATTCTATAATATTGAGCTATGGCAATATTGAGCCCCGGTGGCGAAGTGCGTTAAAGCACTGAGCTGGAGACCAAAAGGTCCCAGGTTAGCTCGAGCTCCTGCCAACCTAGCAGTTCGAAAACATGCCATTGTGAGTAGATCAATAGTTACCGCTCCGGTGGGAAGGTAACGGCGCTCCATGCAGTCATGCCGCCCACATGACCTTAGAGGTGTCTACGGACAACGCCGGCTCTTTGGCTTAGAAATGGAGATGAGCACCAACCCCCTAAGTCCAGTCATGACTGGACTTAATGTCAGGGGAAACCTTTACCTTTTTATGGCAGTTGAAGTGATAGCAAACAGCACTAATTCTACATTAAATAACCAATGAGCCAAATGGCTGTGGGGTTGAACTTGCAATGCAACTTTCTTGAACTCGCCCTCTACGGTGGAACAGAACCACTGTAACAATACCTCCTACTCTCAACTGATGGCAACAGTTGAGTGAGATACAATAGTCCATTGAAGTTGCTAGAGATCCAGGAGAACAACAGAACAACATTCTCCCTGTCTTTCACCCAAAATAGGTCACTGGTCAGGTCAGCCAAGTCAAGCATTGGATCAAAGCACAAGAATACTCAAAGCAAGCTAAGCATTTGACACTTCAGTCCTGCTTCATACCTTTTAAGGCGTCAGAACCAACTACATATATATTTAAGGCTGTATAGTTCTTTGGAAAATAGTTATTTCTGTGAACTTCTAACACCTTAATTGGCCCTCATTTATGAAATGCCCATTCACTTCCCTCACAATGACTCGAGATGTTCTCTTTTGTTCAATGCTAGCACTGTCTTTGAGTTGTGCAACTCTTATTTCTCCCTTACCTCAACTGTTGCTATTATCTCCTTACTCTTCTGATTCAATTTGTTGTAAAGGAATGGTTTGTGGTGAGAACAAGAAGTGAGGCTCCATGTGTTTATGGCTATTTGACAGAAAGAAAGAGGGAATGTTATTTATGTGTATCTTATCTGGAAGACAGAGGAAGGAAAACCCTGTTCACTGCCATTTCTAGCTATGGTCAACACTGGCTCATGACTCACAACATGCTGCCTGAAGGCATCATGCTTTACATTGTTTGAACAAAGCTTTTCCTTCAAACTATTGGGACTTAGAGAACCTGCTCACTTTTTTGTAGAAGTGTAACAGTGCTGCTTTATTCTCAGTGTTAATATTTAATTCAGAACCCTCACCCGAACTGGGTAGTCTGAGGACTAAATAAGGAATTTGGTAGCTGAACTGTTTCTTTTTCCCCAGAAATGGTCCCACTTGAAATTTTGTTTGTGGAAAAGATAATTATTTTAAAATTTCACCCTGTTTGTTTTGACAGCAATCATTGCTTAAGCATGAAACTATAATTAGGCATAGCATCCAATACAAACAATAGAAGAAACTTGCAGAACGTATTTCATTTCAAAAGAAGGCACAGATTAGACACGCTGGCTGGACTCAAAACATACTTCTGAAAGAGCCAAAATTTCAGTTCATTCTATGAAGATTGGCTCATGGCTACTATGAGGCCTTGAGAAGATTATTGTCCTCAGTGTCCCCTTCTGCATTTTGGTTGATCAGAGGACACACTTATGGAGATTCCTCAGATTTGTTTGGTCATCCTAGATCAGAAGATGTCCAAGTGTGGTGCACCGTCTGCATGTGCTCAAATCCAAGAGTTCTCTTCAATTATTTAACTTCAAAATGGGTATATAGAAAAGTACGTAGAATTCTCTGTTAGAGACAACCAATGCCCTCTCCTGAACTATATTTCCCAAGAAATAGGTTGAGGATTAAACCAAAGTTCCATGGGAACTGAAAGGAGTTTCAATAGAATTGTCTACAGCAAAGAGTTCCAAGTAACTCATTTAAACCATACATCTCAGAGTTCCTTAGGATGGAGTCGTGTCAAGCTGAAGATGTGATAAATCCAAGAAGGGAAATAACACTTCTTTTAAACATGGCTTCATTATCAAGACTATGTGCACTCCCTACTGAATTCACTAGGCCTAGTATGCATATGCACCAGAATGATGTGATGACATGTTGGAAGAATTTTGAAACGAAATGGCTTTCCCATTCGGTCTGCTGCTATTGTTCCACCAGTGCTATGGATTCAACCATGCATGACTTAAAATATTACAGAATATTTTACAAAACCATCCGGAAAAGCAAAGCTTATATAAAGGACATTTTACTACACCACTGTATATCTTGGCACAAGTTGGTATCCACAGTGTGTGTGTGTGTGTGTGTGTCCTGGGCCAAATTTCAGCAGATATCAAGGCCCCACTGTATTCCATTTCCTAGATTAGCCATATGTCCTACTTTACAAAGGATAGTTCTCTATTTGAAGAAATTTCACAGGCTTTTTATATGTGCTATCTTTTTACTTCTTTTATCATAGTAATAATAATAATAATAATAATAATAATAATAATAATAATAATAATAATAATAATAATAAACTTTATTTATACCCCGCCACCATCTCCCCAATGGGGACTCGGGGCGGCTTACATGGGGCCATGCCCAGAACAATACAATATAACAAAATATAAATAGAACAACAAATCATAACACATTGAACAATACAATAAATGATAATATACACTACATTACGCAAAATCAGAAGAACAATAAAACAAATAATGAAGATACTGGTGATTTTTGATTAATTCTTAAAAAAGAAATAGGAACAAAAATATCAACCATCTGCTATCATCAAATGTAATAGGTGCAGCAATTCACACTATTGAAAGGATCACATTTTAGGAGCTATGAAAGAAGAGGAACCTATGGGGAGGAGAAAAGAAAGAATGGTAGCCCCATTTCTGAACCAAATGCATGGGACAGGATTCAGATTTAAATTTTAAAATGCTGAGCACTCAAAGTTTGCTGCCTGGATGACTGGATATATGCATTTTGTTTTCTCTGACATGCAAATGCTTTGGTTTAATAAGAAATATTTTCATCCTAACTATGAATACATTTTGGAATTTTGGCAATGGGGAGTATCAGAGGGGTTGCCAAAGACCACCAGAAAACATATATTTCTGATGGTCTTAGGAACCCCTTTGGCAGAGAAGGCTGAAGATCTCTTCGCCTGTCCTCTTCTTTTTTGGAAACAGATGATAAATCCTCCTGCCAAAAGCCCAATTTGTCTAATTCTATAGTTGGTGGGGTTCAAGGGGCTCTTTGATTGTAGGTGAACTATAAATCCCAGCAACTACAACTTCCAAATGTCAAGGTGTATTTTCCAAAACTCCACCAGTGTTCAAATTTGGGCACATTGCATATCTGTGCCAAGTTTGGTCCAGATCCATCATTGTTTGAGTCCACAAGGTAGGTGAACTACAACTCCAAAACTCAAGGGTAATGCCCACCAAACCTTTCCAGTATTTTCTGCTGGTCATAAATGATGTTAAGTATTTTTTACTGTTGCCAATTTTTTGTGACCCATAGTTTAAGGAGCAGTGCCCTAGGGCAGTGATGGCCAACCTATGACATGAGTGTCAGCACTGACACGCTTGGCCATTTTTGCTGACACGCTGCTGCATGCAGATTGATTGGATGACTATGTCTTTTGTGGCCAAATTTGGTGTGATTTGGTCCAGTGGTTTTGTTGTTTACTCCATGGGATTATGCACATTACATTTATATATAGATATATATATAGATATAGATTATTATTATATCGTTCTATTATTATTATTATTATTATTATTATTATTATTATTATATTATTATTATTATTATTATTATTATTATTATTATTATTATTATTATTATTGTAGTATATTATATTATTATTATTATTATTATATTATTATATTATTCATTATTCATGACTACATTGAAACTAGAATAGAGAGAAATCAGTGTGGAAACTGCAAGAGGTACCATAGATTGTTGTACATAAAAATAATGGTAGTAAATAGTTTTTGATTTATTGAATACAGTTATATATTACAATTATATATTTTTGTTATTTAAACTACACATATTGCAAAATTATGGGTTTTTCTCGAAGTGACACACCACCCAAGTCATGCTAGGTTTTTTTTTGGTGAATTTTGACACACCAAGTGCAAAAGGTTGCCCATCATTGCCCTAGGGAATGAGTTTACACTGCTGCGGAGCAAAGAGCTGCAGGAAGCCACTGCCTTTCTGGGGTAGTTCAACTACCTAAAAATGTCTCTGCACCTTTGGGGAGGGGGTTGTTGGATGTCACCAATCATCCAGCCATTTGTTGACTGGTTTCACTGTGCTCCACCTGGAAAGCTTGAGTGTCTCCAGGCTTCTACTTCCTTCTCAGCACTTAAATGCTTGCTTGTGTATTACAGTTTGGTGCATGGTTATCTTGTACATGTTTATCATAGGTCGAATTTTGCAGGGAGCCTGGACTTTTGTGCTCATCATTTTCTTTTCAGGGATCTCCTAAAGCACTTTATGATGCCAACTCCTGGCAACTGCCAGGACTGCTTTATTTCCAGATGATAGAAGAGCCAGGAAGGGACCTTTACCCATGTGTGATTCTATGACTGCTACATACAATCAGGCTTGAGAATTGTGTGATACCTTGATCTGTGCCAAACTTTCATACTTTTAGCCAATAAAGTTTTGGGCTTTATAACTACTCCCACTAAGTTTGTGCCTGCCCTTACCCTGTTTTCAGCCAATGTTTATGTCTAATCCCACGGTGCTGCTTGTGCCATTTTTGTAGCCATTACAACAGCCTACAGCTGAAATTTCAACTCTCCTCTCCTCAGCAAGGTCAAGTTTTAAGGGAAGGAGAAGAGCATAAGAGACAATAGAAAACCGAGTCCAATTCTGGCATAACTTTACCTCTGGGATTTGAGTAGATCATGACAAGACCTTGGCTCTGTGAATCATGATGCCTTTGCTGAACAGAGTAGCAGGCTGAAATTTCACTGATCAGTATTGTGACTTGAAATCTACATTATCTAATCATCTGTCTTTTGCTGATACTGGCAGTTAATCTCAAACATGATCTGGTCTGGCGTATGCAAGAATACGTGCAACCGCAAGAATAAATTCCTGTAAATCTGAATTTGAAAACAGAATAGGTTTAACTTTTTATGGTTTTATTTTCTAAGAGGGGGCAGGAATGTTGAGGATTTAATATCTAAGCTTCTTAGGACAGCAGGAGGGGTAAGCAAAACGCTGACTGAGACAGCAAATAAAAATAAAGTATTTTAAAGTAGACCAAATAATGACAGAAATATCCATTTTGAAAAAAGGACTCGGGTTTCCAATGATCTTATTTAAAAGTGTCATTATCTCTTTCTGTTTGCAGTAAGCACAGATTTCCATTTTTGTGGTGTTAATCTTATAGATGAGTTCAGGAGAAAAATTACTTTCTAATTGTAACATAATTGTATTGCACAGTGATTAACTCACATAATGTTTAATCCTGTGTGATATTGCAATGAAGCACGTCTAATCCTCTGCCTAATTAATGTAGCCACCCAAATAATATAGCCAAGTTCAATATATAGACTTTCTTAGAGCTAATTGTTCAGTTTAATGAGCAAGGAACCAAGGCTATAAAATCTTGTTTCCAATTATTCATTTCTGAGTTATCTTCCATTGGTGCCCCTCACAGTGACTTTCAGGGGCTTATATTGTGCTACAACAATACACAAATGTGGCTGAATCCAAGGGCTCTTCCTATATATATGTACTGTATGTCATCACATCCTGTTAAATTATTGATACTGGCACATTGTTAAAAATTCAATTCTAAGCACTAGTGTGGAAGTAAAGAAACATGTATTAGTGTGTGTTACGATATGTATCACTACATAAATCACCGGAGCGAATTGCATGGCCTTTTTATATGTTACTAGCTGTGCCCGGCCACGCGTTGCTGTGGCGAAGTATGGTGGTATGGGAAATAAAGTATGGAGGAATTGGTGGTAGTTAAGGTAAAGGGTAAAGATGTGGAGTCCAGATAATCCAGTTAAAGTAGATAATATAAGATTATAAATAGGTTATATAGCTGTGTGGAAGGGCCTTGAGTCTACACTGCCATCTAATCCAGTTAAAATCTGATAATTTGTATTTTATAGGCAGTGTGGAAGAGGCCTAAGTGAGGCCTAACTCTGCCTGTCCCATGGGTGAGTTGGTTGGTAGGAGACCAAGTGGGTGGAGCTTAGCCTTCTAACTGGCAGCAATTGGATAAAAACAATTATTCCTCTCCCTCTAATTAGGACTTTATTTTTCTTTTCTTTTGTTGTATGAACGTAGAGGCATGGATGAGGGGTTGTGCTGCCAAGTTTAGTGTTTCTGGGATGTGTAGTTTTGTTGTTTTGTCCTAGGCCTCTAATTCCTCTCCCTCTAATTAGGACTTTATTTTTCTTTTATTTTTGTTGTATCAACCTAGAGGTGTGGATGATAGGTTGTGTTGTCAATTTTTGAGGTTGTGAGGTGTTTAGTTTTGTTGTTTTGGCGGTCGCCAGGATTCCATCACTCTTTTATATACAGTAGAGTCTTACTTATCCAAGCTAAACGGGCTGGCAGAAGCTTGGATAAGCGAATATCTTGGATAATAAGGAGGGATTAAGGAAAAGCCTATTAAACATCAAATTAGGTTATGATTTTACAAATTAAGCACCAAAACATCATGTTATACATGTTATACAAATTTGACAGAAAAAGTAGTTCAATATGCAGTAATTTTATGTTGTAATTACTGTATTTACGAATTTAGCACCAAAATATCATGATATATTGAAAACATTGACTACAAAAATGGCCTGGATTATCCAGAAGCTTGGATAAGCGAGGCTTTGATAAGTGAGACTCTACTGTATATAGATGGAATTGCAGTTCCCAGTACTCACACTGCTGGCTTTACTTATATGAGTTACTGAAAGTTGTAGTGCAAAAACATATGGAAAGCCAAGTAAATCTAATCCCAATACAAGTGAATATATGGAATACTATATGGTTGGTCAATGTTTATAAGCCAATATTTTATTTATACAATTTACTTAGAACATTTAGGCCTTGCTTTTCAGCCAAAAAGGCTCCTATGGCAGCTTACAAATTATTAACTTAGGGTTCCCTGCCCTCTGGCGTACAATCTAAAAAGTTATAAAACACAAGGAAAATGGAATGGCAGTTGGTGTGTGTATGTGATCAATTCCAGCAAATACTAGTTGCTGTTTTCTCCCTTGGAGGCCAGAGCAGTCACAGTTGGGAAGGAAAGGTCTTTCATCAGTTACTGGAAACAAGGTTGGACACAATTGTAGGTATTCTTGGTGGGTTTTTTTGTATTTTTGCACATTATTAATGAATGTTTCCAGAAGCAGAAGAGAACCCGAGGCACTCATAACCGCAGGGCCATACCTTTGTTGTTGTGGCCAAGTTTTTTGGTTCTAACTTGTGGAGGCCTTATGAACGGGACATTGCTAAGAGCCCTTGTCATCAATGGCTATAGACAGCTCTTTCAGACTTAGGGACTTAGGTTCCTTAACTGAATCTGCCTGTAATAGGGTTTTTCCCTCTTACTGCTTTCCATTTTATTGAGCATTTTCACGTTTTCCAATAAATCATAATCATGCAGTTGGAGGAGGCTACAAGGGTCATCCAGTCCAACCCATTGCCATGCCGGGATCAAAATACCTCAACTGATAACCACCTGACTTCTGCTTAAAAATCTCCAGAAAGGGGGACTCCATCACACTCTGAGACACCATATTCCACTGTTGAACAGCTCTTACAATCAGAACATTTTTCCTAAGGTGGAATCTCTTGTTCTGCTATTTGAATCCATTGCTGTGTCTTAGTCTCCAGAGCAGCAGAAATTGGCTCTATCTTCCAAATATTTAAGCAAAACTACCAAGTCACCTTTTAACCTTCCCTTCTCCAGGCTAAGCACATCAAGCTGCCTAAGCTGTTCTTCATAGGGCAATTATGGTACAAATCCATCTAACAGTAGAATGGGTTGGATGATAATAATAATAATAATAATAATAATGATGATGATGATGATGATGATGATGATGATGATGATGATGATGATGATGGGACCCTGAAGAAGGAGACAGAAGGCCTGATCCTTGCAGCCCAGGAGCAAGCCATCAGAACAAATGCAATTAAGGCCAAGATCGAAAAATCAGCTGATGACCCAAAATGCAGACTGTGCAAGGAAACCAACAGAACCATTGATCGTATCCTCAGCTGCTGTAAGAAAATCGCACAGACAGACTACAAACAGAGGCACAACTATGTGGCCCAAATGATTCATTGGAACTTATGCCTCAAGTACCACCTCCCAGCTGCAAAGAACTGGTGGGATCACAAACCTGCAAAAGTATTGGAAAATGAGCATGCAAAGATACTGTGGGACTTCCGAATCCAGACTGACAAAGTTCTGGAACACAACACACCAGACATCACAATTGTGGAAAAGAAAAAGGTTTGGATCATTGATGTTGCCATCCCAGGTGACAGTCACATTGACGAAAAACAACAGGAAAAACTCAGCCGCTATCAGGACCTCAAGATTGAACTTCAAAGACTCTGGCAGAAACCAGTGCAGGTGGTTCCAGTGGTGATCGGCACATTGGGTGCCATGCCAAAAGATCTCAGCCGGCATTTGGAAACAATAGACATTGACAAAATTACGATCTGCCAACTGCAAAAGGCCACCCTACTGGGATCTGCATGCATCATCCGAAAATACATCACACAGTCCTAGACACTTGGGAAGTGTTCGACTTGTGATTTTGTGAAACGAAATCCAGCATATCTATCTTGTTTGCTGTGACATACAATAATAAAATAATAATAATCAATATCTTTATTACCTGCCTCTCTTGATGGCTCGAGATACAATATAGCAAAGTCACAAACATATAAACATTATATATATATATATATATATATATATATATATATATATAGAGAGAGAGAGAGAGAGAGAGAGAGAGAGAGAGAGAGAGAGAGAGAGAGAGAGAGGGAGAGTAAATTACATAGATAAAAACACACACACACATATATATAAAACATGCACCAAACAAAATGGACATATAGTAGCCATAGAATGTAAATCAAAACTCATGATTGAAATTTGACTGTGTAGGCCTGCCAGAAGAAATGGGTTTCCAATTGTGTTTTGAATTCCAACAATTCATTTAGCTGTTGGATCTCTTCCAGCAGGTCATTCCACAAATCATGGAGTGGCCAATGAAAAGGTCCTCTGGGTAACAGTCACCAGTTGGGTTCTAGCTGGTTTGAGTAAGCGTCCGCCAGAAGACCTCAAGGTCCTTAAGGGTAGCTTGTGCAGGAGAAGGCAATACTCTAGGTAACCCGGACACAAACCATGTAGGACTTTAAAGGTCAAAACCAACACTTTGTACTTTGCCCAGAAACTAACTGGCAACCAGTGGGGTGACTTTATTATGGGTGTAATTTGCTCACTCCTAGATGTTCCTATAACCAGTCTGGCTTCCATGCTTTAAGCTAATTGGGGTTCTGAACTTGGTACAGAGATATTCCAATGTACAGCACATTGCAGAAGTCCAACCTGGAGGTGACCAGTGCATGTGCTATCATCTTTAGGTCCTCCAACTCTACGAAGGGGTGCAGTTGGAGTATCATCCAAAATTGATAGTAAGCACTCATGGCTATCACATTTACCTGGATTGACGTTTGGAGAGACAGATCCAGGAGCACTCCCAAGCTGCAAACTCAGTCTTTCAAGGGAGTGTAACCCTGTCCAGAACTGGTTCAATATGTTAATATGTTGTATCATCTTATTATGTTCTAAGAACTCATTTACAGTAGAGTCTCACTTATCCAACATAAACGGGCCGGCAGAACGTTGGATAAGCAAATATGTTGGATAATAAGGAGAGATTAAGGAGAAGCCTATTAAACATCAAATTAGGTTATGATTTTACAAATTAAGCACCAAAACATCATGTTATACAACAAATTTGACAGAAAAAGTAGTTCAATATGCAGTAATGCTATGTAGTAATTACTGTATTTACAAATTTAGCACCAAAATATTATGATGTATTGAAAACATTGACTACAAAAATGTGTTGGATAATCCAGAATGTTGGATAAGCGAATGTTGGATAAGTGAGACTCTACTGTATTTGTACTTTTGGCACTCTGTGGTATCTGGAGAACTCTCCTCCAGCACCACATTTCAAACAAATTGTTTTACTTCATGTCAACTTTTTTCACTGTTCAACTTTCTTAACTGAGCTGATTATTTCCAGCTATAGTTTCCTTTTAGGAAAAGGTTATCCACCAGTATAATTTTATTTTACAGCAATCTTTCCATTTTTCAGATGTGCTTTGTCTACATTTTGGAAATTAACTTTTGAATACAAGTTTTGACTTCTCCCTACCTTTCAGTGGTTAAAAGACTTACAGGGCAACAATACCCCAGGGAATCTCCCAAGGCGGCCCAAAACAAGTTACAGTTAAAACACTACTTATATAAAATTTTTAGAAGAATTGAATAGAAGTACAATTAAAAAAAGATTTAAAAAGAATCCCAGCCCCAAAACCCAGTATGGCTAGTGCACTAAAAAAAAAAATAACTCTTGTAATTATTGAATTAATGCTTGGCCTGGACATGCAATATTCTTATAGAAAAGGCAGTAAAAAGGCAGCTCTTCTTTCTGCATACGTGGGCAGAAACAATGGAGGAATGCCTAGGACGGGAAGAAGCTAGAAAAAAATTGAAGTCCTTAGGCAACGGGAATTGACAATGAGATCAAGCTACACGCCATGTTAAATATACACGTGGGAGCTTGAGATCACTTTTTGAAACTTGAACATTGGGCCAACACTGAAACTTGAGCATTGGGAACACTGAAATACAAACTCATCATTGGGCTGTAAGCATGACATTCAGATCTGGATTTGGGCCAGAGCACATTTCTTTTTAAAAGAAGATTTTTAAAAAAATAACTGCAAGATCTTAAATTATACAGAATGTTGTGTCTGTTGACATGCTATATCACAGCTCTCACATTTCAGCATTTCAAATTGTAAGTTTAGATGTTGGATCAAGTCAATAGACCTGACTATAACTGGAGGAAAGTTAAAGGGTGAACAAGTCATCCCAAGTATGTATTTAGAAGGCCCTTCTTTGAACAGAGCGGGTTCTCCTAAAAGTAGACTGCAAAGGCCTTGGATGCTAAAGGATGTTGTCAAGGTAACAGAAGAGCTAGATCACTCTGAAGGTTCAGCTATATAGAGGGAAGGGCAGTAGGGTAAAATTAGAATTCAAACAATGCTGCCGAAAATCATTTTGGCAGTCTCCACATGGGGGCTATAAGCTTTAAATCATTCCTTGGTGTTAAGACGTTGGGAAATATTCTACAAATGGATTTGCTGCTCAAACCTAGTGAAGTCAAAGACATAAACAAACATAAAACATTATTTCTTTTTGTAAAAGGTTTTACTACAGAGCAGGAGTTCCAAAAGGTGACAAGAAACCATTGTTCCCCATTCTCCTAATGGGGCTTAGTTTCTCAGTTTTGGCCACCTTGAGCTTTGAAGATCAAATGAGAACTTCCCATGTGACAGGCTGGGGTCCTTAGAAGACGTCTATCCACCAAATATAAGGGAAAAAAATCATATACCATTTGGTGTTGATATAAATCTTCAGAGATCTTGAAATCCTTGGGTACATTTTTGGACTCACAAAGGCAGAGGGAGGCCTCAAAGTCTATCTCTACATTAAAGGTGAAAGCAAAACCCTAGGAATCCAGCTGTCTTTCAAGACTTGATCTTCAAACTCTCCAGACCCCTCTTTTTTCTTGGCAAAAGTAACTGTATTTGGCACTTTTAAATAGGGCCTCCCTACACCATTTATCATTAATAAATATTGTTTAAAAAACAGGAAGAGGACTTAATTGAGACTTCCCTTGATTTTTATTTTTATTTTTTGGGAAGTCCACATAGAAGTTCAGAGGCTCCCAAGGCTGCTAGAGTTGTCCTCTCTCTTCAGCCTAGTGTAACCTTACTATTTTGTGTGTGTGTGTCAGGAGCAACCTGAGTCACCTCTGGGGTGAGAGAATTGGCCGTCTGCAAGGACGTTGCCCAGGGGACGCCTGGATGTTTTTATGTTTTTACCATCCTTGTGGGAGGCTTCTCTCATGTCCCCACATGGAGCTGGAGCTGATAGAGGGAGCTCATCCGTGCTCTCCCTCGGTGGGATTCGAACATGGCAGCCTTCAGGTCAGCAACCCAACCTTCAAGTCACAAGGCTTTAATCCTCTACGCCACCAGGGGCTCCTTGCTATCAATGGAAAGTACATCTGTGACTTTCCTACCAAAGTTCACCTGCCATGAATGGATTCACAGTTCACTAAAAAAATCTTTGACCATTGCACAAGTTATGGTGCACACTGAATGACACATTGAATTGACCTTTTTACCTTTGAAATGAGTCCTGCAGAATACACTGAGCGTTATAACTAACCCAGAAACATTTGTGATTATGTATACATATTAACAAGATCTGGTAGTATAGTGGTTCGAGTACTGGACTATGATTCTGGGGATCAGGATTCAAATTCCCACTCAGCCATTAAATGGAAATCCAATAGATCGACTTAATCAAATCCCATTCTCTCAGCTTCAGAGGAAGGCAAGGCAACCCCCTGTGCAAAGAACCCCATGTGATAGATTCATCAAATGACCACTTCACATGGGGCTAAAATTGGCCGCATGCACCAGTTTAGCCCAGGTCACTCACTGAGTCCACCAACTCCCATCAGATGATGCCAGTGAGCCTCTGTGGGTGAAGGAGGGCAGAGCCAGTGCATGCCACTGCCATGGCAACATAGGAAGGCTCCCGTGTTACCACTGTAATCCTTGGGGGGGGGGGGAAGCCGCGTGCTCCACACTCCCCCCCCCCCCCCTATCTGATCTCCCTTAGCTGGAGCCGGGCAATGTTTGGCATGGGGTGCTGGCTTCCCCATGCCCCTCTGTGTAGTGGAGCGACCTCAGCAGCCATGTGACAAGGTTATTAACGTTGCCCTAAGTTGGAAATGAGTTGAAGTCACACAACAACAACAACAACAACAACAACAACAAAAACAACAACAACAACAACAACAACAACAACAAGTGTTAACACTGATGTAGTGAAGCAACTTTAAGTTATCTCATAGTGAATCCTTTGTGTCGTGGCTCATAAGAATGGGTTACATATTTTTCTGACTGGAAGAATATACATTTTTATGCAACTCTGTGGTTGGGGCCAGTCCTTCCATTTGGAAGGGGGTGGGGAGTGATTCAGAGGCAAGATATTGGACAATGTGAATGTCCTGACTGTTCTCTTTTGTCTGAAGACAGAGCATTTTTGGAAACCAGTCGTGCTTTTTTACTTACATAGGCGATCTCTTGTAGTTCGAGGATGATGGTCCTCCATTTCTTGGAAGACACCTGTGCGTGATTTTTTTTTTATGTGTGGAAGTCGGTGCACGGCCGGTCAACACACAGTCTTCACAGATTGAGGTCCCAGCAGTGGTGTGGTTAACACAACGAGAGTGGCTTCTCAGTCTGTTGCAACCTTCTTCTGCCTTCACAGCCATTGTAACATGTACCATGTTATCCTCTGTCTGCTCCGCCGTTGGGGTCTTTGGGTCTTCGGATTGTTCTTAGAATCATAGAATAGTAGAGTTGGAAGAGACCCCATGGGCCATCCAGTCCAACCCCCCGCTAAGAAGCAGGAAATCGCATTCAAAGCACCCCCGACAGATGGCCATCCAGCCTCTGCTTAAAAGCCTCCAAAGAAGGAGCTTCCACCACAGCTCGGGGGAGAGAGTTCCACTGTCGAACAGCCCTCACAGTGAGGAAGTTCTTCCTGATGTTCAGGTGGATCTTGGTCTGGATTCTTCCCTGTGGCCACTCCAGGGAGTGTGTGACTCCTGTGGTTGTGCCTGCAGGTTCATTGGAACATGCAAGCCCCCTCACCACGTCAAGGTGACAATCCATCGTCTTAAGTAAACATGTTATTTTTAGAAGAAGTCGAAGATATGTGGGTGTGTGTGTGTGTCTGTTAAAACATTTATATTCTGCCCTTCTCACCCCGAAGGTGACTCAGGGTGAAGCACAACATAAATGCAGCAAACATTCAAAGCCGAAACATAAAATAAACTATAAATATACATACATACTAAAATCACTTAAAACAATTATTTAAAAGCCATCACAAGTCAGCCGTACCGGTTGCTGTCCCATCACCAGTGCTGAAATCAGGGGTCAACAACTGGTCTAATTTGTTTCTGTATGTGAATGGAAAAGGGTGATTTGTTTTTCCCTTGAGGCTGGCCCAATCCATGGCATTGTGAATGAAAGCAGATCTAGAAAGTGACCATATGGACACAACTAGCTTACCACATGGGAAGATGTAGAATGGCCTCAATGCAGTGGCTGAAAGTCACCATCAGCACTACACAAATTTTGCCTGTAGCACTGGACCTCATCTGCAGAATTCTTGATTGAAACCATTTTCTCTTCTCTTCAGGGATGAGTGCCTATTTCATGGGATACATCATGTCCTATCTATCTTGTTTTATCTCAGGCATCAATAACCACGTTCCCCCACTCTCTTTGTAACAGCAACAAACCAACCTTTAGTACCCTCCTGTAATGCTTAGTTGTTTCTCTTTTGTTTTAGGTGACTGAGTTTCCCTCTCCTACCCTTTTTCTCTGTATCGTTCCAATTTTAGTATATGTGCTGTCGAAGCGAGCATAACCTCTCCTACCTTTTTTAATACTAAAAAACATATCAAGGAAAATAAAGAAAGGAGGGAAGGAAGGAAACCAGCTAAGAAAGCCAGGCCTCTGGCTGAAAATATGTGTAACATAAAGAGTTTGTGGTGGGGTTGCTTGTTTGTTTTTTTAATCACTTCCAGTGTTTTATATTGTTTTAATCTTGTTTGTAATTGTACTTGCATTTAACTGCAGTATATGGTGGATCCACCATAATTAGAGTAAGCCTTTTTATCCTGAAAGCTATCAAGAAAAGAGCACATTTCCTGAAAGAAGAATCAGGAAAATAAGATTTTGTCAGCAAACAGATGGTCAGCTGCCTGTCCTTCCATCCTTTTTGTCTTGTTTTTATTTATGTTGCACTTTGAAATGGTCATATGACTGGTCAAACAAATAAATTATTATTATTATTATTATTATTATTATTATTATTATTATTATTATTATTATCTGCAGTATATGGTATATACAAGGCCCCATGTACACTGAGGCAAATGCTTCACTTAAGATACTAATGGTTGAAGCTCCTTCAAAGGAATAATTGAAGATGAATTTTTATGTGTTGTGTGTTGAGAAACTGAGTTACCCTCCTGAAACCCAGAAAACACTTCAGGTTATCTACAAGTAGAAAGCAGACACCCCTTTGCTTGTATGGGGCTTTGGTTTTGCTTTCATTATTTTTTATCTCCAGACAGATCTCCATTGCTGAGATGCTTAGAAGAAGGGTTCTCTGTCATACTCAAACAACCATATTGCAGTGGGTGAAATGCTTGCAAATAGCACTTCAAAGTAGGCGTCACAAGGCTGCATCCAGCTTGTCATAGCATTACTGTTTTCTTCCAAACATAACTTTTAAGCCATACAAAGAAAGCTCTGTAAATGACTTCCAGGTCGTTTGTTTTATTGGTTGATTGATTGATTGACTGACTGATTGAATATTCCACCTTTTTCTCAAGGTGGAATTCAAGGCAACTTAAAATGATTTTAAAAGATCAAGCCAATACATTAATCTAAAAAAGGTTTTTAAAAAATAATTAGACAACAATATTCTTTTTAAAACATGATCAAAACAGCTAGTTTAAAATGTTAAAACATATTTTAAATATAATTGTTCAAGCAGCTGCTGAAGAAAAGAAAGTGAACAGATGTACAGACATTTTTACAGTTTCCTACCAAGCTTCGCATCTGTTTCTTGGGATCTGAGAAGTTTAGGTGGAAAGAAGAGTGTTTCCTATTCTTCCTAACGTCTGAAGAGAACTGGAAAGTAGTCTACAACCAGGAGTTCATAGTGACCTGTGGGAATTATGAAAAACCCTCATCATATAAGGAAGTACAGTAGAGTCTCACTTATCCAACACTCGCTTATCCAATGCTCTGGATTATCCAACGCATTTTTGTAGTCAATGTTTTCAATACATCGTGATATTTTGGTGCTAAATTCGTAAATACAGTAATTACTACATAGCATTACTGCATATTGAACTACTTTTTCTGTCAAATTTGTTGTATAACATGATGTTTTGGTGCTTAATTTGTAAAATCAAAACCTAATTTGATGTTTAATAGGCTTTTTCGTAATCCCTCCTTATTATCCAACATATTCGCTTATCCAACATTCTGCCGGCCCGTTTATGTTGGATAAGTAAGACTCTACTGTACCTGGATTTCTTCTACAGATTCTGGTGGTAATTGAAATCCATGCCATTGTAAACCAGTTTGTTTACTTTTCAGGTGGATTTCCTTGATGTACTTATCACTGCAGAAAGAGGAGTTAATATGATTTAAAAGAAATTTATATTTCTCTCACTTTCTCTGCTTCCATAGTAAAGTCAACCTTTCACATTTATGGGCTGAACTATTTGATTACTCTGAAAACATTTTAGGAATATCTGAGTAATGTTTAGGATTACTCTTTAGGAATCGCTGAGTCCCTGACGTGATTCTCCGAAAATAAGACAGTGCCTTATATTAATTTTTGCTCCCAAAGATGTTCTAGGTCTTATTTTCAGGGGATGTCTTATTTTTCCATGAAGAAGAATTCACATTAATTGTTGAACAAAAAAAATGATCATTTATTATACACTGTACAGTAGTTGTCATCACAAACCAGCATAACCAAAAAAACTGAATCTTATCAAGAATTTCTTGTTACTACCATTATTTCCATGTACAACAATCTATGGTACATTCATTGACCGATCCTGCATGCTCTGGTGTTTTGTTTGGTGTGCATGCTTTCAAACAAAAACTTTGCTACGTCTTACTTTCGGGGGAGGCCTTATATTTAGCAATTCAACGAAACCTCTACTAGGTCTTATTTTCGGGAAAACAGGGTATCTACCCTCCTATCTGCATGATAATGCAGATTAACACAGGTTAAAAAAATGCCTGGGAAGGTATGGGGGGGGGGGGTGACTCTTGGGATTGCCAATAGGAAGCTATTCATCCCGGAAAAGGGGCGGGGGCAATGCTGCCTTTCCCTCTACTCCCCACCGCCTTTACTCTAAAATTTATCTTGGAGGCAGGCCTCTGACAGAGACTTCTTGTCACGTCAAAATGATGCCAGGAGCTTTGGACAAGGGGATGTGAATTTCCCACTCCAAAGCTCCTGTCGCATCATTTTGACACAACAGGAGCTTTCTCCTAGAGTCATACCTCCAAGGCAGGTTTTAGGCTGAAAGAGGGGGGATGGGGCAGTGATACCACGCAGGCCAAACTCAGATCAAAATCAGGACAGTATCTGGGCAACCCCTACCAAAAAAGCAGTGTTTTAACCAGCTGTCCAGCTTCCGACAGTAGTAAAATCAACATTTAAATGCCAATTTCACTCAGATTTTAGGCTTGTGTGGAAGCAGCCTGAGTCCTCTAGCACAACTCTGTGGTCAGAGTTCAGCAGAAGCTGACTACAGAGCCATGCTTGAGAACCCAGAGATTTGTAGACTTTTCAACCCTGGCGATCAATGGGGTGACAGATGTCGCAGCCAGATCGCCCTCACATCCGATTTGTAGAATTTTGTAGGTCTTCCAGCCTGATTCTGGCAGGGGGTGAACATTGGGTCTCACTTGAAGACCACAGATTCCTAGAATAATGTATGTATACCCTCCCAGCCCCCTGAATTCTGAGATTGTGTATTTGTAGATGCATGTTCACACAAAAAGAAAAACGTGGGTTCATCCCTGCTTTGGTGCCAGGTCCTCCTACAGCTACTTGTGGGCTGCAACTCTACCAGTCACAGCAGCAGTGAGATTCAGCCAATTCATGAGAGAACACAAAAAGAGTAGGGAAAGAACCAGAATGGATGGTTAGTTGAAACAAACCATTTTTAATTTTTTTTGGAAGGTTCCAAATATTGTTTACAGTGTTCCTTTACTTATCACGGGGGTTCCAGGACCACCCGCAATAAGTGAAAATCCGCAAAGTAGGGACACTATATTTATTTTAGTATTTATACATTATTTTAGTAGTTATACACCATTTTAAGTCTTTATCAACCAATCGTGTGTTGATAAAGCACCTCCTTCTCCTCCCGTTTCCGCTTGGGCTCCTTTTCTCTCCCTTTGGCTTCTCCTTCCTCCCTTCCTTAGGCTATAAATTGTAATTTTTTATGATTTATAATATACTTTTAGAGTTTATTGAAAAACCGTGAAACAGCGAATCTGCGAAAAGTGAACCGCAAAGTAGTGAGGGAACACTGTATTTTGATCTTACATCTTTGGTACAGTTTCTGTCAATTAAATGGAAGAGTCTACAAATGACAGGCATTGTGGCATAGAGGATGGAGTACTGAATTTCTACATAAACATGGGAAAAGGCCAGGAGTAAAATCTCTATTTTGGCAATGAACATACAGAATGATCAAACTAGATCTTAAATGCATTTGTATTTCCTCAGAATAACTTGTTTTCCATTCAGCAGCAGGAAATGTGTTTTTCAGCAATCAGAAGGGCAAATTAAGTTCATATTTACCTTTACAAAACAAAATACACTATACACAGGAGAGGAAAATCATGTGCTTCCCTTCTCTCTCACACACATACAATTCATACAAAAGCTACCATTAGGAAGCCAGATATTGCATTTTGGCATAGAGCAGGAAAAACACAAGTGGCAGCTGCTGAAATCAAAAGTCGTTTTAGCTGGGTGAGGAAGCAGTCGGGTGCATGGCAGGGAGTGGGGAAAAAGCTGGGAAGTGCAATTGCAGAGAAGGGTTTTTCATATCCATTACCTAAAGAAAATGGGAGGAAGTAAAGTTGGGGAACCACTGTGTAAATGTGTGAGAAAGAGGGGGAAAGACTAGGAAGGGGAATGAATAAATACAGTAGAGTCTCACTTATCCAAGCTAAACGGGCCGGCAAAAGCTTGGATAAGCGAATATCTTGGATAATAAGGAGGGATTAAGGAAAAGCCTATTAAACAGAAATTAGGTTATGATTTTACGAATTAAGCACCAAAACATCATGTTATACAACAAATTTGACAGAAAAAGTAGTTCAATACGCAGTAATGTTATGTTGTAATTATTGTATTTACGAATTTAGCACCAAGATATCACGATATATTGAAAACATTGACTGTAAAAATGGCTTGGATAATCCAGAAACTTGGATAAGCGAGACTTGGATAAGTGAGACTCTACTGTATGAACACATGCAAGGGAGACAGGAGCAAGTTGAATCTCTGTAAAGAAATATAGTGAAGAGGGCGCATCAGTCTCATTTTATTTACAGTATTTATATTCTGCCCTTCTCACCCCGAAGGGGACTCAGGGCGGATCACATTATACACACATAGGGCAAACATTCAATGTCCATAAACACATAGAACTAAGACAGAGACAGACACATCAAACAGAGACAGACACAGAGGCAATTTAACCTTCTCCTGAGGGGATGTTCGGTTCTTGCCACAGGGGGAGCAGCTGCTTCATCATCCACTCTGACGGCACTTCCTCATTCCAAGTCGTAAATTAGTTAAACTTGCCTCCCCACTTTTATAAGTGGTACCTTATTTCCTACTTGATAGATGCAACTATCTTTCGGGTTGCTAAGTCAGCAACGAGCAGGGGCTATTTTTTATTTTTAATTGACGGGTGCTCACCCCGCCACGGGCTGGCCTCAAACTCATGACCTCATGGTCAGAGTGATTTATTGCAGCAGGCTGCTCAACAGCCTGCACCACAGCCCAGCCCCTCTCAGGCCTCTTCTATATTGCCATATAATCCAGATTATCAAATCAGATAATCTACATTATCTGCTTTGAACTGGATTATCTGAGTCTCAAAGTGGTTAACCTCGAATTTATATGGCAGTGTAGAAGGGGCCTCAGAGAGCCAAGGGAAGGGAAACACTATCAGAGACAGCACAGCTGGCCATTTGGCATTCCTTAACTGCTTTCCTTTTCGCCTTGGCTACCTCTCTCCTCTTGGAGAAGATAATGATGCTGGGGGAAAAGGAAGGAAAAAGGAAGAGGGGCCGACCAAGGGCAAGATGGATGAATGGTATCCTAGAAGTGACTGGCTTGAACTTGAAGGAGCTGGGGATGGTGACGGCCGATAGGGAACTCTGGTCTGGGCTGGTCCATGAGATCACGAAGAGTTGGAAGCAACTGAATGAATAACCAACAACAACCTCTCTCCTCACAGTTGGTGTTACTCCTTTTGATGATGCCAACTGGTGCAGCTTGCATCTTCTGCACCCCTCTAGTGATGCCATGGCTAAGTGCACCTCCTGATGTTTTGGGGTTGCCGCTCCTAGCAGGCCCAACTAGCACAGCCAACAATAAAGAATGATCTGAACCGTAGTCCAGCAACAGCTGAAAGGCAACATCACTTCTAACTCCCAGATGGTGGCTCTCTGCAAGAGTTAGCCCAAAAACAGATCTCTAGTTGGTGTTATTTGTTTTATTTACAGTTGCCCTATTTTTCTTCCATAGCATTCAAGGTGGCCTACATAAGGTTCCCAGATGGTCTCCCATTTGGGCACAGCTCAGAGCCAGGCTTTCAGCAAGGTTGCTCCAATGTGTGTGCCCTCAGATAATGCATGCAATGTCATCTAACCTTTATTCTCTTTTAAATGAGTGAACCATGTTGGCATATAAATGATAGAAAGAAGCCACTGGAAAGGGAAACAGGATTTTTAACAATTTTCCCTCTTCCTTTTCTCATAACCAATAAGAATGAACATTTAAAAAATTCTCATTGTCATACTTTGCCTTGTGAAGGATTGTGTGAAAACATTTTCAGCTATAATGTCTTTGTGTTGTCGAAGGCTTTCATGGCCAGAATCACAGGGTTGTTGTATGTCTTTCGGGCTGTGTGGCCATGTTCCAGAAGCATTCTCTCCTGACGTTTCGCCCACATCTATGGCAGGCATCCTCAGAGGTTGTGAGGCACCTCACAACCTCTGAGGATGCCTGCCATAGATGTGGGCGAAACGTCAGGAGAGAATGCTTCTGGAACATGGCCACACAGCCCGAAAGACATACAACAACCCTATAATGTCTTTGTTTTTTCTTTCTTTTGCCACTATAATGTCTTTGTTTTTTCTTGTGTCTCCTTTCATTTCATCTCAACTGACTCGGAGTTGTAGCTGTGTCATCATCTATTCCCACATCTTCAATATTAAGCATATTCTTGTCTTCCTGCACAGAGGAAAGACTTTAGTAGGAGATGTTTGATGTGCATTAAGTTATCATTAAAAACCACCATTGGCTTTCGTTGCAGCCTGAAGGGCTTTGCCATATTTATAAACAGTTTAATTCAGATATTTCTTGCAGTGCTTTCAAATTTTGACATCACAGCTGCAAGACTCTCTAAGATGCTTTGCCTTTGATACAATGAAATGAGAAAAAGGAAAACAGTTCTGCTCCCACCACCCCGCACTGTTAAATGAGAACTGAGAGTGAATATCATAGTGACGACTGGAAAACAGGGCCAAAACTGCCTCTTCACCGACTCTTCACCGACCCCACTAGGGTTCTGCTTTTGGTTTATCAGAGTTAACAATATACAGTAGTACTCCACATTTCTTAGTGGCACAGGACCTCTGCAAAAGTGGAAAAATTGTGAATTAAAAAGCCACTTTTTCTAAACTTGAGAAAACCTCTCTCTAGAAACCCCCATGTTTTCCAGCATGGCTCTACAGTCAATGTCTTCTGGAAGTTGACCATAGAATTGCACTGGAGAACATACAAATGACTAGGAAAGTGTTCTCTCTAGGATTTTCTAGGTACTCCAGCAGGGCTTTATGGCTATATCAACTTCTGTCAGAGGTTCACCATATAGCTGAGCTGAAGGACCTAAACATTCCCAAAGAGAGCATAGTAATCAAATCTGCAAAGAAACCCACAAATGTAGAGGTCTAAGTGTACTTTAAACAAGCATAGCAAAAAGTTGAATAAACAGGATTGGTACAAAATATCAGAACAGTGAATGTACTACAAACAGTTATGGCTCAATTCAGGGTAAATTTAAGTTCAAGGTGAAGGTGAAAACACCAACACCCCTTTACCACAAACTTGTGTTAAGAAAACTTAATGGATCAAAGTTATCCAGTACTCTTGTTCACTTATTTATTTATTTCCAACCCTACATCAGAGGATCTGAAGATGGTCTAAAGCAGTGGTTCTCAATCTTCCTAATGCCATTACCCCTTAATATAGTTCCTCATGTTATGGTGACCCCCAACCATAAAATTATTTTCATTGCTACTTCAGAACTGTCATTTTGCTACTGTCATGAATCATAAAGTCAATATCTGATATGCAGGATGTATTTTCATTCACTGGGCCAAATTTGGCACATATACCCAAAACGTCCAAATTTGAATATTGGTGGGGTTGGGGGAGGGGTTGATTTTGTCATTTGGGAGTTGGAGTTCATGTTGGATTTTTGGTTGTGTGTATATGAAATGTAAATCAAGTGTTTCTGCTGTTTTGCAAGTGTGTGTTTCAGCAATGAAACAGTTAACAGCAGGCCAGTTGGACTGACAGCCTGCTGTGACCTATGAGACATAAGTTCCGGCCTTGGGGGTCAGAACTTCCTTCAGACTAAGGAATGTGTTTTCTTATCTCTCTGTTGAGCTGTGTGTGCCGAGCCAAAGAATGCCGGCTTCCGGCGATGGACTTTGCTGCTTTGTAAATATCTCTGTAAATATTAAATAGATGTTTGAACTTCAGACTGCAGATGTCTTTGAGTCTGACTTTGGAGGAATTGGTGAGGGCAGAAATTCACCAATTCATCAGGGTGCTGGTCTGGAGCATGATTGATCGATGGTGTTTGAAGAAACCCACCCAACATGCACCCTGACCCCTGGCTCATCCTGAAAGTTCACTCACAATCAAAGAGCATTCTGAACTCCTCCAATGATGAAATTGAACCAAACTTGGCACACAGAATTCCCATGACCAACAGAAAATACTGGGTTTGGTGGGCATTGACCTTGTTTTGGAGTTGTAGTTCATCTACATCTAGAGTGCACTGTGGGCTCAAACAGTGATGGAGCTGAACCAAACTTGGCACAAATACTCAATATGCCCAAATGTAAACACTGGTGGAGTTTGGAGAAAATAGACCTTGACATTTGGGAGTTGTAGTTGCTGGGATTTATAGTTCACCTACAATGAAAGAGCCCTTTGAACGCCACCAATGATAGAATTGAGCAAATTGGGCTTCTGGTGGGAGGATTCGCTGTCTGTTTCCAAAAAGGAAAAGAAGCACAGGCAAAGAGATATTCAGCCTCCTATGCCAAAGAGGTCCCTAAGACCATCAGAAATATGTGTTTTCTGATGGTCTTTGGCGACCCCTCTAACACTCCAGGTGTCCTTCCAGGGGTCCCAACCCCCAGGTTGAGAAGCGCTGGTCTAAAGTAAAAACAAGTTTGAAACATTTAAAAAAATAAAGATAAATTAAGGGTTGCAAGAACATTGAACCAATTATCACTTCAACAGTGTAGATTAGAAACAATTAGAACTCATATTCAAAACCAACCACGTGTGAAAATTTAGCTGAAATAAATCCTGATTTCAAAGCTCTACTAACAGCCATGTTTTTACTTGATTCCAGAAAAACTGCAGCAGCAGCTGGGCCTCTAGGAGAGGATGTTCCATTATTGAAATGCCACAGTAAAGAAGGCTCTCTCCCATGTTTTCTCACTGTGTATTGCCTCAATTAAAGGGATATGGAGGAGGGCCCTCCAACACACACGAACTCTTGGATAGGCATATATATGGGCAATATCTAGTGGAATTGGACATTTGAATTCTGAGTTTCTTCAGTCTAAGTTTCATACTCTTTCCACTACACTTACTGCTCTAACTCATAGCTAGGCATTACATTATGTATGTGGCTGCCAATGAATGAGACATCTGCATATCTTGTTCCAGAACACTGCCTGCAATTTATTAATGTCCTGATGTCAAACTATGCCTTTTCCTAACTTCACATCAACGGTGGGACAGCTTTGAGCAAGGGGGAGGGGGCATAGATGTTCCAGTCTTGTACAATAGAATAGACAGTTATTACCTAGAAATATGAAAAAATGCAGATAATTTACTTTTCTACCTTTTGAGAATTGCTTCGTATGGCAATATTATCTTTGAGGCAAATGCAAGTGGGGAGAAAAACTTGTTATGACAGATTAGCACAAAGCACC
Source organism: Anolis carolinensis (assembly GCF_035594765.1). NCBI lineage: Eukaryota > Metazoa > Chordata > Lepidosauria > Squamata > Anolidae > Anolis > Anolis carolinensis. The sequence continues at coordinate 216,778,334 of NC_085841.1, forward strand.
AAATTCATTTGCCATTCCAGGTGTAGCTTTCATATGCTGAGTGGCAGAATGAGCAGGTGGCTTTTCTTCGCTCTGCTACAAATGTCTGTTGTATGGCATCATCTTATGTCTAAACTTCCCTCCTACTTGCCCTGAGTCTCCAGATGAGACTAGGAACTGAAAGTATTGAGACACATAAGTTACATGGAAAAATTTGGCAGTTAATGGGGAAACTATTCATGATTTTGTAGTTGGGGAAAATATGGCTTTTGCAGATGGAGCTTTCACAAAAGTTTAAAACCCATACGCTTCTTTTGATGGGGAATGGCTTGTATACTTTGTTTGAACAAAGGGAAGTGTTACAAGAACTTATTTGCATCTTTTTATAAGTAGAATAGCATTTTAGTTGTTACTTTTTAATAGTCTTTTTTCCCACCGTTGCAGGAGTCTTGCAGCTCTAACCCTAAGTTGGAGGGTCCAATATATAACAATGTGATTGCATGTGTTGTCGAAGGCTTTCATGGCCGGGATCACAGGGTTGTTGTATGTCTTTTGGGCTGTGTGGCCATGTTCCAGAAGTATTCTCTCCTGACGTTTCACCCACATCTATGGCAGGCATCCTCAGAGGTTGTAAACTAGGCAAGGAAAGGAAAAAATATATATCTGTGGAGAGTCCAGGGTGTGGCAAGAGTCCTTTGTCACTGGGAAGCCAGACAAAACCTTTCTAATGCTAATTAGGGTGATTAACTGAAACATTAATGTTGGCTTCCCAGTGACAAAGGACTCTTGCCACACCCTGGACTCTCCACAGATATATATTTTTTTCCTTTCCTTGCCTTGTTTATCCATGCCTCACAACCTCTGAGGATGCCTGCCATAGATGTGGGCGAAACGTCAGGAGAGAATACTTCTGGAACATGGCCACACAGCCCAAAAGACATACAACAACAGTGTGATTCCACTTTGAGTGTTACGTTTCCTGCAGTTTTGAAATTCAGGGAGAGACTCTTAGAGCCCTTTCACACAGCCATATAACCCAGAATGTCAAGGCAGAAAATCCCACAATATCTGCTTTGAACTGGGTTATCCAGATCCACACTGTCATATATTCCGGTTCAAAAAAGTTAATGTGGGATTTTATTCAGCTGTGTGGAAGGGGCCTTTGAATTATCAACCAGAGAACTATAGTGCTATGTTCCAGGTTTCCACAGGATGCAATCATTGCAAATAAAGTGGAAGAATAGCACCATAACTACATAGTCATGAATAGTTTCCATGAACTGAAAATGTTTTTAGTAACTTATTAGTATCACATTACTTTCTGATACTGCTCTTTTTATTTCCAGCTTCAGCTCCCAGATATTTGAAAATTGAGGCTGCATCTACACTGCCATATAATATCATTTGAAACTGCAGTATATGGTCATCTACACTGACAGATAATCCAGTGTAGATGGCACATCAGCCTGGCATGTCCAAACTGTTTAATGCTGTTTACATCTGGATTTTAAAAAATATCTGCAAAGATCCAGTTCTTCTTTGAAGAGCTGGGTCTTTGAAGCTATGGAGGCTCTCTTGACAGACATCTGGGATTGCCATCTGCCATCCCAGATGCCAGTCTCTACAGCCATCCTGGGCTTCCTGGGCTCGGGCAAATGGGGGAAGTAGGATGGCAATGCCATCCTTTCCTCTCTGCCCCGTTTCATTCTGCATTTTGGCCGGTGTGGAAGAGCCCATAAATTCATATAATGGAGCTCAATGATGTCAACCTGCATTACATGTGTCTATATGAACCATATAATGCAGCTTCAAACTGTATTATGTGGCTCTGTAGATGGGACCTGAGTCTGGAGCATATATGGCACACACTTCATTGCAGCCACTTTGTATACTTCTGTGCCCAAAAGCATATTAAGTCTAAATCCATGTATATTGGGTCTCTATGAAATACACACTAGACAAGACAGGCAGTTCATAGCAATTTGGATATTTCTCATATCTACTCAGAAGTAAGTCCTGTTGCAAAAGTTTCAGGCATGAAACCCCTGACTTGATTCTAAAAATGTCTTACACAGAGTTAGCCCTAGCACAGCTAATTCTCAGGCTGTAGACCAAAGCTCAACTGAGTTCCTTGTAACCGATCCTTGAGATTTCAATAGCCTTTTATCTGTTATCTTTGATCACTGATGAGAGATAACAGTAGAAGAAGCTTGCAGTCCAAATGATGAGAGATAACAGTAGAAGAAGCTTGCAGTCCAAATGATGAGAGACAGCAGTAGAAGAAGCTTGAATTTCACCCCACCATGGATTGAATCTGGTCTGCATGCAATAAATACCCTGTACTAAACACATTGTGGGTGTATAGGAAATGTGTATGTGTGTCCTTCAGCAAGATAGGAATCTATATTTGAGGGGAAATCAAGCATGATTCCTTTTGTTACAACCAAAAACATTCCCTAAGCTGTGCCTCAGAGGCCACAATGATATCCAGAAGGGACTTAATAGAAATCATGGCAAACTTGGTCAAAACGCCATGTGTTTATCAATGGGTTCCTTTCCCCCACATTTATTCAATCTGTCAGACAGCCTGCTTCTCTGACAGCTCATAGTTTTGTCCCCCAGTAATTTTCCTCTTCGCCATTTAAACCACAGTGGGCAGGGATCCATAACCTTAAACTCTCATAGGGGAAAAAGAATGAAAGCTGGAAGCCCGAGGCGATCTCATGGCTCACCAAATTTCAGTAGGAAGAAAAACACATCAGACTGCATTATGTGAACAGACGCATCCCTGCAAAACCATCTGATGCTCTAGTTGTATGACTTTGTTGCTCTGCAGCGTGAAAAGGATGGGAGCTTGTGCCTGACGTAGAGCATTGCTTGGATATAATTAGCAGTGCAAACCTTTCAAGACTAATTAAGGTTGGTTGGCTAAAATGTAGTGTGGGGATTTCTCTGGCAGCTTGTCTTCTCCCATTGGTTATAAAGGATTCCCTATCCCTTCTGTCAACATTTTGTTCCCCAAAGGGGATCTTTACCGAAGTGGCATCCCTCTTACACTCCTGTGTGTGGGAGAGAGACCCATCTTTTCTCCCCAGTGAATAATAAGGAATTCCCTCCCCTGCTGTTCCCTGGGGTTCCCTATAGGAGGCAAAGGGAATCCCTTGCCTTCTGTTCTTTTTATTAATTTCCTTGGTTAGTGTCTCTATTCCAATGTTTTCTATAGGCCTTTTTCTTTTCTGTCTCTTTTCTTGCAATCTCATGAAAATTTTGAAACCAGACCAAGAAATCAGATTTGATCACCAACATCAGTCATCTATAGTTCAGAATCCTCCCTCTCTCCCTTCTGCTCGCTTGCTCTCTTTCTTTCCTCTTTCCTTCCTTCCTTCCTTCCTTCCTTCCTTCCTTCCTTCCTTCCTTCCTTCCTTCCTTCCTTCCTTCCTTTCTTTCCACTTCCCCTCCCCCTCCTTTTCTATATTTGCTCCGTTTGCCATTTCATTGCTAATTAGTAAGGAGTGGGCAAGATATCATTTTATAAAATGTACATGTTCCTGAGAGATTTGCTTGTGAGTACACTTCACTCCAATATAGGTCATATCCTCTGACAGTTTCTTATCGTGTTCAGCTGCACTTTGGTACTAATGACTGTAAACCCCACTGCAGATTCGCTGAATACTGCAGATCAGCAGATGTGGGTGAAATGTAGCCTTCTTGCAAAAGTCTTCACAGCGTCTCGGCATTTCTTATTACTTCCACTTGCGATTAAGAGTGGTTTGTGAAAGCTCAGCATCATCTAAGAAAGAGAACTTTTTTTTTTTCAAGAATGACAGAGTTGCCAGGTTGATGTTTGGAGATTTGTGCAATCGAAACAGAAACTCCAACCGTCCCGATTTAGCAGGATCAGCCCCGATTAATCCCCTGCTGTCCTGCTTTTTCAGCTGCTTTTAAAAAGTCCCAGTTCTTTCCATTTTCCATTTCTGTGCTCACCTTATCTCAGTTCAAAAAGTAGTTCATATTCAATTCAGTAGCAAGGAAGGGAGAGGATGGAGTGGAATTTTGCCCTTCCCAATTGGTTCAGCCAAAAGCAAACTGTTGTATCTCTTCCCAGTTTGGGTGAACTTTCTCATTAATAAATTTTACCATCTTGACTACATTTTGATGTTGCTTAGGCACATTCTGAAGTGTCCTCATCAGAGAGTAGAATATGTTAACCCAATGGAGTTAAGAGTAGAATCAGAGTAGACAGAGAGTAGAATCAATGTTCGTAGTTGTTTGAATAGTTGATTACGACTCTGGAGGCCAACATTCAATTATCTGCCCTACAGTGGAAATCACAGAGTGCATGTACATTGTAGAATTAATGTGGCAAAACCTGGGATTAATATGTGGGATAAAAACACCCAAGTCCTGGCTTTCTTCCCCTGCCGTCCTTACAGCTCTTCTGTGTCTCGGAATAAAATGGAGGTGGAGGGGGGACATCCACTGGAAGTTTTTTTAAAAGTCACTCACTTATGTGCTGATGCTTACATGTGCACATGCAAATATCCAAATACAAATATGGGAAGATTCCTATGTGTGCATATATGCATTAGCGCATAACGGCTGGAAGTTTTTAAAAAATCTGCCAGATTTCCCTCTTTCCACAATTGCTTATTCACAGTCTATTTCTTATTATAAAATTTTAAATAAATCCTTTCAGAGACCTCTAATGGCTCTCTGCTTCTCCTCTCTTTAAACCTAGAAATTAATGCTGCTAAAAGTCAACATGGATTTCTCAAAAACAAGTCATGCCAGACTAATCTTATCTCTTTTTTCGAGTTACGTGCTTGGTAGATGCAGGGAATGGAGTAGATGTAACGTATCTTGATTTCAGTAAGGCCTTTGACAAAGTCCCCCATGACCTTCTTGGAAGCAAACTAGTCAAATGTGGGCTAGGCAATACTACTTGATCTGTATGATCTGTAATTGGTTAAGCAACCAAACCCAAAGGGTGCTCACCAATGGTTCCTCTTCATCCGGGAAAGAAGTGACTAGTGGAGTGCCAAAGGGGCCCGTCCTGGACCCAGTTCTGTTCAACATCTTTATTAATGACTTGTATAAAGCTTTAGAGGGCATGCTTATCAAGTTTACAAATAACACCAAATGAAATGCAGAGATACAGGATGGGTGATGCCTGGCTCGACAACAGTCCATGTAAGAAAGATCTTAGAGTCTTTGTGAACAACAAGTTGAACATGAGCTAACAGTGTGATACAGCAGCTAAAGAAGCCAATGGGATTTTGAGCTGCATCAAAAGGTGTATAGTTTCTAGATCGAGGGAAGTCATGGTACCTTTGAATTCTGCTTTGGTTAGACTTCATCTGGAATACTGTGTTCAATTCTGGGCACTGCAATTGAAGGGAGATGTTGACAAGCTGGAATGTGTCCAGAGGAGGGCAACTAAAATGTTCAAAGTTCTGGAGACCATGAATCCCTATGAAGAGCATCTTAAAGAACTGGGTATGTTTAGCCTGCAGAAGAAAAGGTTGAGAGGAGACATGATAGCCATGTGTAAATATGTGGAAGGGTGTCATAAGGAAGAGGGGGCAGGCTTGTTTTCTGCAGCCCTTGAAACTAGGAGTAGGAGCAATGGATTCAACTAGGAGTAGGAGCAATGGATTACAGGAAAGGAGATTCCACCTGAACATTAGGAACAACTTCCTGACTGCACAAGCTATTCAGCAATTGAACTTTCTGCCTCGGAGTGTGGTGGAAACCTTTAAAGAGAGGCTGGATGGCCATCTATCAGGGATACACTGATTGTGTTTTTCCTGTATAGCGGAGGTTGGATTAGATGGCCCATGTGGTCTATTCCAACTCTACAATTGTATGATTCTAAGAAACCAGCTGGAAATCATCTTTGCCTCCATGGGAGCCTGAACAGCTGATCAGCTTTTTGAGCTTTTTCAAACCAGCATGGGTGGGAAGCAGTATCCACAAAAAGACAAATCCCAAACTTTACATGACTGCAGGGCCACACAATCATGGGAAAATCCACTTTTTTCACCCAAAAACTGGGGTAAAGGAGGATCTTCTTGAATTGGGTTTTCCCTCTGTTGTTGTGATTGGGTGTTCATTTAGCACAAATGTAATCTGGCCAACCCTCCCCCCCTTTTAACCCATTGTGTCCCAAATTATAGGTGCTGTGTGGAAACACCTTAGATTTATCATCATGGCTCAGTGCTATGGAATCATGGGGACTACAATTTTCCAAGGCACCAGTATTCTTTGGCAGATAAAGTTAAAGAACTCTTAAAACTCCAGCGCACACATGTCCATACTATTGAGCCATAACAGTTACATTAATTTTACAGTGTAGATGCACCCAGACATAGCCCCAGAAAACTACATGATAGCTTTAGGGTTGCAATAAGTCAGAAATGATTTGAAGGCACACAATAACAACAAATGTCACAGCAGAACAGCAACAGGAAGAGGAATAGGAGTAAGAATAGTAATGTGCTCCTGAGAGTCAGACCTCATCTACACTGCCAGATAAAATCCAGATGATCTGCTTTGAACTGGATTATATGGCAGTGTAGACTCATATAATCCAGTTCAAAGCAGATACAGTGTTCCCTCACTTATCGCTGGGGTTAGGTTCCAGGACCACCTGCAATAAGTGAAAATCCATGAAGTAGGGACACTATATTTATTTTAACATTTATACATTATTTTAGTAGTTATACACTATTTTAAGTCTTTATCAACCAATCGTGTGTTGATAAATCACCTCCTTCTCCTCCCATTGCCGCTTGGACTCGTTTTCTCTCCCTTTGGCTTCTCCTTCCTCCCTTCCTTAGGCTATAAATTGTAATTTTTTATGATTTATAATAGTCTTTTAGAGTTTATTAAAAAACCGCAAAACAGCGAATCCGCGAAAAGTGAACCGCGAAGTAGTGAGGGAACACTGTAATGTGGATTCTCTGCTTTGATAACCTGAATTATATGGCAGTGTAGAAGGGGCATCAGAGAACCCTTGGAAATGAAGATATAGTAGTCATGAATCTCTCAGTTTCTGTCCAAATTCAGGTAAAAAGAAGCTTGGAAATTTATGGGAGCTTTTTGTGTAGGGCACTGGGAGACAGTTCTCTTGTGATTTCAAAAACCACACAATAGGCAGAAACCGAAACTGAACCCCCCCCCCAACCTTGCAACTCTGTGCCAAAAAGAATAGCACCTGCTGAATCTCTAATTGTTCATGAAAACAATTTGTCGGCTGCATAAATGCTTCAGATGAATGCTTTGTTTTGTTTGTGAAGGGAGGTGCCTTTCCTGTGCTTTCAGATCTCAGCAATTCTCTGAGCACCTGCAGATAGGATAATGTGCTTGGCACCACCAAATTGGTACAGGCATTTTGAAGAGAATGTTGCCAAAATGGGCTTTCTCTAGGGGTTTAGGAAATGGGAGTTCCCCACTTCGGCTGTCCCTGTGGCAAGTCCATACAGAAGGAAAGGTCAACAACAAGCCTCAAAAGGTTTAAGGCATGGCAAGTGCCTGCTTGTATTGATTTTCCCCTGTTAGGCAATATGAGGAGAACAAGATTCCTCTTAACAAATGGTTCTCAATCTGTGGGTCCCCAGATGTTTTGGCCTTCAACTCCCAGAACAGCTGGTAAACTGACTGGGATTTCTGGGAGTTGTTGACCAAAACAACTGCGGACTCACAGGTTGAGAACTACTGCTCTAAGCATATCAGCCAGTATGAGTCCATGGTATGCACTGAGGTTTGGGTCCAGGATCTCCTGTGGATACCAATATCTGTAAGTGCTCAAATCTCAGTATATACACTGACATAGTGAAATCATGTCCATTATATAAAACAGCAAACAACTGAGATGAGTGCTGGAGACAGCCCGAGGATCTGTGAAATAGCGAGCGGCTTCAGCACATTAATGTAAGGCAAAATTAAAGCTTGCTCCCCCAATATTTTTGAGCCATGATTGGTTGAATTCATTGGTGCAGAATCCATGGATATGAAGGGTTGACAGTACTTTGCAGTGGGACCTCCCACTGTCTCAGATATTGTGCCAAAACCACAATTTCTAAAACCTCTCCAGTTTCATGTTCTTTATGGTTTTTTTCCCAATCGGATCTGATATTACATCAGAAATGAAGATCAGAACTGAGTGTCCAGTGGGTGGGTGGCACTGCTGTTACTATTGGTCATTATGGGGGCTGCTATTGTTGTTACTACTATTTGTTGTTGTTGCAACTAGTATTGGTTTTATTGGTTTCTTGTCTTGTTTTTATTGTTCTATTCGGGCTTGGCCCCATGTAAGCCGCCCCGAGTCCCTTCGGGGAGATGGGGCGGGGTATAAGAATAAAAATATTATTATTATTATTATTATTATTATTATTATTATTATTATTTTAAAGAATGAGAAAAGTCGCATCAAGGAGACTTTCTTGCACATATACAGAGAGAGAGAGAGAATGAGTAAAAGTGTGTCAGGACTGCCTTTTTCTCCCTCCCCCCCCCCTCTCTCTCTCTCTTTCTTTCTTTCTTTCTGCTCCCAAAGCTCTGTGGTATTTGTACTGCCTAAAGGGCAGGCTGCTTTGAATATGTACAAACAAAGGAAACAGTTTCTATAGCAACCAGAGAGCCATATGAAAGATCTCTCAGCAATTCGCAGCTATCTTCCTTCACACTTGCAGAGGGCAGACCGGGCGGGGGGCATTGCTTGTTTATGATAGTTTCCCTCTTATCCTATTAAATAGTCAGAGATAACATGTTTTGGTTTTGCCTGGGAAGAACTGACTAAGAATTACATCATTGACTTGATGTATCTGATTTGAGATTGTCTTCTATGGATATACATCCAACATTGTTTCCTATGTACATCTAATAAACCAGTGGGGTGCAGTGGTGAAAGTGTTATACTAAGATTGGGGAGTTGTTGCTAACTGCGGTCAAGTTGACTTTGACTTATCCCCTTGAATGGGAGATCTCCAAGTTATTCTCTCCTAAACAGACTCAGGGCTTTGGTTTCCTGAACTGAATCAGTCCATTTCAATGTGCTTTCTTTCCTTTCCTTACTGTCTTCCACCTTCCCAAGCATTGCTGTCTCTTCTAATGAGTCATGTCTTCTCATGATGTGGTGAAAGTATGACAATCTCAGTTTAGTTATCTTGGCTTCAAGGGAGAATTCAGACTTGATTTGTTCTAGGACCCATTCGGTTGTCTTTTTAGCGGACCACAGTATCCACAGAACTCTCCTTCAGCACCACATCCCAAATGAGTTCATTTTTGTCTGGCTTTCAAACCCATATACAGAAAAAAGGAAATAGTCCCATACTACTGTGGACTCTTCTTTTCAGACTCATTCAATCTGTTCATTGTGCTTTGTGCTTTGCTGTTCATATCATGAGAAGACCTGCGAGACCTCAAAGTCTCAGGGCCACCTCCAGCTCCTTCAAGGTCAAGCCAATCACTTCAAGGATCCCATCCATCCATCTTGCCCTTGGTCGGCCCCTCTTCCTTTTTCCTTCCATTTTCCCCAGCATCATAATTTTCTCCAAGCTTTCCTTTCTTCTCATTATGTGGCCAAAGTGAATCATTGTAACTACAATAATCATTCATAGGATTGCCATAAGCTGGGGTTGATGGCAGTTAACAACAACAAATTCTTGTAATAAATTATTGTTCGTTCGTTGAGTCACTTCCAACTCTTTGTGACCTGAGGGACCAGCCCATGCCAGAGCTCCCCGTCGCCACCCCCAGCTCCTTCAAGGTCAAGCCAATCACTTCAAGGATCCCATCCATCCATCTTGCCCTTGGTCGGCCCCTCTTCCTTTTTCCTTCCATTTTCCTCAGCATCATAATTTTCTCCAAGCTTTCCTTTCTTCTCATTATGTGGCCAAAGTGAATCATTGTAACTGCAATAATTCACATGCATTTTAGTTCTTTGTTATCACACTCTGCCTGCACTTTATTTTGTGAGCAGTGCCTGCAAGGCAGTTGGACAGCTCACATGGAATCATTTTTGTTTTGTAATACATGGACTATTCTTACTTGGGAATAGTCCTGACATCAGGCTAGGTGATGCTGACACACACACACACACACACACACACACCCAGACAACAGAGATGGTATCATGAAAAGCAACAAACTGTTAATAGTTTAATTGGTTATTGCTGTATTTTTTTTACTGGTGGGAATGGGAAACTGAGGGATTTTTAAAATTTATCTATCCAAATAATTTGAATAGCTGTAAGTAGGTATGCATCATGATTTGTGTGTGGGTACAATTTATTGCTCTATGTCAGGTCACAAAAATCTCATGGGTCAGCCCTGGTTATTAGTCCTGACCACAAGTCCTGGAATATAAGTCTCTTTTTATCTGTAAGTTCAGAAAATGCAGCTATTCTTATCCCTGCAGCAACTTTGTCCACTTGCTACTCAATTATTAGAAGGGGCAGAAGTCAGGTCTTTGGTCAATCCTGGTTATCCTGGCGTTTTGAAATAAATTGGGTGGGATTTTCAATGTATTTTTCACCTAAATTCATCTTTTGGATCAGAACAGATCAGATGGACTAAGTGACCTTTCCTTTCTGGATCCCTTTTAGAAGACAGTTCCAGCCAAAATGTTCTCAGCTGCAGATCGAAGTAGAATAGGGCAACCCATGTAATGGGTGTTTAGTCCCTTTAATGGATTGTACTGGAAGTTGACTGAATATGTTTTGGAAATTAAAATGGATAATAACACAGCCTGATCTGAGGTGAAATGCCACGAGCACACCCTTCCAGTAAGCCTTCACATATTTTCATCTAATGGGTAATTTCCAAACTGCTTTAAAATTGCTAATAATAATGCTTTCATGATGTGACAATTATTTCTGATGTTGCTTGGTGCATAGTGAGATGAAGAATTATGAAAAAAAACATTTTAGGTGTGGTAAATGAGGCTCACACAAGCATATTGTTTTGGTTGTTGATGATACAGTAGAGCCTCACTTATCCAACATTCGCTTATCGAATGTTCTGGATTATCCAATGCATTTTTGTAGACAATGTTTTCAATACATCGTGAAATTTTGGTGCTAAATTCGTAAATACAGTAATTACTACATAGCAGTACTGCTTATTGAACTACTTCTTCTGTCCAATTTGTTGTATAACATGATGTTTTGGTGCTTAATTTGTAAAATCATAACCTAATTTGATGTTTAATAGGCTTCTCCTTAATCTCTCCTTGTTATCCAAGATATTCGCTTATCCAACATTCTGCCAGCCCGTTTATGTTGGATAAGTGAGACTCTACTGTACTTTGATTATAAACTATGAGAAATAAACCTCAATTCTACATTTGACGGTACATAATTCTCAAGCTTCAGGAGAGAGTTTAGAGTTCTGATTTTTTGGGGGGTAAAATGACAGAAATGCACAGCAGCAAATCGTATGCTTTGTCAGTTGCTAAACCTGCCTATTTTTCTATTTTATTTTTTAAAATAAAAAATCATTTAATGACAATGTATTCATAGATTATTATTTGGGGGGGGATGCTTTCAAAAAGCGGAAACAGTCAGTGCTGTCTTGTTGACATGATCTTTGAGGGTGAGCCAAACATTGATATGTAGACCGATTGGTTCTGTTTGAAAGAACAAAAGTAGTTTGTCTGCAGAACTTGCTTCTCAATTGGTATATTTGAGTATTGATTCATAGGATCATAGATCTGGAAAGAGATCCCAAGGACAATCCCATCCAATCTTCTGCTATGGCAATATACATAATCAAAGCACTCCCACTTAGATGACCACTTTGATCAAGTATGGGCAAACTTTTTTGCCTTGGGGCTGCATTGTGGGCCCGGTCAGGAGGGCAGAGCTGGGAAAATGGGTAGCATAAGGATCTGGCAGGCCGTCACTGCTATATGCCAAGAGGACAGGGAAAATGAGGAGGGCCTGAGGTAAGCTCCCAGAGGACCATATCCCAGGCCTTAGTTTTTCCCATGCCTGACTTAGATGTTTAAAAACCTCCAGAGAAGGAGACTCGACAACACTCTGTGACAGCATATTCCACTGTTGAAAATCTCTTACCATCAGGACATTATTTCGAATGTTAAGGTAGAATCTCTTTTTCTGGAGTTTGAATCCATTACTTTGTACGAGGGTTGAATGAAAAGTAATGCCTCCGCCTTCATTACTTCGGTTTGGATGGGAATATTTTAATAAATCAAACGCAGAAATAATCTTTAGAATGTGCTCTTTAACTACCACTATTCACTTTTCCACATAATCACAGAAAATTGGATACATTTCTGCCAACGATGAAGCCATCACAGAAGAAGTCAACACTCCGCATCCAGCGTCTCACAGTACCCATCGTGCCCAGATCTTCTGATAGCCAAGCTAAGCAATAATGTGACCCACACATTTATGTGAAATGCCGATTATGCTTGAAATTTCTCTCTGAGTGATACGACGATCATCCTGAATCAATCTGTCAACCTTTTGCTTGTGAAACCCGGTGGTTGCTGTCACAGGACATCCAACTCTTTGTTTGTCATGCAAGTCAGATGTTCCCACCTCAACATCTTTAAACTTACTCACCCAATGATGCACAGTACTCACATCAACACAATCACCATAAAAGCTTGCATTCTCTGATGAATCTCCTTTGGGGTGACACCTTCTGCTGTCAAGAGTTCAATTACTGCATGTTGCTTAAGTCGCATTGACTGACTGTCTGCGCAGGGTTCCATACTTAGCACTTTAACAACACAACCGTTCAATGCTAAGGCTTCCCGTCAAATGGAACTATAGAGGAGAGTCTACTGAACAAACCAGTACCTGACACATACCAGTACTGCCATCTGTTGAGGAGTTACGAAGGTGGAGGCATTACTTTTCATTAAACCCTCATATCCTAGGGATCTTCTACATTGATTACGTAGGTCGATTTAGACTTCGTTTAGGAGAAATGATTTTGCTGTGCGAATGTTTAGCTTAACATGTCTGGAACAGGTTTGAGGCCAGGAAGATAATTTAATTTGCCAGGAAACTGGCATCAAAGCAGTATCACTGGAGAATGCATTTCCCAACTTCTGGAACTAGTGCTCTGAAGGCATAAGGGGCATGGGGAGGAAAGTGACAGCAGCAAAGGTCCTAGGAGATCAATTCGCCCCTTGCTGCTCAGCTATGCCCTTGGGATGTCCTTCAGCAGCTCCCCACGTACCCACCCCCTCTTTCTGAAGTTTAAAATGGGTTTCAGCATGAGCAGGTCTCTGTAAAGCACTTCGCGTTCCGTGGAGCTGATTTCGTCATGCAATGCGGTTTAGATTTAGGACTCATTGAAGCACATTAAGGGGTTTAACTTGCACTTTCCCCGAGTTTGCGTGATGTGCTTTAAAGGCCTTCATACACACCACAGCACACTTTGGTGACGAGTGCTTTGTAGCTGCTGTAGTTTGAAGATAGCGTCAAACTGGTTTATAAGGTCAGAGTAGATTTGCCACTAGTCCCTAGAATAGCTGAAAACAAGCCTGCTATTCCAAATTGCAGGCAGAATGCAGTGAGGTGATTTGCATGTGTTGTCTATCTATATTTTCTTCAACCTAATGCCATAATTGGGCAGACTGAAGAACTGCAGAACTAACTTCTTTTTACTGAGCTGCACCAGCTAGGATCTGGCACAAAAGACTTGCAATTTGTTTTGCGTAGTCTTCTCAGACAAAAAGCCAGTCCTAGTTACTATAAGCTTTCTTGGTTTCAGCATTATAGCTTCAGGCACTTAAGGTAAGCTGAGGTGTCAGTCACTTTGTGGTTGCTGTTAGTAGCCAACCAGGAGTCAAACAATTTCTTGCCAGTCTATTGCCACTCACCCAAAGCAGCTCTACCAGAAGATCCCAATTTATCTTCCATCCATCCCTGTCTTGAGTTATTACTACTTGAATGAACAATAGCACAATATCCAAACTTCCATTTGTCAGGGTGAAGAAAGCATGGATGCACTGTTGCTGGATCTGAATTCCCTTTATCTGTAGTTATCCTGAGTAAAGCTTATGGGAGTTTTCCATTGCAGCTATGACATCTCTCAATTCTACCTCCAGAATCCTAACTTTGAGGCCTTACAGGCTTCTTAAAGCAGAGATACTGGAGAGTGGGGTGATGAGTGAATGACATGTCCAATCTTCTGTGGATTACAGATTACAGGTTGGGAACTTGTCACATATGTATGGTCATGTTGGGAACCTGTCACATATGTATCTCTAAGCACCCCACAAACAGGAGAGGGCTGAACACATTTATCACCACCCCAGTATCCACAACCTTTGAAATAGCTATGTTGAGGGGCTGCAGTGCTCCAGAGGTGGAGTTTTTTTTTTGGGGTGGGGGGCACTTCTGATAATTACAATCCTGCAATGATATCAGATGTTACTTCTGTTGTTAGTTAGGTTAGTCTGGGAAATCTCAGTGCAGGCAGAAGTTGCTCCCCTGCTTGGCAATGGATATCCTGACACACCCTTGAAAGATGTCTTGAGTAGACAGAGCTTCTATCCTTTTTATACTTAAAAAACACAGTTGAACAATATTTTTAGTATGACCAACCAAGATGCCACAGGAGACTGAAAGTTTTTAACTGTTCCAAAACTTTTATTAGGCTAGATCAGTGATTCCCAAAGTGGGTGCTACCGCCCCCTGGTGGGCGCTGCAGCAATCCAGGGGAGCGGTGATATCTTTCTGTTTAGTTGCTCTTGAAATTTTTAAAAAATTAATTTCCAGGGCGCTGAATAATATTTTTTTCTGGAAAGGAGGCGGTAGGCCAAATAAGTTTGGGAACCACTGGGCTAGATCAAAGATGGGAACTGTACAGCTCTTCCAAGTTGTTGGACTACAACTCCCATTACCAGTCCTACCAGCATAAGCAGTGGTGAGAAATACTGGGAACTTCAGTCCGACAGCATCAAGGGGCGCTTGGTTCCCAATAGCGGACTAAATGGTCCAAGAGTGATGCATAGAAGAAGAATGTTTCTGCAAGGGTATCTTACATCATTGCAATTCCTGGTCTTTGTTTTCTTTTCTCAGTTATTTTTATAGAAATAAGTGCTTTATCAATGTTTGGAGACATGAAAGGCTAGAGAAGACAAAATCTTTTAAATTGTTTTATTGAAGTTGATGGTATCTTCTGTTTTTATTGGGGGTTTTCCTTCTGCTCTTCATAAATTATCAAAAGCAAAGAAAATGTTTTTTGGGATCTTGCAGTCCCACTTATAACAAAAATAAAAAAGCATATTCTATTTATTTTCAGAATAAACTGTACAGGTAATATATTAGATATTGTATCCATGTCAATCCAAATGATGCAGAATTCATTTTATGATCCTAAAGTTGTGGCGCAGTGTGTTAAAGCGCTGAGCTGCTGAACTTGCAGACTGAAACGTCTCAGGTTCAAATCCCGGGAGCGGAATGAGCGCCCGCTGTTAGCCCCAGCTTCTGCCAATCTAGCAGTTCGAAAACATGCAAATGTGAGTAGATCAATAGGTACCGCTCTGGCAGCAAGGTAACGGCGCTCCATGCAGTCATGTCGGTCACATGACCTTGGAGGTGTCTACGGACATCGCCAGCTCTTCGGCTTAGAAATTGAGATGAGCACCAACCCGCAGAGTCGGTCACGACTGGACTTAACGTCAGGGGAAAACCTTTACCTACCTAAAGTAGAAAAGTGGCTTCCAAGCTACGAAGGGTGCTCAGATTGTATTTCCCCCTGTTTTTCTGAAAATTTCCAATTTTTTTCTGAAGAAAAATGGGGAGGAACTATTTTTCTTCCATGACTTAAAATTTTCTGAATAGTTTACACTTCTAAAAACTGAGAAGCTCCACGTAACCTGATATTTCTATATCAGTAGACTGGCATTGTTTCCAGAACCTCTCTGTATTTAAATAGATGGATTTTTCTCTCCATATCTAGATCTCTGGTTATGATGACACACAGATGTGCCTCTCCGAGGGAGTCTCTGAAATCCCTTTTAGCCTCCAGCAATTATGTTCATCCAGCTGGACTGTTAGATTGGATGAACATGCCTTAACCTTGTTACTTGCCATACTGCCACTTAGAAGTAAATCAGCATGAAACTTTGCTTAACAATTTTTCTGCCCGATGAGATCAGAAGAGAACCGAATGAGCTGATTTGTGTTTCAAAAGCAATGGGTTTTCTTGTCCAACATCTCGGTATTTCATTCAGATTTACAACAAAGGGGTGTGGAAAATTATTTCTGCTGAAACTAGGAGAATGCCTTCATGTAGAAAATGAACCCTGGACACCATTTACCAAATGACAGCTGATCATGTCATGCGGTTAAGGAGTGTTCCTGGTTAGTAAACCAAATATATTTAGCATCCTTCCTACTGGCAATGTTAGCCCAGATCTGAAGACTACGAAAGCAACTTTGGACAGTAGTAGTAAATATTGGTTAGAAAAAAATTCCATCAGCCTTCTATCTGCCAACCTAGCAGTTCAAAAACATGCCAATGTGAGCCGATCAATAGGTACCACTCCGGTGGGAAGGTAACGGCGCTCCATGCAGTCATGCCGGCACATGACCTTGGAGGTGTCTATGGACAATGCCGGCTCTTTGGCTTAGATATGGAGATGAGCACCAACCCCCAGAGTAAGACATGACTGGACTTAACATCAAGGGAAAACCTTTACCTTTACTATATCTGGCCAGGTCATGAAATTATGCTCCCCTGTCAAGGGACAAGATCACCCACCCACCCACCCAAGCATGCACATGCCTTTCTCCTTCCAACAGACTACTGAATTGTATATCTTTAATGGTCATGGGAAATCACTCTCCATTGCACTAGAGAGCAGCAAGCTTGCTTAGAAACAGCAGACCAGGTTGTCTAGGACCTCATCACATTCAGGATGAAAGCGGGGCAAATCTGGGAGGCAGAATGGGAACCCGTCACCCCGAATTGTACACATCATCCCCTTCCCTATCCTACGGGGGAAGCCCTGCCCAAGTGCTTTCTTCAGGATCAGGAAAGAGTCTAGCCTTGCCCCCTTTCCTCACATGGAAAGCAATCTATCTAAAGATGTTCCTGTTCACATGAAAAAGGAACCTACAATCTTGTGGATCTTGCTCCCAGAGAAAGGTGTCATGGAAATCTTTTCCCCCTAAAAATGAGGCTTCTCTTGTAAGGAAATGGGGCTTCTCTTGTAAGGAAAGAGGCTCCAGGTTTCAAGATGATATGGTGAAGAACATCCAAATAGGGTTGAAAATAGATCTCCCCTAGAATATTTATTTATTTATTTATTTATTTTCCGATATTTCTACCCCGCCCTTCTCCCCGAGGGGACTCAGGGCAGCTTACACAACTGGCAGGATCACTAACAGTATATCATAATACAATAAAATAATAAAACAGTTAAAATAGTTAAATAACATAGTAAAATACAATATATAGAAGATTTAACACAGTGCAATGCCGAATATATATGCCAATCATCCATCAGACCTTGTGCAAGAGCCTTAATCCAATCCATGTCAACGCTGAGTTCATTCATTAAACGCTTGCACACATAGCCAGGTCTTCAACTTCTTTCTAAACCCCAGAAGGGATGGAGCCTAGAATATGATGAGGAGCCCCCAGTAGCACAGTGTGTTAAAGCGCTGAGCTGCTGCTTGCAGACCGAAAGGTCACAGGTTCTAATCCGGGGAGTGGAGTGAGCAACCGCTATTAGCTCCAGCTTCTGCCAACCTAGCAGTTCAAAAACATGCAAAATGTGAGTAGATCAATAGATACCACTCCGGCGGGAAGGTAACGGCGTTCCATGTAATCATGCTGGCCACATGACCCTGGAGGTGTCTACAGACAACGCTGGCTCTTCAGCTTAGAAATGGAGATGAGCACCAACCCCCAGAGTCGGTCATGACTGGACTTAACGTCAGGGGAAACCTTTACCTTTACCTTTAAAATATGATATCTCCCTTTCGTTGTGTTGTTGCCATATAGCCCAAATAATGATTCAGTGCTTCAGAAAATTGTTGAATCTTGCATGGAGGTTCATTGGCAAACAGGTTTGGCCCAAGATATTTTGCTATCTAAA
Organism: Anolis carolinensis; assembly: GCF_035594765.1. Taxonomy (NCBI): domain Eukaryota; kingdom Metazoa; phylum Chordata; class Lepidosauria; order Squamata; family Anolidae; genus Anolis; species Anolis carolinensis. The sequence goes on from NC_085841.1 coordinate 216,796,407, forward strand.
TCAGAGCAGGAAATAATGACTTCCAAAATTACCATAGTCAAAGTGTGTATAGAATGGAAGGTAGTGGTATGATTTCGGCACAGACTCTTCTCTCCATATATAAATGTCACAATAAGAAATTAAACAACTGAGTATCATCTGTCCTTTCTTAACATCCAAAATTTGGTGCCCGATATAGATGGCTCACTGTACTTAATGATAGGGCCAGCTCTTCTCCAGATTACTAATACTTCCATCGGATTCTAAGGAAATCTTCATCCATTGCAAATGAATAGGCCCTTCAGTTGGACCTTTTATATCTCTTTCAGCCTTCTGTCTATGAGTGTACTGCTCAGAAAGCACATTGTGATTCAATTAGAGTGGCTTGAGGGACACTTTTCAATTCAGAAGCAATGAAGATTTCAAAAACTGGGAGGCAACTTCTGTTCTCCAAAGAGAGAGTCCTAGCACTGCAATGATATCAGTCATGCTTTTCTTTAGGATAAATTGTCCATCTCTGTTGAGTCCCAGTATGCTGTCATCTTTTTAATGGGCTCTGCACTTATGTGTCTGTTTGGAGATACTTTAAATGTCCTGATTAGAAAGGCCAGATTTATATCTGGAGGGATGCGTGTATTTAAACAGGGAAAACCTCACAGGACAGATGTTGAAATTGGCTGGAAGACTAAAATCAGGGTTTCTATTATGCAAAGTGGAGCATGAAAATTGATAGTAGGACTGTGAATATAAAGCAAGAGGATCCTATAATAAATGAGCAAAATTTAAGGATAGATTTTTAAAAAAATTTGCCCTATATTATGGGGTCTCATGGTGGTGTATGACTATATTGCAGACATTTGTGTTCTGTCATTACAATTCACATACATGGATGACTGGCTTGGCATAATCTGCCTTTACCAGAATCTGTGTTGTTATTTAAGAGTCCACAGCAACATGATGTTGTGAGCATTAAAGGTCACGAAACTGTATTTGCCCAGTAAAATTAGAATAATCAATCATATCCAGGCTGAAGTACAATGCTACTTCTGCTTAAAGGGCACATAGGAATACAACTTGGAAAAATTAACTGAGGTAATGTTATATTTTAGAGATACAGTAGAGTCTCACTTATCCAGCTAAACAGGCCAGCAGAAGCTTGGATAAGCGAATATGTTGGATAATAAGGAGAGGTTAAGGAAAAGCCTATTAAACATCAAATTAGGTTATGATTTTACAAATTAACCACCAAGACATCATGTTTTACAAAAGATTTGACAGAAAAGGCAGTTCAATACGTAGTAATGTTATGTTGTAATTACTGTATTTACTAATTTAGCACCAAAATATCACAATATATTGAAAACATTGACTGCAAAAATGGCTTGGATAATCCAGAACATTGGATAAGCAAGGCTTGGATAAGTGAGACTCTACTGTATTTGACTCTTGCATGAACACAATAATCACTGTACTGAATTAATCTTAAGTTCAATCTAGCTAAGCTCATTTCTGTATCTGACATTGCCCAACCTGACATGTCTGAAACTCACAAAGTTATTTCATGGAAATACCCCTTTTCCTAGTTTGCTCCTGGCAAATAGCAATCAACAGTTTTGTCCTTAGTTGTTGACATGACTAATAGGACCAACAGAAACTAAAACTGTCACTTCTTCAGCCACCCGTGTAGACAATTTCAGTTTTTAAAGTATTTCAGATTTCCAGACAAAAATTGTTCGGCCTGTATTATGGATTCCTTAAAAGCTGGTGGTTCAACCTATTTTATATGCAACACATATAAAGTCTGAGATGAAATGCATACACACTTTTCATTGGTGCCATATTGGAAATCTACTCTACCATGCAGACAAGCATTATGTAAAGATTTTCTGAAATAGAGATGTAAGATGGTGACATCCAGAGAATGAAAACTGGAAGGTGATTGATTAACTAGATGGCCTTCTAAGCATCTTGAAAGAGAAAGGGGGAAATGTGGCTCTTCTAGAAATGCTATGTGGGAGCTGAAGTCCAAAATAGTCATTCATTCAAACTCTTGAGTTCAGCCAAAAAAAAGGATCAAAAGTAAGATCCTGGATGGTGGGAATACCTTAAATGTAACTGAAGTAGAAACTTAAACTACAGTAGAGTCCCACTTATCCAAGCTAAACGGGCCGGCAGAAGCTTGGATAAGCGAATATCTTGGATAATAAGGAGGGATTAAGAAAAAGCCTATTAAACATCAAATTAGGTTATGATTTTACAAATTAAGTGCCAAAACATCATGCTATACAACAAATTTGACAGAAAAAGTAGTTCAATACGCAGTAATGTTGTGTTGTAATTACGGTATTTACGAATTTAGCACCAAAATATCATGATATATTGAAAACATTGACTACAAAAATTACAATATTTATTTATTTATTACAATATTTATATCCCGCCCTTCTCACCCAACGGGGGACTCAGGGCAGCTTACAATAAAACACATATATAAAAATTGTACAATGCGCTATAAAACAGTTAAAAATTATTAACTTACTTAATTATTAAATGGCTTGGATAATCCAGAAGCTTGGATAAGCAAGGCTTGGATAAGTGAGACTCTACTGTACTGATAATATTCAGCTTAAGGGTCAACTGTAAACACCCTACTGACAAGTCCTATGAATTTTGCTTAAGTTCTGATTCAGATAATTCTGTCAAAGAGTCTCATGCAGTATTGGTTAGTAAAATATTTTGAAGAAGCCTTGAGTTGCTAAGTTCTGAAATGAATGAAAGAAGATTATTTTCTTCTCATTTCCCTTCAACAAATACAGTAGAGTCTCACTTATCCAAGCTAAATGGGCCGGCAGAGCCTTGGATAAGCGAATATCTTGGATAATAAGGAGGGATTAAGGAAAAGCCTATTAAACATCAAATTGGGTTATGTTTTTACAAATTGAGTACCAAAACCTCATGTTATACAACAAATTTGACAGAAAAAGAAGTTCAATACACACTAATGTTATGTTGTAATTACTGTATTTATGAATTTAGCACCAAAATATCACGATATATTGAAAATATTGACTACAAAAATGGCTTGGATAATCCAGAGGCTTGGATAAGTGAGGCTTGGATAAGCGAGACTCTACTGTACTTATAATATTCAGCTTAAGGTCAACTGTAAACACCCTACTGACAAATCCTATGAATTTTGCCTAGTTCTGATTCAGATAATTCTGTTACAGAGTCTCATGCAGTATTGGTTCGTAAAATATTTTGAAGAAGCCTTGAGTGGCTAGGTTCTGAAATGAATGAAAGAAGATTATTTTCTTTTCATTTCCCTTCAACAAATAGATCCAAGTTCTCTTCAGTGGAAGGGATAGAATTCCATTTATGGAATGGAGTTTCCCATCTCATCCTTTCTTCTGTAGTCCTTAACAACAACAAGAATAGCAAGTGCCCTAAATATCCTATTTTGGCAGGGACCATCACAATTAATCCTTTGTTATCATGTATTTTCAGATGCTTCTAAAATGTTCCAAATTCCCTCCTTGTCCTCTCACGTTACTCTTTTGTCCTCTGCTTATTTCAACTGCTGCAAATTGACTTTAATGTGCAACAATAGTTGGCACCCAACTGACTTAACAAGGGGAGAGGAGGCTCGAGAAAAAACAAACTGCTGCAGCCTCCCCCATGTGTGTAGGTGTTTTCCCCAATAATAACTTTTGCTGTCTTGACCAAATTTTGATATTGTTTGGCACATGTGTCATGGTTTTTATTTGTGACATGTTGTAGGACGTGCAACAACATCATCAACAACAGGAAGAAACATTAGGAGCAGCGGGAGTGATGTGCTCCTGAAAGTCAGAGGATCCTTGGGAATGGTGGGAGATACGGTGGTCATCAAAATGTCAGCTTAATCATTCCCCCAGAGGTTTATAAATTCTGAATGTCATCACTAAACTCCCCATAATGTATTTTGAGTTCTCATTATTTTGGCTTATTAGCAGTTCTATACTGGCAAAATGAGGTTAGTTGATGTTCTGCTTTGCACACTGTGATCAGAGACCTTTTGTCAGTACATCTGAAGCAATAAGCTTCCCTTGTTTACAACACTTCTTTAAAAATAGGATGCAAGGGCAAAGGGGGGGGGGGGGAAGACAAGTGGAAGTCTGAAAACAAATAATCAACACCCCTGCCAACACATACCTAGCTTTCATATCTCTTGAACATTTTTAAAAAGAGTCCTGTCGGATCAAACAAAGGCCTTTATAGTTCAATTTTCAGATCAAGTCATGATCCACTGAAGTCCGTATGACATTATGCAAACTTCTTAGCCTGAATCCTATCCAATGAACTCAGAGAGGCTCCTTCTTTGGAAGCTTTTAAACAGAGGCTGGATGGCCATCTGTCGGGGGTGCTTTGAATGCGATTTCCTGCTTCTTGGCAGGGGGTTGGACTGGATGGCCCGTGAGGTCTCTTCCAACTCTACTATTCTATGATTCTATGATTCAAAGCAATTGGGGTTTTTTGCCCACCTACTACATACATTTGGATTAATATGTGTGAAAAAGAATTCGAAGAAGTTAGAAACTGCTATTAATATAATGAGTTGGCATTGCAAAGTCCCACGTCTCACTTCTCACTATTCAAAAGTAACTGACAACTATTTTCAGAATATTTTAAAAACCCATCTTTTGCCTATAGTACCCAAAAACATGAAATACTCAAGAAGTGAGACTGGATACACACTGTAATAAAAACTAAAACTAGTTACAGCCACTTACGGGCAAGTTATGCCTCATCACTTTGCAATCCTTAGTTGCTGTAAATTCCTTAGTTACAGTAGAGTCTCACTTATCCAACACTCGCTTTTCCAACGTTCTGGGTTATCCAATGCATTTTTGTAGTCAGTGTTTTCAATACATCGTGATATTTTGGTGCTAAATTTGTAAATACAGTAATTACTACATAGCATTACTGCGATTTGAACTACCTTTCTGTCAAATCTGTTGTATAACATGATGTTTTGGTGTTTCATTTGTAAAATCATAACCTAATTTGATGTTTAATAGGATTTTCCTTAATCCCTCCTTATTATCCAATTTATTCACTTATCCAACGTTCTGCCGGCCCGTTTACGTTGGATAAGCGAGAATCTACTGTATTGAAAAAAAGGGCTTGAATCCTGTAGGGCAACTATAAGTTTGTAACTCAGAGTGATGCATATATGAATGTTTCATATTTAGAGTCCCTATGTAGCTTCTAGTTTAGAGATGAAAGTCCCTCAATAGGATTCCAGCCAAGAATTTGTTACCTATAGTTCATTTTAATTTTAAGAGGCATTTTTTTTTACTTTCAACTACTGTGTCAAACATAATAAAAAAGGAAGGGGGAGCAACCCTCTTTGGAAGTGAGAAAATGATAAAACTCACTTACAGAGCTCATTCTTTTGCTTCCTTTCTGTGGTTTAAGGGATTCAAAAACATTACCAGCCCCAAAAAACTACTTTAAGAGTTAACTTTCCCCCCATTATCTAACCTTTATAGCTCAGATCAACCGTTTATTGATATTTTATTTCTATGAATATTGAGACAGGCATATTCAAGGAAAACAAACATAATTTGAAGTCCTTGCTATTGATCTCTCCACATCAGAGGTTTGAAAAAGAGCAAAGAGTTTGTTGACATTTTAGCTGAGGTTTTACCGAATCAATAATTTAATTTGAAACATTCCCTCACTCAGTGTCCAGTGAATTAAGTGCTGAAATTATAATGTAACTGTCGGAGAAATATTCCAGTAGCACTGTGATTGAGCATTAATGAGGATCGGTTTTGTATCCTAAAGTGTTTCTCATCTCATATTCATTGGATTTGTTGGTGTGGCCCTCCAGATGTTGTTGGACTACAACTCCCAGCATGCTTCCCATTTGGCTATGCTCTCTTGGGCTGATGGGAATTGCAGTCCACCAACATCTGAAGCACCATGCTTTGCTCAGCCCTGATTTGGGGAGTCAGGCCTAATACACACCTCAATCTACCATAATAGATCTATAACTAGGAACTAGTTATACAGAAGATGTATTAAAAATAATGATACAAATATTCTACATTTGTGATCTGCACATTTATTTGTCTGTGTATGTGTATATATGTACCTCTATGTATATATCATTCTGTGCTTTGATTCTGCTTGGCATTACTGGTAGATTTGCTTTAAAGGAAATGGATTGTAAGAAACTAGACAATCATAACAAAATCCCTAATCTGATTGAAGACCTTGCAATGATCTAACTGGAACTGAGTATACTGGGCTGTCAAGGATCATGAGCTGACATGCCAGCAGATAGCAGAACTAAACAAATACAATAAAAGAAATATAACATCCACAATTTGAAAAAAAAAATCAAGAATTTGGATTCTAATTATTTTCAAATGCCTTGCGACTGACTCATGTCTAAGAATTGGTTTAAAAACAATAAGCCTTAAATCTTATGGATTTATGAAAGTTAATAAAAATAATGTGTAGAAAAATGTAGTGCAAAATATAATACTTCTGCATATTGGTTTTCACCTAAAGGTACTTTTGCACATTCAAAATATTAAACATGGATACTTGAAAAAATTTTCTTCAATATAATAAGAAGAAACTTTTGTTGTATGACTGTGTTGGCCATACAGCAAAATAAAACGTGTCAAAATCCTCCAAAAAAGCAGTAACCATTGGGCAACCTTCCTGCCAACCTAGCAGTTCGAAAACATGCAAATGTGAGTAGATCAATAGGTACCTCTCCAGCGGGAAGGTAACGGCGCTCCATGCAGTCATGCCGGCCACATGACCTTGGAGATGTCTATGGACAACGCCAGCTCTTTGGCTTAGAAATGGAGATGAGCACCAACCCCCAGAGTCAGACATGACTGGACTTAACGTCAGGGGAAACCTTTACATTTACCTATTGGGCAACCAAAATGCACAAAACATATCATGCAAGCTTTTGAAGATCCACTGACTTCAACAGGCAAGACATGCTTTAAAAATCCCAAGGGATGGAGTTGGAGCACAGGCCTATGTTTTGTATCAGATGTTGTTTCTAACTGTCCATAGAGGGTGCATAATAATAATACAGTAGAGTCTCACTTATCCAGCATAAACGGGCCAGCAGAAAGTTGGATAAGAGAAAAAGTTGGATAATAAGGAGGGATTCAGGAAAAGCCTATTAAACATCAAATTAGATAATGATTATAAAAATTAAGCACCAAACATCATGTTATACAACAAATTTGACAGAAAAAGTAGTTCAATGCTCAGTAATGCTATGTTGTAATTACTGTATTAACAAATTTAGCACTAAAATATCACAATGAATTTAAAACATTGACTACAAAAACATTGACTACTAAAAGGCAGAACTGCATTGGATAATACAGAATGTTGGATAAGGGAAGGTTGGATAAGTGAGACTCTACTGTAATAATAATAATAATAATAATAATAATAATAATAATAATAATAATCTTTATTTATATCCCGCCCCACCTCTCAAAAGGACTTGGGGCAGCTCACAATATAAATAATACAATACAATACAATACAGTTCTATACAATACATAGAGTTATGTAAAGTCCAAATAAAGTCCCAAGTCTACAGGGGTTCCCGGGTATTTTTGTACCCTGTTTCAGAGAGAAAATCCCCTTCTTCGGGAGTTGGACTTTACTTGCGAAGACTTTTTTGAGAGCGGTGCTCCATCTTTATTTTCTTCATTCCAGTATACAGCAACATGACCTGTTTACTTTGTTTGGAAGATATTTTCATGGACTTTGTATCCTTGAAGCCTATATACATTGGAAGTAATATCAGACTTGGATAACTTTTGTGTTAGAGCTGTTGCTCCTTTTCATTTTGTCTGGTACTGCCAAATTGAGCTTTGTACGGGGAACTTTAAAAATACTATATGCTATTTGGACATATTTTCTTTGTGCATAGACCATCTTGTGTTTGTGCTGAAACTTCACTCACCAAAAGGAAGAACCACCACTTTTGTGCCTCCTTCTGGGAGCAGGACTGGATCTCCCGAGTTAAGGTGGGGACTGCTCTCCACTGGCCAGATGCCCAAGAAATGTTTATTTATTTATTTATTTATTTATTTACAGCATTTATATTCCGCCCTTCTCACCCCGAAGGGGACTCAGGGCGGATCACATTACACATATAGGCAAACATTCAATGCCTTTTAACATAGAACAAAGACAAGACAAACATAGGCTCCGAGCGGGCCTTGAACTCATGACCTCCTGGTCAGAGTGATTCATTGCAGCTGGTTGCAGCTGGCTTGCTCTCCAGACTACGCCACAGCCCGGGCCTTAGCCCGGAGGTTCTTAGCCAGGAGGCACGAAAGGGAGCAGGGCTGGCATATGCTCTTTCTCCTTCTCCCTACACTCCTATATTCGCCTCCTCTTTGCCTTTCCACCTCCTCCTTCTTTTCCCCCTTCTCTGCTCATGTCGTTGATGTTTCCCTTCACTCCGCCAATCATTAAGGGGCTGCTGGGCTGAAAGAAAGGTGAGCAGAATAAACAACTGTGATGGCATTCCTACTAATTTGTTCACAGGCTCCCCACAGATCTCTTGTACATACTGTATTTTATGTCTATTAAAATACAGGGACTCCAAAATCCCCAAAAATCCAAAATCCAAGAAGCTTCTGGTTCCAAGCATTTCATATTAAGAGGAATCAACCTATGCCTAATGTAAAGTCAAATATATACCCTTAAACCTTTTGCCAATTTTTCACATTGCCTCTCTTCCTTTATTATCTGCTCCCTGTCTCCCTGTTTCTATCTAGGCCACAAATAATTCATTTTCAGAGTAACTATAATTAGGGAAGTCTTGCTACTATAGTAATTATTATTTTTCTCTTCACTAAATAATTGTTTTATAATCCCTAAATTGCATTACAAAAGGCATTTGCTGAACTGCCAGACAGCAATGCTTAAAAATACTTAGAGGTACTATTTTAAAAAAATAAAAGACAGTATTTTTAATTGTTATAATTAGGGACACTTGTGGACATAACTTTGTATACCCTCCTGACTTCTATTATCATTTCCTAGAGCAGGATGTGGAAAAGCACTGTTAGTATAAAATGTGATTTGGAATTTATTTATATGTGTATTTTTTCTGCTGCCTTTCCATTCTTGCAGCACCCTGTCTGTCAATCAATCGGTTAAATGAAAAGAATGTGAAACAAACAAACCAATACTTTCAACATCATTAAAAATAAAATGCCAGTCCCAAAAATTTAATACAATTCAACAGAAAGAAGAGCAGAAAAAAAAACACAAGCTTTCAACAACCAGTTTCTGCCCTGGTTAAAAGGACATTGGAATACAGTTTTCCCTCATTTATCATGGAGGTTACGTTCCAGGACCACCCGCAAAAAGTTAAATTCCACAAAGTAGGGGCACTATATTTATTTCAATATTAACACATTATATTAGTAGTTGGAGCCCCGGTGGCAAAGTGTATTAAAGCACCGAGTTGCTGAACTTGCAGACCGAAAGGTCCCAGGTTCAAATCCCGGGAGCGGAGTGAGCGCCCACTGTTAGCTCCAGCTTCTGCCAACCTAGCAGTTCGAAAACATGCCAATGTGAGTAGATCAATAGGTACTGCTCTGGCAGGAAGGTAACGGCGCTCCATGCAGTCATGCCAGCCACATGACCTTGGAGGTGTCTACGGACAACGCCGGTTCTTCGGCTTAGAAATGGAGATGAGCACCAACCCCCATAGTCAGACATCACTGGACTTAACGTCAGGGGAAACCTTTACCTTTTAATATTAGTAGTTAGGTGGCTTTTCTCCCCTTTGCAAGCCTTCTTACTGCACTTCTTCCTCTCCAGCACCTGCCAGTTTCCCTTTTGTGCATGTGCCTCCTTCTCGTTGGCATCTAGAGTAGCCCAGCTAGATGCCAACAAGAGGGAGGGCACATGCGCAAAAGGGAAACTGGCATCTTCTGTACATGTACACCTCTCAGAAAAAAAACGTGAAGCAAAGAGGGAGTGAAAAGCGAACCGCAAAGTAGGGAGGGAACACTGCAATAGCATTCTGACATAAAAGGCAGATGGGGATTGAGTCAAACAAATGCTCTGAGGAAAGGGTTCAGCAAGAGTTTGGCACCTCCATTGAGAAGCCCTTGTCCATGGTATCCTCACCACCAGAATTTGTTTTTTTAAAAAAAATACAATGCCCAGAATGACTACAGCCCTCTTAACAAATGATTATGTTTACTACAGGATCTATAAAGTTGCAGTGCCAAAATTGTATATATGGAGAGACATCTCCACTGAAGGGTTGTTGTATGTCTTTCGGGCTGTGTGGCCATGTTCCAGAATTATTCTCTCCTGAAGTTTCGCCTACATCTATGGCAGGCATCCTCAGAGGCTGTGAGGCATGGATAAACTGGGCAAGGAAGGAAATATATATATATATCTGTGGAAAGTCTAGGGTGTGACAAGAGTCCTTTGTCAGTTGGAAGCCAGAGTTAATGTTTCAGTTAATCACCCTAATTAGCATTGGAAAGGTTTGTCTCTTGTCTGGGGGGCATCCTTTGTTAAGAGTAATTAGCCGTCCTTGGGGCTCCTCTGCCCTCAGAGTGTTGCTTCTCATCTACTGTTTTGATTTTTGAGTTTTTTAATACTGGTAGCCAGATTTTGTTCATTTTCATGGTTTCCTCCTTTCTGTTGAAGTTGTCCACATGCTTGTGGATTTCAATGGCTTCTCTGTGTAGTCTGACATGATAGTTGTTGGAGTGGTCAAGCATTTCTGTATTGTCAAGTAATATACTGTGTCTAGGTTGGTTCATCAAGTGCTCTTCTATGGCTGATTTCTCTGGCTGAGTGAGTCTGCAGTGCCTTTTATGTTCTTTGACTCATGTTTGTGCACTGCGTTTGGTGGTCCCTATGTATACTTGTCCACAGCTGCATGGTATCTGGTAGACTCCTGCAGAGGAGAGAGGATCCCTCTTGTCTTTCGCTGACCGTAGATGTGGGCGAAACATCAGGAGAGAATACTTCTGGAACATGGCCACACATCCTGAAAGACATACAACAACCCTGTGATCCCGGCCATGAAAACCTTCGGCAACATATCTCCACTGAAGGTTTAGATTGCAGTGTTAAACTCTCATTGGGGTAAACTTTATTATTTATTTATTTATTCATATAATTTTATTGCAAATATATGAGGAATGGGGAAGGGTACAAGAGTGGATATAGAACGGGTAAACTTTATTACATGAAATGAGACTCACTCCTGTGTAAAAGCGACAGATTGTATTGTTGGGTGTGCAAGTATACTCAAGGGGAGAAGCAGCCCCCAAAGTGATGAATGAGAGAGAAGGGGGGAATCATATAGTATAGTAGAATATAGAGTAAGACGTTCATAATTGCAGAACCCCAGGGCCATAGCAAGAAAAAAAATTCGGAGGGGGTTTTGAAAATTTCGTGGGGGGGGGGGGGTTGAACCCCTAACCCCCCCCCCCCCCCCCCCCCCCCGGCTACAGACCTGTCAATATCTGCTTGAGATAGTTCCTGGAGGGACTCGTAATTTTTTGCGTCTCATAGACTTGGCATGGGAATTTGGTTAACCAGTTAAAATTCATAAATAAACCAGGTTTTTTTTTTAACCTGAAAAAATTCGGGGGTGGTTTGAACCCCTAACCCCTCCCCCTCCCCCCGGCTACATGCCTGGCAGAACCCGTATCTATGATTTCAGTTATCCACACTTGGAAAAAATAGTATCTCTGGAATTTTCTATATCCTTCATGTGATTATATGGTACACTTGGAAGTTACCCTAGAGTTGTGCTTGAGAACATGGCAGATTGCTAGGTAGGAAACCTCTTTAGGGATCACTAAGTCCTCTAGGGCAACTCTATGGTAAGCTGGGATTGGAAGTCAGATAATTTAGTGGTGTTCAGTTGTATCCATGGTTTCAAGTAACCATAGTCCCACACGTATACGAGGGTCTTACTGTATATCTTCTATCTTTTTTCCACTGTGGAATCCAATATAGCAAAACTGTTTTTATGAGATGCAAATAGAAAATCTGAATCATACTTCAAAAAAATACAAATTTACCCGATTCCAGTAAAGACACTAGAAAAACTTTCCCTTTCAGCTCTTTATCCCTTTCTCGTGCTCTTACATTATAGGACTGTAACTCAATTGCATCTGCAGTGCATACAAAATACTTTAAGGGTCAATATGTGAAAGCCTCACTTCGTTTATGAGACCTGTGGGCTGTATAAATTGCTGTGGTGGTTACAGCCTCTCAGTAGTGGAGATGTAGGTTAAGTGTAGCATTCAATAACGTAAACACAATCATTATAAGGGTTGTGAAAGATTTTTCCCCTCGCCGTTGCCCCATCTCCTTCACTTTCCTAATTCAATTCAGGAACAGATTCAGTGATTTGGATTGTGCCCTGGTTCCATTCAAATTGATTAATGCCTAATATTTTTAAAATGCTCATTCAAAAGCATTAGTGTCTTCAACAAGGAAAAGAGCCCGAGAGAAGAGAATATAACTGATCATAGACTCTTCACCCTCCTTTCACCTCATATACAGGGACTGAAAATCCCTGGTGAGTGGTGAGATTTCTGCCCAAACTCTTAAAATGGACTAAAATTTCTCCCAACCTTGAGGGTAAAATTAAAACATGATAAATTGTTATGAAAAATACACAAACAAATAGATATTGGCCTAGTTTTTCATTTGATTCCCAATCCTGAAAACAGTAATTCGGGATCAGGAATCAGAAAAAACTCTAGACAATTGCCACGTCGTGCCTTACACTGCTGTCCTCTGCTTGTATGCTTGCAAGTATATCTCATTGAATTTCACAGAGCGTGCTCATAAACAAGGATTGTAGTCTTAGAACATTTTGGAAGCAATACATAATAGAATATTAGCTTTTTATTTTCACATCAGTCAGTGGTACTTATTGCATTTGTGTAGCTGAAATAAGATCATTATGGCCTTTTCTTTTTCTGCTTCACTAAAGAAAAGCAACTGATCATGCCTCTTAACCCATTGCGCTGCTTTCCTTTGCAAACACATTCCCTTCCTCCATTCGAATTGCAAAATCTCATTATCCTTACTCTGTGAAATGTTCAACTAATAAAAGGGACTGTAGACAATTTCATATTCCTAAAATACATATAAAATAAGCTTTTTATTTTCATGTCAATCAGAGGCAGTTATTGCATTTGTTTAGTTGAAATAAGATCATTGGGGCGGGGGGCGGGTTCTGCTCCTCTTAAGAAAAGCAACCGAGTATGCCTCTTAGGTAGCAAAATGGAAGGGAAAAGGCAGAGAGGCCAACCAAGGGCAAGATGGATGGATAATATCCTTGAAGTGACTGGCTTGACCTTGAAGGAGCTGAGGGTAACAACAGCTGGCAGGGAGCTCTGGCGTGGGCTGGTCCATGAGGTCATGAAGAATCGGAAGTGACTGAACGAATAAACAACAACATGCCTCTTAGGTAAGCCAGCATAGCATAGCAGTTTAACATCTGACCACAACTCTGGGGATCAGGATTCAAATTCCCAATCATGGAAACCTACTTGGTGAGTTTGGGTGAGTCACTCAGTTAGTCCCAGAAAACCCCATAATAGGTTTATTTTAGGGTCACCATAAGTCAAAAATTTATTAATATTTATTTATTACATCACTTCCACCCCACCCTTCTCACCCATCAGGGGACTCAGGGTGGCTTACAATATAAACATCTACACCAAAAAACAGTTTACATCAAATTTAAAATCCAATAAAATTAAAAATTCCAAAAAGTTAAGAACATACATTAAAAACTGTCATAATTATACATTTAAATGTACATTTGAGGCACTTTTCATGTCCAGATGGGGTCTGTCAGTGAGTCATATATTCATATCTCATTTCTGCTGCTACTCTTGCTCAAAAGCCTGGTCCCATAACCACGTTTTCATTCTTTTTCGGAAAGACAGGAAAAAATGACTTCAATTTACACAATAACAATGGATCTTAACCTAATGTGTTGCTCACCTTTTTCAAACATATTCCCTTCCTTTTATACAACTGCAAAGTCTCATTAGTGTTATGTTGAGAAGATGTTCTACTAACAGAAGTAACTGCAGTCTATTTATTATTTATTTACAGTATTTATATTTCGCCCTTCTCACCCCGAAGGGGACTCAGGGCGGATTACAATGAACACATATATGGCAAACATTCAATGCCAACAGACAAACCACATACATTAGACAGACTCAGAGGCATTTTTAACATTTTTACAGCTTCACGATTCCAGCCACAGGGGGAGCTGTTGCTTCACCGTCCAGTAGTGGCTGTACTTCCTCATTTCTTTCCTCGTGTTTTGCTGGCAGTTTTATGGTGTTGTAAATTAGCCTCCCGCATAAAGCATCCCTAAATTTCCCTAATTGACAGGTGCAACTGTCTTTCGGGGCTGCATAGGTCAACAGCAAGCCGGGGCTATTAATGGTCGGAGGCTTAACCCGACCCGGGGTTCGAACTCATGACCTCTCGGTCAGTAGTGATTTATAGCAGCTGGTTACTAGCCAGCTGCGCCACAGCCCGGCCAGTCTAATAATTTCAAAACCATCACATCCTTGAAATCTCCTTGCACATTGCTTTTCCGAAAATCACACACACTTAAAAAAAACAGGCCCATAACCAGAGATTTTGAGATGAGATTGTTTAGTAGAAAGAGCCTACCATAGGTCTGAAGGTGCAGTGCTATATTATGTCCAACATTATGCTTGGATGCGTTGTCGAAGGCTTTCATGGCCGGGATCACAGGGTTGTTGTATGTCTTTCGGGCTGTGTGGCCATGTTCCAGAAGCATTCTTTCCTGACGTTTCGCCCACCTGCCATAGATGTGGGCGAAACGTCAGGAGAGAATGCTTCTGGAACATGGCCACACAGCCCGAAAGACATACAACAACCCCATTATGCTTGGATCTTCCATTGGAAAACGAATATGGGCACAAGCAGCTTAATGCGATGAATGGCCTGTCTTGCCAGAGGGATGTTTGGAGTTAGGGTTGCCAGGTCCAAATAATCCAAACTGTGTTTGCATCACCAAGAGATAATTTCATGTGATGTCACAGCAACAGGCTTTGGTGATGCTTCAAAGATGATGTTACAAGGATCAATCTATGATGATGTCATCAAGCATAGAACATTAAGTATCAAGTTGCCTTGAGTCCTTGTATTGGGAAAAGGGCAGGATAAAAAGTAAATAAATATAGCTACACGTTCAAAGTAAAAGCACAACACCAGTATATGGGAATGATGCGTGCCCCACACCCATTTCAAGGCAGTGCTCTCCTCCTGAGATTCCTTCTTCTCTGGAGAAGCTTTGTAGTACGTTTTATTGATTAGCCTATCGGCCGTATCAAAACATTTAACACATAGACATACGGTAGAGTCTCACTTATCCAACACAAATGGGCAGGCAGAATGTTGGATAAGCATATATGTTGGATAATAAGGAGGGATTAAGGAAAAGCCTATTAAACATCATATTAGGTTATGATTTTACAAATTAAGCACCAAAACATCATGTTATACAACAAATTTGACAGAAAAAGTAGTTCAATGGGCAGTAATGCCATGCAGTAATTACTGTATTTACGAATTTAGCACCGAAATATTACGATGTATTGAAAACATTGCGTTGGATAATCCAGAACATTGGATAAGCGAATGTTGGATAAGTGAGACTCTACTGTACATACACATACAACCCTCGGTACAAAAGAAGTTAAAATAAACAGGCTGTTAACTAGATCCCATCCAGGTCAAATATCTGCATCACCTTTACAGTTTACCCCAATTGATTCCAAATAAGCAGTTCTCTCTCTCTCTCTCTCTCTCTTTTTTTTTTTTTGGGTGGGTAAACAGTTTACAGTAGAGTCTCACTTATCCAACACTCGCTTATCCAATGTTCTGGATTATCCAACACATTTTTGTAGTCAATGTTTTCAATATATCGTGATATTTTGGTGCTAAAGTCATAAATACAGTAATTACTACATAGCATTACTGCATATAGAACTACTTTTTCTGTCAAATTTGTTGTCTAACATGATGTTTTGGTGCTTCATTTGTAAAATCATAACCTAATTTGATGTTTAATAGGCTTTTCCTTAATGCCTCCTTATTATCCAACATATTCGCTTATCCAACATTCTGCCGGCCCGTTTATGTTGGATAAGTGAGACTCTACTGTATTAATGAAATGTTACATAACAAAACAGCAAATTATAGCAGATATTGTAAGCAGTTTTCAGCTGTGTTGCTTTGAAAAGGACTGTTTTATGTGTTATTTTAGGATTCTGGCTGGCCAACAAAGATGTAGTTTTAATATGTGAGTCCCAGTATGTTTTGTGAATAATGTATGGCCCGAGGTATTGGTCTCTCTCTGGAGAAAAATAATGAAGCCAGACCAAAGGTCTGACAACTTTTTTAGGGTAGCTGAACCCCCCCATCACATGCATCCTCATCTTTTCTGTTCCGTGGCTATAGGACTATTCTTTCATTGGCTGCATTATCACTTGGACCACTCCAGAAAAAACACACCAAGGAGACCATTCTTGCCAGACAATATCTCACTCTGATATCTCTTGCAACTGTTGGCCCTGTTATCAGCCAAGACCTTTTATATTAAGATTCCTTTCATCTCCTGAAGCTCTGTTTATTTACGATTCTGCATGGCAAAGGTCACTTGCTGGTTGTTATTATCTCTCTTTCATTCTATTTTAAGAATGGCATTTTCAAGGGTTAGGGTGAGGAAGCTGTAACAAAGACACTCTCAGCTGCCAATAGGAGCTGTCCCCAATCAGGTCCAAGGGCACAGAGCTGCCAGAATGTGTGGGAACAAAGGTAAAGGCAGGTCAATGTAGTCAATCAACTCTTCAGGACCACTAAGTAGATGTGAGCGTTGAGGGAATAGCTTGCCATAGTGAAACGCTGAACAGACTCAGCCATTCTACTGAGCCAAATGTTTCACCTTCCTATAATCCATAGCCAGGAAAAGTTACTGTTCACATTGGCCTAAAGCAGTGATTCTCAACCTGTGGGTCCTAGGTGTTTTGGCCTACAACTCCCAGAAATCCCAGCCAGTTTACCAGTTGTTAGGATTTCTGGGAGGTGAAGGCCAAAACATCTGGAGACCCACAGGTTGAGAACCACTGGCCTAAAGGATTCAGGGAGCTATACTCCAAAAAGGTATTTTTCCCATTCTCTGCTATAGTGGGGATTCTTCTGCTTGAGGATCACACAAAATTCTCCAAGACCATTTTTGTGGCCCGTGAACCACAGTAAACTGCATTTCATTTGCAGACAACATAGAATCACAGAATCATTGAACTGGAAGACCATAAGGGCCATCCAGTCCAGCCTCTTGTCATGCAGGAATACACAATCAAAAGATTTCTGACTGATGCACACTTAGGAATTTTGAATGCTTTTTACAGCTTAGGATAAGCTTAGCTACCGTGTTTCCCCGAAAATAAGACAGTGTCTTATATTAATTTTTGCTCCCAAAGATGCTCTAGGTCTTATTTTCAGGGGATGTCTTACTTTTCCATGAAGAAGAATTCACATTTATTGTTGAACAAAAAAAAATGAACATTTATTTTATACTGTACTTATAATAATCCTTATGTTTTATTGCTGTGTTTTAACTTTCTTATTAATGTTTTGATTTTAATTGTATGTTTTAATTTTCATTCATGTGTTTTTGGTATTTGATGTTTTATGTATGTATACTTGTTTTGCATTTATAAGCCGCCCTGAGTCCCTGCGGGGAGATAGAGGCGGGGTACAAGAATAAAATTATTATTATTATTATTATTATTATTATTATTATCATTATCATTATATTACAGTAGTTGCCATCACAAACCAGCATAACCAGACAAACTGTGAATCCTATCAAGAATTTCTTGTTACTACCATTATTTCCATGTACAACAATTCTATGGTACATATATTTGCCAATCCTGCATGCTCTGGTGTTCTGTTTGATGGGCATGCTTCCAAACAAAAACTTTGCTAGGTCTTTCTTTTGGGGGAGGCCTTATATTTAGCAATTCAGCAAAACCACTACTAAGTTTTATTTTCTGGGGATGTCTTATTTTAGGGAAAACAGGGTAGTACAAGGCCTGAAATTAGCTCTTCCCTTTATCATCACCATCTGAATTGCCACTGCTGGAAGCATCCAGGAATGGAGATGTATATCATGAGTTGCTTCCTTCTCACATGTGAGGACAAATAATTATGAATGTGTTGTCGAAGGCTTTCATGGCCAGGATCACAGGGTTGTTGTATGTTTTCTGGGCTGTATGGCCATGTTCCAGAAGTATTCTCTCCTGATGTTTCGCCCACATCTATGGCAGGCATCCTCAGAGGTTGTGAGGTACCTAACAACCTCTGAGAATGCCTGCCATAGATGTAGAAGAAACGTCAGGAGAGAATACTTCTGGAACATGGCCATACAGCCCAAAAAACATACAACAACCCAATAATTATGAATGTTTTCTTCCTGATGCAGGGAGATAAAAAAAAATTCCTCTGTACTATTCTCTCTGTATTTGAACAAATTGAAATATTGTAGAGGAATTATTCTGCAGAGAAAAACACATTCTGTATTCACCAAACCCTGTTTTCTACACAAGTTCATAAGAAACAGTCTTTTCTTTTCAGGAAAGCCATTTTCTCCACAGACAGCATGGGACATTTTTGTAGAAAAACCCATACATTTTCTCCTCTTTCCTTGAGGATATTCAAATATCAAAAAAAAAATTGCTGGTCTATTCTTCTTCTTATCTGTTAGGAATAAATGATTCCAAATATTCTGTCCAGCCCTAACCAGAAGTAACTGTTGATCTTTTGAACACATGTCATCCACCTCTATGTGCTCCTTTTTAACATCCAAATAAGCATTTTCCCCATACACTTGGTCCTCTGTTTGATCCAGGGTTGAGAATTGGCCCTCAGTCACCTGAATGTTTTCTCTCTCCTTTTAAAGCCAAATTTTAAATTTGATATCTTTCTGATATGATAGACTGCAACTCATATCCCTAGCAAATAAGGCCAGTAGAATTGTGGCTTAATATATCTGGACTTGACTGCCTCACAACTGGAAGTAAATAGTTCATGCGGCGCTCCATGCAGTGATGCTGGCCACATGACCTTGGAGGTGTCTACGGACAACACCGGCTCTTCGGCTTAGAAATGGAGATGAGCACCAACCCTCAGAGTCGGACACGACTGGACTTAATGTCAGGGGAAAACCTTTAACTTTACCTTAAGTAGTTCATGCAATCTCTCTGTATGTTTTGTGTGTTTTGGCCCTCTGAAAAGACAGTTGCAGTTTTTCAGTGCAGATGGATTGTGAACAGGTTACTTAGGTTGCTGCAAATGTCTTGCATCATGGGATCCAAATTCAGCTCTTCTATGCCCCATTTCATTCTCTCTAAGATTAGCTGAGAATATTGTCTTAGCACTACTCTTACCGTAAAGGATGTGTGAATTATACAGGAAAGTCCTCCCATTTGCTCTCCTCTTACATCTCCTTAGAGACTCTCAGAAAAGTGACCCTGGGCACCTTTTGTCTGGTGCAGATCAGTTTAATACAGGATAAATCTGGAGTTAGGAAGAGGACTGAAGGTCTGGACCATTTGCCATCCTGACACACACTTAGCATGCCAGGTAATCTCCAACCTATACTCCAAACTATGGTCAGTTTTTAAAAACTTCAGGTTCTAGGCATGATTTTTGGCCTCATATGAGAGAGGTATCAATCCTAATTAGTTGCTTCTAATGGGTTTTGTAAGAAAAAATTACCAAACAGAATGTACACATCATGCAGACATGAATAAAGTGAGAAACATATTCCACCTTTTTTTTTCAGTATTGACACTAGTCCAAGACCCAGGAACATTTATTTCTCTATTTTGGTGGCATTCCCTATTTTTAGCCTTTGTACAGTAACTGACATTCTATAGCATTATCAGGGACCTGTAGAGATTATTTTTCCCCAACAATTATTTGGGGTATTTTAAACGAATGTTGGTCTATTGCCACACTCTCCAAACTTGAACCCTTAGATAACTTCTTATGTGAGTTCAACCTTAGATGTTGCCATGACATTAAGAAGAAACAATGGAGACAAAATTTCGAATGATTCAGGGCTCTGGCACCCCACCTTTGCCTCTATCTATTTGTTGTGCTTATTGTCTTTTTTTTTTTTAATACAGAGACTTATTTCTTGCCAACATCGTGTTCATTTGATCTTTCCATTTTCCACAGCAGGGAAGTTGCAATTCTTACTCATCATTTCAGTTCACTAGTCAAGGTATATCGAAATCAATGTTGTTTGTCATTTCATTTTGCTGTCGTTTCTCATTTCCTTTCCCTCCTTGACATGTGAAATGTATTTTGTGGATATGCATTTGAAACAATCTGAGGGATTAGTGAAGGAAAACAATACAGCATTTCTAAGAATAGCAAGGAAACAGTGGGTTCCAGGTCATTGGGGCTCTGAATGTACTCTGGGGTGTAACCTAAATTTAAAGGATCTGTGCAAGGTGCTAAACTTATATTGAGGATAGAGTTTAGCACCTATACAGTTCAGCACCTTGAACAGATCATTTAAGTAACTCATTGCACTACTTCCCACCCTTTCCACTTTTTCCTATTTCAGAACTCAAGATGGCTTACAACAAAACTAGATCAGTCATAAACTCACATACTATAAAAGCTCCCTTCAGCCTAAAAACTCAATTCCCAAAGTCCTGTTAGAACAAAGTCTTCATTCTCCCATGTTCCCAGCAAAGTACCTGTGAGTGTGCTGAGTCAGAGACAATGACCTCCCTAGTAGATTTCAAAACAGAGGCAGTTTTATATGAGAGTTGTATTAGGCTACATTGGTTTAAACCAGCATTTAGAATTATAC
Source organism: Anolis carolinensis (assembly GCF_035594765.1). Lineage (NCBI taxonomy): Eukaryota > Metazoa > Chordata > Lepidosauria > Squamata > Anolidae > Anolis > Anolis carolinensis. The sequence goes on from NC_085841.1 coordinate 216,817,387, forward strand.
AGTAGAGTCTCACTTATCCAAGACTCGCTTATCCAAGGTTCTGGATTATCCAATGCATTTTTGTAGTTAATGTTTTCAATATATCGTGATATTTTGGTGCTAAATTCATAAATACAGTAATTACAACTTAACATTACTGCGTATTGAACTACTTTTTGTCAAATTTGTTGTATGACATGATATTTTGGTGCTTAATTTGTAAAATCATGACCTAATTTGATGTTTAATAGGCTTTTCCTTAATCCCTCCTTATTATCCAAGATATTCGCTTATCCAAGGTTCTGCTGGCCCATTTAGCTTGGATAAGTGAGACTCGACTGTACCTTGAAATGGACCAGCAGCTAGTAGAGCTGTTGCAACAAGATTGCCAGACATGTGCTCCCCATAATGATAAATACACACAAATTGTCTATACAATGTTGAAGAGATAAGCAAACACTATAAAGGTTCAAAACATAAAAAGAGATGTGATATGTAAAGGCCAGAGAAATAGTCAGGCCTCTCTGAGCATAGAGATATCTTCTTTCTATTTGAAAAAGATAAGCAAATACTATAAAGGTTCAAAACATAAAATGTGCTATGTAATTTAGAGCATCATGTACAAACATTATAACCTGAGAGTTAACAACAATAATGAAAATAATAAGTACAGTCAACTGTTGTAATTCACAATAGTATCTTCCAGACTGTAATGTTTAAAGGAAACTGTAATTATCAAGGCTTAAATGTGGACTAAAGTCAAAACATATCAAGTAATCTCCACTATTTAAACAGTTTCTGAAGACTCCAATTGGATTTGGCAACCAACATAATATAAACACATTAAACCTTTACAAAATAATATTGGATAATATATCTTTTAAGACTTCACAGGTATTGAAAAGCTTATTCTAGAAAAAACCTTGACCAAAAGTTCTTTTGATTCTTTGAGATCCTGTGTTGATGACATCAAGTGTATGGAATATCTCTTGAAATTACAGTCTATTGGAAGTATGTTCCGTTTCTCAAGAGTAAAATCCCAAGTCTGGGGAACAAACTATGCATTGATGTTGATTCTGAGTAGTTGTCAAAAAGAGCCGTTTATAGCTCCCCAGCTAGGAGAACACAATGCTGTTTCTAAGTAGCTGGCTGTAGATTGCAATAGTCCGTTTACTACTGGTTCCCGGGTTTACTCCAGTTTCGGTTGTCCTTCTGGTAAGCGGCAATGGATAAGCAGCAAATAATTTTCAATTAGTATATTGTTGGCTCTGCTTAATTTGTATATTGTTGGCTCTGCTTCAGTTTATCTTTAAGAAATAAAAGGAAAAGGTCTAGTATTGTGCTCTATATAAGATATAAGATACAATTTATATAGACCAAGTGAAAATAGACATATCAAAGCATGCTATATTAAGAGTTACAAAACAAAGGTTTTTTTATGGTCCCCATAACCAACCCCACCTAACAATCTGCAAATGTTTGGATCAGCAGAACCCTGGATGGATCCTTCACATGGAAGCAATTACCTCTTACTGTAAAAAAATGTACTTCTATAAGACTAAATGTGTCATATATTTGCATAATATAATTTAACACCATGCTGAGCTTTAATTATAAAAGGAAAGAGTCCTAAATATCTTACCACAGATTTTAATACAGAGAACATCTTTCAGTATAATTCTATCAGTGCAGATCTGCTGACTGAAGGAAGTTTCAGAAGTGCTGCTTTGCTGTTTTATGGGGTGGGATCACAACTCCACAGTATCTCCCGGAATATTAATGTTTGAGGTATAGATGTTTTTGACAGCAGTCAGATCCAAGGGCTCTTAGAACATGATAAAGAACTGTATGGCTTCCATTTAACAAAAGGAGTCATCCATCTAGCCCAGGGGTCCTCAGACTTTAAATCAGAGGGCCAGTTCATGGGGGAACAACTATAGTTTGGAAAAAAAATGAACCAATTCCTATGCACACTGCACATATTATATCTGTAATGCAAAAAGACATGAAAGAACATTGCAATAATTAAAATGAAGAACCATTTTAACATAAACTTACCAATATTTCAATGGGAAGTGTGGGCCTGCTTTTAGTGAATGGGGTAGTCAAATTAATTAGGATTATTGTTGTTGTTGTTGTTATGTTTATTTATATCCCTCGTTATCTCTCCCAAAGAATCCTATAAGCAGCTTACATTAAAGGTAAGACCACATAATTTAAACTATACAAATATGCAAACATTAAAACAGAATTAAACAGAACAGGATTAAAAATTCACAGTTAAAATCCAGTAAAACAAATTCAAAGCTAAAAACCACAGTACCCCCTGATTAGATTTCAAAACCCTTCATCTTTACAGCCTGTCTGAATAAGGTTTTAGCCTTCCCTGGGCAGGGAGTTGTTGTTATTGTGTGCCTTCAAGTCATTTCAGATTTAGGGCAACCCTAAGCCTAAAATTTAGAACTGGGGATGGGTCAATTACCTTGGAGGTCTGCATCCAGCCTGCGGGCCTTAGTTTGTAGACCCCTGATCTAGCCTAATACTGTCGATATGGAATAGCAGTGGGGTTGGACTGGGTGGCCTATGAGGTCTCTTCCAACTCTATTATTGTATGAGTCTGTGATTCTAAATACTGATAAAAATCAAATAGAAAAACCATATCCATGTTATTTAAGAAGTGTTGAAATTATATTCTATGGATGGTGAATTGCACAAGAAGCTCAGCTGCAGGTCAGTATAGAAGTATTTTAAATGCATACATACATATATACAAATAAATCTGCAAATGTTCAGTTTTACAGAGGGATTACTGAACAGACACCTGAGGTGAGAAGAAAACAGATGAGAATTTCTGGGAATTAACTTCATTTCTACTCTAATTAAAAAAAAACCTTAATTGAAATGAACAATGTGCATCCCGTTTTACTGTATCACATTTCTCAATGCAGATAAATAGCTACTGGCCAATTATCTGTGGAGCATGAGAATAGAACAACGGCTGGAAGGGGCAGCAGAGGTTGCAGTCATTTCCATCTACTGCAATCTCAGTTTCACTTGGCTATAAATGATGTCTGACTCATGGAAATATTAACTTCACTGTTTGTACGTATTCATACACAGTAGCTTCCACTGTGTTCTGCGGTTTTTGTGGAAAATACCCACAGTGACTCCATCTTTATTTTCCATTTTTATATCATTATCCTGAGTAGATACTGATCTCCCTCTTCATCACCAGAGTGGAACTCATTAAAACTCTCAAACCAGGAGTATACTTTAGCACATGACTTCAGATCATTCTTGCTTTGAATTATGAAAATAATTGCATCAATACTACTGGGACATAGCTAAGTGTTTACTGGCTCCATTGTTGTTAACCGACATCAATCCAATTTATAAAGCACAGATGGATTTTCTTCTGAAATTCTTTGCTGAATTCCATTTCCCATATGTTTGTAATATGATCCCTAGTGCTGCTTCTTGGGTATTCAGCTTTTCATTTTCCATCTATATATAAAAGGGTAATGAAATTTCGGCCTAGGACAAAACAACAAAACTACACACCTCAGAAACACTAAACTTGGCAGCACAACCCCTCATCCATGCCTCTACATTCATACAACAAAAAGAAAAGAAAAATAAAGTCCTAATTAGAGGGAGAGGAAGAATTGTTTTTATCCAATTGCTGCCAGTTAGAAGGCTAATCTCTGCTCACTTGGTCTCCTAGCAAGCCACTCAGCCCAGGGGACAGGCAGAGTTAGGCCTCACTTAGGCCTCTTTCACACTGCCTATAAAATACAGATTATCAGATTTGAACTGGATTATAGGGCAGTGTAGACTCAAGGCCCTTCCTCACAGCTATATAACCCATTTATAATCTTATATTATCTGCTGTGAACTGGATTATCTGGACTCTACACTGCCATATAATCCACTTCAGTGTGCATTTTATCCAGCTGTGAAGAAGGGGCCTCATATAATCCAGTTCTAAGCAGATAATATAAGATTATAAATATAATATGTAATAATTACTGTCATATAATAATACAGAACAATATAATCTCTAAAATCAGGACAGTAAATAAAGAGCAACACTCTGAAAGCATAAGCCACAGCAACGCGTGGCCGGGCAAAGCTAGTATACAGTAAAATTGTTCACTGTAGAAATTGGAGCATCATTTTCCTTGCATGGAAGATTAATGCTACGATCCTGTGATGACTGAAAATCTTGGTATCCCCTTTCTTGGGCACTGGAATGTATATGAAACATTTCCAATCACACCTCTTTGTAGATTTTTCTTAGAACTAGAGTAGATTCTGTTTCTCCACCTTGAACCAACTTTATTAGGATGCAGAGCCGGTCCAACAATGAGGCGAATTAAGTGGTTGCTTGGGGCGCAAAACATACGGGGGCGCAGTCGAGACTGCTTTTCTATTGATTTGTTGTAAAACATGATGTTTTGGTGCTTAATTTGTAAAATCTTGTAATTTGATGTTTACTAGGTTTTTCCTTAATCCCTCTTTATAATCCAACATTTTCGCTTATCCAACGCTTTTATTTTTCAGTGATTGGTTTGGGGGGGGGGGCACCAAAATTCTGTTCGCCTACACTTGAAAAATACCTAGGGCCGGCTCTGTGAGGATGCCATATGTTCCTGGTGTTTCACATCGTGTTTACCTTTTGTTTGGCCAATAGTGGGGTGGGTGCCCTGGAAAAAGGGTGCAAGTGAAAAATGGATTCAAGGCAGCTGGAGCTTTGCAACATTCTCCAAGCCTGTGGCAGCCAGATACATTTTGACTTTTTCCCTCCCTCCCTGAGATTGGCTTTTTACAGGGTATTCGTGCAAGTCTAGCACCCAAACCCAGAGTTCTCCCCCATTCCCTTTCCTCTGTCAAATTTCTGATTGTGGTGGTGTGATAGCTCCATGCAAAAAAACTCAGCAGGGCTGGATGTGTAACTAGCTCCCTTCTCTCCCACTTCCTAATTCACTATGTATATGCAAATGCAGGTGTTCCACCCACAAAAAATTCCAAAATCAAAAAGCCCTTTGGTCCTAAGCACTTCAAATAAGGGAGACTCAATCTGTAGTCAATCAATCAATCAATTTATTAATGCTCCGACCAATGGTCATATGCATTTACAGAAACAACATCAAACAAACGTCTATACAAAACACTGTAAAATTCAACACTTAAAAGTAGGAGGCAAGCAGGATAAAACAGAACATGCAAACTATACATTGTGTGGTGCAGCAGCACAAGTGCAACATGTGCTGGGGACTGCACAATTACCGATAAAATGCCAATGTATAAAATCAGTCATTTAAAAAACATATGTAAAAATATCAACCAAGCATCTGTAGAAACCCTGTAAACTTCCACAGTTAAAACCACGGTGCCTGGAGTATAAAATAGAGCTTGCAAAATATAACCAGTAAAAAGCCAATATAAAATATCAGTCATGTTAAAAACTAGATAAAAGCATCTCCGGCGCAGTCGACTGCAATGTCCGCAATCAGTCTTGCTCTGATTTTGTTTGCTGCCAAGGTAAAGAGAGAGACCTTATATGTGATTGTGGAGTTGGTGTCAGATAAAAGGTAGAAGATCTTTTCTGCAACCGTATTCAATCGTAGGTACCATAGAATGGGTCCTAAGAATTTATTTCTTGGTGCAGAGTAGAGAGTGCAGGCAAACAAATAGTGGGGCAGGTCCTCAATTTCTGAGGCCCCGCATACGCATATCCGGCTAGGCAAAGGAGTGCCCGAGTATCTACCATCCAGCACTGCTGAGGGCATGCTTTGGAATCGTAGAGCTGTAAAAGCTTGCCTGAGGTTAGGGAATGTGAGGTTGGTTAGATACATAGCCCTTTCATGGTCGAGTTTGTATAATTTGTACCATGTTGAGAATTTGGAGCTGTTAATAGCCTAGCTTCCATTTGAATACCTTGGTTATAAATGTATTCATGCAACTTCTCTCTTGAACTCAGGGTTGAAGGCTCATGAGACAGGGTAGGGTATATGTTCAGCAATTTCTGATGTTTTAAGCTCCAAAGTTTGCATTCAGATAGATGTTCAAAGCATAGCTTTGGGAAAACCCTAGCTGGGGAATCCTCTACGATTCTCCAATAGTTGTATAGGGAGAAGTGAATGCGAGATCTTATGGAGGGTAAACCAACCTCTGCTCTGACCAAGGCTGCTGGAGTGCCAGGTGGGAGTCTCAGCAGTTTCTTAAGGAATGTATTCTGGATGGCCTCCAATTTTGGTATCTGTGAATCGTCCCATCCCCAGACTGGGGCGCCGTACAGAATCTGGGCAATAACTTTGCTCTGGAATATTTTCAGAGCTGGGGCAACCAGATGGCCCCCTGCTGTGTTATAAAATCTGAGGATTCCTCCAATAGATTTTAGTGCCACTTCTCTGCTATGTTCTATATGGGGCTTCCATGATAGAGGTCTGAAAAATATACACCCAGATACTTAAATTCCCTGCATTGTTCAATCTGATGGCCACCAATGGACCATCTGAACTGTGAGTGTCTTTTTCCGAACACCATCACCTTTGTTTTATTATAATTGATGTTCAGCTTTTCTTTGGAGCAGTATATGCCCAGTTTAGTAAGTAGCCTTCTTAGACCTATTTGGGCGAATGAGACTAACACCATATCATCTGCATATAAAAGAGCAGAAATCTTCTTTGAACTGACTGAGGGTGGGAAGAATTCTGGACCTGAAAGTGCTGTTATTATATCATTCAAGTATAAATTAAAGAGTGTGGGTGCCAGCAGACAGCCTTGTTTTACTCCTTTACTGGTGTGAATTGCATCAGTTAGTGAGCCAGAGGTGCCAACTCTTATTCTAGCTGTGGTGTCAGAGTATAGTGCCTTAATAAGAAACAACAGGCATTTATCTATATTAGTGTTGGTCAATTTTTGCCACAACAAGTTTCTGTCAATTGAATCGAATGCTGCAGCTAAATCAACAAAGGCTACAAATAGGTGTTTAGTTGGTCCTGCGATTGCTTGTTGGGCTAGGAAGTACAGAGTCAAACATTGATCAATTGTGCTCCGACCTTTTCTAAAACCAGCCTGTTCAGGGTGAATAATGTGGTTAGCAGATTCCCAATCCTCTAATTTGTTTAATAGGTGTTTGCTATATAACTTAGAATCAATATCTAAGAGGCTGATGGGTCGGTAATTGTTGGGGTCTTGCTTGTCACCCTTCTTGTAAATAGGAACAACTATGCTCTGTTTCCAGCCCTCTGGAATTAAACCTGAGTTGTTGATATGTGTAAACACTTTAGCTAATATTGGGGCCCACCATTCTGGGAAGTTTTTAAATATTTCTGGGGGCATCATGTTTTCCCCTGGAGCCTTACCCAAGGCTAAAGCTGCAATCAGCTTCTTTATCTCAGAGATTGTCACTGGCAGCCAGAGTGGCAAACAGGACATTTCAAAGATAGTTGGCGGATGATTCTCTGAGGAGTTAGCTCCATAGAGTCCACTAAAGTGAGTGAACCATTGCTCGGATGAAATATGCCCAAGTACTACCGGTCTGACCATATGCATTCCTCTAGAGGTTATATCCCAGAACAGTTTCTCATTCTTTTGCGTCACTGTTAAGGCTAGTTGTTTCCACTGTTCTTTGGCATGTATGTCTTTTTTTTGCTTTATAAGAGCCTTATAAGATACCCTCATTAAAGCTAGGATAACAGCTGTATTGTTGTCTTTATTTCTAAAGGCCTGTCTAGAGTAGTCCATCAGTGCCTTCCTGACGCCTCTACATTCTGAGTCAAACCATCTATTGGTTCCCACTTTGTTGGGGTTAGATTGTTTTTTACAGACCAATGTAGGTCTGAGATTCTGGATGATGGATTGGTAGGCAAGTAATATATCTGAGTTGGAGTCTAGGATGTATTGGTGAAGATTTTTAAAAGGAGTACTCTCGATTATGTGGTGAAGGGAGTTATCTAAATTGACAGACCACCTTATTCTCTGCTCTCCCATGTGAATTCCATTTAGATTTTGACAGGGCCATGATGGTGGGTACAATTCAAAGTCAAATATCAGTGACAGAGGGAAATGGTCACTTTCTACCCTATTTTCGACTGCAAAGCTTTGTATGTCTGGGAGCAGGTTGACAGAGGCTGCCATGTAATCTATTGTGCTAGCTCCTCTGTTAGTGACATAGGTGTAGGCACCCTGCGTTCTATCATATTGGGTTCCATTAAGACACTGCAAATTGTGGAGGGAATTTCCAATCACACCTCTTTGTAGATTTTTCTTAGAACTAGAGTAGATTCTGTTTCTCCACCTTGAACCAACTTTATTAGGATGCAGAGCCGGTCCAACAATGAGGCGAATTAAGTGGTTGCTTGGGGCGCAAAACATACGGGGGCGCAGTCGAGACTGCTTTTCTATTGATTTGTTGTAAAACATGATGTTTTGGTGCTTAATTTGTAAAATCTTGTAATTTGATGTTTTTCCTTAATCCCTCTTTATAATCCAACATTTTCGCTTATCCAACGCTTTTATTTTTCAGTGATTGGTTTGGGGGGGGGGCACCAAAATTCTGTTCGCCTACACTTGAAAAAATACCTAGGGCCGGCTCTGTGAGGATGCCATATGTTCCTGGTGTTTCACATCGTGTTTACCTTTTGTTTGGCCAATAGTGGGGTGGGTGCCCTGGAAAAAGGGTGCAAGTGAAAAATGGATTCAAGGCAGCTGGAGCTTTGCAACATTCTCCAAGCCTGTGGCAGCCAGATACATTTTGACTTTTTCCCTCCCTCCCTGAGATTGGCTTTTTACAGGGTATTCGTGCAAGTCTAGCACCCAAACCCAGAGTTCTCCCCCATTCCCTTTCCTCTGTCAAATTTCTGATTGTGGTGGTGTGATAGCTCCATGCAAAAAAACTCAGCAGGGCTGGATGTGTAACTAGCTCCCTTCTCTCCCACTTCCTAATTCACTATGTATATGCAAATGCAGGTGTTCCACCCACGAAAAATTCCAAAATCAAAAAGCCCTTTGGTCCTAAGCACTTCAAATAAGGGAGACTCAATCTGTAGTAATTCGGTAGACTGACAGTAAGACCAACCTCTTTCTGAAGTTCCGATCTGTACCTGTCTCATAATGCATTCCATGTTTTCAACAACCAAATTCCCTTACCACTTCCTAAGGTAAGGTAAAGGTTTTCCGCTAACATTAAGTCCAGTCGTGTCTGACTCTGGGGGTTGGTGTTCATCTCCATTACTAAGCCGAAGAGCCGGCGTTGTCCGTAGACACCTCCAAGGTCATGTGGCCAGCATGACTGCATGGAGCACCGTTACCTTCCTGCCGGAGCGGTACCTACTGATCTACTCACATTGGCATGTTTTAGAACTGCTAGGTTGGCAGGAGCTGGAGCTAACAGCGGCCGCTCACGCCGCTCCCGGGGTTTGAACCTGGGACCTTTCGGTCTCCAGCTCAGTGCTTTGACACCGGCACTTCCTAAGCAACTTTAAAAGTGGAGGACTCAATTGAGAGAACAGATGCTTTTGAGATTTGTTCCTCAAGGCCTGGATGGAAAGATTCCTTTCCTTGAATAGAACATGGCTTCCAATGACCCCCTGCCCCAATTCATTTGCACTTTAGCTACCTTCTGTTTTCAACATGCCTTCTATACTGTTTCTCGCCTCTTGCACCCACCCTCAGCTTCCCCAGGCTCAATTTTCCACAGCTTGTTTGGGAAAAAGCTTTCAAAAAGATGTACACTTTTTCTAAGAATTTTCTAGGAAGCTTTGGAAAATGTATTGGCAAACTTAGGCATCCTACCTATTTTACCTATGCAATACAACCACACATGGGACATATGTTCCTGAACTTGCTGTAGAAGCAGGACACCATGGATAATAGTGAACTCTATTGAAATGAATGCCTGCCATTGGATGTTACCATCGAGTCACCCAGGGGGACCTAGAAAATTCCAAGAGAGGACATATTTTGCCAGATATGGGTAGGTGAAATAATACCAGTCCTGTGGGTATTGGAGCCAAAAGGCAAAGGTAAAGGTTTTCCCTAACATTAAGTCCAGTCGTGTCTGACTCTGGGGGTTGGTGCTCATCTCCATTTCTAAGCCGAAGAGCCGGTGTTGTCCGTAGATACCTCCAAGGTCATGTGGCCGGCATGACTGCATGGCGCACCGTTACCTTCTCGCTGGAGCAGTACCTATTGATCTACTCACATTGGCATGTTTTCGAACTGCTAGGTTGGCAGCCATAGTACACATTAAAACAATCTAAACAAATACTTTAGATTCTCTAAAAGATTCTATCAATGCTGTTATATATCCAAAAAACATTTCTATACCAGGAAGCCTTTTGAACTCCTCCTGTTTCATTCGTTTAAATCATCTTTCATATTTAGTGAGAACCTGTTAATGTCAGCAGAAAACAAACAAGCCATATAATATATTTAGTGACATTAAATTTAGAATAGACCAAGGCCGAACAGTTGCGTTTCACATTTCTCAAAAGACAGAGAGATTTAATAGCATTATAATATTAGCTTCTTTCAAAGTGTGCTACCTAATATGGATTTGCTTCATAAATTCTGATGATATGATCCCAGACTGGGCCACAAAAGATGTTTCAGCAGTTCTCCCACTTCTTAGTACTAAAAGGTCAACCATTGTTTCCTTTCTCCTCTTTCAATGAAATAGGTGAAAAAACACATAAAACTGCCAATCAAACTAGCAGCACAATCCTCTGCATGTGTTTATTCACTAATGCATCCTGGAAATGCGCCTCTTTTTGATTTTCATCATAACACTGTTAGAATGACTCATGGTCATCCGGTCTGGGAACCTCTGGGACGGGTCCCCAAACTAAGGCCTATGGGCCAGATTTGGCCCTCCAAGGTCATTTATCTAGCCCCCATGCTCCATTTTAGACTTAAGCTTGCCCTAAGTCAGAAATGATTTGAAGGCACACAACAACAAGAACAATCCTAATTAACTTGACTATCTCATCAGCAAGAAGCAGACCCACACTTCCCATTGAAATCCTAGTAGGTTTATGTTGGTTAAAATTGTTCTTATTTTGAAATATTGTATTGTTCTTTCCCATTTTTTTCACACTACAAATAAGACATGTGCAGTGTGCATAGGAATTTGCTCGTATTTTTCTCAAACTATAGTCCGGCTCTCCAACACTCTGAAAAAACTTACTCCCAGACTAGTGCGCATAAAATTTAAACCAAACAGTGTTTCAAATGCAGGGCTAAAATCTTTAGGTTACACAGCTCTCTTCAGTCTGAATATCCAAGAAAAGAAACAGGGAGCATTGAAGGAACAGGTGCTTTGTGTTGTCCTTCCTTTAGCTGTTTCCTGACATATTTTCAGGCCCCATATCCAGACAGATGAGCAAACAGGGTTGTTGTATGTCTTTCGGGCTGTGTGGCCATGTTCCAGAAGTATTCTCTCCTGACGTTTTGCCCACATCTATGGCAGGCATCCTCAGAGGTTCTGAGGATGCCTGCCATAGATGTGGGTGAAACGTCAGGAGAGAATACTTCTGGAACATGGCCACACAGCCCGAAAGACATACAACAACCCTGTGATCCCGGCCATGAAAGCCTTCGACAGCACAGGTAAGCAGACGTTTCCATGGGCCATTTCTAAAAGCATTTCATATTATCATAAAAAACACAATTGGAGTAAGGGTTAAACCCAAAGGTATGAAAGTGGATTTCCACTCAGGAAATTGAAGTTTCCCTCGGCTGAGGCAGAATGAATTGCCTAAATATTAAGCCTTCAAAGCAAATTTGAGGAGGGCAATGCATGGGAGACTACAGAGTGCTTGTTTATGTGCCTTTGTTGTCTATGAATTTATGGTGACTCCATATATTTCCCAACAACAACAACAATAACAACAACAACAGTTTATTGATTAGCCAGTTGGCCTTATCAAGGACAGACAATACAAAAACAGCATTAAACATACAACATACATCTAGTTCACTTAAAATAAAATACAGATATACAGGTGTCTGCCTGCTTGGTGCCAATGTAGTTTAGCTAAAGATCTATGCATCAACTATCCTCGTCTCCCCTACACTGCACCCCAATCTGATCTATGTACTCTGATCTCCTTTTAGCAGCTTTAAACAAACACAGGGCCACTTTTGTTGTCAGAGTGGGGTTATAACCAGCCAACAAAAATGAAGTTTTGGCCTCAATAACCCAGCTTGTTTTATTGCCAATAAAAGGCCATAAGTATTGTTTCCTTTCTTTTTCATATAGGTTACAGTTATGCAAAACGTGGTTCAAATTTACAACTACAGGGCTGCCACAAATACATAATCTTTCTTCATATGGGATATGATTGAATCTGCCGTGTCTCTCCATGGACTCCATTTGTTCGAATCTTGCCCTAGTGAAAGTGATTCTTAGGTGTCTTGGCATATCTGCTTTTAGGTACAGAGCCCTCTGGAAATTACGTTTAAAGCGTCCTAGCCACTTCAGAGATCCTGTATATATATTTCCCAATTTCATAGGGTTTTCTTAGGCAATGAATACTCAGTGGTTGTTTTGCCAGTTCCTTCCTCTCAAATATAACCTCCAGCAGAGAAGACAGGAAATCTTAAGCTCTACTGGTGTCTGTTCTGTGGATAGAGGATATGTTTTTATCCATTCCCAAAGCCTTATCACCTGGAGTTCATCAGTCAGCTTTTGATAGAGACCAGCTAGCTGCCTGTGCAACTGACAAGTATAGTTATCAGCAATCTCTTTTGTCTGAATCCAATTGCGACTCCCACATTTAATCAATTATTTGACATTAAGCCAATAATTGTATAGAGCTCGTCGACTCAGTCTATTCTAGTTGGGACGGGCATAACTTTTAACAGTTCACAGATAAAAATCAGGTCAGATAATGTCATAGATGGCCACCATTATTAATGAGGAAAAACACACTAACTAAAATTGAGTTCAACAATTTGCTTTTGCCTCAGACTGCAGGAAAGATGAATGTGAGGGCAAAGGGACTGCTGGTTTCTAAATCCTTCCAACTTTGTTCCAGTGTAAGGCATTTGGCTGCTTGAGGCAAAAGACAAAGATGGCATCTTCTACCACACACATACACTCCATGTATTGAAACTGGTTGGATAGGCAACTGAACTCTCTTAAATATTTGCAATGAGACGTGGTCCTCCACCATATTTGAGAACACAAATCATTCTTTCCCAGTAAAATCTTAAGGGGAAGGGCCAAAGGATTCAAAAGGAAGACTTGACATGGTTGCCTCAGTTTGTCTAACGATAGGAATGGTCTTCTTCTACTACTTATTATGACTGCTGGCTCATTTTACTTCTCTTATGCACAGATTGGCAACTGACATCAGCAGTACTGTGTTGTTGAAGGCTTTCATGGCTGGGATCACAGGGTTGTTGCATATTTTCCGGACTGTATGGCCATGCTACAGAAGTATTCTGCCCTGTCGTTTCACCCACATCTATGGCAGGCATCCTCACAGCCTCTGAGGATGCCTGCCATAGATGTGGGCGAAACATCAAGAGAGAATACTTTTGGAACATGGCCATGCCGCCCTAGGTAAAGGTAAAGGTTTTCCCCTGATGTTAAGTCCAGTCATGTCTGACTCTGGGGGTTGGTGCTCATCTCCATTTCTAAGCCGAAGAGCTGGCATTGTCTGTAGACACCTCCAAGGTCATGTGGCCGTTACCTTCCCACCAGAGCGGTACCTATTGATCTACTCTCATTTGCATGTTTTCGAACTGCTAGGTTGGCAGGAGCTGGAGCTAACAGCGGACCTTTCAGTTTGCAAGTTCAGTGCTTTAACGCACTTCACCACTGGGGCTCCGAAAACATGGAATAACCCATCAACAGTACTGTTTTTTAAGTCCCAGTTCTAGTATCCGGATATTGTTCCTGCTTTTTCTATGACATAGAAAGGCACTTAGGATTGTGACCTTTGTTTTCAAAATCCTAATTACAGTAGAGTCTCACTTATCCAACATAAATGATCTGGCAGAATGTTGGATAAGCGAATATGTTGGATAATAAGGAGGCATTAAGGAAAAGCCTATTAAACATCAAATTAGGTTAGGATTTTACAAATGAAGCACCAAAACAACATGTTAAACAACAAATTTGGCAGAAAAAGTAGTTCAATACACAGTAATGCTATGTAGTAATTACTGTATTTACAAATTTAGCACCAAAATATCACGATATATTGAAAACATTGACTACAATAATGCGTTGGATAATCCAGAATGTTGGATAAGCGAGTGTTGGATAAGTGAGACTCTACTGTATGTTCTTTTGCTCCAGCTCAGAATTTCAATTGCTCACATAGAGCTGATTCCAGATTGTCACTCTGCTTCCTTCTCTTATGAATAAGCAACCTTCCTTTCCAAATCAGAGACAAAAGTCACCACAAGGAGTATTAGGAAATGTCGTTCCCAGAGTACACACAACCAAGTGCAACAATAACAAGATACCCATGGTTAATTTCGGAGTTTGCATCTTTGTGTCCACCTCTAACTTTCCTTATCACATTGAGTGGAGACCTTATTCCCAATACACTCCAAAGATGACTATCAAGCAAGGACTTCCTAAAGGCAAGATAAATTATTGTAGCTTGACCTTTTGTGGGTGAACCTGCCCCGCTGGGTGCTGCAAGAACTTTGTCTTGTGGAAACAGATGAACGTAGCTACCCCTCTGTGAAGGACAAGCAGTTATAATGCAATACACTTTTGTTACCAAATGGATCGACTTTTGCCATGCTCTGAACATCTCTGCAACTCAGTACCACTTTCTTTTTCAAACTTCACTTGAAAGTCTTCATTTCTTTGCGTGCTGTGCATTCTATCTGAAACCATGAAGAAGCAGCTAGAACCCTCTCCAGGGCCTTGTTATATTAGTCATTCCAAAAAACTTTCTTTCTTTCGGACAGAATACTTCTTACTGTGAGAAAACTTGCTAGATGTGTTGTCGAAGGCTTTCATGGCCGGGATCACAGGGTTGTTGTATGTCTTTCGGGCTGTGTGGCCATGTTCCAGAAGCATTCTCTCCTGACGTTTCGCCCACATCTATGGCAGGCATCCTCAGAGGTTGTGAGGTATGGTACCTCACAACCTCTGAGGATGCCTGCCATAGATGTGGGCGAAACGTCAGGAGAGAATGCTTCTGGAACATGGCCACACAGCCCGAAAGACATACAACAACCCTGAAACTTGCTAGAGTTTAAGTGTACAAAATCCCGTTACTTTCCCCTGCATCCATCTTGAGCCTGTGCTCATGGATCTTACAACATCACAGTAAACATCATTACTAGAGTACAGATGAGGTGTCATTCTTTAATTAAGACAACACACTTCCAGAAATTTCTAAAAGGAGACTTCTCCAGAAGCCTTCTCCAGATGCTTGGACATATCAGGTGAAGTGGTACCTGTGAAGATCACACCCATAATCTCCCATTAACTTGGTAGAAAGAGAAAAAATTAATTTGTAGCAAAGAGTTGGCATGCCTGCATTTAAGAGAGAATTTTTACTGTTTTTTATTGCTTGCGATGTTATGGAAGCAGAATATTGTAATGGTTTCGCAGGACGCAATTAATGGTTGGAGACAACAATTGCTGACAGTGTGAATTTCCATTATCAGAAGAAGAGCCTCTGCTGTTTGTTTTTCAAGAATTCTGTTTGCGTAGTAAAGGGATAGAGGAAGTTTAAGAAAGTGAAGTGAGAAAAAAGAAACGGTAAACTTATTAAGTGTCAGTGAAATTCATAAAAAAAACCTTTGAGCAGAAATGAAAAGTAATGTTTTGAGGAGGAAATGACCTGCAGAGAAGAAAGAGAAAACAAGCATACCAATAAATACAAGTTTATTATATCCGCAATTTACATGTTTATTCCTGTGAGTAGCTGTATAGGCAGGACCCAGTGCACTGCTTTGCCCAGGGGCCTATAATGCTGTTAAGATGGCCCTATCAGAACCTCAGAGAAAATGTGAATTTGTAAAGAGGAGAGAATTTAACTGCTACTCCCCCATCATGTGTTAAATTGGGGCAAACCAGGAGGAATAAGGTGTACCTACTTTCCACATACAAGTAAAAGGCTACACAACTTACTGATACTGAAAATAGTATGTTTGGTTAGATATTTGATCTGGCACAAGGATAAGACAGCATTTAGATAGATGCCCCCAACTTACAAACTTTATTGGAAAGGCCAGCACAGTGACATAAGTAATTTTAAACAAGTAATTTACCACTTGTTATGCATTATTTGTAAGAAACAACTAACATTACTCACTAGTAATGCACCATGAACACATTACTTTTTATTTTTGCACCATACACATTACTTCCATTGAGTCTCCTGTATAAATAATAAATAATAATAATAATAATAATAATAATAATAATAATAATAATAATTTTCTTTTTAAGCTCTTAAAAATATTTTCAATTCCCCAAAATGTCTCCTCTCAAAACATGGTGAGATAACAATTAAATGATACTCATTATATCTGAAATCTTACTACATTATCAGTCATATTATTTTTAGGGTTATGTCATTGAATCTGTCTTATCCTGTCGCTGCCTGCATGGTAGCTTATAAGTAGTAGTATTATTTTTGTACTATATTATTTCTCTAGAATAGTGACCTTATAGAAGCTATATTTCATCGGTCTGACCATCTTCCTAGCAGAATAGGGAACAATAAATGTCTCCTCCAAAAGCATTTAATTGAGATAACAATTAAATGCCACCCATTACATCTGAAATCTTACTATATTATTAATCATATTACTTTTAGGGTAATGTCATTGAATCTTTCTTATTCTCTTGCTGCCTGCATAGTAGCTTACAAGTTCTTATTTTTAACCACGTCAATGTTTGTGATTTTTTAATGCATTTTGTGCACTTGCTTCCCAAATTTATCTGTTTTCAGAATAACTCACATTAAGACGTCATGATAAAGTAAAGGGTAAAGGTTTCCCCTGATGTTAAGTCCAGTCATGTCTGACTCTGGGGGTTGGTGCTCATCTCCATTTCTAAGCCAAAGAGCCGGCGTTGTCTGTAGACACCTCCAAGGTCTTGTCGCTGGCATGACTGCATGGAGCGCCATTACCTTCCCGCCGGAGCGGTACCTATTGATCTACTCACATTTTCATGTTTTCGAACTGCTAGGTTGGCAGGAGCTGGAGCTAACAGCGGCCGCTCACGCCACTCCCAGGGTTTGAACCTGGGACCTTTCGGTCTCCAGCTCAGTGCTTTAACGCACTTCGCCACCGGGGCTCCAAGACGTCATGATAAATCTCATAAAATATGGAATTTAAAGACAAAATGTATTGTAGTTATTTTCAGGAAGTGTGGATTTTGTATTCTTTCCTTGAAAGCAAACTGGACAAATATCTCACTCCTTCCAGAGGTTTCAATGAACACCAACTTTGTTTCATGCACTTTTCATTGCTGTATTCAAACTATCTGTGGTGTGCTTATTCTAGACACATTGCTTATGTTCAGTTATATATAAAGTTGGGAGCTTCCTTGTTGAAAGAAGCATTGTTCCCTCCATCTTGTTCAAGTGACCCTGAATATGGAAGAAAGAAGCGGTACTTTTCCAAGAAGCATTAGTGTAAGAAATGGCATTTTAGAGAAGTGATTTCATTCAAGGTGACAACAGCACCCACAATCCCTAGGTAAGCCCTCTAGGCAAAACACACAATCTACTTGCCTCCCTCTGAGCCATCTGTGTTTCCGAAGACAACCAAAGCTTACAAAACTGGCTCAGCTCAGATACATTTTCAAATACAGGGAGGCTGAGTGCAACAGAAATAAAGTGTTCACACACATAAACAAAGGTGCAGAATGCAGTCGACACCTATTCCACAATCTGTTTATCATGGAGCAGCACTTTGTGTCCCAGGAGTCAGAGATATCCTTAGGTAACCTTAGGAAAGAACTAATGGCTGCACATATCATTCATCTCTTCTTTATTCCATATGACTGTACAGGACCTGCTCTATACTGTATCAGATCATCAGTTGCAGCACCTGTCAGGTGAAGAACCATTTAGATGTAGACACTTTAGATTAAACTTGAATCCCCATAGATACAAGCCGTTGCACTATCTTTGAGCTATGCCTCATTCTTCGTGAATACATTTCTATAATAGCCACTTTCATCTCACTAGCTGAGATGATAATAAGAGGTCATATTCATCCTATCTTTTTCCTGGTTCAGCCTCTTTAGTTACGTAATTAGCCAAAAAAAATTCATGTCAGGAGCAACTTGAGAAACTTCAAGTCACTTCTGGTGTGAGAGAATTGGCTGTCTGCAAGGACGTTTTGATGTTTTTACCATCCTTGTGTGAGGCTTCTCTCATGTCCCAACATGGGGAGCTGGGGCTGACAGAGGGACCTCATTTGCGCTCTCCCCAGATTTGAACCGGCAACCCTCAGGTCAGCAACCCAACGTTCAGGTCAGCAGTCCTGGTTCTGAATCCTTGTGTTCACAAACGTAAGTTAAAATTACAGTAGAGTCTCATTATCCAACATAAATGGGCCGGCAGAACGTTGAATAAGTGAAAATGTTGGATAATAAGGAGGGATTGAGGAAAAGCCTATTGAACATTAAATTACATTATGATTTTACAAATTAAGCACCAAAACATCATGTTTTACAACAAACCAACAGAAAAAGCAGTTCAATACACAGTAACGAAATATAGTAATTACTGTATTTACGAATTTAGCACCAAAATACTGCAATGTATTGAAAACATTGACTACAAAAACATTGACTACTAAAAGACCAACTGCATTGGATAATACAAAACGTTGGATAAGTAGAGATTGGATAAGCGAGACTCTACTGTACTTTCAAATGAGTAATAAAGAGAAAGAAAAAATGGTAAATGAAAAACAGAAATAATACAATGAGACTAAAACTTGGATTCAACTGGCTGATCCCAACTAGATTAGAATGTGCGAGGAGAATTTGTTCTACCTTTGGGAATACATGCCATAATCAGGAATGCTGACAAGTATTCTGGGAATATATTTCATCCAGTATGGGATTATTCCTTATGCCTCCAAACCACCTCAGCTTTGAGGGTTTGGATTGCCTTAATGTTTGATGGGAAATTTATTCGTCACAGTTCATATTTTAATTCCAAAATATTGATGCATGGCTCAGAAATTCCTGTCAAACTCTAGCAATCCCATCACTCATTACAAATTATTCTGGGATAAAATATATTCTTCACTTACAGACAATGGGAAACCTTGCTTTGTTTTTGTTTTATTGGAAAAAATATTAAATGTATGAACAAGTACACTCAGATCAATCAACACTAAAAATGATCCATTTCCAGAGTAGTCTTTTGACTTGATACATAGCCCCCGCATCTTCCCTGAATATTTGCTGCTGCCTCCTCTCAATAGATTTTTAAATTAAAACTTTTATAAGCTGTTGTAAGGGTCTTATGCTACCAGCATCACAGTAGCTTGTGTTGTTGAGCTGAAACTTGATTGATTTGAAGCTAGGGAAGCAAATACAGAGGTCATGGTTTTCTTATTGCCTTATGCAAATAGCCGTATTTTCCCCAAGAATTGTACAGCAATGGCAAGGAGAGGCAGGATAAAGGTGTATGACTATTTCTTCAAAACCTGGCTTCATGACCATTACACACAGTCTTTTTTTTCTTCCTTAGAAGAAAAAAAGTATTCAGAATATCCTCAGAAATACTATGGCACGGACAATTCTGACATTAGCATCTCCGACAAATCTTTACAACTGAAGTTCTTATTTACCCTATATGTCTAAAAATCTTAGTCAAAACATCAACCCAAAAAAGCTGGGTCTATGTGAGTACTGTACTTCAACTGTTATTTTTTTAAAAGAGGAACCATTGCCTTTTCTGAGTAAAGTGGTGAAAGGAAAGATCTTAGTCTATCCTGCGATAACTTAAAAGAAGTGGCAAACCCCTTTACTCTTTCTGCCATGGCAAAGCTTATGGTCTTTTTGAAGGCCTGGGCAAGGAAATGATTTGACTTATCCATGGATCATAGTAAAATTCATCATTTTCACCCCAAAACATGTCTTTGACAATACATTAGAGTCTCACTTATCCAACACTCGCTTATCCAATGTTCTGGATTATCCAACGCATTTTTGTAGTCAATGTTTTCAATATATCGTGATATTTTGGTGCTAAATTCGTAAATACAGTAATTACTACATAGCATTACTGTGTACTGAACTACTTATTCTGTCAAATTTGTTGTATAACATGATGTTTTGGTGCTTAATTTGTAAAATCATAACCCAATTTAATGTTTAATAGGCTTTTTCTTAATCCCTCCTTATTATCCAACATTTTTGCTTATCCAACGTTCTGCCGGCCCATTTATGTTGGATAAGCGAAACTCTACTGTACACGCAATAGACTTACCCACACTAAAGACATGGAAATCATTTGTTGTCATTGTTGATGTTTTCTGAATGTTCAGCTATAAGCCTGTTTTTGCACTTCTTACCTTTTTGCACCCACAATCTTTTTCTCTCTCTTCCTACTGACCCGATGGCGAAGTGTGTTAAAGCACTGAGCTGCTGAACTTGCAGACCGAACGGTCCCAGGTTCAAAACCCGGGAGCGGCGTGAGTGGCCGCTGTTAGCTCCAGCTTCTGCCAACCTAGCAGTTCGAAAACATGCCGATGTGGGTAGGTCAATAGGTACCACTCCGGCGGGAAGGTAAAAGCACTCCATGCAGTCATGCCGGCTACATGAGCTTCTACGGACAACGCTGGCTCTTCGGCTTAGAAATGGAGTTGAGCACCAACCCCCAGAGTCAGACATGACTGGACTTAAAGTCAGGGAAAGCCTTTACCTTTTACCTACTGACACCACTTGTACTGGTGTAGTTGCAGTGGTCAAATACACCATGGGGAGTTTCCTTTAGTCCTCAAATTTCTAGTATTACAATAGCTTAAAACTTCAGAAAAGTTTTTCTCCCATCCTGGATCTTCCACATATTAGTTTCCAATATGCCTCACAACCTCTGAGGATGCCCGCCGTAGATGTGGGTGAAATGTCAGAAGATAATGCTTCTGCAACATGGCCAGACATCCCGGAAAACTCACAGCAATCCCCTTCGGAAAAACAGTTTGGGCACCCAAAGAAAGGAAGCAAGCCAAGTTACCAAGGGAATGCAAACACATCAAATATGAGAGCTCTAGATGTGAATTATTTTCATTGGCTCATTCTCTGCAGTGCTCCTGAGTAGAGTGACAGGATTCAGCTCATAGTCGATGTACTGAAGATGAACACCAACTCAGCAGCTAGAGACTGTGAAGAAAGGAGGAAGGAAGAAAAACCAGACTATAATCCAGCAGAACCATTGCCAATAACCACAAGAAGAATGCAAACAGATGAGAATAATATCTTGCATTTGTTGTATTGACTGGTATTCGGGGTGTGTTGTTTCTTATCTGCAAGATAGCAAATAGCCATCATGTCATTACAACTATTTAGTTGGATACAATTATGGCTGTATCAATGAGACGTGCTCTTTAATTCTTTCTCCTCTAATGCAACTCCCCGGGTGTTGTTAGACAAGCACCATCACTAACTCTAAACAAATCAGCATGTGGTTAAAGGGAGGGGAAGAAGCAAAGATAAAAATAAAAAAATGGAAAAGAGAGAATGTAAGGAAACAGGAGGGAACATGACGAGCTGGATGTTTTCTTCCTTTTTTTATATTACTATGCCATTGTATATAAAGGGATTTGAGCATCCATAGATTTAGATATCCACAGGGGATGTTGGAAACAACCTCAGTGGTTGTTCTTGTTGTTGTTCTCCACAAGCTTGCCTCACTCTTACCTCTCAGTTTCTTCCTCTTCCATGAGGAGGAACAGTGGACTAGGGTAGGCACGCAAGCACTGTGTGCACAACACTAGATCAGTCGTTTTGTCTCCAGCCCTACTTGTAATTGTCATTTACTCCCCTCTAAGCGTGCGAAGCATTACAGCCGAAGAACAACAAAATAAATGCCAGATGAAAACACCTGGCATCAGGTTAATGTTCAGCAGATCTCCTGTGGTGTATCAGGCTAAAAAATGGCTCTGGAAGTCTGTGCCAAAATAATGAAATGATATGGGCAGAAGGTAGGGCTGCCATCTGGAGTATATCAAAAAGTTGCACACATAGGCCTCAATGCTATTGCTAGTCTCCACTGGAAAAATGGAATTCACTAATTTGTTGACTCACCATTCAACAATTGTTTTAATTGTTTTAATGCGGAGCCTCCGATGGCCTAGGGGATAAAAGCCTTGTGACTTGAAGGTTGGGTTGCTGACCTGAAGGCTGCCAGGTTCAAATCCCACCCGGGGAGAGCGCGGATGAGCTCCCTGTATCAGCTCCAGCTCCATGCGGGGACATGAGAGAAGCCTCCCACAAGGATGGTAAAACATCAAAACATCCGGGCGTCCCCTGGGCAACGTCCTAGCAGACGGCCAATTCTCTCACTCCAGAAGCAACTCTGGTTGCTCCTGACACGGAAAAAAAATGTTTTAATGTATCCAATCTAGTTGGGATTAAGCAATAGTACGCAAGTTTTAATCCGGTTGTATTATTTCTGTTTTTCTATGAATGTAATAGTTTTTGTTTTGCTTCCTTACTCATTTGAGAATAATTATTTGACAGTATTACCGAAGTACTCATTTGGGATTTCTGAATACTGTGTTTCAGGGCACTTCCAGACAGGCCTTGATCCTGGGAGGAACTGAGTTGCTTAAACCCAGGTTTGGGATGAAGGCCTCATACCGACCCCAAATCCTGGGATTTCCTTGGCCTTGGGAGGCCCTGAGAGACCTATGGCAAAGGCGGAGAGTAGGGTAGAGGGCACAGCCATTTCTTCCTCCTCCTGGCCTGCCTCCGGCCTTCCTGTCTGCTGAGGCACCTTGAGTCACCCTTGTTACCTACTACAGGCAGTCCCCAAGTTACGAACAAGATTATTATTATTATTATTATTATTATTATTATTATTATTATTACTGCTACTACTACTACTACTACTACTACTACCACTACTACTACTGCTACTACTACAAAGGCTAGATGATTATCTGTTGAGGGGTGCTTTTCCTGCATGGCAGAAGGGGGTTGGACTGGATTGACCCTGGGGTCTTCTAGTGAAATACTGTTAAGCTTATGTTGGTTAAAATTGTTCTTCATTTTAAATGTTGTATTGTTCTTTCTTTTTTTCTTTTTGCACTACAAATGAGACATGTGCAGTGTGCATAGCAATTTGTTCATGTTTTTTTCAGTTAGTTTACACAAACACTATCCATCCATCTGCCACTGGCCCAGCACATGTCAAATTTTAAAATGCAATGCATGAAATGTTTACCCATGCCTGATATACATATATATTGTATATAATATATAGTATAATATATAAACATTTCTTGGGGCTCCACAAGAAACTTTTGCTTCAAAAATATTTTTATTATTATACCTTTAAAAAATAAAAATAGAAACATATAATACTGTTCACACAAAAAAGATAAAAATAAACGAGGTGGGGGTTGTAGAGCTCTGGTTAGTAGTAGAGTTATATAAATATCTGCTGTATCATCAAAGAATGGGAAGGGTTTTGGGGAGATAAAAGTATATAAATATGTTGTATTTTATAACATATTAGTAAAGGTAAAGGTTTCACCTGACATTAAGTCCACTCATGTCTGACTCTGGGGTGTGGTGCTCATCTTCATTTCTAAGCCGAAGAGCCTGTAGACACCTCCAAGGTCATGTGGCCGGCATGACTGCATGGAGCGCCGTTACCTTCCTGCCGGAGTGGTACCTATTGATCTACTCACACTGGCATGTTTTCGAACTGTAGGTTGGCAGGAGCTGGAGCTAACAGCGGCTGTTCATGCCGCTCCCAGGGCTTGAACCTGGGACCTTTCGGTCTGCAGCTCAGTGCTTTAACGCACTTCGCCATCAGGGCTCCATATTATAATATGTTATATAATAACAACAATAGGAGCCCCCTGGTGGCACAGCTGGTTAAACCACTGACCTGCTGAACTTGCTGACCAAAAAGTCACTGGTTCGAATCCGGGGAGCGGGGTGAGCTCCCACTGTTAGTCCCAGCTTCTGACAACCTAGCAGTTTGGAAACATGCAAATGTGAGTAGATCAATAGGTACCACTCTGGTGGGAAGGTAATGGTGCTCCATGCAGTCATGCTGGCCAAATTACCTTGGAGGCATCTACGGACAACGCTGGTTCTTCAACTTAGAAATGGAGATGAGCACCAACCTCCAGAGTTGGACACAACTGGACTTAATGTAAGGGGGAAACCTTTACCTTTTAGTTGTTGCATCCGTATCTTCCACACAAGTATTATTATACATATGATCTATTTTTTAGATTTCCAAATATCCCTCTATAGAAAAGCAAAAGCATTCTTTTTGTCATCCAGTGTCAAAACTTGAGAACCCCTGCCTTAAAGAGAACCCAGGCATTTGTGCAGCTCTGCCACGTGCTTATTTATGTACATCAAAATAGATCAGTTTGCTGGTTCTACCAGTATGCACAGGATTCTTGTGTGACCCTTTCCCGTGAAGCAGCTTCCACCTTCTATTTATGAAATCACATAGTAAGGAACAAATGTATAGCCATGTTTGTCTGTAACTCTGTCTGCGTGTGTGTGTGATTGAGATGTGATAATGAAGGGTTGAATTCACAAATCCAAAAGATAACTCATCAGTGAAACTCTTCAGCAATCATAGATCTGATTCATCTTACCCTGACAGACCAGGATGAAGTGAATATCATTATTGCCTTGTCTTGTGATTGGTACTAAATTGAAAGAGTGTTATAGAAATAAAGGTCTGAGAAAGATGGTCAGAGTAAACCTTTAATGATTATTTTCATCACAAAGCATTGTGAGAAAGAAACAAATTCAGATAGCAATAAAAGCACTGATGCAAATTGAAGGTTGTTATCATACATGTAAGTGGGGTTTTCCACTTATTATCAAAAGGCCTTTCTCCCTCTCTGAATTATTTGTTCTTCTCATCCAACAGCATAAGCTCACTATCCAAAAAAGCTTGCAATGAATTATGTTGATATTGATACTTTGTCTTTCCTTTTGATCTGGTTCTGCAAAGGCTGTACAGTGTTCCCTTCCTACTTCGCAGTTCACTTTTTGCGGATTTGCTATTTCGCATCTTTTTAATAAACTCTAAAAGACTATTATAAATCATAAAAATTACAATTTACAGCCTAAGGAAGGGAGGAAGGAGAAGTCAAGGGGAGAGAAAAGGAGCCCAATCGGCAACGGGAGGAGCAGGAGGCAATTTATCAACACACAATTGGTTAATAAAGACTTAAAATAGTGTCTAACTACTAAAATAATGTATAAATATTAAAATAAATATAGCGTCCCTTCTTCACAGATTTTCACTTATCGCGGGTGGTCCTGGAACCTAACCCCAGTGGTAAGTGAGGGAACACTGTACACCAAAAATGAAAATTGCAACAAAAAAAAAACCCAAATAAAATCTAAACTCTGCAAACTGCATAAGGAGTAGATTTGCACAATACCTCTTCTTTTACATCTTTATTTTGAAGAGCAAGGAACTATTCAGTTCTGATCCTATAAGCTAGACAATTCTCTTTCTTCTTTTGATATCTTTGATTGTACAAGTCATTTCCCACATAACTAGAAGAACTAAAAGTTAGCTTTAAAAAAAAAAAGAAAGCCATGATTCTGTGGAAACACACAGTATCACATTTTCACCTTTCTTTGCTCCTATAGTCCAACCATAATAACTAGTACAGTAGAGTCTCACTTATCCAACATTCACTTATCCAACGTTCTGGATTATCCAACGCATTTTTGTAGTCAATGTTTTCAATATATTGTGATGTTTTGGTACTAAATTCGTAAATACAGTAATTACAACATAGCATTACTGCGCATTGAACTACTTTTTCTCTCAAATTTGTTGTATAACATGATGTTTTGGTGCTTAATTTGTAAAATCATAACCTAATTTGATGTTTAATAGGCTTCTCCTCAATCTCTCCTTATTATCCAACATATTCGCTTATTCAACGTTCTGCCGGCCCGTTTATGTTGGATAAGTGAGACTCTACTGTAGTAATAACTAATATCTAAAGCAATGCCTATGTCAATCTGAATGTTGAATTGTGAAGAAAAGTAACCAATATATAAGTTTATACAAGCAATCACTGCAAGGTCATAAAGTATCTTTTCCCACAGGAAATGACTGCAACACTTCATACATATTCCGATCAATACAGAACACCTTCTGCCTTCAACCAATTCTCTTAGGAAGTTGCTAATGTTAGGTCCCTTGCATTAAAGAAACAGTTAGACAAGATCATGACAAACCACTGCAAGCAAATAGCAATGGCACCTGGTAAGGCAAAGAGCCCATCCTGGGCTTTAACCTAAACTTTGAAAATGCTATCCATTGTACAAATGTTGAATTAGCTTTGGGAATGAGTTTCAGTACTCTGGATAGTTCTTTTGGAGCATGCACACTAAAATCGGCATGCAATTCACCACCTCACTGACATGCAAGCAGTTCCATGATTTGTTTCCTAAATGTCTATAAAGAAGGTTATAGCAGCAATAAAAATTACTCTCTTTGTCTTTGGAAGAGGCCCTTCATACTAAAAAAATAAAATAAAATAGACTTAATTTAGCAATGCTGACTTTGTGGACTAAAGAGTCATTCCTGCCTTTGCCCCATGCAAAGACAAATTAACTGTGGGAATTGGTCATATACATATTTGACTGTGAGCGCTATAAATAGGACTGGGGTTAGAAGCCCATTTGGTTTACATTTTAATACGAGCTGATCTCATTCACACTTCCCAAACAAATACGAGAACCCAAATGAAATTATCATTTGACTTTTTTTTTTGCAGTTCTCTGAATTTTGCAGTCTAATGCTCCCATCAAAAACTACATACTAAAATGTTTAAATGAGTGCCCTGAGAACTACTGGGGGAATTTCCTCCAGGGAAATGTGTACAAACATATACTCAAGGGAATTTGCTGAAACATACTGGGAATGTATGTAGGAGCCCCCGGTGACGCAGTGTGTTAAAGTGCTGAGCTGCTGAACTTGCAGACCGAAAGGTTGAAGGTTCGAATCAGGGGAGTGGAGTGAACACCCACTGTTAGCTCCAGCTTCTGCCAACCTAGCAGTTTGAGAACATGCAAATGTGAGTATATCAATAGGTACCGCTCCTGTGGGAAGGTAACGGTGCTCCATGCAGTCATGCCGGCCACATGACCTTGGAGGTGTCTATGGACAATGCTGGCTCTTCGGCTTAGAAATGGAAATGAGCACCAACCCCCAGAGTCGGTCACAACTGAACTTAACCTCAGGGGAAAACCTTTACCTTTTAAGACTGACCTTCCTTCCAGAATTGTTGTTGTGAGTTGTTCTTTTTGCTAATGGCAGGTAGGATATAGAATCATGGAATCATAGAGTTGGAAGAGACCTCATGGGCCATCCAGTTCAACTGCTGAACAGCTCTCACAGTGAAGAAGTTCTTCCTGATGTTCAGGTGGAATCTCCTTTCCTGAAGTTTAAAGCCATTGTTCCGCATCCTAGTCTCCAGGGCAGCACAAAACAAGCTTGCTCCCTCCTCCATTTGACTTCCCCTCATGTATTTATACATCACTGTCATATCTCCACCCAGCCTTCTCTTCTGCATGCTAAACATACCGCTCCTCATAGGGCTTGTTCCCCAGACCTTTGATCATTTTAGTTGCCCTCCTCTGGACAGATTCCAGCTTGTCAACATCTCCCTTCAATTGCAGTGCTCAGAATTTGACATAGTATTCCAGGAATATGAATGTAATTAATTCTGAATAAATAAAACAGGGCTCCTCCAATACAGATACAGTATCTCCAGTCTAGGTGCTTTCAATGGCAATTTTTAGCAGACCACGCAGAAAACCGCCCTATTCCATTTTATCTCCTTTCCACATGCCTAATTTGCATTGTAGTAACAAAGCTGCACCTTGGTTATATACCACTTCAGACTGACAGTGAAGTCTGACACTGCGCAATGCTTCTCCGTCATCTCATTTACTATTTCATGAAAATCAGAAGAAAACACAGCCCTCAGCCTCTGATTTCAACAATTTTGGGGACAAAAAGCCTTCCCTGGAAAATGCTATGTAGCTTGCAGCAAAAGAGTACATATGTAAACAGCTTTGTTGGACACACTTTTATCTCAGTAGGAGCTTTACTGTAATGTGCATCCCTTGCAAAGGAGCAGTTCCAACAACATTCCAGTATCACATGGCAAACATTCCAGTAGGCTTTGGTTCATTGATTTGATATCTCACTCTACGGATAAGAAAAGGGATGACAACTTAATAGAACAAATATATACACACACACTACATGTTTTACTGTAATCCTGTGGATGGTTGCTACAGATACCTATCTAAAACTCATCAGGTCTGTCAGAAGTGCTCCATTTCACAAAATTAGACTGGTGCAGGCATATGAGAAGGCTTTCTAGAGAAAATTATTAATTCTGGTATCAAATCCAAGACCAGAAGCAGAAAGAAGGACAACTTCCACATTCTGTAGACACTTGAAGATATTCTGGGCCTGGTGGAAGTTATTATATTTTATCCTGACACTAACAACCACACATATATTTACTGATGAATCATTTACTCAGATGTCAGAGATACTAAAAATTCACTACTGGCATTCTGATTCACGAAGAGAGTGTCATGCTTACCTTCCCAGTTGAAAACTGAAGTGTGGATGGGTGGGAGTCTGTTGTCATCTCTGATCAATAGAAGATAATAGTGGGGATTTTTTGACATCCCAACAGTGGTATTTGTGGTCCATGTAGGAATCTCTGCAATAAAAGATGGGCCACATTCCCAATAGGTAAGGTAAAGGTTTCCTCTGATGTTAAGTCCAGTCATGTACGACTCTGGGGGTTGGTGCTCATTTCCATTTCTAAGCCGAAGAGCCGGCGTTGTCTGTAGACACCTCCAAGGTCATGTGGCCGGCATGACTGCATGGAGCCCCGTTACCTTCCCGCCGGAGCGGTACCTATTGATCTACTCACATTGGCATGTTTTCAAACTGCTAGGTTGGCAGAAGCTGGAGCTAACTGCAGGCGCTCACTCCGCTCCGGGATTTGAACCTGCGCTGTTACCTTCCCACCGGAGCAGTACCTATTGGTCAGCCTTACAGTATGTTTAAGGATAGTTGGAGGGATAGCTGGCCCAAGGTCACCCAGAACATTTGATGTTTCAGTAGAGAGTCAGTGTGTTGTAATGGTTTGAGCATTAGACTATGACTCTCAAGACCAGTATTAAACTAACCACTAAACCATTAAAACCCATTGGGTGATTTTGGGTTAGTTCACATAATACTGTGTTAGATATCTTAGGGTCACTATAAGTCATAAATGTCTTGAAAGCACACAACAACAATCAGGTTGAATCTGGGTTTCCCACAGCCAGTGCTCTAGCTCTCCCTTTGCATTATCTTTCTAACTTGTCTTACCTTTTTAACAAGCTAGAGTCCTTTAGTTACATTCAGAAATGGTGAAAGAAACCAGATCTATAGTAAAATACTCCCTTTTCAATCTTCCTTACAAGCTTTTGTCCTCTAGTTTTGGCTTAGTCTTCAAATTTTCCAGGCTAACATCAGTTCATCAACAAGCATCTTTTAAGCAGCAGTTTTAAATCCGGTTACAAACAAATTCCAGCACACAAAGTTCTCTAAGCCCAGCAATTCAACCAAGAGATAACCTTCATTAAGACTGCTGCATCACACTATCTTTTTTTAACAGGCTGGATTTCTAACAGGGGAAGGAGTTGGGAAAGAAAGCAGAGAGTAAGGTGGGGAGTGAGAAGAGACAGTCTGAGATATAAATAGACTGCACCAGCAAACTCACTTGCTTTGTTCTACTAGTATAAGCATGCTCTAAAACACTGTATGCGTGTGGGCAGATGTGACAACGAAGAAAGAACTGGAGTGAATGACACACTATGAATGCTTTCCCTCTGTTCCCAAGAAGCTGGGCTCCCAAACAAAACATACTCACAGGCAGTTTCATAGAAAAATATATCAACAAATCACAAGAACAGCTGGTGACAAGAGTAGGCATGGATCTTCAGGAGGGTTCAAATTGGTTGGGGACATGGAAATGGGTGACATCAGTCTTGGCATTATAGCATGTGGGGAGAAGGGGAAGAAGGGGCTGGGCTGTGTCCAGGCTGGTAAACAGCTGCTGCAATAAATCACTCTGACCATGAGGTCATGAGTTCGAGGCCAGCCCGTGGCGGGGTGAGCACCCATCAATTAAAAATGAAATATAGCCCCTGCTCGTTGCTGACCTAGCAACCCAAAAGATAGTTGCATCTATCAAGTAGGAAATAAGGTACCACTTATAAAAGTGGGGAGGCAAGTTTAACTAATTTACAACTTGGAATGAGGAAGTGCCATCAGAGTGGATGATGAAGCAGCTGCTCCCCCTTGTGGCCAGAATCAAATATCCCCTCAGGAGAAGGTTAAATTGCCTCTGCATCTGTCTGCCTGTTGTCTCTGTCTTGGTTCAATGTGTTTATGGGCATTGAATGTTTGCCCTATATGTACATAATATGATCCGCCCTGAGTCCCCTTCGTGGTGAGAAGGGCGGAATATAAATACTGTAAATAAATAAATAAATAAAAATAAGAAGGAACAGTCTAATGGCAGGAAGGAAGAATATGCCAGGTTTCCTTTTGCTTACATCCCTGGTCACTACAATACCAATTTCTTGGACAATTCCCAGCAAAGGTTAATATAAATTAAAATTATAACTTCTTTTCATGGACCGGTTTACAGAGATACAACTGTTTCCATGGAACTTTTAGAAATAAGGAGCATTTCCCTACCAAGAGTTGACAATTCAGGTTGCCCCAGATTAGCACCATGTGGCATACAGCAGATTTGTATCTACACCAAACTACATATTCAGTGTAGATGTAGTCCTAGAGGAGAAGGAATCGCCCTTTCTTTCAAACCAGTGCCTTCTAGTCTCTTCTAGTCTCAGGGGAGAAAATGAGGAAGGTGTTGCACATGATTCCCAAGGGATGGTGGGAAATATGTTTGGTATAGCTCTTCGATCCATCACAAAGTACCACCTCTGTTTTCGAACATTAAAGAACCCACATGAACACCTTCACAGGGAAAGTATGAATAGCCTTAAAGGATTAGACCAAGGTTCTACTGTCTCTAACATGATGCAACCAGATGGCCTTAGTGGGCTATTGTGATAAAAAAAGAGGGATAAAAAAGTATAGAGAATGCTAGATTTGTCTTTTCTTCCCATTTAGATTTCATTAAGTAGCTGCTTTCAGAGTGCCTCCCTCCAATATCTCCAAAACACTTGTATGTTTCTTTTCTTCATTGGTACATATGTTTTTTAAAGATATATTTTATTGAAGTTTCATATAATAAATACAGCGAAAGTGGGAGAACAATTTTCCGATAGGAAAGGTGAGTGAAAAGGTAGAATAGATCAAGAATACGATTAATAAAAAGAGAGAGAGAGAGAGGAGAAAAACCCACACTGACAGTTCATTCTGATTTAAAAAGAAAAAGATAAAAAAGATAAAAATTAGACAAAAAAGAATAATAAGAATAAAATAATAATAATAATAATAATAATAATAATAATAATAATTGAAAAAAAGAAAAAAAAGAATAAACAGACAGATCTTTGAAGATTATATAAACATGAGCATTTTTTTTTGTGTCAGGCGCAACCAGAGTTGCTTCTGGAGTGAGAGAATTGGCCATCTGCAAGGACGTTGCCCAGGGGACGCCTGGATATTTTGATGCTTTTACCATCCTTGTGGGAAGCTTCTCTCATGTCCCCGCATGGAGCTGGAGCTGATAGAGGGAGCTCATCCACGTTCTCCTTGGGTGGGATTCGAACCTGGCAGCCTTCAGGTCAGCAACACAACCTTCAAGTCACTAGGCTTTTATCCCCTAGGCCATTGGAGGCTCCTAACATGAGCAAATAAACATTTCTAAATACACCAGGAATATCAAGAAGGGAGGAAAAAACTGAAACAATACTATTATGTAATTTTTACTGAATTTAATAGGGTTGTGGATTTATACTCAAACCATTAAGGGCATAAGGAGGAAGAACGGAAGTCATTGGTACATATGTTAAATAAGCACACTTAGAAGTTGCTTACAATGCTTGGTGGCCGATTGCACCTTGTCAGAGCAGTTTAGCTCAGGATTACCAAAACTCCACACATCCAAACTTCTCCAGATGGTTTCTGC
This sequence comes from Anolis carolinensis, assembly GCF_035594765.1. Lineage (NCBI taxonomy): Eukaryota > Metazoa > Chordata > Lepidosauria > Squamata > Anolidae > Anolis > Anolis carolinensis. The sequence goes on from NC_085841.1 coordinate 216,849,742, forward strand.
ACAGGGTTTTTGCTTGGTTAGTGATAGCTGACCCTCTGACACAGCCCCAGGCACTACAAGGGAAGCTGAGTTTTAAGACTATTTTCTTTGACACTTGCAGAACAATTCTGTCCATCCTTACTGTGACACACATCCCAGTGTATTAGCAGAATTTACTCCCAGGTCAATATGCATTTACTGCCTTACTGGACTTGGTCAGAATTGCTTTGGTTATAATAGTGCTGAGGAACATGCTTGATACAACTGTTGATTCTTTGTAACACAGCCTTATTTTGGGAAGGGTCTTAACTCAGCAAAAGCACACTTGCTTTGCATACAGCAGGTCCCAGTTTCAGCCCCCAGTGCCTACACTACTGACAGTGCAATTTGACACCATTTTAATTGTCATGGCTCAGTGTTACTGAATTTTTTGTTTGTAAGTTTTACAAGGTCTTTAACCATCTCTGACAAAGTGTGGATGCCTCGCCAAACTACAGTAGAGTCTCACTTATCCAAGATAAACGGGCCGGCAAAACGTTGGATAAGTGAAAATCTTGGATAATAAGGAGGGATTAAGAAAAAAAGCCTATCTATATATATAAAAGGGTAATGAAATTTCGGCCTAGGACAAAACAACAAAACTACACATCCCAGAAACACTAAACTTGGCAGCACAACCCCTCATCCATGCCTCTACGTTCATACAACAAAAAGAAAAGAAAAATAAAGTCCTAATTAGAGGGAGAGGAATAATTATTTTTATCCAATTACTGCCAGTTAGAAGGTTAAGCTCCATCCACTTGGTCTGCTGTCAGTTAGAAGGCTAAGCTCCACCCACTTGGTCTCCTAGCAACCCACTCAGCCCAGGGCCACTTCAATCAGGCCTCTTCCACACTGCCTATAAAATACAGTTTATCTGATTTCAACTGGATTATATGGTAGTGTAGACTCAAGATGAGCACCAACCCCCAGAGTCAGACACAACTGGACTTAATGTCAGGGGAAAACCTTTACCCTTTACCTTAACTACCACCAATTCCTCAATACTTTATTTCCCATACCACCAGACTTCGCCACAGCAATGCGGGGCTGGGCACAGCTAGTTAAACATAAAATTACATTATGATTTTACAAATTAAGCACCAAAACATCATGTTTCACAGGAAATTGACAGAAAAAGCAGTTCAATACACAGTAATGTTATGTAGTAATTACTGTATTTACTAATTTAGCACCAAAACATTGGCAGACTACCATGGATAATACAGAACCTGGGATAAGTGAGGCTTGGATAAGTGAGACTCTACTGTACAAATCCCAGGATTTCATAGCAATGAGTCATAGATTCAATCTACAGTGTAGATGCACTTGATAAGGTTCAGTCAATATCTACACCACTGGCTCAGAACAAAGGAGCTTGCTGTGTTCCCCAGGCAATGTCTTACCTGTCTCCTTCCCACAACATATGGCTTCTTGCCTGACTAACATATGGATGATACTTACAACTAATGAAGGTATGACATGTGATTTCTACTGAGCTATCTGCACTTTGCAGTCCAGCTGAGTCGACAAGGCACATGAAGTGTGGGTTTGAAGAAAAGGGCAACTACGTAACTCAAGCACACAATGGCTTCTTGTACAAGTGGGTTCCTGCCCCCACAAATTTTTTTGCTTTTCACTTTGGGAAGATGAACCTCTTCATGTTGATGTAGTAGAAGCAAGTCTTATAGGGGCCAATAACCATCTCTCTCAGGCTTATTTGTTCCGTCCTCATCTTGGCAGCATTCCCCACAGTAAATTGGAGAGGGAGGAATAGACTTTCCAAACAACAGTATTTTTCTAAGAGTTCTCCCTGCTGTATTAAAAAAATATTTTGAGTCTCAAATGGGCAACTAAGACCAAAGAGCAGTCACCCCTCCACATTTATGGGTATGACTTTTGTGGCTTTCATTATTTGTGAATATATTAGTTGATTAGAGGAGACCTGGTGGTGAAGTGCGTTAAAGCACTGAGCTGGAGACCGAAAGGTCCCAGGTTCAAACCCCGGGAGCGGTGTGAGCGGCCGCTGTTAGCTCCAGCTCCTGCCAACCTAGCAGTTCGAAAACATGCAAATGTGTGTAGATCAATAGGTACCGCTCCGGCAGGAAGGTAACGGCGCCCCATGCAGTCATGCCAGCCACATGACCTTGGAGGTGTCTACGGACAATGCCGGCTCTTCGGCTTAGAAATGGAGATGAGCACCAATCCCCAGAGTCAGACATGACTGGACTTAACGTCAGGAGAAACCTTTACCTATTAGTTGATTAATATGTTTTCTCTAGATCAGGGAGTCCCCAAACTAATGCCTGTCAGCCAGGTGTAATAGCCCTTCAGGGCCATTTACTTGCCCCCACCCTAATCTTTAGACTTAGGGTCACCCTAGGTCTGAAATGACTTGAAAGCACACAACAACAATTCTAATTAACTTGACTATCTCATCAGCCAAAAACAGGCCCACACTTTCCATTGAAATACTGGTAAGTTTATGTTGGTTAAAATTGTTCTTCATTTTAATTATTATATTGTTCTGTCACTCCATACAGTCATGCCGGCCACATGACCTTGGAGGTGTCTACGGACAACGCCGGCTCTTTGGCTTAGAAATGGAGATGAACACCAACCACCAGATTTGGTCACGACTGGACTTAACGTCAGGGGAAAACCTTTACCTTTATCTATTGTTCTGTCATGTCTTTTTGCACTACAAATATGATACATGTAGTGTGCATAGGAATTCATTCATGTTTTATTCAAACTATAGTCTGGCTCCCAGCAGTCCAAGGGACTATGAATTGGCCCCTGCTCTAGATCTTCCAGCACAGCTCTATGGGTGTTGACATAAAGTTGAGTTACAAGACTGAGAAATGTCTAGGAAAGTATTTTCTCATTTTTATTCCATGTTAGCCAGGTTTCTGTACCCTAACCCTATTGAATGTGGAGGTCTGACTGTATTTTGGTCTTGAGTGAGCAACTAAGACCCGTTAGTCTTTGGGGAAAAAGACTTCCTGTTCAATATGAAAGGAGCCCCAGTGGCAAAGTGTGTTAAAGGGCTGAGCTGCTGAACTTGCAGACCGAAAGGTCCCAGGTTCAAATCCTGGGAGCGGAGTGAGCGCCCGCTGTTAGCTCCAGCTTCTGCCAACCTAGCAGTTCGAAAACATGCCAATGTGAGTAGATCAATAGGTATCGCTCTGGCGAGAAGGTAACGGCGCTCCATGCAGTCATGCCAGCCACATGACCTTGGAGGTGTCTAAGGACAATGCTGACTCTTCAGCTTAGAAATGGAGATGAGCACCAACCCCCAGAGTCAGACATGACTGGACTTAACATCAGGGGAAACCTTTACCTTTATTCAATATGAAAATTTTTAGAACTAGTTTATTGGTATGCCTATATATATCTGCCTGCTTTTCTGGAACCTAATTGGAAGAGTGGTGGAGGCCCATTATAATATGCGCACCTGTGCATCCAAATTTAGAGTATACCATAATGGATAGGTTAGCCCTCCTCCCCTTATGGATAATGCTTCCTTAGTGCCTTTCATCATTTTTGTCATGTGACACCTTTCTGTTTTTGCAGTTCTTTTAGCCTTTTCTTTGTTTGCATCTAGCACATTTCAGACTACTGAAACCAAAGATTTTTGCTATGTCACTCCTTCCTTATGCTGTCCTATGTGTGCCTGCAGAGCCCTTCTATAAACACAGAGAAAGGTGTTTTCTAGGGAAATTTCCTAAAACCAGTTCTGTCCAGGGTATGCAATGCTCATAACTAGTCTGCTGTGTAACTAGATGGATTTAAATATTGCTCGTGCTTTGTTATGATGCTTTGCATGGTTTCAAATTCCTGCAAAAACATGTTACGTCATAAAGCAATTTTCAACTTTAGATGCATACAGACTGTGGGATTTCCTCCCATCCTTATCTGAATAATCCTTCTCAAATCTGCTTGAGATACCCTGAACACCCATTTACCTTGAAAAATATCCAAACTACCTAAAGCACTTGCATGTTAATCTTCCTGACATAATTTCATCCCTCCTTGCAATGACCTTCAGCAGCCAGCATACAAACATAAGCAGAGTACACTTGAGTGAGTACACAGGTGAGAGAATGGATGGAAATTTTTCAGAAACTTTCTTTAAAAAACCCGTCTTTCAAAACATTTCACCTTGGCTAATGGGCAGTAGGGGTTAAAGCAGGGTCCTTAATTCATAAGTTTTCAGATTTCCTAACCTACTTCTCTATGCCTCAGCCATATAAATGAGAAATTGGCTGCTACAGGCTCAATAAACATGTTAATAGTATTTTTAAGAGCAGGAAGTGAGAAAAAATCAATTTCACTCTCAGAGTCTTGGTGTCTTCAGTTAATTTTCAAAACACACACATTAAGCAAATGGAATTGTTTCCCACCACAACATACCAAGTCTTGCAAAAAGCTACTCACTGTATTCCTGCCTTTCACAAGATCCCTTCCAGAAAAGGGGCATCCCGTAAGTGCCTGTTTATTTCCATAGCAGGAATGGACAGTGCTCAAGAGCCCTCTCTTCCATGAAGTTAGGCATCAGTTCTGAATTGATCTCATGCAACCACTGCAGAATGCTATTAAGAGGGGGAGAATATGAGTAAAAGAGATTGTGGGATTTTTGCATGGTCAGCAAAACATTTTGGGGGTATGTTTTGTCGAAGGCTTTCTTGGCCGGGATCACAGGGTTGTTGTATGTCTTTCGGGCTGTGTGGCCATGTTCCAGAAGTATTCTCTCCTGACGTTTCGCCCACATCTATGGCAGGCATCCTCAGAGGTTGTGAGGTTTTGGGGGTATGCGTGTTTCAGTTCCCAAGGTGATAGAATTGTCATATTAGATACACTTCTCTTCTCCCTACAACTTCTAATTTTAGTAAGAAGTGTAGTTCAGACAGAGTCAAATCTAGGGATATGTGACAATGGCTTGACTTTCTGATGAGAAAGACCCCGCAATGAAGAAATTCCAAGATTGCTGACTTATGATCTATATTAAAAATAGGGAAATAACAAATCCTTTCTACAAGTGGTCAGAGAATCTCTCTCTCCCTCAACCCTCTATCTATCTATCTTATCTATCTATCTATCTATGATGGCCTAGGGGATAAAAGCCTCGTGACTTGAAGGTTGGGTTGCTGACCTGAAAGCTGCCAGGTTTGAATCCCACCCGGGGAGAGCGTGGATGAGCTCCCTCTATCAGCTCCAGCTCCATGCGGGGACATGGGAGAAGCCTCCCACAAGGATAGTAAAACATCAAAACATCCGGGCGTCCCCTGGGCAATGTCCTTGCAGACAGCCAATTCTCTCACTCCAGAAGCAACTCCGGTTGCTCCTGACACGAAAAAAAATCTATAGATCTATCTATCGATTGATTGAGCTACATGTTGCCTCAAGAAATAAAAACAATCTTCCACACAAGCTTTAATAGATATTATTATGGACTTGAGAAGAACAAAAGAAAATAACTGAACTACAATTCACCTGAAACCTATAACTCTTTAAGATCAGGTTATCTGGGGGGGGGGGGGGGGGAACAAGGCTGCTATTCACAAGATAAATACCTATGTGTATACATGTGCATTTTCCTTTATTGTAGCTTATCTCTGAGATTAAGGACAAAGACAAGAGTCCACATCAGTGGTTCTCAACCTGTGAGTCCCTAGATGTTTTGGCCTTTCAACTCACAGAAATCTTAACAGCTGGTAAACTGGCTGGGTTTTCTGGGAGTTGTAGGCCAAAATTCATGGGGACCCACAGATTGAGAGCCACTGGTCTACATTTTACTTAGGCAATACCTCATAGCTCAAGGATGATGGTCCTCCATGTGTAGTATCTTGGCGGTGAATGTGTAGGTGGCTGTGGAGACCTCTTGACCTGCATGTTCTTCCGCAGTGAAGACATTGGTTTCCAGATGGAAAACGGTCTTGGTCAAGGTTGGCTTGACATGCCTTCCTCTTTGCATGTTTCTCTCTTAAGCCCTCCATTTGTACCTCTTCAAATTCTGCAGCACTATTGGTAACAGCTGATCTCCATTTAGAGCACTCAAGGGCCAGGGCTTCCCAGTTCTTGGTGTCTATGCCACAGTTTTTCAGGTTGGTGTTGAGTCTGTCTTGAAATCTCTTTTCCTGTCCACCAACATTACGTTTCCCGTTCTTGAGTTGGAAGTATAGTAACTGCTTTGGGAGACGGTGATTGGGCATTCAGACAATGTGACCAGTCCAGCAGAGTTGATGGTGTAGGAGCATCACTTCAGTGCTGGTGGTCTTTGCATCTTCCAGCACACTGACATTTGTCTGCTTATCTTCTCAAGAGGTTTGCAGGATGTTTTGGAGGTTACTACTCCACACCTCCTCACAACTGTCCCAGTTTGGCAGAGACAGTCTTGATTAATCCTTGGCTTTTAAAATGTCCTAGTTTTTCTCTTTTCCTTTCATTTTCCCACTCTGTTATAATTTTTATTCAATTGCTGCATACTGGGTTCAATGGCAAGAACAGTTTGCCAAGAGCAAGCCATGAGAGTCATGACAAAGATCCACCCAGAGGAAAGGTGTTCTTACCATACATCAAGGGAACCACTGACTGCATAGGCAAACTGATGAAGAAACACAACCTACAAACTATCTTCAGACCCACAAAGAAAATCCAACAAATGCTACGGTCAGTGAAAGACAAGAGGGATCCTCTCTCCTCTGCAGGAGTCTACCGTATACCATTCAGCTGTGGCCAAGTCTACATAGGGACCATCAAACGCAAGTCAAAGAACATGAAAGGCACTGCAGACTAACTCAACCAGAGAAATCGGCCATAGCAGAGCACCTGATGAACCAACCTGGACACAGAATATTATTTGAGAACACAGAAATGCTGGACCACTCCAACAACTATCATGTCAGACTACACAGAGAAGCCATTGAAATTCACAAGCATGTGGACAACTTCAACAGAAAGGAGGAAACCATGAAAACGAACAAAATCTGGCTACCAGTATTAAAAACCTCAAAAATCAGAACAGTAAATAAGAAGCAACACTCTGAGACATGGAAACTAGGGGCAGCTAACAAAGGATGCCCCCAGGCAGAAAGTAGCCAGTAGATGAAGCCATTCAATGCAACTTAGGGTGATTAACTGCAACATTCACGCTGGCCTCCAACTGAGAAGAGTTCTTCCCTCACCCTGGACTTCCCACAGATATATATAAACCTTCCTTGCTGAGTTTCTCCATACCTCACAATCTCTGAGGATGCCTGCCATAGATGTGGGCGAAACGTCAGGAGAGAATACTTCTAGAACATGGCCATACAGCCCAGAAAACATACAACAACCCTGTGATCCCAGCCATGAAAGCCTTCGACAACACAGTTTGCATTCAGTTAGTAAGTGGAGTGGAGAAGAGGGAACAGTGGGGATGGAGTCTTGTGTTGTGAGCTTTATTGTGTGCCCTAGCAACGCCAATACCCACGCTGGCCTTGGAATAATAAATCTGGACAAACGTGTGGGCTTAACTCTTCCTGATAAAGTATTTGAACTTGATTTAGTCTGCATTTATCTTTTTTAAATCTGACAGGCAAACAGACAGGCTCACAAACAAACAAGGCTGGGAGACAGTAATCTTCCCTGATTCCTCCAACCCCTTTGGACTCAAAAAAGTGCCAGAAGGATATCTTGTAAACATCAAGTACCATGAATGTGGGAAACCTGGGAATCCCATGGCATCTTGGGAAATGGCACATTAAAATTTCATGCTCCAGCAGTGTAACAGCTCAAACCATTTAGCTGGCGATAAAACCCTTCCCCTTAAGCTTTCACTGGCAGGCTTTACCATTATTCGGTATAAAAATAAAAAATAATTTTCCCTCAAATCAGCTGTCAGACGTAGCTTCCAGCTGGAACGCTCACAATGTGATAAAATTAGAGTGATGAAAAGAAAACACATTCGACATAAATGGGCCTGATTTTATAAATCAGATTTTGCCTTTGCTGCATTGCTTTGACTGTACTTATGGGGCACAATAGCCACACTCCATCCAATTCTCTTGTCACAACAGAATTCTTTCCTAAATTAGGGCTGTTGGATAGGACCTTTTATACTGGAAGATAATGAAACTAAATGTCAGGTGAAGAGAAACAATCTGCAAAGGCCTATTCATAAAAATTAAGGGAGGATTATAAATGGATGGGGCACATGATGAATAGAGCAGAAGGACACAACATGAAGCAATTATATTTATGCTGATCTGCAAAAAAGCCAATTTCTTTGCCCCTAGGGAGATGAAGCAGGAAATAAGAGTTGGGTTCAATGCTACACTTCTTATAGGGACCACTGCTGTATCATTGTAGTCAATTTCATTGTAAGAGTCTGGACTAGGGTACAGAGCTGCAAACCACAAAAGAGCTATACAGGCAGTCCCCGAGTTACAAACATCTGACTTACAAATGACTCATATATAAGAATGGGTTTGGGACCCACCTACCTTCATGATCACATTTTCCCCTACAAACCCATGTGATTCCTTCCATCTTCGGGAGTAGTCCTCCTCTCGCTCCCGTCTCCGTCACAAGCACAGCTTGTGGGGATGAGAGAGAGGACCTTCTCCGTGGTGGCCCCTCAGCTCTGGAATCTGCTCCCCAGGGAGATTAGGAAAGCACCCACTCTGGCAGACTTTAGGAAAAGTTTAAAAACTTGTCTTTTCTGATGTGCTTTTGAAGAATGAATAATTCCCATGTCAAGTCCCATCCCAGTGTCAATTGTTTTTCTGATGCACTTTATCTCATCCCTCAGTTGAGAATAACCCCATTGTTTATCCCACCCGAGTTTCCCACTAAATGCAGCACTTTATCTATCTACCTCACCCATGGGTTTTATCATTTTCACGCTTCAAACTTTGGTCCAGCTCAACCTCGTATGTTACTGTTATTATGTTTTGTTTCACTATGTTATTGTATAAGCATTTTTACTGGATGTTGTCGTTTGTCTTGTATGTATTTTATTTTGTTTTATTGTAATTGCTTGGGCTTGGCCCCATGTTAGCCGCCCTGAGTTCCTTCGGGGAGATGGAGGCAAGGTACAAAAATAAAGTTGCTATTGTTGTTATTGACACAATGACATAGTCTGACATAGCAAACAAGATAGATATGCTGGATTTCATATCACAAAATCACAAGTCGAACACTTCCCAAGCGTTTAGGACTGTGTGATGTATTTTTGGATGATGCGCGCAGATCCCAGTAGGGTGGCCTTTTGCAGTTGGCAGATCGTAATTTTGTCAATGTCTATTGTTTCCAAATGCCGGCTGAGATCTTTTGGCATGGCATCCAGTGTGCCGATCACCACCGGGACCACGTGTACTGGTTTCTGCCAGAGCCTTTGAAGTCGATCTTGAGGTCCTGATTTTTTCCTGTTGTTTTTCATCAATTCGACTGTCACCTGGTATGGCGACATCAATAATCCAAGCATTTTTTCTTTTCGACAACTGTGAAGTCTGGTGTGTTGTGTTCCAGAACTTTGTCAGTCTGGATTCGAAAGTCCCACAATATCTTTGTGTGTTCATTTTCCAGTACTTTTGCAGGTTTGTGATCCCACCAGTTCTTTACTGCAGGGAGGATTATTATTATTTATTTATTTATTTTTATTTTTGTTGTTTGTTGTTGTTGTTGTTGTTGTTGTTGTTGTTATTAATCTATCTCTAGGAAGGGAAATTCACTCCTGAAAGAGTTATTATGGGGAAAAGTCTCCACTGAAACTTTCTCATCAATCCTTGTTTCAACAACAAGCCGTATTTTTTTTTTTTAAAAAAAATCATTTTAACACAGACAGAAAGTGTGCAGAAATCTTCTGGACAGGGGCACAGACAGCAAAACAAACACCCTTACCTATGCTATCCAAAGCTAAAAAAAAAAATTGGCTGGAGTTACACTTAAAAAATGTACGTGACTTTCGTACAAATTCAATTTAAGAATAAACCTACAGAAGCTATCTTGTTTGTAACTTGGGGACTGCCTGTACTAAGATTGGTAAGCTCAGTACGTGCACAGCCATGGAAAATCTAGGAGCTCCCACCTCATTTTCACCACCCTATGTATCCCAGGGGGCTTTTGTAATTTGTGATTATTTGCCGTCAAGTCAACTTCAACTTACTGGTGACCCTACAAATGAGTTACCTCAATAACTCAGATAGGAGACTTATTTATCATGAACTCTGTTCTCTTTGAGCACAGTACAACCCTTTATCTGTGGGGGATATGTTCCAGAACTTACAACAAAAACAGGAAACTATCAGGCAGGCAGTAGTCTCGATCCATAGATTTCTATGGAAAGACGGGATATCTCCCACCTTTCACCGTCAGCAATTTTTTAGTAGCGGCAGGAGGTTTTTTTTTGGCATTTTCACCCCGGAGTTTCACCCATCATACATTTCTCTGGGGTATGATGGGTACTGTCAGGCTCCTTTGCAACTGCTAAAAAAAAACCTTCCGCTGAAAAATAGGACATGTGAAGAGGTCCTAAATCTTATTCAGTATATTATGTTTATTGATGTCAAATTTCTCAAAGTCCAACAAAACTCAGTTTCCCCTAACCTCTCTATAACAAATTCTGAGATAACATGGTGACTTCTACCCAAGGTTCCCATTATTTCCACTTGACCCATTCTCCCCTGTTGTAAAGGATCAAAATCAAGGCAGTTCATTTGTCAGTTCTTCTACCTCTTCAAAATGAAATTGTCAGCAAATGAAATGATGAATATTAATTTTACTGACAGTATCTGACATCCAATAAATGACTGTCATGTGCAGACTCTGGCCATGCTGATTTGGAAATTCTGGAAGTAATCCAAAAAGGTTGTTTGATGATCATGCATTATGTGTGTGGGTGTTTGATATGAATGCATATTACAGTAGAGTCTCACTTATCCAACATAAACGGACCGGCAGAACGCTGGATAAGCAAATATGTTGGATAATAAAGAGGGATTAAGGAAAAGCCAGTTAAACATCAAATTAGGTTATGATTTTACAAATTCAGCACCAAAACATCATGTTATACAACAAATTTGACAGAAAAAGTAATTCAATACGCAGTAATGCTATGTAGTAATTACTGTATTTACGAATTTAGCACCAAAATATCACGATGTATTGAAAACATTGACTACAAAAATGGCTTGGATAATCCGGAACGTTGGATAAGTGAGACTCTATTGTATTTGTATTCATGTACTGCAGTCCCACTAAGGTTAACCACTAGCAAATATAGGTGAAAAATAATTTTATACTATATTTTATGAAACTGGCAAAATAAACAGGACCTTTGTAACTGCAAAGTTTCCTTCAGACATCGCATAGACCAAAACAATCCATCAGTACAGTATTGACTGTAAATATATACCAATTCTTCTAATAATTGGAATGTGAAATAATGTTTGAAAATATCCCAACCTCTTTGGCTATTCTGCTGTACTGTGGTCTCTGGAGTCACCAGTTTCTATTATCTTGTCTGAAGTGACCCAATTTCAACATGTTTCACTTTTTAAAACAGAGCTGGTAAACTTAAAAGATGCAGATTTTGGAAGCCAACACTCTACTTTTGAGATGGACTATAATTAATTCCATTTGACCCCATTTTAACTGCCATGCCTCCATACTATGGAATCATGGGATTTGTAGTTTGGTGAGACACCAGAATTCTTTGGACTTTATTTCAGTTTTGGAATTTATTTCAGAAGTTACTGTTGCCTTTCTTGCTCTGCTATTTCTTTGGACATGAAGCTCACATGAGGAATAGACAGAGTTCAGTTAAGTCCCTTTTGAACCACTGATATCAAGTAAGGTCAGACCAAATCAGGCAAAACCAGTTAAGGACAGGTGAAGCTGTTTTAAGCCACCGCTAAAGAATCCCAAAACACTAACACTTCCTAGTTTTGACTTAAGATCTCCTTCCTATTGCACTCATAAAAGACGTTATCTGTTGCACTCTAGCACTGAAACACCTGTTTACCCAGCACCACGCCAGAGTCCAGAGGTTCTAGCTAAAAATGTTTATTGAAGAAAGCAGGTAAAAAGGGAAAAGGGCATTTTTAAAAGGATCAGAAGAATAGCAAATACAAAATAGCATCCCAAAATGCAAAAGTACATCAAGTCAAGAGAACCAACATCCACGGCAGTACTTTAAACATAAATCCATAAACAAGAAAACGTGAACTTTTCCAAGGTAAATCCTTCAAAGAAACAAAGGCATGAACCAAAACAAGAAACTTGAGAATGCTTGAATTGCAACCTTTTCTCCTCTGAGAGGCATGAAGCCAACACTGCTTAATTTAAGCCTGCCCAAGTAGCCTTGAGAGCATGCCGAATGCACCTGAACATCTAAGGTCTTATCACGGATTCTCTGAGAACATCTAAATTGTCTATTTCTCACTCCCTCCATTCTCAGGCCTAATCTGGCTTCTCAGGAAAACTCCCCATCAGCCGAAGGTTGTTTCTCAATAGAACTGGAACTTTCACTTTCCCTGGTTGCCTGGGAATGAGCACAGGAATCCAAAACATCAGCCTCATCTGCCTGCAATTCTCTCATAACACTGACAGACTCCTCACTTTGAAACCCATCAAACCCCCCATCCTCTGAAATGTCAGAAAAATCCTCTGCTGCTTTCTGATCTACAACATTATCTCAGCAGAGGAGAGAAACTAACTGAAATCTATGTAGACTAGCAATGTGCCACTGGCCTTCCTCCTTGAAGGAGCAGGTTGTGGTTTTGAAAGTCTCTTGCCTGAACTCATATCCATCCATCATGCTTTCATTGCTACAGGTACAATTTTCTTATCACCCAGTCACAATTCAAACACACTGTAGATCATTCATAGGCTAGGCAAGTGGTATGATGTGTCCCTTGTTTCATAGGATTACAAGGCCAGAAAGGGTCTGAAGGCTCTCTTATTCAAATCCCTCTGAACATCACTGTTAATATCTACCATTAACTAAAATTTCCCCATTACATATAGTAGGCTAAGCAGTTCTTTATTCATTCAAAGCCTTATAGATCTTGCCAATGTAGTCCTTTTTTGCTATCAACTAACTGATCCTATTTGATACTTATCTTCTTCTGCGTTTTCCCCACATTAACCCCCAGTCTTGCTCATCCAATTGCAATGCTTTACTTCTTCCCAGCTTTCCAAAACTAGGAATTAGCTTCTTCTGTATTGCTTTCCCCAACACATGCACAAGCAAATAATCACAGATAAATGTGTATCAACATTCAGTCTCAATGCATCTTTTTTCACTCTTTTCAGGCACTGGAAATTCATCCAGATTTCAAAGACAGATCTCTGGCAGAGATCTGGGGGGGGGGGACCTCTAATGTGTCCATGTTTTCTGCTTTGAACTCTTGGTCCAATGAGTCTGCCTGATTGTTAGGATGGTACTAGATATGTAGGTGAGCCCTTTGCCTCGGATCCTTGTTACCTTACTTCCTGAATACCTCTTATTCAATTACCTTTAACTGCTTTTTCTGATTTTGGAAAATAGAAAGTGAAGAACTGCAAGTGATATGTCCTTTCTTCTCCGCAATCCCTGTGTCCCTCAGCTCTAACAGTGAAAGGAAAACTCCAGCATTTCACTGCCCAAAGAACACCCAGCAAAGGTAGTGTGTATGGATGAGAAATGCATGAAAAGCTGGCAAAAGAGATGCAGAAACAGAAAAGGAAAAGACCAATCAAAATAGAAATGGTACTGATGGAGTACAAAGACGACCAATATTTTTCAGCCCACATTGCTCTTCAGGGAACAGCGAATGCTATAGCATTGTGGAAACTAAACAGCAGTGCACAGTTCAGTACTCTGGAGAGCTCCTTGCATGGCAGTCTGAGCTTTTAAAAGTTCAGTGACTATTATCCATGATTGGAGAGAAATTAACACAAAAGCCTTGGTCTATAAATAAAGCTTTATAGAGTCTATACAGCTTGATACCAGGCCTGTTGCTCCCGCTTTCCTAAACAATACCTCAGACAAGTTTTGCAGCTGAATTGTTCCTTTTTCCCTCTTTCTCCCATTCTGTGTAAGTGTTCATTTCCCCCTAAATGAATGGCTGGCAAAGCAATTGTACTACCAGGGCAGAGTGACTTCTCTCTTTAACTTGGTACTTCTCTGCCAACTTTGGCAACTATATTTCTGAACACACACATACACACCACTTCCCTTCAAGAGGATGAACCTCAGTGGATGTCTTTGTAAATCTTGTCAGTAGCAGAAAAAAGTAAGGTGGAAATATACAGTGATTCTAAAAGCATTCTTGTATTTCACCCTCTCCTTCTCTCCCTCTGTGTGTTTAAGTGTATGAACCATGCAATATATATAGAAAAATGACTTTGTGGATCTAAGGAAGAACAGTTCTGCCTAAACAGCTTAACCAAAAATATAAAATATACATTCAGCATATGGAAGTATTTAAGCATGAAAGAGACAGGGTTTTGTCAGACAGAGCTGAACTGTGTAACTATACAAAAAACCTATAAGCTGTGAACCTATACTAAAAACAGACACATTGGAAATATTTATTTTTAGATATACAGTAGAGTCTCACTTATCCAACATAAACGGGCCGGCAGAACGTTGGATAAGCAAATATATTGGATAATGAGAGATTAAGGAGAAGCCTATTAAACATCAAATTAGGTTATGATTTTACAAATTAAGCACCAAAACATCATGTTATACAACAAATTTGACAGAAAAAGGAGTTGAATACGCAGTAATGCTACGTAGTAATTACTATATTTACGAATTTAGCACCAAAATATCACGATGTATTGAAAACATTGGCTACAAAAATGCGTTGGATAATCCAGAACATTGGATAAGCGAATGTTGGATAAGTGAGACTCTACTGTATTTGTTTCCAAAAGAGTGCTATACTAATGATCCATTTAGGTAGACTTCATGACATGTGATTATTCCTCAGTTATACCTGTTTCAACACAGTATGCATCAGGGGGCTGTGTGGTTTTTGGGCTGTATGGCCATGTTTTAGCAGCATTTTCTCCTGATGTTTTGCCTACATCTGCAGCTGGCATCTTCAGATTTTTTTTTTCATGTCAGCAGCAACTTGAGAAACTGCAAGTTGCTTCTGGTATGAGAAAATTGGTTGTCTGCAAGGACGTTGCCCAAGGGATGCCCAGATGTTTTGATGTTTTACCATCCTTTTGGGAGGCTTCTCTCATGTCCCCACATGGAGCTGGAGCTGATAGAGGGAGCTCATCTGCACTCTTCCTGGGTTGGATTTGAACCGGCAACCTTCAGGTCAGCAACCCAACCTTCCAGTCAGCAGCCCTTGCTGGCACAAGGCAACCCACTGCACCACTGGGCTCAATCTTCAAATGATCCTCCAGAACAGTGGTTCTCAACCTGGGGGTTCCCAGGTGTTGTGGCCTACAACTCCCAAAAATCCCATCCAGTTTACCAGCTGTTCGGATTTTTGGGAGTTGAAGGCCAAAAACATCTGGGGACCCCATGTTAAGAACCACTGCTCTAGAACATGACCATACAGTCCAGAAACCACAGAGCACCCCAATGATTCCAGCCATGAAAGTCTTTGACAATACACAGGAAGCATCTTTTGACATGGATTATTATGTGAGTTTGTATACATGCACAAGATACATTTGTTTTGAATCCCATCCTTCCCAGAAAGCCTTCATATTTCCATAGTGATACATTAAATGGGATCCCTTTCCTAATTAGATATCTACTGTGATAAAATCCCAACTCTCATAACAAAGAGTAGAACTTCCCTTTTGCTAAATGCTACAATTCCATTTGCAACCAATGGAAGTGCACATTAGTGACTCCTAGCAACACATAGCCTGTTCATAGTGAAAGGCATCACAAAAATAGTTGTTGCTTCTAGATGTTGTAAATGGAGGGCACTTGTAATAGATTAGACTTTTCAGCTTTCAATGGCAGACATAGTTTGGTAGATGGCATGAGATAAAACTGCTGCTTTGCTTGGAAATACTAAATGCAGAATGCTCCTATAAACAGTGCCATGTTGGTCATTAAGTCATGGCCAGTGTTGCATTTCTTATGGTCTCTAAACAAAAAGACATACAATTGGGGCAGGGTGAGATTGCAATTGCTTTGTTGGGTTGTGATCAGTTTTGAAAAATTGCTTTTTTGGATTAGGAGTCCCAGAACATCCCAGTGGCAATGCTGGCTGCCATAGTTCAGAAAAGAAACTGAGCTCTTTTATTTATTTACAGTATTTATATTCCACCCTTCTCACCCCGACGGGGACTCAGGGCAGATCACAATGCACATATACATTTGTCAATTATTTAGTTTTATAAGCATTTTATTAATTTTGAAGTATACAACCTCTCGGATTTCATATGGATGTACGGGACTGGGTGCCCTTGCTATGAGTTAGTCATTGACCGTAATAAAAGTTTACATTACATTACATTACATTACAGTGTTCCCTCACTTATTGCTGAGATTAGGTTCCAGGACCACCCGCAATAAGTGAAAATCTGTGAAGTAGGGATGCTATATTTATTTTAATATTTATACATTATTTTAGTAGTTATACACTATTTTAAGTCTTTATCAACCAATTGTGTGTTGATAAATTGCCTCCTTCTCCTCCTGTTGCTGCTTTGTCTCCTTTTCTCTCCCTTTGGCTTCCCCTTCCTCCCTTCCTTGAGCTGTAAATTTTAATTTTTATAATTTATAATAGCCTTTTAGAGTTTATTGAAAAACTGCAAAACAGCAAATCCATGAAAAGTGAACCGCGAAGTAGTGAGGGAACACTGTACATGGCAAACATTCAGTGCCATTAGACATATGACATCTAGACTGACACAGAGGCAATTTAACATTTACTAACTTCCCGCTTCATGAGAGTATGCTCAATTCCGACCACAGGGGAAGCTGCCACTTCATTGCCCACTTGTGACACTGAGTCCTTGATTGAGTACTTCCTCATTCCTTTCTGCAGGCTGCTGGAAGTTTTTATGGTGTTGTAAATTAGTTAAATTAGCCTCCCTGAATAAAGTGGTACCTAAATTTTATATTTGACAGATGCAACTGTCTTTCAAGCTGCTAGATTTTAGCCTGTTCTTGTAAGCTGCCCCGAGCCTTAGGGGAGTGGCGGCATATAAGTTTGAACAATAAATAAATAAATAAATAAATAAATAAGGTCAACAATGAGCTAGGCTATTAATGGTTGGGTACTCAATCCAACCTGGGCTTCGATCGCATGACCTCTCGGTCAGTAGTGATTTATTGCAGCTGGCTACTAACCAGCGGCACCACAGCCCGGCTTTAGTTGTGAATGATCAGATATGAAGTGCTTCTGTATGTGTGTGCACGTGCACACCTGCAATGTGAGGAACAGCCTGGGACAACTGTTCAGAAAGATGGGCTCGTTTTGTGCCAGGTTGAGTCCAGTCACTATATATTTCCAGAAACCAGGGGGCCATTCACACTCCAGAATAATAGTGTTATGATTCTACTTTAACTGCCATGGTTCAGTCCCATGGAATTCTGGAATTTACCGTTTATGGAATAACATTTCGAATTCTCAGTCAGAGAGCTCCAGTCTCTACCCAGACCACAAGTCCTATGGTAATTGAATTGGAATAATAATGCTATTACAGTAGAGTCTCACTTATCCAACGTAAACGGGCCGGCAGAACGTTGGATAAGTGAATATGTTGGATAATAAGGAGAGATTAAGGAAAAGCCTAGTAAACATCAAATTAGGTTATGATTTTACAAATTAAGCACCAAAACATCATGTTATACAACAAATTTGACAGAAAAGGTTGTTCAATACACGAATTTAGCACCAGAATATCACGATGTATTAAAAACATTGACTATAAAAATGTGTTGGATAATCCAGAACGTTGGATAAGCGAGACTCTACTGTATTGGGTAGTGTGAATGGGCCTCTTGCATTGTGTGAAAATCTGCTTTAAAAGATGGGCCCTAAGTCAAGGCACTTGAGAGTACCTATTGTTACTAGTCATAGCTTGAAATGACTACTTTTTTTTAGAGTGATTAGCTAATGGCCATGTAGACTCAGGCATTTTGGGAGTCAAATGTTCCAAAAATCCACAAACTCTGCTACCAGTCTATCTACAGATGGCTAGATGGCAATGGATTGTGTCCTAGTTCTTCATTTTGAGGGGCCACAACAACTCACACCTTTTAATTCTTAAGGCATATTTTAATATTTCACCTCTCATTCAAGAACAAAACAACTCTACTTTCACAACAATATTAGAAGAAATTCTACTTGTTTGTACAATTGTATAATTCTGTGTCCTTTTGTACAATCTGAATATATAGCAACAGCATTTTGCAAAATAGGCTAAGTGTGGTAACATGCAAAATGTTCTTTAATGAGAGACTATTAAGGTGAGACCTCGAACCCAAATGAAATAAACATGCCGTACAGTAGAGTCTTACTTATCCAACATTCGCTTATCCAACGTTCTGGATTATCCAACACATTTTTATAGTCAATGTTTTCAATACATAGTGATATTTTGGTGCTAAATTCGTAAATACAGTAATTACTACATAGCAGTACTGTGTATTGAACTACTTTTTCTGTCAAATTTGTTGTATAACATTAATGTTTTGGTGCTTAATTTGTAAAATCATAACCTAATTTGATGTTTAATAGGCTTTTCCTTAATATCTCCTTATTATCTAACGTATTTGCTTATCCAACGTTCTGCCGGCCAGTTTACGTTGGATAAGTGAGACTCTACTGTATTTGTAAATGGGTTGCTGTTATGCAATAGGCCTTTTTAAAACAAGCAGTCTAATGATGGTATTTTCTGCATCATGAAAAGTTATAAAATAAAAGGTGCAAATATAATTCTGGGGGATGCAATTTGATATATCATAAATATGTCAGTAATTATGCACCCACATCTTAAAATATTTTGTGCGTAGAATCACAGGTGCTATTAATACTGGCATTGCCGACATCCTTATATAACAAATAGGACATAATTAATAGAAGTTTCCAGTTCTACAAATGTAGTGTTATAATGCTTCGCTCCTTCCAAATGTTCTCTCTCTCTTTCACTTTTTAAACTCATTGCAATAATCAATCTTGCTCTGTGTTAGGTAGAAACACACTATTTCTAACATTTTATTTTTAACACCGTGTTTTATAATAGATTACATTCAATTCTATTGGTGAGCTTCCAAGGACCAGAATAACTAGTGGGAGATGGACAGTTTCTGGATAAGGAGGGAAAAGCTTTCTTTTGCAGCTGAGAGTAGTCCATTCTCCTTCATGAAATAAAAGAGGTACATTCTGGGAAGTTGTAGAAATAACTATGATGACCCATAAAATACTGAGATACCCATGCACATCATCTGAATTACTGTAAAGTTTTTTAGATCTAAGTTAGCCTCCCATTGGAATTATCAGGGAGGAAGAAAGAAGTGTAACAAAATAGAAAAGGAGCAAGGAAAGGTTAAAAGGCAAGGTAGTTAGAAAATGCTAAGTGTACCTACAACATCCTCCTAGGGCATGAAAAGAGAGAAGGGAAAAGTGCAGGTGAAGGGAAGGCTAGGGATATATTAATGCACAAGCTGCAGGCAGAATAACTTCATTTTAATGATAGAGGTGCATGTCTCCAAGCCAACCTAAATGTAGGTCTTGGGCTACCAAGAAAACCTTTTCTTTATATGTTAGCTGGTAGCTATATTTAGTCAAGAAGTGCACTCTTCATCTTATTGCCAAGGACCACGGCCTGCAAAGCAACGGGGCTGTCTTCCCTTCTTACTCTGAATTGCACACTTTCACTTGCAGTGTATGAGGCTCTTGAAATTCTTTTGCCTAAAGGATGAGATTTGGTGATTGTGGCAGAAATCTGATAGTTAGGTTACATCTACAGTAGATTTGACAGAATGATCGTCTGTGTCTGCTCTGCTTTCATCATGTATTTCCTACTGGAATATATATATATATTATTCTGTTGGACTGTTAATCCATTTGCCTCAATATTTTCAGTTCTAACTGGTAACAGCAGCTCCAGGTATTTCAAGTAGGATTCTTTCCTAGCCATAGATGGTCATTGGTGTTCCCTGTCATGGCTCCTTCCAAGCAGCAAATACAACCAACTAACAAAAATGAGGTTCAACAGAGACAAATGCAAGATACTTCACTTCAGCAGAAAAAAATGGAATGCAAAGTTACAGAATGGGGGACGATGCCTGGCTCGACAGCAGTACGTGTGAAAAAGATCTTGGAGTCCTCGTGGACAACAAGTTAAACAAGAGCCAACAATGTGATGCGGCTGCTAAAAAAAGCCAATGGGATTTTGGCCTCCATCAAAAGGAGTATAGTGATCCAGGGAAGTCATGAGGGGCTATTCGGCCTTGGTCAGACCACACCTGGAATACTGTGTCCAATTCTGGGCACCGCAATTGAAGGGAGATGTTGACAAGCTGGAAAGCGTCCAGAGGAGGGCAACTAAAATGATCAAGGGTCTGGAGAACAAGCCCTATGAGGAGCGGCTTAAAGAACTGGGCATGTTTAGCCTTCAGAAGAGACGGCTGAGAGGAGACATGATAGCCATGTACAAATACGTGAAGGGAAGTCATAGGGAGGAGGGAGCAAGCTTGTTTTCTGCTGCCCTGCAGACTAGGACACGGAACAATGGCTTCAAACTACAGGAAAGGAGATTCCACCTGAACGTATTCGCTTATCCAACATTCTGCCGGCCCGTTTATGTTGGATAAGTGAAACTCTACTGTATTTGGGTCTGGCTTTCAACTGAATATGGTAAATGTTTTCTCCTATACTTTGTTTATTTTTAATTCCAAAACGTAATGAACTTTCTGGATAGCCCTCGTATTTCAACATGGATTATAAGAAAAAATGTTTTCTGGAGTAGAGGTAGCAGATTTGTTTAGGGTTACTGATAGAGGAACTCCTGAGAAGCTCCTGCCATTGTCCACCAGCATCTGCCTCACAAGGAGATCACCTTACTCTGCCAAATGAAAAGGCTGACCATAAATCTATGAGAGGACTAGAGAGAAGGAGTAAACACACTCAGCAAGGAGGCAAGTTTGATACTGCCAGCCAAAGTATGTGACACTAAATGAAATAGATCCAATTATCATTTAGGGTGAGTAACTCAGTGGGTATCCAGATGTTTTGGACAACAACGTTCATAATCCATGACTTACTGATTTCACAACTAGGGTTTAAAGAAGATGTAGCTTTGAAGGGCATCATGTTACTTACTTCTAATTTAAAATCTCTTTCCGTATCCTCTTATTAACTTGTTAATGCTTTCATTAGTTAGACTAGGCGAAGGTATAATAATAAAATGTAATTAGAGTCAAAGAGAGATAATTATGCAGCACATTTAAAATGGAATGCATGTAGCAAATATCTTGCAAGTTTGAAAATTGCTTCTAACTATTGACAAAAAAGAAAGCGGTGGAGGGTCATGGCCTAGCAATCCAATGAAATGCCAAAACCTTGTTGCTGTTCTTCATTGCAGCAAGCCTAATTTCTCAGCTTGCTGTTTTAATACACAAAAAACAAGCTTGCCAAATAAGACAGCCGTGTTATTCTTTAGAAAGCTGCTAATAGGTACCTTAGAGGATACCCAAATCCCCATGAGTAAACTCAGTGTCAACCACGCTCCTTTCTCAAGTAAGGTATTCAGGTTTTTTTCTAAAACGAGAGACTTTTATACATAAAACATGACAAGCTTTAGGGAGGGAGAGTTCATTACAACCTCCAAATTCTCAAAAGTGACCTAAACCTGATCAATACCTGGCAGTAGTCCCCCTCAGAAGTCACAGAACAGCAAAATCTTCAGAGCTGGAAGGGACTGCAAGGGCTACCTAGTCCAACCACTTGCCATACTGAAACTCACTACTAAAGCATTTCTGCGAGATGCCCATCCAACTTCTGCTTAAATGCCCTTAAAGCAGGAAGCCCACCACCCTCTGTTGAACAGTTTAGTTATGATACATTTTCTTGTCATTTGTTGGAATTTGTTTGTGTTCAGGAGCACCAAAAAATAAAGCTTGCATCATTGTTCTCTTATCATGTCTTCAAAGATGCATGAAGGGACAATAGGGCTGTGCATGCTATCCATAACCTCAGTTTCTCAATCTCTGTTAGCTCCATAGACAGTCTGAAGCAGGAATGGTCACAAGATAAGCTGAAATGAATGTCCCTCCAAAACAGGGCTCCAGATTCCAAAGGGTTCTTAAGCCGAAACTCCCTTCCACAGTCATCTTGGTCAGCGTACAAGAGGTACAGAAGACATGGACAGATATTGAAAGGTTGGCTCATTCCATCAAGACCAAAAAATACCCTATCCTTATGTTTATTTATTTAAAACATTTATATTCTGCTCTTCTCAACCCCAAAGGGGACTCAGGGCAGAGCACAACATTTATAAGGCAAGCACTGCATACCAGGACATAAAATAATTACAGTAGAGTCTCACTTATCCAACATAAACGGGCCAGCAGAATGTTGGATAAGCGAATATGTTGGATAATAAGGAAGGGTTAAGGAAAAGCCTATTAAACATCAAATTAGGTTATGATTTTACAAATTAAGCACCCAAACATCATGTTATACAACATATTTGACAGAAAAAGTAGTTCAATACGCAGTAATGCTATGTAGTAATTACTGTATTTACAAATTTAGCACAAAAACATCACGATGTATTGAAAACATTGACTATAAAAATGTGTTGGATAATCCAGAACGTTGTATAAGCGAATGTTGGATAAGTGAGACTCTACTGTATACACAAACATTAAAGCATTAAACATTAAAACATTAAACATTAGAATCAGTTATGTCTATTTTAAATCAGCTGTTTAAACCAACTCAGGACACCATGCTGGCTCTGGTCAGCAGAGTAGGTTTCCTATTATTGCCTCATTGCATTAATAAATAATAAATAATAAACTTTATTTTTATATCCCGCCCCATCTCCCTGAAGGGACTCGGGGCGGCTCACAACAGGGACAAGCCCAAACAACAACACAGTATATTTGACAAAAACTTAAAACATTTCAATAATACACAAAATAAAATAATGGACAATACATTAAAATCCAAGCAGATAAAATCAGAGTAATTAAAAGCAAACCAGCGGGGACAGGTTTTATAAAGTGCTGTATCATGGAAATGAGTAACAGTGATAAAGTGCCATACGCTTTTAAAACATAACTAGCTGTGCCCGGCCACGCATTGCTGTGGCGAAGTATGGTGGTCTGGGAAATAAAGTATTGAGGAATTGGTGGTAGTTAAGGTAAGGGTAAAGGTGTGGAGTCCAGATAATCCAGTTAAAGCAGATAATATAAGATTATAAATGGGTTATATAGCTGTGTGGAAGGGCCTTGAGTCTACACTGCCATCTAATCCAGTTAAAATCTGATAATGTGTATTTTATAGGCAGTGTGGAAGAGGCCTAAGTGAGGCCTAACTCTGCCTGCGCCCTGGGCTGAGTGGGTTGCTAGGAGACCAAGTGGGCAAAGCTTAGCCTTCTAACTGGCAGCAATTGGATAAAAACAATTATTCCTCTCCCTCTAATTAGAACTTTATTTTTCTTTTCTTTTTGTTGTATCAACCTAGAGGCGTGGATGATGGGTTGTGTTGTCAATTTTTGAGGTTGTGGGGTGTTTAGTTTTGTTGTTTTGTGGGTCGCCGTGATGCCATCACTCATTTATATATATAGAAGAAGTATTCTGATGACAGCTCTATTACCCCAAAGGTCAGGTACCTGTTTCACCCTGGGTCTCTGCAGTGGCAAGACAACTGCAAATGGCAAGTCCCAAATGCCTTCTTATCTGTAGAATGTCACTCTTGGAGAAGCTTCCCTGATAACCACTGGTTTTAGATCTTGTAGGTCAGTGGTTCTCAACCTGTGGATCCGGAAGTGTTTTGGCCTACAACTCCCAGAAATCCTAGCCAGTTTACAAGCTGATAGGATTTCTGGGAGTTGAACGCCAAAACTTCTGGGGAGCCACAGGTTGAGCACCACTGTTGTAGATCAAAACAATCTTCTCCTTTGTTGCTGGTTTGACACAGGTCTCAGCCAACCCTTTCAACAATAACTCCCAGGATGCTGGTTGGGGTTTTCTAGAAATTTTAATTCAAAACATATTTCCAGTCCTGGCTTTATTTTAGTTTCAAATGCTATGTGATGTCATTATTTTGTTCCTGGTTTTATTATGTGTGGTGCCTAGCTATTTTTGTTAATATATTTTGATTCCTTGCTCACCACTCATGTGACATTTTACATTGGGCACTTAAAAAGTAAAATTAATCTAGCAATCAATCTATACAATAAGGTGATTTCCTATGCAAAATATGACTTTCTTACTGTGGAATGACCTTGTTCTCTGGACATATTTAGCATGATTCACAACCAGGAACCAAAATAAGGCATCCCACTTTCCATATTACTGCAAATAATTCAGAGTCATTGGAAATACTCACACCAAAAAAAAAAGGCTTATGGGAAGATAGTGTTGAAATCTCTGCCTCCAACTCCTACCTAATATACTTCCCGTCCTTTAAAAAATGGAAATATCCTCTGTAGAGACCATCTGCTACTCCTACTAGGATTTGAATATTACAAATTTGAATTGCATATATTTCTTTTGCAGTCTGACTTGTCATAATATGATCAATGATATCTGGTACAAGCACTTGCATTAAATGGCATTATACCTCATCTGTTTCTTCGTATTTGCGGATTTGAAGCTTTTGTGATGTGTCCTTTCCTTTTAATTTTCTTTCTTGATGCTTTATATTAGGAAAATATTTTGAAGCATTTCAAGTAAATGTGCACACAGGCAATTGCAACTTGCAATCTGCATTTTCCTCTGTTCCAGTTGAAAAGGCATTGCTAGTAGCATAAACAAAATATAAATGAAGGTGCTTTGTATTTTAACTTGCCATCTTTAAACTCTTTTAATTGGCACTTCAGACTTTCTCGAAGTGCTCTTTAACTGGCCAAGTTAGAGGTTGAACTTTAATAGGTGTATATTCAAAAGTGTGTCCTATCCACTGACTTTGACAAGTGAAAGCATGATAGGAGTCATCACAGAATGTCACAGACAGGGAATGCTTCCATCAGTGACTTTAAAATCAGTTAAATGATAATCCCTCATGAATTTTTGATAATGTTATCACCCTTCTAGTAAGGCCTTTCTTGCTATAAAGGTTGTGACACAGTCTCCTGAACACATCTACATTGACTATTTAGATTGGTTTGAAACCAGCAGAGACAAAGTGATTTCACTGTGCAGATTATTACATGTTCGAGGCCTGGATGGTGCTTATATTCACTCCAGGAGGTGACCTTGAGAATTTGAGTGTAAATTGCTGGAGTGCCCATCCCTTAGTATGTTTTGCCATGTGATGCGGTGATGCATATTATGAACTCGATTTTGGAGTTTCCCCCAAGGTTGATTATCCCAGTTTAGAGTCACAAAGGCACGTTGCTGCGTGTGTTCATGGCATGCATCATGTAAACATTGTGCTGTCAGCTTCACTTCACACTGCATTAAATAGTCACATAGATGTGCTCCTGGTTGAGAACAGACACATCCCCCTTGGTTTTTTTTTTTTTCGTGTCAGGAGCAACTTGAGTTGCTTCTGGAGTGAGAGAATTGGCCGTCTACAAGGACGTTGCCCAGGGGACACCCGGATGTTTTGATGTTTTTACCATCCTTGTGGGAGGCTTCTCTCATGTCCCCGCATGGAGCTGGAGCTGATAGAGGGAGCTCATCCACACTCTCCCCGGGTGGGATTCGAACCTGGCAGCTTTCTGGTCAGCAACCCAACCTTCAAGTCACTTAGTCCACTATGCCATCTGGGGGCTCCATCCCCCTTGTTTAACAATAGTATTTCTAATAATGGATTGCCTCGTTGGGAACAGCAATTTGATTCAGTGCCATGTTTCCCATTTCCTACAAAATTCACTTCTGTATTATGATTCTAATACAATCAACTTCATTCATCGCTCTGTGTATCATTTAAAAACCAACAAATAAGAAAGGAACTGTTCTTAGAAGTACAGTAGAGTCTCACTTATCCAAGCTAAACGGGCCGGCAGAACCTTGGATAAGCGAATAGCTTGGATAATAAGGAGGGATTAAGGAAAAGCCTATTAAACATCAAATAGGTTATGATTTTACAAATTAAGCCCCAAAACATCATGTTATACAACAAATTTGACAGATAAAGTAGTTCAATACGCAGTAATGTTATGTTGTAATTACTGTATTTACTAATTTACCACCAAAATATCATGATATATTGAAAACATTGACTACAAAAATGCCTTGGATAATCCAGAACCTTGGATAATCGAGTCTTGGATAAGTGAGACTCTACTGTACCAACATTTATTCCAACCCAACATATTTTAGAAAGCATCAATTCTTTCTCTAGGGCAAGTAAACTTCTTGTCTCTCTCATTATTGAATCAATACAGTCTGAGGCATCCCAGAACAGTTTCACCCCCACTAATTCATTGCCTATTTATTGGGACGAGGGGGTAATTTTTATGGTGTAGGTTTAAGTAACCCCCTTGGATCCAATATTATATAGTGGTTTAAGGATTACTCTCTAGACTAGGGTTCAAATCTTCCCTCGGCCATGGAAAATGTTCACCCATGCTCAGTCTTTCCCTTAGTTTTGTGCCTTGTCTTTTAGTGTAAAACCCATTTCACTGATGGAGAGATATACTGCGGGCTGTGGCGCAGGCTGGTGAGTAGCCAGCTGTCAGCTGCAACAAATCACTCTGACTAAGAGGTCATGAGTTCGAGGCCAGCTCGGAGCCTGCGTTTGTCTTTGTTCTATGTTAAGGCATTGAATGTTTGCCTTATATGTGTAATGTGATCCACCCTGAGTCCCCTTCGGGGTGAGAAGAGCGGAATATAAATACTGAAAATAAATAAATATTGTTGTGAATTGGATCACCCTCCTTTTATGTACTAAGCCTGTATGTAACCCAGTGTTGGGGGCGGCGGAGAGGTATGTTTAATTAAAAGGCTGCTGTAGAGATTAAATGATAAACAGTGCCATAAGGCCAGCCGACTATTTTGACTTCAGATTTAGTACTGTCCTTAATTTATCATGCCAAGCAAGCCCATCTGCATAGACCCATAAACAAAAATGGAGAGTGCAATAAATATGCCCTTACGTTTACCCAAATGTTTAAAGTGGAACATGCTTTTATTGTCCTCTCAGGTCGCTAGTGAAGATGAATTAATTTACTGCTGTAAAGTACTGTGATGTTTTCGAATGCAAAGTATGCTGAAGAGAAAAAAAGGCTTCAATGAAAATAGCAATTAAGGAAAGGGGGTTCCTGTTCCTCCCTTTGATGTGTCTTTCCCAATTTCACATTCTCTCTGCCATCAGTATGCATGAAAAAAGGTCCATAAGAACTGCACATGCCTGTTCCTTTTCATGCCCGGACAGTACAGCTTTCAACCTGGTGTCCTCATTATTTTAAATAGTGATTCTGTGGGAGGAGGAAATTTATATGTTTTCTGTTACCGTTCTCAGTTTTTCCTCTGGCTCTGCCATTTGCTTGTTGAAATTGGATAATTATTACACAATTCTGCTACACTGCCCAGCAACCATGGGGAGGGGTTTCTACTCTGATATTTCCTCAGCCAAAAGCCAATCAAAAATACTTACAGTACTTACTTAATTTATAGTGAACGTTTCTTCTTTCCTGTAAGCTCATGTAAACTTCACATAAACGCAGGGCAGGGTACCTGGGATTCTTATTAGGGAATGGAAACATTTGCTTTTTCCATCCTTCTCGCAAGAATAAATAATTCAACAATTTTCTCTAGGGAAATATAAAGAGTTTTGAAAGCCCTGTTCATATTTCAGGAAGAAAGGAAGAAGAAAAGGGAAGAAAGGTAGAAGAAAACAAGCATGTTAGCGTAGTACATTCAAAGCATCCAAATGACATGACTGCTTGCACAGAAGATGGGAAACCCCTGTCTCAGGCCCCTTCCACGTTGCCATATAAAATCCAGATTACTGTATATACTCGAGTACAGTAGAGTCTCACTTATCCAACATAAACGGGCCGGCAGAATGTTGGATAAGCGAATATGTTGGATAATAAGGAGGCATTAAGGAAAAGCCTATTAAACATCAAATTAGGTTATGATTTTACAAATGAAGCACCAAAACATCATGTTAGACAACAAATTTGGCAGAAAAAGTAGTTCAATACGCAGTAATGCTATATAGTAATTACTGTATTTATGAATTTAGCACCAAAATATCACTATATATTGAACACATTGACTACAAAAATGCGTTGGATAATCCAGAATGTTGGATAAGCGAGTGTTGGATAAGTGAGACTCTACTGTATAAGCCTAGTTTTTCAGCCCTTTTTTAAAAACTGAAAAAGCCCCCCTCGGCTTATACTCGGGTGAGGGTCCTGGTTGGCTTATATTTGGGTCAGATTATACTCGAGAATATATGGTACATTTATTATTTTTTTCTATTATTATTGGTATTATTACATTTATTCTTTTTCTCTACTATTGTTGCTACTATTACATTTATTTTACTCTGTTATTATTATTATTACATTTATTATTTCACTCTGATCTTATTATTATTGCATTTACTATTTTACTCTATTTATTATTACTTGTATTATTTTCCTGTATTTATTATTATTATTATTACATATATTATTTTACTCTTATTATTATTAAAAGGATACTTAAGCACATTTACATTGAAGAAGATGAGAATAATGATTTGAACAGTCTTATCTTAAATTTGAGCTTTATGTAAATACAGTAGAGTTTCACTTATCCAACACTCGCTTATCCAACATTCTGGATTATCCAACACATTTTTGTAGTCAATGTTTTCAATACATCATGATATTTTGGTGCTAAATTCGTAAATACAGTAATTACTACATAGCATTACTGCGTATTGAACTACTTTTTCTGTCAAATTTGTTGTATAACATGATGTTTGGGTGCTTCATTTGTAAAATCATAACCTAATTCGATGTTTAATAGGCTTTTCCTTAATCTCTCCTTATTATCCAACATATTCGCTTATCCAACGTTCTGCCGGCCCGTTTACGTTGGATAAGCGAGACTCTACTGTATTCAAAAACATTTAACCTACTGATGCCGCAATTAATGTAATTTTATTGGTATCTATTTATATTTCTGAAATTTACCACCCTCGTCTTATACTGGAGTCAATGTTTTCCCAGGTTTTTTTGTGGTAAAATTAGGTGCCCCAGCTTATATTCAGGTCGGCTTATACTCAAGTATATACGGTATTTGCTTTGGATAGGATTATATGGCACTGTAGACCCACATAATCCAATTCAAAACAGATAATGTGGATTATCTGCTTTGATAATCTGGATTATATGGCATTGCAGAAGTGCCTGAGAGTCTTAAAGTAATGTGAACCATATTCAGAAACTGAGTCCATTTTTTAACCTGAAGTTCTGAGCTATTGTGATTTGTAGTGAAAAGGGTTCAACGTTAGACAATTAATACATAATTATTGCCTATTTCTACAGTTGTGAATCACTTACCATGATGGTGCCTGACTATTACCACTGTCTGGATTTGAAATTTGGATTACCAGTCCAAGGAGGTGCTCTGATGATATTAAAATATTGTCATGGGGCAGCATGAAGGAAAGATATGTGTATTTATAGAACTGTTGCCCTGCTTTTGACCTGAGCATCCTCAAAATGGCCTACAGCAATCAATAGAAGCAATGCAATGTGTGAAAATGCAAACAGTCAAAACCCACTATAAATCCTCAAAAATAACAATGCCAGTGGATAAAAGAACCAGACAAAGTATCTTATAAAGCCACTAAAAACAATAGTAAAAGGTAAAGGTTTCCCCTGACGTTACGTCCAGTCATGTCTAACTCTGGGGGTTGGTGTTCATCTCCATTTCTAAGCAGAGACGGTGTTGTCCGTAGACACCTCCAAGGTCATGTGACTGGCATGACTGCATGGAACGCCGTTACCTTCCCACCGGAGCGGTACCTATTGATCTACTCACATTTGCATGTTTTCGAACTGCTAGGTTGGCAGGATCTGGAGCCAACAGTGGGCGCTCAAGCCATTCCCGGGATTTGAA
Source organism: Anolis carolinensis (assembly GCF_035594765.1). Taxonomy (NCBI): domain Eukaryota; kingdom Metazoa; phylum Chordata; class Lepidosauria; order Squamata; family Anolidae; genus Anolis; species Anolis carolinensis. The sequence continues at coordinate 216,879,962 of NC_085841.1, forward strand.
CCTGGGACCTTTCGGTCTGCAAGTTCAGCAGCTCAGCGCTTTAACACACTTTGCCACCGGGGTTCCTAACAAAATAATAGGCAGTGTGCTAAATGAATGGGTTTAGAGACAAAAAACTATTCATAACATCGGTGTCACCTCTCTTTTTTGTAGTCACACGTCTGATGTGTGACACCCAGCCACTTGCCCTGGAAAAATGTGGAGTTCCTGGAATGATCTTCTTCTTTCCAAGCTATTTTCCCAATGGAGGGTTTAGCAATAGCATAGTGAGTGACATTTCCACAGGCCTTTGTTTTGGGCATCCTCAGGTCTCAGGTTGGCAGTGTCCATCCATCTTTTCTTTGGCCATCCATGTGGTCCTTGTCCTGCAATCTCAAAACGTAGTGGTGTTTCTGCTACGGATGTTGGTTCTCTCCTTATGACATGGCCGCACCACCATAGTTTTGCTTCCTGCATGTTTATGTTTTTATTCCTAGTCTTTGACGGATGTCATCATTTGGCACATGGTCAAGAAGTGTCAAGTGTCCATCTCAGCATTTTCATTTCCATTGTGTTAAGGGCTTGTTCCTGTTTCTTTGTTGCTGGACAGCACTCTGCCCTGTACTTGGCAAACAACTCTAGTGTGGATATTAGCCTTGAGTTAGTTGTTCAGGCATTTTTGAGTCACACAGAATGCCAGTTGTTTGCCGCTATTTCATCCAGGCTGCATTCAACCAGGAATTAGTTTGAGAATTGGCCGTCTGCAAGGATGTTGCCCAGGGGACGCCCGGATGTTTTGATGTTTTACCATCCTTGTGGGAGGCTTCTCTCATGTCCCCGCACGGAGCTGGAGCTGATAGAGGGAGCTCATCCGCGCTCTCCCCGGGTGGGATTCGAACCTGGCAGCCTTCAGGTCAGCAACCCAACCTTCAAGTCACAAGGCTTTTATCCCCTACGAATTAGTGAAATGATCTCTAATGAAAATCTTTAGATCACATGACAAGAGAATGTATAAACAGTCAATAGGATCGTAATGTCAGAAACAGAACTGTGAACTTGCTGGGAGTGTGATTGGGTGCCATTATACATTACGGAAAAATGAGAACAATACATTCTGCTGCCCATTCCATTTCCAGTAACCGTATCCTGGCACAGCTAAAGTCTTCAAGACCATTTGCTGTTACGGTTCTTACACTGGTATGTCAAGCTTCTAAAAACAACATGAACTGCATTTTCAGTTGCTGCAGTCTGACCTTAGGATCCTGGCTTGGTTAAGAAATAATGATGATCATCAAGGATTTGCATGTCTTAATGGTTCTTGATCAAGATTTCAACCTGAATTTTCATGGGTAGCAGACTTGGGCCCCTTCTACACTGCCATATAAAACCCAGATTATCTGCTTTGAATTGGATTATATGACAGTGTAGCCCAGTGGTTCCCAATTCATGGGGTGCAGCCCAACAGTGGGTCACGAGAACAAAAATCTGGTCTGCGAACCTCCTTTTTTATTATTTATTTTATTTCTGCTCCCTTCCACAGAGCTCACCATTGCATTGGATAGACCACATCAACTCTAGATTATTAAATATAGTTTTCTGTGGGTGAGCAGATGGCGACTCCTAGATGGCGTATGTTCTGTATCAGAAACTAAAGCTGATGTGGTCTATCCACTGCAGTTTTCTGAGTCAGCACCCCAAAGAACCAAACTGAATCTAAAGTTGGCCAAAAACTGATTTGTAACACTTTTGGTACTAATGTTGGAGAGTGGTCCCTGGTCAAATGGGCCTTGATCAAGTGGGCTCTTATTTTAAAAAGGTTGGGAACTACTGGTGTAAGCTCATATAAGATACTAGCTGTGCCTGGCCACGCGTTGCTGTGGCGAAGTATGGTGGTATGGGAAATAAAGTATTGAGGAATTGGTGGTAGTTAAGGTAAAGGGTTTTCCCCTGACATTAAGTAAAGTTGTGTCTGACTCTGGGGGTTGGGGGTCATCTCCATTTCTAAGCTGAAGAGCCGGCGTTGTCCATAGACTCCTCTAAGGTCATGTGGCATAACTGCATGGAGTGTTGGTACCTTCCTGCCGGAGCAGTACCTATTCATGTACTCTCATTTGCATGTTTTTGAACTTTAGAGTTCACAGAAGCTGGGGCTAACAGTGGGGGCTCTCTCCGCTCCCCCAATTCAAGCCTGCGACCTTTCGGTCCAGAAGTTCAGCAGCTCAGTGCTGAATATAATATAAGATTATAAATGAGTTATATAGCTGTGTGGAAGGGCCTTGAGTCTACACTGCCATATAATCAAGTTCAAATCAGATAATCTGTATTTTATAGGCAGTGTGGAAGAGGCCTAGGTGAGGCCTAACTCTGCCTGTCCCCTGGGCTGAGTGGGTTGCTAGGAGACCAAGTGGGGATTGCTTAGCTTTCTAACTGGCAGGAATGGATAAAACCAATTATTCCTCTCCCTCTAATTAGGACTTTATTTTTCTTTTCTTTTTGTTGTATGAATGTAGAGGCATGGATGAGAGGTTGTGCTGCCAAGTTTAGTGTTTCTGGGATGTGTAGTTTTGTTGTTTTTTCCTAGGCCGAAGTTTCATTACCCTTTTATATATATAGATGAGCCTACTTCGTAACAGATAATGTGGGTAATCTGCTTTGGTAATCTGGATTAAATGGCAATGTAGAAGGGGCCTAAGACTGCAGTCCTGCAGCCCCTTGACAGGGAGCAAGACCTACCGTGTTTCCCCGAAAATAAGACAGTGTCTTATATTAATTTTTGCTCCCAAAGATGCGCTAGGTCTTATTTTCAGGGGATGTCTTATTTTTCCATGAAGAAGAATTCACATTTATTATTGAACCAAAAAAATTGAACATTTATTATGTACTGTACAGTAGTTATCATTACAAACCAGCACAACCAGACAAACTGTGAATCCTATCAAAAATTTCTTGTTACTACCATTATTTCTATGTACAACAATCTATTGTATGTACATTTACCGATCCTGCATGCTCTGGTGTTCTGTTCAGCGGGCATGCTTCCAAACAAAAACGTTGCTAGGTCTTACTTTTGGGGGAGGTCTTATATTTAGTAATTCAGCAAAACCTCTACTAGGTCTTATTTTCTGGGGATGTCTTATTTTAGGGGAAACAGGATATTGGAGTCATAGAAATATATGAAAAAACATGCATAGGATTGTGCTCTATAGCTGTCACACAAAAATCTCTGATGGTGAATGGATCTATATCTTCACAATAGCTTCCAATCACCTATCCATGATGCATGCATCATATGTGTAAATGACCCTTCATAATGATGCTATCTAAAGGATGAAAAACTTCAGTAGCACACCCCAATCTCACTCATCATTTGGGATTTGTGAATGACAAGTGTTCTGGAGCAACACTTTGATAGTGTCTGCTATTTTCTACAGTTGCAATATGAACAGCTAATCATCAATGAAACTGCCGGAACGAAAAGGTTCAAATAAACACCATCACTATCATCATCTTCATCATATCAATTGGGTCCAGTTCCTACAGTGATTCCCAGATTGGTGCCATCAACCAAGAATGTCAGCCTAGTTTCAGTGTTCTGTTGTTAAATGGAAGCCAGTTTAACAAGAGTTCAGGAATCAAACAGATTCCAAATGCCTCTGGAGCTGCAGTGCTATATCTGTTTGCAATCCTGCTCCCCAAAGAGAAGGATGGAAATGAGGCAGGAACAAGCTAAGGTATCAGTCATGACATTTAGCTTTTAGTACGCATCCATGGAAACTGAGCAGCATATACATTCATTTGAGGGCAAATCCCCAAAGGAAATGCCATTTGCTAGCCATCCTTTTTTATCATCTTTTATCTGCAGGTAACCATTTAGCTAAATACAATAGTTTTGTTTCCTTTGTATATAAAAAAAGAGCGTTATGTTCAGAGGGGAAATTTGAATCTTCTTGCTTGGGAGGGCATTCCATATGGATATTGATGACTATCAAGTTTCTCTATGAGAGTTCAATCTAGTAATAATTTTACCTAGAGTGTGATCTCTCTATATCTGCGGGACTGTCACCCACAGTTTCACCTACCTGCCTCCAACAAAATATGTCCTCTCAAGGAAATTTCTGATCCACCAAAAGATTCAATGGCAATTGTCCACCAGACATTACTGGGGGATCTCGAAAATTGCTGGAGAGGATATCTCTATGATAACCTGTGACAGAAGTTGTTCATTTCAATAGAGTTTGCTATTATCCATGTTTTCCCATTTCCATGGTAAACTGAGGAATGTGGAATTGGGTGTCCTACTACATGTTGCATTATTGCATATCCTACTACAATAATTCAAAAAAGTAATATAATGAATCTGCATTGGTGCTCATATGTTTAAGTCACCTTGAGTCCCAGATTTAGAAGAAGGGTGTATAAAGATCTTAATAAATATAATAATAACTATAGTAGTTGCCTCCTGCCAACCTAGCAGTTCGAAAACATGCAAATGTGAGTAGATCAATAGGTACCGCTCCGGCGGGAAGGTAATGGCGCTCCATGCAGTCATGCCGGCCACATGACCTTGGAGGTGTCTACGGACAACGCCGGCTCTTCGGCTTAGAAATGGAGATGAGCACCAACCCCCAGAGTTAGACATGACTGGACTTAACGTCAGGGCAAACCTTTACCTTTTTATAGTAGTTGCAGTAAAAATAAGAGGTTATTTAATATTTCAAGACAAAAAAAAAACCTTCACAGTTTAATAGAGGTGTCTGTAGAACTGGCCAGCTTGTTAGGATCACTGAAAAATAAAGTAGTTTTGTCTTGATGAACGTTCAAATTACCCTCAGCATGCTTCGCAAGGATGTATTCGATACACTGTTATACTAGAAAAGCTGGTCAATATTATTGTTAAGTACAGATACATTTATATTCCAGGACTACCAAGAAGTTGTTTTTGATTGAAAGTCATACAGAGTGGCTAGCTTTCCAGTCTTAATCAAATCACAGATTTCTACAGCAGAATTTTGGTTTTACAACCAAAATATTTGTATATTGCATTACCTTATTCACAATATACATTGTAGGTACATCAATTCTTAGAATTGCAAGATGGAAAGAAATCTGAATTTTATTAGTAGTCCTCACAAGGGTGTGTGTATAAATCTCGAAGCTATCCGTCAACATTTGGTGACCCTGTGAATTTCAAAGGGTTTTCTTATGTAAGGAGTAGTCAGACCTGATTTTGCTTCTTCCTTCCTCTGAATTATACAGCAGGGCTTCTTAAACTGTGACCTCTTTTTGTCCAAGAAATTTTAATGTGATATAAAAATAGATATATATAGGATGGCTAAATCCATGGACGGGGGCCCCTGATGGCACAGTGCGTTAAAGCGCTGAGCTGCTGAACTTGTGGACCAAAAAGTGCCAGGTTCAAATCCCGGGAGCGGAATGAGCGCCTGCTGTTAGCCCCAGCTCCTGCCAACCTAGCAGTTAGAAAACATGCAAATGTGAGTAGATCAATAGGTACCGCTCCGTCGGGAAGGTAACGGTGCTCCATGCCATCCACATGACCTTGGAGGTGTCTACGGACAATGCCGGCTCTTCGGCTTAGAAATGGAGATGAGCACCAACCCCCAGAGTCAGTCACAACTGGACTTAACGTCAGGGGAAAACCTTACCTTACTAAATCCATGGACACGGAGGCCCAACTGTACCACAGCAATAACAATCAGTGCATGCCTAAGTCCCAAGTACAGTAGAGTCTCACTTATCCAACATTAGCTTATCCAACGTTCTGGATTATCCAACGCATTTTTGTAGTCAATGTTTTCAATACATCATGATATTTTGGTGCTAAATTCGTAAATACAGTAATTACTACATAGCATTACCTCATATTGAACTACTTTTTCTGTCAAATTTGTTGTATAACATGATGTTTTGGTGCTTAATTTGTAAAATCATAACCTAATTTGATGTTTAATAGGCTTCTTCTTAATCTCTCCCTATTATTCAACATACTCGCTTATCCAACATTCTGCCGGCCCGTTTATGTTGGATAAGTGAGACTCTACTGTGCAAAAAAATCAAACCCCTTAAATAAAATACAGTGACCCCTCAGTGTCCACTAGGGTTTGGTTTGCTAGTGGATATTCCCGATGTGGATACCAAAACCAATGGATGCTCAACTCCCATAATACACAAATATGTAGTAAAATGGTGTCTATTATATAAAATGGTAAAGTCCATTAGCACTCTTCACCATTTGGCTTGTAGTGATGGAAGTCACAGTCCAACAACATCTGGTAGGCCATACTTTATCCATTTCTGGGCTAGATCCAATGTTAGTCCTACCTAGAGGAGACCCATTTGAAATCAACTAGGGTTAGGTTAGTTGTCATTAGGTTGAGATTAAATTAATTATCTTATTAATTTAACTGGTTCTACTTTAAGAACCAAGATTGGGTTCAGTCCATTATTCTTTAAACATATTTAAACATATCTATTGAATGTTGACAAAGAAAAAAAAACCCCTAAAACCTCACTATAATAAAGGAGAAAAATAGTTGTTCTTGGTGCTGTGACAGAGCCAGAAATGTTTGATTACAGTCATGATTGCAGTAGGACACAAACTTGAGTGCACAAATATTTCTGAGAATATCTTCATACATCTATGAGAACCTCATTTTCCATATTTTTACAAATCCATATCATGCCCTTGAACCACATGTACAGGTCATGTATCAATCATGTTAATACAGTTCCCAGTGGTGACAAAATGATTGTTATTGTGTTTGACTTTTAAAAAACATATTTCAGTGATGGAGTAGCTTTAGATAACAGTGCTTAAATGCAATGCCTTTACTTCTCCCTAGGCAAAATGTGATATACAAACCCATAAGCCATCACTATCCACCAGTAGCTCGTATTATGCCATGGTATTTTATTCAATGCTATATAGAGAAAGACAAGGATGAATATCACAAGAAGTTCACAGTGTGACATTGTTCATACAGAACTATTCATGGGCAGTAAGGTTATGCCAGTCAGTCTTTACTAATTGGCTAGGCATGTTACTTGCTATATTTTCTCACTATTACTACTAGATTCCAAATCAGTGGGTTGTTGAATGCAGTCTGACTTTAGTCCAGGGTTTGCAAACCACTAAACTTTATGCCTAAACTAAAGTGATATGCTTGGACAGATTCTTTTGGCATTTAGAATAAATTGAATTAATCATTTCACTGGCATGGAAACCAATTAGACGTCCTTGTTGCAGCCTCACTTGCTGGCAGGAAGATAGAAATGTTGTCTTTCTTATGCCCTGGTCAGCAGCTAAACAAACTTCTTTGTGCCATCCAGTCTCTGCAACTTTAGGAGGATAGGTGGAGATAAACCATTAAGTTACAGCTCCATAAGTACACTGCCAATCTCAGATTCCAGTTATCATTTTGTCTGTTTAGGCCTAGCTTCACATACTTCAGATTTTCTGGAGTTCCCATTGCTACTAATTGGGTCTGTACGAATTGTGAAGCTGAAACAGACTCCAGCTTCTCCATTCTACATTTCTCCTCTGCGGATGTCTGTGTCTCCATTCGAATACAGACTTTTAGTGGAGGAGAATCATGGTCTGTAGACAAGTTGTCTCACTGCCCACATTTTCCAACGTGCCATTATGAGTGTTTATGGTTTTTCTGAAAAGATGCAATTTTGGTGAATGTATTCCTTAATTGTATAAGGACATTTAGGAAAACGGGAAAGTGGTCATTTCATGATCAAGAGACCTTATTGAAAGAAAAAATGAGAATTACATTGTGACTCCAAGATGTTATTTTTAGGATTTTAGGATGATAGCCATGTATAAATATGTGAGGAGAAGTCATAGGGAGGATGAAGCAAGCTTGTTTTTACTGTCCTTGAGACTAGGATGCGGAACAATGGCTTCAAACTACAGGAAAGGAGATTCCACGCGAACATTAGGAAGAACTTCCTAACTGTGGGAACTGTTCAGCAGTGGAACTCTCTGCTCTGAACTGTGGTGGAGGCTCTTTCTTTGATAACCATCTCTTGGGGATGTTTTGAATGTGATTTTCCTGCTTCTTGGCAGGAGGTTGGACTGGATAGCCCATGAAGTCTCTTCCAACTCTATGATTCTATGATTCTAGCGAGCAAGCAGTGGTGGGTTCTATATCAGTGAGATGATGAATCCATTTGTGGTCTGAGTTCACAGTTTAAGGAACTTTCCAAGATCCTAAACCCATTTTATGGATGCAACATCTGGTCAGATAATAAAAATACTAATGTTAGTATTGAATAAGTAGTAATGTTAGATGAATAAGTATTAGTACTTTATGCTTAGTTAATAAAATCCCTCCCTATTCCAACCTAAAGCCTGGCTTCAGTAGAACCTATAATTTTGGGCAGAGCAGAACAGAAAGTTTACTATTTTAATCTTTGAGGTTACAGTCATACTTGGATGGAATTCAGAAGCCCCACATCCCCTAAATCAGGGGTCTCCAAACTTTTTAAACAGGGGGCCAGTTCAGACTGTTGGAGGGCCGGACTATAGTTTTTTAAGTGATATTATAATATATTTTATATTATGTATTAAATTTTATATAATATATGATACATTATTTATATTATATTAAAATCTATACATTATCTATGTATTTTAGTATTGTATATTGCATTATATTTTGTTCATATAATATTTATTGTGAACCATATATTGCATTATATTGAAATATATAATATATAATATATAATAGAATGCATAATATATATATCATGTGTTGTAATATAATAATACAGTAGAGTCTCACTTATCCAAGCTAAACGGGCCGGCAGAAGCTTGGATAAGCGAATATCTTTGATAATAAGGAGGGATTAAGGAAAAGCCTATTAAACATCAAATTAGGTTATGATTTTACAAATTAAGCACCAAAACATGATGTTATACAACAAATTTGACAGAAAAAGTAGTTCAATACACAGTAATGTTATGCTGTAATTACTGTATTTACAAATTTAGCACCAAAATATCACGATATATTGAAAACATTGACTACAAAAATGCCTTGGATAATCCAGAAGCTTGGATAAGCGAGGCTTGGATAAGTGAGACTCTACTGTACATGTGTTATTACATTGCATTGTATTAAAATATATTATGTACTTTATAATGCAATGCACAACATGTAATACAATACGTAAGATATAATATATCATATTTGCGTTATTACATTGCATTGTATTAAAATATATTATTATATAATGAGAGGATTCATCTTTTGTCACACTGTTTTCCAGTTTCCAGCCACAAAGTTGGAACTGCATTCCAAAGTGCACTCTCTTGCAGCCATGTTTCTCTATGCAAATGTGTTTAGGATTGATGGTTAAAACTACTTTCCATTTTCAGCCTCTCAACCTCTCTCTCATTCTCACTTTGTCCTTTCATTTTGACTGTTTTTTAAGCAACCTGCTATTAAATCTCCCCCTCCCCTCCCCCAAATCTTTCTTGTGGACTAAATATATCTAAACCTTTGTCAGTCATTGATTTTGAAGTCTAATTGCACTATTTCATTCCTGTTCTAAGAACAATGAGGGAAAATGGTATGCCATTCCTGTGATGGACTGGGTGACATTCCTGGCTGCATTCAAAGTGCACCATATGTTCCTCATCCCTTCGATACACACAATGTTGATCTGAAATTCATCCATCTGAATAGAAACTGGAGTTTTAATCCAGGTTTTCTTCCTTGAGCTTCTGCGGGAGGTGGGACAAGCAAAAAACCTACATCTGAAAAATCAACCATATCTGGTTGGACTCTAATACACACCAGTCCCAACCACCAAGCCTAGTGGTTATCAGTGGTGGGAACTTTTTAACACAACTAAAGATTATCTAGGGCCCCTGGTGGTGGTGCAGTGTGTTCAAGCGCTGAGCTGCTGAACTTGCAGACCGAAAGGTCCCAGGTTCAAATCCCAGGAGCGGAATGACCGCCCGCTGTTAGCCCCAGCTCCTGCCAACCTAGCAGTTCGAAGACATGCAAATGTGAGTAGATCAATAGATACCACTCCGTCGGGAAGGTAAGGGCGCTCCATGCAGTCATGCCGGCCACATGACCTTGGACGTGTCTACGGACAACGCCGACTCTTCGGCTTAGAAATGGAGATGAGCACCAACCCCCAGAGTCGGTCACGACTGGACACGTCAGGGGAAAACCTTTACCTTTAAAGGTTATCTGTTTTAACTGTGAAGATGAGATTCATTTTAAAGAACTAGAATGTGGGAGAAAATTGTAATAAACTATTACTGCATGACTTAATTATTATTATTCTTGGTATAGTGTTTGATGTGTGCTCAGAATGAAGGCTGAACTACCTTGGGCAAGGACCTAGTGATGGATGCAAGCCAGTCCCAGGTGATGTAGTGCATTTGTCAACAGGAATAAATGCACGATACTCCACTTAGGCAGAAAAAATGAAATGCAAAATTACAGAATGGGGGATGCCTGGCTCAACAGAAGTATATGTGAAAAAGATCTTTCACCAAACGCAGCGCACAAACACGAGTCAAAGAACATGAAAGGCACTGCAGACTAATTCAACCAGAGAAATCAGCCATAGCAGAGCACTTGATGAACCAGCCTGGACACAGTATATTATTTGAGAACACAGAAATGCTTGACCACTCCAACAACTATCATGTCCGACTACACAGAGAAGCCATTGAAATCCACAAGCATGTGGACAACTTCAACAGAAAGGAGGAAACCGTGAAAATGAACAAAATCTGGCTACCAGTATTTAAAAAAAACCCTCAAAAATCAAAACAATAGATGGAAAGCAACACTCTGAGGGCAGAGGAGCCCCAAGGACGGCTAAGGACTCTTAACAAAGGATGCCCCCCTGGCAAGAGACAAACCTTTCCAATGCTAATTAGGGTGATTAACTGAAACATTAACACTGGCTTCCAACTGACAAAGGACTTTTGTCACACCCTGGACTCTCCACAGATATATATTTTTTCCTTCCTTGCCCAGTTTATCCATGCCTCACAGCCTCTGAGGATGCCTGCCATAGATGTGGGTGAAACGTCAGGAGAGAATACTTCTGGAACATGACCACACAGCCCGAAAGACATACAACAACCCTGAGATCTTTCACATCTTTTTCACAAGTTAAACATGAGCCAACAATGCGATGCGGCAGCTAAAAAGCCAATGGGATTTTGGCCTGCATAAATAGTCAGGGAAGTCATTGGTCAGGCCACACCTGGAATACTATGTCCAATTCTAGGCACCACAATTTAAGGGAGATATTGACAAGCTGGAATGTGTCCAGAGGAGAGCAACTAAAATGATCGAGGGTCTGGAGAACAAGCCCTATGAGAAGCGTCTTAAAGACCTGGGCATGTTTAGCCTGCAGAAAAGAAGGCTGAGAGGAGACATGATGGCCATGTATAAATATGTGAGGAGAAGTCATAGGGAGGAGGGAGCAAGCTTGTTTTCTGCTGCCCTGCAGACTAGGACGCATAACAACGGCTTCAAACTTCAGGAAAGGAGATTCCACCTGAACATTAGGAGGAACTTCCTAACTGTTAAACAATGGAACTCTCTACCCCAGAGTGTGTTGGAAGCTCCTTCCTTGGAGGCTTTTAAACAGAGGCTGGATAATAATCTGTCAAGGGTGCGTTGAATGCGATTTTCCTGCTTCTTGCAGGGGGTTGAACTGGATGGTCCACAAGGTCATTTCCAACTCTATGATTCTAGTGAGCAAGAAGTGGTGGGTTCCATATCAGTGAGATGATTAATCCAAGTTCCCACTTAAGGAGCTATCCAAAATTCTGAACCTATTTTGTGGATGTAGCATCTGGGATAACTCCATTAAGATTTGGACTAAAGCCTAGAGGACATTCCTTAATCCACTGATATGGGAGCCACCATACTGGATCAAAGTGGAGACCTATACTGTCTCCAAATCTTTCAGCTGATTCTTGTTGTCCTTATGTGTCTTCAAGATGTTTCTACTTACGGTTACATTATGATAGTTTTCTTGGCAAGCCTTTGGCATTGTCTTCTTCTAAGGCAGAGAGAATGTGACTGACCCAAGCTCATCTGGTGAGTTTCCAGGGCAAAGCAAAGATTTGAACCCTGGTCTCCCTGAAAGGTGCCACATTGCATGGGACCTACTTTAAGCTGATATGCATGAAAAGAAACAGTAAAAAAGCCTTCTGGGTTCAGTTTTAGTTCATAGGCTAGAACAATTTACATTTCACAGAACTATGTCTAAGAATGGAACAATGCAGTCTAGGAGATCTTTGCTTCAGATCTCATCTCACCTCCACACTATACACATGTACAATCTCACTGTGGGGATAAAAGTACTGATCGACCTTCTCTTACAAAGCTTTATAGGGATCACTAAGGTAAGTGAAGTGGAAAACTGACTTAATAAATAAATAATGATACATGAGACATTTTGAACTGGAACTGAACTAAAATTCCTCAGAAACCATTTATCCCCCTGAGGAAATGTCTGTTATTCTTTTTCCTTTTTATGACCTCAGCTCCCACAAAAAGGAGATTATTTTACATAATAGTCTTCAGATATTCTTCTCTATTTTCGGTGATGGCCTCCATTCAGCTCTTCCCTCCCCTTCCTTCATCATAATGTTCCAGAATACTAGGATGGAGCCATGATGGAGGATGCAATGTTGTCACTAGGGGTTGTGCGAGGTGCAAACTCTCCAAGGTGATACCATCATTTGCTGCTGATAGTCAGCAAATTACTATTTTAAAAACTTGGTCAGTGTTTCGGTGTGTATACTCCCTGCTGTTACAGTGTTCCCTCACTTATTGCTGGGGTTAGGTTCCAGGATCACTCACAATAAGTGAAAATCCATGAAGTAGGGACGCTATATTTATTTTAATATTTATACATTATTTTAGTAGTTATACACTATTTTAAGTCTTTATCAACCAATTGTGTGTTGATAAATAGCCTCCTTCTCCTCCTGTTGCCACTTGGGCTCCTTTTCTCTCTCTTTGGCTTCTCCTTCCACCCTTCCTTAGGCTGTAAATTGTAATTTTTTATGATTTATAATATTGTTTTAGAGTTTATTGAAAAACCGCAAAACAGCGAATCTGCGAAAAGTGAACCACGAAGTAATGAGGGAACACTGTATATATAAAACACAAATATCTTCTTTGTAAGTGCGGCTTATATGTACTGTATCAATATATCTACAAAACTAAAACTCTAAGCTAATTTATATTTTGAATATTCTAATGTACATATGCTCCAAAGAGAGTTGTCATTTTTACCCAATTATAATGATGCTTGAAATAGTGTAGTATAGTCTGCGTGCCCTATAAGCACATACTGTTTCAGTTGCTCCTGGTTTTCATAATAGCTAGTTTAGCTGTATTTTCTGGTATTTTCACTACTATACTGTAATATGATCTGGTATTAGGAGGAGGTTCATGGTGGTGACACCAACTCTATTTTTTTTCGTGCCAGGAGCAACTTGAGTTGCTTCTGGAGTGAGAGAATTGGCTGTCTGCAAGGACGTTGCCCAGGGGATGCCTGGATGTTTTGATGTTTTTACCATCCTTGTGGGAGGCTTCTCTCATGTCCCCGCATGGAGCTGGAGCTGATAGAGGGAGCTCATCCGCCCTCTCCCCGGGTGGGATTTGAACCTGGCAGCTTTCAGGTCAGCAACCCAACCTTCAAGTCACTTAGTCCACTATTACCATCTGGAGGCTCCCCCAACTCTAATGATGTGACTGGGAGGATACAAAATCATGGCCAGTCTACCACCACACTGGCTACAGTTGGTGGTTCCAAACAAAACTTGGGTGGGAGGGGGGCATAGCGGTTGTACTATTGTCTCTTGCTAAATATGATGGCCCTACTCTAAATAGACTTTTAGAAAATATCTCTCCACCCCAAGGAAAAACAGTGAAGAAATATAACCAGGTGGTATAGTAAGTCTACAAATAGAGTGAGCCTGTTGAGAAACCATTTGTACAGATAGCAAGTGTCATATCGACTATCAAGTAAATATAATTATGATTACTACTTAGTGTTGCTGCTCAGCATCACTTGCTTTCTATTGTTTGTTATGAATGCACAAAAACTTGGAAATGTACTTTATAAAAACAACAGTTCCATTTATAATTCCAAACCTCAAAAAGGTAGACAATTACCATTTTAGGACCTTATCAGACAGGCAGGGGCAAAACAACGGTCAGCGGAGGAAACTGCGGGGCAGCGAAGGGAACCGCCAGGCTCTGCTCACTCCCAGTGGGTTCCATGATCTTTCTTTCCATGTAGTTTCCTCATCTGTCCCTGTTTCTTCTTCAGTTCCCCTTCAATGAGTTAGGTGTATACCTGACTCCTCTGGGCTCCACTGTCACAATGCTGCTACAATGGAGCTCCGCGGATTCCCATTGGAATCTCTACGCCATGTGATGGGCTCTGTGGGACTGTTCTGGCAGCAGAGAGAAGCAGAGCTTCTGATAAGGTCCATAGTTTCAGGCTTATCGGGGGGGGGGGGGGGGAATAATGGCCAACACACCTTCATCTCAAAGGCTGGGTCTACACTACCATGTAATCCAGTTTCTGAATCCAGATTATCTGCTTTGAACCGGATTATATGAATCTACACTGTCATGTAATCGAGTTCAAAGTAGATAGTAAAGGTAATGGTTTCCCCTGACGTTAAGTCCAGTCATATCTGACTCTGGGGTGTGGTGCTCATCTCCATTTCTAAGTCGAAGAGCCGGTGTTGTCTGTAGACACCTCCAAGGTCATGTGGCTGGCATGACTGCATGGAGCACCATTACCTTCCTGCCGGAGCGGTACCTATTGATCTACTCACATTGGCATGTTTTCGAACTGCTAGGTTGGCAGGAGCTGGAGCAAACAGCGGCCGCTTCCACCGCTCCTGGGGTTTGAACCTGGGACCTTTCGGTCTGCAGCTCAGCGCTTTAACGCACTTCGCCACCGGGGCTCCTGAAGTAGATAATATGGATTCAGAAACTGCATTAAATGGGCGTGTAAATGAGGCCAAAGATAATTAAAATCTTGCCCTTGTTTGATGTTGTTGCGTACCTTCAAGTCATGGCATTTCATGGTGACCCTAAGGCAAACCTATCATGGGATATTTTGGGGCTAAAGTTATGTGACTAGCCTAAGTTCCTGTAGTGTAGGATCGAACCTTGGCTTTTGGAGTTGTACTCCAGTGCCCAAACCACTATATATCTAAAATAATCTTAATGCTTCAAGTTAGTTGCTTTGTGATATAAAATGCATGCTCATCTACATCGTTTCAACATCTTAACACTAACCACAGAGGGAAGCATTAGACACAGCATGAGCCAGCACTAGAAGCAGATGTCATTCCTTCTCCACCAAACATCCCAGAACTATAAAAGTAACTACAATTACATTTCTACTACAAAAATACTGATGTTACCCTTATTCCTCATCAGTGATGAAACAATTTAGTTATAGGGTTGTTGTATGTCTTTCGGGCTGTGTGGCCATGTTCCAGAAGTATTCTCTCCTGACGTTTTGCCCACATCTATGGCAGGCATCCTCAGAGGTTGTGAGGTATGGAGGTATGGTTGTGAGGTATCCATACCTCACAACCTCTCAGGATGCCTGCCATAGATGTGGGCGAAACGTCAGGAGAGAATACTTCTGGAACATGACCACACAGCCCAAAAGACATACAACAACCCTGTGATCCCAGCCATGAAAGCCTTCCACAACACAATTTAGTTATATTTTCATTGTTGGGTTGACCTTGTGCAAGTTGTATTCATCCTCAGATGAAGACAAAGGCAAAAACTCAGAATAAATCTTTGCCAAGAAGATCCCATGATAGGTTCACCTTAGGGTCAGAAATGAGTCGAAGACACATAACTGATGATTACAACAACAATAACAGCAAACCTGAGCCCTAAAGTTTGGCAGCAGGATAGCTTTTATAACCAAAAGGGGAGAAAAAACCTCATCCAGCTCAGACGAATGTTATCCTTGACTGCTCTATATTATCAACATGACCTAGGACGATAAAAGCTTTTACAGTGATCATATGATATGAGCAATAGCTTGTATGGGACAAGTTTCCTCGTGCAGAATAGCTATTGTTCAATCACATTCATGGCCTTTGTTTGTAAAGCCAAGGACCGCATTGTTCTACTCCAGCTTCAGAAATGGATGTCATTTACTGAACATTACGTCTGATCAATATAACAAGCAAGCAGAGATTTGCAAGGAGAATATAATGGATGTATCTTGTATCTCAGCCTATATGCCCCTTTTTGAGTGGGTTAGCAGCCTAGACTCAAGGAGACAGAAAGTGATGTGGAACAATAAAGGAACAAACCTTGAGTTACAAAGTCAGCCAAAAACAACACTTTAAATTTGCCAGGCTGTCAAATAGCATATAGCAGACCAAAAATGAAATACTGTTTGACCCCAAATTTGGTTTTGCATCCCCTAACAAACATGCTTGCTAGACTACCCTTTTTTCTAGTGAAAGAAAAAGAGAGAGGGGGGGAGGGAGAAAGGTATTTTTTGAAAGCCTTCTGGAGAAATGATTCAATTTTTAATTATACACCCTCCTGTAATTGCAGAACTGGTTTCACCTATTTGCATTCAACAAAATATGTCCTTGCTAGGAATTTTCTAGGTTCTCCAAAGTGACTCTATGGTAACTTCTAACCTATGGTAATGCATGCATTGGTCCTTTTTTGGATTTTTTAGAACAGTGCTGTCCAACCTGTGGTTTTCCAGATGTTTTGAACTTCAGCTCCCAGAAGTCTTGACCACTGGGCAAGCTAAACCAGGCTTCTAGGAGTTGGGGGCCCAGACACTTGGAGGACCAAAGGTTGTGGACCACTGTCTTAGAAGGAAGTATTCGCTATCTTCTTGTTCATCATCCAATGCCATCTCCACTTCAAGCAGACTTCAAAGATCAGGAGCACACTGCTATGGCCATGGCCTGGTGGAGAGTGGGGGACTCATACAGTGTGGATCCCCAGCTGCAGTTTGACTGCTGGGAGAAAATAAGTGGACAAACCCTCCCGGATCTCAGAAAATTGCTGAATATTTATGAGGGCGACCTCAGCTCTGCAGCTAAGATTTTCTTGAGTGCTCACCCATCCATATCCCTCCTGAACAATACAGTGTTGGGAAGTTGCTTTCTGAAGGTTAACTGTGGACGAAATGTGAAGTCTCTGCCTTCTGGATATAGGAGTGCATATGTGTGTATAGGGAAAAAAAACAGGAACCAAAATATAGACATAAATCCACAAACACGAATTCAGTAACTTCTTTTAAAATATGAATCCATGAACATGAGTATCAGACTTTCCCAAAGATCATAAACATAGACGTGGAATAAGACCCAAGATCCACATAGTAATGCAGCATTGCCTGATCTGGCCCTCAAGTAAACAATCCCTTAATTTAAGGACCCACAAAGCCAGGAAGATGCCTTTGATATCTGCTCTGTTGTTTCAAGGATTTCTAACACTGTTGTTTGGATTTTTCACTCTGTATGTTTCACACACATTCTCTGTGACCCCTGTAATCTGGCTCCCTCCTCTCAGAGGCCGAGTTTCAAACTTCTATTAACTTCAGATATGTTCCCAGGGGAACGATCTCTCCCTTCCAGCTCCTTACCTAGAGTTGCTAAGGAATTACTAGGGGAAAGGTCCTCCCTATCGTCCAATGCCATAGCATCTTCCTGCCTGCTCTGCTCTGCAGCTGTTTCACTTTCACTAGACACAGACCCATTATCCGAAGCAGAATTCTGAACTAAAATCCCCTCATTTCCCTCATTGGAAAACCCGTCAGTTCTCACAACCTCTGATAATACAATCCCCCCCGCCCCCTGTCTTCAGCTTCTGGCTTAACTATAGCATTTAGATTGAAATCTTAAAAAGACAGGACACACAATGAAAAAGAGATGCCAGTGAGGAAGGGGATTTAATCTAGCAGATACTGGCTGCTCTTCTTAGGAGGCCACAGTTGGACTGTGCCATAGCTGTCTGCAAGTAAATACAAGTAAAAATTTTATTTCCCTACTTACTAGGTTGATGAGATAGGAGGTGTTTCTGGGGAAGAGAGAAAGCAGAGGTTGGATGGCCATCTGTCGGGGGTGTTTTGAACGTGATTTTCCTGCATCTTGGCAGGGGGTTGGACTGGATAGCCCATGAGGTCTCATCCAACTCTATGATTCTATGTGGTTACTTTAAGCGGATATGATCAAAAATTAATAAAAGATAACAGATATGCATGATGGTATGTTAGAAGATCTGGAAGGCTAAATCCTCTCTTTTCAATTGGAATTTGCATCTTTTTCATTGAAATTCTGGGAGGAGATGAGCTCTCCAAAATTTCTCCTGAACCATACCTCTACGGCACAACTACACACCGTAAAAAACATGCGCCCTTCTGGTTTTTTACATGGGGCATCCAAACAACATCCCATGTAAAAAGAATTCCTTTGGAACAAAGCAGGGAAACCCTGCTTTGTCCCAAAGTAATTTGATAGTGGATTACATCCCGGTCTTCCTAAAGACCTGGGTCTAACCCACTATGGCCGCTGTCTAGACGGCCTTCTCTTGTTTTCTGGGCGGAATCAGAGCTCTAAACCCTTCCCCAAAACCACCCCAAAAAGGGCTTTAAAAATAAAATTACTTACCTGACCACCATTAAACTTTTGCCAGCCCTCTCCTGGCACATTGAAATGATGATCCAGGAGAGGAGGGAGGAAAATTGCTTCTGCCCCCCCCCCCCTTCTTCTCCTGGCGTGTCATTTCTACATGCCAGGAGAGGATCGGCACTAGGGTAATGCCGGCCGGGTAAGTAATTTTCATTTTTAAGGCTTTTCTGGGGGGTTTCTTTTGGTGTCTGGGTGCCCTGCTGGAAAGTCCGGCAGAGCATCTGGACACACACGCATACCACACCTCGGAAAGTGCAGGTTTTTGTTTTTGTTTTTTACTGGTGTGCGGTTTTTTAAACCCGGGTCGGACCAGATTTTCCCCCTGTCTGGAACCACTCTTGGTTTTTGAAAATGCTTGCAAGTTATAAGAAGTGAAATTCAACAAATAACAGAAAAACAATTTTCCTTATTGTATAACATTCATTTTAATAATGCTTATCTTATTCCATAGCCTCACCTTTAAGCTCACCCGTCTCTCTAAATCTTGTGCAATATCTTTTATCAGCTTACTTATATTAAAATCAATCATCTGAGATAAGTCCCTAGGGATAATTATACTCAGATAAGCACAGAATTTGGTTAATATAGTAAGTGCCATTTTTAAAATATGCTAGAGTTTGTCTTGCATTCCCCATAAATATTTTTGACTTGGACCAAGATATTTTTTCCAAAATCAAACATTTCTAATACTTTGGAACATTTCTAGGAAAGCATCTAAATGCTACAACTACGGCTGTCATGCCTTCATCCTATAAAATTCTGGGATTTATAATTAATAGGGTACTTCTTACAAAGCAGTCATTGTGAGAAAATTGTAATGCTGTAGTATAGGGGTGAGGTAAAGGTAAAGGTTTCCCCTGATGTTAAGTCCAGTCGTGAACAACTCTGGGGGTTGGTGCTCATCTCCATTTCTAAGCTGAAGAGCCGGCGTTGTCCATAGACATCTCCAAGGTCATTTGGCCGGCATGATTGCATGGAGCACCGTTTCCTTCCCACCGGAGCGGTACTTATTAATCTACTCACATTTGCATGTTTTCAAACTGCTAGGTTGGCAGGAGCTGGGGTTAACATTCCGCTCCCGGGATTTGAACCTGGGACCTTTTGGTCTGCAAGTTCAGCAGCTCAGTGCTTTAACACACTGTTCCACCAGGGGTAGTATGTGTAAATATACACATTGGGCTCTCCAACAGATAATGTCTAGACAAGCTTCAGATACAAGGATTCCATTGATCTCATGAGATTTAAAATGCATCTGTTTTGGTTACATTGCATAGATTGCTCCAAGGTCACATTTGAGTTTGGAAAGTTTATGGGATATCTACATTGCAGAATTATAACAGTTGGACACTGTATTAACTGCCATGTTTCAGCACCAGAGATATTTACCCTTCTCTATCAGAGATCTATGGTACCCCAACAAACTACAGATCCCAGGAGTCCACAAAATGGAGCTATGGCAGTTCAAGCAGTGTCAAACTGCTGTAATTCTGTAGTGTGGGTGGCTTCTACAACTCATAAAAATAGCAGGAGAGAGATAGAAAAATTGCTTGAGGGTTCTGGAAGTTATAGTATCTTGTCCAAACTTGAAGGATGATAAAAAAATGGTGCACAGAATGTGGACACTTCTATGAAGGAAGATGTAGCCTAAGCCATTGCTTAGTTAGAATTATATAGTGGTGTTTTGGCCTACAGCTTCTAGAAATCCCAGCCAGTTTACCAACAGTTAGGATTTCTGGATGTGGATCTGGGGACCCACAGGTTGAGAACCACTGGAGTAAGACATTGCAAAGCACTTCTAATCTGTCTCCAGCATATATTAAAATTTCAGTGATGCAAAATTATTCTAGTCAGTCTGACAAATCACACATCAATGATGATGACCCTCAAGTGGATTATGATCGATCATAGGGCAGCATCCTTCTCATGGTATATATGTGTCTAGCCGGTACTGCCAAAAAATGAATTAAGGTGTGTTGGGATTTTAAAAGTCAAGCAATCATATTTCAGCTTCCCACTCCTTCCCCTAGTTCTATTTTAAAATAACAACACAGTTCTATTAATATAGCCATAATATAGCCAAACATGGATAAATTACAGCAGTTTCCCAGTTTTTGTTAGATGTAACAAACCCATCTATTACTGTAAAAACAAGATGAATAGCAGGAAAAAAGAATTAGGAGTACTCTTCATCAACCAAGACTGTCTAGATCAACTTCACAGACACACATACATGGACAACATTTCAAGGTTTTGATTCTGAACAGCAAACACTGATGGCTTTGTGACCTTCTGCAATAGCATTTTTCTCTTCTGGGAATGATTGATTTTTCTCTGGCTGCTTTGTAGCGATACAAACTGACCCTCGGCGTCAAAGTGTAAAGTGCCACCAATAGCTAGGGAACAGAAAGGATTTCATCAGCTTTTAAGGAATTAAAATGGAATGTTAGCCATTGAAGGCTTTTGTGTGAGTTTCTGAAAATAGCTGGTCTTGGTTGCTAGGGCCAGAAATCTCATTTTTCACCTTGGCTTAGCAAATATTACTGAACTGGGAGATTTGATAGGGGCAAGATTGTCCAACAACCTTAGTAATAATTATGTCTCCAAACATTGATTAAGTCTATCAATAAGAAAAGAATAGTTTATTAATTTATGAACATGTTCCATGTTTGTGGAAGACACAGGGAAAATTCAAAACATAACAACATCAGATAAACATTTGGTATATCTAAGGGCCCTTCCAGACAGACCCTATATCCCAGGATCTGATCCCAGGTTTTCTGTTTATCCCACATTATCTAGCAGTGGGGATTTAAAGCAGAAAACCTGGGATCAGATCCTGGGATATAGGCCATGTATAAAAGGGCCCTAAGGATGAAGTTAGGATTTCTGGGCAAACTCTTTGGATTAATTGTTGGCAATTGTTGGCCAGGAATCAATTTCACTCAGACACCTCCCCTTCTGTGCCCCACACTCACATATACACACCAAGCAAGACCAATAAATCTTGATTTTCCTCTGCATCCCTTCTCAAAATGGTGGAACAAAGTTATTTGTACAAAAATGGTATTTTTCATATTTTCATGCCTGATCGGCTTTCTATGTAGTTTGAGGGATGGCAGTTTTGATCACCCAAGGGCCACATTTTGTCCTCCCTTGCTTCTGATGATAATGCATATTATTTCACTTATTTCAAAAGGAGTGAAATAATATGCATAAATTTGCAGGACCCTGCAAATGCATCAGAGGCCCTAATGTGTTAAGGGCCCTCCGGCGCATTCTGCCAAGTTTTTTTTATCCTGATGTTCTGCTTTGACAGCATCATTGTTTAGCTCAGGGCTTCTTAAAGTTTTCCATTCATGACCCCCTTCGGCCCAATCATTTCTTACATTGCCCTAGTATATGGGTGTATACTATAGGTATAAAAAATGGAGCATTTACTGATGATAGTTTAAATGGTTTGAATAGCTGATTTTAAAGTAAATATAACTGATTTTAATGTGTGTGTATATTTTTAATAGGAGCCCTGGTGGCGAAGTGTGTTAAAGCACTGAGCTGCTGAACTTGCAGACTGCAAGGTCACAAGTTCAAATCCTGAGAGCTGAGTGAGTGCCCGCTGTTAGCTCCAGCTTCTGCCAACCTACCAGTTCGAAAACATGCCAATGTGAGTAGATCAATAGGTACCGCTCCGGCAGGAAGGTAACGGTACACCATGCAGTCATGCCAGCCACATGACCTTGGAGGTGTCTATGGACAATGCCGGCTCTTCGGCTTAGAAATGGAGATGAGCACCAACCCCCAGAATCAGACATGATTGGACTTAACGTCAGGGGAAACCTTTTTACTGTATTTATAATAATTTTATGTCCCGGCATGGAGTGCTTGCCATATACAGGTAAAGGTAAAGGTTTCCCCTGACGTTAAGTCCAGTTGTGTCTGACTCTGGGGGTTGGTGCTCATCTCCATTTATAAGCCGAAGAGCCAGCGTTGTCCATAGACATCTCCAGGTCATGTGGCCAGCATGACTGCATGGAGCGCCGTTACCTTCCCACCAGAGCAGTACCTATTGATCTATTCACATTTGCATGTTTTTGAACTGCTAGGTTGCCATATATAGTTTCTTTTAAACTATAGGAAAGGAGATTCCACCTGAACATCAGGAAGAACTTCCTAACTGTGAGAACTGTTCGGCAGTGGAACTCTCTGCCTCGGAGTGTGGTGGAGGCTCCTTCTTTGGAGGCTTTTAAGCAGAAGCTGGATGGCCATCTGTTGGGGGTGCTTTGAATGTGATTTCCTGCCTCTTGGCTGTGGGTTGAACTGGATGACCCATGAGGTCTCTTCCAACTCTATGATTCTACAGTAGAGTCTCACTTATCCAAGCCTCGCTTATCCAAGCCTCTGGATTATCCAAGCCTTTTTTGTAGTCAATGTTTTCAATATATTGTGATATTTTCGTGCTAAATTCGTAAATACAGTAATTACAACATAACAGTAATTACTGTGTATTGAACTACTTTTTCTGTCAAATTTGTTGTATAACATGATGTTTTGGTGCTTAATTTGTAAAATCATAACCTAATTTGATGTTTAATAGGTTTTTCCTTAATCCCTCCTTATTATCCAAGATATTCACTTCTCCAAGCTTCTGCCAGCCAGTTTAGGTTGGATAAGTGAGACTCTACTGTATATGTTGTGCTCCACCCTGAGTCCCCTTCTGGGTGAGAAGGGCGGAATATAATAATAATAATAATAATAATAATAATAATAATAATAATAATAATAATAAATCAGCATTTGCAAGGCTTGCTTAACTGGTTGATTTTCCTTGTTATGAAGTACAGCCAAAGCAACTTCTGTAGAGTCCATTGTAAACACTCAACAACAGATTTGTGTAAATGTCTAAAACAGCCACATTCAGAAAACTCTTACTATTGCCAAGGTATTCCAGACCCTAACAGAGAGTTAAGGGGACTCTATTTGGGGTTGGAACCCACAGTTTAAGAAGCAAGGATCTAGGTTAGGCCCACAATTTATCTCACTGAACACCTTGTTTCCATCAACAGTCAGCTAGGTACCACTGAGGAGCATGAAAGTAGGTCTTGAAGGAGAGTAGATGGAGTGTGGAAAATGTCCACCAAGCAGAACAGAGCCTGGAGCTACTCCACACTCCTGTCCATACTCTCCACCAACGGAGTAGTGTTAAGATGAGATGACTGCAGCTGTGGGATTTGGAAGGTAAGGGCGCACTGTTCTCTTTATCCTGGTTCACAGAGCTTTAATGTACTGTACTTTGTCCTGCATGACAATCTGTTCAGGATTAAAGTTACAGCACCCCCATCCCATATGCAACTTTGCAGCCCCAAGAGAATCTCCGCACAAATTGTTTCCTGACTGAATGGTGGCCTGTCTTGCTGAACTGTATCAACTAAGTGAGCAATCCTCTTGAGCAATCGCTATGTCTATTTTAGCATGCATGTATGTTTCTCTTATAAATAAGAGACACAGTAAGAATGTATGTCACAAAGGAAACTATATCTGAACCTGCAGAAAAGTCTCCCGTCTGAACCTGAAGTACTCATATCAACTCAATTCAGGTCAGCTTTGCTACAAGTCAACTCAGCTGATTCATATTGCAGCCACTTTGCTAGTATGTTGCCAAATGCTGGGGACAAAATATGATCAAAAGTGAGGGTGTTTCATTGTACTATCATTGATGGTTTACCATATAAAGTTGATCAGAGTTGGAGGGAGGAGGGATTTCTTTCTCTATAGCATAACCAAAACTCACTCATTTTCTTTGCCTGGCTCAAGATCAGCTGTATACCTCAAGTGCATGAACAAGCATACGGCATACAATATTTGAACAGAGCATCCAGGAAACCCTCTATACATGGAAGAAATATAATGCCTCTTGGGTCACTATCTGCTCATGCATTACAAGGGATTAGTGTATACTCACCTTGAACAGGGCAGGAAGGGGAAGACTCAGGTGAATTTATTTAATAATTGATAGTGGAAATGCACTCTAATGAAATTTCCATCATCCAGAAACATGAACTCTACTTTATATTTATCACCTTGTATTTATCTTCTAAATATACAACTTGGCAGGTTTGCCGAATTCCCTCCTTATCTCCACAGGCGGGACCAATTGGCTTGTTCTGCGATGACAGGAAGCTGAAGGAGAAGTCTTGAACAAATCATTCAAAGACATTGATAACATTCAGTGGGTTCTTTATCTTCTTTAGAACAGACAACTTTTCTGTTTAGGCAGGTTTTTTGTATGAATGATGATTAATCTTATGCCATTACATTTGTGCTGGTATTTTCATTTGCTATTTATTTATTTATCCTGTCAGAAGCAAACCGAGGGTACAAGTTGTAATGTATTTGAAAACATAAACAAAGTTTTAAAACTTGGCATTATACTAAATGTCCTTTGACCAGTAGCTGGCTACTTGGGGTGCCTCTGGTGTTGCTGTAAGAAGGTCCTCCATTGTGCATGTGGCAGGGCTCAGGCTGCATTGTAGTAGGTGGTCTGTGGTTTGCTCTTCTCCAAACTCGCATATCGTGGACTCCATTTTGTAACCCCATTTCTTAAGATTGGGTCTTCATCTCGTGATGCCAGAGCACTATCTGTTCAGCACCTTCTAAGCCACCCAGTCTTCTGTATGCCCAGGAAGGAGTCTCTCATCCAACGTCAGCCACTGATTGATGTTCCAGTTTTTAGCCTGCCACTTCTGGACTCTTGCTTGCTGAGGTATTCCTGTGAGTATCTCTGTAGATCTTAGGAAACTATTTTTTGATTTAAGGCATTGGCCAGAGATGTCACTGCCTTGGTCCTTTCATTATTGGCTGCTACTTCCCGGTGGATGTCAGATTGTGCAATTTCAACTAAACAATACAATTTCTCCAGTGATATGGGAAAATGCAACATGTCTTACTATGGGCCACATCCACTGTTTTAACATGGTGAGTTGTATTCCACACTGGGCATGCATCTTCAGTAGCAAAGCGCAAGGGCAGATGTCTTCACTGTATCTGGTTGTGATCCCCAGGTTGTGCCAGTCAGCTTTTGTATGATGTTATTTCTAGCGTCCACTTTTTGCTTGATAGTCAAGCAGTGCTTCTTGTAAGTTAGAGCATGGTCCAGGGTAACTCACAAGTATTTTGGTGTGTTGCAATGCTCCAGTGGAGTTCCTTGCCAGGTAATCCTCAGACCTCGAGATGCTTGTCTGTTTTTAACGTGAAAAGCACACGCCTGCATTTTAGATGGATTAGGGATCTGCTGGTTTTCCCTGTAATAGGCAGTAAGAGCACCTAAAGCTTCAGAGAGCTTCTGTTCAACTCTTTCAAAGCTCCCTGCTTGGGCGGTGATGGCATGATCATCATTTACTGATTCTTGTAAAAAAAAATTTAATGGTGAGATGACTTGAGTGGTTTGGTCTATCATAGTATGTTATGGACTTGTCTCACCTTGAAAAAGTGGGATGACCTGCTCAACTCCCACTAATGGTGGTTTTACACATACGATAATGCAGTTTGAGGCCAGTTTGAGACCAGGTTGTCCACAAAATATGCAACCCCTACAGCACTCATCAAGCCAGAAAGCGTGTTTTAAAATTCACTAAAAAGTCCAGAGCAGGTCAGATAATGCACTGCAGAATAATTCCCATGCAGAGCTCAAAACCAGGGTGCTCTCAAACAGAGTGTAAAGATACAGTTGTCCTATTACTAACTAATATACAGAATAAAACAGAATATAATGTTTGATGTAATGCTGTAAACAGTTTGTATTTGTGTATTACTCATGCGTCTGTAAGGATTATAATTTGTCTGTTACCATTGTTTTATTCTGTATATTAGTTAGTAATAGGACAACTGTATCTTTACACGTATTATAGATTTCTGTGTACTTTAGTGCTCTCAAACAGAGCTCATATGTGCATCAGCCTGCATTTTCCAGAGACTGTCTAGCTGTGGATACTGTGGTTCCTTGGTTTGGTTCCAATTCACAATCAGTAGATATTGTGACCACTGTCCCAGCCTAAAACCGATTCCTGAAGAGTTTGTGTGGCACTCCACAGCAAAACTGGTTTGTTTTAATCCACTTCCAAACTGGATTATATGATGGATGTACACTGCCAAACAGTGCGGTTTGAACTGCATTGAACTGCATTATAGGGGTCTACATTATAAACAGCTGCTCTTCATATATTTGGCAGTGCAGATCCAGCTATAGTATTTGTGTTTAATCACCCTAAGGCCCCGCCTACACTGAAAATTTAATGCAATTTGAAACTAGTATTGAAGAAGGTGGTCACTCTGCAGATGATTACATAGGAAATCCTTAAACCAGATTGAGGCCCAGATGGGGATTACACAAATCATAGAACATTGATGCACATTAGGGACTTTCTTTCACACACTTTTGTGTGAGTTTGAAGTTTGGCCATCACAGTATAAAACTATCTTTAGATTGGATTGAATGGTCAGTGTAGGCTACATCTAGTCCAAGTGAAATTTATTTATTTACTCCATTTGTACCCCGTCTTTCTCACCTCGGAGAGGATTCAAGGTGGCTTACAGATACACATATCGGGCATACATATATAAGTAGTCTGCTCCAGAGCTGCCCCATATACAGCAGAGGAGTTCAAAACTACAAGTATAGAAGCATCCCAGATTCCCTTTGCTGTTCTCATAGCAGGCCGGACCAATAGTGCATTGGCACTTATGGCCTGCCCTCCTGGGAACCATTATTGGCACTGTTGTCTCACCAAACAGAAACAACTCTCCAGTGGAGCCTTGCTAGTGACCTCAATTCTGGTGAAGTCACAACAGATGCCCAAACATGTAATTGCCAGAAGCAACATCATCAGCAAGGCTCTGCCAGAACACTGCTTCTGGCTAATGAAACTGTGGTGGAGCTGTTTGACACGTGGATATTGCCCCAGATCCAGCCTGATCTAGCTATCCAAATGTCAAAAGCACTGGTCCTCACTTCAGAGTTTCCTAGATTCTCTGGAGTAGCAGGAGCAACCTGCAATTCCTCTTGTGCTGAATTAACAGCTGGAAGCAGTGCTTCTGTTACAGAACCAGCTATGCATCATATGGACTGTTCTTAGTGGATTCAAGATGACTGTGCTTTATTTTTCTGGTGTAGATGTGAGCATAGACCACAAATCTCTGGGGATTCACAAGCCACTGGTGATTTGAAATCAAGAAGCATAGCATAATAAAAAAAAATACAAGGCAGGTTTGACATATACACACACACATGTAAAGTGCTATAAATCAAAAGGTTTTAGTACAGTGTTCCTTCACTTATCGCTGGGGTTAGGTTTCAGGACCACCCGCAATAAGTGAAAGACCATGAAGTAGGGACACTATATTTATTTTTTTAGTAGTTATACACTATTTTAAGTCTTTACCAACCAATCATGTGTTGATAAATCACCTCCTTCTCCTCCCATAGCCGCTTGGGCTCCTTTTCTCTCTATTCGGCTTCTCCTTCCTCCCTTCCTTAGGCTTTAAATTGTAATTTTTTATGATTTATAATAGTCCTTTAGAGTTTATTGAAAAACCGTGAAACAGCGAATCCATGAAAAGTGAACCGCAAAGTAGTGAGGGAACACTGTATACAAAAGTTAAGAAAAGGAGAATTGAAAATGTTCCCTTATATGAAGACCTTATAAACAGTTGTTTATAATGGTGACATCCATATTTATTCGGTCCTTCATCTGCCCATTCACATGCAATATATGGGAACATGCCCAATCAGTATACTTTATAATTAGACAAGTGGAAGTTCCCAACATCTTACTCCCTGTGAGACATGACACTTTTCTCCCAACCGCTGAGCTGGGGAAGGGTGTGTGTGTGTGCAAGGATGGCTTGCATGGGTCTATAGAGGTAATTCCCAATTGCACATACATGTTATATGAATGGGACAGATGTGTAAATTATGAATGTGGCATACAACATGACATCTTATTTGGTCACTCAGCCTCAGTAAATCAAGGGAGAAAAACATTCCAGCTTTCTGACAGATTGGCTACCTCATCAGATGGGCTGCTGGAATTGCCACACTTTGGGGCAAATTCAGCCATGCCTGTCGGGGGCTGTGGGGAGCCCATCGCCCCATGTCCCACATTGCCCAACTCACCTATCACCACGTCTCATGGGGAGAAGCGTTGGCAGCCCAGCTTCCTCCCCATTGATTTCAGTTGAACACAGGAAGCCTTCAATGTTGCAGGTGTGGCGGCATGTGCCAGTTTGCCTTCCTTTTACCACAGAGCCTCACTGGGAGTAGCTGTGCATCATAGAAGAGGAACCAGCACATGTCGCCAATTTTATTCCCATCTGATGAAGTCCACATGCCAGTAAGGTAATTCTCAAGATCCTGCAAGGTAGATTCCAACAATACATGGAGTGAGAGTTCCCAGGTGTACAAGCTGGATTTAGAAAAGGCAGAGGAACGGGAGACCAAATTGCCAATATCCGCTAGATAATGGAAGAATGTAGAGAGTTTCAGAAAACATCTTTCTGTTTTATTGACTATTCTAAAGCCTTTGACTGTGTGGATCATAATAAATTGTGGCAAGTTCTTGGTGGTATGGGGATACCAAGCCATCTTGTCTGCCTCCTGAGAAATCTCTTTAATGACCAAGTAGCAACAGTCAGAATAGACTACGAAACACAGAACAGACTGGTTCAAGATTGGGAAAGGAGTACAGCAGGGCTGTATACTTTCACCCTACCTATTCAACTTGCATGCAGAACACATCATGCAATGTGTGGAGCTGGATGAATCGAAGGCTGGAGTTAAAATTGCTGGAAGAAACATTAACAACTTTAGATATGCAGGTGATACCACTTTGATGGCTGAAAATGAGGAGGAACAGAGGAGCCTTATAACCAAGGTGAAAGAAGAAAGTGCCAAAGCTGGGTTGTAGATAAACAAAAAAACAAGATGGCAACCAGACTGATTGATAACTGACAAATAGAGGGAGAAGACATGGAGACAGTGAAAGACTTTGTATTTCTAGGCATGAAGATTACTGCAGACGCAGACTGCAGCCAGGAAATCAGAAGATGTTTACTTCTTGGGAGGAGAGCAATGACCAATTTCGAGAAAATAGTGAAGAGCAGAAACATCACACTGGCAATGAAGGTCCACATAGTTAAAGCAATGATATTCCCCGTAGTAAGCTATGGATGAGAGAGCTGGACCATAAGGAAGGCTGAGCAAAGAAGAGAGACGCTTTTGAACTGTGGTGTTGGAGGAAAATCCTGAGAGTGCCTTGGACCACAAGAAGATCCAACCAGTCCATCCTCCAGGAAATAATGCCCAACTACTCACTGGAGGGAAGGATATTAAAGGCAAAGATGAAGTATTTTGGCCACATCATGAGGAGACAGGAAAGCTTGGAAAAGATCACGATGCTGGGGAAAATGGAAGGAAAAAGGAAGAGGGGTTGACCAAGGGCAAGATAGATGGATGGTATCCTTGAAGTGACAAACTTGACCTTGAAGGAGATGGGGGCGGTGACGGCCGACAGGGAGCTCTGGAGTGGGCTGATCCATGAGGTCACGAAGAGTCAGAAGCGACTGAACGAATAAACAACTGATAAAGTCATAATACAGATAGAGTGAGAACTTGAGTTGCTATTGTTAATTCTTTAGGTTAAAAGACAAGTCATAAGGAGATGGAAGAATCTAGACGACAACCCTGAAGCATATTTTCTGAAAGAGACAGAATGTGGTGGAAACCCACTTGAGTTAAAACATCAACTTCTCTATTACTCATATGTAGTCAAGGCATTTTGCTAGTAGAAACAAACACTCAAATGGCATTTCCCATGGCAGTGAAAATACAATAATGAAACACTAACTTTCTGCTCTTCAGTAGTTCATTTTACTCTGTTTGGTAGCTGTGTCTGCCCTGCTAGTATTTGGCAGAACTGCCCATTCTTTTTAATAGAGGGAAAAACTCAACTCTTCAAGAGCTGAGGTGTAAGGTTATTCATTTTTCTAATGAGTTCCTTTGGAATCTGTTTACTTTCTGAAGTAACACATTGCACCTCTGATATAGCTGTGGCTACAATGCACTACTTTTCAGTAGTCTGCCAATAACTGAAAGTGTGTGCAAAGATAATAATAATAATCACCTTAAAGTCATTGGTTCAGCCTTCTTGAGAAGCAGAGTAAATTACAAGCAGATGATGAGCAACAGCACAAAAATCATGCAGAGTAACAGAGGAATAAAGCAATCTAAGTCTTCTTCATAAAAACATAGGAAATAGTTTTGCTGTTTTGAGAAATAATGTTTCTTTTCCTTTATTATTGTTAATTTTGTTTTGAATTATGTCAACTGCCTTGGGAACAGAGAAAGAAGGTGGTGGAGAGATACTTAAAATTAATGAATAAACTAAGTCTTTAGCTGTGAATCTGACTGTTTTGATAGTTTGCAAGAGCTTGCCTAGTAGATTTCAATCAAATGTGATATGCTGGAAGCCTTTCCCAATAGAAACCGTCAAAGACTACAGTGATCTCGCTCTCTGGGCTGTCATGTTCATTTATGGTTTGTGGTGGGCATAAAACAAGATCACAAACATCTATGGGACTGAGTGATTATCTCCATAATAGGGACTGAAATAGTTGTACAGTGTGCGCAAGGCAAAACTATAGTGACAAAGAAAACAAGGAGGTAGAATGTAAACATGGCCAAGTTTGATTTCATGTAGATTAGAAAAGGTAACCGGAGAGTGAGCAGATGTTGGATAGGAAAGAGAGCAGCCATCAACATCTTCTTGGCTTTGTTGTTGACAAGAGCTTGGCTCCCGCTACCAGAAATGTTCTGTAAGTCAATAAAATGCCATCACTAAGAAGTGACAGTTAATTGACTCGACACAGCAGAGGAAGAATCAAATTGTCATTAAAGACGTGTAACGTGTGTTTCTTGAACAGAGGGATGGGGAAAACATTACCTCCCAGTGGTATGGGACAGCAACTCCCAATGTCCCTAGCTGACTTGCCCAGTAACAAGAGATGATGGGAGGTGCAGTCCATAAGAATCCTTCCCTACCACTCCTTTGGGAGGAAGAATAAAAAGAAACACTCTCACTCCTCCCCCACCCAAAAGATTTTAATGGGAAAGTTTACATTTGCCTCCTCCCCCCCCACTTTAGCTTAATGAAAAGTAAACCCTAAACACAAAAACGAGCAAAAAAAACCCCATAAAATAATTTCTAAAATTCATGCATTATGTTTCATTATTATTACAGGAGCATGCAGCATTATGTAGTGGTTTAAGTGTTGCATGACGATACTGGAGACCAGGGTTTGAATCTCTGGAAACCAATGGGTTGCCTTTGAACTCGTCATACTCTCTCAGCAATGGCAAAACTCCTATGGACAAATCTTGCCAAGAAAATGCTGTGATAACTTCGCCTTAGGATCACTGTATGTCAGAAATGACTTGAATGCACACAATAATGTCATATATATATATATATATATATATATATATATATAGAGAGAGAGAGAGAGAGAGAGAGAGAGAGAGAGAGAGAGAGAGAGGTAACAGCAGGGCCGTAGACAGAAAAAAATTTCAGGGGGGTGGTGAACCTCCCCCCCCCCCCCCCCCCCCCCGGCTACAGACCTGTCAATATCTGCTTGAGATAGTGCCTGGAGGGACTCTTAATTTTTTGCGTCTCATAGACTTAGCATGGGGATTTGGTTAACCACTTAAAATTCATGAGTAAACCAGGGTTTTTTTTAACCTGAAAAATTTCGGGGGTGGGGGGGTTGAACCCCTACACCACCACACACACACACACACACACACACCCGGCTACAGGCCTGGGTAACAGTAAAGGTTTCCCCTGACGTTAAGTCCAGTCGTATCCAACTCTGGGGGTTGGTGCTCATCTCCATTTCTAAGTCAAAGAGCCAGCGTTGTCCATAGACACCTGGCGACATGTGGCCAGCATGACTGCATGGAGCTGTGTTACCTTCCTGCCAGAGTGGTACCTATTGATCTACTCACATTTGCATGTTTTCAAACTGCTAGCTTGGCAGAAGCTGGGGCTAACAGTGGGCGCTCGTTCTGCTCCCCGAATTCGAATCTGAGACCTTTTGGTCCACAAGTTCATCAGCATAGCGCTTTAACACACTGTGCCACCAGGGCCCTGCTATATATATTCATACAAATGTGAGTAGATCAATAAGTACTGATCTGACAGGAAAATAATGGCGCTCCATGCAGTCATGCCGGCCACATGACCTTGGAGGTGTCTACAGACAATGCCGGCTCTTCAGCTTAGAAATGGAAATGAGCTCCACCCCCCAGAATCAGACACAGCTAGACTTAATGTTAGGGAAAAACCTTTACCTCTAAGTCTAAAGTTTAGGGCAGGGATAGATAAATGATCTTAAGAGGGCTGCATTCGGCCCATTTGCCTTAGTTTGGAAACCCCTGCTCTAGTCACCAGATCTCATCCAAACTTAGAAG
Organism: Anolis carolinensis; assembly: GCF_035594765.1. Classification (NCBI taxonomy): domain Eukaryota; kingdom Metazoa; phylum Chordata; class Lepidosauria; order Squamata; family Anolidae; genus Anolis; species Anolis carolinensis. The sequence goes on from NC_085841.1 coordinate 216,913,192, forward strand.
CTAAGCAAGGCCAACCCTAGTTAGTTGTTGGATGACAGACACCAAATAATTCCAGATTCCGTGTAGACTATATCAGAGGAAAGAACTAGTAAAACTGTCTATGAGCTTTTCTTGCCTAGGAGAACCCTATGATCTAATTTCCCTGGAGAGGGAGTTCCATAGTTAAGGAGCCACCACAGAGAAGACACTGTCTATTGTCCCCACCAGTCGTGCCTGCGAAGGGGTTGGGTTTGAGAGCAGGGCCTTCCTTGATTATCTTAATCTTTAAAATGGTTCATAGAGGGAGATACGTTTGGGCAGGTAAGCTGGGCCAGAACTGTTTCATCATTAAAGGCTGGCATCAAAAATGAATGAATGAATAAATGGGAGGGAGAAGAAGTGGGCATGCGGGAAGAATGTGTTCACTCACCAAGTTTCAGCAAATGGTAGCTCTTCTGCCATGGACTTCCATTTCTTGTCTCCCCAGTAATGTTTTCCCTTCTCTTCCTGCTGTTGCTACAGCACTCTATCCTTCTGTCTTCCTCTATTTTCTTTCCATTTCATATTTGAAATGTCTCCTTCCCTCTTTCTTTGTATATGCTGAGGGGTGGATGTCCAGACCAACCCACCCCACACACAAAAACATATGCACCCACACCATTTTTAATTCTGAGACCAGACAAATGCATAGTTTCTGTTGAAGCATGTAGTTGTGTCAGCATCTTCTGCTTTCTCTACTTACTGATAAAGGCAGAAAGGTATTTTTGGTAGTAAAGACAATGATCCAGGAACAGGCTGTTCAGAAAAGGAGGTGCTTCTTCATGGCTAAAAGGTAAAGATAAAGGTTTCCCCTGACATTAAATCCAGTCATGTCCGACTCTGGGGGTTGGTGCTCATCTCCATTTCTAAGCCGAAGAGCCGGTGTTGTCCATAGACACCTCCAAGGTCATGTGGCCAGCATGACTGCATGGAGCTCCGTTACCTTCCTGCCGGAGCGGTACTTGTTGATCTACTCACATTTGCATGTTTTCTAACTGCTAGGTTGGCAGGAACTGGAGCTAACAGGGGGCGCTCACTCCGCTCCCCAGATTTGAACCTGGGACCTTTCGGTCTGCAAGTTCAGCAGCTCAGCTCTTTAACAAACTGAGCCACCAGAGGTTCTTCATGGCTATCTAGGTGCAAAGTTTAAAACAGAGTATTTGTTATGCAATATGCACTACATATTATTTGCTGTTTATTGGTTCTGATCCTTCTTCAGTCTCAATAGTTCATTCATCTGAGAAGAGAATGAACACTACCCAACATGACATATAGAAAGACTTCAAATCCTAAAGAGTAAATCATGGAAATGGAGAAGTGCAGAGATAAATCTTCAACTGAACATAGTCCTCTTCCTATCCAGTTCCTCCTTCACGGCCATCACACCCCACTCCCCATAGATTATTGGCCTGTGCTTATGCCCGAGAAACCAAATCAAGGTTACTTTCAGGAAATCAATAGGGCTTACTTTTGAGAGAACATGTCTGGAATTAGGTGATAAGACCATTCACATTTAATTGAATGTGGTAAGTCAAAAGCACTTAGAGCATTGAATGAAAGGCATGGCAGCTGAGCAAGACTGCAATCTATTGTCGAAGGCTTTCATGGCCGGGATCACAGGGTTGTTGTATGTCTTTCGGGCTGTGTGGCCATGTTCCAGAAGTATTCTCTCCTGACGTTTCGCCCACATTTATGGCAGGCATCCATAGATAGACTGCAATCCTATACACTTGCACTCAACTCACTGGCAAATGCATAGGATTCTTTTTTCACTGTTTTAAAGGTGGGGTGCTGATCATGTCACTTCCACACATTGATATTGCAGCACTCCCAGATTCCCTGTCCAACATAGCCAATGGTGAAGACTGCTGAAAATTATTATCCAACAATGTCTGGAGGGTATCATCATTCCCATCCCGGCTTTCAAAGGTCAGGGTTTATTCCACCCAACATTTATTTTTCCATTTTAATTCAATGGGGCCTAAAAGGGCTTTGCTGTGTCTGATTATGCCCTAAGGGTTTCAGAGTCAAATCAAAGCTGAAGTTAAAATGTGTTTTGTTTGTTGGTTTTTCTCTTGCTTTTAAAAGAGAGGTGTCATGGAATTGTTTTGCTCTTTGCGACCTTGATGTGCACCTGCTTGAGGATTAAAGTACTTTGGACCCAGACCCCGTCTAGTCATCCTGCATACGCACAAGAAAAATAGCCCCTGTTGATATATGACTCAGCTTCTAGTGAGCAACACTAGCATCTCAGATAGATTCCTGAAAATGACCTGATGAAGGCAGGACTGAAATAAAATGCTGAATCTCTCCAATTGTTTCTGCTGAGATTGTGACCTGGTTACATAAACCATATCAACAATGATGTTTTCCCTGAAGGGGACCAACTCATCTCAAAGGATCAGTAGGTTTTATTTCATTCTCTGTTATCTCAGTGGATTATAGAGGCATATCTGTATATTTGTACACACATACACATATGTATTTATACAACAACACGTTTTATTGATTAGCCCATCGGCCGTAACAAAGCATTTAACACATAGACATACAACATACAACCAGAAGTTAAAATAAACAGTTATTCAGGAATAACTTGAATAACAACAATGTATGTATTTATAGGTGTCTATAAATACTTCGGTGGCAAAGTGTGTTAAAGCACTGAGCTGCTGAACTTGCAGACCAAAAGGTCCCAGGTTCAAATCCCGGAGCGGAGTGAGCACCCGCTGTCAGCTCCAGCTTCTGCCAACCTAGCAGTTCGAAATAATGCCAATGTGAGTAGATCAATAGGTACCGCTCCAGCGGGGAGGTAACAGTGGTCCATGCAGTCATGCCGGCCACATGACCTTGGAGGTGTCTACGGACAACGCCGGCTCTTCGGATTAGAAATGGAAATGAGCACCAATCCCCAGAGTCAGACATGACTGGACTTAACGTCAGGGGAAACCTTTACCTTTACCTATTTAAATATACAGTAGAGTCTCACTTATCCAACACTCACTTATCCAACGTTCTGGATTATCCAACGCATTTTTGTAGTCAATGTTTTCAATACATCGTGATATTTTGGTGCTAAATTTGTAAATATAGTAATTACTACATAGCATTACTGCGTACTGAACTACTTTTTCTGTCAAATTTGTTGTACAACATGATGTTTGGGTACTTAATTTGTAAAATCATAACCTATTTTGATGTTTAATAGGCTTTTTCTTAATCTCTCCTTATTATCCAACATATTTGCTTATCCAACGTTCTGCCGGCCCGTTTACGTTGGATAAGTGAGACTCTACTGTATATGGGTATGCAAGCATAAATATATGGCAGGGCACAGCTATTAAGGAACGGTCCATGATTAAGTATGCATCAAATGTAAACAACTATTTGAAGAGTCAGAAAATAGCAACAAATGCAATACTACCCTGTTTCCCCGAAAATAAGACATCCCCTGAAAATAAGACCTAGTAGAGGTTTTCCTGAATTGCTAGATATAAGGCCTCTCCCAAAAGTAAGTCCTAGCAAAGTTTTTGTTTGGAAACATGCCTGCCAAATAGAACACCAGAGCATGCAGGATAGGAAAATGTACATACCATAGATTATTGTACATGGAAATAATGGTAGTAATAAGAAATTCCTGATAGGATTCACAGTTTGTCTGGTCATGCTGGTTTGTGATGACAACTACTGTAAGTATATAATAAATGTTCATTTTTTTGTTCAACAATAAATGTGAATTCTTCTTCATGGAAAAATAAAACACCCCCTAGCGCATCTTTGGGAACAAAAATTAATATAAGACACTGTTTTACTTTCGGGGAAACATGGTATCAAACACGCTATGGACTTGAGGAGTCTTAACATTTTACAAACTGAGGATTCACATAAATAGAGTGTCCTTTCCAGAGAAGTGAGAATTCCAAAGTCTGAGCATGATAAGCAAAAGGACTCCATCCTATGTAATCACTCATGGTCTTCCAACCATAATTGATATTGGACCGGGTTCTCACTGCCAAGATGTCAGCAAAAGGAGTCCTACAAGACAGTATATATGTGTTCACAATTACCTACTCTTGCTTAGTGTAAACTTGACAGATGAATGTGTGAAATGACCCTACTGAAATGCATAATGTTTGAAGCAATGTGTTGATGAGATACGAAGTGCTGTCTACACATGCAAGTCCTTGCTGACACCGTAGACATGAAGTGATGAACAAACATATGCAAATTGGCTCCAAATATGTAATCAGGAGTAGAAGAACCAAGATCCACATGTGAACTCTGCCCTTCACATGCCCTTTCTGGTATCATTTCAAGAGCTACACGTCGCTTCTTCCCTTCCATGCTCAGAAATGAAATGTATGATCACCTTTTCAAGCTGAGTCACACGAGAATTCTGTTACAAACCCAACTTCGTTTTATAAAGCTGCAAGAATGATTAACCAACCATTAAGTGCTTTTTAATTCTAAGCTACCATGGAACCCAGGGTGAAGCTGTTATATGATTCTTCTCAAGAGTCAGCTGCAACTTGGCATTGAAGCTGCTTGAAAGCATTTGAGAACCTTTGTAAATTATTCACTGGAAGAAGGACCTGCCAAAGAATGCTGAAGCCAGCCGTGCCATTAAGGCAAATCCCAGCAGCCTTCAACTCATCAGCCGAATCCCTAGAGTTATATATTTTTAATGGCAGTGTAAAATTCCTTTATCTAAAGGGTCAGGGCATCAAAGCACAGGGCCAGAAAACTTATTTACAACTAACATCCTTTGTGTAATGAAAGATGTTTCTCTCATTGAATAAAAATAAAAGATCCATCATCTGGTGGACTTTATATTAGCACAAGTAAACAGATGTCTTCCTTTCAAAAAGGAGAACCCATATATTTCTTACAGTAAGCTTGGGCAAGTCACACACTTTTAACCTCAGAAAACTTAATGACAGGTTCACCTTAGGGTCACCATAAGTTGAAAACAACTTGACAGCACACAACAACACAAATGTAAAGAGATGGGAATTATTAACTAGCTGATAGGCAATACAAAATGAATATGCCATCTTGCAGTGTGCAGTGTCCATATTCAGAAAAAGTTGTGAAGTTCAAAACAAGGGAAGGAATGAGGAGGCGAATGATAATCTCTTATCATCCTTGTGTACAGATGACAATGAGTGCACTATTCATGTCCATTACATCTAAGGAGCTTACAAGGCTGAAAAGAACACCACAAAGAGAAAAGATCAACCAAAGAGAAAAGGTGCAGGCACTATGAATTCTTTGCCATCATCTTCAGAGGCAAAATCACTCATAGTTGATTCAATAGGTTGAGTCCAGGTCAATTAATTTTTCTAAAGAGATGGTACTTTTCTCATAGCATTTCCTGTATATTTTGAATGATGGAGGCCATACAGGAGAAATAAGAACCATTTCCCCAAATAATTGTATTTTGGAAGGCATAGTAACATGCCGGCAACAACAAAAAAAGGCAGAAAAATACAGCAAGAACACTATAGTGATGAATTCACTGGTTAACAAGGACTTGTTAAGTACCGTATATACTCGAGTATAAGCTGACCTGAATATAAGCCAAGGCACCTAATTTTACCACAAAAACTTATTGACTCGAGTATAAGATGAGGGTGGGAAATGCAGCAGCTAAGGGTCAATTTCAAAAATAAAATAGATATTAATAAAATTGCACTATTTGAGGCATCCGTAGGTTAAATGTTTTTGAATCTATATATATAAAAGAGTGATGGCATCAGGGCAGTGGACAAAACAACAAAACTACAGGCCCCCCAACCTCGAAATTTGACAACACAACCCATCATCCACGCCTCAAGGTTGATACAACAAAAAGAAAAGAAAAATAAAGTCCTAATTAGAGGGAGAGCAATAATTGTTTTTATCCAATTGCTGCCAGTTTAGAGGGCTAATCTCTGCCCACTTCGTTGCCTAGCAACCAAGGGACAGCCAGGTTTCAGTTAGGGGACAGGCAAATTTAGGCCTCATTTAGGCTTCTTCCACAGATTATCTAATTTGCACTGGATTATATGGCAGTGTAGACTCAAGGTCCTTCCACACAGCTATATAACCCATTTATAATCTTATATTATCTGCTTTGCACTGGATTATCTTGACTCCACACTGCCATATAATCCACTTCAGTGTGCATTTTATACAACTGTGAAGAAGGGGCCTCATATAATCCAGTTCTAAGCAGATAATATAAGATGATCAATATACAGTAGACTCTCACTTATCCAACATAAACAGGCCGGCAGGATAAGTAAATATATTGGATAATAAGAAGGGATTCAAGAAAAGCTGATTAAACATCAAATTAGGTAATCGTTATACAAATTAAGCACCAAAACATCATATTATACAACAAATTTGACAGAAAAGGTAGTTCCACGCGCAGTAATGCTATGTAGTAATTACAGTAGTCTCACTTATCCAACACTCGCTTATCTAACATTCTGGATTATCCAACGCATTTTTGTAGTCAATGTTTTCAATATATCGTGATATTTTGGTGCTAAATTCATAAATACAGTAATTACTACATAGCATTACTGCGTATTGAACTACTTTTTCTGCCAAATTTGTTGTCTAACATGATGTTTTGGTGTTTCATTTGTAAAATCATAACCTAATTTGATATTTAATAGGCTTTTCCTTAACGCCTCCTTATTATCCAACATATTCGGTTACCCAACATTTTGCCAGCCCACTTATGTTGGATAAGTGAGACTCTACTGTACTGTATTTACAAATTTACCAGTAAAATATCACAATGAATTTGAAACACTGACTACAAAAACATTGATTATGAAAAGGCAGACTGTGTTGGATAATCCAGAACATTGTATAAGCGAATGTTGGATAAGTGAGATTCTACTTTGATATGAAATAATTTCTAGGATAGAATAATGCAGAACAATATAATCTCTAAAAACCAGGACAGTAATAAAGAAATAAAGAAATAAAGAAAGTAAATAAAGCAAGGAAATTGGAAATTCCACAAAGGAAACAATCAGGGCCAGCTAACACCTCCCAAGAAAGGATTCTTCCAGAAAGGAAGCTGAGAAGGCAGTGAAGCACTATGTATTACCAAAGTCATTATTATTACTATCATTACTATCCTTATTATTATTATTATTATTATTATTATTATTATTATTATTATTGTGTTGCGGTCAACCGTGAAAATGAATACAATCTGGCTCCAAGTATTCAAAAACACTAAAATCAGAATATATAAAAATTAATGTGGTATAATAAAACAGAACAATACAATCTCTAAAATCAGAACACTAAATAAAGAACAACACTCTGAAAATAGGGGAATTCCACACAGAAAACAATCAGGGCCAGCTAACACCTCCCAACAAAGGATTCCCATCATCAAAGTCTGGCCAATCCTCTGTTTTCTCAGGGCCACAGACAGTAGAAGCATATAAAATATCGCAAACAACATCATTCTGAAAACAAGGTAATTCCAGACAGGAAACAATCAGGGCCAGCTAACACCTCCCAACAAACAAATCACTCAGGGAGGAAACAGCTAGGCTTTAAATCTGCAAGGCCATTACATCCTAATCATTTTTCCTAATTGCAGCATTCATACTTGCCTCCAACAGACAAAAAAAACCCAAAACAATCAGAAATATTGTATATTCACAACCTTTAGGAAATAATGTCCCCTGATGGCACAGCATGTTAAAGCGCTGAGCTGCTGAACTTCTGGACCGAAAGGCCGCAGGTTTGAATTGGGGGAACTGACAGAGCCCCCACTGTTAGCCCCAGCTTCTGCCAACCCAGAAGTTCAAAAACATGTAAATGTGAGTGCATCAATAGGTACTGCTCCGGTGGGAAGGTAACGCCGCTCCATGCAGTCATCCCACATGACCTTGGAGGAGTCTACGGACAATGCCGGCTCTTCGGCTTAGAAATGGAGATGAGCACCAACCCTCAGAGTCAGACACGACTGGACTTAATGTCCGAGGAAAACCTTTACCCTTGACCTTAACTACCACCAATTCCTCAATACTTTATTTCCCAGACCACCAGACTTCGCCACAGCAACGCGTGGCCGGGCACAGCTAGTTTTTATATAAAACTGTAATTTAAGAAAATAATAAGACTTTAATAAGATAAGACTGTCCAATGCTGAATATCTATATACTCAAATATAAACTAACCTGAATAGAAGCTGGCTAGGACCCTCACTCAAGTATAAGCCGAGGGGAGCTTTTTCAGCCCTAAAAAAGGGCTGAAATACTAGGCTTATACTCGAGTATATACAGTACTTAATACTTGCTAATATGTCATGGATATCTTTGGGGGACAGCCAACATTATCCCCTGTCAAACCATTAAAAATGGGATATGTGATTGTGTAGCATGTAGAAAATATGGCCACAAGATGGGTTGGGGCTTGGATAGATTAGATTAGAAGTGTCAAACTTGTGGCCCTACAGCTGCTTTGGCATCCAACTCCCAGAAGCTCTAGCCAGTTGTTCAATGGTCAGGAATTGTGGGAACTGAAGTACGAAATACCTGGAGGGCCACAAGGTTGACAACACTGGATTAGTTGACAGATAGATGGATAGAATAGACAAATGGACATACAGACAAACAAGTGGCTGGATGGCCATCTGTCGGGGGTGCTTTGAATGCGATTTCCTGCTTCTTAGCGGGGGGTTGGACTAGATGGCCCTTGAGGTCTCTTCCAACTCTACTATTCTATGATTCTATGATTCTAAGTAATACTTCTGCTGGATTGGCTGAAATTTGATATGTCTCCTTTCCAGCATGAAGAATGTTAGAGAACCTTGTGTCTCCCATAATCCTTAATATTGACCATATCAGTTGAGAGTGATGGGAGCCTTAAGCTGAAATACTTGGGGCACTATACCAGCACAGGCAATGGCAGCAGAAGAAAAATGGTCCACAGGTGTAGTGGCTGCGAAGGAAGGAGGCATTGGAGAATAGGATGCTCAGAGTGAGTAGATTTTGTCTGTCTTCTTTCATGACTTCTGCATGACCCTGGCAGAAAGTGAAGGCACTAGCATAGTACATCACCCAGGTTCTGATCATAGCTCAACACTCATTGGAAAAGCCAAGATTCCGTGTGAGTTTAAAACTTCATTTTCCTTATTGGGCCAAAGGCACATTTTAGAATAATGCTGTGTAGAGTCAGCATAGTATAGTGGCTTGAGTGCTCGACTCTACAACTCTAAGAAAGTCCATATCCTTGCTTTGCTATGAAAACTACTAGCTGATCTTGGAAAAGCTACCGCCTCTCTGCTTTAGAGGAGGGAAATGGTTCTAGGTACTTTCTGGAGAGTCAACATTGGAAAAAATTATAATAGCAGAAATGGTTTGTATTTTCCCTCATTCATTTTTAAAACTCCTTTTATACAGCATGGCCCTCATGTCCAGTGGAAATACTTTGTGAGACTTCAAGTGGATAATACTCTCTTGCATTTATATGGAATCTACTACCAATTGTCCCATTCATATGGCCCTGTTTATTTATTTATTTATTATTTATTTAATTTGTATACCGTTCTTCTCCCCCAGGGGGACCCAGAAACAAAAATGCCACTTCCAAAAACGGGCTCCTATACAAATGAGCTTCTCTGCCCAAGGTCCGAAAAAAAAGTTTTTTGGGCCTTGGGCAGCAAAGCGCCAGGGCCTATAGCTGAGCGCTCAATGCTTGTAAGCCTGGCTTGCAGGCCCTACAGTCGAGCATCAAGCACTCAGTTCTCATAGGCCCAGCAGACAGGGCCTATGAGCATCAAGCGCTTGGCTGTAACCCTGCCTGCTGGGCCTACAAGCATTGAGTGCTCGGCTGTAGACCTTTCCTACTGGGCCTATGTGCATCAAGCACTTGGCGGGCAGGGTCTACAGTTGAGCTCTCAGCACTCATAGGTCTAGCTGGCATGGCCTACAGTCAAGCACCAAACGCTCAATGCTTGTAGACCTGGCAGGCAGGACATACAGCTGAGTGCTCGATGCTCGGCTGTAGGCCCTGCAAGCCAGGCCTATGGGTGTCGAGCATCCGGTGCTTGGCTGTAGGCCCTGCTAGTCAGGGCCTACAGCCAAGCACCAAAAATCAGCTGACCAAGCAGCTACCGTTCCCCCCTTTTTTCCATTTTGCTACTCCTTTCGTTCCAGAGGGGGTTGTACCATTCCATGCCATCCAAATGGATAGAACGGTACAAAAACATGAAAGAAACAGATGAAATGTTATTTGGACCCAACTCTAGTGGATAGGCAAAACCATGGATAATAGCAGGCCATATTGAAAAGAACGACTTTTGCCCAAAAATTCCACAAACTTTCACTGCAGGATCTGGAAAATATCTATTTTGTTGGACGTGGATAAATGAAATGACAGACACTGGTTATGCGGATGCAGAAAATATAGTATAGTCATGAAAGACTCCATTGAATTCTCTTGATTCTAACTTTATGTGGGTAAGCTTGTTGCTGAATTTGCTATGCTGAATATGCAACAAACTCCCATAGCTTTAATGTCATGTCCTTCAATGTTACGTACCCAGCAGGAGGAACAAAGGTGGGCCCTTCTTTGCCACAGTTTCCTGTTCTCCATCAGCCAGTAAATGGACATCTAATAGTTACTGTTTTTGCTGTACGTTTTCCATACTTTTAGACACATAATTACCCATTTACAATCTAAAATAATAGTTGTGGAATTATTCTGCCCCTTCATCTGCTATATATATACACTAAACCAAGCCTAGAATTTTCCACCAAAAAAAGATTTAAGTGCAGCCACCTTGCACTCAGTCCTAAAGCAGGAAGCACATTGAACCTTCCTGCTTCCATTTAGGACTAACTAGGTCAAGCTCGTGATCTTGGCATTTGTGAAAACAGCCCTGCAATGGCTGGGCAAGGGAACACTTCTCTTAAAGTATAATGGTATCTCAACCTGAGCGACAGTTACATTGCATAATGTGGTTAGATATGTTTAATCAGCATTGACACTTTGATGGAGAGGCAGATGGAAATAGCCATTGACCTGCTATTAATACTGCAGCTAGTGATAAAAATAATCTTTTAGTTTTATGCAAGGAGAACATGACATTTTTGAAGAGAAAATGAACGTTTGCAATAAGATTTTGAAAGTTTGCAGCTGCGCATCCATGGGACTATAATAGCAGAATATGCCTCTTCCTGCCAGCCACTGTAAACTCTTGTTGCCAATTCTACAGAATATCCAAAATAGTACCTACTCTTGTACCTATCTGCACAGCTTCAAAGCCTTGCCATCCATGCTAATATATCATTGTGGCTGAATAACTGAACTGTGAACCAGAAAATCTGAGCTGTGAACCGGTTCAAATCTCCCTTGTGCCATGAATGTGCCACAGGCAACCTGCTTTCATTTGATCTCAGCCACCTACATCATCAGCTTCTGATATCCATCTATTTTCCAGACTTGTTAAGGATTACTGAACTAGCAGTTGAAAGGACATGGTGCTAAAGTGTTACATTATGACTACTGGGCAATTGGGCCTATCTCTTCTCTCAGACTAAGTCACTGCAATATGAGGGATTTAGCAAACATTTCCAGATTTTCTTGTCATTTATGAAATAGGATGCTGAGAAATTCTGTCCAATTGTCCCCCATTATTAGTAACAAAATGTTTTTATATTTGAGAACTTTTTGCACAAATTTCATTATTTTTCAGCAGAAAAACAATGTTGTGCAAACCCCCATATCTTTTCAGAGACAGTATTAATTTGCATATGAAAAACATTTTCTTATATACACACATTTTCTGCTCAAAGCAATGAGGGCTGCATAAAACTCAGGATGGATTTTTGCAACAAAAAACACCCTTAAATTTGACAAATTATTGGGCAATGTGCAAGACATCGTGCTCAACAGAAATAAAACATATGAAATCACTACCAGATCCTGGATGAGAACTGTATTGTATCTGGACCTTCCTAGTCCACACCAGCCCAATGGTCAGCATTTGACCCACACTGTGTACTCTAGTTGGCTGTTGTAAACTAATGTGGATGCTTGTTTGGATTTTTTTTCATATAATTTTGTTTGACTACACGTAGTTTATTTTTTGGTGTTAGATTTGATTTATTGATGCTAGACTTTAAATTGATGTGAGGTTTTAATGTTATTTTTATATGTGGGGATTCTCTGGGATTTTTATGTCAGTATTTGTTTGCTTATGGAGGCATTGGAATCCGCCCAGAGTCCCCTCGGGGAGATAGGGCAGAATACAAATAAAGTATTATTATTATTATTATTATTATTATTATTATTATTATTATTATTATTATTATTATTAGTTCCTGCATACAAAATTTAAATAAACTAAGATTAACATTCCTAGTACTTTATGAACTTTATAAACTTGCTGTTAAGCTTTCTTCTGGGCCAGTTTACACCACAGCCAGGCAATAAAAGACAACTGCTTCAGAGAGTGAGGATTAGTGACAAGGTGTTCATGCATCAAACCTAATATATACATCAAGATTCAGCTGGCTGCTGGGTTGGCTCTTGTACACAGAACAGGAGAAAGGTAAAGGTAAAGGTTTTCCCTTGACATTAAATCTAGCTGTGTCTGACTCTGGGGGTTGGTGCTCATCTCCATTTCAAAGCCAAAGAGCTGGCATTGTCCATAGACTCCTCCAAGGTTATATGGCCAGCATGACTGCATGGAGCACCGTTGCCTTCCCGCCAGAGTGGTACCTATCGATCTACTCACATTTGCATGTTTTCAAACTTCTAGGTTGTCAGAAGCTGGGGCTAACAGCGGGAGCTCATCCCACTCCCCAGATTCGAACTGCCGACCTTTCAGTCAGCAAGTTAAGCAGCTCAGCAGTTTAACCCGCTGTGCTACCAGAGGGGAGACAGAATGGGAGACAGGGTGCCATTTTGGCCTTTGTTGCGGCAATAATGTCTAGATCTCAAGAACTCACTTTATCTCAAAAGGTGTGCGCAGCCAGCCTCTATAGCCATAAATTCTGCACCCAAAGATTCAATGATCCATGGCTTGAAAATATTCCAAAAATTCCCCAGATCAGGATGAACCTAGGGCTAAAAATTGAAAACGTTGGAATGGAGAAGAGAGGATGGTGGAGCCACAAAGCAACATTCTGGCATTGCCCATTAGGTTTCCTGGAGGGGCTTGAATGAAAACAAAGAATGAAAACAAAGAAGATGTTCTTCTGCCATTTTCATGTTTGGTTAAAAGTTTTATTTAGCAGGGAGTTCCAAGGTGGAAAATTTAGGTGCAGCATATGTTTTGGTTACTTTTGATTTGTTTTTGTTGCTTTGTCCCACTCTCTCTTCTTGCATCACTCTAATTTCCAGCCATTATATTTCTTCCTTCTCTTTTTCATTTGCTTATGAACTGGTATTGTAGGTAAATTATCTTTATATATTTCACAAAGAAGAGTACACTTCTTTGTTTTCTTTACTAAACTCTATGTGTATGGGGGCGGGCGAGCGGGGTAGCATGGGACTGGTTGTTCTTCAATATCTGCCTTGCCTTCTTGATTATTCTGCTTGAGAGATCCATAACAATTGCTCTCACTTTCCAACAGTGAAATGTAAAGCTTCTTTCTGATGCTGGTTCACATATTTATCTCTGAGCCATCCAAAGCTCAATAATAGAGTTCTGAGGAGTTACAGTCTTCATGACATTTCTACAGCTGTTATTATGAATGTAATTTTAGATTGGATCAAATAATCGAGAACAGATTTTCGATCTTTGAAATGGAGAAGGTCCCATGTTCAACTCCCCTTACCTAAAAATGTCACAATGTAACAAGACTGGGTCCCTGAAGAACTGTTTCCGAATGTACTGTATATACTTGAGTATAAGCCGACCCAATATATAAGCCAGGGCACCTAATTTTTCCACAAAAAAACTGGGAAAACATTGACTCCAGTATAAGCCGAGGGTAGTTAATTTCAGAAATAAAAATAGATACCAATAAAATTACATTAATTGAGGCATCAGTAGGTTAAATGTTTTTGAATATTTACATAAAGCTCAAATTTAAGATAAGACTGCCCAACTTTGATCAAATCATTATTCTCATCTTCTTCAATGTAAATGCCCTTATGTATCCTTTTAATAATAATAGAGTAAAATAATACATGTAATAATAATAATAATAATAATAATAATAATAATAATAATAATAATAAAAAAACTCTATCAGGACCTCAAGATTGAACTTCAAAGACTCTGGCAGAAACCAGTGCAGGTGGTCCCGGTGGTGATCGGCACACTGGGTGCCGTGCCAAAAGATCTCAGCCGGCATTTGGAAACAATAGACATTGACAAAATTACGATCTGCCAACTGCAAAAGGCCACCCTACTGGGATCTGCACGCATCATCCGAAAATACATCACACAGTCCTAGACACTTGGGAAGTGTTCGACTTGTGATTTTGTGATATGAAATCCAGCATATCTATCTTGTTTGCTGTGTCATAATAATAATAATAATAATAATAATAATAATAATAATAATAATAATAATGATAATAAAAACAAGAAAATAATACATGTAATAATAAATAGAGTAAAATAATAAATGCAATAATAATAAGATCAGAATGAAATATTAAATGTAATAATAATAATAATAATAATAGTAGTAGTAGTAGTAGTAGTAAAATAAATGTAATAGTAGCAACAATAATAGAGAAAAATAATAAATGTACCATATATTCTCGAGTATAAGCTGACCCAAATATAAGCCAACCAGGACCTCACCCGAGTATAAGCCAAGGGGGGCTTTTTCAGTCTTAAAAAAAGAGCTGAAAAACTAGGCTTATACTTGAGTATATACAGTAATAGATTCTTTTAAGTGGACCTGTGGTTTGACTCTGTATGTTGCTGTGTAAACCACTTTGTCAGACAGATGGAAATACATGCCTCTGGAATGTAATAATGGAGATGGGTGCACATGCATCTATTTAGTGCCAGATATATTCTTTTAATTCAGTGAGCATATCTTCACAGTATCTTCCATTTGCATACTAATCACTCATTCTGATCTGAAACATTGAGGTTACGGGATTACAAGAGTTTTGGAATAATTAAAGAGAAAAAAATCTAGGACTCTAACACAATATGCAGACTGCTAGAACCTCTTTGAATCCATCTTATTAGTGTGCACATGTCCCACCTGTCTTTTTCTCTGACATTCAAACTCTTAAGAATTTGGGGAGGTTTCATTAGCTCAGTTGCATGGCAAGATGACTCCTCACAATTGATGACTTGACAGCAGATGCTCATCATTTGCAATGTCTCGATATATAAAAGGTCCATACTGCAATGCATTTCAAGCAGCGTGTTCATCATTACAGTCAATCATCTTGAAACAGTGTCTTGTCATGAGCTCCTTTTAATAATGCTCTAAGTGGGATAACTTGACTTTGATATAGGAAACGTGTTCTGCCAACACTAATTTGCATCCTGCAGGCTAGATGGCTGCAGAACTCACCAGCCCTACAAATAGTCCCATCCCCATTAAAAGAAAAGCAGATCCACAATAAGGGAGAGGGAGAAAGATTCATTCAGTCATGAATATTGGCTTTAAATTGATTTTGACTCTTTATTATGTAAGTTGAGGCAACCTTCCCAACCTACTACTTAACTGAACTCACATCCATCATTGTGATCTTGGAGGCTGCAATCCTATGGTTTCTAAAACCGGGCTGTGGCGCAGGTTGTTGAGCAACCAGCTGCAACAAATCATTCTGACCAAGAGGTCATGTGTTCGAGGCCAGCTCG
The DNA here is from genome assembly GCF_035594765.1 of Anolis carolinensis. Taxonomy (NCBI): domain Eukaryota; kingdom Metazoa; phylum Chordata; class Lepidosauria; order Squamata; family Anolidae; genus Anolis; species Anolis carolinensis. The sequence continues at coordinate 216,929,024 of NC_085841.1, forward strand.
GAGGCCCTTGTTTGTCTTGTCTTTGTTCTATGTTAAGGCATTGAATGTTTGCCTTATATGTGTAAAGTGATCCGCCCTGAGTCCCCTTCAGGATGAGAAGGGCGGAATATAAATACTGTAAATAAATAAATAAATAAATTTGCCATAGGATATCCTGGATCTCCCTGCCCCCCTCCAAAAACGAAGACTATAGAAGAGGAAATACAATCTCAGAAGCCATTCCAGTTTTTGCACATTTTATTTCTAATTATCCAAAAGGAAAATAAATAAATCAAGCCATCTTTCCAAATTACTGTGATGCTCCATATATATACACCGTGATACAAATTGGCTATTGAGGTGTTCATTGATCTGTTGTCAACTAAAAGCCATTTGTCTGGCCTGAGATCAATATCAAGATTGTCTCGGTAAAGAAGTGACTTGGCAAAAAGGAAATTTTACGTCTTATCACAGTAATGTCAGAAACAAAGAAAAGTGGGATTTTTTTAGGTCTGCAGGCTGCTGTTCTAATCAGTCCTTTTATACAGATACAAAGAGATGTTGCCGCTTGACCAGCATATGTGGTACGTCTTACATTTGGGAACCCCTCAGAAACTACAGTTAATGCAAAATATGGCAGCCTGATAACTAACTGAGACCGGACATATGGAGAAAGTCAGTGATGAGTAGTGCTTTGAACATCAGACTCTGGAAGATCAGGATCCAAATCCCTGCTCAGTCATGGAAATCCACTGGGTGACTTTGAGCAACTCTTACTCTTTCAGCTTCCGAGAGAGGCAAAGACAAAGTCCCTCCAAACAAATTGCCAAGGAAACCCTGTAATAGATTCACCTTAGGGTTGCCATAAAAGAGAAATTACTTGAAGGCACAAAACAACATCAAAAACAGTAAGAGACATATGGAAGACATTTTGCCAGTTTCTTCCAACTGTGCTGCTGTCTCCAACAGATCAAAGAATTGGTTTGAGCCTACAAACATCTTAACACTGCTTGCATTATTGAAGAAATCTCAGCTCCCTTTAATCCTGTTTCCAAGGCCAGGTCTAACACTTTCCATAGTGAGATTAGTGATAGGAAACAGGGTCCTCTCTGTTGTGGCAACCCCTCCTTAATATTCTTTCTGGCTGCACTTGCTTTTCAGTGCCTACTTATTGGTCCACATCAAAACGTGTTTCCAGATTGGATTAGGCTTTATTTGATTTGCTCAGCTACTTAAGTGTCATTTTGTCCTATGTTCTATGATGCAGAGTTTTTAAGTTATTTTGCTACTTTATTGTGAGTCACTAACTAGCATTTTATTGTGAGTCATTTTAAGCATTTGCTGATAAGAGTCCTGTGTCTATTTTGATACACATCTCTATCTTAGTTAATGGGGAGCATGAGTTCTCTCTGTGTGTGTATGTGTGTATGCTGTTGTTGCTGTGGTTGATTATGAGCTTTTGGGAAGTGGTTGGTCACAGTATGCACAAAATGATGGACTGGAGAGGTCTTTGGTCTGACAGAGCATAGTTCTTTTTTTAATTCTTAAAGAATTTGAAAGAAGCTTTTTGCTGTGTTCCTTTAAGTACCGTATATAATCAAGTATAAGCCGACCCGAATATAAGCCAAGGAACCTAATTTTACCACAAAAAAACTGGGAAAACATTGACTCCAGTATAAGCCGAGGGTGGTAAATTTCATAAATAAAAATAGATACCAATAAAATTACATTAATTGAGGATTCAGTAAGTTAAATGTTTTTGAATATTTACATAAAGCTGAAATTTAAGATAAGACTGTGCAGCTCTGATCAAATCATTATTCTCATCTTCTTCAATGTAAATGTTCTTATGTATCTTTTTAATAATAATAGAGTAAAATAATACATGTAATACATTAGAGTCTCACTTATCCAACACTCGCTTATCCAACGTTCTGGATTATCCAATGCATTTTTGTAGTCAATGTTTTCAATACATCATGAAATTTTGGTGCTAAATTCGTAAACACAGTAATTACTACATAGCATTACTGTGTATTGAACTACTTTTTCTGTCAAATTTGTTGTATAACATGATGTTTTGGTGCTTAATTTGTAAAATCATAACCTAATTTGATGTTTAATAGGCTTTTCCTTAATCTCTCCTTATTATCCAACATATTCGCTTATCCAACATTCTGCTGGCCCGTTTACATTGGATAAGTGAGACTCTACTGTAATAATAATAAGATCAGAGTGAAAATAAATGTATTAATAATAATAATAAAAATAGAGTAAAATAAATGTAATAGTAGCAACAATAATAGAGAAAAATAATCTATATATATAAAAGAGTGATGGCATCAGGGCAGCGGACAAAACAACAAAACTACAGGCCCCCCAACCTCGAAATTTGACAACACAACCCATCATCCACGCCTCTAGGTTGATACAACAAAAAGAAAAGAAAAATAAAGTCCTAATTAGAGAGAGAGGAATAATTGTTTTTATCCAATTGCTGCCAGTTACAAGGCTAAGTTCCGCCCTAAGGTTAGCAGATACCCCTAAGGGTCATCCAGTTCAACTTCCTTATATCATGCAGGAGGACACAATCCAATCACTCCTGACAGATGGCCATCCAATATCTGCACAATAATAATACACATCGAATCATAGCATCAGACAGTTAGGAAACACCCCTAAAGACCATCCAGCCCAACCCAATTCTGCCATGCAGGACACAAGCCAAGCACTCCCAACAGATGGCCACCCAGCCTCTCAATACTAATACTAATAATAATAATATCATCATACAATCCTAAAGTTTGGAGTGACCCCTAAGGATCATCCAGATCAACTTCCTTCTACCATGCAGGAGGACACAATCTAAGCACTCCTGACAGATGGCCATCCAGCCTCTACATAATGATGATTATGAAGATGATAATGATGATGATAATAATAATAATAATAGAGGCATAGAATCGAAGAGTTTGGAGAGACCCCTAAGGCCCATCCAGCCCAACCCTTTCTACTATGCAGCAGGACACAATCCAAGCATTCACAACACATGCACAACGTATAAATACTATACAATACTACACAGGGACATAGACCCTCTCTACCCTCACCACTTTCACAATACACAAACAACCAAAAGCATACTCAACATAAAGACAACCATACAACAGACATTCAATACCACCACAACCTCAACAATTTCTCACCAACACCACCAGACAACGCCACAGCAACGCGTGGCCGGGCACAGCTAGTAAATATAATAATGCCAAAAATAATAGAGAAAAATAATAAATGTACCATTTATTCTCGAGTATAAGCTGACCCAAATATAAGCCAAACAGGACCCTCACCCAAATATAAGCTGAGGGGGGCTTTTTCAGTCCTAAAAAAAGGGCTGAAAAACTAGGCTTATACTCGAGTATATACAGTAATTCCAATTTATGATGACCCTAGGGCAGGCATGGGCAAACTTTCTAACTTCGGGACCACATGGTGGGCCGGAGCAGGGTGCATGGGCCCTCCCCGCCCTTTCCTCCCCTTCCTCTTCTCTTTCAGATGCAGAAAGTGAAGGAAATGTGGGAAATGTTTAGATCCCAAAAGGGTTAGCCTTGGTCAGGATGAGATGGTGAACAGGAGAGAAAAAGTGTATCCATTAAACCCCACATTGCCTACTTCTGATATAGATTCCCAGAGTTGGAAGATCTTGGAGTCCTCATGGACAACAAGTCAAACATGAGCCAACAATGTGATGCGACTGCTAAAAAAGCCAATGGGATTTTAGCCTGCATCAATAGGGGAATAGCGTCTAGATCCAGGGAAGTCATGCTCCCCCTCTATTCTGCCTTGGTCAGACCACACCTGGAATACTGTGACCAATTCTGGGCACCGCAATTGAAGGGAGATATTGACAAGCTGGAAAGCGTCCAGAGGAGGGCAACTAAAATGATCAAGGGTCTGGAGAACAAACCCTATGAGGAGCGGCTTAAAGAAATAGGCATGTTTAGCCTGCAGAAGAGAAGGCTAAGAGGAGACATGATAGCCATGTACAAATACGTGAAGGGAAGTCATAGGGAGGAGGGAGCAAGCTTGTTTTCTGCTGCCCTGCAGACTAGGACACGGAACAACGGCTTCAAACTACAGGAAAGGAGATTCCACCTGAACATCAGGAAAAACTTCCTCACTGTGAGGGCTGTTTGGCAGTGGAACTCTCTTCCCCAGACTGTGGTGGAGGCTCCTTCTTTGGAGGCTTTTAAGCAGAGGCTGGATGGCCACCTGTCGAGGGTGCTTTGAATGCGATTTCCTGCTTCTTGGCAGGGGGTTGGACTGGATGGCCCGTGAGGTCTCTTCCAACTCTACTATTCTATGATTCTATGAGACCTCCAAGCACCATCCAGTCCAATTCCCTGCCATGCAGAGAGGCACAATCAAAGCACTCTCAATAGACAGCCTTTGCTGGAAAGATGGAAGGAGAAAGAGGATGCTAAGGAAGGAATGGAAGGATGGAAGGAAAGAGAGAAGGAAGGAAGGTTAGGGTGCTGTGATAGAGGAGGGCCTGAGAAAAGAGCCCCCGGGCCCGGGTTTGACCATACCTGCCCTAGGGTGAACCTATCACAAGTATGACTTACTCAGAGCCACCCAGTGATTTTCATGCCCAAGGAGGGATTTCAACCCTGGTCTCCAGAGTTGAAGTCCAATTCTCAAACCACTATACAATTCTGGCTTCATGGAAAATAGTCGTAACTAATTAGTATGTAATAATAGTGCACTCTCATTCAAGATTGGTGAATTAAAAACAATGACAATTCAGCCTTAGGCAAATCTCTTGGAACCTAGAAATCCGTTGTATACTCTGTGATATTACCTTTCTTTGTCTGTCAGTAGGGGAAATTGACACAGAAAATGATCCAAAGAGAAAAGATCTGATGAGACATAAGAAAAGCAACCCATTTCTCCACTGCAAAAAGGCTTGGTAGACTTTGAAATGTTCACCGAGATGCTGACTGAACATTCTGCCTCGAGCCACAAGCAGTTCTAGACACCAGACAGTCCCTGCCATTAGGGAATCAGTTATTAGAAGCCATCGAGTTGCTGGGACACCTCTAGAGAATTTCCCTCCTGATCCTTTGCTTTCCTGGGACACATGCAAAAGCTTTGAAGGACTGCACCGCTTTATAATGCAATGTGGAGTTACAATTGGAATATTTCAGTAAAAGAAATGTTTAAAAGTAAACTCCACCACTTTCTATATCAGGAGTGGGAACTGGGAAATATTGTTGGACTAAAACTCCTAGTTTACTTTAGCCTGCATAAGCAATTTTCAGGAATACTGTAGTGTGTGCGCAACTTGATCTCTCGCACACACTACAGTATACCTATGGAAACCTAGCGCATCAAATGGAAGACTTAACATCTCACTGTTAGGCTACCTTATCACATTCAAAATATCTTTTCTGTGATTATAGTACTCAGATATGTCATAAATACTTTTAAACATTAAAAAGGTTATTTTATTCCATTTTCAGTGAGACAGGCACTTTATAGACAAAAAACATTAGACACACACAGATTATATATTACTACTACATTGGGTACACAAACGAAGGGGATATTACATTTTATTCAGCATTCACGCACACATAAACATTCATTCATTCATTCATCATGCATACATTACCATCCCTTCTTCCTACTTCTGGAGAAGAGATCCGCTTGTAGACCAGATTGTGTTCCCTGGAAATCTGCCATTCTGAGAATCTTTCTCTGCACCTTGGAGAAAGTGGTGGGTGACCAGACTCCTGCTGTCTGCCAAACTTTGGGATGGTGAAAAGATACCTTATATAATATTTTTTGCTGTTGTTGTTTTGCAGCTAAAACATGCTAACTTCATCAGTTCCAGACAGATGTTTTTCTTCCTTCTTAAGTAAGGTGCATTGTGTTTGCTTCCTTAACACAAAGAATCATTGTCTTTGGCTATGTAAACATGTTGTTTTCCACCAAGAGTTCAACAGTTAATCATTGTCTCTGTCATGTCAGCAGTTCAGTAGTTTTCCTTCATCAGCCTTTTGCAGTTTTCCAGACCTCAGTTTCAGAATGGTATCTTCAGCCTCTATAGGCCCACGTCATACACCGTTCATACAATTTCATTCAAACCACACATTGCATTTATCACATAGCTCATTCTTGCCAATGCATTCTGAAGTGGTACGGTTGAAGAGATCAGTACTATGTGCTATGTTTTTGAAAAAAAGAATTAGATTTTATGTTTTTCATTTAAGAAAAGTCTGCAATAAATGTATCAGTAAAAGTATTCCACCAGCCGTTGAAAAGAAAATTGTAAAAAAAAACATTTATGTCATTATTTACACATGTATGCAACCAGTCCATCCTCCAGGAAATAATGCCTGACTGCTCACTGGAGGAAAGGATATTAGAGGCAAAGATGAAGTATTTTGGCAACACCATGAGAAGATAGGAAAGCTTGGAAAAGTTCATGATGTTGTAGAAAATGGAAGGAAAAGGGCAATAGGAAGTTAGAGAAATCTATCCCTTGGAAGTTTAGTCTACTAGAATAACTAGGATAACGTCTCTTAATTCATTAATTCAAGTTCTATAATATTATTCTTCAGCCATATAATCCAATAAATAACCCAGTACAGTAAAGTCTCACTTATCCAACATTTGCTTATCCAACATTCTGGATTATCCAACGCAGTCTGCCTCCTGCCCGGATCCACAGCTCTTTCTCTAGGCAGCAAGGACTGAACTTTTTATGGATTTAATTTTCAACAATGTTGTTACTGTAAATTCATTTTATGCAATTCTATCTTTATTTGTAGTTACTTTGTTAGTAGTCCATGATTTTGTAGTCAATGTTTTCAATACATTGTGATGTTTTGGTGCTAAATTCATAAATACAGTAATTACTACATAACGCTACCATGTATTGATCTGCTTTTTCTGTCAATTTGTTGTAAAACATGATGTTTTGGTGCTTAATTTGTAAAATCATAACCTAATTTGGCATTTAATAGGCTTTTCCTTAATCTCTCCTTATTATCCAACATTTTCACTTATCCAACATTCTGCAGGCCCGTTTATGTTAGATAACTGAGACTCTACTGTATATTCAGTATTCCATGTCCCAGCTCTTTCTGATAAATGGTGAGATTAAGAAAGAGATTACAGAATGAAGTTCCAGAAAAGTCTTCAAAAATCCCACTCAACCAGCTTGTTGAGCTTTTAGCTCCTTCCTGCTTTTGTAGAAAGTTTTTTCACACTCACTTTTTTCTTGCAATTATGTTTTACTTTTCTGCCAGTATGGTGTTTCCTGCCTCTTTCTTCACAAACAGTCCTGCTTAGTTTGCTAGCAGTTCAGATCAGTTGCTCACATTCTCTGAGATTCTCCTTTGATTCAAACAGCCATCAAACTTCTCCTGAGTACCTCCGGGGAGAGGGGGGAGGGTATAATTAAAACTTGTTATTATTAATGAAGCAGAGACCAATGAATCTTTTAAAAAAATAAGATATTGGGGGGGGGGGGGGGGAGGTTCAGCAAACAGCCTGTGTCTTGGTAGATCAAATAAGTCGAAACTCCCCAGATAGCAGTCTATTTAAGTCAAAATAATTAATTGATTGAAGATTAATTGAAGATATCCCAAAAATGTGTACTTGTAAATCTATCTTTTTATCTTAACAGTGATGGTAGAGGGGAAACCCTGCTCAATCATTTGCTGGGTTATTACCAAGCTGCACTCAATTGCGTGTAGGGAGACTGGCTTTTTCCCCAATTTTGTTGTTGTAGCAGCTTTAAAAACTCCTTTTCAGAGATTTCCTTGACCATATTTCAGCTCATAGAATATACCCTTCTGGTGTCATATTCCTAGGTGACACTTCAGCAGAAGATTTTAGAGCTTCTTCAACCATGCAATTGACCATTTCTCAGGACTCAGTGGAAGGAATGTGTCTGATCTCTGGGCTTCCCCTGGAAAATCTATAAGGCATGGTTTGCAGATCATTGACCATCTTGGTTGCCATCCCCTGGGCATGTTAGAACTTAAAAACACTTTTAAAAAAGATTCAATGAGCATTAAAATAAATAAATAAATAGCCATTATACACTCAAGTCTTCCTTATAAATTGTTTTTTTTAACTGCTTTTCAAAAAATAATTTTCTTAAAGCATCCTACTAAGTTTAAAATTCAAAGAGCAATTGGAATAGCAAGAGTTTCTGATTGCTCATCAGAAACTCAAATCTGATATTTCTTATAGAGAGAGTTCCACAGTCAGAGGGCTTCCTCTGGTGATCTTAGTTATCAGGCACGCTTATATGAGAAAAGGTCTTTTAGCTGTCCTGGCCTCAAGTCTCTTAAGGTTTTATAGTTAACTAGCTGTGCCCGGCCATGCATACTTGCGAAGTATGGTGGTATGGGAAATAAAGTATTGAGGAATTGGTGGTAGTTAAGGTAAAGGGTAAAGGTTTTCCCCTGACATTAAGTCCAGTTGTGTCTGACTCTGGGAGTTGGTGCTCATCTTGAGTCTACACTGCCATATAATCCAGTTGAAATCAGATAATCTTATTTTATAGGCAGTGTGGAAGAGGCCTGATTGAAGTGGCCCTGGGCTGAGTGGGTTGCTAGGAGACTAAGTGGGTGGAGCTTAGCCTTCTAACTGACAGCAGACCAAGTGGGTGGAGCTTAGCTTTCTAACTGGCAGTAATTGGATAAAAACAATTATTCCTCTCCCTCTAATTAGGACTTTATTTTTCTTTTCTTTTTGTTGTATGAACGTAGAGGCATGGATGAGGGGTTGTGCTGTCAAGTTTAGTGTTTCTGGGATGTGTAGTTTTGTTGTTTTGTCCTAGGCCGAAATTTCATTACCCTTTTATATATATAGATGGCCAGGAACTTGAGTTGGCCTTGGAAGCAAAGTGTCATTAGGTCATTGTTATATCATCTCTAAAACACACACTGGATCTAATAGGAAGTACCAAAGCAGGAACCATTATGGTTAGATTTGCCCTCCATTGGAAAAGATCCAGCAAAAGTTGGGCAAAGGCACTCTTGGCCATTGCAGGAGCAGATCTGGATCCAAAAAACTACAAGCAGACTGTGATCAAGGATTCCAGTCCACCCAGAACAGATTACCACCCCAATCCCATGTTAACTCTCCTCCTGAGCAACAGCATTTTGATCTTGCTTAAATTGAGCCTTGGTGATACTGGCTTTAAAAAAAAAACTCAGAAGAAAGCTTTCATCTTTTATAGTATATAAAGCATATTCATATATCCGGAAATGAGATAGAATTTATTATAAGATCTACCAGTAGGTTATATCTCCAAATAACATTTTTATGTGCTGAAAACCATTCCAAGAATATCAATTCAGGTGTCAGATGAGGAATAAACCTATAACACTGCGTTTTCTGCTAAGCAATTGTCATTTATCCCACAAAATGAGACAAAATGTCTTTTTTTTCCTCTTATCTTTTTCCCTTACTTTTTCTTTTTCACGTAACGCACATATCTATCTTTTACTCACAATTTCACCAAAGAACATTTTGCAACTTCCCACATAGAGTCTTCCCATTTTCTCTAAAAGCTTCAGAATATTATGCCCTTGGATGGAATAATTATACTCATTGAAGACAAGACATTTTTCATGCTGGATTGTAACTTTCATATAGCTACAGTGATGACTGATGACTCTGAAGAATGGAGTGGCAGTCAAAGTAGGAAGGAAGGATAGTCTCGGACAAGGAAGAATCGTTTATCTTCTCTTTAGTGCATTTTAATTTCACAAAATAGATTGTTAACACCAAGTGAACATTAGTACTCTTCACCTTCAGAACCCTGGATATAGTAGGGCTACAAATGAAATCTGAGACTCAGTTGAGAACCTTCAGAGACTAAATTCTCCAATAGCAATAGCGTCAAGGAAGATGCAGAACTCCTTCTCCTCCACTCTCCAAGGGTCCTAAATATTACATTTCACACTTACTTTGTTATAGGCCCTTTGTCACCAAAATGTTGACTTGTCTCTTTCAACAAGCAGAAAAGTTCCAGCTAGAGCTCAGTTCCTCAATATCATCTACCAAACACCACAGAAATAAGTCAACAACTACAGAAAAAGTTACTGGCCTTTTAAGAAAGCTAGTTCTTGAATGGATGGAGTTTCCAGAAGGATTTTCCAATTAACTTTTGGAATTTGCTTCCAAATCCTGTTCATTTCACATTACCTGCAAAGTTGCTGTCCATGGTCCTGAATCCAACTGAAACTCTCTGGACCAGTTCCTTCACAGTACTGTCCAGGGTCCTGAAGATGCTGTATTTCACCTCTGCTGCAGACAACTTGCCTTGAATCCATTTATCCTGAACTGCTATTCTAGGGTAATAGATTCCCTATGATTACCTTATATTTAACTGAAAATTTGGGTTTTTTGCAAATATTGCAAACTGCCTCCCACAAGACAAAACTGTTCAAAAGATATACAGATTAGGCCTGTCATGTATTTTGAGAAATGTGAACTCTTGTAAAATTGTCACAGAAAATACCATAGTGTTATATAGCAATTTACATAGATTTTACAGGGGGAACAGCACTTTCATTTGATCCCAAAGATCTTAATTAGACTTAGGGTAGTTTGATTGACTTGGGTAATTATGAAAAGTCTGGGAGGCAGACCATTTGACCAGTGGCATCCTATTTTTTAAAAAAGAAACTAGAAATGGCTGGTCTGTTTCAAGGTTGGGAAGTTGAATAATCTGAGCACCCCTTCCAACCCCCCCCCCCCACACACACACACACACACACACAAAACTGCTGCTCATCCAGAAGCAGAAGAAATTGGGAGCATCAAGGTGGATTCCAAGGGGAGCTTATGGGATGTAAAAATGCTCCACCCCTGTTTTGGGTTTCAGAAATCACAACCAGCACATTTAACAGTGTCCCCAAATTAAAACCAAGGATATTCTTGAGAGACTTGTAATGGTAGTTATAAAGAGAAGAGGTCCACACTTCTTCCTCTCATTGTAGGTGAATGTGAAGAGTCTTCTAGGAAAGTAAAGACTTTCTGTATATATTTCAGATTTCAATATTAATGTCAAAATACGTAGTGTGATTTTACATAGGATTTTTGCCCCGGTGGTGAAGTGCGTTAAAGCGCTGAGCTGCTGAACTTGCAGACCAAAAGGTCCCAGGTTCAAATCCCAGGAGCAGCTTGAGCGGCTGCTGTTAGCTCCAGCTCCTGCCAACCTAGCAGTTCGAAAACATGCAAATGTGAGTAGATCAATACGTACCGGTCCAGCGGGAAGGTAACGGTGCTTCATGCAGTCATGCTGGCCACATGACCTTGGAGGTGTCTACGGACAACGCCGGCTCTTCAGCTTAGAAATGGAGATGAGCACCAACCCCCAGAGTCAGACATCACTGGACTTAACGTCAGGGGAAATCTTTACCTTTACCTTTAGAACAGTAAAAACAAGTATCACCTAAGTAAGATAAACATTAAATATTAAATAACCAAAAAATAAAATAAGGTGAAACACTAAAGTAATCTGGGAATCTGCTATTGCAACCCAGGAAAGTCCTGGGTTCAACAAAGAGCATGAATGCATTATTTTCCAAGGATATTGTAGTGGATTGTATAGAAAAGGCTACAAAGTGGTTAAGTTATTCATTTGAAAACATGGCCCTTGTGTGTTTATGTGAAGTAATACTTCTATTACACTGCCAACGTGCCTTCAATGCAGCTTAATAACTATTGACTCTGAATTTACTCGTTTGAAAATCGGGGGTGGGGGGTGGGGGTCTGATGGTAACTTTTTTACTGTACTTATTACAAAATTAGTTAAAGGGGCCCCTGGTGGCACAGTGTGTTAAAGCGCTGAGCTGCTGAACTTGTGGACCGAAAGCAGCCAGGTTCAAATCCTGGGAGCGGAATGAGCGCCTGCTGTTAGCCCCAGCTCCTGCCAACCTAGAAGTTCGAAAACATGCAAATGTGAGTAGATCAATAGGTACCGCTCCAGAGGGAAGGTAACGGCGCTCCATGCAGTCATGCCGACCACATGACCTTGGAAGTGTCTACGGACAACACCGGCTCTTTGGCTTAGAAATGGAGATGAGCACCAACCCCTAGAGTCGGTCACAACTGGACTTAACATCAGGGGAAACCTTTACCTTTTTATTACAGAATTATAGCTTGCTGTACTGTGAACCCTCCTGTTCATTCTGCTGTCTGGACTTCTTCCTCAAAATCTTGTCATAATGACACCGCTGGCTTGATTCACATAGGTGTCTGCACTTGCATACAAACAGAGAGACACCAGCAACATTTAATCAGTTACAGCTGTGATTCCTAAACTCTGGTCTTTCAGATGTTTTTAGACTTCAATTCCCAGCAGCCTCAATCACTTTGACCAGTGGTCAGAGATTTTGGGAGCTGAGGTCCAAACGCCCAAAGTTTGGGATTCACTGTGTTACAGTAGTTTTCTAAGTCAAATAAATAAATAAATAAATACAGTAGAGAGTTTCACTTATCCAACGTTCTGGATTATCCAACGCATTTTTGTAGTCAATGTTTTCAGTGCATTGTGATATTTTGGTGCTAAATTCGTAAATACAATAATTACTACATAGCATTAATGTGTAATGAACTACTTTTTCTGTCAAATTTGTTGTATAACATGATGTTTCGGTGCTTAATTTGTAAAATCATAACCTATTTTGATGTTTAATAGGCTTTTTCTTAATCTGTCTTTATTATCCAACATATTCGCATATCCAACATTCTGCTGGCCCGTTGGATAAGTGAGACTTTACTGTAAAAGGGACTCTTCCAAAAGGCTTTTTCAGAATGGGTTTTTTCAACGTGACACTCCCCAATTACTTTGAAGTGCACCTCGCAGCAGCTCCAGCTAACATTGCCAGAGCCAAGGGGTAATGAGAGATGAATTTCAGAATACAGTAGAGTCTCACTTATCCAAGCCTCACTTATCCAAGCCTCTGGATAATCCAAGCCATTTTTATAGTCAATGTTTTCAATATATTGTGATATTTTGGTGCTAAATTCGTAAACACAGTAATTACAATATAACATTACTGCGTATTGAACTACTTTTTCTGTCAAATTTGTTGTATAACATGAAGTTCTGGTGCTTAATTTGTAAAATCATAACCTAATTTGATGTTTAATAGGCTTTTCCTTAATCCCTCCTTATTATCCAAGATATTCGCTTATCCAAGCTTCTGTTGGCCTGTTTAGCTTGGATAAGTGAGACTCTATTGTACTTGTAAGACACCAAGTTGCAGAAAGAGCTCTTAGAACAGTGGTTCACAACCTGGGGTCCCCAAATGTTTTTGACCTACAACTCCCAGAAATCCCAGCCAGTTTACCAGCTGTTAGCATTTCTGGGAGTTGAAGGCCAAAAACATCTGGGGATCCCAGGTTGAGAACCACTGTCTTAGAAGCTTAGCATGTCTAATATTCAGGGCGCAATCACCCTGAGCCCCTTGCATGTTACACCATTTCGATCTGCATTTTGGGAGGGAATACAATGAAAACCAATAAATGTTGAGGTTCAGGAGGTTCAGAGGGTTTTTTTGCATGTTTTGACTCAGTTGGATGGCTTGATGTGTAGTTTACATTTTAAAAAATGGTGAGCTAAGGGCTTTAAGGGCCATAAAAGTGAAAGCCAAGGTCCCCCATACAGCCTTGGACTTGCACTTTCCCCACTCTTTTCTAAGCATAAACGGATGCAGAAAATACTTGCTTCAGTGCTTAAATATGTACAGGCACACTGAGGGATTGGTCAAAGGAAACATTCCTTGTCTGCCAATCCTGCTTTGATAGGCTTAACTCATTCTTTTCTGCTGTTCAATTACACAATCTGAATGAAAAGGATCAAATGTGTATGTCTCTCTGGGGCTGGGCAATGAGCTCTGCAGACTATTTATTTCACCTCCAGAATCTCTGTGGGCCTGCTCTGTTGTTGTTTTTTTAATACATTAGCTGTGTACTCCTCTGCCTCTTTCCCACATTTCTTTCAATAGCCTTTCTTGGAGACAGCTCAACTGGATTGCTCATTGGAGAACAGGGAGGTCTTTACTGGACACAGAATTGTGTACTGGAGAATAACATCAGCTTGTTCACATTTTTATTACTATTGATTACTTCTCCCAAAAGAAAAAAAATGTTAGTCGAAGGCACCCATTTGCTGGGGCATATAGGGCATTCCAGTTGGCCCAAGTTTTGAAGTTTCCCGAACCAATGTGCAGATTGGAAGACATTGATTGTTCCAATGCTATACTTCTCAGAACTTTGCAATATTATGAGGCATGGAGCTTGTAGTTCCATAAACTGAGTTTTTACTTTGAATTATACCAGCTGCAAGTCCCGTTGCGATCGTTAGTGGCCAATGATGATGACAATTGTAGACAAAAATGTCCAGAAGGCACCAAGTTACTTTCCTCTGTCAGACATCTTTGATATACGAAGACCTCTGCCTTGGGTCTGCTGGGAAGCTGCCAATTTACATATATCATTTATCCACAAGAATTAATCTGAGAATTTTCCTAACTTCCAGGCTTTTTGTTCAATGCAGCATTACTCCAATGTGATGGTGGTGTAAAAGCCACAATAAGAATTCATACTTTTTCATTGACTAAAAAACATGTTTTCATTTCCAAATAAGTCGTAGATGTGATGACATGTTGAAGACAGGAGATATTTATAAATAATTTTAGATTCAGATTTTTAACAGCAGATGTAATGTACTTTTAAATTATTTATACAAATCTCTGAAACAAGTCATGATGTATAATAATTTCTTGCAAATAGCCATTTCTATTCATCACTAATTAATTAACATTAAAATATTTATAAATGCTTCTTCCATGAAAGTGTTACCCCAGTGCCAAACCTTGTCCAAGGGCTGCATAAGGAAAAAAAACATTTCCACATTCAAGCTGACAATTTCCTGATTGGGTTCAAAATCTGAAGTTCCTAACCACTTGGAAACATTAGTTGGAACAGAAAAAGCACCAAGAAAATACCCTCAATCTTGTGGGGACATTCGGGTTTCACTTTGACATACAAGAAGTGTTTTGAGTTAAGAGCTAGCACCAGAAGGTGCACTAGTGCAAGAGTACAGGTCTTTAGGCATTCAAGGGAGCAGCCTCCATGCCTCATACTCTTGTCCACTTTGGGAGATTGCTGTCCACTTTGAGAAACTTTGAGTTAGTTGATTTTGTGTGATTTTTGTTCCTGGTACATTTGACTTCATGAAGAGAGAGAGAGGGAGCAAGAGGAGGAGGGAGGCTAGAATGAGTATAGTATGAAGAAAATAATGCTTCTGCTGCCACATTTAGTGCTTTTTGTGGTTCCTTGCCACAATATGTGAATTTGCATTTATACATTATTTGTTTTTTATAAAGTACTAGCTGTGCCTGGCCAAGCGTTGCTGTGGCGAAGTATGGTGGTATGGGAAATAAAGTATTGAGGAACTGGTGGTAGTTAAGGTAAAGGGTAAGGGTTTTCCCCTGACATTAAGTTCAGTCGCAGCAATTGGATAAAAACAATTATTTCTCTCCCTCTAATTAGAACTTTATTTTTCTTTTCTTTTTGTTGTATCAACCTAGAGGCATGGATGATGGGTTGTGTTGTCAATTTTTGAGGTTGTGGGGTGTTTAGTTTTGTTGTTTTGTCGGTCGCCGGGATTCCATCACTCTTTTTTATATATAGATGTTTTCTTATTTATAAACACATAACAAAAATAATTGGGGGAAAGGGGTTTGCGGGGCCAGAATGGATTAATAGTATTCCAGTGCATGTCAATGAGGAAATTTGCTTTGTGATAAGAGTGATTTGAATTAAGAGCTCACGGAATAAATTAAACTCTTAACTTTTAGACGCCTTGTGTAAGCCACTCCAAGTACCTCTGGGGAGATGGTGGTGGGATACAAGAATAAATTTATTATTATTATTATTATTATTATTATTATTATTATTATTATTATTATCATTAACTCAAGGTATCACTGTATATGTATATGTGTGTATATATACACACATGCACACACTTGTGTGTATGTGTGTGTGTGCATACACATGTATACACACACACATGAGAACTATATATTGAAGTGTGAACAATGTATTTTGCCTTCCACTTTCAGGACTGTAGTTGCCATTCCTTATTGAAAGCTATGCCACATACAATTATTTGGTTTGATGAGGTTTTTTTATTCCATCTTTTTGAAAGTTCAATAACTTATTCCATTTTGTTTTAAAACTGAGTAACATTTAAAATTGTGCAACATCTAAAGTTGTGCAACATTCCATTCTGTACTTTTCCCCTTTCTTCAGAAAGTTAGGTAGTTTCTGTGGGGTGGGGGTGGTGGAGTTCCCAAGTGTTTTGATAAATATTGATTTTTGTTCATACACTGCAAGATTGGGACAATCTAGAATTAACATTCTTAGTGCACAGATACCACAAAATCAGAGAATTTCTGCTGTACTTCAGCATACACTTTGATTTTCTGAATAAGATGTTATGGGAGCCTTATGTGGAACAGCCACACAATTTATATTCTTATTTATGTGTTCAGGGGCTAAGTATATCTGATGAATTGATTTTATGTCCCTTCTCCTTTAAATAAGATACTACCCTGTTTCATAAACCAATGTGTGGAAGCCAATTTAGCTCCATGGGATTCTCTCTCATTCTCTCTTTCAGGACCAAATCTGGTTCAGAACAGATTTTTGTGGCATATAATGAGCTGCTATTGATAGTTTTCTCTTCTAATGTGTCACTCATTAAAACAGGGGAAATGAGAGATTAACTCAATCTAGTTGTCTTGCTATATTCTGGGTTCCCCTTGCCAATATATCTGTCTAGGTGGGCAAAACACCAAGTAGATTTACTTTGCCAGTAACCTAAAATAGGACTTGCTGTTGTGGAAGAGTGTACCTATACTGTGTGGTTATTTTTTAATTTTTATGGTATTTATATACCACTGTGTGTCGAAGGCTTTCATGGCCGGGATCACAGGGTTGTTGTATGTCTTTCGGGCTGTGTGGCCATGTTCCAGAAGTATTCTCTCCTAACGTTTCACCCACATCTATGGCAGGCATCCTCAGAGGTTGTGAGGTATGGAGAAAACTAAGCAAAGAGGTTAATATATATCTGTGGAAAGTCTAGGGTGAGAGAGGTCAGTGTTAATGTTGTATACCACTGTTATATACCACTGTTCTCAATCTCGAAGGGGACTCAGGGTGGTTCACAGTGTTGGCAACAATTCAATGCCCTCCATAAAAAACAGCATAAAACATCAAAGTTGACCTCCCCATAATAAACATTAAACATTATTAAGCATTTCACATAAAATAATATCATTTATCATACAAAGACGTCGTCGTTGTCCGTAAACAGTCCTGAGTCATTGCACTTTCAACTTTCACTTAAACTTTAAATATTCATGTGATAAATATTTGAATGCTTGGTCATGTATCAAAGAAGAGTACTGAGGCTGAAAAAGAGAGAAAGAACATTTTTATTTGCTATTTTATTTTATGTGCTATTTGTTAAAGCACATCGTTGAGTCCCTGACTCTGTAAGGACTGGACTCTAGAGTTCCCACATCTTTTACATTATTTTGAATTTTAAGAATGATTTTTGTTTTAAATTATAAATTCCAGTACTCAGTAAGATGGGGCCATGGCATTTAAAGTGATACCAAACTACTGTTATTGTTATTGCTGGCAAAATCACCTCTAAGTATTTCTTACCTAAGTAAACAATATGAAATTCATAAGATCGCCACAAGTTGAACAGCAACTTGAAGGCACACAACAAAAATATATAGTCAGTTTCATAGGCCAATTCTTGTGAGTAGGAAAACTATATTTTACACAAAGAGAGTATAAAATAGGAGTCCTAATCAAAACTATATTTAGCATGAAATTACACCAGGCGTGGGAGCAGTGCTGAAACTGAAACTATATAATACCTAATAACTAAATAAAGAAACTACCCATTACTTTCAGATAAGTTCAAGGAAGCCACTTTACTATCCATTAAATAAATAACATCCATTTAAACCCCATTTTTACTGCTACAATAAGAGTTCGTAATGAATTTGCTGTCATGGTCGACTGAGTCCTGCTTCCATGGCTCAAGTTTGTTTCTAAACTGTGCTGAAATGGAAAGTAAATCACAAAAATGCTTCATTAAAGTACCATTATGTTGCCATAATAAATCCAGCAAAGCACAGGATTTGAAAGAGTTCTGGCATGCTATTGTGTTGGCATGCTAATGTGGTAGCACATGTTGAGGCTAAATGAAGTTAGCTGTAGATGAGAAGGGGAACCTTTATATGAACATTTGAAAAGGATCCATGATTCAGGGCTTGCTAAACTCAGCTTCAAAGCCAAAGGTCTCTGACATTGGAATGGATGGGCTTGGCTTCGTCTTCCACCAGGGCCAGAATCTCATGGTGACATATTGTGGAATCTCTGCTAGTGAGTCTGAAGATCAGAACTCTAAAATCAGAACAGTAAATAAGGAAAACAGGAATTCCAGACATGAATCAATCAGGGGCAGCTAACACCTCTGAACAAAAGATTCCCCCAGGCAGGAAGAAGCCAGGAAATGAATTTGGCAAGGCCATTAATGCTAATCAAGGTGATTAATTACAACATTCACACTGGCCTCCAACAGACAATAGTTCCTTCTCCCACCCTGAACCTTCCACAGATATATAAACCTTCCTTGGTTAGTTTTTCCCCAATATACCTCACATCCTCCGAGGATGCCTGCCATAGATGTGGGTGAAACATCAGAAGAGAATGCTTCTGGAACATGATCATACAGCCCAGAAAACACACAACAACCCTGTGATTCCAGCCATTAAAGCCTTCGACAACACATTGAATGAGTTGTTTCCTTTTTAGTAGGGGAGTCAATCAGCTAGACTTTCTTGTCTTCCTTGCTTCTCAAAAGGGGAGGGGGACTGTAATTTTGCTAAGAGAGGCCCACCCCCTACAACTTATGAAAAAGTTGATGAAAAGTAAAGTGAGCCTTGTCTTGGTCTTCTGCGGGAGGTGAGAGCTGTCGATTTTTCAACAAGTTGTCTCAATGTGTAAAGGCAGACTCTTTTGACAAGAAGTAGACATTTTGTCAATATTCTTCACATCTCCATACCTAGGTCAGACTATTTGTACATCAAGCTCAGTGTTGCTTACACATAGAATCACAGAATCATAGAATAGTAGAGTTGGAAGAGACCTCATGGGCCATCCAGTCCAACCCCCTGCCAAGAAGTAGGAAATCGCATTCAAAGCACCCCCAACAGATGGCCATCCAGCCTCTGCTTAAAAGCCTCCACCACAGCCAGAGAGTTCCACTGCCGAACAGTTCTCACAGTTAGGAAGTTTTTCCTGATGTTCAGGTGGAATCTCCTTTCCTGTAGTTGGAAGCCATTATTCCGCGTCCTAGTCTGCAAGGCAGCAGAAAACAAGTTTGCTCCCTCCTCCCTATGACTTTCCTTCACATATTTGTACATAGCTATCATGTCTCCTCTCAGCCTTCTCTTCTGCAGGCTAAACATGTCTAGTTCTTTAAGCCGCTCCTCATAGGGCTTGTTCTCCAGACCCTTGATCATTTTGGTTGCCCTCCTCTGGCCGCTTTCCAGTTTGTCAACATCTCCCTTCAATTGCGGTGCCCAGAATTGGACACAGTATTCCAGGTGTGGTCTGACCAAGGCAGAATAGCATGACTTCCCTGGATCTAGACGCTATACGCCTATTTATGCAGGCCAAAAATCCCGTTGGCTTTCTTAGCAGCCGCATCACATTGCTGGCTCATGTTTAACTTGTTGTCCACGAGGACTCCAAGATCTTTTTCGCACACACTGCTGTCAAGCCAGGCGTCCCCCATTCTGTATCTTTGATTTCCATTTTTTCTGCCAAAGTGAAGTATCTTGCATTTGTCCCTGTTGAACTTCATTTTGTTAGTTTCGGCCCATCTCTCTAGTCTGTCAAGATTGCTTTGAATTCTGCTCCTTTCTTCTGGAGTGTTGGCTATCCCTCCCAGTTTGGTGTTGTCTGCAAACTTGATGATCGTGCCTTCTAACCCTTCGTGTAAGTCGTTAATAAAGATGTTGAACAGAACCGGGCCCAGGACGAAGCCCTGAAGAAGACGCATTGGTGAGCATCATTTGGGTTCGTTTGCTTAGCCAATTACAGATCTACCTAACCGTAGATTTGTCTAGCCCACATTTTTCTAGTTTTTTTGCCAGGAGGTCATGGGGGACTTTGTTGAAGGCCTTACTGAAATCTAGGTACGCTACATCTACACCGTTCCCTGGATCGACCCAACTCGTAACTCTGTCGAAAAAAGAGATCAGATTAGTCTGGCATGACTTGTTTTTGATGAATCTGTGTTGACTATTAGCTATAACCACATTTGTTTCTAAGTGTTCGCATGTTGGCAGCTGCTTTCCTGGATTTCAGGCAAGATTAACTACTTTACCTGGAGATGCCAGAGATTAAACTTGGAATCTTTTTCACGCAAACAAAGAAGGAGCAGTGCCACTGACTGAGTCAGACATGGGAAAACTATATTTGGAATATGACTCCCGGAGTCCCCCAGGCAGTATGACCATTGGACAGAGGTCATGGTGCCTGAGAGGATCCTGGGAGTTGTAGTCCAGCACACACGCACACACACACACACATTTTTTCAGGTTCTGAGTCATGCCATTCATCTCTCCATCCAGCATGATTTCTGCTCAGTATTTTTCACTATAGTAATGCATAACTCTAAATTGGCATCTTACTCTTCAAATTAATGGCGCTCCATGCAGTCATGCCAGCCACATGACCTTGGAGATGTCTATGGACAACGCCGGCTCTTCGGCTTAGAAATGGAGATGAGCACCAACCCCCAGAATCAGACACGACTGGACTTAACATCAGGGGAAACTTTTACCTTACCTTTCTTCAAATTTACAGGCAAGAAGGATTTTTTCATGTCTACCTGGACATACCAGAGGTCGAACCTTTTGAAATTAAAACCATACATTCCACGTGGCTTTTCCTTTACTCACCAGAGACTGGCAGTGAGCACAGAGAGCAGGGCACAAAGCCAACCCAACAGATGGGTTTGCATGCGGAAGGCAGAGCCATCATGTTTGGCAAAGATTCCAATTTCGGGGACTTTCTGTGAAGGTTAGAGAGTCGTACAATCCCTAACACTGCTCAGAAAAGGATTAATGATGAAAAAGAACAAAACAGATTCTGATACAATGCTTGATCCATGTGGTCCACATGTTCTAGCAGGAAATTGATAGGAGGTTGTTGTAACAACTAAGCAAAATGCTGGGCAATAAAAAAGAGAGGCTTGAAAGAAAAATGTAATTTTCCCCATGAATTGTAAAAATTGTAAACACAGTTTTAAGTGGAAAGATTCCAAAGAAAATGCTTCAGTGTTCTGGATAGCAAACAATGTAATGGCAGGTTCTCAACAGGGAACATGGATTTTCTAGTAGAGGCATTATTGGGAAGACTATATAATCCTTTAATATAGATATATAGCACATAATTGTTATGGAGAGGACAAGACTAAGGCTTAAATCTGTAACAGGTATTCTTCGGCAGCAACTGTTTAGGCGTCAAAAACCCGACAAGGGTTATTATGTATGCCTGAATTAAGGCTTGTGTAAAGGTAAAGGTTTCCACTGATGTTAAGTCCAGTCGTGTCTGACTCTAGGGGTTGGCGCTCATCTCCATTTCTAAGCCGAAGAGCCGGTGTTGTCCGTAGACTCCTCCAAGGTTATGTGGTGGGCATGACTGCATGGAGCGCCGTTACCTTCCCACCGGAGCGGTACCTATTGATCTACTCACATTTGCATGCTTTCGAACTGCTAGGTTGGCAGGAGCTGGAGCTAACAGCGGCCACTCCCGCCGCTCCCCGTGGCTTGTCTACATGAGCCAAAAAAACCAAAGTGGCTAAGATGTCGCTCTTGTCAGCTGCTCCCACTTATCTCCCAATGCCAACTACCGCTAGAGATGTATGAACTAGCACGCAGCACATTCGCTGCAGGCAGAGTTTCCCTAAAATGCTGGGTTTCCATCCGGTGAGTGAAGGATGAGTTGCTGCTCTAAATTTAGAAATGCAGCCAAAAGAAAGAGTGATGGTAGCCAGTGAAGCTGTACTGCAGCCTGGTCTAATTGTTTAGTATGAGTCCATTCATCCTTTCCTTTTTCACTTGATGTAAAAACCAGCATCTTCTATTTGTCTTTGTCAAATATTGGTGACCAAGTATTCAGCCTTATAAAGAGCTGCCATCTTTCAAATCAAGCTAATCATTCATTTATCCAATACTTAAGGTCTGTTTAGTCTAACTAGAAGCAGCTGTTCAGGTTCTAAAGAAACTATATTAACTGAGGCCATGTAACTGAATACAGGATTTAGAAAGAGAAGCCATACAATGCTTGTCTTAGAAATATAAATGTAACATAAATAGATGGGCTAAAGTTTTGAGGTCCCTTCCCCATAATTAACTATCAAGGTAACAATGCAGACAGAAACCCTACAGATTGGAAACCTGTTGAATTCCTGCTTCTCCAGAATTTGTTAGTCCCAGACCTGAAGGCTGCCAGGTTCGAATCCCACCCGGGGAGAGCGCGGATGAGCTCCCTCTCTCAGCTCCAGCTCCATGTGGGGACATGAGAGAAGCCTCCCACAAGGATGGTAAAACATCAAAACATCCGGGCGTCCCCTGGGCAACATCCTTGCCGACGGCCAATTCTCTCACTCCAGAAGCAACTCCGGTTGCTCCTGACACGAAAAAAAGAAAAGAAAAGAAAAGAAAGGAGTTTCAGATTTCCAGGCCTAAAGAAGAACTCCTCTATTTCCTTTTCACTCATTTCTTGAAATGAATAGATCTTTTGAATTGAACAAATCTAGCTTCTTGTTCAATTTGTCGGGCCTCTGCTTGCCTGTTCTGCATGCACGGTAGTATTAATTTGATTCATTTACAGACTTTCAAGCCATCAAGAAAAATATCATTTTTGTCTACTTTTAGCAGACCTCGTGGGCACATTTGCAACACATATTTGCTAATGAGAAATTCACTTTCTAGTCTTGATTATTTGTTTTTATATTAGATCAAAAGAAAGATTTCTAAGCAACATTTCCTCCCTGTTATATTTGTGAAATGTGACTCAGCCTTCACTAGATGAAAATCCTAATTATTCTCTCTTTCTTGCTGTTACCATTGAGATACTTTGCGACACCTTCAGGCTCATGCTTTTGCCTCCAGCCTAAATAAGCTGAAAAAAACAGATCCCACCTGGTCATGGAATCTAAGCAGGGTCAACCCTGGTTAGTACTTACCAGGTGGTATAAAGCTAAGGATTGGCAAAATCACCTCTAAAATATCCCTTGCTTAAGAAAACTATGAAATTAATGATATAACCAGTTTGAAGCAGGGCTGTAGCCAAAGGGGAGGGGTTAGGGGTTCAACCCCTCCCCCCAAATTTTTCAGGTTTTAAAAAACCCGGTTTATTCAGGAATTTTAACTGGTTAACCAAACCCTCATGAGTGTCCACAGAAGTTTATCTGTCTTGAATGTCCACTGACGTTTATCAATGGAGCCTGATTTCTAAATTATTTTGCATTATGGAACTACTCTTCATGATTCACTAAAAAAAAGTTTCAACCCTCCCTCCCCCCCCCCCCCCCAAAAAAAATGGTTTTGAAGGTACAGTGTTCCCTCACTTATCGCTGGGGTTAGGTTCCAGGATCACCTGCAATAAGTGAAAATCTGAGAAGTAGGGACACTCCGGGCTGTGGCGCAGGCTGGAGAGCAAGCCAGCTGCTACCAGCTGCAATGAATCACTCTCACCAGGAGGTCATGAGTTCGAGGCCCGCTCGGAGCCTATGTTTGTCTTGTCTTTGTTCTATGTTAAATGGCATTGAATGTTTGCCTATATGTGTAATGTGATGCGCCCTGAGTCCCCTTCGGGGTGAGAAGGGCGGAATATAAATGCTGTAAATAAATAAATAAATAAATAAATTTAATATTTATACATTATTTTAGTAGTTATACACTATTTTAAGTCTTTATTAACTAATTGTGTGTTGATAAATCACCTCCTTCTCCTCTTGTTGCCACTTGGGCTCCTTTTCTCTCCCTTTGGCTTCACCTTCCTTCCTTCCTTCCTTCCTTCCTTAAGCTGTAAATTGTAATTTTTTATGATTTATAGTAGTCTTTTAGAGTTTATTGAAAAACCGCAAAACAGCGAATCCGCAAAAAGTGAACCGTGAAGTAGTGAGGGAACATTGTAAACACAGATATTACTGTCATGAATGTAATATAATTTGTATGAATGGCATGATCAGAGGCCATCCACATCCTACTGAATTTTAACTTGTTCTCTCTTCCTCCAAGCAAGCCATCGGAGGTTCTGAATTATGAGCTTAAAGCAATGAAAATCTGGTGTGGGTTCTCAGACTTTGAGTATAAATTAAAACTGTATTTATTCTTGTACAGATGAAGGGTTGGAAACCTTTCACCTCCTGTCAATTAGGATTAGACTCCTTGGCATAGGCTATACTGGTGGGACTAATAGAAGTTCTGGGCCAAAAAACCTGTAGAGCAAATGATTCCTTATTTATGATACAGAGAACTATGTACATCCACATTAACAGTCAAGACATAAATATACACGCAAATAAAATGCAAAGCAACAGTAAACTTTACATTTTAAACTAAAACTGCAATTGTGCAAGAGCCCATCTGGGTGGTGATGTATGCAAAAGATGAACAAATATACCTTCAAATCAGTTATCAGTTTATGGCAACCCCATGAATTTTACAGAGTTGTTTTAGGCAAGGGATACTTGGTTTGCCATTGCCTTTCTTTGAAATATAACTTACAAGGCCTAGTATTAATTGGCATGGAAAAATATCTCTTTTAATTATGGAAGCTACTAGAACATGTTCTACATTTTGGCAAAAAGCTTACTTTTGCTACTTTTGTTTAACAATGACACCCAGCCTACAGGTTTGCTAACTATTGTGTGACCTCGGAGGTCAATAATAAAGGGATCATTCTGGGAATGTCTTAATTTTTCTTTTTTAATAGACCCCTGTGGCTGCAAACCAATTAACCGAAAAGCTTTCTTTTCCTGGTGCATTTCTTTCCAGGGTCATGAATCGTCCCCATAAAGTCAATTTCTCTTGCAAGTTCACATTCAACAGACAAAAATACTAGGTGGTTTAACCTGTTGCCCCGTTGTAGAAGGCCTGCAGTTTTAATGAGTGCTAATTTCCCGAAGCATCTTTCTGCTACAATGTGCATGAAATCCATAGCTTTGTGCACATTTCCCTGGATTATTATTATTATTTTTGCAGTTGTGCTATGTAAATTTCATTTAATAGCATAAATGAAGATAGCCTTTATCCTTTCCAATAGTAGAAAAGGAAAATTCTTAGACAAATCTGTAGAATATTCATGTGGTAGCCATTTAGTCTTCAGTTTTCCCAGGGTCTAATATCATATATTTTAGGATTAAATGGAATATAAAACAAATACTTTTCTTTAATTTGAGTCTGTGTTCTAATGCATTGATGACATTGCCCAAACAAAGTTGCACTGAAATTCATAGTGAGTAGATTAGATATTTATTCAGAACCTACCAAATGAAACAGAAGCATCTGCACCCATTATTTTATGCTTCGCTTTTTGAATCACATTAGCATTTCCCACCTTTGTCTATACACAAGGAGATAATGCTGTGTGTCTTCAGGTCATTTTCATTTACAGAGAACCTGAGATATTGCATTACATCTACAGCTGTGGTTCTCAACCTGTGTGTCCCCAGATGTGTTGGTCTTCAACTCCTAAAAATCCTAACAGCTGGTAAACTGGCTGGGATTTCTGGGAGTTATAGGCTAAAACCTGGGGACCCAAAGGTTGAGAATATTGATCTACAGTGTGGATGCACCCTCAGAGGCCATAAATCATGAATGGGCAACTTTGGTCCCATCTGCACTGACCATCTTCAAACCACTATTGAAGAAAGTGGTTTCACTGTACAGATGATTACATAGGAAATCCTGGAATCAGTTTGAGGCCTTGATGGTGATTACATTAAGCACTGATGTGCATTAAGGGCTTTCTTTGGTGTTTGTTGACTGGCCGTTGTAGTTCAAACCTAGCTTTGACCTGCATTAAATGGTTAGTGTAGATGGGACCTAATGCATATCCAGAAGCCAATTTTATGTTCTTTCAGTCCTCCAGAAAAAGCACAAGCTGCCAAAATTACACAAATGAAACAAAAAGTCTAGTTTAGATTTATAATAACCGATATATTTTAAAGGTTGCTGACTGGGGCTGGCTACAGGGAGCGGACAATCCTCCTGTTGCAGCAGCTCCACTGGCTGCCAGTCTGTTACTGGGCACAATTCAATTTGCTGGCTATTTATTATTTATTTATTTACAGCATTTATATTCCGCCCTTCTCACCCTGAAGGGGACTCAGGGCGGATCACATTACGCATATAGGCAAGCATTCAATGCCTTTTAACATAAAACAAAGACAAGACAAACATAGGCTCCGAGTGGGCCTCGAACTCATGACCTCCTGGTCAGAGTGATTCATTGCAGCTGGTTGCAGCTGGCTTGCTCTCCAGCCTGCACCACAGCCCGGAGCCTTTACAGCCCTAGACAGTTCAGGTCCAGGCTATTTAGCCGACCACATCCCCTTGTATGAACCTGCCTGGGCCCCGAGATCTTTATATTTAATCTGTTTTAATGTGTGCATATTTGTATATTTTAAATTGTATGCTGATGCTTTCATGTTAAGCTGCTTTTAGTCTCCTGCAAGAGAAATAAAGTAGAGTATAATGTAATAATAATAATAATAATAATAATAATAATAAATACAGTAGAGTCTCACTTATCCAAGCTTCACTTATCCAATGTTCTGTATTATCCAACGCAGTCTGCCTTTTAGTAGTCAATGTTTTTGTAGTAAATGTTGCAATGTTTTGTTGCTAAATTCGTAAATACAGTAATTGCTACATAACATTACTGTGTATTGAACTGCTTTTTCTGTCAATTTGTTGTAAAACATGATGTTTTGGTGCTTAATTTGTAAAATCATAATGTAATTTTATGTTTAATAGGCTTTTTTCTTAATCCCTCCTTATTATCCAACATTTTCACTTATCCAATGTTCTGCCGGCCCGTTTATGTTGGATAAGTGAGACTCTACTGTAATAATAATAAGGATTGACCTTTAATTGTGTTTTCCCTGAAAATCACACACACACACAGCACTTCTACTTGGGAGTTAAAAGACTCTCAAACAGATAAACTGTATCTTTCTTCTAAAGTCCATAGCTGTACCTTTATTCTTAGAAGTTTTCTTTCTGAACTTTCCCTAATTTTGTCAGTGATATTCTAACCCATGATTTACATCCAGAGTGTTATGTTCTTAGCTGTTACATAAAGAGAAATATATTAAAGGAGATAACAGTATTTCGCACCCGACAGTATTCTTAACATAGTCCAAAATGTCCTTCCAACATTTTTTGGACAGGTGTATACTCCCACCATTTGTACTAAAATGTCTCTCAAGATCTGTTACACCTCCAACAAAAAGTATATTTTAAAGCATCATTTCTAATCTAGAGTGAGTTTGAGATCTGTTGCTTCACTCCAGTGCTTGGAAAAGTTCCTTTTTTGGACTAAAATTCCCAGAATATCCCCCCAGACAGCTTGGCTGGTGTGGGATTCTGGGTGTTTTGGTGTAAAAGGAAACTTCCTCAAGCTCTACTTCATTACCATGTTCTTCAAACCAAACTGTGATCAACACCAGGCATGTGTGAATGAATGGCTCACATACTGTGTCTTGTCTCTTCTCCCCTGTATCATCATTTTCTCTTGAATTATTGCAGTTTGAATAGCAAAACCTAATCCTGTTGTCTTGATCTTGGAGCCTCCAGGGGAAGTGACAACTGACTTATGAATGCATATGACCGTTGGTCGGGGAATTAATAAATTGATTGATTGACGACTGACTTATGTAGGCAAGGTCATATGAGAAATCCCTCTGCTACTCATGACTCTTCAGTGCGGGAGTCACAAAATCACAAGATGGGAAACAAACTCAGTTAGTTGTAACTCCCCTTTTATTGAGGCTAATGCAAAGATGAACTTCACTTGACCTCAACTTTTTGTAGGAATAGACTTTACTTTTCTTTTCAAAACCCCACCTCTCTTTCTGATCTGGTTCTACAACTGCTATCACCTTCACGGTCTAGAGCAGTGGTTCTCAACCTGTGGGTCCCCAAATGTTTTTGGCCTTCAACTCCCAGAAATCCTAACAGAAGGTGAACTGGCTGGGATTTCTAGGAGTTGTAGGCCAAAACACCTGGGGACCCACAGATTGAGAACCACTGGTCTAGAGTCTAAAGACATTGCTGACAGCTTGAGCTCTGAGTTTGAAAAAGGTAATATGGCTATAACCCCGGTCTGGATGAACACAACCTGAGTATGATAGTCTCTCGCCCTGTTCGTGTCTTTTTCAGAAGATAGAATATTACTGGGTTTGGTAATCATGGCGAACTTTATTTATGTATTATGGTAGTTACATTTCTATCTTTCTCACCAGTTATCTCAAGGCTGAACACAATACTATCCTCCTTTCCACTTTATCTTCACAATAAACCGGAGAGAGAGAAAGTAATTGGGCCATTATCACCCAGACACTTCAGATTTAAACATGGATTTCCCAAATCTCAGTCCAAAGTGTAAGGCAAGGGCAAATTTTCCTCACTTATGTCATTCTGTAAAACAATATTACTATATGACAGATGTTGAAGGAGGATGGAATAAAGTTATGCTGAATTATTGGATTACAGTGTTCCCTCACTTATCACGAGGGTTACGGTCCAGGACCACCTGCAATAAGTGAAAATCCGTGAAGTAGGGACACTATATTTATTTTAATATTTCTACATTATTTTAGTAGTTATGCACTATTTTAAATCTTTATCAACCAATCTTGTGTTGATAAATCGCCTCCTTCTCCTCCTGTTGCCGCTTGGGCTCCTTTTCTCTCCCTTCGGCTTTTCCTTCCTCCCTTCCTTAGGCTGTAAATTGTAATTTTTTATTATTTATAATATTCTTTTAAAGTTTATTGAAAAACCGCAAAAACAGCGAATCCGCAAAAAGTGAACCGCAAAATAGTGAGGGAACACTGTACATTGTATTCACAAGGAAGCCACAATATCTCCCTGTAACTGTTTTGAAATTTTTTTTATCTTTTTTGTTGTGCTCTATCCAAGTGTTTCTAGTTGTATTACAATTAATTTAGACAGGTAATGGACACCCACACAGAACAGACGTGTTGAACCCACTTCCCTTCCTTGTCCATCTTCTCACCAGTTCTTTTCTGTCTCTCATTGGAGAGATGCTTCTTTGGTCTCATCCCAGTCACTATAGAGCAGTGGATTCCAAATTCTAGTCCTCCAGATGTTTTGGATTTTAATTCCCAGAAGCAAGGTTAGAGAGTCTGGGATCTGAAATCATAAATACCTGAAAGGAGAGAGTTTGAGAAACACTGCTGTTCTGCCACCACAGAGCCTTCTACTATTTCCTTTCCCAGTTAGAAAGGTTTAGCCTGCATTGTATAAAGTTGTTGTGGGTGGTAGACGTCCAAGCTGAAGACTCATGAAGTGGATCTATAACTGAAGGCTTCTATAAAGGTTGCTGTAAAAGAAGAGATACTTGACTACACTGAACAGACTGATTGACTATTGCATAGAATGAGGATGGGATAAAAGGTTTTACCTCCTGTGTTATAAAGACATTAGTAAAAGACATATAACAGCAGAGGTTGCTACAGATCATAGCCTGAACTATCCTATGCACAAAACTACAGTTCAACATATTCACCATCAATTTGTACACATTTGTGCCATTGTTTAACCCAGGCATCAAAACCATTTTGGAAAAATTCAGGGTCTTGCTTCGTAGCCCATGATTTTAAAGCTGTTTTGATATCATTCAAGTCATTGAATCTGAAACCACGTATGTTGTCTTTCAGAGATCCAAAACAACAACATTCAATGACTTGAATGACATCAAAACAGCTTTAAAATCATGGGTCACAAAGCAAAACCCTGAATTTTTCCAAAATGGTTTTGATGTAAACCATGACACAAATGTGTACAAATTGATGGTGACTATGTTGAACTGTTGTTTTGCATAGAGGATAGTTCAGGCTATGATCTTCTTCTGCTATATGTCCATTCATAATGTTTTTATAACACAGGAGGCAAAACTTTTTGACCCTCCCGTGTATTAAGTGTGATTACTAAACTGTAATTACCAGCCTAGCCATTATTTGTGTCTGTGCAGATATTATATGAAATACAATGGTAGGGTTGAATTATATTTACTGTATATACTCGAGTATAAGCCTAGTTTTTCAGCCCTCTTTTTAAGACTGAAAAAGCCCCCCTTGGCTTATACTCGGGTGAGGGTCCTGGTTGGCTTATATTTGGATCAGCTTATACTCGAGAATATAGGGTACATTTATTATTTTTCTCTATTAATATTGGCATTATTACATTTATTATTTTTCTCTATTATTGTTGCTACTATTATATTTATTTTACTCTATTTTTATTATTATTATTATTATTATTATTTAATACATTTATTTTCACTCTGATCTTATTATTATTATTATTGCATTTATTATTTTACTCTATTATTACATGTATTATTTTCCTGTATTATTATTATTATTATTATTATTATTACATGTATTATTTTACTCTATTATTATTAAAAGGATACATAAGCACATTTACATTGAAGAAGATGAGAAGAATGATTTGATCAGAGTTGGACAGTCTTATCTTAAATTTGAGCTTTATGTAAATATTCAAAAACATTTAACCTACTGATGCCTCAATTAATGTAATTTTATTGGTATCTATTTTTATTTATGAAATTTACCACCCTTGGCTTATACTGGAGTCAATGTTTTCCCAGTTTTTTGTGGTAAAATTAGGTGCCTCGGCTTATATTCGGGTCGGCTTATACTCGAGTATATACGGTACGTTGAAAGAGCCTTAGAAGTGAGAACAAAACTAATTGTACACATTGTGTCGGTGCACACCTAGGAGGGGGTAATCTCCTCCCTTTCTTTCTGTGGTAGGCGTATTCTTTTTCCTCTTCAATTGTGACAACAAAATGCCCTGGAAGCCCTATAGCAGTCAGTAATTCAAGTGGATGAGTATTAGCAACAACTGTTCTGACAGGCTGGATGTCTATTTGATGGAGAGGTTGAAAGGAAGGGAGGAGGCAAGGTTGAGAGGTGCCATTTAATCATGTATTAAACTCTCTAATAAACACCCAGTCCAATGTATACATACCTTCTTTCTATTTTTCCAGCGGAGCCCCATTGGCACACCTACCTCTTTAAATATTGCAGCAAGATAGAAATGGATAAATGTTATACATTTCAATCCACCAGCTATTTTTAGGGTTTCTTTTGTGAAGAAAGAAAAAGATGGTCTCAGGATTCATCTACCTCTAATTTAAGAGGGAAGTGTGCAGCATAGCCGTTGTCCCCATGAGGCATTTTCAATCCAACAGAGCTTGAATGGTGAAATCGAAACACATTCCCCCGATACTGGTGTGCTGTGATTAAGCAGCCCATCCCAGGAGTTATGTGATGAATCAAGATTTTAAAAGGCTTCGGTGCCTATTTGCTGA
Source organism: Anolis carolinensis (assembly GCF_035594765.1). NCBI lineage: Eukaryota > Metazoa > Chordata > Lepidosauria > Squamata > Anolidae > Anolis > Anolis carolinensis. The sequence goes on from NC_085841.1 coordinate 216,960,806, forward strand.
CTGACAAAGGTGAGGAAATGTATCATGAGAGTGGGGAACCACACTTATACAAATATGCACGTGGTCATGAATAATAATAATTATTATTATTATTATTATTATTATTAACTGGGATCTGCGCGCATCATCCGAAAATACATCACACAGTCCTAGACACTTGGGAAGTGTTCGACTTGTGATTTTGTGATATGAAATCCAGCATATCTATCTTGTTTGCTGTGTCATAATAAATAATAATAATAATAACAACAACAACAATATCTTTATTTGTACCCTCCCACCATTTCCCCAAAGTAGGCCCGCAGCCAGGATTTTGATTCGGGGGGGGGGGGGCTCGGATTTTTGTTTGGAGGGGGGGGCTGAGTCTGGGTGAGAGACGATCTACCCTAGCTGTCGCACCTCAGGCTAGTTTCACCTTGCTTAATAAACCCGGCTGCACACAGGTTGAAGTCTTTTGTAGTTTATTAGAAGATAGAAAATAAACTGTTCTTAAAAGCAAAAGCAAAGTTCCAAAAGATTGTTGCAAAACAGGGCTTCCAAGAATAATCCAAGAAATCATAAGGAATAAACAAGGTTCCATTAAGGCATGACAAAGTCCCATGAACATGAACAAACAAAGGCTGCAAAATAATCCAGGAAAATGAGAGCTTGCTTCTTGGCTTGAGCGAGAAGTTGCTTTGACAAAGGTTTGTCTCCCAACACACTGTTTTAATACCCTTTGCCTAGCATGAACACATTTCTTTGGCCTCTGACCTCCTTCTTGTTTGCTATTCTAACACTTCTGCGAACCTTGAATTCCAAACGTCCAGCTCAATCTAAAGATTCCATTTCGTCAAGGCCAACCAGCTCGTTAGCATCAATCTGCTGGCAGCTATGAGACTGAAAACTATCCTCCTTTTCTGAGTCAATTTGCACTTGGCTAGTTTCAGTATCATCAACACCATTCCCTGCTGTGAGAAAGACTTCCTGTTCCTCATTTTATATAACAGGAACACTTTGAACCTGAATTCCATAATTCCCATCAGAGTCATATTGAACCTGAATCCCATAATCCCCATCAGAGTCACTCTGAAGTTCCAGCTGAGTCAAAACACTAGGAAACCTTTTGTATCGTTATGCCAATGCCCCCATGCATAGGGGATATATTGAGCATAGTGCTCAGATCATGATATGAGTAAACATAACAGTTTAAATAATAAAAGTAAGGCCTTTTTGCAGACCACCAGCTTAGAAATGGAGATGAGCACCAACCCCCAGAGTCAGTCACGACTGGACTTAATGTCAGGGGAAAACCTTTACCTAAGACTATATAAGATGCATATCACCTTGTTTTTAATATATGAAAAAAGATGTGCCTGTGAAACTTTATATGTTCATACTGAAAGTTCCAGAATGCCAAATTCCCACCCCCAACACACACATACTAATACACTTCGCTGAACATCTTCTTTATTTATTTAGATTTCTGTACCGCTTTCTGAGGCCCAAGCCCCCTGAAAGCATTTAGTAATATATTTTTAAAAACCTTACAAATGTAGGGTACAAACATGTATACTTTGCTCTGATTCTCTGGATTATTTTGGTGCTTTTTATGTTAACTGTGTGTTTGTTTATTAAACAGATAAACATACAATCCATGGGGAAAAGCTGGGGCAGGGAGTTCTGAAAGGCTAAATTATGACATATATTACAACTTAACAACAACAAATGCTAACTTTTGCTGAAATAAAAAAACCAACTGTAAATGAAAAATAAACAAAGAACTTGGAAGTTTTTGTGGCTATGAATGAGTCTCATCACAGAAGAAAAAACTCACTTTTGCCTCTCCATGAGCTCTTAATAGACTAGTGTGTTGTGTTAGTACAGTTGTGATGTATCTTATATATGTCTGACTATGAAGCTCTGTAAAGAAAGAGCACTCCCGGCCACAAAGAGCATAAAGTGCTAGAACTGGTCCAGGAATATCTCCAACCTATGAACATTCAGTAGAGTCTCACTTATCCAACGTTCTGGATTATCCAACGCATTTTTGTAGTCAATGTTTTCAAAACAATGTGATATTTTGGTGCTAAATTCGTAAATACACTAATTACTACGTAGCAATACTGCGTATTGAACTACTTTTTCTATCGAACTTGTTGTATAACATGGTGTTTTTGGTGCTTAATTTGTAAAATCATAACCTAATTTGATGTTTAATAGGCTTTTCCTTAATCCCTCCTTATTATCCAACATAGTCGCTTATCCAACGTTCTGCCGGCCCGTTTATGTTGGATAAGTGAGACTCTACTGTACTTTTCCAAGGAAAGGTTATCTTCATCTAGTCAAACTGGCTTCCTCAACTTGGACAGTGAAATCTTTTGACCAGTGGCACGTTTTTCTTGGCCAGATTTAATTTCAGATTGCTTATTCATCTATCAATTTATGACAAGGATGAAGGGTGAGTCCTCCCTCCAGCAGCACCTTCTCCTGGAACTAATAATAAAAGAAGACCTAGGACCAGTTCCTATTCCCATGCCTTATTCTAGCAAAACAAGCCAGAAATATGACCAAACAGAATAACTGTGTTAGCAAAAAACATCTGTTCAGTTATGACCGGAGGTGAATTCCAAACATCTGTTTCATGCATGAAATTTAGACATTGAACTATTTAAGGAAAGGAAGGAGCTGGTCCATAATTTTGTTCAGCTGCTGTTTTTGTTGCAGACCATTTTCATCTTATTATTTAAGTCCAGGTACTCTGGCTTTTCTGATGTAAAGATAGATGCCCTAGAAATGTAAACTATATGTATAAACCAGAAATACAAATAACAGATGCTGGTAGAATTAATCAGGTTTTGCAGTAATTGCTTCCTTTCATTTCAGTATTCCTGAATGGGGGTACATTGATGTTCAAGTTCATTACCTGTTAAGACTGGATGCACTAAAAATGGCAAAATTTGGATTTCAAAGATTTTGTTGTCATTGTGTCATTGCAAAAGGGTTGAGGGAGAGACACTGCACCTTAATTAACAAACATGCACCAATATAAGATTTGATGCTACTTGCTGCTAAAAGGCAACATAGTTGGATGCATTAATAGATAGGGTGTACTTGTGACTAGGGAAGCCCGTCCATAAATGTGGACATTTTTTCTGACATGCAATGGACAATAGTCAGCCATTAACCTAACCTTGTAATGAGTGTGAAAAGATGAATGATCCTGGATTTGTCAAGTCTGGTAAATCCTTGAAAACTGTTGTACAAATTATCACAGGGAAGATCAGTTAAAAAAACTAAAGTGACATATGTGTTGTTGAAGGCTTTCATGACCGGGATCACAGGGTTGTTTTATGTTTTCCGGGCTGTATGGCCATGTTCCAGAAGTATTCTCTCCTGACGTTTCGCCCACATCTATGGCAGGCATCCTCAGAGGTTGTGAGGTATGGAGAAACTAAGCAAGGAAGGCTTATATATATCTGTGGAAAGTCCAGGGTGAGAGAAGAACTCTTGTCAGTTGGAGGCCAGTGTGAGTGTTGTAGTTAATCACCTAAATTAGCACTGAATGGCTTCATCTCCTGGCTTCTTCCTGCCTGGGGGCATCCTTTGTTCAGAGTCGTTAGCTGCCCCTGGTTGATGCATGTCTGGAACTCCTCTGTTTTTAGTGTGTTGCTTTTTATTTACTGTTCTGACATATATCTGAAATACTTCCATGATTGTTGTTGTGGTTGTTGTTGTTACATTTGAGTGCATTGTTGGCAAGGAATTTTTGTTTGTTGCTAAAAGAATGTTCTTGGCATGTTTGCACTAAAGTCTACTGTTTGTTTTTGAATGATTTGCTTTTCAATTTAACACCATAAATCAGGTGGGGGAGAGAGGGTGTTAGATTTTTAGACTACAACTCCCAGAATACCAAAGATTATGGATCTTCAAAACTGAACATGTTACCGACGGATTCTAGGAAGTATTGTTTAAAATGTAACTTTGCCAAGCTCCAGTTTGTAGTTAAACTTCTGAAGTCTCTGGTAAACTACTGTAAGTAACTCAGAGGTATCTACAAATGAATTCTGAACTACATTTTTGCCCATCCCAGTGTAAGACATCAGAAGTACAGTGTTCCCTCACTTATCACTGGGGTTACGTTCCAGGACCACCCGCAATAAGTGAAAATCCACGAAGTAGGGACACTATATTTATTTTAATATTTATACATTGTTTTAGTAATTATACATTATGTTAAGTCTATATCAACCAATCCTGTGTTGATAAATCGCCTCCTTTTCCTCCCATTGCCACTTGGGCTCCTTTTCTCTTCCTTTGGCTTCTCCTTCCTCCCTTTCTTAGGCTGTAAATTGTAATTTTTTATGATTTATAATAGTCTTTTAGAGTTTATTGAAAAACTGGAAGGCAGCGAATCTGTGAAAAGTGAACCGCGAAGTACTGAAGTACTGAAATTTAAGCTGAATTGACTAAGAAGATAACCCAGATAACATGGTATGTTGATAGCAGAGTTGATATGGTGCCATCTGGGAAACTGCAAAGTTGGAGAGAGAAGAAAGGGGAGATTAATGAAACAAGTTTCATAGGGAGCAGTTTACTGGAAAGATAGAGAGAAAGCTGTTTGTGAGAAGCTGTTCGTGAAGTTTGTGCAAAACTCAAATCCTGGGAGCCATTTTAATCAATATTAATCAACAGCCTTGATGATAAAGATGGGAGAGTGTTAATGAAATCTCCTGATGATATCAAACTGCAGCTTATCTTTTATACGAGAGGAGAATGGAAAATTAAACAAAATGAGCTCAATTTTTTTATGGAATGGAATAGTAGAAAAGGAGCTTGCCATGTTTATGCATTTAATTGTTAATAATAGTAGCTAATTTTTGTAGTGGTCTTAGCAGCAGGAAAAAAGGAAAAAGGGAATTGCCCAGGCCTATTCAGAAACCACAGTAGATTCTAACCCAGTGTGTTGTCGAAGGCTTTCATGGCCGGGATCACAGGGTTGTTGTATGTTTTCCGGGCTGTATGGCCATGTTCTAGAAGTATTTTCTCCTGACGTTTCGCCCACATCTATGGCAGGCATCCTCTGAGGATGCCTACCATAGATGTGGGTGAAACGTCAGGAAAAAATACTTCTAGAACATGGCCATACAGCCCGGAAAACATACAACAACCCTCTAACCCAGTGGTTCTCAACCTGTGGGTCCCCAGGTGTTTTGGCCTACAACTCCCAGAAATTCCAGCCAGTTTACCAGCTGTTTGGATTTCTGGGAGTTGAAGGCCAAAACATCTGGGAACCCACAGGTTGAGAGCCACTGTTCTAACCACTCTTGTATGACACTTTGTGGTGCTTTGTTTTCAACTGATGTTAAGTTGTCTTCAACCTATGGCAATGAATGAGAGAGATCCAAGTCATCCTACTCTCAGCAGCTCTACTCAGATCTTGCAGATTCAGGGCTGTGACCTTCTTGATTGAATCCATCAATTCGAGATGTGTTATTCCTCTCCCTTCCCAAGCATTGTTGTCTTTTCAAGTGAGTCATGTCTTCTCATAATATAGTCAAAGCATGACAGTTTCAGCTTAGTCATTTTGGCTTCTAAATAAGGTTCAGGATTGATTTGTTCTAAGGATATATCCTTACAAATTTTATGGATGCTTCCATATATACCTGACCAATCAAGTTGGTTCAAGGTATAGTGGTACATCACACTAGACATTCATACGAGGGTTGAATGAAAAGTAATGCCTCCACCTTCGTAACTCCTCAACAGATGCCAGTACTGGTATGCGGCAGGTACTGACTTGTTCAGTAGACTCTCCTGTACAGTTCCATTTGGCAGGAAGCCTTAGCATTGAACGGTTGTGTTGTTAAAGTGCAAAGTATGGAACCCTGTGCAGACAGTTGGTCAATGCGACTTAAGCAACGTGCAGTCATTGAATTCTTGACAGCAGAAGGTGTCACCACAAAGAAGAAAGGTGTCATCTTCATTCTCATAACGCGAGAGGAGTTCCTGGCAAATTTCAAGTCCATGTGCTTTCATTTCATGTGCTGATTTTTAATATCGGAGTACAAACATCTCTATCTGCGGTAATTGATGTTCCCTGGTCTGATCACGCTGTCCTGAAGGCCCGGATTGAGATTCCATCTCCTCCTCCCCATCCTGCCACACCAATCTTTGCTCGGTCTAGGAGACTCATGGAACCTGCTAGGTTCTTGAATGCCCTTAAGGGCCTGGGAACTGCGTGCGTCACTCTCAATGAGCTAGTCAACATCTGGAACGTCAGTTTGTTGGCTGCCTTGGATGAGATTGCCCCCAGACGCCTCCTTCGCCCTCACCGGAATCGCTCCCCCGGTACACTAATGAGCTACGGACGATGAAGCAAGCACGAAAGCGGCTGGAACATCGGTGGCGACGGAAACCCGACAAGGTGTCACTGTCCGCTTTCAAGGCTTTTCACAGGTCCTACAAATCAGCCGTCAAGGATGCTAAAAAATCTTACAATTCCTCCTTAATAGCCTCTGCTAGATCGCGCCCAGCTCAAGTATTCAAAATCGTTCGTGCTTTGACCAGTCCGGCTCCCTTAGTCCAAAACCCAGCAACCACGGCTCTTACAGCAGAGGCATTCCAGAAGTTTTTCACTGATAAAATCGCCATTCTTCGGCAGGTACTGCCTCCTACAGTTGATACCTTAAGTGAGCTTGAGACTTTGTGGCCACTTAGTGGGCCTATCTTTGACCGATTTACTCCGGAAGACAAGGAAGATGTCGCTAGAATCCTAGCTGTTGCAAAACCAACCACCTGTTCCCTTGATCCGTGCCCCTCCTGGCTGGTGAAGAGCTGCCTGGAAGGTCTACTCGATCCGTTGAGTAATATCATCAATGGCTCTCTTGAACAGGGGGTCTTCCCGGACAACCTAAAAGAGGCAAGGGTTCGTCCCTTGCTAAAGAAGCCTAGCTTGGATCCCATGACCCTTGCCAACTATCGTCCTGTCTCCAACCTCCCATTCTTGGGTAAGATGATAGAGCGGGCTGTGCTGGGACAATTGCAACAATTTCTGGATGATACAGCCGGCCTGGACCCTTTCCAGTCAGGCTTCCGCCCTGGCCATGGGACAGAGACAGTCCTGGTTCCCATTACAGATGAACTTCGTCGCCAGTCTGATAGCGGCGGATCAGCGCTACTGGTACTTCTCGACCTTACCGCAGCGTTTGACACCGTTGACTACGATCTAATGATTCACCGTCTCGCCATGTCCGGAGTTCGCGGTCAGGCCCTCAATTGGTTCAACTCATTTCTGCGAAAACAGAGCCAATGCGTGGAGTATATGGATCAAGTCTCTGACAGATCTCCCCTCCTATGTGGGGTGCCCCAAGGTGCAATTCTCTCCCCTCTTCTCTTCAACATCTACGTTAGACCCCTTGCTAGTTTGGCTCAGAGTTTTGGCCTAGACTGCTATCAATATGCGGACGACACCCAACTCCTTCTGCGCTTGGAGCCTGGAGCAACGTCAATACCAGACAATTTCACCTTATGTCTGGAGGCTCTGTCGAACTGGCTACGTGCTAGCAGACTGAAGGTGAACCCGGCGAAGACTGAGATTCTCTGGCATGGCCACTTGACTGGTCTGACCCACTTTCTTCCCACCTTCGATGGTGCTGCCCTATCTCCTTCGCCCACCGTTAAGAGCCTGGGTGTCGTTCTGGATTCGCAGCTGACAATGGAAGCTCAGGTCGCTGCTGCCAGCAAACAGGCCTTTTTCCACCTACGACAAGCGAGGCAACTGGCACCCTATCTATCTGATGAGGCTCTGGCAACAGTCATCCATGCCACGGTCACATCTAGGCTGGACTATTGCAACGCCCTGTATGCTGGCCTTCCGATGTCCACGACCCGGAAGCTCCGTATTGTTCAGAATGCGGCAGCCAGGCTACTCACAAGAACACCCATGAAATGCCACATAACACCAGTGCTGCAGCATCTGCATTGGCTTCCAACTGATTACCGTGGTCTATATAAGATGCTAGTCCTGACTTTTAAAACTCTTTACGGCCAGGGCCCATCGTACCTTAGGGACCGTCTCTACTTCTCCCATCATTGGAGGTCGCAACGACCATCCCAATGAGACTTACTTCATGTTCCGGGTCCTAGAGAAGTGCACTTGGAAGGGACCAGATGCAGAGCTTTTTCTGTTTGTGCCCCTGCCTTTTGGAATGCCTTGCCGCCCTATATGAGAGCCATGCGTGAGTTAGGGCCTTTTACCCTAGCACTCAAGACATGGCTCTTTACTAGAGCTTTTAATCTATTTTAATTTTTATCAATATTTGTATGTATGTATTTTTATCCTTTACAATTTTATCTTGTAAATCGCTTAGAGCATCGTGGATGGAGGGCGATTAATAAGTAATTAAATGATGATGATGATGATGATGATGATGATGATGATGATGATGATGATTTCAGGCATCAGCATCCTTGGTACCCATCGTGCACAGATCTTCCGATAGCCAAGCAAAGCAATAATGTGACCCACACGTTCTTGTGAAATGCCGATTATGCTTGAAATTTCTCTCTGAGTGATACGACCATCGTCATGAATCAATCTGTCAACCTTTTGCTTGTGAAACTCAGTGGTTGCTGTCACAGGATGTCCAACTCTTTGTTTCTCACGCAAGTCAGATGTTCCCACCTCAATATCTTTAAACTACTGATGCCTCAATTAATGTCATTTTATTGGTATCTCGGCTTATACTGGAGTCAATGTTTCCCCAGTTTTTTGTGGTAAAATCAGGTGCCTCGGCTTATATTCGGGTTGGCTTATACTCGAGTATATATGGTATCTTTCCTCCTCCTTCCCATGGGGAGAACTATCATATCAGACCACCTCATCTCTCCAAACCCCTAATCACTCACATTTTAAGAAAAAACGATATAAATAGCATATGAGACAGAGGCCAGAAAGGGAACTTTTCTGAAAAGCAATGAGTAGCAAAAATAGCTATGTTGGTTTAACACAAAACAGTACACTTCCCTTCCCTGCCCAAAGGAGCAACAGTAGTCACCATTACTGAGAGTATATAGTCTGAATTTGTCCTACATAAAAAAATTCCCCAAACCCTATTTTAACTTGTAGTGTTTTAATAATATGGTTTCCACATTAAGTTGTTCATCTCTCCCTCTTGGGGTTTTAATTTTGTTGTTGTTCTCCCACTTCTGCACCAGAATTAAATTCCACTTAATATACTTCTGTGGTGTTAAGTTGGACACCCAGCTGCATTTAACATTAATGAACCCAAACTATTAGCAAATATTATGTAAGACCATTTGGCAAGGATTGTGTTCTCTCTTTTTCCTCTATATCAGCACTTAGTACATCATGCCTTTTTGTTTCTGCCTTTGTTATTAATAGTAAAGAGCATTTATTAATGACTAGATTTGTTAATAATTAAGCATTTGATGTGTATTTTACTTCAGAATGATTGAGAATTCAGACAGGCAAGTGTTTTAGTCACTCAATTTAACAGGCCTTTTGTTATTGTTCTTGATCACATGCTGACCCCATTCACATTGCAATCCCACCTAAGTCTAAAAATTCACTTGGAGATATTCCTAAGTGAGTATGCATTTGGTTGCAACCTAAAGCAGGGGCTGGCATCTGGTTTGTGAATTTCAAACAAACCTCCACATTTTCTGGGGTTAGGGGTGGAGGACAAGAGTAGAAAAGCCATAAATACATAGGTAAAGGTAAAGGTTTCCCCTGATGTTAAGTCCAGTCATGTCTGACTCTGGGGGTTGGTGCTCATCTCCATTTCTAAGCCGAAGAGTCGGCGTTGTCCGTAGACACCTCCAAGGTCATGTGGCCGGCATGACTGCATGGAGCGCCCTTACCTTCCCGCCGGAGCGGTACCTATTGATCTACTCACATTTGCATGTTTTCGAACTGCTAGGTTGGCAGAAGCTGGAGCAACAGCGGGCGCTCACTCCGCTCCCGGGATTTGAACCTGGGACCTTTCGGTCTGCAAGTTCAGCAGCTCAGTGCTTTAACACACTTTGCCACTGGGGCTCCAAATAAATACATACAATGGTCTTTTTCCTCTGACAGAATATCTCCATAGGAATCTCTAAGTCAGTTTTTTGGGCTGTATAGCCATGTTCCAGCAGCATTCTCTCCTAATGTTATGCCTGCATCTGTGGCTGGCATCTTCAGAAAATTCAACAAATGTTACCTTCAGCAAAGGATAAGAGGGATCCTATAATCACTGCTGGAATCTACCATATACCATCCAGTCTTACATAGGAACCACCAAATGCAATGCCCAGACATGACTCAAAGAGCAGACTAATTCAACCAGAGAAGTCGGCTATAGCAAAGCACATGATAAACCAATCTGAACTCAGAATATTATTTGTGAACAGAGAAATTCTGGACCACTCTGACAACCATTATGTCAGACTACACAGAAAAGCCATTGAAATCCACAAGCCCATGAACAATTTCAACAGAAAGGAGGAAAACATGAAAAGGAACAAAATCTGGCTACCAGTATTTTTAAAAAATCAGAATCTAGACAATAAATAATGAACACCACTCAGAAACAGGAAAACTCCAGACAACAAGCAATCAAGGGCCAGTTGACACCACCCAAATAGGGGATGCCTCCAGGCAACAAAGGCCAGGCTACTTCTGTGCAGATACCCTCACTGATTGGCTTTGTAAACTTCATGGCTACTCAAATGCTAGTTCAAGCTTGTTAACTGCAACATTCACACTTGCTTTAAACAGACAAGGGTTCTTTCTCCCACGATAAAAGGTAAAGATTTCCCCTGACGTTAAGTCCAGTCATGTCTGACTCTGGGGGTTGGCGCTCATCTCCATTTCTAAGCCGAAGAACCGGCATTGTTCATAGACACCTCCAAGGTCATGTGGCCGACATGACTGCATAGAGCGCTGTTACCTTCCCACCGGAGCGGTACCTATTGATCTACTCACATTGGCATGTTTTCGAACTGCTAGGTTGACAGGAGCTGGAGCTAACAGCTGGCGTTCACTCCGCTCCCGGGATTTGAAAGTATTAATACTATATATCAAAAAAAGAACCACGCACTTCTCTGAGGGCATTTTGAATGCTTGGGTGGGAAAAATGATGACAGTGGCACCCAAGGGCACCTGGTGCTCTCTGGTGTTACTGGCATTTACCCACTCTCCCTAGAATGACCCTCAACTTATCCATAGGTCATATCAAAATTCTGATTTGTTTTTTGTGGCATAACATTGGGAAACATAGCAACAAAGACTGTGTGACAGACACACATCTCCCAACGCACAGTCTTGGCAACTGTTTGGATATAGTTGAAATTGTGGTGGCATGAAACAGTCCTTCTGCATAGATAACTGTGTGCCTGTGATGTCTGACAACAGCCTAAGATCTAGTTTATGCTGGTATCCAAATTCATCTTGCAAATTGAACTGATGATGGCACTCCTCAGTGTCTCAGCTTTACTTTGTTTTGCCAAGAACTGCTCCATTTGTTCTTCTGTCACATTTAGACATATTTGTTGGATTAAATAAAAATTACTGAGCCATCAGATGGAAGTGTAGGAAGTGTTAAGCTGTAAATGTGGATATTTTTCAAGTATGCCAGAATGACAGCTGGTTTAAGAGGTTTCAGAAGAAAATATCTGAGATTCTATAACAGATTACAGGGCAGGTGTTAAGCCAGTCATGGTCAACTGGGACACTCCAGGTATTTTCATTTTATAACTTCAATCAGTCTTAGCTTGCATAGCCAACAGTATGAGGTGTTGTTGGAACTGCAATCCAAAGAAAATCTAGATGTCCCAGTTATCCATCTGTGAGGCAAGCTGAAAAGTATTAAGTATTCAATCAAATTTCTTGAGTCTTTTCAAGTGTTCAAATTTCAACTTTCATTTCATTATTGAAATGGCAGACCCTCATCCTCTCACTGCTCATTATTGACAGGCCAAGTGACCGCTGCTGGTTCTTTTCTTAGTCAATCAGTACATGAACTCCTGTTTGGACTACATTTAAAGGAACTATTTGTAGTGCTGAACACTCTTAATACTAGTTTCAGAACCTTAAATAACTCCCATAGGTAAAGCTTAGCTAAAGTTTTCCCCCGACATTGAGTCCAGTCGTGTCCGACTCTGGGTGTTGGTGCTCATCTCCATTTCTAAGCCGAAGAGCCAGCGTTGTCTGTAGACACCTCCAAGGTCATGTGGCCGGCATGACTGCATGGAGTGCCGTTACCTTCCCGCCGGAGCGGTACCTATTGATCTACTCACGTTTGCAAGTTTTTGAACTGCTAAGTTGGCAGAAACTGGGCCTAACAGTGGGAGCTCACCCAGCTCTCAAGATTCAAACCACCGAAAACCTTCGGTTTGTAAGTCCAGCACCTCAGTGGTTTAACCTGCTGTGCCACCATAAACTCCCATAACTCCCATAAAGCTATATGAAGCCCAGAATGGATTCATTGTCCCACACACTTTATTTATTTATTTCAGACATTTATATCCCGTCCTTCTCACCCCCGGGGGGAGGGGGGTTCAGGGTGACCTCAAAATCAGCAACCATTAGATACCAAGAAACATATAAAACAAATTAAAACATTAATTTAAAACATCCATTTAAACATCCATTTAAAAAGCACCATTCAAGACATAATCCAGGTCTGTCCATTATCAGTTGATCATTTTTACTATGAACGCTACGTCTGCTGGTCAAATGCCTGGTCCCACAACCAAGTTTTAAGTTTTTTACGAAAGGACAGGAGGGAGGGAGCCAACCTGATTTCATTAGGGAGGGAGTTCCACAGACTGGGGGCCACTACTGAGAAGGCCCTGTCTCTTGTCCGCACCAATCGCACTTGCGAATGTGGTGGGATCGAGAGCAGAGCCTCCCCCGACAATCTTAAACTGTGAGGTGGATCATAGCAGGAGACACACTCAGGCAAGTAAGCTGGACCGGAACATGGTACTCACTGTTCATGTGTCTTATTTTACAGAAGTCATCACTCCATTTGAAAGTTTCAAGTGTCCAGTCTAAGTCTGAGTTAACAGATATACACTAACTCAGGATCCTTGATATTACTCATCAAGAGTTAGTACCTAGGATGGGGACACCTGGTCAGTGTCTTATCCACAGTTTCCATATTTCTATTTAAATTATAGCAATTATTTCTTAAAGTGACATCTATAGATACAAAATTGTATAGGCCCCTTTTCCCCCAATCTGTGTTCCCTTTTGTCCTTCATGGATATGCACTTCCTTTATTTTTGTAGTTAAGTGCAAGTGGTTAATCTAGCCCAGGGGTCTCCAAACTAAGGCCCGGGAGCCACATGTGGCCCATTGAAGCCATTTATTTGGCCCCCGTGGCAGCGGCTCCCACCTCCTCTGCCGAGGAAGGTGCATGTGGTGCAAGGGAGAAGGGAAAGGTGCGCACTTTTCCCGCCTCCTCCCATGCCTTCCAAAGCTTTGGTAGTTTATAATGGTATTTTAATTATTATTTAATTAATAATTAATTATTAAGGGGTGCTTTGCTAGTGCTTTTGGTTTGACTAAATGGCTCAAGAGGTCTCTTCCTACCCACTTTTATTATTATTATTATTATTATTATTATTATTATTATTATTATTATTATTATGACCCAGCAAAATGAGCCCTGGTGGCGAAGTGCGTTAAGCACTGAGCTGCTGAATTTGCAAACCGAAAGGTCCCAGGTTCAAACCCCGGGAGCGGCGTGAGCAGCCGCTGTTAGCTCCAGCTTCTGCCAACCTAGCAGTTCGAAAACATGCCAATGTGAGTAGATCAATAGGTATCGCTCCGGCGGGAAGGTAACGGCACTCCATGCAGTCATGCCAGCCACATGACCTTGGAAGTGTCTACGGACAACGTCGGCTCTTCGGCTTAGAAATGGAGATGAGCACCAACCCCCAGACTCAGACATGACTGGACTTAACGTCAGGGGAAACCTTTACCTTTACCTATCACACAGCAAACAAGATAGATATGCTGGATTTCGTATCACAAAATCACAAGTCGAACACTTCCCAAGTGTCTAGGACTGTGTGATGTATTTTCGGATGATGCATGCAGATCCCAGTAGGGTGGCCTTTTGCAGTTGGCAGATCTTGATTTTGTCAATGTCTGTTGTTTCCAAATGCTGGATGAGATCTTTTGGCATGGCACCCAGTGTACCCATCACCACCGGGACCACCTGCATTGGTTTCTGCCAGAGTCTTTGAAGTTCAATCTTGAGGTCCTGATAGCGGCTGAGTTTTTCCTGTTGTTTTTCGTCAATGCGACTGTCACCTGGGATGGCGACATCAATGATCCAAACCTTTTTCTTTTCCACAACTGTGATGTCTGGTGTGTTGTGTTCCAGAACTTTGTCAGTCTGGATTCGGAAGTCCCACAGTATCTTTGCATGCTCATTTTCCAATACTTTTGCAGGTTTGTGATCCCACCAGTTCTTTGCTGCTGGCAGGTGGTACTTGAGGCATAAGTTCCAATGGATCATTTGGGCCACATGGTTGTGCCTCTGTTTGTAGTCTGTCTGTGCGATTTTCTTACAGCAGCTGAGGATATGATCCATGGTTTCATCGGTTTCCTTGCACAGTCTGCATTTTGGGTCATCAGCTGATTTTTTGATCTTGGCATTAATTGCATTTGTTCTGATGGCTTGCTCCTGGGCTGCAAGGATCAGGCCTTCTGTCTCCTCCTTCAGTGTCCCATTTGTGAAGCACAAGCAAAGCACCCCCGACAGATGGCCACCCAGCCTCAATGTTGTTATTGTGCTTTTGGTGCACAAAGGCAGAAGGGGTTGGACTAAATGGCCCAAGGGGTCTCTTCCAACCCTCTTTATTATTTTTATGATGATGATGATGATTAACATTGGGGCTGTATTTGTTCCCGTTTTGTTTGTTTACTTCAAAATAAGGTATGTGCAGTCTGCATAGGAATTTGTTCATAGTTTTTTTAAAAACTATGGTCCGGCCCTCCAACGGGCTGAGGGACTGTGAACTGGCCCCCAGTTTTAAAAGTTTGGGGATCCTTGATGTAGCCTGTTATAAGTTAAGGGAGGCTCTTGGTATGCCTGAGGTTTGATCCTAGAAGAGGGCTACTCGAAGGCAGGAGAAGTTGTAGTTCCCCCATCTCCAGATTCAGCAGTAGGTTAAAAGGTGAATGGACATCTCTGAGTTCTGCTCTAACATCCCAGTTTATGTTCAAATAAAGCCCAGAGAGGGTGAAAAGAGTCCTTTGTTTCTAAGACCATAATAACGGGTTCAGCATAGTGCTCAAAATGTGCTTCTCTTCCACATTCCATCCCTCTGGTTTGCATGACAGCCTAGAAAATCCACAGTAAGGGCATCTCTCTGCATGGTGACAATGTTTTTTCCACAATGATTCAGGGAATATCATTCTGAAGTCTTTACAGTCAATATGTATTTGGGTTAATTAACTGAAAACACAACGGCACTGTCTAGCTCCCTTCTCCAATTCTCTGATTAACCAGTCTCAATTTCAGCATGTGGCCTGCAGCATTTCTATTTTTAGCACAAATTGAAGACTCTTAAATTGCTTATTTTCTGTTTACTAAAGTTTTTCTGTTTGTTCCCATGGAAACTGTGGCAAGTGTCACAGATAAACTGGTTTATTAAATGGACGGAAGCACAGTTGCAAGATTGGAAAAGAAAGGCCTGTTGGATTTTATGCACAACTTGTAGTGTCATAAATATGACACAAAAGGGGGAAAAATACTAAATACATCATGTGAATCTATATTAGATCAGAGCATCCTTCCACCAGCCAGCAGTCTCTGGATATTTTAAACTATCAAATGTATATTATCCCCAGCACAACATGGCCAACAATGGCTCAAGGTGATGGTGATTGTTTTGCAACACATTTGGAAGTTGTCAGCTTGGAGCAAAACAAGAGTATATTTGAAACATGTTCTCCAGTGTGTTTAAATTTCTTTCCATTGGCACTGTGAAACCAGGTTTAAAGAACTCCATTAATGATTAATGACTATAATGGAATGGATAAATTGCAGATCATCTGCATTAGTTTCAGCCTCTTGTGATTATGGCCAGATAATTCTCTCACGGATGTATCCATGTACAACTGGGAGCCAAACTGTCTCTTGGTGCTTATTACCACAATCACATTACTATTGGAATGGATCTCTCCTGCTACAGAAGCAGTCTAATGGCCATGTTAAAATACAACTTGTACAAGGAAACATTTGAAAGTAAGGAAACATGGTTGAGATATTTCCTTTTCAACCATTTGATGAAGCATCCAGCGAGTTTGATGTAAAGGTACAAAATAAAAATTATTTGCTTTGACATGACTATATAATAGGGTAGAAAGGTGTGTGTGTATGTAGGTATCTATCTATCTATAGATATAGATATGAGATGTGAAATAAAGCATATTTCAGAATGAGATATGGCAAAGGTTCTAGGAAAGAGACCCAAAAATGCTGGCAAAACACTAGCTGTAATTCTTTCCTTTTCTTGTTTTCTCCATTCGTTGAGTAGAGATAAGTTATAAGCAAGTTTACTCAGGTGTTTACTCAGCTTCCTGACCTGAAAAGCAAAACAACAGCTCTTCAAGTATTGCTTATCTCTAATCACTGGTTGGACATGACAACAGATGAAAGAAGAGGTTCCCGTGTAGGGACCACAAGCCAGAAAAATAGTAAACTATTGTCTAACATAGCTTTGCCTCTACATAAATCATATAGCCTTTATATAGATAATATAAGCACTTTGTATGAACCAAAGTAGTATGTGCAACACAGGGCTTGTACCCCTCCCTTCCTGTGGGCTGGTGACTTCCTTCAGGAAGTTCCAGAGAGAGAAGAAAGCTCAGAGTAAACAAGTTAGGTCATTGGTATCACTTGTGCCAAAGTAGGTGTGGAAGGTGAGGAAGACCCTCAGCCTTTGGTGAATTCTAGATAAGGCCAAGATATAAAATTCTTTGTTTGCTACGACATGCTTTGCGATGGCCATTTGCATTGTACGGACCCACAAAAGTGGGTACTTATGGCTGTTTTGCCTTATCATCAGCTGTGATAATAAAAGGCTTGTTTTATTGCTCTCCTGGAATTCTCTCCTTTACTCCCCCTCTGGGCTAGTCTCTAACTCCCATGCCTGCATTATGTAGTACATTTCAATGATTTCAAGTGCAGATCATATGCTACGGTCTCTTTTTTCCCCCCATATCAACATTGGTAGTCTCCATGGAAAATTGGTGATATGCGTTTATAGCACAGCACAATCATTTATAGAGATTAGTTTATGGAGTTATTCTACGTTGTTTTGTTTATTGAAATCAAGCCAACTTTGAATGAGACATCACACAGTCTTTCTATCATAAACTGTTCTTCTCAGGTCTTGCAGACTCAGGGTCTTGGCCTTCTGTATTGAGTCTATCTATCTGAAATGCAGTGTTCCTCTTTTCTTATTGCCTTCTACCTTACCAAACATTTGTGTGTATGAATGAATTGTATCTTCTTATGGTATGGTCAAAGTATGATAGCCTCGGTTTAGTCATCTTGACTTCTAGGCAAAGTTCAGACTTGATTTGCTCTAGGACTCATTTATGAGTCATTTTAGCAGTCGAATTTTCTGCAGCACCATCTTTCAAATGAGTTGATTTTCTTTCTATCATTTTACTTCACTTTTCAGCTTTCACAATCATACATAAACATGGGAAATGGACAGTATGACTAAACAGACCCATTGTCATGACTCTTAATCTGAAATGGGGCCTTCCTCTTTTTCTGTTGCCTTTTAGCATACCAAGAATTGTGACTGTGTGAATGTAAATTGTGTCTTCTCATGATTTGGCCAAAGTACAACAGCCTCTGTTCGGTCAACTTAGCTTCTAGGGAGAGTTCAGTTTGGATTTCCTCTAAGACCCATTTATGTTTCATTTTAGCAGTCAACTTTTCTCCAGCACCATGCATATTCTTTCCACCAGCTTTTTTCAGTTTCACACATAAATAGAAATGGGAAATACAATAGTATTTTTCACTTCCTTAATTGTTTATCCGTAAAATATTTTCTTGCATTTTATAAAAGGTAATATTATTCACTTGTTTCTAGCTATTGGGTGAGCTTTTGTAAAGAAGAAAAGAAACCAGGGAAGGAAGACAAAAGGCTACTATTACAGCACTAAAATAAAAAGTACAAAGACGTTAGTGTCAAAAATGACCATTATTGCTTAATGATATAGCATTTGAAGGTATTTTATGCATTTAAAGATTTAAGATTTTGCATTATAGATGTACTGAAGTTTCATAGTTACTTTATTGCTGTAATATGTGCTGGTGGCACAGTGCATTAAAGCGCTGAGCTGCTGAACTTGCGGACCAAAAGGTGCCAGGTTCAAATCCCGGGAGCGGAATGAGCGCCCACTGTTAGCCCTAGCTCCTGCCAACCTAGCAGTTCGAAAACATGCTAATGTGAGTAGATCAATAGGTAAGGGCGGGAAGGTAAGGGTGCTCCATGCAGTCATGCCGGCCACATGACCTTGGAGGTGTCTATGGACAACGCCGGCTCTTCGGCTTAGAAATGGAGATGAGCACCAACCCCCAGAGTCGGTCACGACTGGACTTGATGTCAGGGGAAAACCTTTACCTGACCTATATGGCCATTGTAATTAATAAAATGAAATGAACAACAAGAAATCCAGTATCTAACCATTCTCACAATATTTATCTGGATGATGAGCAACCAACTGCTTTGTGGCTCACTCTCGCTTTCTCTCTCTCTTTTTCACTCTCTCACACACGTTTGTAAGCCTGTTATTGGATCATTAACAGGACATTGTCCCTGGATGGAACTGAAATCCTTAATAAGCCTATACTCTGACTAAAACTGGTGATGTTTCAAAAGACCTTCTCTGTCTGCAGGGCATATCAAAAGGAACCTGTCTTTCAATCCAATCATTATTCTTGGAGTAGGTGAGGAAAAGAAGGTTGATAACAAAGGAAATAATTAGCTCAACAATGCTAGCAAAAATCTTGGATCAAGAGATGCACCAAATCTGTGTAACTGTAAAACATCTCTTACCCTCCATCCTCCAAAGAAAAGAAAAAAAAACCCTGGAGAATAGTAAAGGAACACTGTGACAGGCATCTGATGGGACCTCAGAGGAGTCTTCCTTGGGCCACTGAGGATAAGATCACTGCGGTTTATCAAAGTGTAGAAACATGACCAGATGCTTCTCTGCCACTCTACCTACTCTCCACCAGCCAGGAAATGGTAGTAATGGGTGGCTGTAGCAAAGAAAGGTAATTTGGTGGAGAATTTTGCAGACTGAAAGGTCCCAGGTTCAAATCCCGGGAGCGGAATGAGCGCCCGCTGTTAGCCCCATCAGGGGCTAATCGCCGGGGGGGGGGGGGGGGTGTCTGATGGTAACTTTTTTACTGCACTTATTACAAAATGAATTAAAGGGGCCCCTGGTGGCACAGTGTGTTAAAGCGCTGAGCTGCTGAACTTGCGGACCAAAGGTGCCAGGTTCAAATCCTGGGAGCGGAATGAGCGCCTGCTGTTAGCCCCAGCTCCTGCCAACCTAGCAGTTCGAAAACATGCTAATGTGAGTAGATCAATAGGTATCTCTCCGGAGGGAAGGTAACAGCGCTCTATGCAGTCATGCTGGCCACATGACATTGGAGGTGTCTACGGACAATGCCGGCTCTTCGGCTTAGAAATGGAGATGAGCACCAACCCTCAGAGTCGGTCACGACTGGACTTAACGTCAGAGGAAAACCTTTACCTTACCTATAGGTAGTACAGAATTTTGGCAACTACCAAAAAAGTTAGTCATGGTGGCATAAATATGGACTTAGCACCTTTTTGAGACTGTGCCCACCAGTATTTTTATGAAGCTGCTCAAAAATAGAGTTGGCTGCTTGACTTTTTGCAATCAATCGTCCTTTTTTAATCCAACTAGTAGTCATCTGTAAAGACAACATTCATTCTAACATGTATAAATACAGTAGAGTCTCACTTATCCAAGACTCACTTATCCAAGGTTCTGGTTTATCCAAGGCATTTTTGTAGTCAATTTTTTCAATATATCGTGATATTTTGGTTCTAAATTCATAAATACAGTAATTACAACATAACGTTACTGCGTATTGAACTACCTTTTCTGTCAAATTTGTTATATAACATGATGTTTTGGTGCTTAATTTGTAAAATCATAACCTAATTTGATGTTTAATAGGCTTTTCTTTAATCCCTCCTTATTATCCAAGATATTCGCTTATCCAAGGTTCTGCCTGCCCGTTTAGCTTGGATAAGTGAGACTCTACTGTATGTGAGGGGAAGTCATAGGGAGGAGGGAGCAAGCTTGTTTTCTGCTGCTCTGGAGACTATAACGTGGAACAATGACTTTAAACTTCAGGAAAGGAGATTCCACCTGAACATTAGGAAGAACTTCCTCACTGTGAGAGCTGTTCAGCACTGGAGTGTGGTGGAGGCTCCTTCTTTGGAGGCTTTTAAGCAGAGGCTGGATGGCCATCTGTCAGGGGTGCTTTGAATGCAATGTCCTGCTTCTTGGCAGGGGGTTGGACAGGATGGCCCATGAGGTCTCTTTCAACTCTATGATTCTGTGATTCTATAAGGATTAAAATATAACATAAAATTAATGGGTTCCGTAGGGAAGGATGTACAGACAGCACCACAGAGAGCTAAATAGAAAGCTGTATATTTTGAGGCAGCATTTTCTATTTAGCCTAGTCCTAAATTTCACTTTTATACTGCTGACATTTAAGAGAATTGTGGGGCATTTTTCATACTAAGCTTCAACTGGTGATGGTGAATTGCAGGGGGTGTTTGACTCTGAATATTATCCCAGTATGATGCTATTATATGTGTCTTAAGGCTATCCAGTGAACAAAAAAGCAGCCAGGGAAAATAGGGTACCATTTTACACTCACTTACTTAGGAATAATTCATATTGAATTCACTTAGCTTTGCTTCTTTGTGCATAAGATTAGAATGGCAGTGGTGTAAGAGCGCTTCTTGAAATTAATATACAGATCATGATTTGCCAGAAGTGAGAAGAATTCTTACCACTTTCAGTGAAACACTAATATGGATATTAATTCTAATATGGATATTCATACTAATATGGATGGAGCTGGAGAAGGATTTCACTCACTAACCTTTATTTATATTTCTTCTCCTTTAGGGTCTACCTTCATTTGCAACACCCACATCATCCCAGTGAAAAATCAAGACGGAGTGGCCATGATGTTTATTATTAGCTTTGAATATGTAACGGATGAGGATAATATAGAGTGTCCAGAGAAACTTAACCAGATACTGGCAGCCAAAGTCACAAACCGTAAGTGCATGTTTAATTATTGTGGAAGCGGGGCAGAGGAAATGGAATATATTGATATGTTCAATTTATACCCTGTTTCCCCGAAAATAAGACATCCCCTGAAAATAAGACCTAGTAGAGGTTTTGCTGAGTTGCTAAATATAAGGCCTCCCCCAAAATTAAGACCTAGCAAAGTTTTTGTTTGGAAACATGCCCATCAAACAAAACACCAGAGCATGCAGGATTGGTCAATGTACATACCATAGATTGTTGTACATGGAAATAATGTACAAAATCTTGATAGAATTCACAGTTTGTCTGGTTATGCTGGTTTGTTATGACAGCTACTGTACAGTATATAATAAATGTTCATTTTTTTCAACGATAAATGTGAATTCTTCATGGAAAAGTAAGACATCCCCTGAAAATAAGACCTAACGCATCTTTGGTAGCAAAAATTAATATAAGACACTGGCTTATTTTCGGGGAAACACGGTAGGAGTCTGATCTCTAATGTGTTCCCTGGAAAACCTCAAAATCCATATTACAATAACACCTCTATTAAAGCAACTCATAGTTCCCCAAACAAACTTTTGAGTTTTCTGGTATTACAAGATAGTAAGTAAACTAAAAGATGGAGACATTGTTGATGTTACAATAATAATATTAATATTATTATTAATAATAATACTTCATTTATATCCCCCACCATATCCTAAAAAGGACTCGGGATAGCTTACAGAAGCACACACAAGTGTCATAAACACAAAAAATACAGGCAAAATCAACATATCAGACAATGACAATATCAGTTCACATAAAAACAGCACATTACAAAAATAAAAGATGGATCATAAAATCAATAAAACATATTACAAATTGGCGTTAAAATGACTAGGACAACAAGTACTACTTGTTCAGTACAACAAGTACTACTTGTTTGACAAGTGTAGTCTGCATTTAGATACCCTGTCTCCACGAAAATAAGACATCCAGTGAAAATAAGACCTAGTAGAGGTTTTGCTGAATTGCTAAATATAAGGCCTCCCCTAAAAGTAAGACCTAGCAAAGTTTCTACTTGCAAGCATGTCCTCTGAACAGAACACCAGAGCATCAGGATCAGTAAATGTACGTACCATTGATTTTTGAACATGGAAATAATGGCAGTAACAAGAAATTCTTGATAGGATTCACAGTTTGTCTGGTCATGCTGGTTTGTGTTGACAACTACTGTGCAGTATTTAATAAATGTTCCTTTTTTTTTGTTCAACAATAAATGTGAATTCTTCTTCATGAAAAAATAAGACATCTTTGGGAGCCAAAATTAATATTAGGCACTGTCTTATTTTCGGGGAAACAGGGTACAATCATACGGAAGAAAGTGCAAGATACTACCACAGGCATGGGAAAACTCTGGCCTCCAAGATGCTGTTCTATTGCAGCCCCCATCATCTGTGTTGGCTACATTTAATGGTATCTACATTTCAGTAAAATACAGAGGGCCACACATTCCTTGCTGTCATTTTACCATGCGCTGTGATGATTCCAACAGGTTGTATCTTGAACTGTCTGTAAGACTGCTGGGATAACATGCAGGTGTAGCTCATATTTGAAGAAGTAGATGTGTTCCTTGCCATCATTTCTTCAGCAAAAGTATTGGGTCTGGAGATAGAAACAGCATGGAAAGAGTAAGAATAGGGTCCTACACCACAAACAGAAAATAAGAGATAGTCAATTTGTTTCCCCATAGCTAACTACAGTAGAGTCTCGCTTATCCAACCTTCATTCGTCCAACATTCTATATTATCCAACGCAGTCTGCCTTTTAGTAGTCAATGTTTTGTAGTCAATGTTTTCAATACATTGCGATGTTTTTCGTAAGGAATTACTACATTACGCTACCATGTATTGAACTGCTTTTTCTGTCGATTTGTTGTAAAACATAATATTTTGGTGCTTAATTTGTTAAATCATAACATAATTTGATGTATAATGGGCTTTTCCTTAATCCCTCCTTATTATCCAACATTTTTGCTTATCCAATGTTTATGTTGGATAAACGAGACTCTACTGTAATTGTGAAATTAAATAACAAGACCAGGCAAGCCTTGCATAAGTACACAGGGACATTTTTAGAGACCTCCCAAAGGCATCTTCCATAATGCATCAGGGAATGACTATATATCTTACTTATATCCAACTTTGGGAGCCAAAATTACTTATTATTATTTTATTGTATGACACAGCAAACAAGATAGACATGCTGGATTTCATATCACAAAATTACAAGTCGAACACTTCCCAAGTGTTTAGGACTGTGTGATGTATTTTCGGATGATGCGCGCAGATCCCAGTAGGGTGGCCTTTTGCAGTTGGCAGATCGTAATTTTGTCAATGTCTATTGTTTCCAAATGCCGGCTGAGATCTTTTGGCACGGCACCCAGTGTGCCCATCACCACCGGGACCACCTGCACTGGTTTCTGCCAGAGTCTTTGAAGTTCAATCTTGAGGTCCTGATAGCGGTTTTAGTTTGTAAACAGCTCTAGTTTGTAGTGCGGTTTTTCTGGTACTTATTATTATTATTATTTCTTCTCCTCCTCCTCCTCCTCCTTCTTCTTCTTCCTGATACCAGAGGGGGTGGGGGCTTCTAAGACAAGCTTATTTTACTCTGTCCATATTCTCCTATTTTGCTTATCTTTGTCAGCTGTGTAGAATTGCTTTTCTGATTCCAGTGTTGTCTATTGCATTGTTTGTATTGTTTATTGCATGGTTCTGCAACCCGACAGTAAATGTCTGTCCTTCTCCAGTCTTCTTTCAAAAACCTCTACAACCTATGAATGCTGCTAAAAACCCTCTAGGCAGACAGAGAATAAAGGCTAAAAGTGGAGATGGGCAAGCATAAGACGCTATAAACATAACAAGCAGAATCTCTAAAATCTTTGCTAAAAGAAGCTTTTTTAGCAGACATTATTAACTGAAATTTTATTATACAAACTATAGTTGATTGAGTTTTGAAAATTTCAAATCCTGCTGTTACTCAGAATTCTCCCCATCTTTATCTTTATGTAAAACATCTGTATTCTTGAACTGAAGTATCCTTGTTCACTTCTAGTAACCACAGTTGAAAAAAAGACCTGGTACACTGGCTTTAAAAGACAATACTGAACTATTAAAGAATGGAAATGTTTTATTGGCATTCATCTTTAATACATTTTCCATGATCACACAAGACTTAAAGCCAAAAATTCGCCTCTCAATGACACAGATCTGACGTATACGATCAATACATTTATTTTGGTCACAGACCTGAAATGTCTGATGTATACAATCCTGTTTCTCCTGCATTTGTCCACCTTTCTTACAAACCAACTTTCAACTTTTCAGAGCTCCAGAGGACTCACACCAGAAGTGACTTGCAGTTTCTCAAGTTGCTTCTGATGTGAAAAAGAACACTGAAAGATGGAGATTTTTTAAAAGGGAATAGGGGAAAGACATTGGAGCTCATAATGCCCCTACCTGACTGCCCCCGAATGATGTGAAAACGCAGAATTATGGCTAAGACATCATATTTATTTATTTATTTATTTATTTATTTATTTATTTATTTATTTACAGTATTTATATTCCGCCCTTCTCACCCCGAAGGGGACTCAGGGCAGATCACATTACACATATAAGGCAAACATTCAATGCCTTAACATAGAACAAAGACAAGACAAACACGGGGCTCCAAGCTGGCCTCGAACTCATGACCTCTTGGTCAGAGTGATTTGTTGCAGCTGGCTGCAGCTGGTTGCTCAACAGCCTGCGCCACAGCCCGGCCCCAACCTGAGAGCCAGGAAGATAGTTCCATCTTCTCTCCTGTGCCATAGCAACATGCTATGCTTTTATATATATATATATATATATATATATATATATATATATATATATATATTATAATGTATAAATATATAATATATTGTATATACATATAATGTTGATAATAATATTATAATGTAATACAATAGTATACTAATAATAATAGGTAAAGGTAAAGGTTTTCCCCTGACGTTAAGTCCAGTCGTGACCGACTCTGGGGGTTGGTGCTCATCTCCATTTCTAGGCTGAAGAGCCGGCATTGTCCATAGACACTTCCAAGGTCATGTGGCCAGCATGACTGCATGGAGCGGCGTTACCTTCCCGCCGGACCAGTACCTATTGATCTACTCACATTTGCATGTTTTCGAACTGCTAGGTTGGCAGGAGCTGGAGCTAACAGCAGGCGCTCATTCCACTCCCGGGATTTGAACCTGGGACCTTTCGGTCTGGAAGTTCAGCAGCTCAGCGCTTTAACACACTGCGCCACCACCAGGGGCCCCCACTAATAATAAAACAATATAATAATATTAATTATATATTAAATGTAATATTACTAATAATATTACCATATAATGATATAGTACAATATAGTAATTTAATGCTTATATTGTGCTATGCTAATAATATATTGTATGTTCATTTGATTTGTAAGCCGCTCTGACTCCCCTTTGGGGTGAGAAGAACGGGATATAAATGTAGTAAATAAATAAATAATTGCAGCCAAACATACCAGCATTATAAAGTGGTTGAAAACACTGGTTTGAAGCTGGTTTACAATCATTGCTTGCTTTGGTGAACTGAAGCATAACATTTCATTCAAAAGTCACTCTTAGCATTTCTTGCCTGGTTTCTTGCTTTTCTCATATCAAGAGATGAACAAACAAGAGCACAACTCACCACTCCTTTTAAGAAGTCAGGGTTCCTGACTTTAAGAAACACAGACAGTGAATGACATGTTTCCATTCGTTGACAAAGAAAAATGAATTGAATGTATCTTACATGTGACAAATAAACATGATATGGGATCCATACAGTCCCATGCACTAGTGCATGGAGGAAAGGGGTAAATGTGGACTCTGCTTCCTATGAGGTACAATGAGAACTCCCATATCTATGGGGTCATGTTCTTAGCCAGATCACAGTACATAAAACCTGAGTCCCCTCGAAGCCACCCTGAGTCCCCTCGGGTGAGAAGGGCGGGGTATAAATGTTGTAAATAAATAAGTAAATAAATAAATAAAACCATGGACATAATTGAAAGTTTGGATGGTTCATGTTTCAGAAATGTTTTAGCTATGCTTTCCCGCATGGTGAGAGATTGGGCTTGGTGGCTGTAATGACGCCACCAGGTAGCAATGAGAAGTTTACTTTTCCTTTGATGTGTAGCGTAGCTTGACTTAAAATATACGTAGCAGAGGCTTGGATGTAAGAAAACTGTAATAAGTTTATTGATGTACAGAAGCTTAACGTTTTCAATGTTTCTTCACTCTTAGAGGTACATTTCTTTAATGGTTACATTGATAACATTTCATGAAACAACTCTCAAGGGGATTATTCCTTCTACTAAACAGGTTTTAAACTTTTTTCCTTTAAACTGATGTTTTTTTGCTTTAACTGATCACTCTATGCACTAGCTTTCTCTATCTTTCTGTTAACCTTGTTACAGTACTGGGGTTTTCTTCCCTTTGTTGCTCAAATCCTTGTTACTAATCTAAATAAGTCAACTTGCCCTATTTAAACTACACAGGCTAGTAGCCTAAACTTTCCTGATTCTCAACACCGTAGATCCAGCCTTCCCTGTGGTTCCCTGACCACAGACTGACTACTTTTTTAAAAAATGTGCCTCCTCTTGCCAAGTGACAGTTGGCTCCTCCCTTGTTTCTATGTCAACCCATCTCGGAATGAACTGAGCTGGCTACCATCCCTCAAGTAATGCTATCTCAAATACTTACCATTTTAAAACATCTACCTATAATTAAGCATAACTGTAAATTAAAATGCACACTTCACCACAGTGGCCCTTGAAGTCTCATCCAATTCTATGATACTGAATTTCTTCTGATATGGAACTTCCCTCCAGAATTTATGAGGTGTTCCTCTGGAGTAAGATACAAGCTTGGGAAGGGGCTTTGAAAGATTATTATCACTGGAAAAAGGAATCTGAGTAGCTCCCAACCATGAACAGATAAATGGTTTCGTTGCTCTGGATCTTGGTCACAATGCCATGCATGTTAAAAATTGGGCTGATGAACGTCTTGGTTTTCAATCATACATACATATTTTCAGCTTAAAAAAATTAAAGAAAATGTACAAATGAAAGGATGTTGTCTGATCTGATTTGATCAGATACTTTGTAATGGGTATGTGACAAAGGAGGAGCATTTCTGCAGTCCTCTGCTACAGATTCTCCACAGGGTGTAATTTAATTTCTGTTCTGTGCCTTACAAATACTGTAGAAAGTCTTCATGCATTTCTGGCCATTGCACTTTTACTCCCTCTTGTTATAGGAAAGAATGCTTTTGCATGGTTATAGCTGCAAAATGCAAATCATAGCTGAAAGCAAAGACCTCATAGAAATCCAATTTTAAACTTACACAAATATCCATATCAAGAGCATATGAATGCTTATCCAATTTGGAGTCAAAAACATATGAACTAATACTTGCGGGGGTGGACGCTTTTTTAAAAGGCAGGGTCAATAAACTGCTTCGAGATATTTTAATAGCATAATAAGAGGCTAGATTTCTTGAATAAATTACTTGTGAATTATTTGCTCTTCTCTGCTCCTAAGCTATCCCTAGAAAAGACTATTAGGCTGTGTAAAGGCAGCATAAGGTAAAAAGCAAATCTCCATTGTTTGTCTGTTTTGTAGTAGATTTTAATTTGAAGAGGCATCTGGGCTTCGATCCAAATGTAGTTAGGCTTAAAGAAGTCACACTGAAATAAATGGAAATCGAGTTAGCCATGACTAACTTGTCCCATCCTTTGAACATGACAATGTAAAACATGAGAGTCAAACTACAAATCAAGAGAACAGGGTTCAAATCCCTGCCCAGCCAGGGCAGATTCCAACATATAATGGCAAACATTAAATGCCTTCATAAAACAAACAAATACTGACATAAAATCCTAGGAAAACCCCACATATGAAAATAGCTGTTAAAACCTAACATCAAATTAAATCTAAGATCAATGAATTAATCCTAACATCAATAATTTAAACCAACATAGTCAGACAGAGATTATATATATAATGACATAAAATCTGAACAAACATCCATATTAATTTACAGAAGCTAACTGGAGTTAACAAAGTTGTTTGAATTAGTTGTGTGGCCTATGGTGATAAATTGTCCTTTGTCACTGGGAAGCCAGCATTAATGTTTCAGTTAATCACCCTAATTAGCATTGGAAAGGTTTTGTCTCTTGCCTGGGGGGCATCCTTTGTTCAGCCATTAGCATCCTTGGGTCTCCTCTGCCCTCAGAGTGTTGGTTCCCATCTACTGTTTTGATTTTAGAGTTTTTTAATACTGGTAACCAGATTAGGGTGATTAACTGAAACATTAATGTTGGCTTCCCAATGATAAAGGACTCTTGCCACACCCTGGACTCTCCACAGATATATATTTTTTCCTTTCCTTGCCTAGTTTATCCATGCCACACAGCCTCTGAGGATGCCTGCCATAGATGTGGGTGAAACGTCAGGAGAGAATACTTCTGGAACATGGCCACACAGCCCGAAAGACATACAACAACCCAGTGATGGATCTGTACCAAACTTGGCACGAATACTCAATATGCCTAAATGTGAACACTGGTGGAGTTTGGGGAAAATTGACCATGACATTTGGAAGCTGTAGTTGCTGGGATTTATAGTTCACCTACAGTCAAAGAGCTCATTGACCCCACCAATGATTGAATTGGGCCAAACTTCCCAGACAGAACTCCCACGACCCACAGAAAATACTGGTATTTGACAACCCCTCTGAATCCCCCCTTGCAATCCCCCCAGGGGTCCTGACCCTCAGGTTGAGAAACACTGACCTAAAGTGATTTGAGCTCAACCTGAATAAGCAAATCTACCTATTTGGCAGATTTCAATGTTTATTTGAAAATAAGCCAGTTCCTCATTTCCAAGTATGAGTAGACAAAACAGTGCGGATATATGAAGAACCCTGGCATTTGCACCAATATTTACATTTCTATTTTTTTATTAGACATTTCCTTTGCCTCATCTACATTCATCTATTGATGCTCTGCGCTGCTCTGCTCTGGCCTCCTTTCCTTTTCCTTTTTTACACCTTTTTATGGATACTATTTCTGTTAGAGGAAATAGGTTACTGCTTCTGTTAAATCAAGAATGACACATGTTATGGGTTTATAAAAAAGAATTAGGCTAGGTCTTTAAATATTTATATTTATTTTATCGGGTTTAAATAACAGATTTCCATACAATGAGTCCTTGTGTTGTCGAAGGCTTTCATGGCCGGGATCACAGGGTTGTTGTATGTCTTTCGGGCTGTGTGGCCATGTTCCAGAAGTATTCTCTCCTGACGTTTCACCCACATCTATGGCAGGCATCCTTAGAGGTTGCCTCACAACCTGCATCATTGACGATCCCAAACATAATATTAAAGGATGGTTGGACAAAATTGAGGAATTTGGAAAATTAGCTGGACTTAAAATTAATAAGAAAAAGACAAAGATATTAACAAAAAACATGACAAAGAATAGTAAGGAGGAACAAAAAGAAATATCAGGATTAGAAACCCCCCCTAAAATAAAATATTTGGGGATCTGGATTTCGGCAAAAAATAACCAATTATTAGAACTAAACTATATTACAAAATGGAAGGAAATAAGGAAGGATTTGGATACATGGAAAAATATAAATTTATCATTATTAGGACGGGTAGCAACAATAAAGATGACCATTTTGCCAAAGATGCTGTACCTCTTTCAAAATATACCCATAATAAGGAATAATAAAATATTTAAAGAATGGCAAAGAGATGTAACTAGATTTATATGGAATAACAAAAAACCTAGGATCAAATATAGTACTATGATTACCCCCAAAAATAAAGGTGGTTTAGGACTCCCTGATCTAAGACTGTATCACGAGGCATGCGCCTTAGATTGGATAAAAGATTGGACAAATCTTCAAAAAGTTAAAATTTTAACATTGGAAGGCCATGATCTACGCAGAGGTTGGCATGGTTACCTATGGTACAATAAAGTTAATGTGGAAAAAAATTTCTGTAATCATTTTATTAGGTCATCTTTAATTAAAGTTTGGAAAAAATATAAAAATTACTTATACACAAAAACACCATTATGGCTATCCCCACTAGAAGCCAATCAGAGGAGGCTTCTAGGGTGGACAGAATGGCCAACTTATAAAGAAATTTTGAAAAAAGAGAGTATAATTCAAAAATCACCTCAAATTAAGGATTTGATTGAAATACAAGAAATTAATAAAAACGTCTCATGGTATCAATATATACAAATTAAAGAAGCCTTCAAGATAGACTCACGAAACGGCTTCACAACAGAAAACAGTTTTTGGGATATTCTGATCCAAAGAAAGAACAAAATTGTATCAGTCATATATAAAAAACTGTTAGAATGGGCAACGGCTGAAGTGGAGATTACTAATTCGATGATAAAATGGGCACAAAACATAGGCAGACCAATAAAATTAGAAGAATGGGAAGCAATTTGGACAAAAAAAATGAAGTACACATATGCGATAGAACTTAAAGAAAATTGGTTAAAAGTAATTCACAGGTGGTACTTGACACCAAAAAAAATAGGATTAATGTGGAAAAATGTAAACAACCACTGTTGGAGGTGTAAGGAACAAGTAGGGTCCTACTTCCATATGTGGTGGAAATGTAAAAAGCTAACTAGCTATTGGAAAGTAGTACAAACACAATGTAATAAAATATTAAAATCAAAATTTGAGTTGAAACCAGAAATCTTTTTATTAGGCCTCTCAGATCCAAAAGAAAATTTAGATGCAAACAAAGATAAACTCTTCACTTATTTCATTACTGCGGCGAGGATTATAATAGCTAAGCATTGGAAATCAGAAACACCACCTACAAAAGAACTGTGGATAGATAAAATCATTGAGATAAGAGATATGGACAGATTAACTTTTCTACTTAAAAATAATATGGATAATAAAATGAAAGAAACGGACTGGACAGACCTAGAAGATTACCTCAAAGACAACTATGTTTAAAGGACAAGCAGAAAACTGGAAGAAAGAAGATCAGAAGTCATCAATTCCCTCCCCCCCTCCCATTAGAAATTACCCTTCCCTAACACCCTTTCCTTCCCCCCCCCTCACCATTTGCTATAGAACTATTACATCCCCTCACCCCTCCCCCCCAACCCACATCCCGCCCCTCAGTATCTTTCCCTTGGACAACCCCTCCCCAACCTTCCCATAGGGCCACCAATGTAACTCACAAAAAAAGTTTCAATAAAAATAAAAATTAAAAAAAAAAGATGTGGGCGAAACGTCAGGAGAGAATACTTCTGGAACATGGCCACACAGCCCGAAAGACATACAACAACCCAATGAGTTCTTGGTTTTCTCTGGGTTTTGTTCCAGAATCCCAGTGAATACCAAAATTGGTATGTGCTCAAGCCCTATGATATACAGTGATGTAGTAAAACGATGTCCCTTATCTAAAATGGCAAAAATCAAGGTTTGCTTGTAAGATTTTTTTTAATGTTTCAAGCTTTGGATTATTGAATCTGTGGATAAAGAATCCATGGAAATGGAGGACTCACTGTACTGTACTTTTGCAGTTTCAACAATAGTTCTGTTGTAGGAGGACAGATCACCACTAGAGAAAAAACAAGTCTAACAGCATAATTCTTTGTGCAATTGTTCAGGATAAGGTTTGCTATGGGCTTCCTGGAAATTAAAGTTCAGCTGGGCGTAGGACTATACATATGTATGTCTTTGGATTCCTAGAACAGGAATCTAGAGATATACTCACGTAGTATTTTACAGAATCAGAGAAATGGAGCAGGCTTTTTAGGGTTTCTCCAATGTATATTGATGATCAGTGATGATGACGACAACAACAATGACAATGAGAGTCAATGCCAAAGCATTTGCCCCAGAGGACAGCTAATCTACTCAGGATACTCAATAACTGAGTAGGGACCTTATCAAACATACCTCAAAAACACATTTTTAAGTAGACAACTTCTCATTTAAGAATGCTAGATAAAGACTGGATACTTACTCATGCCATCTCACATGCTTGTTTCCTTTCCTTATCTAATAAAATAATATGTGTCAGACTTATCACACAGCAAAGAGATGACTCCTTCCAATCTATGTCATGATTTCCTATGTCGCTGTCTCTCTTTATTGATGATATTTTTGGCATATTTTGCGCAACCATACAAGTTCATGGCCTCTGTCTTACTGAAGAAACGTAAAAACATCTTTTGTTACTATGAGTTTGATAAGGAACTTGGCATTCTCTGCTGCTAGAGATCACTAGTATTCTATTTCAAAGGAATGTGGACTAAAATTTGTTTAGCAAGAATTCAAAATACTCCATCAAATGGTAAACCCTTAGATCTGTAAGAATTATGGCAGTTAAAGTGCTATTAAACTCTGTAATTGTGCAGCCCAAGAATGGATAGGCAACTCGTTCATTAGTTTATTCCTTTGCTCGTTTGAACATTATTGTCTTTTATTTTAATTAGGTATGTCCATGACAACTTAGAAAACCTAACTAAAATAATATGAAAGAAACCAGCTGAAAAATATAAAACATTGGAGAAAGAGCAGCACTGTTGTCATCAGTTAGTTGGACAATCAAAAAAAATTCTATTGATGCCTCTTAAAATTTAGAGGTTTTGCAAATGACATTCCACGAAGGTGTTGCATCTGTAAAAGCCTTAAGTAAAGGCAAAATTGTGGGCCCTTCACACTACACAATCACAGCATTTGATGCCCCCTTCAGCTTCCATTGCAACATCCTATAGAATCCTGGAGTTCCCAGTTTAGGGCAGAATCTTTACATTCCTCATTGAGAGAATTTCTGGTGTCTCTAACGAAATGACAAATTGTGAAATGTTTGTAAAATCCACAAACATGTGGACAATTTCAACAGAAATGAGGAAACCATAAAAATGAACAAAATCTGGCTACCAATATTAAAAAAAACCTCTAAAATCAGGACGGTAAATAAAGAACAACACTCCGAAAACAGAGAAATTCCAGACATTAATCAATCAGGGGCAGCTAACACCTCTGAACAAAGAATTCTCCCAGGCAGGAATGAAGCTTGCAAGGCAATTAATGCTAATCAAGGTGATTAATTACAACATTCACACTGGCCTCCAACAGACAATATTTCTTTCTCCCACCCTGGACCTTCCACTAAGCAACCTCCTTTGCTTAGTTTTCCAATATGGAAAACTACACTGCCATATAATCCAGTGCAAATTAGATAATCTGTGGAAGAAGCCTAAGTGAGGCCTAGGTCTGCCTGTCCCCTAACTGAACCCTGGCTGTCCCTTGGCTGAATTGGTTGCTAGGAGATGAAATGGGCAGAGATTAGCCCTCTAAACTGACAGCAATTGGATAAAAACAATTATTGCTCTCCCTCTAATTAGGACTTTATTTTTCTTTTCTTTTTGTTGTATCAACCTAGAGGCGTGGATGATGGGTTGTGTTGTGAAATTTCGAGGTTGGGGGGTGTTTAGTTTTGTTGTTTTGCTCGGTGCCAGGATTCCATCACTCTTTTATATATATAGATAAAAAGCTTGACTTACAAAGTTGTGTATAAGGAAATAAGGGGAAGGGAGAGAAAAGAGGCTGCAAGTTAGAGTGATGCACAGGGGTCATCATAATGCAAATTAGCAATTAGTGAAGATAGGCATGCAAAGATTGCTAAATCTAACATCAGCCGAAAAACAACCCTTCATTGCCCAAGACTGTGGCTCCATAAAGAGACTCTGTAGATAGCCTGACCAAAACAAGGAAAATATTTTTATGTGATACAAGGAAAGATCATTCCACATCAAGTATAATATTTATCTAGTTATAAACATTTCTACCAAAATAACTTGAAGGCAGTTTATAAATAAAATTAATATAAATTAAAATATTGTAAACAATAAAAATAATGTAATTATACTTCATGTTGTGTGCCTTCATCTCATTTCCAATTTATGGTGACATTAAGGCAAACCTGTCAAAGGGTTTTATTGGCCAAATTACGTTAGAGAAAGTTTGCCATTTATTTCTCCTGACTTGCCCAAGGTCACCTAGTAAGGATGTGAATCCTGGTGTCCAGAATCACAGACCAATCCTCAAAGCACTACATCATACTGGCTCTCTAAAAACATATTGA
This sequence comes from Anolis carolinensis, assembly GCF_035594765.1. Classification (NCBI taxonomy): domain Eukaryota; kingdom Metazoa; phylum Chordata; class Lepidosauria; order Squamata; family Anolidae; genus Anolis; species Anolis carolinensis. The sequence goes on from NC_085841.1 coordinate 216,995,407, forward strand.
ACATGAGATTTAAAATGATTTTAAAACTAGGTGTATCCGTATTTGAGACAAATTGTAGATGCCCAAAGGCTTTGATGAATAAGTGAGAGAAAGTTTTGATCAGAAATATAGTGAAGACAGGATTCACAGGTCAAAGTATGGAGAGGAGACTTTTAAATTCATAGGGATAATAACATTATCTATCACATGGTCCTCCCCGCCCCCAAAGTTCCCTGTGTCCTGTTCATTTAGCTATGATCCTTGCAGTAGATTAACAGGAAAATAGATTTTCCCAGCAATAATACAATGTTATTAGCTATCCTTGCTAAAATGCAGAGTATTTTAGAGTGGATAGGTTTTGAGTGGCAGTTGAGTATCATTAACTTTCCATGTTTCTAGTAGACATAGGGCACTTTCATATATAGCTACAGTGGTATTATTCTCCTTTTCAATCATGGTTTCATACTGTAAGAATCCTGGGACTATGCTGTACAGGGAAGAGTAATTTAGAATTATCACCCACAAAGCTGTTCTGTTGCCTTCAATCAAACTACAAACCCAAGGATTCCATGGGATGTTTTCATGGCAGTTAAACTGGAATCAGGACCGGGCCCGAGGAAATTTAAAGGGGTACGCAAATATTTTTTTGCGCCCCCTCCCCTGCGCTGCAGGAGGCGTGGCCAGGACTGGCCCCGCCTCCCGCGCCCTAACCCCGCCTCCCACGTCGGGCGGCCACGCCTCCCGCAGTGCAGGCGGTGTGGGAGGCGGGGCCAGGATGCGTGGCGCGGGAGGTGGGGCTAGACGTGGCCCCGCCTCCCACGGGGCGCGCCCTGGCGCAGCCAAGCTGCGGCAGGAGTTCTTCCAGGCCACAGCCTGAAAGGACTCCCGCTGCAGCGGGCGCGCGCCGTGGGAGGCGTGGCCGGTCCCGCCTCCCGCGGGGTGCGCCCTGGCTGGGCGGCCAGGCTGCGCCATGGCGCACCCCGCGGGAGGCAGGGCCAGACCTGGCCACACCTCTGCATCACACGGCCCCGCCTCTGCCAGGTGTGGCCCCGGAAATCCTTAAGATCTTATCTCCACTGAACATGATTTTCTATCCATGTTGTCCTATTACTTGTATACTTAGTGGTTTTCCAACTTTTCTCCAAGAAAATTGAGTGCCCCATTATAATAGAACACTGACACCATATAATGAAAAGCAGACACCAAATATATCGGACACCTCTCCACTCTACACTCTTACGCAAGCACACGTATGTGAGAGGCGAGGGTATGCCGTTGGATTTTAGATTTTCTTTTAAAATGGTAGCTGCCACCAACCTAAAATGTCTTTAGGATTTTTGTTATTAAATGTGTCTGAGGCAAACTTCTCCCATTCCCGGCCCACACTGTTTCTACCCCTGGCTCCCAAACTGCTTTTCTGTGGTATTTTATTGTTGTATTGCTGGAACTTTTATAAATGGATGGAAAGATACTCTGTAGAGGCTTTTGAAAGTTGAAAATAGAATAAAAATTATTTTCTTAAAAACAGGCAAATGATTACTTCAGAGAAGTTCATAAGCGTAATCGGTTACAGATGTTCTTCAGCTTAACTTAATTGTATGTTTCAGATTACTTCACTTAGTTTCAAACAGTTCCAACCAACCAATCTATCTATTGGTCACAAAAAACCTCGCTCTATTTGCCGAGAATAGTCACGAGTTCCCCTGGGTTGTTAATTAACTCTAACCTAGAGTCCTTCTATTAACCAGCTCAGTAGTGAGAGTCAACCCCTTGAATTATCTTCCCCTCAAGAGATCCAAACTGCCTGACCTAGCCTGTCAGTTTCCACAGCTTTCAGTTCTCTCTCACACACACACCCTCCAAACTCCCAAACTGAACTGCTCTCTTCAAACCCCAAAACAGAACTGCCTGGAGCTCTTTTTTTTCCTCTGCACTCTAAGACTTGGCTCCTCGCATCTGCTCTGGTTGGCCAATCCTAGGAGTCTCTCTCTAAGCTCCTCCCCCTTTCTAACCACACTCAAGATGGCTGCCTGGCATTCCTCAACAAAATGGAGTCTTGCCTCACTCACTGTTACCCAGGCTTCATTCCAGGCCTAATAGGTAAGGTTCACTACACCCATTCATAGCTATAATTAAAGTGGCTATGTGTCCTGTTTTACAAAGGGCAGTCCTTTGTGTCAAGGCATATTATGCTTGAAGAATTATGTCATCCAAATTATGTACTGTAATCCAAGAAAAATAATCTATCAAAGTGGAGATCTTAGAGGCCTTGAAGTTGCCCATCAATGATCAATTCCTGAATAGTAACTTGAGCAGCACACAAGTTACCTGGCCACAGTCTTACTTGCAGGTGTGCAAGTCTTCTTAATTTTGCTCTTGAAGGAAACAAATAATTTTAATAATTCTAGTTCTGAAAATTCTGTAGTTGGGAGCTTATTCTGTGCAAAACTTTCACATTGATTTTTGAGTAGAAAAGTTTTCCATGCAAAGCACTTTCTGAATGGAAAATGGTATTTATGAGTCAAAACATCATTTTATTGTACAGAAAATGCTGTTTTCTGCACACAATGCCAAATGTGAATTTTGCGTAGAATAAGTCGTGTGGCAAAGATTCTTATCACTGATATATCCAGATAGTAAAAGAAACATGTTTTACATTTATTTTTCAAAACATTTTTGAATATTTTCCATCTCTACTTACCTGTAATGTACAGATTGATTGTACTTTTATAAAATAATTCTTTCTAAATTTGCATTTCTCTAAATAGAGGAAAGGGCTTGTTCATATTTTATGCAAATGTGTCCTAATTTCTTCTCTCCTTTGGTAACTGTATCAGCGGCCACTTCAACTAAAATGAACTAGTCCTAAAAAGGCACTTTGCGAAACAAACTTTAGTCCCTATGAGGCAGCAGGATTTTTTTTGGGTTGGCCATGCCTAGTGTTGATGCTAGGAATTCATTTGTTTGAATAACTTTGAAAGTCCAGTATCTTCTTCAATGGCCTCATTGACTATAAGATGAAGAAATGAAATCGATAGACACTGTGGGCTTTATTATAGCTGCCAGTAGTCCTTCTCTGATGTTCATTCATCTTAAAGAAAATATTTTCTGCTTTCCTACCCAACAATGGATTTTAGCGGGGCAGATTTTGCAAGGCCACTCTAGTATTAGTCCCCGCCTTACAAAATTGTGTTGCACATACCACTAGTTCATGCTGATGCTGTGTTTGACTTTGGAGACAATGCATTACATTACATATTATTGGTATGGACCTCTATTTTTATGATTTCCTGATTTTAAAGATATTTTTTTGTGTACCCTTATATATGTCTCATTTATGGATGCACCTTGGTTCACACACTTGAGAATAACTGTAGAAGAGTGCTTCACCATTGGAGTCCTTAAAGAAGGCTACTAACAAGGCAACTTTATTCTTAATTTTTTAAAGAACTGAATGCTATCTGTAAATCCAGTTTAATTATATTTCAGATGGCAACAACCTTTCAAGAGGCTCTTCATCAGGTAATTCTACCCACCCAAATGTTATTTGCACCACATCTATTTCTTGTATTTCAGTGACTAGTCCAGCCTTTTAAATATTAATATTATTTCAAAACATTCCTGAATTGAGAACTTTAAGAAGATGACTCAGGCATATAATACAAAGCAATTTATTAAGCAGATGAACAACATGCAGTTAAAGATTACTTACTTATCACATCTCAATCCTAATTTATTCTAATCCTTTCCCTATTTTCCAATCATCGTAACTGAACCTAGCTGTCCTAATTACATCTCTACCTCCCCGCAGCTAACTTTCCTAACTTTGACAGAGTGATACCTCCCATTCTGTCCTACATATCCCATCAAAACCTTCACTGTCAGTCACTTGACATGTCACAGTCAAAAGCCATCTGTTTCCCTGGTTTATATGCTGGGTGATAACACCAAGCTGCCTACCATATCACACCATCTCAGCACTTGGGTCTTTCCTATCTGATGAACACCATCCCACAGCTTGGGAAAACTCTGGGAAGCGGGTATGCTATTTTTTTGCCCATTTTTTTAAATGTTTAGGGTAAGAGTTGTTCATATTTTTGAAGCTATGCTTTCCCCAAAACAATGATTAGAACAAGTCTGGCTATTTCCTGGTTTTTTTTTGGGGGGGGGGGGAAGCCCCCCACGGGCTTAAAATGGGGAAAATGTGAAAAGAAGTATAGTAACATCCCAAAGAGTAGACCTATTAGTGGGATAAATGTATTCTTTTCTTTACCAGTCAATAGTAGTATCAGTGATTTTCTTCTAGTTGGAACTCACCCAGTTGGCAGGGACACTGACTATGCACTGTCCAAATACAGGGACTACAGTGTTCCTTCACTAGTTTGCGGTTCATTTTTCGCAGATTCAATGTTTCGCAGTTTTTCATGCTCATTATTTTTTATTTTGTAAAGAAACATAATACATCGAAAGTGGTGGAACAATATATTGATAGGAAAGTGAGGGAGGTGAAAGGGTTCTGAAAGTAGGTGAAGAGAGAAAAACGGAGCGGGGGGAGGGGGGGAGAAAGAAAGAAAAGAATAGAAAGAAGAAAAAAAGGGGAAAAAAGATTTTTAAAAAATTGATTGACTTCCCATCTTGACCTTGGAGTTTTCTATTTCGTTGATTACATATTGGTATTTTCCCTTAGTCTCTTTTCGCTTAAACCGTTTTATATTGTAGATAAGTCTATCATGAAGTACATTCTTCTTTTTATCAAGAATTTTATGAAGTTTGTCCAGTCTGTTTTATTTTTACCCTCTCTTATTTTTTGTGTTAGCTTATCCATTTGTATCATGTCCAAAATTCTGATTAACCATTCCTCGGGAGTAGGAAGTTTTTTCCCTTTCCAGACTTTTGCTATTGTTAGTCTGGCTGCTGTGCTTATGTATTCTGTCCTTGTTTTTTTTAAAATTTTGAATTTGTAAAACTTAGTAAATACATTTCAGGTTCTAATTTAAATTTGATTCCTATGATTTCCTGTGTTATTTGATGTATTGTCTTCCAAAATTCTTTTAATTTCTCGCAGGTCCACCATTGATGATAAAATGTCCCATTTTTTCCCCACATTTCCAACATATATTAGATTTCTTTTTATTAAATTTTGATAATTTTTCTGGGGTGTAATATCATCTGTATTGCATCTTGTACCAGTTTTCTTTCATATCTGTTGCAGTTGTATATTTTAGTTTCTCTTTCCAAATGTTTCCCATTGTTCCAAATTCAAACTATGGCCTATTTCTTTTGCCCATTTTATCATACATTCTTTTATGTATTCCTCTTCTGTTGCCCATTCTAGTAGTTGTTGGTATAATATTTTTATTAACTGTTTTGCGGTTTTTCAATAAACTCTAAAATATTATTTAAAATCATTAAAAAATTATAATTTATAGCCTAATGGAGGGAGGAAGGAGAAGCCAAAGGGAGAGAAAAGAAGCCCAAGCGACAACGAGAGGAGAAGGAGGCGATTTATCAACACACGATTGGTTGATAAAGACTTAAAATAGTGTATAACTACTAAAATTATGTATACATATTAGAATAAATATAGTGTCCCTACATCGCGGATTTTCACATATTGCGGGTGGTCCTGGAACCTAACCCCAGCGATAAGTGAGAGAACACTGTAGTTCCTACCTGTATGGCGGTGGTATTTATGGACATGCCATCACCATGAGGAAGATTTGATTTATCTTACGTATGTTCCTGTCTTCATGATTGCGCAATAATGGAAGTTCATGGAAAAGATTAATATTAAGGCATTTTGCCAATTTGCCCTGACAGCAATGGTTCATAGAGGACCGTTTCTTACAAAGAAATCCTGTCAGTTAATCAGGAAGCAAATGCGATTCTGTGACAGGGAAATTTAGATGGAGGTGACTGAACAATGGGTTTGTAACATTTTTGCTAAAACCATAATTTCAGCAAGCCCTGGAAGACTTGCTATGCCATGTTGAGCAAAATGCTTGGATTTTCAATTCGTTGAGTTGTGTTCCTATTTTGCCATCCATACCCAATCAGTCCCAAATGTAATGAGGTCAAAATGTTCAAAAATTAGTTCAATGCTTTCTCTGGCCTGTGTTCCCATGTGTATCTGATTATGTCAGTAATTAAGTGGATCATTTGGGAACCAACCTAGGTTCCTGATGCCAGAAACACCAGATCACCATTATGTCTGCTGATCTGTATCTGTTGAGAGTCAGTAGTGATGTTATTTTTTTAAATTAGGAAATTGAAATTATATGATTGAAGACAAATATATCACATCAATTATAAAAAAAACTCCAACAATATCAGAAACCTTAATGTTAATGCTATGGGTATCATATCCTATTAATTTATGTAAGTACAGTAGAGTCTCACTTATCCAAGCTAAACGGGCTGGCAGAAGCTTGGATAAGCAAATATCTTGGATAATGAGGGATTAAGGAAAAGCCTATTAAACATCACATTAGGCTATGATTTTACAAATTAAGCACCAAAACATCATGTTATACAACAAAATTGACAGAAAAAGTAGTTCAATACGCAGTAATGTTATGTTGTAATTACTGTATTTACTAATTTAGCACCAAAATATCACAGTATATTGAAAACATTGACTACAAAAATGGCTTGGATTATCCAGAAGCTTGGATAAGCGGGGCTTGGATAAGTGAGACTCTACTGTAGTTACTATGTTCATGGTTTATTAAAAAAAAATTCTGCTGTTCATAACTGGCACTAAAGCCTTACTAAAAAGCAAAAGAATAAGTAGTCAACTGTTATACACAATAGTGTTATACAGTACTAAAACATATAAAACAATTTAATCTAGAAATGAATAGCTGAACAAGGATACATAATGGTACAATATGCAATAGTGCATTTTTAACAGAGATTATACATATAGTCAGAGTTTTTGTCTTCACTCGTATATACAGTATTTAAGTCCCATTAGCAATTTTGTATATTCCTGGTGGAGGTAGTTCAGACTGTCAGAGTTATATCTTCACTCTTCTGTATAGTCTTATAGTTGATTAATAAACAATGGAAAAGAAATATGTTTGAGAAGAGTCTTCGTAGGAATGAATAAGATACTTGAGGTGTTGTTGGGAAAGTCTCTACAAATAACCCCAGGCTTGTAAATCTTTGTTTCAGGAAAATCCCTGAAACACAAGTGTTGTGAGACTCAATACATTCATATAGGTCTCTCAATGGCTCTACAAATACAGTTAGCCTGGCTTTCAGGAGTGAGCCTTACTGTCATCTTGGAACACTATTGTGTAAATGTGTTGTCGAAGGCTTTCATGGCCGGAATCACAGGGTTGTTGTGTGTTTTCCAGGCTGTTTGTATGTATGTATGCTTCTGGAATATGGCCATACAGCCCGGAAAACACACAACAACACTACTGTGTAAATCTTAATCTGATCTGCAGTTGCTCATATTCATCTATGGCTGTCAGCTAAGCATTTGCTTAATGGACAGTGATTGAGATCCCACAGGCAAAACTCCACTGGAGTTTCCTACTCCCTGCCCTCCAAGACTCAAAGTTTTCCAGTGACAGCTCCCATGAATGATCGTTCTGCGGTTCATAGATAGTGTGGAAGCAGGACTGAAGAGTGGACAAAGAAATATTATGTCTTCCAGCAAAACTATTGGAACTTGCCCTTGCAAGTAGATATGGATCCTTCCAAAGGAGAAGCAATACTCTCCTGGCAATCTCTCAGAAACAAGAAAGGAGCTTTCTGGGCTTGGGAAATTATTATCCTAGACCTCACAAAGCTTGCTGGTGACCTCTCATGGGAAAAATCTCCATTCAACTGCAGTCTTTGGGAAATCAAAGGAACTGTTCACATGAGATCCAATTTTGCAACATCCAGACCCCTGGATCCCCTTTGAGATAGAAACCAATGCCTCTGATATGACTAGTAGAACAGTGCTTTTCCAAACCATGATGTCAGGGGCTCGCCTTCTTAACTGTGCCTACTACTCAGGAAAGCTGACACACATGGACACACATCATTTAGGTGAAAGAATTTCTGACAATCAAGTCTGCATTTCAGGCATGGAGAGTCTTACTAGAGGTGGCAACACATGCAATCGAAGTCCACAGTGAGCAATGCAACCTTTGAAAACTTCCAGAGAGCCTAAATTAGATATGAAGGTTGTCTCTTTGTTCTTTGACAGGTACCATTTCAAGCTCACCAATGTTCCCTTAGAAACAAGCTGGTGCCTTATCTAGGAAATTGAAATACATCTCTTTAACAGAGGAGAAAACTGTGCCCCAGAAAACTATTAGGAGGAAGTCCTACACTTTCCTATTACAGCTGGCCAGCAGGGCACTTCGAATTGTATAAGACTCTAAAACTCTTCATTAGGCTATTTAGTGCGTGCAAGTCTGAGTTGACGTGAAGCACTATGTGAAGTCCTGTTCCAATTGTCATTGTCATCAACAAAGAAAGCCCATCAGCTTATTGCAACCACTACTAGCTCCATCTGGGCTCTGAAGGATGATCTCCATGTCTTTTATTGCAAATTTATCCTTATCAGCTGGTCACACCACCATTCTGATAATGGTGGATTTTGCTCACCAGAATGACACGTTTCTTATTCTGGTAGACTATCTGACAGGTAAACTGCTGACTTGTTTATTCAGCACATTTTTCACCTTCATGATCTCCCTGTGGGGATCATATGTGGTAAAAGATCCCAATTTACAGCCTGTTTCTGGCAGAATCTGCTCCAGCAACTTGGTGTAAAGCCGTACACTCGTCAGCCTAACATCCATAATTAGATTGCTAGACTGAGCATACCAATGCCATGTTGGGATAGTATTTCCACTAATATAACAATACCAGAAAGACATTAGGGTTGAGCTTTTGCTGTTTGCTGAGTCTGCCTACAGAAGGCACATCTCAGTCCAGCAGACACCCTTTTTTGCAACTTTGGTTCTTATCCATTCATATATTCATCTATCTACATTCAGTCTTCGAGACCTCCAGCAGATCAATAGTTCTGAGACCTTAGAGTTAGAAGCCACATTGTTATTTCTGAATAAACAACTGGACTTGGTCAATAAACAACTGGACTCGGGCCGGGCTGTGGCGCAGGCTGTTGAGCAACCAGCTGCAGCCAGCTGCAATGAATCACTCTGACCAGGAGGTCATGAGTTCGAGGACAGCTCAGAGCCCCGTGTTTGTCTTGTCTTTGTTCTATGTTAAGGCATTGAATGTTTGCCTTATATGTGTAATGTGATCCGCCCTGAGTCCCCTTCGGAATATAAATACTGTAAATAAAAATATGCAAATGCTAAGAGACAGTCTGAAGCCCCTCTGAAGATGGGGAATTTGGTGTGGCTCTCCATTCCCCATTCTCCACATCATCATCCATATTAGAGGCTGGATATCTGCTTAATGGTGCATGTGAACCTTGTGGCTTTCTGCCTAAAGTTGCTATCAAGTCTTTGTTTCATCGTTTTCTCTTGGTCCCTGCAATGGAAACCTGTCCTGACATGGTGCTGTCCTCCACCCCCACAACTGAGGAAGGGAGGATCAGAGGAATATGAAATAGCTCAGATGCTGGACTGTGACATGTGCCATGGCCAACTACAGTATCTTATTTATTGGGAGGAGAGCAATGACCAATCTCGATAAACGTTGCCATCACACTGGCAACGAAGGTCCGCGTAGTTAAAGCAATGGTATTTCCCATAGTAACCTATGAATGCAAGAGCTGGACCATAAGGAAGGCTGAGCGAAGGAAGATTGATGCTTTTGAACTGTGGTGTTGGAGGAAAATTCAGAGTTCCTTGGGCCACAAGAAGATCCAACCAGTCCATACTCCAGGAAATAAAACCCGCCTGCTCACTGGAGGGAAGGATATTAGAGGCAAAGATGAAGTACTTTGGCCACATAATGAGAAGACAGGAAAGCTTGGAGAAGAGAGTGATGCTGGGGGAAATGGAAGGAAAAAGGAAGAGGGGCAGACCAAGGGCAAGATAGATGGATGGCATCCTTGAAGTGACTGGCTTGACCTTGAAAGAGCTGTGGGTGGCGACAGCTGACAGAAAACTCTGGCTTGGGCTGGTCCATGAGGTCACGAAGAGTCGGAAGTGACTGAACGAATAAACAACAACAACAAGATATGGATCAGAGGAAGATCTTGGAAAGATGCACCCAATCGTTGGCTCCTTTGTGGGTTCCAGTTCCACCAGCACTATTCCATTAAAACCCAGACTACCCCTTGCACCCATAGGGAAGAAAAATATTGTCAAAAGCTTATCCTACAGATTGAGATGATTCTGAGAAAGAGGAAGGGGCAGATTGTCATGAATTTGCAGCTCCTGATAGCAATAGTATCTTTGAGTCTGGGGAGCTGGGGGCTGAGGCAGAGGGGGATCCTGCTCCCCAGCAGGGAGGCTACAGATGCTGAAAACCCATTAACATCATTAATCAAGTGACAAAGAGACAAGGAGAAATTGTGCTGCTACCAGTGATTATTAAGTAGGAGACAGTGACCTAATTAGGCACCTGTTTCTGGAGACAGCTTCTATAAATCTCTTAACTACTTCCTGGCAACATTGTTGCTTTCGCTGTTCCTTCTTTCTGACTTCAGCATTCACGTTTTCCTGACCTTGGACTGGCTATAATTTACACCTCTCTTTCACTTCTTGTTATCTTTGTTTTTCTGAACTACTTAATTACTCTTGGGCTGGGTGATAACTATCTTCTTGCTTCACCCTACTCGATAACCTGTGACTGTCCTGGACTGAATGAACTAATCAGCAGCTAAAATATTCTTATCATCTGATTCCTGAGAGACTTGTTGACTGAAACGTAGGACAAAAAAAAAAACACATTAATACAGAATAGAGGGAGTTTGGTCTTCAGTAGTGGTGTGCATTTGTATGGAATCGCTGTTATTTTGATTAGTTTCGTTCATTTTGTCTCAGTTTTGTTTTCATCCCCATTTCCGAAAATAGGGAGCCTACAGTGCTCCCTCGCTACTTCGCGGTTCGCTTTTCGCACCCTCGCTGTTTTGCGATTTTTTAATAAACACTAAAATAATATTATAAATCATAAAAACGTATGATTTACAGTGGTGGTGGTCTCAGTAGGATGCGGATGGCGGGGCGGAGAAGGAGCCCAAATGGCTCTTTCTACTTCCTTCCTAAGGAGAAGCCTAGCATCCCTACTTCACGAATTTTCACTTATTGTGGGTGGTCCTGGAACATAACCCCCACAATAAGTGAGGGAACGCTATATATGAATAGAATTTTCATCTCGCGTCTGAAAAAATGAAAATTTTCGGACAAATGGGAGGGTTGCCGAGGCTCAGCCATTCCCCCCGGTTTTTGGGCTAGCAGGGTGAAAATCGCCACACACAGAGAGCATTCTGACCTCTTTTATCCAGCAACTTTTAAAACATTTGTATCTTCCCCAGAGTACTATTGTTATTAATAATATTGTTATTATTAACACCTATTGGCACACATCAGCTGTCATGGGAAAGCAGACCTCTCTCAGACTCAGCTTAGGGTCCCAGAGTAACTATTGTTATTAATATTAATATTATTATTAACACCCATTGGTACACATCAGCTGTCATGGGAAAGCAGACCTCTCTCAAACTCAGCTTAGGGTCCCAGAGTAACTATAATATTATTATTAATACCCATCAGCTGTAATGGGAAAGCAGACCTGTGTCAGTACCTGCTTATTGTTACATGGTCTGAAATGAAAGGAAAATGAAAGCAAGCATGGTGACCGTGCACCTTTCTCTTTCGTGTCGCCTTTTGTTTTGTCCGAAAATAGCATCGTTCATTTTGTGCATCCGGATGGACGATACTAGATGAATAGACAAATGAAACAGATAAAGTAAATACCACACACATCTCTAGTCTTCAGTGACCCAAAAATGGCATGCATAGATAAAAGGTTGACTTATAGTAATATATGTCACTCACAGGATTGGATTAAAGTCAAATCAATAATTGCCATTTTCTGGGCAATGATACAGCACAGACTTTGCATACAGTTGGACCCATATTCTATCCCAAAGTCTTACCCTTAAAATAATAGGTGATTTGAAACTTTGGTTGCATGATGTTCCATGTAAATGTGTATATCTACATAACTTCATTGGGTGCATTGTGGTTTTTTTAATTTGGGTTTTGTTTTGTTTTTTGACCACACGAGGAGAACCATTTGAACTGGTAGAAAGCAAGACCTTTAGGTTAAGCAGGAGAGTAGAACTTACATATTGTTGTACTGTACAGTCCAAGGACTTCTTAAACTCCCCTTTCCTATAAGCTAGCTCTGGTATGTGTGCTCTATCACTATACAGCATCTTCCTAGGGGCATTAGAGTCCCAATTTATAATGCAGAAAACATATGGTGGCCGTTCTATCAAAAGTCACTCAGATGACCAGTATGGTTTCACTGTTACTATTTTTTTCGGTGGGGGGGGGAGGGAGCAACTTTTAGAGGAACTTTTCTAATATTGAGCAAGTTCAGTTCCCATCCAACCTCCCCACAAATCCTCTGCTCAGACTTCTGTATTCCCCTCTTAATTTTTGGGTGAATATTTGTACACCCCCATTTATTCCATCATACATGAGATTGCTAAGTAACTTACCATCATCATTTTGAGGCCCAAATATCTAGAAGGCTGCAGTTTGGGGATGCCTGTTCTAATGCATCAATAATAATGAGGAAAAATAATGAGTTATGTTCAAGACTGCCACAAAAAGCTCTATCATTGTGTAGTGGTTAGTGTGTTGGACAAAGGGTGTGTCTACATTGTAGAATTAGTGCAGGTTGACACCGCTATATCTGCCATGGCTCAAGACTCTGGGATTCATGGGGTTTTAGTTTGATGATTCACCAGCACTCTTTGGCAGAGGAGGCAAAAATCCTTGCAAAACTATGACTCCCATTATTCCATAGTATAGAACCATGGTGTCAAACTGCATTAATTCTATAGTGTAGACGCACAAAGTTTTCCCTATGAAACCATTAAATTCATTGGATGCCTGTGGTTTTGCAGTTTTGTCAGTGGCACAATGTCTTTGACATCGACATATTTACACCTTTACCCAGATTATTGGGATTTTAAGATTTTATTTTGTATGTGACCTTTATGACTGCTTTTATCGTTGTTTGATGTTTTATTGTTGATTGATCTGTTTTTACTGTTTGTTTTTGTTTTTATATTGTTGTTCCAGGCTTGGCCCCATGTAAGCTGCCCCGAGTCCCTTCGGGGAGATGGGGTGGGGTATAAGAATAAAGTTATTATTATTATTATTATTATTATTATTATTATTATTATTATTATTACATGATTCCAAATACCTCTCTCTAATCTGACATAGGAAGAGACCCAGCATTATTGTATGAATAATGTATGCACTATTTGAGAAGCAAAACCAAAAAGTTTGCAGATTTTTGTACTGTTCTATGACTTAAATGTTATTTCAACACACATATTAGAATTGCTGACTTATGTGCGTACACTATTGTTATTTTTGCTCAGTTCTAATACTGGGGATAGATTGCCTTACTGCCTTGGTTCTATTTTTCACTCAAAAAATAAAGCCTGCATGAATTTTTTTGTCCCATATATTATTAACACAGCATCGGCCTCAATGACAGGAGTTCCATGTTCTCACCTTTCTAATAACCCAGATTTGGGGAAAGGATATTGCTACATAAGATAGATACACCTTCTAGAACGGAGGGGTTGTTCTTTTCTTTTCACTAAGCAGGTCAGTTTATCCATATTTATAAAGTGCCTGAGAGCAATTCTCTTATTGTTTGTGATACATATTTCAGAAAGAGTTGGCTAAAAAAAATCTACTATCTCATTCTTTCCCTGCGTATTTTCTATAGCATTGTTCTGTTTTATTTGCACATACAAAGGCTGGCATCCTGTGAGTGACATACGCATGCTTAAATCACATGGGGTGAAATATTTGCCATGGCACAGTAGGTGTAATCTGCTAGCAAGGGCACGTCCCTTTTGTAAACCGCCCCGAGTCCCTTCGGGGAGATGGTTGCGGGGTACAAGAATAAAGTTATTATTATTATTATTATTATTATTATTATTATTATTATTATTATTATTATTATTTTATGACACAGCAAACAAGATAGATATGCTGGATTTCATATCACAAAATCACAAGTCGAACACTTCCCAAGTGTCTAGGACTGTGTGATGTATTTTCGGATGATGCGCGCAGATCCCAGTAGGGTGGCCTTTTGCGGTTGGCAGATGGTAATTTTGTCAATATCTATTGTTTCCAAATGCTGGCTGAGATCTTTTGGCACGGCACCCAGTGTGCCGATCACCACCGGGACAACCTGCACTGGTTTCTGCCAGAGTCTTTGAAGTTCAATCTTGAGGTCCTGATAGCAGCTGAGTTTTTCCTGTTGTTTTTTGTCAATGCGACTGTCACCTGGGATGGCAACATCAATGATCCAAACCTTTTTCTTTTCCACAACTGTGATGTCTGGTGTGTTGTGTTCCAGAACTTTGTCAGTCTGGATTCGGAAGTCCCACAGTATCTTTGCGTGCTCATTCTCCAATACTTTTGCAGGTTTGTGATCCCACCAGTTCTTTGCTGCTGGAAGGTGGTACTTGAGGCCTAAGTTCCAATGAATCATTTGGGACACATAGTTGTGCCTCTGTTTGTAGTCTGTCTGTGCGATTTTCTTATAGCAGTTGAGGAGATGATCAATGGTTTCGTCAGTTTCCTTGCACAGTCTGCATTTTGGGTCATCAGCTGATTTTTCAATCTTGGCCTTTATTATTATTATTATTATTATTATTATTATTATTATTATCAGAATTGCATATACAATGTTGGACATTGTTCACGGCAGTTGTGCATTCCACATTGTAACTCCACATTGCACAACAGACTTGCCATGTATAGCAACACCCAGTCAGTCACATGCATTGTACATTTCTGCTGTTCTTCATAGTGCTCTACTCTGTATAATGTACATATATCCATATGTTGATTACATCAAAGGTGATGTGGAATTGCAGCCAAAGAGTGAGCCACCCAGAGTTCCCCTGACCCACCTTAAAAGACAAAAAAGTGGAGAAAAGGTTAAAGAAAAATGCCATAAAATAAAACACACTTATTGAGTTGCAGGGGAAGAGTTAAAATCTCATTCAGAAAACAGTTCTACAGTACTGAATCAATTACAAACCCAATGCAGAAGAATGTTAAAAGCAGACGTCTAGTAAATGTGCAGGTCCTAGAATGCAAGATGTATCTGGAGTTTTTCGAGTCTGGACATCCATGTAAAAACTCAGCATTGCCATTGTTATTCTAAAAAAACTATGAAGAAAATTATTTATTTATTTATTTGCAGTATTTATATTCCACCCTTCTCACCCTGAAGGGGACTCAGGGCAGATCACATTATATACATATAGGGCAAACATTCAATGCCCATATACACATAGAACAGAGACAGATGCAGAGGCAATTTAACCTTCTCCTGAGGGGATGTTCGATTCTGGCCACAGGGGGGAGCAGCTGCTTCATCATCCACTGTGATGGTACTTCCTCATTCCACGTCGTAAATTAGTTAAATTTGCCTCCCCACTTTATAAGTGGTACCTTATTTCCTACTTGATAGATGCAACTATCTTTCAGGTTGCTTGGTCAGCAACGAGCAGGGGCTATTTTTTATTTTTTAATTGACGGGTGCTCACCCCACCACGGGCTGGCCTCGAACTCATGACCTCATGGTCAGAGTGATTTATTGCAGCAGGCTGGTCACCAGCCTGCGCCACAGCCCGGCGCAGAGTGTATTGTTGTGTTCAACAACTGACTCTGCACCCAAAGTTGTCTCTGCTAAGAGCCACTCAGCATCACAGTGCTAAATTCTGGACTGTGAGCAAGCCCTCATAATGACAAACTGAGTCCCCCCCCCCCCCCCACAGACACACACACCCTCTGACAGTTAAAAAAAATGCAGGGAGCTATGCTTTCCATTTAAAATGGAAAACCTATCCGGGTTTTCCATTTCATACCTCCAAAGTATTAGCAATGAGCAACAGTTCCACTGTGTATCCTTTCCAGCAGAACTAGCAGTTAGACAGCTAAATCAGCAATGCTGCCGAACATGCAGCTGTATTAACCTAGTGAAGCAGAAAAGACCATCTGCACCACCATGAATATTACTAAAATAGAACAGCAGCGGGCAGCCTGGGGCAGTGGTAAAGTAGGGGGGGGGGGGATAGAGAGAAACCTTTTACATTTTCCATTACAAAATGCAAGGAAACCTTATGAATGATCCTGCTTTTTGGATGTGCAAAGCAACTGATAAACAAAGGAATGGAATAATTGTTGAAGCATTGGTGTAATTTGCTTGCTCAATTGATTTGCTAACTGTTTTGTAACTCACTTTCATGTGCATTAGAAAACTCTACTTTGTCCTTTTACTGATTTGTACCTGTAGCTGGTTCTGTTGAACATTTGCTAGCTCGTAAGGGAAATAACTTTCAGTACAGATCTGATAACGTTCTGGTTGAAGATAGATTCCTGCAGCACTAGTCTGCTGAATAGTATTTATCTTTCTTTAAATGTTATAGAATCTGTGTTTACTCGTGTGTGTTCGTATCCAGTATCCAGTGGCTGCCCAATTTTATCAACAGAAATAGGAGATAAATAATCCTCCATCAACTCTGCTTTTCTTATGTACCCACAAAATCAGTTCTGAGGGCTAGAAACTTTCTCACACTTATACTGAGCCAGTCTTCAGGTAGCGCAGAAAGTCACAGAATGGAGGGAAAGGGAGAAAAGTTCAGTTTATTTATTTATTTATTTACAGCATTTATATTCCGCCCTTACACATATTAGGCAAACATTCAATGCCTTTTAACATAGGACAAAGACTAACAACATGGCTCCGAGCGGGCCTCGAACTTATGACCTCCTGGTCAGTGATTCATTGCAGTTAATTACACTGGCTTGCTCTCCCGTCTGCGCCACAGCCCCTAGTTGGGCTAGTGAAAGTTGTGAGCTCAATGTTGTATTTAGTCTACAACAACAACAACAACAACTCTTTGTTGATTAGTCAATTTTGGCCATATCAAAATATGTGAAACATACAAAACGTACACACTTACCCATACATACACTAAAACCATGTATAGATACAAAACATCCCGACCTGCAGCCTAATAATCCGCTCCTAGGTAGTTGTGCAAATACAGAATAAAAAGATTAAAATTAATTATTCCCTTAAGGTAAGGTTTGAGTGGGGGCAATGGTAAGTGAAACTAGTGGCTTGTCCATAGTAAATTTTAAATTTGGTTTTTGTTAATGGCATTAATGTCACAGCTCTCAGCTTCCATCTTCTCGCGGATGACCAGCGCTTTTTGCGTAAAAAGGGTCAGTTTTAAAATACTTTTTATCTGAACCCTGTAGAAGGATGTGCAATTTCTCCTTATTCTCTAAATGAGTATGGTTCTCCAGCAGACACTCTAAATAGAAAGATCGAATCCTGATGTAATAGGTGCATTTTAAGAAAAAGTGTTCTGAGTCCTCCACTTCTGCATCTACCTCACGACACCCACAGGTTTTCTTCGTATAGGGGATATTCTGATGTCTACCTAGCTTAGACTTAATGTCGAGTTGCTCGAATCTGGCCCAGGTAAAAAGTTTAGTCTACAGTATTTAGTCTACAGTAACCTCTGCCCAGACAAATTGAGATACAGGGTTCCCTCACTACTTCGCGGTTCACTTTTCGCAGATTCGCTGTTTTGCAGTTTTTCAATAAACTCTAAAAGACTATTATAAATAATAAAAAAATTATAAGGAAGGGAGGAAGGAGAAGCCAAAGGGAGAGAAAAGGAGCCCAAGTGGCAACGGGAGGAGAAGGAGGCGATTTATCAACACACGATTGGTTGATAAAGACTTAAAATAGTGTATAACTACTAAAATAATGTATAAATATTAAAATAAATATAGCATCCCTACTTCACGGATTTTCACTTATTGTGGGTGGTCCTGGAACTTAACCCCAGCGATAAGTGAGGGAACACTGTATATCATGACACAAAAATGTGCATAAAAAGGCAACATGAGCTGGGCAGCAAACCTGCATGAATGGAGCATTCGCATTGAAACAAACACTTGGACATCCATTCCATTCAGCTTCAAAACAATTTCTGTTAGGAAGCGAAAGAGTTGGATGTGGAGGATATGAACCTAAAATTATGCATCCTCAAAATCTTGGGATGAAAACATGAGCCTATTTCTCGTTAAAATCAATGTCCAATAGGGATGTAGATCTCGTCTTATTTCACTCTTACCCATGTGAACACACTCAACAAAATCAGAATTTTTCCACCTCCTTGATGAGATTGCAAGAGTTTTTGTACATTTTAATGATTGACCTTTATTGAGATTGGAGCCCCTGGTGGCACAGCGGGTTAAACTGCTGAGCTGTTGAACTTGCTGACTGAAAGGTCGGTGGTTTGAATCCAGGGAGTGGGGTGAGCTCCTGCTGTTAGCCCCAGCTTCTGCCAACCTAGCAGTTCAAAAACATGCCAATGTGAGTAGATCAATAGGTACTGATCCGATGGGAAGGTAACAGCACTCCATGCAGTCATGCTAGCCACATAACCTTGGAGGTGTCTACAGACAACGCCTGCTCTGTGTCTTAGAAATGGAGATGAGCACCAACCCTCAGAGTCAAACATGACTAGATTTAACATCAGGGGTAACCTTTACTTTTACCTTTACCTTGTTGAGATACTTTTGCAATTTTTGCAAAGTATATTATTCATTGCATAACATGTACTTTTAAGAGAAAAAATATCCAGTGTTATGCAAATCCAGTATATTTTTTTGCGTAAAATTTCACAAAACAGTTCTGAAATGTACAATGAAAAATGCCTAATACCTGTATGGTGTTCCCCAGGCCTGTAGCGAGGGGGCGGTTTTAGGGGTACAAACCCCCCCCCTGAAATTTTTCAGGTTATAAAAAAAAACCTGGTTTACTCATGAATTTTAACTGGTTAACCAAATCTCCATGCTAAGTCTATGAGACACAAAACATTAAGAGTCCCTCCAGGCACTATCTCAAGCAGATATTGACAGGTTTGTAGCGGGGAGGGGTGTGTGCAAGGGGTTAACCCCCCCCCCCCCCGAAATTTTCAACACCCCCCCCCCCCCCGAAATTTTTTTCTGGCTACGGCCCTGGTGTTCCCTCACTACTTTGCTGTTTGCTTTTGTGGATTCGCTGTTTTGCGGTTTTTCAATAAATTCTAAAATAATATTATAAATAATAAAAAATTACAATTTACAGCCAAAGGAAGGGAGGAAAGAGAAGCCAAAAGAAGAGAAAAGTAGCCCAAGCGGCAACGAGAGGAGAAGGAGATGATTTATCAACACACAATTGGTTGATAAAAATAGAGTATAACTACTAAAATAATGTATAAATATTAAAATAATTATAGTGCCCCCTACTTCACGTATTTTCGCTTACTGCAGGTGGTCCTGGAACTTAACCTCACGATAAATGAGGGAACACTGTAGTGTGATGGGATGTATCAAGAAAGACCTTCTTACTGCAAACAAGAAAGCCTCTACACTTCTATTTTCAATTTCATTTCAGTATCAATCTACCAACGTTTAAAAGCACCACAAGTAACATTTACTTCAAATTCATAATTACATTCATATTTTGAATATCTTTCCTCACAAAATACACACTTTGAATGTATTTCAGATGCCACATTTGAAAATATATTTTGCTGAAATATTAGCCAAGCATTTCAGAAGTGTGAGATCCAATGGAAAACAGCATCTCAAACCATATACTAGCCATTCAGATCAGTTCATACTAGAATACAGAAATATTAATGTCTATCCATCTTTATTCAAGGTCACAGCCGTGCACCTATACATACCACCTGTTAGGATGAGATTTATTTATTTATTTACAGTATTTATATTCCTCCCTTCTCACCCTGAAGGGGACTCAGGGCGGATCACATTACACATATAAGGCAAACATTTAGTGCCTTGACATAGAACAAAGACAAAGACAAATGCAGGCTCCGAGCTGGCCTCGAACTCATGACCTCTTGGTCAGAGTGATTGGTCTCAGCTGGCTGCAGCTGGCTGCTCACCAGCTTGCGCCACAGCCCGGGCTGAGATGACAAGGTTCTTTTAGGAGTCTCTTATTGGATGGCTATGTGGAGGCAAAAGGCAACTTTTGACATGAAAGAGGAAGGTGTAGAACTGAGTTATAAGGGAATGCTGACCCTTTGCCATACCCTCTCCTTTAAAATGGGACAAATCCCACTTGTTGTGTCAATCAGTGCATTTGTAGATTGGCATTCCTATCATATCTCCATCATTTGATGTATTTGTTAATGCTGATGGAAACTGAAGTCCAACAATTTCAGGGGAGCTACCTCTATAGTGTACAGTCTTGAGCTTCCAGATGTTGTACCACAACCTGCAGAAACTCTCACACTCAACCATGTCATTTAAAACTTCTGGAATTTTTTTTAAATTGTATCAGAATCAACTTGAGAACATACTGCAAGTCGCTTCTGGTGTGAGAGAATTGGCCATCTACATCCTTTTGGGAGGCTTCTCTCATGGCTCTGTAAGCTAGAGTTGACAGATGGGAGCTCACCCTGTCTTGCAGATTCAAACCAGCAACCTTCAGGTCAACAATCCAATCTTCAGGTCAGCAGTCCAGGCGGCACCTGAAATGGCTCTGCTGGAAATGGTAATCCATCTACAACTGGAGACCAAACAAATTTTATTATAACAATTGCCCTCAAAGAATCAAGGCATACAGTTATTACCTTCCACAACCAATTCCTTTGATTCCCAGTCTTAAAAGAAGCAAACAGTAGAGCTTTCACCTGTTCTTGGCACCAATATGCTCATGACTAGACAATGCACAGTACTCCCAACACATGCTGTCAACATGAATTTAATACACATGAATAACCTTTATTTTGGTGAGCTTTGAAGTTGGGGTGAATAACTCAAGATACTTATTTTAGCTTGACTTTCTGTATAAGTCTAGGTGAGAATCCTTATAGTATGGAGTCAACAATTTCCAGAGCATTCTTTATTCTGCACCCAGTGAATCTAGCACAGGGGAGAGCATTTCCAATAGACTTATATATTAATGCACATGGCTTTAAAGGAGGAAAATGTGATCTAAGTCCTTTGTGAAAGCCGTTGATATGATATTAAAGATGTAATAAATGGATGGAGCCCTGGTGGCGAAGTGTGTTAAAGCACTTGCAGACCGAAAGGTTCCAGGTTCAAACCCCGGGAGCAGCGTGAGCAGCCGCTGTTAGCTCCAGCTTCTGCCAACCTAGCAGTTTGAAAACATGCCAATGTGAGTAGATCAATAGGTACCGCTCCAGCAGGAAGGTAACGGGGCTCCATGCAGTCATGCCGGCCACATGACCTTGGAGGTGTCTACGGACAATGCCAGCTCTTCGGCTTAGAAATAGAGATAAGCACCAACCCCCAGAGTCAAACATGACTGGACTTAACGTCAGGGGAAACGTCATTAATAAATTGATAGGATTGACTAAAGCAGTTTCAAATGTATAACATAAAGTTAACATTTATGACTTGTTTGTATTCACAATCTCTATGTATTCACTGCCTTAGGATATAGATGTGTCCATCTATATTGTGCCTTGCCTTGAGCTGAAAGGAGAGGTGGGTAATAAAAACAATTATTATTATTATAACGTTATTAGGGGAAACATAAGGATTGTGACAGTCACCCAATCCATAATTATTAGACAGCAGCTGCTGTGATCAACTGGGGTCTATTTCCCTGTCAGTCAGGATGTAGCTCACTGATCTGCTCACACCAGCCCCTTGCAAAGGCAGTCTCTATTGTAAGGGGGGATTGCAACAGGGACTCTGCTTCTGCCTGTCACAACAAAGATAGGGTTTTCGTATGTCTTTCGGGCTGTGTGGCCATGTTCCAGAAGTATTCTCTCCTGACGTTTCGCCCACATCTATGGCAGGCATCATCAGAGGTTGTGAGGCATGGATAAACTAGGCAAGGAAGGTAAATATATATCTGTGGAGAGTCCAGGGTGTGACAAGAGTCCTTTGTCAGTTGGAAGCCAGTGCTAATGTTACAGTTAATCACCCTAATTAGCATTGGAAAGGTTTGTCTCTTGCCTGGGGGGCATCCTTTGTTCAGAGTCATTAGCCGTCCTTGGGGCTCCTCTGCCCTCAGAGTGTTGCTTCCCATCTACTGTTCTGATTTTTGAGTGTTTTAATACTGGTAGCCTTATTTTGTTCATTTTCATGTTTTCCCCCTTTCTGTTGAAGTTGTCCACATACTTGTGGATTTCAATGGCTTCTCTGTGTAGTCTGACATGATAGTTGTTGGAGTGGTCAAGCATTTCTGTGTTCTCAAATAATATACTGTGTCCAGGTTGGTTCATCAGGTGCTCTGCTACAACAAAGATAATTCACATTAAAGGACTGATCGATCACATTTATGACCTCATCACATTGATGAAGTTACGCGGGGCAATTCGCCAGCCTTCAGGGTGAATCAGCGAGGCAGTCCCGGGGTCCTGCACCCCTCCCCATTACATGTGGAAAAGCAATGTCATATGGCTCCCCCCCCCCCCCCGTCACGCTGGCCCTGTTGTTTGCAGTGGATCATGGGAAGCCTTGTAGCATGTTTGCGTCCTAGCTGATTGACAGAGCTCCACCAGAAGTGAGCATGCATCGTGTGATGGGTAGCGTCAGGCTCTGTGCATCAACTAAGGCGCAAGTGTCCTATGATGCTTGCAGCTGCTTCGCCCTTCCATGTGATAAAGCTCACAGCAACTGCTGCCTGGTATGTGGAGATTGGGGAAGGCTCAGGCAACAGACACAATGTAGCTGCAGAATTATGTTGGTTACGTACCTACATAGCTGATAGAGAAGTCCAGCCATTACATTTGAGGTACAGTGCTTTTGCCATTTAAATTTTATCCTGTAGTTTCCAAAGCTATCAGGGTATCTTGATTCTTTCATTCCCTCTGGTGAAGTCTCTCTGTTCCTCCTATCAAGATCAAAATAGCAGTCTTGACCCTTCCCAACAACACTATGACAATAGCATCCTGTAGATGAAGCTATACACAAATGGGTTGCCCGTTGAATGGGGGTGTACATACAAATTCCCTCCTCAATCATTGTGCATAGGAGGAAAAGTATGGAACTGCACATGTCAGCTGCACTTCACAATGCAGATGCTGTTCCAGATGGCAGATGTTCAGAATTAAAAGGCAATACAGTAGAGCAGGGGTCCTCAAACTTTTTAAGTGGAGGGCCGATTCATGGTCCTTCAGATTGTTGAGGGGCCGAATTATCATTTGGAAAAAAAATGAACAAATTCCTGTGCTCACTGCACATGTCGTATTTACTTACTTATTTATTTATTTACTACATTTATACCCCATCCTTTCTCACCCCGAAGGGGACTCAGAGCGGCTTACAAGTTGTATGTGCATACAATATATTATATTATTAGCATAGCACAATATTAGCATTATATATTACTATATTGTACTATACCATTATACCGTAATATTATTAGTAATATTACATATAATATATAATATATAATTAATATTATTATATTATACAATATTATTATATTGTATTATTATTATTAGCCACCCTGAGTCCCCTATTGGCTGAGAAGGGTGGGGTAGAAATACTGTAATAAATAAATAAATAAATAAATATTATATTGTATAACATTATAATATTATTATCAATATTATATGTATACACAATATATTATATTATTACCATATCATTCATTTACAATATTAGTAAATGAAAAAACAATACAATATTTAAAAATAAAAATAATTTTAACCAACATACTGTAAACTTATCAGGATTTCAGTGGGAAGTGTGGGCCTGCTTCTGGCCAATGAGATAATCAAGTAGGATTGTTGTTGTTGTGCCTTCAAGTCATTTCAGACTTTAGCCTAAGTCTAAAACTGAGGGCGGGGGCCAGGTAAATGGCCTTGGAGGGCCGCATCCGGCCCCCGGGTCTTAGTTTGGGGACCCCTGCAGTAGAGTCTCGCTTATCCAATGTTCTGGATTATCCAACGCATTTTTGTAGTCAATGTTTTCAATACATCGTGATATTTTGGTGCTAAATTCGTAAATACAGTAATTACGACATAACATTACTGCGTATTGAACTACTTTTTCTGTCAAATTTGTTGTATAACATGATGTTTTGGTGCTTAATTTCAAAAATCATAACTTAATTTGATGTTTAATAGGCTTTTCCTTAATTCCTCCTTATTATCCAACATATTTGCTTATCCAACGTTCTGCCGGCCCGTTTATGTTGGATAAGTGAGACTCTACTGTATCATGATATTTTGGTGCTAAATTCGTAAATACAGTAATTACAACATAACATTACTGCGTATTGAACTACTTTTTCTATCTAATTTGTTGTATAACATGATGTTTTGGTGCTTAAATTGTAAAATCATAACCTAATTTGATGTTTAATAGGCTTTTCCTTAATCCCTCCTTATTATCCAAGATATTCACTTATCCAAGGTTCTGCCGGCCCATTTAGCTTGGATAAGTGAGACTCTACTGTAGTTTTCTGTGGACATAGAATTCTCCCAGCTTTGGAAATCTAGATTGACCAGGATACCTGATAACATAGAGAGCTACAAAAAATGTATAGTCTTGGGGAAATCAGGTGCAAATTCAATGTGCATGATTTTCTTTTCCCCACACTCATCCAATGAATATATAAAATGTGCTTATGTAAGAGAAAATACATTTTCCTTGTGTATTATATATTATGGGATCCTTTGAAATACAACAGTTGAAAGGCTTTATATATCTTATTTAAATTTCAGAGACATACAGGCACTGTAAACCTTTCAGGATTTTGCAGTTGAATAGAAATCTTTTCCTCTAGATTCACAATCGTAATGTATTTCAAACAGGAGACATAACATTTCAAAACCAATTCATTGTACTCTTGAATCATGATGTTAATAGATAAATCTCTCTGTTAAAGATGAATTTAAAATTAAAGGAGCTGGAGATAAGCTCAAATTAACAGAAGATTCCCCTCCTACATCTTATTAAAGGTGACCTTTTCTTAATAAAATTTCTAATTCCAAGAGACTTTCTTCAATGTTTCAACAGTGTAGGCTTTAACTTATTGTATATACTCATGTATAAGGCAACCTCAAATATAAGTTGGGGGGGGGGGGGGGTTGGAGTCAGAATGATGGATTCTGGTATGAATTGCTGATGAATAAGTGAGACTCCACTGTATATATATGTCAGCTTATCCCTGTCTGTCCTGCTCATGCCAAAAGTTTCTGGAGCAAAGCAAATAAGTTTTCTTGATTGTTATACAATAATTTAGAATTAATTTAATTCTGTATTGATTATCCTTTTTTGAGGCTCTGCAGGCAGTTCCAGTTCAAGCAACAAGTTTAAGTAAAATTAACTGAGGAATCAACAAAGAATTAACAACTCATAACAGCATATAGCAGTTATACAGCTCCTTCCTCTGGGATACAATTCTTTAACCAAACTGGACTGGGAACATATCTTAAATAATTTCTTTATGGCTGATAATTCTTCAGCTATACATAAAATGGAAGCTTATGAGAGAATAAAGGTTTTCACCATCCCACCTCATCTTATAAAGTAGACTATTTTGGTGATGGATTATGTGCATGTAATTATATTAATACATACTTGTTCCTTGCCTTTTGTATATGTATAGGCAAACTTTTTGGGTTCAAGATCCCTGGACTAAGCCTTTTACCATACAGAAAGCAGTCCTTGCCACAGGAAGACCCTGATGCGGTAATTGTTGATTCATCAAAACGCTCTGAAGACTCCATGGCTATGAAGCACTTTAAGTCTCCAACGAAGGAAAGCTGTAGCCCTTCTGAAGCAGATGACACCAAGGCACTGATCCAGCCAAGCACATGTTCACCTCCAGTGAATATATCAGGGCCCCTGGACCATTCATCACCCAAGCGGCAATGGGACCGGCTTTATCCGGACATGCTACACTCAAGCACAGCACTGAGTCACACGCCATCCAAAGAAAGTCTCTGCAGTATCCGGAGGGCATCTTCCGTTCACAACATCGAAGGATTTGCCACCCACCCCAACAACGTGTTTCGAGGCCGGCACGCGAGCGAAGGTACAGCTGGTGTCAGGGTGGAATGGGATTAAGAGCCCGTAAATTATAACACACTGCTTAATGGAAAGTTGCAAAAGGAGGTTTTATGTGACTACTCATTCAGCCAAAAGTACCATATATACTCGAGTATAAGCCGACCCGAATATAAGCCGAGGCACCTAATTTTACCACAAAAAAACTGGGAAAACTTATTGACTCGAGTATAAGCCGAGGGTGGGAAATGCAGCAACTACTGGTAAATTTCAAAAATAAAATTAGATACCAATAAAATTACATTAATTGAGGCATCAGTGGGTTAAATATTTTGAATATTTACTGTATTTCAAAGAAAAACAGTAAACTAACTCTATAAGTGGAAAAGCAACAATAACTTTATAATCATCATCATCAACAGCTTCATTTGTACCCTGCCCTATCTATCTCCCCCCGGGGACACAGGCCAGCTTCCAACATAGTAACAGGCAAACATATAATGCCTACATAAATAATGCAGAGCTAGATATAGATCTATCATTATATATACTAATTTCACATGTGTATTTTCCCCTGAAACCTTTCTCTATGTGCATTTTCCTCCTGAAATATTTGCAAGCCTGATTTATCAATGTTTATATCTATCTAGATATCTGTGTGTGTGTGTGTGTGTGTGTGTGTGTCAAGGACAGAACGCCACAAGATTCAAAGTAACAGAGTTTATTAGATTACAGAACTCAAAAATGCCCGTAAAACACAAGGGCCAGGCAATTTTTGCCTTTAGGAGCAAAAAGGGGCAAAAGTAAATGTTCAAAAGATAAACCGGATTAAACCGGAGTTTAATCCGGGTAAAAACAAACTGCTTACTTCAGCCTGGGTATAAACAAAACGAAAGCCAAGGAACAAAAGATACAAAGAATGCAACTAATTGGCAGCAGATTCCTCTCTGCTGCCAACACTGTTTTTAGAGTAACTTGCGTCGCTCCCACACACACAGCAGACAGGATTCCAACACGAACAAATCAGCCAGGGATTTTAGCAGTAGAGTAGACCAGTTCCGTTCCGTAGATCAAAGCCAGAAGCAGACGTTTGTAGTTTTTCCAAGTCCAAGAAGGGGGGAAGACAAGCCGTGGTCAGTTCAGTCCGAGTTCTCAAAGCAGGAGATGGCGTCCGTCAAGAAGACGACGGAAGGTCAAGCTAATAAGAGTAAGCACAGGTTTGCACAAACAAATGCCCACACAATCCCTCCCGCCGTCTGACCCTGGATTCCAATCAACTTACGTCTCAGCACAGGAAAGCACACAAGTCTTCAGGGAAGCGTCCCACACACACACACGAATCCCAAGCGTTTGCCCAGATTACCTTGCCCGACGCAATTTGCAATTGCTCCCAAGCCCCATTTTATGCCAGTTACAAATCCTCATCACTGTCAGCTGTCCTCCTTAACCCGGGCGTTTCCTCATCACTTTCCTCGTCAGAGCTGGAACACCTCTGACTACGCCCAACAGCATCTCCAGCTGTGGATCCCGTCCCATCCCTCCAGCTAAGCCATGGGTCTAATCCTGAAGGTCCCCATTCATCTTCTGTCCCATCATGGCCAGTGGCACCCAATTCCTCCCTTACCCGAGTCCAATCCATCTCATCCTCCTCTGAGCTAACCAGCCCCTCCTCCATTCTTTCCGTAAACCCTTCGAAAGACTCTTCGTCAGATGGTGCTGCAAATATGTCTCGCAGTCTTTTTCTCTCTCGCTCCTCGAGAGTATCTGACTCTCGAGGAGTCTTACGCCCACGTCTGTCAGAAACAGAGCCATGAGGCTCAATCATAACACTATCCCCTCTCACAAAGGCCTCCTCCCCCGATGGCGGAGAAGTGGCAGTGATACCCTCCGCTATAGCACCACGACGACTAGAGGTATCAAGTTTCAACAGCGAACGATGAAAGACTGGATGGACCTTTAAACTAGACGGTAAACGCAAACGAAACGCAACAGAAGAAATCTTTTTAACGATAGGAAAGGGACCCAAATACCGAGGCGCAAACTTTCCCCCAGCCTGTTTAATATGTTTGGAAGATAACCACACCAAATCCCCTTCTTCCAACTCCTCCCCTGCCTGCCTGTGGCGGTCAGCCTGAGTCTTCTGCGTTGCCTTAGCTTCCAACAGTAAGCGACGGGCAACATCATGCAATGCAGCCATTTCCGTAGAGCGATACACAGGGTCCGAAGAGACCACATTGGTCGACGGCGCCACACCTCCCCGTGGGTGAAAGCCATAAGTTAGCTCAAACGGCGTATGCTGACTAGACGTGTGCACCGCATTGTTGTAAGCAAACTCCGCCACCGGTAGCCACTTTACCCAAGCCGTGGGTTGATCTAAACAAAAACAACGCAGATACTGCTCTAAGAGCCCATTAACCCGTTCCGACTGTCCATCCGTTTGCGGATGAAAGGCGGAAGAAACGTTTAACTTAGTCCCCAAGCACTCATGGAAATGTTTCCAAAAGCGTGACACAAATTGCGGAGCCCTATCTGAAATAATCACCTCGGGTGCTCCGTGCAAACGATAGATGTGCTTAGTAAATAGTAAGGCCAACGTAGGGGCCGCCGGAATGGTTGAACAAGGAATAAAATGAGCCAGTTTACTAAATAAATCCACCACCACCCAAATACAAGTATAACCCCCAGACTTAGGCAAATCTGAAATAAAATCCATGGAAATGATTTGCCATGGCCTCTCCGGAACAGGTAGAGACGACAACAACCCTCTAGGGCGCCCAACAGGCGTCTTACTCTGCTGGCAAACGGCGCAGCTGTCACAAAAGCGCAGAATGTCTTGCCGCATCTTTGGCCACCAGTAGCTCCTGGTGATAAGCTGTACGGTCTTGAATCTGCCAAAGTGCCCAGCCATGGGTTCGTCATGGTGGGCTCTAATCACCTCCAACCTGAGGGCCCCCACTGGTACATAAACCTGCCCCCTACGCACCAATACCCCGTCTTGATCTTGGAGATGCGGCAGTATGGTACGGTTACCTGCTGAGAGCAGCATCAGTTGCTCCTGTGTCCACACATCATCTTTCTGAGCCTCAAGGATCTGGTCATGTAACCCGAGCTCATTATCTACAACACACAGCGAGGCAGTAGGCAAGATGGTCTGACATACTACCTGCTCATTGGTCTTAAATTCTGGCTTGCGGGATAAAGCATCGGCCCGCAAGTTTGCCTTCCCCTCCACGAACTGCACCTTGAAGTTAAACCTGGAGAAAAACAAAGCCCAGCGGATTTGACGCTGGTTTAACTTCTTTGCTGTTTGCAAGTGCTCTAAGTTCTTATGATCAGACCTGACCACGATCTGGTGCCGTGCCCCTTCAAGCCAGTGCCGCCACACCTCAAACGCCACCTTAATCGCCAACAACTCCTTCTCCCATATGGTATAGTTCTGCTCGAAGGGTGTTAGTTGCCGCGAGTAAAATCCACAGGGACGCAAGGTCCCTGAGGAATCCTTCTGAGACAATACAGCCCCCAACGCGTAGCTAGAAGCGTCCGCTTCTACCACGAACGGTTTGTCAACATCAGGATGGGTTAGTATGTTGTCCGATTGAAAACTAGACTTAAGTTGTAGAAACGCCTCGTGAGCTTCCCGCCCCCACACAAATGGCTGTTTCTTGCGCAGAAGCTGCGTCAAAGGTACCGTGAGCTTTGCAAAATTCGGAATAAACTCCCGGTAGTAATTAGCGAAACCTAAGAACCTTTGTACATCCTTCTTAGTCCTCAGCTCCTGCCATGAGTTGACGGCGTCAACCTTATGTGGGTCCATTTTAAGTTCCCTACCTGACACTACATGACCTAGGAACTCCACTTCAGGCACATGAAAGACGCACTTGGAAGCCTTGGCGAAAAGCCCATTAGCCCGCAGTCGGTGCAGAACCTGCTTGACATGTTGACGATGTTCTTTCTCGTCCTTAGAAAAAATCAAGATATCATCCAAATAAATCACTAAAAATTGGTCAATTAGGTCCCTGAACACATCGTTCATGAACCTCTGGAAGACCGCAGGAGCATTACAAAGCCCAAAAGGCATGACTCGGAACTCGTGGCATCCGAAACACGTGTTAAATGCCGTCTTCCATTCATCCCCTTCCCGTATACGGATTAAATTATAGGCCCCCCGCAGGTCAAGCTTGGTAAAGACCTTAGCCCCTTGTACCCTTGATAACAGTTCCGAGATTAAAGGGAGCGGGTACCTATCCCGAATGGTGTATTTGTTTAGGATCCGATAGTCGCAGACCAGCCTAAGTTCCCCAGTCTTTTTGGCTACAAAGAATACTGGTGCCGCAGTTGGAGAACTAGAGGGGCGAATAAACCCCTTGGCTAAATTTTCATCTAGAAACTCCCGCAAAGCTTGCCTTTCCGGTACAGTCAAGGCATACAGCCTCCCTGCTGGCAGTTTCGCACCTTCTGCCAACTTGATGGCGCAATCATAGGGCCTGTGCGGTGGTAATTTGTCCGCTTCTCTTTTACAAAATACATCAGAGAACTCCCCATACTCAGCAGGCACTCCCTCCATATCAGAATGAGTAACATTTAAAGTGCAACAATCCTGCCTCTTTAAGATCACTTTACGTGTTGCCCAATCTACTTGTGGGTTTACTACAGCTAGCCAATCCATCCCCAGGATCACATCATATCTAGGCAAGCTCGTAATATCCCACACAAACGTTCCCGTTACTCCCTGCACCTCCCACGTTACTGCTGAGGTTTCCTGGTTAACCACCCCAGTCTCCAGCAGTCTCCCATCTGCTCCTTCCACCCACACGTCGCATGCCTTGCGCACTCTAGGAATGCCATGCTTCTTAGCAAACTCCATATCTATATAGGAGACCGTGGCTCCTGAGTCCAGCAGTGCCAAAGTAGAAACAAGTTCCTTTCCCCCAACAGATAATGTAATGGGTACGAAAACATGCTTCCTCCCCTCAGTTGACTGCTTGAGGAGCCCTAGTGCGTTGGACTCACGTCGCACTAGGGCTGGCCTTTTCCCGAAAGCTGGGAAGGTTTCACATTACAATTTTTGGCAAAATGCCCAGCATTCCCACAGTACAAACACAAGCCCAGCTGCCTCCTACGGCTCTTTTCCTCTGTAGACAGCTTTTTAAAGACCCCAAGCTCCATGGGCTCTTCCCCCATCACCACAGGTGCCCTGGTTACATGCATGGGTGGCGCACACATTGCTTTTGAATGTTTACGAGCCTCGAACCTTGCGTCTAAACGCAGCACCTTAGCTACTAAGGCGTCCCAGCTTTCAGCCGGCTCCAAGCGTGCTAATTCATCCTGGAGCATATCACTTAACCCGGCAGTAAATAAAAGCATGAATGCATTTTCCCCCCAATCCAGCTGGTGGCGATACAGGTTAAACTTATTTAAGTAATCCAAAACAGTCCCCTTTCCCTGTTTCAACCGATACAGAGCCCACCCAGCGTTCTCCGTGCGGAGAGGATCCCCAAAAGTATCAGTTAACAACTTTTTGAAATTATTCAAATTGTCCTTGACTGGGTCATTTCCCAAAATTAAATTAGTGGCCCATTGTCCTGCGGGACCGGTCAACAAACTCAAAATAAAGGCCACCTTGCTAGTGTCTGTAGGAAAAGCATGAGCACTGAGCTGAGAAAAATAAAGCTCCACTTGTGCCAAAAAGGTTGGCAACTTGCACCTGGTTCCGTCAAAGCGTTCAGGAGTCAAAACATGTCCTTTCACGGCATGAGCTGTTTGGCTAACGGTAAAAGCCGTTTGCAATTGGTCTAATTTGACCCTTAACTCATCCATCGTCTTCCTGACGGGTTTATTGCTGCAATAAACCTTTTATGGGCGTCGGGCAATCTGTCAAGGACAGAACGCCACAAGATTCAAAGTAACAGAGTTTATTAGATTACAGAACTCAAAAATGCCCGTAAAACACAAGGGCCAGGCAATTTTTGCCTTTAGGAGCAAAAAGGGGCAAAAGTAAATGTTCAAAAGATAAACCGGATTAAACCGGAGTTTAATCCGGGTAAAAACAAACTGCTTACTTCAGCCTGGGTATAAACAAAACGAAAGCCAAGGAACAAAAGATACAAAGAATGCAACTAATTGGCAGCAGATTCCTCTCTGCTGCCAACACTGTTTTTAGAGTAACTTGCGTCGCTCCCACACACACAGCAGACAGGATTCCAACACGAACAAATCAGCCAGGGATTTTAGCAGTAGAGTAGACCAGTTCCGTTCCGTAGATCAAAGCCAGAAGCAGACGTTTGTAGTTTTTCCAAGTCCAAGAAGGGGGGAAGACAAGCCGTGGTCAGTTCAGTCCGAGTTCTCAAAGCAGGAGATGGCGTCCGTCAAGAAGACGACGGAAGGTCAAGCTAATAAGAGTAAGCACAGGTTTGCACAAACAAATGCCCACACAATCCCTCCCGCCGTCTGACCCTGGATTCCAATCAACTTACGTCTCAGCACAGGAAAGCACACAAGTCTTCAGGGAAGCGTCCCACACACACACACGAATCCCAAGCGTTTGCCCAGATTACCTTGCCCGACGCAATTTGCAATTGCTCCCAAGCCCCATTTTATGCCAGTTACAAATCCTCATCACTGTCAGCTGTCCTCCTTAACCCGGGCGTTTCCTCATCACTTTCCTCGTCAGAGCTGGAACACCTCTGACTACGCCCAACAGCATCTCCAGCTGTGGATCCCGTCCCATCCCTCCAGCTAAGCCATGGGTCTAATCCTGAAGGTCCCCATTCATCTTCTGTCCCATCATGGCCAGTGGCACCCAATTCCTCCCTTACCCGAGTCCAATCCATCTCATCCTCCTCTGAGCTAACCAGCCCCTCCTCCATTCTTTCCGTAAACCCTTCGAAAGACTCTTCGTCAGATGGTGCTGCAAATATGTCTCGCAGTCTTTTTCTCTCTCGCTCCTCGAGAGTATCTGACTCTCGAGGAGTCTTACGCCCACGTCTGTCAGAAACAGAGCCATGAGGCTCAATCATAACAGTGTGTGCATGCGCATTTTCCCTCTGCACTTGCAAACGTGAGGGTAAAATTCATATAAAATTCATATATAAAAATAATGTATACATATAGGAACAGATATACAGGTACATGGAAATCTCTAGTTATCTATATTTACATAGCATTTGCAAAGACCTGTAAACATATGAGGGGAAAATTCATATATTAATGTATTTGTAGGGGGAACATCTATATAAATATTTAGAAGCTTTGGGGCATGCATTTACCCAAGGAAGAAATGCAGGCAAAGTCCCCCTAAAAACAACTTTGTCCTCTTTTCTCCTGCCCTTTCCCACCTCTTTTCTTTTTCCCTTTTTCAAACTCTAAAAGTAGCCAGAAAATGCTTTTTAAAACTTCTCTCCCCCTCCCAAAAAAACCCACCTCATTTTTGTTTCCTTGGGAATAAAAAGAAATACACACCTTCTGTTGCTCTCTTTTCCCTCCCTTTGGACTCAAATGTTCTTGCAATAATTGTAGTAGTAGTAGTAGTAGTAGTAGTAATAATAATAGTAATAGTAATGAATCGTGCAAATTTGCAAGAATATCTTTTTTTCTTTCCCTTCTACCCATGCAATCTGGCTTGCAAGGGTTTCTCTCACACTCTCCTTTCGCTTTTGAAAATATTCGCTTCTTCTCTGTCTCTCTCTCAAAAAAATAAGATACCCAACCTGGGAGGAGAAGCAGAGGAGGGAGGTTTTGAAAAAGAAAACATACTGTGGCCTCCAGGGTCCGGCTGCTGGCTTGTCCGTGAGCCGAATATAAGCCAGGGGAGGATTTTTCAGCTCATAAATAAGGGCTGAAAAACTCGGCTTATCTTCGAGTATATATGGTACACTGAAATCCTATGTTTTAGATCTTGGGTTTTTTTTAGTTATAACCTTTCATACAATGAGATTGGGTTTACCATGCTGAAGGGAAAGCATCACAATATCATCAAAAGTGATATTAGCAACTCCCCTTTCACAACATGGTATATTTCCAGCAGTCTAATTAAGGCTAGGATGAATATTTAAACTATTGCACCAGTATGTCGGAGTAGAATGAGGTGGGATTCATGAATACCTCCAGACAATCCTTGATTGCAATGCCCAGTATCCCCATCTGTTGTCTATGCAGGCTTGCAGTTGATGGAGCCTGCAGTGCAAACAACATTATTCCAACATTGTTCTAGCACAGTGGTTCTCAAACTGTGAGTCTCCAGGTGTTTTGTCCTACAACTCCCAGAAATTCCAACTAGTTTACCAGCTGTTAGGTTTTCTGGGAGTTGAAGGCCAAAACATCTGGGGACCCACAAGTTGAGAACCACTGTCA
Organism: Anolis carolinensis; assembly: GCF_035594765.1. NCBI lineage: Eukaryota > Metazoa > Chordata > Lepidosauria > Squamata > Anolidae > Anolis > Anolis carolinensis. The sequence goes on from NC_085841.1 coordinate 217,029,972, forward strand.
AATTGAAAGGATCAAAATGTTCCACCTTAATCTATGGATAGGGAAATTATTACATGGGTTGGGGGGGGGGTAGGAAGGAGACAACAAAGATCTACCCATTCTTTTTCTCTATATATACTGTTCATTGTCCAGAAAACCTTGTTTAGCAGGCAGTTGAAAAGTGAAGCAACTAAATCAGATAGAGTGTTAGAGGTAAAGCTGAATCTTATAGTAACTTTTTAAAGTAACTAAGAGAGAAGTTGGGAAAGGAAGAGATTGACAGAAAAGCACCCCCAATCCAAAAGGCAGTGTTTTGTTGATTTAAGCCACTATCCTATGTGCCCCCACTGGGGAATAAATCCATTTACATATACAGTAGAGTCTCACTTATCCAACATAAACGGGCCAGCAGAACGTTGGATAAGCCAATATGTTGGATAATAAGGAGGGATTAAGGAAAAGCCTATTAAACATCAAATTAGGTTATGATTTTACAAATTAAGCCCCAAAATATGTTATACAACAAATTTGACAGAAAAAGTAGTTCAATACGCAGTAATGCTATGTAGTAATTACTGTATTTACAAATTTAGCACCAAAATTTCATGATGTATTGAAAACATTGACTACAAAAATGTTTTGGATAATCCAGAACATTGGATAAGTGAGTGTTGGATAAGTGAGACTCTACTGTATTAGGATTTACTTCTGAGCAAATGCTCATAGGTTTTCACTCTACATTTGTTATGTTAATAATGCACCCCCCTTTTTTTTCTTTTTTTCTTTTGCTGTAGAAATAAACACCATTGTGTAATACAGGATTAGTCTGTGGTCACTACACACTAAATTGTGACTATTACCCAGAAAGCATATTTACATGGAAATAAACTCCTCTGAATGGACTGGATTCCTGACCAGACAAGCCTAGGACTAGATCAATGAAATGCTGCAGATCTAATTTAGAGTGCTATTTTGCAAGCAACCCCACAGCTATTAATTTCATGTTATATTTATTTGAAAGACATATTCGTTTTTAATTCACGTTCATTCCTCTTCTCCAGTTTGAAAACATTTCCAAAAAGCTCAGATCACCTGAAAAATTGTAATCTAATGAATAAGAAGAATAAACACAATGAAAAGTAAACAATGGTTACAGTAACAGTAACAGTTTTATTTACGGTCCATATACCCATCAGTGAACAAATAGTTGTTAATAAATTCTCCCATCTCAGGAAAAGTACCTTGTACAAGATTAATATACCTGGTTTCAAGTAATACCCCTATCCGAGGTTGCTTTCCTTCCTAGCCTTGTTGCCACTGCTAGGAAATTTGCCACTGTAAGGATCACCCTGTGGCAGTTGTCCTCTAAGATATCTCACAATCCCCTGCGGGGATGGCTGGATATACAATTGGATATAAAAGTTTGCTACGTTACACTGTGTAATAGCGGCACTGCAATAAAATGTGTTCTATTGTTTCTACTTCATTCCCCTCACAAATGCATAGTCTTTGGGAGTAAGGAATTCCAGACAGTCTGCCTCTTAGTAGCTCTGAGGGAAATACAATTACTCTCACCTTAATAAACAATGGGATAAAAACAGCATTTAAAACAAAGTGTGCAACAAATTATCCTGTGGGGTGGGGGAGATTTGGGACTGGTGCTTGAAAAAAAACCCTTAGAATTGGTATCTGAATGGCTTGGTTGAAAGAACATATTATAAGCATATTGAACTATCCGGAGTTTAGGAAATGTACTTTTTTGAATTACAATTTCTTGGTATCACCACCCTGCATGGCTAATGCCCATGCTGGCAGGGAAACTCTGGAAGTAATGGTGCACAAAAGATATGCACCAAACTCTAAACCCACCTTACCTCTCAAGAGAAGAGTGATCTCTAAACAAGGACAATGCAGACAGTGCAATGATATTTCAATTCTATTCCTTCAGGAACTCAGGGTCCCAAATGACATAATTTCCCAAATCAATCCATAACTTTATATTTTGCCAGGGAGAGAAGGGGGCAAAGAGCCAATGACGTTGTGAAAGGACCAACCAGATGGATTCTCATTTCCTAGAGTTGTTTATCAGATTTACTTTAAACTAACTGTAGTTTCCAAACATCATCTATAATGCAATTCAGTAATCTAATCTGGATTGCTGATTAGGTTAGATCCTACAAAGGCCAGAATAGGGCTGTTCCATATGTTGAACTTTGGTTGGATCATACCCAAAGTAAGTTTGCCACGAACACTGGCTGTGAACCAGGCAAGCAGCTTTTAAGACCCCTGCTTCAAGCAATGCTCTTCATAATGCCCTGAAAAGCCTTATCTCAAAACTGGGGGCTCTCTAAGACACCACCCAATAAAAGAGAAATAGACTTCATGGTGCTTGCTAAATACTTCGAATTTCAACTTCCATAAGACTTTGCTATTCACCATGTAGGCTGAAGCTGAGAGGAGGTGCATTCTAAAACATCTAGTGGTCTCACCAAATATTGACTGAGCAGAATTAAAATACCCCCATCCAGTGTTTTTTGGGATAATAATGTTTTTAAGTGTGTAATCTAATTTGAAACTTTGGATTATAGAGTTTATTTTTCCTCCTCTGCTTTTCTTTATTCTGCTGAATATCAGACAATGGCCGTGATGTCAAAGGTAATGTAAACACGTAAGGTGTATTATCCTATGCTTTGAAAAACACATTATTTGGCATGTTAATTTGCCTGCTTTATAAAATGAACAAATGCAATATTTTTCATGCTCATCTCTATTGGGCTGGGCATGTTAGAAAGATGATTGTTATCATACTTTATGGATACATTACAATTCCCTTTGCTCTTGCCACAAAGACTTTATAAAATGCCAGACAGAGGAAGCTATGAAGGGACATGTGTTTCAGATGCTTTGAAAGGCTGATCATTTTTAAGTCCTTCTTGTCCCATGGAGAACATTGAGCATATGCTTAATTCTTTTATGCTGAAATGCACTTTTAAGTTGCATTAAAGTGCATAATCTCAGCTGGATGGTGATATGGATATGTCTGATTATGTAAACTGGATGCTGCCAGTCCACTGTTGGCAAAATAACCACTACAGCATCCAGGATATAATGAATTTGCCAAAAAATAAATAAATCTAGACGTAGCAGTCCAGTTCAATTTTACTTTTAACACAATATAAATTTTTACTAATACCCTGCATCCTTGTGGCATTCTTCACTTGTATTTCTTTTGTCTCCTTAAAACTAGTTTCACGCTCCTGGATGGCAGGGGGTATGGTTTAAGCTTACTGTAGTCTTCAAATGTGCATGCATGAATTTCATTTGCTATTTCACGCAGAGAGAATTCTTAAGCAACATATATCACAAGATGTGGTCTTCTTTGTTCAGGAAGATTCTCATCAAAAGGCAGACTATTCAGATTAAGTCTTCCTATGTCCCTTCCCTCCAATTTGGATCCAATTCATCAAGTTTCTTTTCCACACCTAGCAAAATTCTCCCAGTACAGAAGTGTCACTAAGCTGAATTCAACAATCAATGTATACTGCCAAAAATTTGAGAAGAAAGTGGGATAGGGATGAATGAAGGACCTACTCATTTTGATCATCTTCAAGTTTTCATGCATGTTGCAGAAATGTATAGAGTTGGCAAAATGTTTTCTATTTAAACTGCATGGTGGGCATAAAGTCTACAAGCAATCCATCACTATCAGCTTTGAAAGTCTACCCATTGGCTTCTTGCATACATCAGCTGTAGTTTAAATGTAGTATTGTGCATTTCTGTAAGTGAACTTGTATTTGTAAGTGAACTTGGAGGTGTTTGAAGTACATGAGATTATGCATATTTATTTATAATATATTCATGAAATTTAACACAATTGTTTTGTAACATAATGGCCCCATCTACACCAGCAATAAAATCTGACTTGAAGCCAGCTTGAAGTCAGGGTGTCCAGAACACATTACCCAATGCAAGATCCAAAGCAAATCCAACCAGAAACAGTACGATGAAAACTCATCAGGAATCCCAAATCAAAACATAAAATGTGTGGGATCTCCTCTCTGTATAAATAATACACAGGAAGAAGCTGAATGCTCATGTAAACAGGAAGCAGATTAAAAAAGCAGAGCACAGCCCTGACAATGAAAGGACAGCATTACCACGGGAATGCTCAATTTTACTGCCTTGCCTTATTGAACTATGAGACACACACTGCTAGGAAGCTGTTTATCTCTGCAAGGAGGTAAAAAGAAAATAATAATCCTGGATTTTGATTGAGTCATTTAATTTGGAGCAGAATGTGAATTATAGAGAGCCAGTGGACCTGTATGGACTCTCTTGCATCTTCCAGCTGGTTCATGTGATGCCTGAGAAGACACTCCAGAGTAAACTGGACCTCTATGATCCACATTCTGCTCCAGTTTAATTGTCTATTAGAACCATATGTAGACTAGAATCAGTATTCTGTTAAATGATATTCTGAAACATCCAGGTATTTAATGCCCATTTAAAAATAATCAGAATGCCTGTTGTGCCTGACATAATTCCATAAGAGTGGAGCTGCCAGTCAAAAGGCTCTGTGTCTTGTGCCTGCTGACTTGAGACAGATCGTATTTGTGTCTCTTTGAACAGCGCTTCTATTTAACTCCTGTCTTCTCACAGTGACATGTTACTACTGTCTGATTATCTATAGTGTAAAGAATCGGTGCAATTTTTCTTCTTCCTGATAAAAAATGGTACTTTGTACCATCAAGACAACCCAAGTACTGTAAAAATTTTCCACATCTCATTACTTTTTTTAAAAATGTGCAAATCATGCACCTTCATAATTTCTCAGAGGGTAGCCATTTTATCATTTTTATGGTGAAGATTTTTTTCTAGCTTGATCAGCTTTTTGGGAGCAAAAAATGAGACAGCTCACTGAAGTCTGTAGAGGCCCCCAGAGATGCTGGTTCATCTAAAAGCGTCCTAGGTTCCTGGTTTTAAATATATGCTGATGCCAAACTACCTTAGAATATTTTAACTAGTTTTAAATACACTGAAATTTAGAGGTGTCTATTCCACTTGCAGAATGGACATTGTAGACAGGATGGATTTTCATTCCTTCTGCAACCTGCTGTACACTCTGAAAATCTCTCGTGTGGGCTTGGGTGTCCTCTGGGGCAGATTTGGGGGTACAGGGTTGTAAAAATGAAGGGAAAATCCTAGTGCATGCACAATATAGGATTCTTTAATTACTGTAATCCTTCCATAGTCATCCTTCTATTCTTCCACAGTAATTTACAATTTCATCCCCCAACTGCATAAAAATTAAAATCTATTTGCATACTTGCAAGGAACAAGATATGTAAATGTCAGATTTTATGTTTGACAGGTTAACAAATATACCCAATCAGTTATTGTTGTTCATTGCTGTCAAGGTCAATTTATGACAACCATGTGAATGAGGTATCATTAGAGATTCTGTTACTAACAACCTTGTTAAGATCTTACAGATCCAGGGATGTGATTCCCCAGAATAAGTCTACTCCCCTGTAATGTGCCTATCTTTTTTTCCTACTGCTTTCCACTTTGCAAAGTATGAGCAACCATCTTTTTATGAGTCATGATATCCCAAATTCCAATAGCCTGAGTTGGCTTGTAGAAATAATTCAAGGTGGCTTTGCTCTAGGACTCATTTTTGGGGCTTTTTGGCAGTCCACATTTATTTATAATACTCTCACATATCAAATGAGGCCAATCAGTAGGGATGGAAAAATCTGTCATTTTGGGGGTTTTTTTCAGCATTAAAACTTTTTAAACCATAAACTCTTTCCATCACAGATATGACGTACCTTGAAAATGCTGGTAAATTCTTCAAGAACTAACCTAATGAAATTTTACCCATTTGTACTGCTCTAATCCTATAGTTACAGTTCTTTCTAGCATAATGAGAACCAAATTGTACCTTCCTGTCATAGAGGATACTCTGCGGAAGAAGAGGTGGCAACCCTAATTCTGCACCATGACTGTGGCTGAATATGGAGAGAGTCAAGCTAAATCTTTTAACCGTTAAGCCTCTACCCATTTTGGCTTCTTCTAGATTTGAATTTTATTTACTCTCAAATTATTTCCATCTCAAATATTTTAAGAATTGCCAATTGTGGCAAAGTCTTGTTTAAAAAAGAATCGTTACATTCTAAGTTAAATTCTTTTTCTACCAAGATATTGAAATTCCTGGCTTCAATAGTAGTACCTGATCTTTCCATCTTTATCCCCCTTTCTTGCAGGTCCTTTTAACCATATCAAATCAAGTCTGTTAGGATCAACATCAGATTCAAACCTCAACAAATACAGCACCATCAGCAAGATTCCCCAACTCACACTGAACTTTTCTGATATCAAAACTGAAAAAAAAAGTTCATCCCCTCCGTCATCAGAGAAAACAATTATTGCACCCAAAGTTAAAGACAGGACACACAATGTGACAGAGAAGGTGACACAGGTAGGAATTCTATGTAATGTCTATTATTTTACCTTTGGGGAGCATAAAATTGAGTGTTAAATTTCTGATTGATTCTGCAGTTGGCCTCTCAGCAAGTTTTCAAGAAAAGAGCCACTTCTAATATGTCCAGAAAGTTTTCTTCTATACAAATAGATATCTCTACATTGGATTATATATGTGCATCCATCTTTCTAAATGGGATTTCTTCCACCACTGCCAACATCCTTGATTTCAGGCAGTCAATTCTGACATTTACTGACTGATTTTACTATCTGACCAAGGGAAAAACTTTTTCAAAATATCTTTGATAAAACTTAACCCCAACAAGCCACCATTTGCCAATAAAGGTCAATTTATACCGAACTGGTAATGTTGAGACCTCAGTGCCTCATAGAATTCAGTTATTTCTGACATCTAACTATCCATCCCAAGCACTGGATGCATTTTATAAGTGATCTTCATTTTGGTTTGGTATGCCTGAACTATAGGATATGTAGAAACTCAGTTTCATTTTAAAAAAAGATCTCATTCTCGGCATGTAAGTGTATGTTTTGTAGAAGTTCTAAACTGTAACATAATTAACTTGTTTATACCCCATCACATCAACAGTAGCCAACTTTCCCGGTACACAGACTCTTGCTTTCCTTTGTTAAATAGTTCAGTTAAGATACTAGTACAGTAGAGTCTCACTTATCCAACGTTCTGGATTATCCAACGCATTTTTGTAGTCAATGTTTTCAATACATCATGATATTTTGGTGCTAAATTCGTAAATACAGTAATTACTATGTAGCATTACTGCATATTGAACTACCTTTTCTGTCAAATTTGTTGTATAACATGATGTTTTGGTGCTTAATTTGTAAAATCATAACCTAATTTGATGTTTAATAGGCTTTTCCTTAATCTCTCCTTATTATCCAACATATTCGCTTATCCAACATTCTGCTGGCCCGTTTACGTTGGATAAGTGAGACTCTACTGTATTTAACAAAAGCCAATGATGCAAAAAGTTCTGCTTTTGACCTGGTATGTGAAATTTTTGGGACAAAATAAGATGTTGCCCCTTACAGATCTCTCCAATGATGCAGAGGTCTTGTGGTGCATCTCATATTGCATTTAGGCTGAAAAATCCTCTTAAATAAGAAGTCCTTTCCTCCTTACCTGTTAAAACAGTGGTTCTCAACCTGTGGGTCCCCAGGTGTTTTGGCCTACAATTCCCAGAATTCCCAGTCAGTTTACCAGCTGTTAGGATTTCTGGGAGTTGAAGGCCAAAATATCTGGGGACCCACAGGTTGAGAACCACTTTGTTAAAGGAAATGATAGATCTCTGAGCCTCCCTTTTCCATCTGTCTGAATTGAAGATCAGAGCCATGTGAAGGAAGAGCAGAGTCCTTGAACTTGCCAATCTACAGTTAGCGCTTGTACAGCAGAGAGGTCACTTGGTCACAAGCAAGATGTATTGTATTTCTGTGTAAATTCTAATATGCAGCTGTCCATAGCATATGCAGATCTGTGCCTTAGGTACAATTTATGCATGAGTAACCAAGTGGAACATCCTGGTTTCAGTGTTGCTTAACGTAATCTGTTGCTATCCCTTCATAGAGGCTAAGTAAGGCTTAAGGTATTCAAGGACCACTTGGCCACTGACAAGTGGCTGAAAATGAAAGGAGATACACAGATATATCACGGAAGACAGCAGATTGATTTCATAAATGAATTTTTATTTCACTGATAACTATGTCTGGAGAAAGTAACAAAAAGGACAAACTAACAGCCTGCCCTTTTTTTGGACAGGAAATTGGACATCAGTCTCAAACAAACATGTCTCAATTGTTAGTTTGTTTTTAACTAGGCTACAAACTTTGTTCAATAACTGTAGAATATTTGGTATCTTCTAGATTCACAGAATATGTCTGAGTTATTTAGAACCTTCATGAACACGGAAAACATATCACTCGTTCTTTTTTATAAGTTACTAGCTTGTGGACCCGGCGATGCCCGGGTTATTTGAAAAAGGCATTATTTGTATTTGAATGTTAAGTATTCTAAGTTTGGAGTGGATGAACTACAATTCCCAGAATTGTGGGTCAATCCTCCCCAAACCCTGCCGTATTCAAAGTTGGCCATTTTGGATCGGTGTACCAAGTGTGGTCCAGATCTGTCGTTAGCTTGTCATCGCCTGGCTGCTGTGCTCTCTGGATGGGGGCGAACTACTACAACTCCCAGATTCCTGGGGCAATTGTCCCAAAACATTTGTCAGTATCCACAGTAGGCTATATTGAGTCTGTGTGCCAAGTTTGGTCCAGATCCGTTGTTGGCTGGGTTCAGTGCTCTTTGAATGCAGGTGAACTACAACTCCCAAAATCAAGGCCCATTCCCACAAACCCCTGCAGTATGTTCAGTTGGTCATGAGGCTTCTCTGTGCGAAGTTTGGTCCCAGTCCATTGTCGGTGGGGGTCACTGTTTCACTGGATGCAGGTGAACTATAACTCCCTTTTTCCCAAACTTGTCCAATATGTTCTGTTGGTTATGGGGGCTCTGTGTGCGAAGTTTGGTCCTGGTTTATCATCGGTGGGGTTCGAAGTGCTCATTCATTGCAGGTAAACTATAAATCCCAGTACCTACAGCTCCCAAACGTCCAGGCCAATTCCCCTCAAAACCCACCAGTATTCAAATCTGGGCATATGGGGTATGCATGGCAAGTTTGGTCCAGGCCCGTCATTGTTTGGGTTTATTGTGTTCTGGGTGTATGTGAACTACAACTCCTCTACATTCCCCAGTAGGAGTCACAGTGCTCTGACTTGATACAGGGTGAACTACAACTTCCACCATGTGGAATCAATCCCCCAAATTAAGGGCCAAATCATTTTTACATTTATACAAGCCCTAGCAGAATCAATGTAGGTCAATGTGACTTGCATTGCTTGACTTTTGAACACTGTAAATGTTCTTTTGGATCTGCATATTCGGCATATGAAAAATCTTTCATAGTTTTGGAGAATAGATCTCCCACTTCTAAGAGATCTCTTACTTACCAAGAAACAGACCTGGTCTTTGAGACATCTATACTAGCATTGTTTCTCAGTTGTTTCCAATTGAGTTGTTTCCAATTGAGTAGTCCAATTGAGTAAGACCCTCTTTATTCTACTCAATTGGAAACCAAACTTCGCACAGAGAAGTGGTGTCTTTCCACCTGCAGTTAAAACCTTTTTGCTTCCCATTCCATTTTCTACACCATATCTAAGACCCTCTTTATTCTTTGATAGTGCCAATCACTCCTGCAGTTAACTTCATAGCCTCATGCCCTGCATTTCCTTATAAGAAGCCAATGTACCAGGAAATTAAAGTAAAAGATTGGACTACACTGTTAGTTCTCACAGACCACTCATAGAATTGTATGTGACAAGCTGGGATGTGACAAGCCTGGCTACTTACAGGGAAGGAATAATCCCCAATCTCCCAGTCATAGACCTGCCTCCAGTAGTAATGAACATGATATAATAGTGATGGTTTTAATCACTTATCAAGTGCAATTTTGTGTGGGAAAAGGATTAAATAGGAGCCCCGGTGGCGAAGTGTGTTAAAACACTGAGCTGCTGAACGTGCAGACTGAAAGGTCCCAGGTTCAAACCCCGGGAGTGGCGTGAGCGGCCGCTGTTAGCTCCAGCTTCTGCCAACCTAGCAGTTTGAAAACATGCCAATGTGAGTAGATCAATAGGTACCACTCCGGCAGGAAGGTAACGGTGCTCCATGCAGTCATGCCGGCCACATGACCTTGGAGGTGTCTACGGACAACGCCTGCTCTTCGGCTTAGAAATGGAGATAAGCACCAACCCCCAGAGTCAGACATGACTGGACTTAAAGTCAGGGGAAACCTTTACCTACCTAACGCCTGAATTATAAAGATCACAATTTCTTGTCTTCTGCTACCATTTGCCAAAATAATTCCCACTTTGGGAGAACAGTGCGATGTTAATGAAATAAATGAAATGAAATGAACAAATTTGGCAGGGCTGATGAGCAGAAACACCACAGCCCAACAACAACTGCACCAAACTCTTGGACTCCTTCCTTCCTTCCTTTTTTAAAAATGAGGCAACAGTCACTTCCTACCACAAAAGGTCTAAATGTGACTTCACTAAACACTGTCAAATCAGGATGAGTTAATACCTTACTCCTATGCATGTTTACTCAGAGGTAAATCTCAATGTTTTAAATTCAACAGGAAATGTCAGTCATTGCTATGAATTAATCCACTAACTAGATAGTTTAAAGACTGGCACTAGGAGTAGTCTCAGAGAGTATAGCTGGCTTTCCACATTTTGCGGATTTGATTATTTATAGAATTGGGTTGTTGTATGTTTTCCGGGCTGTATGGCCATGTTCCAGAAGTATTCTCTCCTGACGTTTCGCCCACATCTATGGCAGGCATCCTCAGAGGTTGTGAGGTATGCCTGCCATAGATGTGGGCGAAACATCAGGAGAGAATACTTCTTGAACATGGCCATACAGCGCGGAAAACATACAACAACCCTGTGATCCCAGCCATGAAAGCCTTCGACAACACATTCATAGAACTGATTAATATATTCTCTCCACTGGAAGTTGTCCATAGCGTCATGCTGGAAGATTAGAGATTCCTAGAGAAATGTCTCCCAAAAACAGTGGCTTTGTTTATGTGCTGTTTTTGCCCTTTCCCCTAATACCTCTCAAACTCGAATGCCTGCTGCTCTAAAATTCTTGTTGGGTGGTTGTTTGAGTGTTATTTATGTACAAGTACAATAAGGTTCACTGGAGGTGATGGGGTTGAGCATTGACACTAACCCCTCCTCAGATGCCCACTCTTTTTTCCAGAGTACAAGAGGACAGACTCTTGCCCCATACAATATTTTCTGATCTGCTTAAGAGGGTTCCAGGAATCAATAGAACTGTGACTATCCACGGCAACTGATGATCCAGAAGAGGTCTTCTCATTGCCTTTGAACTTTCTTTGCCCTGATTATTTGGCTTTGATTTGAAGGGACTGAGTTAAAGCAGGCTAGGAAAAACCTCTTATCTGAGATGATGGAAAGCTGCTCCCACTCACAGAAGATAGCAATAGGCCAGGTGGACTAACAGTTTGGCCTGTTAGAAAGCGGTTTCCTCGTGTATTTCCATGCACAAATGCTCCCTATTTAAGAGTGTCCTGTGGCCTTAAAGGATATTCCTGTTTGCAGTGATTATGCCATACTACCATTGATGCATTCCTTTCACTTATGTCTGGATTAAACTTTCTATTTTTCTATCAATGAGCAATGGCTATATCTATAGATCAGAATGAAAATGAAGTCTTCCTTGTTTGAATCACAACTGGAATGGAGAAGCAGCTCAGCTGACAGTGTGCTAATGTTTTCAGAATGTTTTCATTGTATAGACCAGGCATGGGCAAACTTTGGCCCTCCAGGTGTTTTGGACTTAAACTCCAAAAAATCCCAGCCAGCTTACTGACTAATAGAAATTTATTTATTTATTTCAGTTATTTATACCTCGCCCTTCTCACCCGAGGGGACTCAGGGCGGCTTACAAGTGGCAATTGAACTAAATGAACTACAATGAACTAAAATGTTAAAACAGTTAAAACAGTCATAAAATACAATATACAAAGTTTAAAACAATGCAAAAAATTGTGGCAGTTGAAGTCCAAAACACATGAAGGGCCGAAGTTTGCCCATGCCTGGATAGACTGTGATTCGCTACAAAAAAGGCTCTGTGCATAGAAGGGATGATAAGGACCATGGTACCATCCCAGGGCCCTTTCACACAACCATATAATCCGGAACATCAAGGCAGAAAATCCCACAATATCTGCTTTGAACTGGGTTATCTGAGTCCACACTGCCATATATTCCACTTCAAAGCTGATAATGTGGGATTTTATTCAGCTGTGTGGAAGGGGCCCCAGGTGCTATGTGGCTTTCCAGCTTCACTCACAATATCCATGTGTTTGTGTTGCTCATCCCATAGACACCATATTAGAAATCAAGATACAGTACACATAATCTTTCCCTAGTTTGATTTCCCACATGCCCAGTAGGAAAAGGCCTACCAAGCAGAAGTGTTTGAATTGTATACTTCATCATATATTTTCCACCTAATTTCCAGGTGTCCGGAGCTACACTACAGTCTCGGCGGAGGGGCCACTTGAATTTTATATCTGTACTATCCATCTTTTTTGTCAACCAGATTGGAAGAACAGTTAAATTGCTACATATTTTACACTGACAGGTTCCGATAGGGTCCTGGCACTGACTGTTACAAAGAAACAAGTATTCCTATGAGCGCAAAAAATTAAGGAGAGCCAGAATACAAAAAAGTGGCATCTTTTCCTTAATGTTTTTAATGAATTTAGAAAGGGGAATTGGGGAAAGATGGTAGTCCCTCAGAAGAAAGTATTAAGTGGTGGACAACTTAGATTGCACATGTCTCCTCTATATATAACTTCTATCCCGCCACTATCTCCCCGAAGGGACTTGGGGTGGGCCAACAAAATACAACAAAGTATTGCATATAGATAATACATAAATCTGAAACAATAAAAACCACAGAATTACAACCACACATGTACATAATTACAATGTGAAACATGAACATTCATAAAATGCAGCCATAGCTGCGGATAAAAACAAGTTGCTTCAAATGACATAACCCAGTGCCCTGGAGTTAGATGGGCTTCCTTGAAGGTAAATGTGTATAGGGCTCAGCCTTCATTTTTCTATATATATACAGTAGAGTCTCACTTATCCAAGACTCGCTTATCCAACGTTCTGGATTATCCAATGCATTTTTGTAGTCAATGTTTTCAATAGATCATGATATTTTGGTGCTAAATTCGTAAATACAGTAATTACTACATAGCATTACTGTGTATTGAACTACTTTTTCTGTCAAATTTGTTGTATAACATGATGTTTTGGTGCTTCATTTGTAAAATCATAGCCTAATTTGATGTTTAATAGGCTTTTCCTTAATCTCTCCTTATTATCCAACCTATTCGCTTATCCAACGTTCTGCTGGCCCGTTTACGTTGGATAAGCGAGACACTACTGTTATTTTACTCTGTCTTAGTCTGTGGTCCCCTGAGGTAGCAGTCTTTTTATATGCCTCAGTAAATCTATGAACCCAGATACAATGATGATTTTATTTTTCTCCTTCAATCTCCTTCTTGTTTGGGTTGCTATGAGTCTTTCGATATGTATGGCCATGTTCCAGAAACCTTCTCTCCATACAGCCCAAAAGACTTACAGCAACCCAGTGATTCCGGCCATGAAAGCCTTTGACAATCCTTCTTATTTCTTTGAAAATTATATTGAAGTGCTGTTTTTGCTGAAAGGTGTTTCATGGGTTTCAAGAGATTTTCAAAGGGGGTCCACGACACCCTCAAAATGTAAGAATCATTGGGTTAAAGGCAGCCTATTATTCTTACTAAACTCCAAAACAAATATAATTGTGGCCTCTGATATGAACTACTGGAGTTGGAAAGTGACCATAGGTAAATTGCAACATTTTTCCTCACATTGAGAGATGCTTCATGGCCCACAAGGAGGATGCAAGGAGAAAACAGACAACAGTGCTCTGCAGTTGCTCACTCCAATGTGAATGGGTGGAAATATAAACTTTACTGTAGAGGGAGTCCACAGGGCTCAGTTCAAGGAAGGGATTTCAGTGTAGCAGCATCTAGGAGATTTTCTTGTGAACATCTTGTTCCAACAAGATCTGATTCCATTCCTGCACACACACACACACACACACACACACACACAACTCCACACCTTTCTATGAGGTGAAAACTTTAAAAGGATAACTTCTGGCTTGAAGCCTCACATTCCATCTCTCAAAGAGTTCATGCCAGACATAGTGCTGGTATTGACCCACTGGCTCTGTGGATGGTGGAGCTTTTGGAGATGCATGTACCAACAGAGTACTGAAACTGATCCAGGATGAAGTTGTTTGTCCTGGCTTGACATCCAGCTCAAGAGTCTATGTCATCTCAGGGTTGATTTCATACAGAACCTATCTGTTGGCCCCACTGGTGATGCAGTTTCAGCATCTGACCTCGTAATTGCAGTGTAAATATAAAATAACCCAATGACTAACTTTGCAAACAAGTTACTAAAATAATCAGGGGAAGAATCTAGGCATCCAAAAGGCATGTTCATATAGGTCCATATTGGGTTCCACTATTGGTAGGGTGTGGAAACAAGATTCAAGGTTCCATATGTTCACACAATTTATAGATCTGGATGCATTCTCTACCGTGATAATCCACCGATTCCCTTTCAAAGCAGGCAAGTGAAATCACATTATGGATGTAAAAATATGTGTTTTAGGCAACATTATGCATTGTCTGGTGCAGGGTAGTGTTCAGGAGATGGGAATTTGCTTCCATAGATTCTAAACAGTGGTGGCAACTTTTTCCATATCAATCAATCTTTGTTAGAAACAATTTTTGTGTGTGTGTGTGTCAGGAGCAACCGGAGTTGCTTCTGGAGTGAGAGAATTGGCCGTCTGCAAGGACGTTACCCAGGGGATGCCCAGATGTTTTTAATGTTTTTACCATCCTTGTGGGAGGCTTCTCTCATGTCCCCGCATGGAGCTGGAGCTGATAGAGGGAGCTCATCCGCACTCTCCCCGGGTGGGATTCGAACCTGGCAGCTTTCAGGTCAGCAACCCAACCTTCAAGTCACAAAGCTTTTATCCCCTAGGCCAGGGGTCCCCAAACTAAGGCCCGGGGGCCGGATGCGGCCCTCCAAGGCCATTTACCTGGCCCCCGCCCTCAGTTTTAGACCACCCCGCCCAAAGTCTGAAATGACTTGAAGGCACACAACAACAACAATCCTACTTAACTTGACTATCTCATTGGCCAGAAGCAGGCCCACACTTCCATTGAAATCCTGATAGGTTTATATTTTATTTTTAAATATTGTATGTTCTTTCATTTACTAATATTGTGCTATGGTAATAATTGAATATATTGTGTATACATATAATATTGATACTAATATTGTAATGTAATACAATATAATACTTCACTTCACTTTATTTCTTAGTCACTCTCCACCACAGTACTCCGAGTGACTTAAAATTTAAAATATCATTCCACAATATAAAAACATTCAACATAAAAACATTCAACAGTGACTGTTTGGCAAATACTAATAATTATACAATATAATAATATTAATTATTAATTATACATTATAAATTAAATGTAATATTACTAATAATATTATGGTAGTGGTATAGGACAGTATAATAATATATAATGTTAATATTGTGGTATGCCAATAATAATATAATATATTGTATGTACATACAAATTGTAAGCTGCTCTGAGGGTAGGATATAAATGTAGTAAATAAATAAATAAATAAATAGTTGTTGGGTTGTTTGTTTGTTTTTGTTTTTTGCACTACAAATAAGACATGTGCAGTGTGCATAGGAATTTGTTCGTATTTTTTTTCAAATGATAATTCGGCCCCTCAACAATTTGAGGGACCATAAACTGGCCCTCCACTTAAAAAGTTTGAGGACCTGAACCTATTTTAGGGATAGGGTTCAGCACCTTGGATAGTTCCATTTAAATATACTTTGCACTCTGCAAACCACTTACTGCCTCTGCCTATACATACTTCTGGCAGCTCTATGTGTATGAATGTGTGGCCTTTCTTTAGCTATGTCAGGGCTCCTCTATGTCATCGAGTGTATAGAGTGAAAATATCAGAAGCATCCTAGTAGCTGCTTAAAAGCTGACTAAGAGTATCTCATGGAGAACACTCTTTTATGAAATTTCTAGCTACGTGATTATACTCAGCACCACCAGCTTTTCCGAAATAGCTGACTCCTGGTTCAATTGCTTGATTGGAAACTTCAGATTTCCATGCAATGACAGTGGTCACTTTTTCAGTACCTCCTGATTGTCTGAATCCATCCAAAGGCCTTCCTGAATCTGGAATGGTATATATGTTTGAAACATTCAAGTACAGTAGAGTCTCACTTATCCAAGCCTCGCTTATCCAAGTTTCTGGATTATCCAAGCCATTTTTGTAGTCAATGTTTTCAATATATCATGATATTTTGGTGCTAAATTTGTAAATACAGTAATTACAACATAACATTATTGCATATTAAACTGCTTTTTCTGTCAAATGTGTTGTAAAACATGATGTTTTGGTGCTTAATTTGTAAAATCATAACCTAATTTGATGTTTAATAGGCTTTTCCTTAATCCCTCCTTATTATCCAAGATATTCGCTTATCCAAGCTTCTGCCAGCCCGTTTAGCTTGGATAAGTGAGATTCTTCTGTATCTGAATTTGAGATTTCACTTGGGAACTCTAGATCAGGAAAGCAGACTGTTTCTGCTGCTACTGTTGTTAATTTGATGTTTGGGGCTAAACATTAGAACTAGGTGTATTATTATTATTATTATTATTATTATTATTATTATTATTATTATTATTTTGTGGAGAGGTGGGATTTGGATCCTGCTCTCTGGGGTCATAGTCCTACACTCGAACCACTGCTTTTCCACAATCTGTCACGGAATGGGATCCAAACTAAGAAAGGAAACCCTTTGGGACTACAGCTGGCCCTCAGTGTTTGATTTTTGCAGATTAATTATTCACGGATTTGACTAAAATATTGTCTTTAGGAATCTTTAGGTCCTCTAGTGCAACTCTATGGTCAACTCCTCCTGATCATACTGGACAATCTAGAGCAGACCTGCACAACTTGTGGCCCACCAACTGATTAGGCCTCCCAACCCCCAGAAATCCTGGCCATTGAACAATCTGGCTAGGGCTTCTGGAAGTTGGAGGTCAAAACAGCTAGAGAGCTTCAGGCTATGAAGACCTAATCTAGAGTTATCTAGGGCGTTTTTTTGTTTTTTGTTTTTTTTTTGGAATCTCAAAAGCCTCCAGGGCAATTTGATGGTAGGCTTCCAGCAGAAGTTGGTCATAAAATTATGCTAAAAATTCCAAGAGAGGTGTTCTTTCCAGTAAAAAAGAGCAAGTTCCTTATTCACAGTTTTTCACTTTCATGGGAGTCCTGTGCCCTTAACCCCAGTGAATGTGGAGGTCTGACTGTATAACCTCCTGCAGGCTTCTTGTGATTGTGGGAACTGGAAATCAAAAAGGTAACTTTTGTTAACTCTGGCTAAGGTTTGTGACATATGAAAAAAGAAATTGCTGAAGAGAAACTGTCTAACAGCCAGGCTATTCCTTTTTGATTTAAATGCACAGCAGTATAACATAACAAAATGTACCAGGCCTGCAAGTTAGTCTATATCAAGAGAAACTGTATCTCAGTGGGAAAGTGCAGTCTTTGCACAGTGGAAAAGCACAGAAGGTTGCAGGTCAAATCCCTGACATCTCCACTGAGAAGGATCAGGTAGCAGATGGTACAAAAGGCCCTTCTCTGGTAGAGCGCCAAAAGAACCACTGTTTGTCCCAGCAGAAAGTACTGGGCTTGCTGAATAAAAAGTCTTATTTGGTGTAAGGCAGATTCTGTGTATGTCTGAAAACTTACCACCAAACTGAAACAAAATGAAACACTTTTAACTTCCTTTTATTATAATGGGAAATCCTGGAGCACCACAGCTGTATAAGGTTTTGGGGCTACCCATGGAAAAGGGGGATAGAGAGAGAAGCTTAACATTTTAGCTTCAAGGTTTTATCTTCTCCCTCTCCTGTTTCGTATTTCATATTGCTCTCACATTCATCTGATGGACTTACTCTATTTCTCCTTTGCAATTTTAATTAAAACAAATTGCTGAACCTTCATAAAATGCAGAATCATTATTCTGATGATAGAGTTGTGTAGTGCTGTATTTGCACCTGTGTTATTAAAGAAATCATTTCAGCAAATACATCATCTTTGAGTGAAGCCTGGTGGAATACTCTGAAACTCGAGAATAAAAATTTGGATCAGTCACCTTACCTCTGTGTGTGTGTGTCTCATATACACACACTGGAAAATGTTTACAGCCATCTTGAGGGGAAAGAAATCAAACTATAGAGATGATAATACCATTTTAGGACCAACCCTAAAGTTACAAACTAGACCCCATAAGCGTTTTTCAGGGCCACTGATTTTGTTGTTGTTGTTGTTTTAAATATGTTTTTATTGTAAATACCAGTGGAACAACAACAAAATCCATCAACATACACATCCAATCGCATATTCTCGGTAACATTACACTTGCTAATTCCACTTTTATCTCCCATTTATGTCAAGTAGTTTTTCACCCCTCCCTCCACCCTCTGGGAACAGTACTTTCTTTCATTCAGATATTATTTTAATTGATAAATCGTAAGTAGAGAATGATTCAATTCTTTATATTTTCTTTGTCCCTTGACTTTATCTATCAATCTTCCCCATTTCAGATCCCAATTCTTTTTGATTCGGCCTGATATATATTTAGTTCTCCTTTCAAGGATATAATCCTGAAGCATAAAATCAGCTAGGTATTCATACCATTTTTAACTTCCCACTTTGTTTGCTCTTTCCAACCCAAGGCAACTGTTGCTTGAGCGGCAACTATCATGTATTTTATAATTTCCCCCCAGTCCTTATTAATTTTGTTCTTATCTAATTTCTGGATGAAGAATTCTTTATTTTTCAAAATCAATTTATGTCCTGTTAAATCTTCAATTTCCTTCTTTACCTTGTTATAAAATGTTTGTACTTTATCACATTCCCACCACATATGAATATATGAGCCAGTTTTCCTACATCCGTGCCAACACAATTTTGTGGTTTTTTAGGGCCACTGACGTTAAGTTAAATAAAACATGGCAGAAAGGTGATATGTGAGAGCCATCATATGCATTCAAAATTAAGATTGTTTTGAAAGAGATAGCCATGTTGGTCTGTCTCATATAAAAAAGAAAGGGGGAAAAGATTTCAGGTAGTTAAAACTAACCAACTTATTTCAGTGCAAACTTTCATTGACTAAACCCTAACTGGCACCTAATGAAGTATCATAAAATTATACAGTTCAAAGAGATCACAATGGTCATCCAGCACAACCTCCTATCAGGCAGCAACACATAATCAAAGTATGCTGTTCACAAAAACATATGTTGAAATTACTTAAAAAGGTAATGTCATGTCTGACTCTGGGGGTTGGTGCTCATCTCCATTTCTAACCCAAAGAGCCAGCGTTGTCCATAGACACCTCCAAGGTCATGTGGCCGGCATGACTGCATGGAGTGCCGTTACCTTCCCGCCGGAACGGTACCTATTGATCTACTCACATTGGCATGTTTTCGAACTGCTAGGTTGGCAGAAGCTGGAGCTAACAGCGGCCGCTCATGCCGCTCCCGGGGTTTGAACCTGGCACCTTTTGATCTACAAGTTCAGCAGCTCAGTGCTTTAACACACTTCGCCACCGGGACTCCAATGACTTACTTAATCTTAAAACTACCATAAAACTTCTTTTTTATGGTCCCATTGTTTTGAGAAACTATTATTTCATAATTCATACATTTGTAGGTCTGGTAGAGGATTAGAGTCCCAGACCTACCAATGTATGGGTGTACATTTATATATGAGAAAGGGAAAGGTCCATGTTGAAAGTTCATAGTGCTCCTCATACTTGGCCCTAAACTGGTACAGACATATGTTAAAAGGTCTGGCCTCAGAGCACATGAATGAACTCATACATGTTCCAAGGACACGCACCTTGTGACCTTGGCCAATAGCACACCTTAGATAAATTGGATCAGATGCTAGGTAAACCAAATTTATGCCAAAGTTAGTTTTCTTCCCATTATTGGTAGAAGAGTGTGTGCATGGATGGGTGTACTTTTCACTCTTCTGATGTTGTTGAACTCCTTTTGCCATCTTCCCCAATCACTGTGACTAATGATAAGACTCATCATTGGAGCAAGATTGGTAGGGACACAGATTCCCACCTGGCAATAGAGGACATTTGTTTACTTATAAAGATATAGAAAAGTTTTGATTTTTAATGACTAAAACCGATACTCTATGCTGACTACTTAGTTATGTATGCATGACACAGTCATATCTCCTGACCCGACACTCCACAGCCCCAGCCTCCAAATCCAGTCCTCCGTAAAAGCCAGATACTGGATCGGGTGATAATTGGAACAAAAGGAGGATGGTATTTCCAATTTCATCACCACCACCAGACGATGAAACTATGACAATTAGAAGTAGGAACCTATCCAATGTATTTGTCACAGCCTTGCTCACTAGTAGGAGGTGGTTGGAAACATCCTTCTCCTTGCAACCAAATCAGATCTTCTTCTTGATCTGTTTGCTGGCTCTAAAGGTGGACTGGGGCCACACATGCATAGTTGTGCAGTATTTACTGAATATAGAGGAGATAATCATCTGTAATGCTAGGACATGAATCTGTTAATTTCATTCTTGAATGCCACCCAATGAAACTAAGTGTACTTTCCAATTAAATATGTAATCATCTTAGCATTGTAAGGTTGATATCCGATCATTGCTATTTTGTCTATGTGCCTTATTTAGTGTTCATTATTGTTGCTCTTTTTCATGGGTCTCCTTTTCTGCCTGATATAGAATTAATATATACCTTCCACATATGACATGTACATTGATAAGATTTTAAACTTTTGTTTTGTATGTAGAGCTTACATTTTACATACAATGGCAGCAGGGGCCATAATTATGGTAATGATATCAATGAGTTTAATTACATAATCATTTCCAAAGTGTCATTATATAGTGAAAATGTGGGAAATCAGCTGTTTGAGGAGAGAAAAAGAAGGGGGAGGGATGAATGAGCATCCAATAACTGAGCCCAGCTGCAGAGATCAATGGGATGCCAATCCGCTGCCAATTTTGCATCTGTTCAATCATCAAGTGGTTACATGGTAGGTATGGTTTACAACTATGCCCAAGTGCGGATATATAAAAACCTTGAAAGCCCAGCACAAGAGCGTGGTGAATGAAGTTTTTTCAGTTATCATTTAAAGTTATGAAAAAGGATCTTTTTGTCTTAAAAAGGTAGTAGTAGCGTTCCAGAAGATTTCTCTTCTTAACGGCAAGCAGCATGAGGTGGGAGACATACTCATATAAAAGTTACTAGATTGTAAATGCAGCTGCAGCTAAAGCTGCTATCTATATAAGCCAACCTTGCTGTACATATATAGTAATGGATTTTCTACTGGACCTGTTGCATGCATAATCTCTAAAATTACCTTGAACTAGTGACATTATAGGAGCCTCCGGTGGCTCAGTGTGTTAAAGCACTGAGCTGCTGAACTTGCAGACAGAAAGGTCCTGGGAGCGGAGTGAGCGCCCACTGTTAGCTCCAGCTTCTGCCAACCTAGCAGTTCGAAAACATGCCAATGTGAGTAGATCAATAGGTACCGCTCCGGCAGGAAGGTAATGGCACTCCATGCAGTCATGCCGACCACATGACCTTGGTGGTGTCTACAGACAATGCGGGCTCTTCGGCTTAGAAATGGAGATGAGCACCAACCCCCAGAGTCGTACACGACTGGACTTAACGTCAGGGGAAGCCTTTACCTATGCATTCTTTAGCTAGGATATAGAGCAAAGAAAATTCCCCCCCCCCCTTGTCATTGGGGTCTGGGTCAATAGAACCAAATCAAAGAAACTATTTAAAATAACAATTCAGTGTTTTTAATTGGAGAATGGATTTCAAGGAGTGTGACTGCTAATTTAAAAATATCCAAGATTTCTAGAAGTCAGAGGGGATGACAGGTATTTAATTCATAAACTGTGATTAAAATAAATCAGATTAGCAGTTGAGAATTGTTGCCATACATGCAACAGTACATTAAAAGAAACATCTTCAAAGGAGGGGGGTCCATTACATAGAAATCCAATAACTTAAAAGCAATATGTAAAAAATAATGATGTTTGTAATTATGCATTACCATACTTTTGGATGGGGTGAAAGGCATAAAAAATCACTTGTAAAATGGACTATTAATCAGAAATGTGAATTTTAAGGATTCTGGCTATTTTTAGCAGGTGGAAAGCAGCTTGGAAGTGGAAAGAGGTAAGAGAGAAGGAGAACGGGAAGAAGGGTGAGGGAGGTAAGAGAAGGGATAGTGAAACCATGTTATGCTTTTATGTTGTTTTAAATAATGCTGGTTTTAATTAGTTTAATTGTTTTTAAACTGTTTTCATTAAATGATAGTATCATGGCCGTTGTATCATGGCCGTGTGAGACAACTTGCATGCCAATATTAGAAGAAAGCTGGGATGTCAATTTGAAAAAGTCAATGTTTGACCAGTTCAAAGGCAGGACACACAGCAAAACAATTTCCAGCAGTTCATAAAACAAAAACGGGAGAATTGCTGCCTGCAGGTTGTGTGGAGTGGCCTAGGGCATCTTCCCCAAGTTTCTTCAAAACTCCCACACACACACACATCTCTGCACACACACACACACACACACACACTTATCCAGGTGATTCTTTTCATCACCAAACAACAAACAATTGCAGCTACTTATAGGTGGAGATTTGCCTTTATTCACACAACCCAGCTCCCACACATACACACAAAGGACTTAGTAGAAATTGGATTTCACAACTGGAAGTGACTTCTGATTTCGTTTTTTTCAGCTACCGGAATCCACTGTGGTCCCCCATCCTGCTGTAGTTGCCCGCCCACGTCTTAGAACAGGCTTGTTGCTTGCTCTGTTAATCTTTCCCGTAAAACCAGGCTTCTTTTGACTTTATTCCTTTTCATTGTGTTGTTTCCTACCCATAAAGGAGCATTTTATAGTATGCTTAAAAGCTTTGGAATAAATCATTAATCATCCTAACAGCCAAAGCTTTCTAGTGCTGTAGAAAGTCTAATAGAGACATAAGTTGTAGTGTGTTATGTAGGCACTGTGCAGCCCCGTTTTCTTTTGTTCTGTCACTTCCTGGGATTTATTTATTCACTCTGTGCCTTTCTCATGGGTTACTGGCTTTTTCCTCATGTCTGCTTTGCTATCCTTGAGGTTGTTTACACCAGCCCAAAAACTCAAAGTGGGTCTGATGTCACTCCTGGGTGTCTTCATGATGTCCAGAGACTTCGAGTCCTTAAAGGTAAAAGTTTCCCCTGACATTAAGTCCAGTCATGTCTGACTCTGGGGGTTGGTGCTCATCTCCATTTCTAAGCCGAAGAGCCAGCATTGTCCATAGACACCTCCAAGGTCATGTGGCCAGCATGACTGCATGGAGCACTGTTACCTTCCCGCCGGAGCGGTACCTATTGATCTACTCACATTGGCATCTTTTCGAACTGCAAGGTTGGCAGAAGCTGAGGCTAACAGCGGGCGCTCACTCCACTCCCAGGATTTGAACCTGGGACCTTTCAGTCTGCAAGTTCAGCAGCTCAGTGCTTTAACACACTTCGCCACTGGGTTGAACCAGTGTAGCCCCATGGTAGGAAAAATTGGGGAATGCGCTGGAGCTTTGCAAAAATTCTGGAGCAAGCCCAAACTTTAGGCAGCATGTGGTCAGCAGACTGGCTCCAACACAAACTGGTTAGCTGTTTACACAGGTTGGCATCCCTCCCATGAGTGTCCACTGAAGTTTATCGATGGAGACTGATTTCTAAATTATTTTGCATTATGGAAATGCATAAAAAAGTTTCAAACCCCCCCCCTCCATTTTTTCTGGCTATGGCCCTGGCCAGACTGAATATGTTTTGGCCCAAGAGACACATGTAAACATTAACTGGTTTTTGCTGTTGCTGCAGGTGGTCCTGGGGCAAGTCCAAAGCACTTCTGCTTTGAATTGATCCTGAAACAATTGGCCATTGTTGACAAGTCCTCTGTTAGGTAGTTCTACATATATTAATATAAATCCATTCAGTGGGTTGCTGTGAGTTTTCCAGGCTGTTGCGGCCATGTTCCAGAAGCACTCTCTCCTGATGTTTCACCCACATCTATGGCAGGCATCCTCAGAGTTTGTGAGGTCTGTTGGAAACTAAGCAAGTGGAGTTTATATATCTGTGGAAAGTCTAGGGTGGGAGGAAAAATGTGTCCATTTGAGGCAAGTGTGAATGGTGCAATTGGCCAACTTGATTAGCATTAAATGGCCATGCAGCTTCAAAGTCTGGCTGCTTCCTGCTTGGGGGATCCTTTGTTGGGAGGTGTTAGTTAGCCCTGATTGTTTCATGTCTGGAATTCCCCTGTCTTCTGAGAGTTGGTCTTTATTTACTATCCTGATTTTAGAGTTTTTTAATACCGGATTTTCCTCATTTTCATCGTTTCCCCCTTGTGAGCGGCTTTCTTTTTCTGATTGGTTAAGGCAGGCAGCAGGGCTCACAGCATCACAGGGAAATTCATGTTCAAGCAGCTGCCTCTCCATGTGTAGCCAAAAGAAACCGAAAGCAACTATGTTCGACAGCAGCATGTTTTATTATGGCCGAAAAGGAACATGGCTGCACCACCCATTCCGTTATGAGTAATCTGGCAGCCAAAAATGCCAAATCATCCAGAGACCATTTTGAAAAACGGATCTGTGCACAACCCTAGTGTGCATTACATGGCCAGCCTTGAAATTTGCTGTAGTGGAAGAAGCTAGTACATGGAGTGGAAGAGGCACCATCTGCAGAAAGCAACATCTGTGCAAATTTTTTTCAACTATTTGCATGCACATGTTCACTTTTTTAAAAATTATATATATCTATAACTTTTCTTACAACAGCATAGTAACTTCTACCCTGTTTCCCCGAAAATAAGACAGGGTCTTATATTAATTTTTGCTCCCAAAGATGCACTAGGTCTTATTTTCAGGGGATGTCTTATTTTTCCATGAACAAGAGCTCACATTTATTGTTGAACAACAAAATGAACATTTATTATATCCTGTAAAGTAGTTGTCATCACAAACCAGCATAACCAGACAAACTATGAATCCTATCAAGAATTTCTTGTTACTACCATTATTTCCATGTACAACAATCTATGGTACCTCTTGCAATTTAGGTTTCACAAGGTTTCCACGCTGATTTCTCTCTATTCTAGTTTCAATGTAGTCATGAATGATGAATAATATAATATACTATAATAATAATATGATAATATAATAATAATATAATTATATACAATATATTAATGAGATAATATAATATAGGATATAATAATAACAGAAAATGATAATAATATGGTATTAATAGGATAATATAATAATGGGATATAATAACAGAATAGCATAATAATATAATAATAATATTCTGCCTTGGTCAGACCACACCTGGAATACTGTGTCCAATTTTGGGCACCACAGTTGAAGGGAGACGTTGACAAGCTGGAAAGCGTCCAGAGGAGGGCGACTAAAATGATCAAGGGTCTGGAGAACAAGCCCTATGAGGAGCGGCTTAAAGAGCTGGGCATGTTGAGCCTGCAGAAGAGAAGGCTGAGAGGAGACATGATAGCCATGTACAAATACGTGAAGGGAAGTCATAGGGAAGAGGGAGCAAGCTTGTTTTCTGCTGCCCTGCAGACTAGGACACGGAACAATGGCTTCAAACTACAGGAAAGGAGATTCCACCTGAACATCAGGAAGAACTTCCTCACTGTGAGAGCTGTTCGACAGTGGAACTCTCTCCCCGGGGCCGTGGTGGAGGCTCCTTCCTTGGAGGCTTTTAAGCAGAGGCTGGATGGCCATCTGTCGGGGGAGCTTTGAATGCGATTTCCTGCTTCTTAGCAGGGGGTTGGACTAGATGGCCCATGTGGTCTCTTCCAACTCTACTATTCTATGATTCTATGATTCTATGATTCTATAATATAATAGAATAATAGAATGGAATAGAATGATATAAAATATATTAATAGGATAATATAAAATGGAATATTATAATAATAACAGAATATGCTAATAATAATAAAATAATATGATAATATAATAGAATAATAGTATAGAATATAATGATATAAAATATATTAATAGGGTAATATAAAATGAAATATAATAATAACAGAATATGCTAATAATAATAAAATAATAATATGATAATATAATAGAATAATAATATAATGATATAATAATAATAGAAAAATATAATATAATGATTTAAAATATATTAATAGGATAATATAATAATGGGATATAATAATAGTAACAGAATATAATGATAATAATATGGCAATAGAATAATAGTATAAAATAATCAGTTTCATGGCATAGGATAGGAATAAGGATGAGAGGAGAATCCCAATGCGTCCTGTACCTTTAAGGGCAGAAGCAGCAGGACGAAAGCCCTCTTCCTTCCTTCCCTCCCACCCTCCCTTGCCCGGGCTCCAGGAGCCAATCAGAAGCCTCTGGGAAGCAAGGGAGCATGGTCAGCATGGCCTTCCCTCCCTCCCTCCGGTGTATGAATGAGTGCTGCTTCTGCCCGGCAGCCATGCTTCCCAATGGAACTCTGCTGCAGCTTTAGTTGCTAGGTCTTACTTTCAGGGGAGGCCTTATATTTGGCAATCCCCCCAAACCCCTGCTAGGTCTTATTCTTTGGGGAGGTCTTATTTTCGGGGAAACACGGTATGCTAAGGTGGAATTTTGTATTCTCTGTTCTGGCTGGGATAATAAAAAGACCTTAGTAATTGGGATATGTAGATGTTGAGACTGGATCACAATTGCATTATAGAAGCATGTTGCATGGAGGTAAATAATAATAATACAGTAGAGTCTCACTTATCCAAGCCTCGCTTATCCAAGGTTCTGGATTATCCAAGCCATTTTTGTAGTCAATGTTTTCAAGATATCATGATATTTTGGTGCTAAATTCATAAATACAGTAATTACAACATAACATTACTGCGTATTGAACTACTTTTTCTGTCAAATTTGTTGTATAACATGATGTTTTGGTGTTTAATTTGTAAAATCATAACCTAATTTGATGTTTAATAGACTTTTCCTTAATCCCTCCTTATTGTCCAAGATATTCGCTTATCCAAGCTTCTGCCAGCCCGTTTAGCTTGGATAAGTGAGACTCTACTGTAATAATAAACTTAGTTTGTAACCCATCTTATCTCCCCGAGGGGACTCAGGGCAGCTTCCAACAGGATAATATTCAGGTAAGAAGGGGTTTTGATGGCATTGGCATCATGCTAGCCATTATTGAGGAATGCTGGGTGCTGCAACCTAGCAACAGCTGGAATACCACAATGCAGATGTTAATGGTGATTCACCTGACGTACCGTCTGCAAGGCTTATTTGGTTGCAGGACTGGAAGCCTCAATTTGCTTTGCATTGTCAATGAAAGTAGCTTTTTGTAGCTGAAATATGTCTTGTAGGTTTTAGCCACTGCTTACAAAAGGGTATTGAGCAAATAGTCTATTTAAATTGTTAATTTCCCCCCAAATATGCTTTAAAAATCAATAACCTTGAGAAAGTAGGACCAACTCACAAATTAAACTACTTTTTGAATCATCATGGTTAGCAATCATCAAAATCAATCTCACTTACTTGCCTACTGGGTGAATCATATTTGCTTATTCATGGTTAGAGGCTATGTAGACAATCAATGAAAAGGGTGTTCTTTTCCACTCCATAGCTCAGAGTATTCAAGGACATGCTGGAATTTATTAATCTATTATTTTGCGGGACTGAGAATGCTGGATTAATGAGAACAACAGGAAACAGGAGGGATGGACACAATTTTGCTTGGTTGAATATCGGCAACTAAATATGATGCTGGTAAAAAAAAGTAAAACCTAGAAAATGCTATAAATGTTCTGCCTTTTAGCTGTCATTAAAACAGTTATAGATTACTTTTTCAATATCCTTCAAATTTGTAGAGTAATTAAGAGAGTAAGATTTATAATCCATTAAACTACTTAGAGGTAAATCTGATTGCTTAAACCTTAAGCCAGAAACCAATTGGAAAGTAAAAAATCATGAAATAAAACAGTTCTTGAGGCTCAAGTCAATACTTTTCTCTCTGTAAAAAATTAAAATATATAAAATATTGCTTCAATAGCTATACTCTTTTCAC
This sequence comes from Anolis carolinensis, assembly GCF_035594765.1. Lineage (NCBI taxonomy): Eukaryota > Metazoa > Chordata > Lepidosauria > Squamata > Anolidae > Anolis > Anolis carolinensis. Next base: position 217,058,445 of record NC_085841.1, read on the forward strand.
TAAAGAGAATAATATAAATTACAAATAAAAGCCTTTCACATTGTGAATTATAACATTGGCCAACATCCATTTTGAGACCTCAATGTAAGACTTGTTTCTGGGTGTATTTGACCTGCTGATTCCAAAACTGGCACCAATTTTCCCCTATCAACTCTGGTTTTTGAGATACAGAACATATGCCATACATGTTTTCATCTGCTCGCCCATAAACAATAATGTCTAAGAAATTAAAGCTGATGTGGTCTACTCAATGCAAATTTCTGAATCAGCACCCTACAGAACCCCAGGAACATGCCTAAACACCAAGACATCAATAATTTTGTTGTTATTGTTGAGCTGCACAATATATTAATGCAATTCTCAGAAGCAAAGTGTTTATGGTTAGGGGACGTACTCCAAAGTGAGTATGTATAGGATTGCAGCCGAATAGTGTTATTGTTTGTATATTTATTCGGGAGTGAATATTCTTCCTCATTTGCCCCATTTCATATGAAATGATCAGTTTTTTATGCACATACAAGTACAGTACACACACATTTAATCTTCTTTTGAAAATTTCTCTAAAAGTTCATTAAATTTATTTATTTAGCAAAAGTGAGGAAATGACTACTCGCATTTTTAATTGAAAAAAGGAGGCTTTTTATTATACAGTATAATCCTTGCATCTGCCAATCAATCAATCCATGGTTTCACTCCATCAGTTGTTGCCGCCTGTGCACTCCCATTCCACTGAAAATATTAGCGTTTGCTATTAGCTGTGGTTTCATGTATCCATACAAAGGCCTGTAATGTGAATCCAGGAATCGTACTATGTACTGAGCTGAGTGCATCCATAGGGTACAAAATGTGATATGAACTTTTCTACTGCTGAGAGCAAAATAGAGAAAAACATTAATCAACTTAACTCCAACAGAGTTATTGGAGGGAAAGTCCTACGGCATGAGCTTATTAGTGTGCAATAAATCAAGTTGTCCTTTTGCTTCTTGTGTGTATTAAGGTCCAATGAGCTCAAATTAGAATGGAGGGGGAAACTAAAATCTGCACACACAAGATATTGAGCATCTAAAGCCAGTTGTGCATATTGAATCAGAGTAAAATGAACATGCAGGGGAGAATGGGATTGTGGTGCTGTCAGTTTCAGCCACAACTTGCACGTTATTTGGCATTGTTTGAAGAAAGCCCCTCTGCATGCACTTATACAGAACTTCGGGACTTTTACCTTTAGATCCCTAGCCAGTCATGCTTGGGAATTCTGGGTGTTATTGTCCAAAAAGATACCATTTTCAAGGAAATAATATCTACATACATTGAAACCTCTGTCCTTTTTTTAATACAATGTTCCCTCACTACTTCGTGGTTCACTTTTTGCGGATTCGCTGTTTTGCAGTTTTTCAATAAACTCTAAAAGACTATTATAAATCATAAAAAATTACAATTTACAGCCTAAGGGAGGGAGGAACGAGAAGCAAAAGGAAGAGAAAAGGAGCCCAAGCGGCAACGAGAGGAGAAGGAGGCAACAATTGGTTGATAAAGACATAAAATGGTGTATAACTACTAAAATCATGTATAAATATTAAAATAAATATAGTGTCCCTACTTTGCGGATTTTCACTTATTGTGCGTGGTCCTGGAACCTAACCCCAGCAATAAGTGAGGGAACACTGTAAATGGCAATATAATGCCGTATAATTATGGCATTATTAAAGTAGATCAAGTCCGCATCTGCAGTAGACCGACCCTGAATTCAGTCCTGCAAATCAATTTGTCTTTACTTAATCCAGATGCTGTTTGAATACATGAGGTTTGTCGAGTTTTGGAGTGAAAGCATTTCTCCAATGGCTGAGAACTTCAATGCTTTAAAAAAATTTACTCTGCAGTTTCTAGGAAAAAACCGTTTTTTTGCGACATATGTCTGAAATTCATGTGAAAAATATTGGTGGATGGCTACCTTGGCATCTTCATCCAGAAAGTGTGGTATTGTCATTTCTTACCATCAGTGTATGTATGCCAATATTTGCATATTCAAATAGTCAAAAGTCTGAGGGCTTTTGCACATTGGCCCAAATGCAAGTGAAATTGGCATTTTAAATGCTGATTTCACCCGCATTTGCAAGTCGCACATGGGCCAAAATGCTGCCTTTCTGGCACGAAGGATGTGGCAACAAAGGTGATGGCTCTTGTTGATCATTTTCCTGTTAACTAGAAAAGTACAGGATCTACTTCTTGAAGGCACAAAGTCTTTCCTCAGGGCACAGTGTGTTAAAGCGCTGAGCTGCTGAACTTGCAGACCGAAAGGTCCCAGGTTCAAATCCTGGGAGCGGAATGAGCGCCCGCTGTTAGCCCCAGCTCCTGCCAACCTAGCAGTTCGAAAACATGGAAATCAATAGGTACCGCTCCAGTGGGAAGTTAACGGCGCTCCATGCAGTCATGCCAGCCACATGACCTTGGTGGTGTCTACGGACAACGCGGGCTCTTCGGCTTAGAAGTGGAGATGAGCACCAACCCCCAGAGTCGGTCATGACTGGACTTTACGTCAGGGGAAAACCTTTACCGTTACCTCCAAAAGGCATGAGTCAGACTTGGACACTTCTTCAGAGTCAATGGCTGTTTCAGTCTCCAAGGGCTCCTGATCCTAGGCTATGACTGCATTTAAGCAGAAATTGGATGGCTTACCTGGGAAATTCCTTGCTCTAAGAATGAGAAGTTTCTTCCCTAAAATAGCCTCAGGAAATTTCTGATCTTATAGTAGGTTACCTCCTTAATTCCCCCAAAGTTCTACCTTGTCAAGAAGGCAAGCATTTGATGCAAAAATCGAAATGGAAGCGTGTTCAGCTCCAGCTGAATAGACACTAAGGTGATATTGTTGCCCTCACAGCTATCCAGAAGCATTTCTAGTTACACATGTGATCTCTTACACATTAACCTGTAGGATTTCAGAAACCCAAGAAAGTGGCAGCACAGCCAACAAAGGTGGTTGCAGAACAATACATTACATGTAGGGTTACTATATGAGATATAGAGTGTTTTGCTGCTGCTGAGTGCTGTGATTTGAAATTATAGCCCTGTCCAATTATGTTAAACTTAAAATGAATCCTCCTTGGATATGTTTAACTATAATTGGGAGTTGTTTAACTATAATTGTTGTTGTTGTTGTTGTTGTTGTGCTTTTTTTAAAACTTCGTTTGTGTTTTCAAATACATTATAACTTGTACCCTCATTTTGCTTCTGACATGATAAATAAATAAATTGGGGAGTTTGAAAGCACTAGCTGGTCAATAATAATTGGTTTGTTTTTTCTTTTCCTAGTAGTTTGTACTTTCTAATTAGTACCATTGTAAATTTGTATTGAGTTGTATGGAAGTTATTGTAGTTTGTATCCTGTATTTTCTGATCCTAAAGGAATTTAATATAAGGAGTGGGATAATATTGATTTATTATTCAGTGTCAAGATAATGGGAGACTTTGGGAGGATTTTCCCCCTTTTGTACATTCAGATAACAAGCTTTGTGTTAGATCTGCCTCGGATCCCTAGCGTTAAGACTTGTGAAAAAGCTTCTCTTATATATTGGCATTTAATCTCAAATATTGAATGTTTTTAAAGGTTCATGCAATAATTCCACAGTGTTGCAGGAGAACAGTGACTGAAAAAAGCATTCTTTTGATTCCTGTCCCAATAGAACTACAATGAACAGCAAAACAAAAAGTGAAACCAAACAAATGCATTTGCTTTTGAAGGAATGTTAAAATTACAGTAGAGTCTCACTTACCCAAGCTAAATGGGCCAGCAGAACCTTGGATAAGCAAATATCTTGGATAATTAGGCGGGATTAAGGAAAAGCCTACTAAACATCAAATTAGGTTATGATTTTACAAATTAAGCACCAAAACATCATGTTATACAACAAATTTGACAAAAAAAGTAGCTCAATACGCAGTAATGTTACGTTGTAATTAATGCATTTACTAATTTAGCACCAAAATATCACGATCTATTGAAAACATTGACTGCAAAAAATGGCTTGGATAATCCTGAAGCGTGGATAAGCGAGGCTTGGATAAGTGAGACTCTACTGTATTAAATTTTATATAATAATTTGACCCCTGCATCCATGCTGGATGTGTTCCTGAACTTACCATGGAAACAAGAAATCGTGGAAAGCAGCAAACCCTATTGATACAAATGACTTCTGCTGGAATAATAAAACTAATAAAACTTTATTTATACCCCGCCCTACTTCCCAACAAGGGACTTGGAGCAGCTGTTACAATCTCCAGGTAACAATTGAAGTTACCATTGCAAGGCTTTGACATTCCTTCAAATGAGTGGCTATGGCCAATTCAGTTCATACACAACTCCTCTTTTTCTTCAGTTTCAATATTCATTCTGGTTTGTTTGGAGTTTTTTTGGGGGGGAGTATGTGTACAAAAATCATATGCAAATCTATCAAACAACAAGAGACTGATCAATTCTACTGTTTTGTTTTCTTCAACAAGTTACGCTTGTGAGACATGAATGAATGGAAGTGGGAATTATCTCCATCCTAGGACACCATCGACACTGTCACACAATGCAGTTTTAGAATGCAGTTTAACTGCATTGAACTGTGGGCAGGTCCTGACAGGCATTTATCCCGGGAATAGTCGCATGTAAAAAACAGGAATGTTTCCGGGTACATATCCACACACACCCCAGAAAGCCTGTGTTTTTTGGGGTGAATGTCCAGATGTTCTCCTGGAACTTTCCGGGAGAATACCCATACACTGTAACCCCCTCCCCAAAAGACCCTAAACACATTTTTTAAAGTAAAAAACCTTACTGGGCCTCCATTACAGTGTTCCTGCAGCTCTCCTGGCACGTAGGAATGACGTGCCAGGAGAGCCGGGGGGAGCTAGGGGAGGAAATATTTTCTTTAACTTTTGAAAGGGGTTTGGGGGGCTTTTGGGGAGGGGGTAGGTGTCCTCGTGATTTTCCAAGCTAATTTAGCCTGGAAAACCATGGGACTGCTGTATGGACTGCAGTCCAGATAGCGGAAGTAGTGGGTTTATCCCATGCCTTCCTCAAAGACGCAGAATAAACCCACTAACAAATTAATTTGCCACAAACCAGGGTTTTCCTGGTTATTAGTGTTTTCCAAAGACATCGTCTGGACAGCCTCCTTTTTGTGGTGGGAATGCGCCCTGTATTATATGAGTCTACAGTGAGCATATAATACAGTTTCAAACTGCATTATATGGCAGTGCAAATGAGGCCTTGGACTCTGGTTTTCAACAGTTGAGCTGCTCTGTAAGAAGCCTGTGAAATGTGATGTTTGAAGAATCCACCACTTGCATTACTTAATTAATCCACCTTGTTTTTTGAAAAGATTAACAAAGGGGATCGATACATAGCTGGAGCAAGTCACTTGTCTTTCCTTCAGCTCTACATTTTACTTATCTTAACACTTTTAAAGTCTTATTAGCAATTGCATTCCTTGGTTCAAACCGCAATTAAATTTCTCACATATACTGTAATATTTTTTCAGTGCTTTATGCAAAATGTGATAATTGCACGAAATTGATTTGGGCTTGTTTGTACACTTGTGCTTTTAAGACAAATACAACTTACTTCACTGTATGGAGAAATGCACTGAAACATATGGGAACAGCATGGAGGTGGCTGTTGCTAAAACATTGTTCAGTGTATGTTGTAAAAAGTTGCCTTTGAGATTTAAATTTCAGATCTGCTTTATCTTGAAGAATAAATGTGCTTAGGTGGTGAAATTTCCTCTACTATTCTTCAAAAATTACTGAGGTCTTGTTAATATTAAATGTCTGCATAAATGAAATACTGGGGGTAGGCAAGGTGCACCTGCATCTGTTTGGAACTCAATTTGGATTTCAGCAGACAAGTGCAGCCTTCTTCTTCCTCCTCCTTCTCTTCTTCCTCCTCCTCCTCCTTCTTTACAAGGAAACATATAAAATGGACTTGGTTGGATATAATCTGATGACTTTGGTGGAGAGAAAGTTGAAAGAATGATGAATCCGCGTGATTCACACAGGAGGAAGGAGTATCCTATGGTGCAAAAAATCAGACAGCTAATGAAAATGGCAGCCACAAATCAACCTGCTTTTCCATTTTCAAAATGTTGCAAGCTTAGTTCTATTTCAAAAACACCCTGGATATCATAAAAAATTCAGGTCCTTTGAGACTAGCTTTATTTTTATTTTTTTCTGGCTTGGTTTTGTTATTGTTTCTCTCTTGGCTATCAGTGTCTTCCCCTTCTGTTGCTTTTACAAAGGACTGTACACAAATCATATGTAAGCAAGTATATGCTGTTGTGTTGTTGCTGTGTGCCTCCAAGTGTTTCTGATTTATGGCAGCCATAAGGTAAAACTGCCGTGCGGTTTTCATAGCAAGATTTGTTCAGAGGAAGGGTTGCCATTGCCTTTAACAGAGGCTGACGGTTCATGACTTGCCCAAAATCACCCAGAGGCTTTCTGTGGCTGAATGGGGATTCAAGTTGAGGTATCCGAAGTCTCAGTCCCAAACTCAAACCAGTACTCTACACTGGTTTGCAAAGAAATCATAAATGAAAATTCAGGATATTGGTCAGTATACCTACTCAAAAGCAAGTTCCACCAAATTCAGTACAATTTTCTCCTAGGCAAGCATGGAATAGGAATGCAGTATTAATGTATTCATTGCATCTAGGGGTCCTTCCACACAGAAATTCCCACAATATCTGCTTTGAACTGGGTTATCCAAGTCAACACTCAGTAATGTGGGATTTTCTGACTTGATATTCTGGGATATAGGGCTGTGTGGAAGGGCCCTAAGAATCTGGGAATTCCTATACCAATTGGATGGATAGGAGGTATGGACAAATACGGATACATCTACACTAGAATTAATGCAGTTTGACACCACTTTAACTGCCATGGCTCAGTGCTGTAGAATTTTGAGAGCTGTAGTTTGGTGAGGTGCTCTTTGACAGAGAAGGCTAAAGACATCATAAAACTATATCTCCCAGGATTCCATACCATTGAGCCATGGCAGCTAAAGTGGTGTAAAACTCCATTGATTCTGTACAGTAGATGCACCCAAAGATTGCCCTTATGGTAGGAAATGAACAAGTATTTCTGATGCAGAGCAATCTAGCCAGACTCCATTAGTTATGTGTCAAGGAACAGATTTATTCCTGTTTTTCATCGCCATCTTGCTTGAGGGTTGCTTGGAAACAACCTTATTAAGCTTAATAATTCTCTACCGGTGAGAGGACTGTTTATTGACCCTCACTTTCTCCCAGTGTTTTCATAGCATGCATTTTTGTTTAACCAATGGTCCTATCCCGAGTGATTAAAAAGCAGGCACTGGTTGTTCTTTGTTTGGTTTCTATATTTTGTGTGTGTGTGTGTGTGTGTGTGTGTGTGTGTGTGAGAGAGAGAGAGAGAGAGAGAGAGAGAGAGAGAGAGAGAGAGAGAGAGAGAGAGAGAGAGAGAGAGAGAAGTGAGGAGACAGATGGTGGAAAGTCAAACAAAAAGAAGATTGCACTGTGAAGAGGTACAAATAGTCCCATATTTACTAAAGCAGTTACTTTAATCAGGAGCTGACTTTTCATCTACATCTGTAAATGTATACTGTATTTCAGAGCTGTGTTCTACAATTTCATGCATATCAGAGATTCCCATTGCTTTTCCCTCCCATAGCCATCAGTAGGGGAGAACCCCAGTGTGACACCTCCAAGGTCATGTGGCCAGCATGACTGCATGGAGCGCCATTACCTTCCCGCCAGAGCGGTACCTATTGATCTACTCACTTTTGCATGTTTTCGAACTGCTAGGTTGGCAGAAGCTGGGGCTAACAGTGGGAGCTCACTCTGCTCCCCAGATTCGAACCGCCAAACTTTCAATCAGCATGTTCAGCAGTTTAATCCGCTGCACCACCGAGGGCTCAAACCCTTAACCATATTCAATTTCATCTTTTTAAATACAAAAATAACTCTGTTGTTGGAGTGTCTTTCCATTATGTGTCCTTCTCTTGTTCCAAGAAAAGACTTCGATATCGTATGGCAGCTCTGCCATAGAGACCCATAAGCCATGAGCCAACAGGAAAATCTGATTTTTGGTGGAAAACCTTCCTATAATTTAACTCTCCCAAATAACAGTTGTATTTTTAACATTATCAGCAGCTTGAAGAACTTTGATGGTATATATATAGAGTCCAAATAAAAGAAAACTAAATAATTACATTGCAAGTGCTTAATTAAACATGGCTTAAAGAACTATGTAAATACCTTTAAGACACCAAATATATCTGGTTAGTATTTGGATAGAGAGGCTGCTAAGTAATGCTAGGTGCTGTAAGCTATATTTCAAAGGAAAGCAAAAGCAAAGAGTATTCCTTGCCTGAAAAACCTATGACATTCATGGGGTTATCATATATCAACAAGTAACCTAAGGGCATGAAAAACACTGACTTAAAATGCATACATATACAGTAGAGTCCCACTTATCCCAGCTTCTGGATTATCCAAGGCATTTTTGTAGTCAACGTTTTCAATATATCATGATATTTAGGTGCTAAATTTGTAAATACAGTAATTACAACATAACATTACTTCATATTGAACTACTTTTTCTGTCATATTTGTTGTATAACATGATGTTTTGGAGCTTAATTTGTAAAATCATAACCTAATTTGATGTTTAATAGGCTTTTCCTTAATTCCTCCTTATTATCCAAGATACTCGCTTATCCAAGGTTCTGTCTGCCCGTTTGGCTTGGATAAGTGAGACTCTGCTGTAGTAAGTTTATTCTTTACATAGCATCCTTTGTTTTATTTTTCTGCTTTATTTTTCTAGGTTCTTTCCTTGGGAGCAGATGTACTGCCGGAATATAAGCTCCAAACACCTCGCATGAACAAGTTTACTATATTGCACTACAGTCCTTTCAAAGCGGTCTGGGACTGGCTGATTTTATTGCTTGTGATCTACACTGCCATATTCACTCCTTACTCTGCAGCCTTCCTTCTCAATGACAGTGAAGAACAAAAGACACAAGCATGTGGCTACTCATGCAACCCACTGAACATGGTAGACTTAATTGTGGATATTATGTTTATTATTGACATTCTCATAAACTTCCGAACAACATATGTAAACAAGAATGAAGAAGTGGTAAGTGACCCAGCAAAAATAGCAATTCACTACTTCAAAGGCTGGTTCCTAATTGACATGGTTGCTGCAATACCTTTTGACCTGCTGATTTTTGGATCTGGCTCTGATGAGGTAAGCTAAACAGAACAAGCATTCATTTGTTTATGGATATATGTGATCTTATCATATGTGCATGCATCATGTTTTCTTTAAAAAAATTGACTTTATCACATCTTTGCAAATCTCCAAAAGAAATCTGATGCCTCTGTTAACTCAGTTCAGACATACAGTAGAGTCTCACTTATCCAACACTTGCTTATCCAACGTTCTGGATTATCCAACACATTTTTGTAGTTAATATTTTCAATACATCATGATATTTTGGTGCTAAATTCGTAAATACAGTAATTACTACATAGCATTATTGCGTATTGAACTACTTTTTCTGTCAAATTTGTTGTCTAACATGATGTTTTGGTGCTTAATTTGTAAAATCATAACCTAATTTGATGTTTAATAGGATTTTCCTTAATCTCTCCTTATTATCCAACATATTCGCTTATCCAACGTTCTGCCGGCCCATTTACGTTGGATAAGTGAAACTCTACTGTATTGACAAACTGTAGTTCCTCCTTATTGCCCCTTCTTCCTTTACAAGAAAAGGAGATGCTCAACTTTTCAATTTTGTGGCAAATGATTGTTTATCATTTTACCTAAATGCAACAAACTACAAAGTTCCCCTTCAATCTGGATGCCAAATCAGAATCAAACTATGGTTTGGCACAGTAGTTTGAAGCAGATTGTGTTCTCCCAATTGGAACCCAGTGCTAATGAATTTTGGCTCTTAGTGTTTTTTCCTGCTTGCTGCTTTTCTGAAAATTTATTCACTTGGTTGCGGTAAGTTTTTCAGGCTGTATGGCCATGTTCCAGAAGCATTCTCTCCTGACTTTTCACCCACATCTATGGCAGGCATGCTCAGAGGTTGTGAGGTGTCTCACAACCTCTGAAGATGCCTGTCATAAATGTGAGTAAAATAAATAATAATAATAACACTTTATTTATACCCCGCCACCATCTCCCCGCGGGGCTTCGGGGCGGCTTACAAGGGGCAGCGGCCCAAAATAACATAGGGACAAAATATAAGCAACATAATACAATCACAATATAAAAAAGATAAAACAGTAATACAATATATCAATTTAAACAACAATACAGGACAAAAAATTACATTTAAAACAAAACGTCAGGAGAGAATGCATCTGGAGCATGGCCATATAACCCGAAAAGCTCACCACAACACAGTGATTCTGGCCATGAAAGCCTTCAACGAAGTTTATTCAGTTGTGCTTGATGGGTTTCTCCACTAAATTTAGAAACGTTCAAGGATAAGATTTCTCATAATTGACTATTGCCTCTAGTTCAAGGGCTGATATTTGTTTTGTCCTTTGAAGTGGCTGCAATGAATCAGAATGGCAGAATGGTGAAAGAGATGAGGGGAGAAGGTTTAAGTTGCCAAACCCTGTACATTTAGTTGTCCACACTATGTAACAAGTAGTATAAATGTGCATCTTCTGTTTTGGGTGCCATTGTTGAATGCTGGGATTCTAGTAAAACAAAACAAAAATCCAAAGTAGACCCCACAATTCTGAAATTTGCAATTTTGGAAAGTAGTAGCCATCTTAGACTACAGCAACAAAGACAACACAGAATCTTCCAGCACATTAGAGAATATCAAGTTTGATGCGGCATACACTTTTTTGGATTCCAGACCACTGTTTGGATTTGAACCAATGACATGTTACACCAAATTAACTTGGTTATAAACCACCAAATCTTAGGTCAAACAAAATTGATTAACTAATGAGCTGGGATATCCCATAATATCCTTTTAACTTATGTGGGCGAAACAGAATACTTAATCGACATGGCCAATGCATCTTATACATTCAGAGAGCCCTTATCCTCATTTCCTATGTTTATTTCTTTGTTTGCTCATTTTATGTCCTGTCTTCCTCAAAGCAAATTCCGTCTGTCTGTCTGTCCGTCCATCTGTGTATCTTACTAGGAAGAGACCTGGCTTTTAAATGGTGGCTCTTTCTTTGGCTTGTGCTTTATGCCTTTTGTATTTCTGTGGGTATCCCTTTGCAGCAAGAACAGTGGTAGAGGGATAACGTCCGCAGTGAGATGTCTCTTTTTTTTTTTGGTAATGACCATTTTCAGTCATTGAGGTTCCTTTGAAAAGAAATGGATTTCTCAATTACCTAAGGGTCTGTCTAATAATAAGACCCTTGCTACCGAATGTGTCAACCATCCTTTTTTATTCAATGGCATCTCTTTCTAAGGCCTCGCTAGGCATGTTCTCCAAGGCTTAGAAATCCTTAGCTTCCAGCTGTTTTTTAGAAAGGCCACTGAGATAACAAACTGCTCAAATGCTGCACAGCATAATATGTGTAACCGTTCGGGGTGTGCATTGGCTTGCTGACCAAAGAAACAGGCAATCCTACTTGCATGTACAGTTCTCAGAGATTTAGTTTTGGCTCCTTTAAGAAATCCTTTTTAAAACAAAGAAAAACAATGAACACCACACTGGCTCAATGGCCTGAATACATGTTAAAATTGGATTTTATGGCAAAGATGGCAAAGTAATATTATTCTCGATTTGCATGGGTGGCATACATGACAGATAAGGACACAATACTCTATAAACTGGACACAAATTATTATTAATAATACTAATAATACATCATCACTTCTTGAACATGGCAGTGACAATAAGTTACGTCTTCAAGTATCATAAAAAAATCATAGTTAAAAGTTTAGCATGGGCACTGTGTAATGGGGTGGGTGTTGAACTACGGCTCTGGAAACTCAGTCATGGAAAGTCTGTGGTTAATGTTGCGAGGGTCGCATACTCTCAGCCTCAGAGGAAGGCATAGGCAATTTCCCTCTTAACAAATATTTCCAAGAAAATGCTCTTCACTTTGCCATAAGTCAGAAATTACTCTAAAGCACACAACAACAACATCAACAACAGATATACAGTAGAGTCTCACTTATCCAACATAAACGGGCCGACAGAACATTGGATAAGCGAATATGTTGGATAATAAGGAAGGATTAAGGAAAAGCCTAGTAAACATCAAATTAGGTTATTATTTTACAAATTAAGCACCAAAGCATCATGTTTAACAACAAATTTGACAGAAAAAGTAGTTCAATACACAGTAATGCTATGTAGTAATTACTGTATTTACGAATTTAGCACCAAAATATCACCATGTATTGAAAACATTGATTACAAAATTGCGTTGGATAATCCAGAACGTTGGATAAGCGAGTGTTGGATAAGTGAGAATCTACTGTAGTTTGCTTTTTATTTAGAAAACAACTCCCCAAACCCTGAGAAATTAGGAATATTACTTCCAGGACTAGTATATTGAAGTCCTAAGGATCCACATCCAACTTCTGTTTTGTCCTTGAGAAACTTATTGAAGGCTCCCTTGTTGCATTTGTTAATGCTGGGTTGCAAATCTACCCTGGCGGGACTATACATGGCCAATTCTTCCCCTTTAATGTGTACAACCTATGTCATGGCTGCCCTCCTAAAGACCAAAAAGTTGTTGGATATAAAAATAAGTTTTAAAAAGTCAAACTAGATAATTAATGACAATAAATGAGATGGAGGAAGCAAAACTGCCTGGGCAGAGGCAAAGGTCTAATCAGTATCGGGTTTTAGCTCCAAAAGAAAACAAAAGTGGGTGCATATTTGTTTAGTTAATTAGAATGCATTGTTCCAAACAGTAAGATAACTGTGAAATATCTTCTGAAATATGGCTCCACAAGACTCAAAACTAAGGTGTCTTGATACATTTTCTAGTCTGCTTCATCAAATTCTAACATATAGGGCCCTTCAAACCTAATAGCCAGTAATCATAAATCAATTTAGCAGCAGAGTCCAGGAAATTGAAGGTTGAACAGATATTAGCATGACTGGAGGGCTTAGTAATCAGAACTGAGAACATATATCCTCAGGCTCTTTCTTATAATCTTCCCAAGTTCCTCTGTCTCTCTTTCATGCCCTGAGAAATGAACACCTGAGCAGGGCTACTATTATTCAATGTCTTATCAAAGAGATATTGCATTCTGGACTTGTGGACTGGGGATTTTGGTAAGTTGCCTTCCTAAAAAAGTAATTTTTCAGACACTGATTCTCCCCTTTGTGAAAGTCTAAAACAGGCATGGGCAAACTTTGGCCCTCCAAACTTCGGTAGGCTCTTAGGAATTGTGGGAGTTGCAGTCCAAAATACCTGGTGGGCCGAAGTTTGTCCATGCCTGGTCTAGAAGAATGACCCACACAGACACTGTGACACAGGGCGGCTTCTCTAAAAAGGGGACGTGTCTTCTTACAAAGTCTTTTTGAGATGCTAAATTTTAAGTATATCTTCACTTTTGTTCAGAAAATATACACATGAAATAATTATCTGGAAGTTGGGATTTCTACATTTATTTTAGGCAAGGGAGCTATACAATACATTCAGAGAACATGGATTTGGTACCCATGGGCATTCCATCAACTACATGTACAGGGGCTCTGTACACATCATTGGTGGAGTGAAAAGTGGAGATGGTTCCTATATCTTTAATAGCTGTGTAGAAGACAAAATTTCAGCAGATAATAATAATAATAATAACAACAACAACCACCACAACAACAACTTTATTTTTATACCCCGCCCCATCTCCCCGGAGGGACTCGGAGCGGCTTACATGGGGCCTTGCCCGACACAAACAGCAATAAAACAATGAACAAATATCCCAACAATAAAACATCAGCATCAATAAAACAGTCATAAAGCATACAGCATAAAATGTTAAAAACGGGAGACTAAAACATGGATCTGGGCCAAAGTGCAGAATATTTCAAAATGGGAGAGGTAGTTTCACAGCTAAAGTAGACAATAAAGTGCAAGGTAATAATGGCAAAGTATCCTATTGTTGAGTGGGCAGATAGTTCGAACCTACAATAATTAATCATTGAAGGCCTTTTGGAAGAGCCAGGTTTTTAGGCTCTTCCGGAAGGAGAGGAGGGTAGGGGCCTGCCTGATCTCCCTGGGGAGAGAGTTCCAAAGCCGGGGGGCCATGACGGAGAAGGCCCTCTCTCTTGTCCCCACCAACCTGTGAAGGTGGTGGGAGCAAGACGAGGGCCTCCCCTGACAAGCGAAGAGAACGTGCAGGTTCTTAGGGGGAGATGCGGTCTCTAAGGTAGGTGGGTCCCAAACCGTTTAGGGCTTTGTAGGTGATAACTTGCACCTTGAATTGCTTGTTATATAGTTACGTGGCAAGCAATGCCTTTTAAAGCTCCTCTTCTATACCAAACCTTCTTAAACTATGAGTTACTACCTCATTTGGAGTCAACCAGCTGAATGTGGGAACACATCGACAACACATTGAATGTGGGAAGTTATCAAAAGTTTGTTTAGCTCAGCACCAAGTGGCTGTTTTGGACATTTACATGAATCTGTTAGCACAGCTTGCAGCAATTGCTTCAGCTGTACTTCATAAAAAAAAAAAAGGAAAATCATCCTGTCTTGCAAGATCATGGCAACTACACCTATTGATAACTGGCAAATAGAAGGAGAAAACATGGAGGCAGTGACAGACTTTATATTTCTAGGTGCGAAAATCACTGCAGATACAGACTGCAGCCAGGAAATCAGAAGACGTTTACTTCTTGGGAGGAGAGCAATGGCCAACCTTGATAAAATAGTGAAGAGCAGAGACATCACACTGGCAACGAAGGTCCGCATAGTCAAAGCAATGGTATTCCCCATAGTAACCTATGGATGTGAGAGCTGGATCGTAGGGAAGGCTGAGCGAAGGAAGATAGATGCTTTTGAACTCTGGTGCTGGAGGAAAATCCTGAGAGTGCCTTGGACCTTGGCAAGAAGATCCAACCAGTCCATCCTCCAGGAAATAATGCCCGCTGCTCACTGGAGGGAAGGATATTAGAGGCAAAGATGAAGTATTTTGGCCACATCATGAGAAGACAGGAAAGCTTGGAAAAGATCACAATGATGGGGAAAATGGAAGGAAAAAGGAAGAGAGGCCGACCAAGGGCAAGATGGATGGATGTTATCCTTGAAGTGACTGGCTTGACCTTGAAGGAACTGGGGGCAGTGACGGCCGACAGGGAGCTCTGGTCTGGACTGGTCCATGAGGTCACGAAGAATCGGAGACGACTGAGCATCAGCAGCTTGTTTATCCAGTCTTGTAAATGCTGATTCATTTTGCTTGATGGCTATCTTTTCAGTTTCAGAAATTCTTCCCTTCAAATTTTGATTCTAAAAAACTACATTGGCTTCATAAACCATACTAACTGAAATTTTAAAAAAAGAAACAATAGTCATCTGCCACTAAAAGTTCAAAACTTTTGGGGAGAGGAAAGGATATGGATTGCATGCATGTATGTGAACAAACCATGTTGGGAACAACCAGGGCTGCAGACAACAGGGGTAGGGGTTCAAATCCCGTCTAAATGTTTCAGGTTTAAAAACAAACCTGGTTTAATTTTAACTGATTAACCAAATCACCATGGGCAGGCCCGTAGCCAGGATTTTGTTTCGGGAGGGGCTGGGATTTTGGTTCGGTGGGGGCGGGGGCTGAGTCTGAGCGGGAGTGGGTCTACCCTAGCAACCCTTTTGTATCATTATCCCAATACCCCCATGCCTATGGGATATATTGAGCATGGTGGTCAGATCATGATATGAATAAACGTAACAGTTTAAATAATAAATGTAAGGCCTTCTCACGGACCACCCTGAGAATTTGGGGGGGGACTGAAGCCCCTCAAGCGCCCCCCCCCCCCCGCTACATGCCTGCCCATGGGTGTCCACTGATGTTTATCAATGGAGCCTGATTTCTAATTTATTTTGCATTATGGGACTATTCTTCATGATTCACTAAAAAATGTTTCACCCCCCGCCCCCCCCCCAAAAAAATTCTCGCTATGGTTCTGGGAACAACAGGAAAGTAGTATAGGTGCATTTCATGCACATGGCTCACTCTGCAACCTGGGACCTTTAAAGTTGGAGGTACAAACCCGCACTGTGGTCCCCCACAGTATAGTCTGCCACTTGAGGTTACAAACCAAGTATGGCAGCATAGTATGAAAAGTGTTGAAGATGCTCTACGTCCTGGAGTATCAGTATTCAGGCAAGATTTGATTCTTTATGTAAGAATAAAAAAGCACATCCATCTCAATACAGTAGAGTCTCACTTATCCAACCTAAACGGGTCGGCAGAACCTTGAATATCTTGGATTAAGGAAAAGCCTGTTAAACATCAAATTGTGTTATGATTTTACAAATTAAGCACCAAAACATTATGTTTTACAACAAATTTGACAGAAAAAGCAGTTCAATATGCAGTAATGGTATGTTGCAATTACTGTATTTACGAATTTAGCACCAAAATATCACAATATATTGAAAACATTGACTACAAAAATGGCTTGGATGATCCAGAAATTTGGATAAGCGAGGCTTGGATAAGTGAGACTCTACTGTAGTATGAAATTTTACTTTCATCTTTAATGAATGATAAAAGTATATATATAGAATTGTTTTAACATACATTTCTTTATGATTTATTATCAATAAATGTTTGATTTGTATACGCATTTTATATATCTATATATCTGGGGCTTGCATAAAAATCTCTCGGGAAAAAAGAGTTGCAAATGTAAAAAATGTTTAAGAAACCCAGTTCTATGCAACCATTCAAGGTTCATGGATCCCACTCAAGTTTCCACTCTGGCAGCCCTACTTACTGGGCATCTTGCACAGATTCTTTTGAGAAACCTCTTCATAAATGAAGAGAACCATGACTCTGTGATGAAACAATTGTATAAGCAGTCATTTTCCCAAATCATGTGCAGGGCTTTTCTTCATCCCAAATGTTTACTTTTCAGACCACAGACTTTAAGAGCAACTTCCAATCTAAAAGCATAAAAGCATAGTTTATGCACAACATCATTCATAATTTAAATGCCAGCATCAGCACAATCTCAGGAAGACAAGTTCAATTCCAATATAAGATGTAAGAGCTCACATTAAAAGGCCCAGGCAAATAAAACGGTTCTCACTAGGAGCTGAAAAGATATGAGTCAATGTAGGACTTCCCAAGAAAAAGTTTTCCTTAAACAGCTTTGCCTGAGGAGCACCTGTTCTTGTTTTAGCTGATGAGAAATACCCAAGAAGTCTTAGAACTTTGGGAGATAGAGAGGAGGTAGAAATAAACCAGCTGAAATGTGAGACTTAACTTTAATTGGTGAAGAAAGATGAAAGAGGCAAAGAAACTCCGGCCATATAATGAGAAGACCAGAAAGCTTAGAGAAGAAAATGATGCTGGGGAAAATGGAAGGAAAAAGGGGCCAACTAAGGGCAAAATGGGTGGATGGTATGCTTGAAGGTACTGGCTTGACCTTGAAGGAGCTGACAGGGAGCTCTGGCGTGGGCTGGTCCACGAGGTCATGAAGAGTCGGAAGCGATTGAATGAATAAACAACAACAAAACTTTAATTGAAGAGCTAGTGTGGTATAGTGGTTTGAGTGTTGGACAATAACTCTGGAGACCAGGGTTCAAATCCATAATTGGCCATGACAACCCACTGTATGATAGTGTCATCATATGTCAGAAACAGCAATAATTTTAATTGAATTCTGCAATTGGTTTTGACTTGATTTCAGGTCAATGCATTGATCACAATGTTTTATGACGCATTTGGAGGAAGTTACCAAAAATAACATAAAAATATTTTGACTCTTGGAAGAATGTTATCTCTCCAAGTTAAGGGATTTTGTATATGAAAGTTCAAAAGACGGGACATGTAGATTACAACAAGAGAAGAAATCTTCAGCAATATGACTTTATTTGCATAACACAGTTCCTCAACTGCCACAGTCTGATTTCAATGTGGTGTGGGTGTTTTCCTTTTATTTGCTGGGAAGGGAGTATCTTGAACATCACTACTTTGCCTTCTGTGAAATTGGTATGCTGTTGAGCTATGTGACAAATAGGGGATTTGGCCTTTGAAGCTTCGATCCCAGCTCTGCCTTGTTTCTTGACCAGGTTTTGCATGTTACTGAGCCTCTTAGTAGGCTGAAAGGAAAGTTGTGAGCATGGGGGGGGCACCTCGTTGGGTTCAAAGAGGTGGTTTGGGATTGTGAAAATCAGCTCTGCCTTGTAATATATTACTGGGAAAACTCCTTTTATTTTAATCTCACCAGGTTGCCTTCTGGGAGACACTAAATTCATGTCAGCTTTTAATTTCATCTTTATAAGAACTCTCCAGAGTGATGAGCCTATTGTGGTGGGCTGTGGCGCAGGCTGGTTAGTAGCCAGCTGCAATAAATCACTATGACCAAGAGGTCATGAGTTCAAGGCCAGCCCGTGTCAGAGTGAGCACCCGACAATTAAAATGAAAAATAACCCTGCTCGTTGTTGACCTAAGCAACCCGAAAGACAGTTACATCTGTCAAGTAGGAAAATTTAGGGACCGCTTATGCGGGGAGGCTAATTTAACTGATTTACAACACCGGATGAGGAAGTACTCCATCAAAAAGAACTCGTCGTCACAGTGGATGATGAAGCAGCAGCTCCTCCTGTGGCCGGAATCAAGGATACCCTCACAAAGCCAGAAGCTGGGAAGTTAAATAGCCTCTGTGTCTGTCTGTGTGTGTGTTGTTTGTCTAATGGCATTGAATGTTTGCCATATATATGTACATTGTGATTTGCCCTGAATCCCCTTCAGGGTGAGAAGGGCAGAATATAAATACTGTAAATAAAATAAAATAAATAAATAGTTAGGTTTCAGCACTTTGCATAGAAAGTTTAAAGTTCAGTCTAGTACCCAGTGTGGATTAACCACTCAATGACATTAGCGTGAATAGCCACCGGTGGGGATAACTGTTTTCTGACTAGCCATCTTGGCCATCGTAGAGTTTTTGTGAATGGAGCAGGTCTCTCCCAGAGCAGGTCTTTGTGAGTATGTCCAGATATATTGTGCGAATTCCAGCTCCTGCGTAAAAGTTGGAGGAGCTCCATAGCCATTATGTGGTATTGTTAGTTTATAGCTATTTATCCCCTCCTGTTCTAGTTATCTTGGTATTTCATTTTATGAATGGCAGCCTTTGCTTTATTCATACATTTGTTTTTTGATTGTGGAAGAAAGATTACATAGACCACGCTTTCCAAATACACCCACGACGGATGTTGATTTTTGTACCAGTTACTTAATTTGTTGGCACTGCCCTTATGAAGCAATGGCATGGGGAGCTGCTATTTCAGAACTCTTCTGTTGTGTTGCTGCAGGAAGAAAGTTGTGAGTTTGGTATAAATAGAACATCTTGTTTTCAATTAATGTGACCCATGGTGTGCTTTCCCCCCCCCCCCCCTTTCTGCTTTCCAGGCTACTATTACCAAGTTCTAAATCCGGCAATGCATAAAATATACAAAGCTTTAATAAAACATTAAAAATGGCACTTAGTGGAAAGAAACTAGCGGGCTAGTTTCCCCCACCAGAACTTGCAGTGTTTTCAGCTGTTAAACATCATGTATAATGCATGGTTTTTAAAAAGGAAAATCAGAAAGGTGGTTGTGATGAGATGCGGAGATGGGAAAGCAAGCTCAGTGTTCCTCTCCACTCGGCTTTAATTATCACACATTCAGTCTTTGTCGGCTTGAAGGGCAGACGAAGCTTCTCTGATTGCTATTTAAAATGTTGTGTATAGTATTGAGCTTTATGGGATTAAGACTGGATAAGCCCCTGCTGTTGCCAACTATGGAATATTTCAACATAAAATTAAAAAGTGTCAGAAAGTTCCAAATTTGTAGTTTATTACATGATCAGCTTGGATTTTAAAGAAAAAACAATTGCCTGGCTAGAGAAGAACAAAGGGTTGTCTAGTTCAATAGTGTGTTCTTTGCAGATGTCGGAATGGGGGTTTAAGTATCTAGTTACATTTCCCAATGAATGCCTGGAAGTACAGTAGTCTCTCACTTATCCAAGCTAAACGGGCTGGCAGAAGCTTGGATAAGTGAATATCTTGGATAATAAGGAGGCATTAAGGAAAAACCTATTAAACATCAAATTAGGTTATGATTTTACAAATTAAGCACCAAAACATCATGTTATACAACAAACTTGACAGAAAAAGAAGTTCAATACGCAGTAATGTTATGTTGTAATTACTATATTTACTAATTTAGCACCAAAATATCATGATATATTGAAACATTGACTAGCGAGGCTTGGATAAGTGAAACTCTACTGTATAAGACAACTTGGGTGCTTTGAGATGGAGAGGAGAAAACATTTTCCTTAATAATTTGCAGCCAAGAATTGTCCCTCAAAATCAGGAGTAGGAATTCTGGAATCCTACCAGTCACCCCAGCTCCCTGCTCTCCCATCAGTTCTTGTAAACAGTTCTGTCAGATTTAAAATGTTGGACCCTGAAACAGCAAATAAATACTATATATACACCAAATAAAAACAGAAAATACCACTTCTGGCTTCCCAAAATGACAGCTTTGATGATGCACTGTAGCCTTCTAGAGCTCAAAAATGCCTAAACCTCAGATGGTGTGTGCCAATCGATCCCTGAGGTTTACAGCAGTTTGTCAACTAGATCAATGGTCTGATTCAGCCTAAAGTACTGTATGTACTCGAGTATAAGCCTAGTTTTTCAGGCCTTTTTTTAGGACTGAAAAAGCCCCCCTCGTCTTATACTCGGGTGAGGGTCCTGGTTGGCTTATATTTGGGTCAGCTTATACTAGAGAATATATGGTATATTTATTATTTTTCTCTATTATTGTTGCTACTATTACATTGATTTTACTCTATTATTAATAATACATTTATTATTTCTCTCTGATCTATTATTACATTTATTATTCTACTCTATTCATTATTATATGTATTATTTTCCTGTATTTATTGTTATTATTATTACATATATTATTTTACTCTATTATTATTAAAAGGATGCATAAGCACATTTACATTGAAGAAGATGAGACTAATGATTTAACCAGAGTTGGACAGTTTTATCTTAAATTACAGTTTTATGTAAATATTCCAAAATATTTAACCTGCTGATGCCTCAATTAATTAATGTAATTTTATTAGTATCTATTTTTATTTCTGAAATTTACCACCATCGGCTTATAGTTGAGTCAATGTTTTCCCAGTTTTCTGTGGTAAAATTAGGTGCCTCGGCTTATATTCGGATCGATTTATTTATTTATTTATTTACAGCATTTATATTCCGCCCTTCTCACCCCGAAGGGGACTCAGGGCGGATCACATTACACATATAGGCAAACATTCAATGCCTTTTAACATAGAACAAGGACAAGACAAACATAGGCTCCGAGCGGGCCTCGAACTCATGACCTCCTGGTCAGAGTGATTCATTGCAGTGATTCATTGCAGCTGCTCTCCAGCCTGCGCCACAGCCCGAGCTATATACAGTAAATTTTAATGTCCAGACTTCATAGACTCTTTGCATGAGAAACAATTGATAGTCCTTGCTAGCACGTGTGTCATAGCAAACACATTTGTGAACTGTAGAGCTTCTCCTCAGATATGTGGAGTATTGTCCAGATTTTCAGGAATACACATGGTTTGACATGGGCCCATAGTGAAATCAGAGGCAGGAAGTATTTACAGTGACTTTCACAAAGCTGTTTCTGGTAACCCAAAGATCTTGGCACCAGGCAAGCCAATTAATGCTGCAACATGGTGGAATCTGTTATCCTGCTTCAAACATCTGGCGACAAATTGTTAAGTCAAAAGTCTCTCATTCTAATTCGGTTTCAAGTTTCCTTCCTTCCTTTGAAAATCTCCTTAAATTCTATTTAGATCCATGAGCTTAAAATCCAGTTTGATGTTTATTTGGAGGGGAGGGAAAAAGCTTTAAAATCTTGAATGGTGGGGGACAGTACCAGACATTCACCTTAGGATATGAGCTCTACGTGGTTTTGGCTTTGAGGTTTTTCCTCCAAAGAAAAAGGGAGGGGTGCCTTGTAAACAGAAATTAACAGTCAGGAAGAACCAAAGGAAAGAAAGAACTGAGTTTCAACCAGAAGCTCTGTCCTTCTGTTTCTTCAGCATCACCACTTCATTAGTAGTGTCGCAAACTACTTTTTAAAAATAGGAAAGATGTAAGGGTAGCTTATGATATGAGGCTGGCTGCATAGTCTATTCAAAGACCAAAAGAAAATATGCTGATCGGGTTTTTTTGGACTGAAAGTGCATGACATGCCTACCTTGATCAAACTTAGCCGGCTTAGATGGAAAACTTACTCAGATCTTCATGCACTTCCCTTAGATCTCACCTAAAGAATGTGCAAAGCTAATGACAGTGTAGTCCAATGTATATCTGTTTAAAATTAGTATCTACAGTAGAGTCTCACTTATCCAACACTCGCTTATCCAACATTCTGGATTATCCAATGCAATTTTGTAATCAATGTTTTCAATACATGGTGATATTTTGGTGCTAAATTCGTAAATACAGTAATTACTACATAGCATTACTGTGTATTGAACTACTGTTCCTGTCAAATTTGTTGTTAAACATGATGCTTTGGTGCTTAATTTGTAAAATAATAACCTAATTTGATGTTTATTAGGCTTTTCCTTAATCCCTCCTTATTATCCAACATATTCACTTATCCAACGTTCTGTCGGCCCGTTTATGTTGGATAAGTGAGACTCTACTGTATGTTCTTAAACTCAAGGGAGCTTATTCCTAGGTAAGTGTGTATTGCATTGCTGATTAAAGATATAATAAACCCATGAAAATTGCTTTAAATGTCTCAGTAGACCCCAGTTTAGAATGTGATTATTCTTCAATTTGATAAATAATCTGTTGCTAAGGCTAAGGGCAATCCATTTCCTATCTGTCTAGGTCAGTGGTCTTCCCACCGTTTTGGACTTCATTTCTCCAGATTACCTGACTATTTGCCATGTTAGCTTCTGAGAGTTGAAGTTCCAAAGCCCTGGAGGACCAAAGACTACTGGTCTGGTTCATTGTAGGTTCACATAATCAAATGTATTTAACCCCTTCCTTGATTTGAAAAACAGAAGTGCATTATTAACTGTTCATTTCCCCCTTCTTTGTGTGTTCCTTCAGACAACCACCCTAATAGGCCTTCTGAAAACTGCTCGGCTGCTGCGTTTGGTGAGGGTTGCCCGGAAACTGGACAGATATTCCGAATATGGTGCTGCTGTTCTGATGTTGCTCATGTGCATCTTTGCACTCATTGCTCACTGGTTGGCTTGCATTTGGTATGCCATCGGGAATGTGGAAAGGAATTATTTGACTCCTAAAATTGGCTGGTTAGATTCCCTTGGACAACAGTTGGGGAAACACTACAATGTGAGTGATCTCAGCTCCGGACCATCCATCAAGGACAAATACGTCACAGCGCTGTATTTTACCTTCAGCAGCCTGACCAGTGTAGGATTTGGAAATGTGTCACCAAACACCAACTCCGAGAAGATCTTTTCCATTTGTGTCATGTTGATCGGCTGTAAGTATGAAGCTTTTTTTGCATTTTTATTCCCTACTTCACCCCTATCACTGCTACTAACTTAATAATGAATGTTACAACAGTTTTATATTCTAAACGCTTGGGGAAAGTTGAAGGAGAAAGGGATTGAAGGAAACTCATGATGCTCAAGAGGGAAGATATAGGCTCTTAGGCAAAATTCCTATTTAGAAAGTCTCTTCTTCTGGGCACACTCTTGAAATTTCTTTTCAGTGTCAGTACACTACACTTGATCTTAGCCAAAAGGCTAAGGTTCTGATTGGGAATCCCACATCAGAACAATATATTTTATGTGTGGCCAAGATCCAGAAATAACATATAAAACAGCTCTGTTTTTAAGCAAAGCAATATGTCTGAGAATCACATATGTGGGGCTGATAAGGATAAATTGTAGGAGTGATATAGAAACGTGATTTATATACAGTAGAGTCTCACTTATCCAACATAAAGTGAATATGTTGATAATAAGCAGGGATTAAGGAAAAGCCTATTAAACCTCAAATTAGGTTATGATTTTACAAATTAAGCACCAAAATATCATGCTATACAATAAATTTGACAGAAAAAGTAGTTCAATACGCAGTAATGCTATGTAGTAATTACTGTATTTATGAATTTAGCACCAAAATATCACAATGTATTGAAAACACTAAATACAAAAACATTGACTACTAAAAGGCAGACTGCGTTGGATAATCCAGAACGTTGGATAAGCAGATGTTGGATAAGTGAGACTCTACTGCATTCAGTTTTATCATATTTTTACTGTATTGTTATAAGTGTTTTATTTAACTTGCTATATGGAGTGTAATCATGTTTTATCAAGCCTTTTTGTTTGGTTTGGTACTGTGATATGGTCTAAGGCAGGGGTCCTCAAACTTTTAAAGCCGAGGGCTGGTCCACAATCCTTCAGACTGTGGAGGGGCCGAATTATCATTTGGGGGAAAAAACGAACAAATTCTTATGCACACTGCACATGTCTTATTTGTAGTGCAAAACAACAACAACTATGAAAGAACAATACAATACAATATTTAAAAATAAAAACAATTGTAACCCAACATAAACCTATCAGGATTTCAATGGGAAGTGTGGGCCTGCTTCTGGCCAATGAGATAGTCAAGTTAATTAGGATTGTTGTTGTTGTGTGCTTTCAAGTCATTTCAGACTTTGGGCGAGCCTAAGTCTAAAATTATTTATTTATTCATTTACTACATTTATTTATTACATTTATATCCCGCCCTTCTCACCCCGAAGGGGACTCAGAGCAGCTGTATGTACATACAATATATTATATTATTAGCATAGCAAAATATTAGCATTATATATTACTATATTGAACTATACCACTATACTGTAATATTATATGTAATATATATCATATATTATATCGTATAACATTATAATATTATTATCAATATTATATGTATATACAATATAAAATATATTATAAAACTAAGGGCTAGGGCCAGGTAAATGACCTTGGAGGGCCACATCCGGCCCCCTGGCCTTAGTTTGGGGACCCCTGGTCTAAGGGCTAATCAATAGATTTACTACTACAGCGTCAGCACACATAAGTCAAATTATGGTTGAAAAATGTGTTTTTTTCTGTTTCTTGTCTATCTTTTTTGTTTGTTTTGGATAGCAATTCCTTGAATTCTACAATCGACATGGCCACTAGGCATGCTCCCTAGAGAAGTCAGGGAACTGTATTTCCTAAAAGTAGTTTTCCCAGGTTCTGTCTTAAATACATATGTGGCTCTTGATACAAAATATGGGTTTCTAACCAAATTTCCTCTCTAAGAACCCAAGTAAATTTAGATCATTTCTAGACTGCATGATATAATGTCTTGTATGTTGAAGTAGGACTTTGAGAAACTAGATTGTGTGATGATCATGGAGACCCACTGAGTGGGCAAGTCATACACTCTCAGTCTCATAGGCCTATTTGAAGCCTGCATGATAGGTTCATCTTGGAATCAGCATAAGTTGAAATAACAACATAAACAACTTTTACATTTAGAAATTAAGTACTGCTTATGGCTGATAAATAGTCCACTCACATGTAGAAAATATACTAAGAGGTTAGGTCACATGGTGAGCTTCTTGTACAGTCCTGAACCTGTTTAGATCGAATTAACTTATTCCCTAAGACAAAGAGTGGAAAACAGTGGCCCTTCAAATGTCATTGGAAAGTAATGCCTGTTGTAGTCTTAGTTGGCATGGACATTGTGAAAGATGATGGGACTTAGGGAACATCTGGCCCTCCAGGTGTTAATGAACTATCACTGGCCTAAGGAGCATGCTGAGGTGGCTCCTTTAACTATGTTCCATTATTCCTCACTATTGGCAAGGCTGACTGAGACTGCTGGGAAATGCTATCTATATTGCGTGAGTCCCACATCTCCCTTACGCCCTGATTTTGCTAACCTATTTGAAAGGTCAGGCTTGAGACTTCAGACTTTGGAAATCCCACTCCTTTTTGCCTCCAAAAAATAACATGTTTGCTTGGGTCAGAACATTTCCATTTATATAGATTTCATTTTAAGAATTCTTGATGGCTTAAAAGGGTACTTGCAGTCCATGTTCCTTTAAAAAATACATATCCTCACAGTGCTATGTACAATTTGCTGTGTTTACTTTCTGTATTCCCAGTAGTCTAGTCACCAAACTTTTCTGTGGGGAGTATATTAGAAAGGAAACTAGGTCAGGGTTAGTTCTTCTGGCACTAAATGGAAAGAAAGCAGCATGTGGCATATAACACATCTCACTGTATTTCCCCAACACCCAACCTTTGCATATACAGTAGAGTTTCACTTATCCAAGCCTCGCTTATCCAAGCTTCTGGATTATCCAAGCCACTTTTGTAGTCAATGTTTTCAATATATTGTGATATTTTGGTGCTAAATTAATAAATACAGTAATGGGCCGGCAGAACCTTGGATAAGCGAATATCTTGGATAATAAGGCAGGATTAAGGAAAAGCCTATTAAACATCAAATTAGGTTATGATTTTACAAATTAAGCACCAAAACATCATGTTATACAACAAATTTGACAGAAAAAGTAGTTCAATACGCAGTAATGTTATGTTGTAATTACTGTATTTATGAATTTAGCACCAAAATATCATGATATATTGAAAACGTTGACTACAAAAATGCCTTGGATAATCCAGAACCTTGGATAAGCGAGTCTTGGATAAGTGAGACTCTACTGTAGAACAAAAAATTTTATTTGAATAGACCATGTACCTAAATTCTTTTGGGAGAGCCACTTCAGTGGAAAAATAATGATTCTCCTATGTGACCCAGTGAGGCTTCTGACATTATCTTTACAACAAGGGGAAAGAGCCAATTATTTAGAAGTAGGAACCTCAACCAGGCATACTTCGTAACCAATATGCAGAAGAAATCAGCAAAATTGAGCTTCATATGCCTACTTCCCTCTGGTCCTAAGGAACATGGAGACTACTGTCACTTTGATTCCTGGATAGAATTTGAAACATCAGTAGAAGCATCTTGTTCATCCAAGAATGACGTAAGGCAAATCTGCACATCTGTTTATATTCCTTCTTCTGCACAAGAGATGGACAGCCCTGTGTTTCTTTGCAGAGCTGGACAAAAACATTCAGGGGTTATGTACACAAGCTGCTTTATGTGTAACTGGTCTAGAGTAGTAATGTTCCAGATTGGCCCCGCAGGTAACCATATACTCTTTCCCAACCTACAACGGCAGCAGGTAAAATCGAGCCAGCCCAGCCGGGTCAAGAATAGTTTGAATATTCATCTTACCATACCTTGTGCTGTCATTATGATCAGATGGCTGCAAATCTCTGTGTGAGCTCCTGGCTGTCATCAGCGCCCTGTGCTAACATCAACCAAAGTGCCTGCGTGACTAAGGAGAAGAATGAGGGACCATCTCTTCCCTAGTTGCATGTACACTTCTTTTTCCATCCTGCTGGGCCCACTGCTTTTCAACATCTTCATAAATGATAATAGAATAGAGGGTGTGCTTATCAAATTTGCGGATGACACCAAATTGGGAGGGATAATTATAATACCCCAGAGGACAGAATCAGACTCCAAAATAACAGAGCTAGGCCAAAACTAACAAAATGAATTTCAGCAGACAGAAATGTATGGTACTACACTTAGGCAACAATAATGAAATGCACAGATATAGGATAAATGACACTTGGTCTAAAAACAGTACATGTGAAAGGGACCTAGGAGACTTAGTAGATGTCCTGGGCATCACAATTCAAGAAGAATATTGATGAACTGGAACATGTCCAGAGAAGGGCAACCAAGCTGTATGGGGAGAGACTTAGGGAACTGGGTATGTTTGGCCTGGAGAAAAGAAGGCTGAAAGGGGACATGATAGCCATGTTTAAATATTTGAAAGGATGTCACATTGAGGATGGGGCAAGCTTGTTTTCTGCTGCTTTAAAGACTAGAACAAGGATCAATGGAATCAAATTGCAGGAAAGGAGATTCCACTGAAACATTAGGAAAAACTTCCTGATGGGAAAAGCTGTTTGATATTGGAATATGCTGTCTCAGAGTGTGGTGAAGTCTCCTTCTATTGAGGTTTTTAAATAGAGACAAGATGGTGATCAGTTAGGAGTACTTTGTGTGTTCCTCCATGATGGCCCGCGTGGTCTCTTCCAATTCTGTGATTCTATAAACAATTTAATATTTGCTGATGACACCGTACTACTGTCATACCTCCATATCCATAGATTGTCAGGGATTCCTCTTCTTCAGAAGAGGAAGGGGAGCAGGAAAGTATTCATGAATCTGAGGGTGAGTTGGAGTCTGAGGAGGAGACTTTGCTAGTACCTTCATTCCAGGAGAGGCGAAAGGAAACAGAGCAGAGACTTCCTTCAGCTAGATTAGCTCCCAGAAATGCAGCTGAGTGATTAGGAACTGTCCTAGCAGCTGTGTGGGGATCCAGGGCTATAAAATCCGGAGCACGTGCAGCCACCTCTTGCTGGTAACAAACTGACACTAATGCCTTCACTCTCTGAGTGCCTGCTCCAAGTCTGCATCTGGATTTATGCCTGTTTCTTTGTCTGAAGTAAAACTTACTGGCTTTCTTTTGCATTATTTCACTGAGTGTACTGTACTTTATGTTTTGCTGAAGTAAAACAGTTTTCATTTACTTACCCCAGTGTCTTAAGGCTGTTCTTGAAAGACACAACATGACATAGATTCAGTTATCTGTGAAATCAAAATATTCCATTTACACCATGTTGCTATGCCATTGAGTATAATGGAACTTGAATATCCATGGATCCACGGAGGGTCCTGGAATCAAACCCCAGCAGAAAGCAAGTGCCCACCATACTTGCAGAAATACCAAAGATATAGAACTTAAGACATCTATGAAGAAACTAGCATATCTTTGAATGCTAAAGTTAGGATTGTCAATGCCATCATATTTCATATTTCTATGTATGGCTGTGAAAGTGGGACAGTGAAGAAAACTGATAGGAAAAAATCTACTCATGTGAAATGTGTTACTGTAGAAGAGTTTGATGGATATTGTGGATTTCTACAAAGACACATAAATGGGTCTGAGATCTCCTTTGAACCCAAGATGAGTAAAGTGAGACTGTTGTCCTTTGGTCATACCATGATAAGAGATGACTCACTGTTTGGTAAGGTAGAAGACAGTAAGAAAAGAGGATCTGAACAGAACTGTTGAAGACAGAGTGACTTTGAGGTCTCTCATTCTTAGGGTCACCATAGGTCAAAGTCAAATTGATGACAATTAACGAAAAACTATACATCTGCTGCCTTTTCACCCCAAAATCAGAAAAAGATTTTTTTTTCTGCCTCTTTCCTGGACTCTCAAAAGAGCCCTCCCTCAGGTGAAAAATATCATGTGGAAGGTAATCTCTAGACTTCCTCCTCTGCTGGGCAAGTTGTCTTTTAGGCTCTCATTTTGTTATATGAGGTTCTTATGTTGATACATATTGAGCTATTTCTTGTAGTTATCTACAGATAATTCTGAGATAATTTCCTCTGTGGTTAATGTACTTTAAAGAGAACATTGTCATTTTAGAGACCACATGTCATTTTTGTTTAAGAGCTATTCTACAAATTCAAATAGTGTTCACTTGGGGAATCAGTAATCAAGGTAGAGCATTAAAATTCTCATTGAAGTTGTGTGTCTTTAGTACAACATTAAAGGAACTTTCATCACAGTAGCTCCCCTATCTCTACTCCTTGAAATTAAAAGAACCCTCACTTCCCTTTGTATCTAAAAGCAGTGGAAAACACACATTAAAACGCAAATCATAATAATAAATTAAGGGTATATCATCTGTTTCTCATCAGGATCTTTTTTAAAATACACTCCATTTGCATACATAATTCCAATTACAAATTACCAATGTAATCCTATAATTTCTAGGAGAGAAACTCCCGCCTTGCTTCACTTAGACAGGTCTTCTTCTGCTTAGATGAAACAAAAATTATCTCTAGCTGCACTGCAACCTTCTTTTGCTGTGGACTCATTCTGCCAATGGTAGAACCAAAACTGAAATTGAACCGTTTGAAGGCAGCTAAAGACTGATAACACTTTTTTCTGTTAGTTGAATTGTCAATTAGTTTAAGTGACAGTCTAACTTAATTTCACTGGAAAAGATTAGGTTAATTTCGTTGGATTGAAAGCCATGCAGTAGCGACACATCTACACAGTAGAATAAATGTAGTTTGATACACTTTAACCGGCATGATTCAGTGTTATGGAATCATGGGATCTGTAGTTCGGTGAGACACAAGCACTCTTTGTCAGAGAAAGATAAAGACATTGTAAAGCAGTGGTTCTCAATGTGTGGGTCTCCAGATGCTTTGGCCAACTCCCAGAAATCCTAACATCTTATAAACTGGATGAGATTTCTGGGTGTTATAGGCCAAAACACCTGGGGACCCAAGCGTTGAGAACTACTGTTGTAAAGCCACATGATTCTACAGCATTGAGCCACAAGGAGAGGCAGGTAAGAAATAAAACTATTATTATTATGTTAAACTATGTTAATTCTACCATGTAGATACACTCTCAGACCCCTGTAACTCTGGAACCCATATCCACCATTTCACTTAACTTTACTCAGTGGTCTTTCTGAGCATTTTTAGGTCCTTAACTATTTTCCAGCTGAGAAGGTATTCTCCACAGATATGTTGGTCTTACTGTATACACTTACCTCAGTAAATGAATGTAGTTTGATATGCTTTTGGGCATTACTTCTTTAAGAGAAATTTAAGTACCAGAGTTAAAAATAACATGTAAAGATTAGGTTTCTACACAAAACAAGAAGAGCAGCTCAACATGTTTCAATAAGCATTTTATTCAAAATTTTAAAGATATACACATGGGAAAGGGTAGGTAAGCCTTGGATAAGTGTTCAAAATCAGTGGTGGCTAAATACTCTAAAGCAGGTGTCCCCAAACTAAAGCCTGTGAGCTGCATGTGGCCCTCCAAGGTCATTTACCCAGCCTCCACCCTACACTTTAGTTTTAGGGTCATCCTAAAT
Source organism: Anolis carolinensis (assembly GCF_035594765.1). Lineage (NCBI taxonomy): Eukaryota > Metazoa > Chordata > Lepidosauria > Squamata > Anolidae > Anolis > Anolis carolinensis. The sequence goes on from NC_085841.1 coordinate 217,089,741, forward strand.
CTGAAATGACTTGAATGCAAACAAAAATTGTTAAAATTATTCTTTGTTTTAAATTTTGTGTTGTTCTTAAAAATAAGATATGTGCACTGTAGAGTACATAGGGATTCATTCATGTTTTTGACAAACTATAGTCCAGCCCCCCAATAGTCTGCGGGACCATGAACTGGCCCTTAGCTTAAAAAGCTTGAGGACCTCTAAGGCACCTGGTCCTACCTGATCTTGGAAGTTAAGCAGAGCCAGCCTGGTAAGTACTTGGCTGGAAGATTATCAATGAATAGCAGGTTCTATAGCTATTTTCCAGGGGGAGGAATTGTCAAAATCACCTCTGAATCCTCCTTGCCTAAGAAAAGCCTATGAAATTCATGAGATGGAAGGCACATGCACATACACCCACATTCTGTCACAGAAACCTACTTAGACTGAATTCAGCGTGGTAGATATAGCAGTCAAGCAGAATCCCAGAAGTGGCATTCAGATGAATGGAAGTTTCAATCCTAACATTTCTGACTTCAGGAACAGAATAATCTCCCTGCAGAGGTGGAGGACAGGAGGTGGGAAAGGAAGACCTCATTCCAGATAGATAGATTTAATCCAGAACACCTCAATCTACAATAATAATAATAATAATAATAATAATAATAATAATAATAATAATAATAAATAATAATGGACAATTTGGACAGAAAAACAAGAAAACTCATGACCATTCATCATTCACTGCACCCTCGCAGTGATGTTGACCGGCTATATCTGCCTAGAAGATCAGGGGGCAGAGGACTCATACAAGTAAAACAAGCAGTCAAAGAAGAACATGCCCTGGCAGAATATGTAAAGCAAAGTGAAGAGCCTGCTTTGATTGAAGTCAAAAATCAGAAACTCCTCAAAGCACAGCAGACAAAAAATCAGTACAAGAAAACCGCACTAAAAACTAGAGCTGACAGCTGGCACAACAAAACATTGCATGGAAAGTTCCTTGACAAAATTGAAGGAAAAACTGATAAGGAGAAGACCTGGCTATGGCTCACAAATGGGACCCTGAAGAAGGAGACAGAAGGCCTGATCCTTGCAGCCCAAGAGCAAGCCATCAGAACAAATGCAATCAAGGCCAAGATCGAAAAATCAGCTGATGACCCAAAATGCAGACTGTGCAAGGAAACCGACGAAACCATTGATCATATCCTCAGCTGCTGTAAGAAAATCGCACAGACAGATGCACAACCATGTGGCCCAAATGATTCATTGGAACTTATGCCTCAAGTACCATCTCCCAGCAGCAAAGAACTGGTGGGATGACAAACCTGCAAAAGTATTGGAAAATGAGCACGCAAAGATACTGTGGGACTTCCGAATCCAGACTGACAAAGTTCTGGAACACAACACACCAGACATCACAGTTGTGGAAAAGAAAAATTGATGTTGCCATCCCAGGTGACAGTCGCATTGACGAAAAACAACAGGAAAAACTCAGCCGCTATCAGGACATCAAAACTGAACTTCAAAGACTCTGACAGAAACTTCAAAGACTCTGACAGAGTGCAGGTGATCCCGGTGGTGATTAGGCCGTGCCAAAAGATCTCAGCCAGCATTTGGAAACAATAGACATTGACAAAATTACAATCTGCCAACTGCAAAAGGCCACCCTACTGGGATCTGCACATATCATCCGAAAATACATCACACAGTCCTAGACACTTGGGAAGTGTTCAACTTGTGATTTTGTGATACGAAATCCAGCATATCTATCTTGTTTGCTGTGTCATAAAATAAAATAATAATTTATCCAAGGGGACTCAGGCCGGTTTATAACAAATGTCGGCAAACATTCAATGCCATAAAGAGATTGGACAAAGACAAAATACCAACCCACCCAGATCCCCCCCCCCAAAAAAAATATTCCACAAATCCCAAAAACAAATTACGAGACCTAAGCAGAACTATTGATAATGGGAGCTAACAACAACAAGGCAGAAAAAGCTAGCCTGATGTTGGAGAATGCTGGGCTTTTTGGTTTGCATTCTGCCACTCGGTTCTTCTTGTTGCTGTTTTTTATACTCACTTTTCTTCTCCACTTTCATGGCAATCAGATTTTATTTATTTTGTGTCAAAAGCATTGTACAACAAATACATTTCAAATAATGGACATTAAAAAAAAGAAATCACAAGCAACTAAATAGTTTTGGACCAAAAACGGGCAACAGCAACTGCATTGTCTGTAGCTTTAAACAACTCCTCCTCCGTGCATGAGGCAGGGCATTGTGGGCAAGCATACATATGCTGAGTTGTTTGTTCAGCTCCACAGTCACACAAGGTGGAGGATTCCTCCAGGTAGTGCCACCTTGCCAAGTTGTCTTTTGATCTGCCCACTCCACTTCTGAGTCTGTTCAGGGACTTCCAAGTTGCCCATTCTTGGTTTGCCCCTGGAGGAAGACCCTCATGGGGGGCCATCCAGTTAGAATTGCCAGGTTTAGCTGCCCAGAGAGACACCCTTGCTGTTGCTGGAGGAACATCAAGAGGAGTGGTGGTTCTCATGAAGCCAATCAGATAGTTTGACATTTAACAGATAAAAATGTTTCCCACTTTCAGAGAAGCACTGGGAGCAGATTCACCTATTTCATTTTTATTGTTTCATTTTGTTCAGTTGGACTCCTGCAAAGCCATGTAAGAGAAAGGTGGCATCCCTCTCTGAGCCACATGACATACTGTGCTTTGCACACTCTCTGTAAAGAAGGTATTCACTGCTAGTAAAGATGCATGCATTTAGTGTCCAATTTATATAAAAAACAATCCTTAACTAGTTTCAGCATTACACTTTCTTTTCAAGGACGTGTGACTTAATGCATTTGTAAATACGCTTCCATACAGTATGCAATTTTCAGTACTGTGAGCTTGTATTCAAAGTGTTTGTAAACAGGGTCATTCTTTGTCTGCGTAACTGTGATATTGATTCAGTACATTTACTCTTTCAAAAACTTTCCATGGAAAAAAGCTGGGCTACACTACATACGCAAGCAGGCAAGAGGGCTATGCTACCTAACTTAGCATAGCCCAGTTAGCTCTAAGCAATGCTCTGAGCTTGAAACATTAGGTGTGAACATCAATTAATTGTTAAAAACTGAAAGGATGATTCATTGCTAGGAACACTAATGATCAAATGCATATAATTGGTTGAGTTGTCATTGATTAACTTGTTATTTGAGACATTAGTTTGTGGAAGAGACAGTAGGATTTACCAAGAATCGCTTAGAGATTGTCACTATTGATCTTAATGTCACATTTTGTTATTGGTAACTTCAGAAGTGCGCATTCTGTTCATTGAATGACGCCTTAATTTTTCCCCATGTGGACTACAGTGCCCGTAATAGTCTGAAAATTCAACATATTCAGGAACTATAGGTTAGGAAGGGCTATCAAAATATGGTATCCCATATTACAACTTTTTCAATTCAGTTTTGTCAATTTTGTCACTGATCTTTATTTGTCCCCTATCTTCTGTTCTTTTCCACTTCTGCCAATATTTACATTGTTTACTTGTTGTTAAAACACTTTGACACATACTTTTGTTGTTCCAACAGAGTAAACTCATTAAATCAGTTGAATGTATCTCTGTATTGACTAACTATTCAACAATTGATTTAATAGGTCTACTTATTCATGACTAATCCACAGGATTCCAGTCATAGTTAAATATAGTGGAATAAAGAATGATCTTAAAAGCTAGTAGGAATTATGTTAATTTCAGCAAGTGCAGCAATAACTGGCTAGGTACAAAGATAAGTCAGTGAATTATAGGAGCGTTCTTAATTAAAAATATTTCATACTTCAATTTTTGCTTCATATACAGAATCACACACACACACACCTATGCACACATACAATTCAGTCACTGCTTTTCCAAGCTCTATCAAAAAGCATGATCTGCAAAAACAAGTTGTAGAGTATTTGTTTTTCTCATTTAATTTAACAGGACTTACTTCAAAGATGTTTTTATTAAGATAGGCATGGGGTACATAGGCAGGTACAGGTTGAGTATTCTTTATTTGAAATGTCTGGCACCAAAAGTATTCTGGATTGTAGATTTGGTGGGGAGGGGTACCTGTATTGCACACAAGTACATAATGCAATATGTGGGAGATGAGACTGATGTCTAAACATGACATTCATTTATGTTTCATACTTACTTTAAACATAGCTTGAAGGTAATTTTATATAATCTATATAAATAAAAATGTAATGTCCATCAGCGATGGACCTCATATCTCCCAAACTACTCCACCAATTGCTATGAAATTTGGACACAACATAGCAGTCAAACTGCCATGGGTTTTAAGCCTACTCTCACAAACCTGACACACCTGAGAAAGGTAAAATCAAACGTCTAAACAACAGTCAATCATTTTCCTTATCCCTTAGCTATTGTCGTAACAGATGACTCCTCCCCTTAGCAATGGCCAAGCACACCCCTCCTCCTTTAGCAACTGTAGTAACAGACGGCTCCTCCTCTTAGCAACGGCACAAGCAATGGCCAAGCAGTCTCCACCCTTTAGCAACTGGTGTGGACGGGGGCGCAAGAGACAGCTAGGCCCGCCTCTTTGCCACTCATAAGGAGTTACGCGAGGCCAAGGCTTTGAAGCCTAGCCACAGAAAAGGGTGTCAAGATTGACTTCAGAAACAGGAAGCCGCTTCTAGTGTGAGATAATTGGCCATCAGCAAGGATTTTCCCTGGATGTTTTACCATCCTGTGGAAGGCTTCTCTTTATATATCTGTGGAAGGTCCAAGGTCTTTTCTGCTACAGGCAAGTGTGAATGTTCCAATTGGACAACTTGATTAGCATTACATAGCTTTACTGCTTCAAACCCTGGCTACTTCTGCTTGGCTACTACTGCCTGGGGGAATCCTTTTTTGGTAGGTGTTAGCTGGCCCTGGTTGCTTCATGTCTGATATTCCACTGTTTGCTGAGTGATGTTCTTTATTTACTGCAAGAAATGTTGCAATTGGCCTACTTGATTAGCATTGAATAGCCTTGTTGCTTCATACCTTGGCTACTTCCTGCCTGGGGGAATCGTTTGTTAGAAGGTGTTACCTGGCCCTGATTGTTTCATGTCTGGAATTCCCCTGTATCCTGAGTGGTGTTCTTTATTTACTGCAAGAAATATTGCAATTAGCCAACTAGATTACCATTAAATAGCCTTGCCACTTCTGGTGTGAGAGAACTGGCCATCAGCAAGGATGTTCCCCAGGGGAAACGCACATGTTTTACCATCCTGTGGGAGGCTTCTCTTTATATATCTATGGAAGGTCCAGGGTGAGAGAAATAAATCTTTTCTGAGTTTTTTTTCCTCATTAAACTAGACTGGGCCACCGCAACACATGGGTGGGTACAGCTAATATTTTTAATAAATGTCATGGAGCAAACATTTTGTACATTGAATAATTAGAAAATATGTATGGACATTTTTGGAGTAGTTCAGATTTTTGGAATTCCAGACATGGGATGTCCAATCTGTGTTTAGCTATCTGTATCTTTTCACTTCAGTATTAGATAAAGAAGATTGATGAGACTGGATTTATTCCAAAAGTTCAATTTCCCTTAAAAGGGTGGGGAGTACTCTCCATGTCTACTCATGAATGAGAAGACTTTGTACTTAATGACCTAAGTGCTCAGCATTATGTTACCACAAAATCACACACTTAACAGATTAGAGGGATGGGCCAAAACTAACAAAATGAACTTCAACAGGGACAAATGCAAGATACTCCAATTAGGCAGAAAAAATGAAATGCCAAGATACAGAATGGGGATACCTGGCTCAACAGCAGTATGTGTGAAAATAATCTTGGAGTCCTTGTGGACAACAAGTTAAACATGAGCCAACAATGTGATGCAGCAGCTAAAAAGGCCAATGGGATTTTGGGCTGCATCAATAGGAGTATAGTGTCTAGATCCAGGGAAGTCATGCTACCCCTCTATTCCGCCTTGGTCAGACCACACTTGGAATACTGCATCCAATTCTGGGCCCTGCAGTTGAAGGGAGATGTTGACAAGCTTGAATGTGTCCAGAGGAGGGCGACTAAAATGATCAAGGGACTGGAAAACAAGCCTTATGGGAAGTGGCTTAAAGAGCTGAGCATGTTTAACCTGCAGAAGAAAAGGCTGAGAGGAGACATGATGGCCATGTACAAATACGTGAAGGGAAGCCATAGAGAGGAGGGAGCAAACATATTTTTTGCTGCCCAGGAGACTAGGATGCAAAACAATGGCTTCAAACTACAAGAAAGGAGATTCCACCTGAACATCAGGAAGAACTTCCTCATTGTGAGAGCTGTTCAGCAGTGGAACTCTCTGCCCTGGAATATGGTGAACGCTCCTTCTTTGGAGGCTTTTAAACAGAGGCTGGATGGCCATTTTTCGAGGGTGCTTTGAATGCAATTCTCCTGCTTCTTGGCAGGGGGTTGGACTGGATGGCCCATGAGGTCTCTTCCAAATCAAGGATTCTATGATTCTATGAAAGGTGTTTAATGATGTTTATTTTTGAGTGAGCATGGAAAAACATAGCTTTAGATAAGACTCCCAGAAAAAAAAACAAAGAGGCCAATGCAGGGGACACCAACTGTAAACTCCTGATGTTCTCCAGGCTGTGCAAGAGCTAAGTATCCTTTCTATATAAAAAAATCAGCCCCCCACCTCATTCGACTTCACACCAATGCCCATATTTCCTTCCTTTCCATTATTTGCCAATTGCTCCCCAATCCTAGCACTTTTGATTATTTCCTAATTCATCTTCTGGTGGATTCTGCTGCTTAGCAACAGAATCTCATGGTGTAATTTCCCCAATCCTTTTTAACCTTCTTTTTCTGCTGAGTCTACCAAAGGAAGAGCTACCCAGTCTAACAAATTAAATTCATCTCACTCAAGCATGAAATTAACCCAGTGATGTGGACCTGAATTAATCATTACAAATACCTAATGATCTAATAATTTATGAAGTTAATCCAATCGTTATTTCCAAACAGTGGTATTATCACCTGCTTCCTGGCATCTGTGTGTACACTAGTAGACATCTGGAAAGAAGGAGTCTACATGTCTACAATTTAAGTCAGGGGTCCCCAAACTAAGGCCCGGGGGCCGGATGCGGCCCTCCAAGGTCATTTACCTGGCCCCCGCCCTCAGTTTTATAATATAATATTATATTGATAATAATATTATAATGTAATACAATATAACACTAATAATAATACCATATAATAATATTAATTATATATTCTATTTTACATATAATATTACAGTATAGTGATATAGTTCAATATAGTAATATATAATGCTAATATTGTGCTATGCTAATAATATATTGTATGTACATGTAATTTGTAAGCCACTCTTGAGTCCCCTTTGGGGTGAGAAGGGTGTGATACAAATGTAGTAAATAAATGCAGTAAATAATAAATAAATAAATAAATAAATAAATAAATTTTAGACTTAGGCTCACCCAAAGTCTGAAATGACTTGAAGGCACACAACAACAACAACAACAACAACAACAACAACCCCCCTAATTAACTTGACTATCTCATTGGCCAGAAGCAGGACCACACTTCCCATTGAAATCCTGATGAATGTATGTTGGTTAAAATTGTTTTTATTTTTAAATATTGTATTGTTCTTTCATTGTTCTTGTTGTTGTTGTTGTTGTTGTTTTTGCACTACAAATAAGACATATGCAGCATGCATCGGAATTTGTTTGTATTTTTTTTCAAATGATAATCCGGCCCCTCAGCAGTCTAAAGGATTGTGGACCGGCCCTCGGCTTAAAAAGTTTGAGGACCCCTGATTTAAGTGGTAAATTGTGAAGTATAGGCATTCATCTTAACAATGCATATAGTGACACTCCATACCCTGAGAAAACACAAAAATGCAGGTGCCTATTGGCTAATTCAATAAAGACATTTCTTGCGCTTTCCATCTACAACCTGGAGAAGGTTTTTTAAATGAGTCGAATACTTTTTGCCCACTCAAGACCAAGACACTTTCAAACACTAAGAATTGCAAGACTTACTTTGTCTGTATTCTCCCATGTCACAATCAAATTATTAAATGATGCACAGGTTTCTTGCAATTGATGTGTTTTGTTGCTGGGTGTTTGTTTGTTTTTTACAGTTCACCTTTGTACTTTGTTTATATTTTTTACTTTATAATTATTATTTTTTTAAAAAATATATGGTTAAATGTTAAGCAAGCACATTCACGGACAATAGCTTTGCTCTAGTATCAGCAGTTAGCCAACCTACATTGTTAAGCTGGCACAATAGAACAGGTTTGAACTGTGCCGAGGCATTATGCAAGACAGCAAAATCCATTGCCTGATGCATTTCAACCCCAATGAGAAAGATATTTCTTGGGATGGATCTGCATGTAGATGAGGTGCTATACTACGGCATCAGAGTTAGTGTACCCACCTGATATCATTGGGACAATCCATCAAAGGAGATTGCAGTTGACAGACAGCATTGCATAACAGAATTGTCCCCCTTTTTTTAGTTGAATGCTGTAAGCACCTGTAAACAACTCTGGATGCTGTCAAAATTACATAGATAGTTGGATGTCATCTTGAAATATACTATAGCATTCAGGTTTCTGTAATGCTGATTCTCTCACTCGCTGATATACACAATAATGGACATAGACCTGTCTGGTACAGTAGAGTCTCACTTATCCAAGCTAAACGGGCCGGCAGAAGCTTGGATAAGCAAATATCTTGGATAATAAGGAGGGATTAAGGAAAAGCCTATTAAACATCAAATTAGGTTATGATTTTACAAATTAAGCGCCAAAACATCATGTTATACAACAAATTTGACAGAAAAAGTCATTCAATACGCAGTAATGTTATGTTGTAATACTGTATTTACGAATTTAGCACCAAAATATCACAATGTTTTGAAAACATTGACTACAAAAATTTGTTGGATAATCCAGAACATTGGATAAGTGAGACTCTACTGTAGTCTCTTGACAACTGACAACGCCAGGTGTAGGGCACAGAATTGTAGGGGCAGAATGCTCTGCCTTTTGATTCAGGATCTTGGCCCACAATCCTTTTTTTCCTGAAGATAAAAATAAAAAAAATTGAATTTAGAATACATAGTTAATCGACTTTGTATATGAACCAAGTATTATAATATTATCTAACCCTTTTGTTTGTCCTTGTCTTATCTTCTCCAGCATTAATGTATGCAAGCATTTTTGGAAATGTATCTGCAATAATCCAAAGACTGTATTCAGGGACAGCACGGTATCACATGCAGATGTTGCGTGTAAAAGAGTTTATACGGTTTCATCAAATTCCCAACCCTTTGAGGCAGCGGCTTGAAGAATATTTCCAACATGCATGGACATACACAAATGGCATCGACATGAACATGGTATGTAAGTCTGCTTTTGCAAACTGTCAATAGACAGACAGACAGAGACAAATAGATAGGCAGACAGAGAGGCAGATACATAGATACAGATATATTCACAATAGCACAGAAGAAAGATCTTATGATTTTGAGAAAGCTTAGAGATTGAAGTTAACGTTCTGTTTCAAGTTCACATTCATGCCATTATACATTTCCATGGAATGTTGTGTCATGTTGACAGTCATTAATTAATCAATGCAACGTGGGATAGATTCATAAAGCAACCATTTCCACCCTTTTTGGGCAAGTGTAATGGCAGCATCTGGATTTGCTTGCAGGAGCTAAACCAGGGGTCTTCAAACATTTTAAGTGGAGGGCCGATTCACAGTCCCTCGGGCTGTTAGGGGGCCGGACTATGATGAAACAGTCCAAAATTAGGATTGTTGTTGTTGTGTAACTTCAAGTTATTTCAGACTTAGGTCAACCCTAAGTCTAAAGTTTAGAACAGAGGCCAGGTAAATCACCTTGGAGGGCCGCATCTGGCCCATGGGCCTTAGTTTGGGGACCCCAATTTAGGCAATCTCATAAGACCATAGATAAGCAAAGAGACCTCCAAAGACCATCTAGATGGTCTCATAAGACCATAGGTAAGGAAAGGGACCCTCAAAGGCCATCTAGACAGTCTCATAGGACCATAGGTAAGGAAAGTGACCTCCAAAAGCCGTCTAGATGGTCTCATAAGGCCGTAGCTAAGCAAAGAGATCTTCAAAGACCATCTAGACCATCTCATAAGACCATAGGTAAGCAAAAAGACCTCCAAAGACCAGGTAGACTTAGGTCAACCCTAAGTCTAAAGTTTAGGACAGGGGCCAGGTAAATGACCTTGGAGGGCCGCATCCGGCCCCCGGGCCTTAGTTTGGGGACCCCTGAGCTAAACTATCATAATATATTCTTTTCCCTGTAAAAACTTACTTCGAAACCCTTTTGGCAAAGGTCACATACAAGCAATTAATCCCCCAAGAAATGGAGCTGTAGGACATAAAACATTAACTGTAATTTCATTCTGAAAAGAAGACGGGTAACATAGCATTACACATTTTAAGATCCCAAATGTATTGAAGGGGAAGGCGGAGAGCTATGTCCTTAAATATGGGATATTTAAGGTCAAGAGTACACGTGTTCCTGTCCCTTTTACTTTTTTTTTAACTGAAAAACAGAATTCGAGAAAGCAGAAGCATGATTGAAAGAGTTGCTGCTTTACCTTTTCCTTTTCCAAGATTTGTTTATTCAAAACAATGAACTTTGTTCACCCACAGACAAGGGAAAATAGAGCAGAGTCTTCCTACATTTGCAAAATTGTAAATTCCATAATTGGGGGATTCAAGTTTTTCGAAGACCAAACATGACCCCAAAAACCAATCTTCTAAGCCAAGCACCACTTAAATGGAAAGTATCCAAGGTATTTTACGGGGGCCCTGGGCAATGAGGCCTCCGGTAATCTCCTAGTTAAGGGGTGCAATATTTCAGTGGGAGTTTTCCATCTTACACACGAGACGTTAAAAAAAAAAACTCCCCACAAGTTCTGGAGCAGATTGTGATATGTCCTTGGGGACACAAAAACAACTTTTGGGATTCTAGTCACTATATTTGTTTTGGTATAAAGTAAGGATACCGAGGTTTTTGAGAATGTGAATTGCATTGTACAAAAATTATTTTAGGATATAGCCTTGGTGGAAAAACAGAGGTGACGTCTAAGCAAAATAAACAACAGTAATCCATTGACAAGCAACCTTTTAGTCCTCACTAAGCACATTTCTTGTCCAAATCCAACACAAACTCAGAATTCTTGCTATTGATTTATTGTTACTGTTGTTTTTAATTTTGGAGCCTGGATGTAGTAAGCTATGAATGTACACCATGCAAGTCCAAAATGAAGCTAATCCAGTCCAAGTGAGGCTGGTATAGTTAGCAGAATAATATATGTTAAACTATGAACATAAAAGACTGCTTCATACTGAGTCAGGTTGCTGGTACATCTTGCCTAGTTAATGGCCCCTAGCCAGCAAGAGTTCTTCAAGGCTTTTTCAGAGTTTCTTAAAAAATCTGAGTCTTGAGTTTTCAGGAATTGAAACTGGTTGTTTTTCCTTGCAAAACCTGAGTTCCTCAATAAAGGGCTGGCAATAATAAATCAAAGATTTTTACATAACTAGTTTTATGTGTATTCCAAGAACTTGCTAATTTAATAGTTCACACACTTTACTGAAGACTAGCATGGAGGTGAAAAATACTTTAGATTTTTGCTGCAAAGAAAAACATTATTTTGTGTCAGCTTTTTCCTGGCTGGCTGGTAATAAGTTGTTATTAGAAGAATATGTCTCTATAAGTAAAGATAATGACATATAAGAGTGCTGTAATAAGTAAGGCTGTGTACAAATGACAAATTTACTGGAACAAACTGATTAAATCCCTTTGTTTGGCTTTTGTGGCACTAAGCTCTGATACAGCAACAGTCATGCAATAACTGCACAAATGCAATGGGGAAGGCAGTTTTATATCTCCTGAAGTATATTTCCTAATTTATAACTGGAGCTTCCGGTGGCCTAGGGGATAAAAGCCTCATGACTTGAAGGTTGGGTTGCTGACCTGAAGGCTGCCAGGTTCGAATCCCACCCGGGGAGAGCGCGGATGAGCTCCCTCTATCAGCTCCAGCTCCATGCGGGGACATGAGAGAAACCTCCCACAAGGATGGTAAAAACATCAAAACATCCAGGCATCCCCTGGGCAGCGTCCTTGCAAACGGCCAATTCTCTCACTCCAGAAGCAACTCCGGTTGCTCCTGACACGAAAAAAAAATTATAACTGCAGTTATTCCTCCTGCAATTATAACATTTAAAAGATATAAAATGTACCAGGCCAGAACAAACCAAATATCAATTATTTTCAGACCATCAATCTCCCTGCCTTCCTTCCTCAACTTGTAGTTATCAAGCAATCCTGCTACATCAGAGGTGGTGAAAGCATAGCTTGTGGGTCACATTCAACCCCAAACACCTTTTGTCCACTTCTTTCAACCCGGGCTCCAATCGTAAAACCCCTCTCTAAAACCTGGACAAAAGAAAGATACATGGAAAGGTGTAGCTCATAGGTAAAGGTATAAATCATAGCAAATTGCCCCATCAAAATATCTTCTGGATGCCCCAACAAATCCAAGTGTCGTAACCACAAATGAATTCTGGTTGCAATTTTCAGACAATTTTCAACTAAAAAAAAATTACTGACTGATTTTAGCCCAGGGGTCCTCAAATTTTGTAAGCAGGGAACCAGTCCATGGTCCCTCAGAGTGTTGGGGGCTGGACTATAGTTTGAAAAAATTACAAACAAATTCCTACGCACACTGCACATGTCTTATTTGTAGTGCAAAAAAATGAAAGAACAATACAATGTTTAAAAATAAGAATAATTTTAATCAACATAAACATATCAGGATTTCAATGGGAAGTGTGGGCCTACTTCTGGCCAACAGGATTGTCAAGTTAATTAGGACTTGTTGTTGTTATGTACCTTCAAGTCATTTCAGACTTAGGGCAAGCCTAAATCTAAAATTGAAGGTGGGGGCCAGATAAATGACCCAGCCCACGGTCCTTAGTTTGGGGACCCCTGCTCTAGCCAGTATGGGATGCAATGGAGCAGGGTGCCCCACTGGGGGTGGGGCTGAAAAATTGTCATCACCCCTATACTATATATATACTCTGCTGGTCCTACCATTACAGAAGAATGAGGCAGATGGATGGATACTGCTGGGCATTTAGATTCTGCCCAGCTTGCTATTTTCAGGTGCAGAGAAAAGTGCTATCTTGGTGCTATCAGTCTTAGACAAGTTCTAATGTCAGTCTGACCAGCTTTTGTACAACAAACAGTAGAGGAGTAGTTTACCTTATCATTTGCCTCAGGCAGCAAAATATTTTGGCTGATCCAAACATGTCATAATAAATTGAAAACAATTCCAGAGATGAACCAGATCCGGGCCAAGAGAAGAAAGTCATGGACACTGTCCATTAGATGCCTTCAATAGCACAAAGAAATCAAAATGAACAACTGCATCAAAATGAACACTTGTCCATTGCAGAAATTCTGGCTGTACTTCTTGGAGCTTGTTCTAGTCTTTCTAAAGCTTTAGAAACTGGCTTGAAGAGAAATTGGGTTAGGACACACAAAAAGAACACATTGTACCCCTTGGACAATAACCGCTCTGCTACCTTCACTGATTCAAAAAGTATCATGAGTACACAGCTTGCTCATCTGCCCGTAGTTACCATCCAAAGACAGAAAATCTTTTTTAAGTGAGATGTTCCAACAAAACTATTAAAAGATGAAGATGAAGGCCATGAAAGCCTTCGACAACATATTAAAAGATGTTGTCAACAACCGAGAAACTGTTAAACACTAGAAAATGTTGGATTTTATTCCCAAGTTTAACTATTGAATCCCAAGAACAGCTTTCCCAATTACTGGTATAGTTTTATAGCATTCATTCAAGAGGAAAGAAAGATATCAGAAGGACAAGATTTAGGGAGCTTTATTATGCTGAAGAAAGATATACGAAGTCTGCAGTTTCATTGTTTTAAAACCGGTCATCAGCACGAGTGTTACTAGAGTATTGAGGACTGATGCCAATCAGCCTAGGAAATCAGTCCATGGGAGACTTTCAGCTTTCTAGCTTCCCAAAACAGCAATCTGACACTTATACAAAACAATCTTTTCTTGAAATATCCAGTTTCTGGGGAGAGCAGCACACCTAAGAAGCAGTTGCATGCTGAAAGTGGAAGAGCAGTGGTTCTCAACCTGTGGGTCCCCAGGTGTTTTGGCCTACAACTCCCAGAAATCCCAGCCAGTTTACCAGCTGTTAGGATTTTTGGGAGTTGAAGGCCAAAACATTTGGGGGACCCATATGCTGAGAACTACTGTCTTAGAGGTCCACCTTGCACTACCCCCAACAGAAGTGTCTCCTCTTGAGTAAATATTGATGAAAGCTTTCAAAAAGATGTTGGCTCAAGCTCTGGGTTTGTGTAACCTCCCTCTCCTCAAATCCAATGGATTACAATTATAAATGCATTTTTACAAAAATATTAAAAGAAAGCAATTCCTCTAACAAGGTACAGTACTAGCCCATACATTTCTGCTCAGAAGTAATAGTATACATGTTTACTCTGAATTACATTCAGAGGAACTTGTTTCCAAGTACTGTATATATTCATGTATAAGTCAAGCTCATGCATAGATGGACCTCGTGTCTACTTCGAGGGCATATTTTCAGGCCAAAATTATGGATTTTGATACAACCCATGGATAAGTCAAAGGTCACTCCACAGAGAGGGTAAAACTACTTTAGAAGCCAGATGCTTCTGGCCACTGCCACTACCATTTTCTTGCCAAGGCATTCAAAAAGGTCAGAAATGGTGCTACCACAGTGAAAATAGAGGGAATTGCTTCTTATAGGTTCCTCTAGGACAGACTAAGCTCTCATCTTCTGGCCTACTACTTAGAAAATGGGATGGTTCATTTTTTGAGTTAAGTTACAGTATTTACACTGGCCCATGACTGGGCCAACCATGGGATTTTTTGGGGGGGAGGGGGGGGGAGGTTGCCAGCTTTTTGACTAAAAAGAATTTTATATGAGTATATAATACCTTATTGTTAATGTTCTCATACAATTCTGCTTTTGAAGAACAGCCAACTAAATGAAAACACACACATATACATATCTTAGAAAGATGCCTTACTGCTAGGTTAATGTGCCAACTGTCTTTTGTATGCTGTACTTATGAAAGATTTATCTCTTTCTTGTCTGCTTCATACCTTAATACATGGAATAACACCACCCACTGGTAAGAGCAGGAGGTATTTATATCCCATTTAATTCTAGTATTTGTTTAAAAAATCAGAATATCCATATCAACTGTTGAGTTTAAACTTGTTTATAAGACTTTCTGTTTTAAGTTGTAACTTTTTATGCATGACAATGTGATAACAAATTTAAAGGATATATATATGTGTATGTATGTTGGCGAAATCAGACCCCAAAAGAAAATTTTTAAAAGGGAAGACAACTGAACCAAAACTTCCTAAAGCAAAAGCTTTTCTGAAGACACCATGGTTATTAATCCATGATTTGAAGTCACAACTCAGTGGTTTGAAGCCACAACTCAGATCCACTCTTCTCTGCCCAAAAAAGGTCCTGTGCATATGGTCAGCTGCTCTGTAGAAAACATCGCATTGGGGTGAAGCTGTCATGCACATCACTCTATGTTTTATTTTTGTGTTGGTGCTTTTTCGTTCACACCAGGTGCATGTTCCTGGCAAGGACCAGTGGCTTTTTTTATCCTAGGCTCAGCACCAAGTGCCCATGTGATGGATTTGCACGTACTTTGAATCACTCGCGTGAATTTGCATGGTGGTTAACTGTAAAGAATCTGTCACCAGACTTGCATGCAGATCTCCTGCAGATGCATGCGGGAGTTGGCGGAGATGTACAAATTCAGAGGCAGGTGACTTGAATATTGTAAGGCGTCTTTGGCCACTTTCTTGTCTTCAAATGTAATAGTCATGTTGAAAGCAATAATATTTCCTGCTCTGAAAATCGAACGCATGCTTCATTTTATTATGTTCATCCCCAACTTTATGATTTCTTTTGGCAAAATGTGTTTTTTTTTTTCAGGAAAGAACATGAAATAGTTTTTTTAGAAACCAAAGCACTTAGATAAATACATTTGCTTTCATGAAAACAAAGCTTTAAGATAATGTTTTTACTCAAGACAGTGCTTACCGGTATATTCATTATTCCCTACTTAAATGACTAGTACATGAAAAAAATGTTGTCGGTCTTGTATGTTGAAACACATTTGGAGCCTAATTATTAATTTGTTCATTTTTTCTCCCTGTTTCACTTCTTTGTTTCTTTTGTTATCCATTTCAGTATTTAATTTTTACAAGGGAGGAGGGAAATTGTAACATACTTATGTGAAAGGACTGGTTAAACAGGATTAGAGGTTTAATTTCATCAGGGCCCAAACCATGACATAGAATGAGTGTCATTTAAAAATTGTCAACATCTGGCAAAGATGAACTTGTGGAAATGCATGGCTGCCCAAAGTGAGAAACCAGAGTTGTGTCAAATATGGGTTGCTGATGAGAGTAGGAAAGTGGTGCCCTTCCTCTTTTGTGCATTCTCATTTGGACAACCTAGCATTGATCTCTTGTCCTTTGTGTTACCCTGACTTAATTTTCATCTCAAGAATTGTAGCCTCAACCCAAGCTGTGTTGTTTCTACCATACAGTACAATACAGATGGCCCCATGCACATTTTTCCAATGAACAGAAAACAAGAGGACAATGGGGGCCTATAGATAAGGATTCTGTAAGATGTTGCCATGGTAGTTTTTACTCTTCTGCCAACCCCACAGGTTCAAATCTTTATGCCCCCTTCCTGCATCCTGTTCTCAATTCTGTTTGTCTCTTTCTCTCTCTGCGATCTGTTCTGTATTTCCTGAACTGCATGTTATCCACTGCAGAGAAGGTTTAACTGTGTAGACAACTCACGTGCCTATACCTTTTTATCACTTCCACAGATTCTCACAATTCATATTTGTTTTATGATTATTTCATGTAAAGAAAGGAGTCGTTTTTAAAAAAGAAGAAAAAATATATTTGGGGCAGGATATGAACAAAAGGAGCCCCGATGGCTCAGTGTGTTAAAGCGCTGAGCTGCTGAACTTGCAGACCGAAAGGTCCCAGGTTCAAATCCCGGGAGTGGAGTGAGCGCCCACTGTTGCTCCAGCTTCTGCCAACCTAGCAGTTCGAAAACATGCCAATGTGAGTAGATCAATAGATACCGCTCTGGCGGGAAGGTAATGGCGCTCCATGCAGTCATGCCGGCCACATGACCTTGGAGGTGTCTATGGACAATGCCGGCTCTTCGGCTTAGAAATGGAGATGAGCACCAACCCCCCGAGTCAGACATGACTGGACTTAACGTCAGGGGAAACCTTTACCTTTACTTTTATGAACAAAAGGACAATTTAGTAACATTTTGAAATGCAAACTAGATGCAATTTTTATGTTTGGTATGTGTGTGCGAGAGAGGGAGAGAGAAAGAGTCAGAGAGAGATGGAGCAATGAACTTATCAATCACTTTTACCACGCATAGACATATAGGTACAAGTCTTTCAAATATGCTATATATTTAACTCTAAAAACAAACACACAGTTTAATGAGTCCTGTGTGCTGTGAAGCAGTCTTTTTTACTTTGACAGGACTTCCCTGGAATAAATGGCTGAAAGATAACAGATGATATCACAGTAAGGAGCTACTAAATCCCCTCTCGTTTTATTATTTTTACCAGAGATGGAAAGTTACTCCTCTAGGATAAGAACAGGGTAACATTTGCATTCTGTTTAAAAAGCTGCAGATTTTCAGGTCTTATTGAGAGACTTTTGAGAAATTCTTTAACAGAGCACTAAAATAATGGAAAGTCACTTAGGTTTGAGGCGATACTCAAGGTACTGAGGACTAGACTTGTGCACGGATCCGTTTTACTTCAGCCAAACTTCTTCGGCCCTACCAGATGCCCATAACGGCAAAGGTCCAGCTGTCAAGTATTCCAATCTGTAAAAGGACCACATGGCAGCCGATTATGGCTCTTCCTCTCCTGTTCAGCATCACAGTTGTGTCCTGGCTTCACTGTATTTTTTTGGCTTGGCATCTCTCTTGAAACTTTTTTATTTTCCTTTATTTTCTTGGGGATTTTTTATTTAGTGGGACTGGTTGGGAACATGCGGGATGGGTGGGTGGTTTGTGCGTTTAGGGACTTGGAGAGTCACCCTTTTACTTCTAAAATATTTCTCAATAGTGGCCCCCCAGCTGTGGAACTCCATAGTAATATCAGACAAGCCCCCTCCCTCCTAGCCTTTAGAAAGAGAGTAAAAACATGGCTGTGGGAGCAGGCCTTTGATAAACAGTGCAGTGCAATAATTTTATCTGGAGATCGTGCAATGGATTATGGAACGGCTTTAGACCTTGTCTTTGGATGATGTGTCTCATATTGGAATGTATTTTAATTATGTTTTTATTATGTTTTAATTTTAATACTTTTATTCATGTCTGTGTTTTATGCCCAAGGCACTGCACACATGCTGTTTGTAAGCCGCCTTGAGTCCTCCTCGGGGTAGAGAAAGGCAGGATATATTGTAAATAAATAAATACATAAATAAAAGATAATAATTATTATTAATAATAGTAATCCCAGCAAACAAAAAGAAAAGCCTCATTCTCAGAAAGCTACTCCAGAAGAGTCTCACTTATCCAAGCCTCGCTTATCCAAGCCTCTGGATTATCCAAGCCATTTTTGTAGTCAATGTTTGCAATATATCGTGATATTTTAGTGCTAAATTCGTAAATACAGTAACTACAACATAACATTACTGCGTATTGAACTTTTTCTGTCATATTTTTTGTATAACATGTTTTGGTGCTTAATTTGTAAAATCATAACCTAATTTGATGTTTAATAGGCTTTTCCTTAATCTCTCCTTATTATCCAAGATATTCGCTTATCCAAGCTTCTGCCGGCCTGTTTAGCTTGGATAAGTGAGACTCTACTGTACCACCGAGTTATCTCTCCTCTGGAGTAGAAAGTAGAAACAACTTTAAGGAAGCATTAAACCCAAAGCAGAAAGGCATGAGAGGGAAAAAGGCAGGCAGAGCCTGCAGTGCAAATCAAAAGAAAAGAGAGGGCTTTTTAAAGGAAGCCCAGAGGATAGCTCCGGGTCAACACTCTTCCTTCCCAGTGGGAAGTTGGAAGCCTCCTTAAAATGCCTTAATGGAAAGTTGTATGCAGGGAGAGAGCACACACACTACCTGTCTCTAGAGTATAAACAACTTTAAAAGGTAAAGGTAAAGGTTTTCCCCTGAAGTTAAGTCCAGTCATGAGAACCCTGGGGGTTGGTGCTCATCTCCATTTCTAAGCCGAAGAGCCGGCATTGTCCGTAGACACCTCCAAGGTCATGTGGCCCAGGTCTCCTCTACAGACCAAAGAGAAAGGATCACAGAAAGAGTGGTATCTTAACTTCGATGTTTTTAAACCCAGGTCTTAATGTAGGACATAAGGACAAATTATTCAATTGCCTAAAATAATGGGAAGAGAAGCCTGGGGAGCCCCCCTCATTGCTTCCAATAAGCCTGATCTAGCTGTATTTTTTGGCTGCGGTCCAAAAACTCCATCCGGCTGCGCGCCTATTTTCGGGAGGCATGTGAAAACAGATATGGGGGTCTACCGGTATCTGGCCAGCAGAAACAGACTGAGGTTCAGCTGAAATGCACAAGCTACAGAGGACTCACTAATATTAAATAACCAAAATGAGAAACATTTATATTTATATTGGTAAATAAAGTAATATGATAGATCTCCAGTTATGGAAGTAATGTGATATGGAAAAACTGGAGATGGGGGAGATTCTAATTATGGATTTAATTCTTTTGGTCGCATGAGCAGGCATCACTGAAAGTTACACCTATATATGGGTGTGTGTCTTGGCTGAGAGCCCCTCATCTTCCCTTCCTTCCTCATCTTCCATTCCTTCCTCATTTTCCCCCAATTGCTATGAATGGGTGCCCAGCCTGCAAATGGGTAGGTTGAACAGGAAGGGGGTGAGGATGAATGCAATTACACCTGGGAGAACTTTACTAAATATGTTTCAGGATCTTAGTCATTGTCTTTAGCCACCTGGCTGTACTGCTTCTTACAAACTTAGTACAAGGTTGTGAAGACAAGTGGTTATTATTAACTCAGAAAGATACTGTATTTCTTTTTTCTTAAGAAGAGTTAGATAATCGTGCTCTAAAGATAAGCAAGTAAAGAAACAGATTTAAAAATGGCTTTTAGAGTCATCGCTTTTTACATTGCCCGAAAACTCAATGGCAACCAGTAGAGTGATTCTAGAATAGGTCTGAGGAATCTTTCAATTCAGGACACAGTGTCCTTGAGGACTGATAATGCCAGCAGTCTTAGCTCATTTTAACATACAAGCCAGCCCTCATTTGTTCATCATGAATCATTGCCTATCTCCTCTTGTGTGTCGGCCTTGCTTGATAAAACTTGCACAAATCAAGTAGAAATTGATCATTCACCAATTATATAAGTCAACAATAAGTACAATCCATTGACTCTATAGATCTACTCTAGTTGGGATTAACAATTGGATGGAGATCCCAGTCTACATTATTACTTACCACAAACTTTAGCAAAGGGAAGGAAAGAAAGCACCTTCATTAGCGACAGATAAAATATTTTGTCTAAAACAGCTAGGTTATATAGAAACTGATGATATTTTAAAAGGATCTGAAAATCTATATTTCCCTAGTATATTTTTGGAAGTGATCCCGGCAATGCCTGAGGCATTTTTTAAAACTTACCCCGAGGCAGCACAAAATAGTCAACGATTCCTAAGGATTAAAATAGTCAAGTGTTCTTAATGACTAAGCATATCTATCATTAGCTAGTTTTGCGAGGTTTCAGAGGAGAGAAGAACAGAGTAACAGCTGTTGGCCTAGATAAGATCATTTGTTCATAGCATTAGTGCCTGAAAATATTGTAAAAACTTACTCCATTTGATAAAATATTTCCACTGTGTGACCACATTATCAGACACAGTTTATGAAGTCTGTTTTCCTCATAGTGTCCTTTTAATCAATAGATATTATATGCATAATCAGTGTGTACCATGAAGGTAAACAGTCCACAGGTCTTATAGTCAATCTAATGAAACTTGGCTCAGTCTTCTCTCAACGTGTGCCCAACTTACCTGTATTGCAAAGGGCCAAAAGCAATAGGAGCTATTGTCAAAGACATTTGGAGGGTACCATATTTGGGGAAACTGAGATCAATATACTAAAGGTATGGACAGCCTAAAGATAGGAAGATCCTCGAAGGCCCAACTAGGGCATTAGAAGAGCCACTTTGGATCAGACCAAAGACCTATGTTATCCAAAGCCCTGTTTATGGAGTGACTAATCAATTCGGAAATGAAAATATCACCAGTAAGAGATGAGGTGTAACTATACCCTCCATTTCACATTACCCAGCTATTGATACACAGAGGCACAATCCCATTGATCATCAAGGTTATATTTAACTATCCAGGATGCTTCCAGAGTACTGGGAAGCAAGGAACTGAACTTTTTTGACAAACCAGATTTTTTTGTGCCAATAATTTAAGTTTTCTTACCAGCCTCCCACATCTGTTAGTAAAATATAATTTATGGTATATCTACACTGCAAAATTAATGAGATTTGACAGGCACCACTTTTAACTGCCACAACTAAATGCTATGAAATCTTAGGATTTGTAATTTGATGAGGCACCAAGAGTCTTTGGCAGAGAAGGTTAAATAATAATAATAATAATAATAATAATAATAATAATAATAATAATAATAATACTGCTGGCATTATAAATTGGACACAGGGAGAACTGGACAATTTGGACAGAAAAACAAGAAAACTCATTTATTTATTTATTTATTTCGTGTCAAAAGCATTACATAACAAATACATTTAAAAATGATGAAGAAAAAAAATAATAGATGAAAACTCATGACCATTCATCATTTACTGCACCCTCACAATGATGTTGACTGGCTATATCTGCCTAGAAGATCAGGGGGCAGAGAACTCTTACAAGTAAAACAAGCAGTCAAAGAAGAAGAACATGCCCTGGCAGGATATGTAAAGCAAAGCGAAGAACCGGCTTTGATTGAAGTCAAAAATCAGAAACTCCTCAAAGCACAGCAGACAAAAAACCAGTACAAGAAAACCGCACTACAAACTAGAGCTGACAGCTGGCACAACAAAACATTGCATGGAAAGTTCCTTGACAAAATTGAAGGAAAATCTGATAAGGAGAAGACCTGGCTATGGTTCACGAATGGGACACTGAAGAAGGAGACAGAAGGCCTGATCCTTGCAGCCCAGGAGCAAGCCATCAGAACAAATGCAATTAAGGCCAAGATCAAAAAATCAGCTGATGACCCAAAAGGCAGACTGTGCAAGGAAACTGACAAAACCATTGATCATATCCTCAGCTGCTGTAAGAAAATCGCACAGACAGACTACAAACAGAGGCACAACTATGTGGCCCAAAGGATTCATTGGAACTTATGCCTCAAGTACCACCTCCCAGCAGCAAAGAACTGGTGGGATCACAAACCTGCAAAAGTATTGGAAAATGAGCACGCAAAGATACTGTGGGACTTCCGAATCCAGACTGACAAAGTTCTGGAACACAACACACCAGACATCACAGTTGTGGAAAAGAAAAAGGTTTGGATCATTGATGTTGCATCCTAGGTGACAGTCGCATTGACGAAAAACAACAGGAAGAACTCAGCCACTATCAGGACCTCAAGATTGAACTTCAGAGACTCTGGCAGAAACCAGTGCAGGTGGTCCCGGTGGTGATGGGCACACTGGGTGCCGTGCCAAAAGATTTCAGCCGGCATTTGGAAACCATAGACATTGACAAAATTATGATCTGCCAACTGCAAAGGGCCACCCTACTGGGATCTGCACACATCATCCAAAAATACATCACACAGTCCTAGACACTTGGGAAGTGTTCGACTTGTGATTTTGTGATATGAAATCCAGCATATCTATCTTGTCTGCTGTGTCATAATAAAATAATAATAATAATAAATATTAAGACCTTGTAAAATTCCAACAACTATAATTCCATTGTATTATGCCAAAGCAGTTAAAATGATATCAATCTACATTGATTCTACAGTAGATGAACCTTCGTATTAGAGCTGCAGCTTTTATTTACATCACTTTTACCCCGCCTTTCTCTCCGAGGAGACTCAAAGCGGCTTACAGTAAATAGGCAAAAATGCAATGCCTAAAAACAATGTAAAAACAACAATTCATATAAAACAATCTACAAAACAACAGTTCATATAAAACAGGTACCATTACAAAATAAAATTACATTATATAAAATTTTAAGAATGTCCAAGATTAAAATCCATTCATCCAGAATCCTCAATAAGTCTTCGTACAGGTCATGTAAAGTCCATGTTCTTATTCATTAAAAGCTTGTGTGCACAACCATGTCTTTAAGGCTTTCCTGAAGCCAAGGAGAGTTGGTATCTGCCGTATGTTGCTGGGGAAGGTGTTCCACTGCCGAGGAGCCACCACCGAGAAGGCCCTGTCCCCCGTTCCCACCACCCTTACCTGCGAGGCTAGTGGGACCGAGAGCAGGGCCTCCCCCGATGATCTAAGAGTTCTAGAAGGCTCATAGGGGGAAATACGTTCGGACAGGTAAGATGGGCCAGAACCATTTAGGGCTTTGTAGGTCAAAACCAGCACTTTGAATTGGGCTCGGTAGCATATCGGCAGCCAGTGGAGCTGGCTCAGCATGGGAGTAGTACGCTCCCTGTAAGCCGCTCCTGTTATTAGTCTGGCTGCCGCCCGTTGTACTAGTTGGAGCTTCCGAGCCGTCTTCAAAGGCAGCCCCAGTTTTAAATAACTGAGAGGTATTGACTAAGGCTCCTGCCAACCTAGAAGTTCAAAAAACATGCCAATGTGAGTAGATCAATAGATACTGCTCCGGCGGGAAGGTAACGGCGCTCCATGCAGTCATGCCGGCCACATGACCTTGGAGGTGTCTACAGAAAACGCCGACTCTTCGGCTTAGAAATGGAGATGAGCACCAACCCCCAGAGTCAGACATGACTGGACTTAACGTCAGGGGAAACCTTTACCTACCTATTGACTAAGGAATGTAGGAAGGGTGGAATTACAATTATAAGACACTGTTTCATTCTTTAGCAAGGATATGTAGTGAAGCAACGTGGTGTAACTGTATTAATTCTAAAGAGAAGTGATTCTTGACCTGTGAGTCCCTGGATGTTTTGTCCTTCTACTCCCAGAAATCCTAACAGCTGGTAAACTGGCTGGGATTTCTGGAAGTTGTAGGCCAAAACACTTGGGGACCCATGGGTTGAGAACCACTGCTATAGAGGATCTTTGCACCCTTACATAAGTATTCTGATGTCATACCCAGCAGCACCCTCACTGTAGATAAGGAATTCTTGGCCTTGCCTGGACTTTAATTTCCAGGAGCTCTATCCAGTATGCTCAGTGGTGGTGGATATGGGATTTATAGTCCAAAATATCTGGAAGACTAAATGCCCCTGGGCACTGCTTCATTAAGTCTGCTATGCCTGTAGGATCCCAGGCAATACACATTCCCATAAGCAAACTGGATTGGCTGTAGCTGGATTCCCTTTTGCAGGAATGAGCAACTTACCTGGCTGTCTCCTAATTCTACCTCCAAGGTATCATTATTTAGTTTGTTGGCTAAGGATGATGGGAAATACAGCCCAAAAATATCTGGAGAGACCTTTATTATTTTATTGAGATGCACATAAAAGTCCCCATTGTAAATCACAAAGTAATATACAGTCATGTTACTGCCATGGCATGGCATTTCATAGGGGTATTGCATGCTTGCAGAGCAAACAAAACAGCCTCAGAAAAACATCATTAGGCAATGTGGAGGGAAAGGGACCTGATAAATTCCTACCGGATAAAGTAATTTTGCATTCAGCAGTAACCAGCAGTAACAATTTTGCTCTCAGTAGTAATGTTAGAACTCCATCCAGTTCTAAATAAAGTTCAACCCCTTCAAATACAGATGACAAATTTCATCTCAGGTAGATTGTGTTTTGTAGTCCTTTTAAGGTCAAATAGCTACTCTGGGGTGTCCCCAACACAATAAGTTCAAGAATAATAACAGAACACAGTAGAAGTGGCATTCACAAGGGTGACTAGATTTGCAAAAAAGGAAATGTTATTTCTGTGATAAATGCCCTCACCCTTCATGGTGTGCCAAATACCTTGCAGCATGGTTTCAGGCATTTTTACTTAGAGAACTAAATTACATTCATTTCACATAGAAAATAGTCTTGTGCATTTGTATGGAATCGCTATCCGTTTTGTTTCATTTCGCCCCGTTTTCATTTTTGTTTGCCGCTTCTGAAAACAGGGTGCCTATTCGGATAGGCACATCCCATTCGGATAGGCACATCCGAATCTGAAAGAACAATTTTTTTTTTACCATTGGCAGAAATAGGAAGGCTTCCAAGGCCCGCCATCCCCTCAACTTTGAAGCTAGAGGGGTGAAAATTGCCATACATGGAGCCCTTTTAGCCCACTTATTGACCCCTTTTAGCCCACCAACTTTTAAAAAGTTTTCTAAACAGAGAAGGTAGAAGCCCAACAATTTCTTTCCTTCGAAATATATTTGTTTTTGTTTTTTTAAAATAACCCAATACTACCCAGGGGGAGGAAAAAGGGGAATTAAGAATTAAGAATAAAAATTTAAAGATTTAAATATATTACAGTACAGCAAATAGAAGCTACAGAGATCCCCTTCTTTCTCCGATCCCCAAAGCCCTGCATGTGCTACCCAGCCAAACCCATCCCACCCCAGCCCTTCAAAAATCCCAGTCCCCTTCCCTTCAAAGAAAGAATAAAAATAGAAGCCAAGCAGCCAAGCTTGGGGAAAAAATAAAATATAAACAAATCTCTTTCCCCTGGAAGGAAGGCAAGGGAAGAGGTAAGGCAACAAGGCAGCAAGCAAGCAAGTAAGCACACTAGCACAGAGAGACTGAGTGAGCTGAGCGAGCAGCAACAAGCCAGGCAGCCTGCCAGCACCAGCAAATCCCACACTCACAATGGGCGCTTTGGGGGCGGCTGCCCCATTAAATACCCTGGCAACATCACAGTTTCCTTGGTCTCTGATTGCCCAAAAGCCCTAAACATCACCACCTCCTTCTCTGACGCATGTGGAAGAACTCCCTGCGCCACATGAGGAAAGCCACACGGCCTGAAAACCAAACAAAGAAACAGAAAGCACACAACTTTCTCTTTCATTTCACCTTTTATTTCATCCTTAAATTTTTCTCTTTCATTTCATGTCATCCGAATGGACGGTGTGTAATGAAAACCCAAATGGAACAAATACTGTGCACACCTCTAATAGAAAACTGTGCATTAGAAATGGGCACCCTCATTCACTCCTATGAAGGATTTGTTTGCTTATTTATTGGAGTGTAACATCAAGAATTCTGCAGCCAACACATAATCCAGAAAGAAAAAGTAACTTCATCATTATGTATAAATTCAAAGTTTGTTGTGAAACTACAAGTCATTTCTCTCTTATGGTGCTCTACCATTAATCTATCCTAGGATTTTCTTGTTGAATATTCTTCAAAGAGTGTTTGCCTTTGTCTTTCTCTGAGGCTGGGCATTTCTGACTTGCCCAAAGGTTTGGGTTTTCATAGCTATATTGGGATTCAGATTCTGGTCTTAAGAAATCTTAGTACAGTATTCAAACCATAGTACCACACTGGTGCATGACTCAAAAATGATTTAAAGCATAAATAATAATTGCAAGGAAATAAGTTCCTTGGTAATTCATTCAACACATGGATATAAGATTGCCATTTTCCATGTATAACTGAGTAAAAAAAAAGTCATTTGTAACGTATATGACTAGCCCAGTGATGGCCAACCTATGACACGCCTAGCCATTTTTGCTGACACGCTGCCGCATGCAGATTGATTGGATGACTAATGTCTTTTGTGGCCAAATTTGGTGTGATTTGGTCCAGTGGTTTTGTTGTTTACTCCATGGGAATTATGCACATTACATACATACATACATACATACATACATATATATATATAATCATTCTATTATTATTCTATTGTTATTGTAGTATATTATTATATTATTACTATTATATTATTATATTATTCATTATTCATGACTACATTGAAACTACAATAGAGAGAAATCAATGTGGAAACTGCAAGAGGTACCATAGATTGTTGTACATAGAAATAATTGTAGTAAATTGTTTTTGATTTATTAAATACAGTTATATATTACAATTATATTTTTGTTATTTAAACTATATATATTGTGAAATTATGGTTCTTTTCTCGAAGTGACACACCACCCAAGTCATGCTAGGTTTTTTGGTGAATTTTGACACCAAATGCAAAAGGTTGCCCATCATTGGACTAGTCTATACAATACTGGTGTCCATGTATGGCATAGCATAATAATACTGTGCAACTTGTACAAGGGTAAAGAGCTAATGACCTTGTTACTGAGTATTAGCATAGCTTCAGGCGGGACATTAGTAGTTGTCCAAAACATTTACTCTGGTAACAGGAACTCATTGCTCAGGTTGGTTAGATATGCTTGTCCTTTGTGTCTTAGGAACCACTTTTTATTTTGATATTCCCTTTAGCCTTTTTGTAGGCTTCTTCTGACTCAGAGTGGTGACTCGCAGTGGTCATTGGTCTAATAGGATAGACATTCCTGATACTTGGTCCACAAACTAATGGCACTTATTGGGCTTGTCCCCATGTGAGCCGCCCCGAGTCCCTTCGAGGAGATGGAGGCGAGATACAAAAATAAAGTTATTATATATTATTCCTGAGCACAGATGTTATTTAGGGAAAATACAACAGGGAGCAACAGTGTCTTCGACCAGATTTTGTTACTTCTCAGATATGACTTATCGTTAGCCATTTTAATTGGTTCAGCACCCTGAATGGTTTGATATAACTAATGGAGCTATAGACAACTATTCATTGAAAAGACGACACGTTTTGGTGGGCTGGCTATAGATCTCGTAGGAAATCTGAAAAGTTTGGGATGAAATTCATTTAACTGGAAACTTCTGTTACTGGGGTAGTGATTTTAAGTGATTATTTCTTTTCTCTCTCTAGTTTATCCTGTTGCTGTTGTTGTTTGTGCCTTCGAGTGGTTTCTGACTCATGAGAACCTTATCATAAAGTTTTCTGGGGTAGAAATGTGTGTAACTTGCCCACGGTCACTCAGTGGGTTTCCATGACCAAGCAGGGAACCAAACCCTGGTCTCCAGAGTCATAACCCAATGCTCAAGCCACTGCACTATGCTGGCTCACTTTGCCCCCCCCCCCCAAAAAAAAAGTAAGGATTGGGAGACTCACTAACCAAATGGAGGGTACACTAAGAGTAAGGAAATTAGAGAAAATCATACCACATTGGCCAAAATTCTAACTAGTCCTGAGAAGAGTAGAGCCTTTGAATCAGTAAAATTTATGTATCTGTTGACTCAGCTTTCAGCACTTGATTCAATGGGTCTGCTCTAGTTGGATTAACCAACAAGACTCTAGTCATCTTTTTCTTTGGAGGGAAGCTCTGCTGGATCATAGTCCCAGAGGGGAAAAAAGACCTATTGCTTGTGGAATAATGCATGCAAATCCATGTCAGTGCTGAGGAAACACAATAACTCTTTAAAAATTACATACCGTTCTTTCCCTCTGGGAAATTTAATCTTGAATATATTTTAGTTGATACAAGTTGGGTGTATTTTAGTGCTAAAATTTAAAGTGGCACATCTCTTTCCAAGTTCTTAAATTGTTCAATTCTGTTGTAATAATGTTCTCTGTTTTTGAGTTTTTTCCAGCACAAGTTCTGTTGTTTCCTTTCACATCATAGAAACATATCAATCATTTATTTGAGCTCATTTCTTTAATCATAGCTCGGCTTTAGAGATTTTCTGACATCCAAGACAATGGTCACCCATGATGTTGTTACTGCTGTTGGTGAAATTGGGTTTATATTTTTGTTATGAAGCTTTCAGTGCTTGCACAGACCTTTATTGTGCTGAAATGAAACAAAATCTGATTGAAATAATAAAGCATTTAAGTTGTATGACAATTATGTTGTAATCCTGTGCTTGACATGCATTTGAATGTGACACACTTTTAAAACAATAGCTAAGTTGACAGCTGAGAGTTATCAAGTACTTATGTATTTTATTTATTTTAAAACAGGACCTCTCTTCAGAGTGCCTATGCATAAATATCTATATTTAAATAAGCTTCTCACCAGACATACATATTATGTAAAGTACCAAATATATGAGATACACAGGATATGAAATATGTTCCAAAAGAGATCCAAAAAACAGACCTCACATAATCATTTGTTGAGACTGAGCTGGGGAAGTTACTTCCTTACTATACAAAATCCCAGAATACTTGTATCAACACAAAAACAAGATAGTCTATGCACAAAGAAAATATGTCCAAATAGCATATAGTATTATTAAAGTTCCCCGTACAAAGCTCAATTTGGCAGTACCAGACAAAATGAAAAGGAGCAACAGCTCTAACACAAAAGTTATCCAAGTCTGATATTGGTTCCAATGTATTTGGCTTCAGGGATACAAAGTCAATGAAAATATCTTCCAAACAAAGTAAACAGACGGTTGGTCATGTTACTGTATACTGGAATGAAGAAAATAAAGATGGAGCACCGCTCTCAAGAAGGTCTTTGCAAGTAAAGTCCAAATAAAGTCCCAAGTCTACAGGGGTTCCCAGGTATTTTTGTACCCTGTTTCGGGGAGAAAATCCCCTTCTTCAGGAGTTGGTATACTCAGCAACAGTGAACTTATATCTAAAACAAAACATAGAGTAACAAGTATTTTACCAGCAGTATTAACAGAAGTAAAGGTAACCCATATCCCTGAAGCCTATATACATTGGGACCAATATCAGACTTGGATAACTTTTGTGTTAGAGCTGTTGCTCCTTTTCATTTTGTCTGGTACTGCCAAATTGAGCTTTGTACGGGGAACTTTAATAATACTATATGCTATTTGGACATATTTTCTTTGTGCATAGACCATCTTGTGTTTGTGAAGTTACTTCCTTACACAGCCCACCTTCCATTTCTACTGTAGTTAGAAGTTCAGGACCCCTGTGAAGGTGAGAAAACACAGAATAAAAACATTGGGTTTTTTTTTTAACCTGAGAGAACATTTCTCTAGTCATTTGTAGATCATCCAGTTCAGCACTATAGTTGCCTTCCAAAGATTCCTCCAGAGAGAACATATTAATCAAATCTGCGGATAATCAAATCTGCAGAAGTGAAACCTGCAAATGTAGAGTGTTGACAGTATTAATTTGTTGCATGTAACTAGCATTGCTTTGAAGCATATCTCATTACCCTTGTTTGTTATTTAAAGAGTAGCTCATAATTCACAAGTTGCTTTTAGTTAATTTAGCCTTCTAAAATTAAGGAGGGAAAGCCCCCAAATTACTTCCCCAAAGACACAATAACAATAACAATAATAATAACATTTTTAGAAGAACCACTAGTAATGTTGCTATTAGAAACATGTTATTTCCAAGCTCTGGTTTCAAATGAAGTTAGAACCCATTTCTCAGTCCCAGGTGCAAAATTAGGCCACAATGTCTCCGCCACAGCTGCTTGTGCCAAAAAGGGCAACACACCAGCACAATGATGAACTGCCTTTGTCTAATGCACAGTAATTCCCTTTCAACACCAGCTTATAAAAATAGATATATCTTACTCTGCAAATGCTACCTATTATACCCAAGATAGCATTTTATATAATAACTGAGGAATAACTTAGTTACATTCTGATGTGATTGAAGGCTGCAAAGCACAGGCTGTACGTTGATCTCCAACTCATCCATCATGTTTTACTCTTAGGAGTCAGTTAAGATACTTCTGCCACTTCCATAAGAACAGATTAGGAAGGGTTTTCAAGATCCACAAATATCCTCACCAGTGGCAAGCATATCTTTTGACCTAACAAGAATTTTTGTTCTAAGAGCCAGTGGGACATCAGAGGCAATTGGGGCCAATTTAAACTGAAGATTGAGTGTGTCTTTGAATTTAACATGTACATTCAACCTTCTGTAAGAGTTGAAGGGAGAAAAAAAATCATTACTAAGTTTGCAGCTGGGAGATCTTAACTTGAAGCAGCCCAAATAAAATCACTTTGAAAAAAATCCTGCATTCTTTTGAATGGAGAATTTTCTCTAAATGCAAACAGCAAAAAACAGGGAGAACTTTTTTCAAAGACAGTAGCAAGAGAGCCCCGGTGGCGAAGTGCATTAAAGCGCTGAGCTGCTGAACTTGCAGACTGAAAGGTCCCAGGTTCAAATCCCGGGAGCGGCTTGAGCGCCCGCTGTTAGCTCCAGCTCCTGCCAACCCAGCAGTTCGAAAACATGCCAATGTGAGTAGATCAATAGGTACTGCTCTGGCAGGAAGGTAACAGCGCTCCATGCAGTCATGCCGGCCACATGACCTTGGAGGTGTCTACAGACAACGCCGGCTCTTCGGCTTAGAAATGGAGATGAGCACCAACCCCCAGCGTCAGACATGACTGGACTTAACGTCAGGGGAAACCTTTACCTTTATAGCAAGAGAGAAAGGGTTCCATCCCACTTCCTGCATGCTTCAGTCCCCAAAATGACCAAATACAGACACTACTACCAGCAATTGTACATTTTTAAAAGTATTGCATATTAAATGCAGATACTTTTAAGCATATGTCTAGTTATAACTGCTTGTTGCTTCTTTGCACCTCTGAATTGAGCACCAGCAGAAATGCGACCAGTGCTGTCAAAAATCTTTGGCTCCCTGAAATTGCATCTTCCTTTATATATCCTGAAAGCGCTGAGCTGCTGAACTTGCAGACCGAAAGGTCCCAAGTTCAAACCCCGGGAGCAGTGTGAGCAGCCCCTGTTAGCTCCAGCTCCTGCCAACCTAGCAGTTCGAAAACATGCCAATGTGAGTAGATCAATAGGTACCCCTCCGGCCGGAAGGTAAGGGCGCTCCATGCAGTCATGCTGGCCACATGACCTTGGAGGTGTCTATGGACAACGCCGCTTCTTCGGCTTAGAAATGGAGATGAGCACCAACCCCCAGAGTCAGACATGATTGGACTTAACGTCAGGGGAAACCTTTACCTTTTTACTTATATATCCTGCAACAATGCAGGTACCAAGTAAAGAGGTATCTCCTCTCTCTGCACACACAAAAAATTGTTGCCATACCTTGAATTCTCTCTTGAAGTGAATGACTTCCTGCAGAGACTCTGGTCTTTTCACCTGAATCCTAGTGAAGACATTAGCAGCTTGCTTTTTGACTTTTGAAGATACTGCATCCTCCTTTTTACAAAGTATTTGGGAACACAGAGATTTTTTTTATCCACTCTGCAACCAGATACTGCCCTCTAAAAACACAACCATCTCATTAATAATATAAAATCTGGAAGCCAAATTAAAAACAGCAGTTTTTCATGCAAGCCCTTCCAGTGTGGTGCCCTTCCAATGTTTTGGACTGAAACTCTCAAAATCTTATCCAGCATAAGATCAGTGAGGTGAAGCCCAAACCTCTGAAAGCACTACATTGTACAAGGCTGGCTTTGTGGATTCTAGCTAACTTTCTAGTTACAATCCAGTCCACAGATAGATATTTGGACATAATTGTTCTGATTTTATTATGCAAATAGCAGAGATAGAGTTGGCCCCGCTGTATCCATGGGGATTGTTTCCAAAACCCTCGTGGATACCAAAATCCATGGATGCTCAAATTGCAACCCTGACAACCAGTAGCAAAGGGGGCAATCCTGTGTGTCAACCACCTTGGGAAAAGACTCTTCAGTCTCACTCTCTAGAAGGAAGTGTTTCAAAACAGCTTCTGCCAAACTCCTCTCATGAAGCTACCATTGAGCAGTGACAACAGTGGTGATTTTTTATTATTTTCAATCCACGGTTGGAATCCACAGGTGCAGAAGGCCAACTGTATTAAATATATGGTTTCCACAGAAAAGGCTTCTTCACACTACCTGGTTATAAAACTATAATTCCATTCCATGGGATGGATTATGGACCTTTCACACTACACAATTATTGCAAGTTTATGTTCCCAATTAGTTCTGTCATGCTTTGCTAGTTAAGTTATTCAAACACCTTCTAACCAAGAGAGTTGTTACATTTTTAAAAACCTGAGTGCCTCCTCACAGAGCAAGAAAGAGAGATCTAAAGCTGTAGGCAAATTTGCAGTTTAAGTTGTGCTAAACTCTCATCTTGTCTTCATCAGGTCCTAAAGGGATTTCCAGAGTGTTTACAAGCTGATATCTGTCTCCATCTCAACCAAACCTTACTTCAAAACTGCAAAGCTTTCCAGGGAGCCAGTAAAGGTTGTCTCCGTGCATTAGCAATGAAGTTTAAAACCACACACGCACCTCCGGGAGACACGCTTGTTCATTCCGGTGACGTTCTGACTGCGCTTTACTTCCTTTCACGAGGCTCCATTGAAATTCTCAAGAATGATATGGTTGTTGCCATTCTGGGTAAGCCATAGAAGATGTCATTATGTCTGGAAAAGCTGCTGCTGCTGCTGACTCAAAAATAATTTTCTATTTTTAGACAAGATCCAATATTGTAAATGTATGAATGTGAAAGTAAATGAATCAAAATGAAATGTGTACTAAGTAAAAATAGAAAATGCAAGTGTTCTAGATAAAAGATAAGTCAGGCCATACTGTATATACTCATATATAAGTCTAGAAATTTTAGTCAAAAAATGAACTACACAAAAAACTGGATCAACTTATCCACAGGTCAGTGTAAGCACTGCACCTTGATTCTGATATATAAACAAGAAGAAGAAGAAGCCATACTTGTCTCTGACTTGAATAATGAAAGGCAGGAGCTTACCCTGTCCCAGAAGAACTCTAAAGAAGCCTCTACCTTCTTCACCACAATGCCACTTCTGGCATTTCTGAACGCCTAGGTGGACATATGGTGGCAACAGCCAAGGGCAACTGGCCCCCTGTACATCCTGATATTAAAACACATACAAAATAGCAACAAAACACTCTCACTCTCAGTGGGCATTATGACTCACTACTGCAAGGGTCCTTGAGTCCCATCAGGTAGTTGTGCAAACCTTCTTGTGCTTCTCATAACCACTGGCTTGCTTTTGTTTTATTTATTTATGTAACACCATTATTCTAATACAGACAAAAGGCAATTTGCAACATGAATTACAATAGCTTAAAGCAGTGGTTCTCAACCTGTGGGTCCCCAGATGTTTTGGCCTTCAACTCCCAGAAATCATAACATTGGTAAACTGGCTGGAATTTTTGCAAGTTGTAGGTTCAAACACCTGGGGACCCACAGGTTGAAAACCATTGGCTTAAAACCATGTGTTATAACACACACACACACACGCATGCGCATACACATACATATACACACCAAATAGCTAACTTACTAAAACCTAGTACTAAATTAAAGCAGTTTAAAATGTTTTGAAACTACAGTATGACCCCCATATCAATCAGGGATACATCTTCAGACTTTGTATGGATATGTGAAACTGTAGATAATAGCGAACCCTATTGAAATGAAGGCTTTCTGGCCCATCCAATACCATAGAGTCGCAACGGAGACCCTAGAAAATGCCTATAGAGAAGTGGTTCTCAACCTGTGGGTCCCCAGATGTTTTGGCCTTCAACTCCCAGAAATCATAACATTGGTAAACTGGCTGGAATTTTTGCAAGTTGTAGGTTCAAACACCTGGGGACCCACAGGTTGAAAACCACTGGCTTAAAACCATGTGTAATAGAACACACACACACACACATGCGCATGCACATACATATACACACCAAATAGCTATCTTACTAAAACCTAGTACTAAATTAAAGCAGTTTAAAATGTTTTGAAACTACAGTATGACCCCCCCCCTCCCAATATCAATCGGGGGTACATCTTCAGACTTTGTATGGATATGTGAAACTTTAGATAATAGCGAACCCTATTGAAATGAAGGCTTTCTGGCCCATCCAATACCATAGAGTCACAACGGAGACCTTAGAAAATGCCTATAGAGCAGTGGTTCTCAACCTGTGGGTCCCCAGATGTTTTGACCTTCAACTCCCAGAAATCCCAGCCAGTTTACCCAACTGTTAGCATTTCTGGGAGTTGAAGGCCAAAACATCTGGGGACCCACAGGTTAAGAACCACTGCTATAGAGGAAACTGTGTTTTCCTGTTTTTCTTTCTGACTCCAGCAGAAAGGAAAAAATAGAAGAACTAATTCCACCCACAATACTGAGACTCCAGCTCCCTATAGCTTCTGTTCTTTCAACTAGCAGCAGCCAGTAAGGGGTATAGGATTG
This sequence comes from Anolis carolinensis, assembly GCF_035594765.1. Taxonomy (NCBI): domain Eukaryota; kingdom Metazoa; phylum Chordata; class Lepidosauria; order Squamata; family Anolidae; genus Anolis; species Anolis carolinensis. Next base: position 217,125,268 of record NC_085841.1, read on the forward strand.
TTCTGCTGCAAAACCCAATTCTCTTGACTCTTCCTCTCCCTCAGTGGTCACTTATCATCAGCTCTTCCATCTGCCTGTAGAAAGGGACAGATGACCGGAAATGCCTCCTTGATTCCCTGTAGCGGACATGGGGAATATTTGGGGGCCTTTCTGCATCGGGGGAATTTTTTGTAATGTTTTTGTTGATTTTCAGAAAGAAAAGAAAATAGACACCATAAGAATACAAAGGAAAAACACATACAAACCAATCAAACATAACATAATCCAATTAAACAATAAATACAAAGACATTACTTCCTTCCCTCCCTTTATGGTAGAGGTTCTTCCTAAGTCTTCTTGCGTTCCCTTTGGTAAAAAGAAAAACTTAAATACCCAATGCTTATATTTGTTTACAGAAACTATTTATTCCATAAAATATTTCTCTTTCTTTCTCCCATTATTCTAGTTAATTTGTCCATTTTCGTGACTTCTCTTAATTTCAGTTGAGGGTCTGGAGCATTTTGAAACAAAACATTTTTTTTCCACAAATTATGTAAAATTTTGTTTTGACTCCCGAGGGGCCCAGTGAGTCACTTACACATGGCGTAAAGGCCCTCCACCTGCTCTTAGGTATCATTTTGTGTTATTTTGGAGCCAAAGAAAATTACCACTATCTTACAGGCTTTATGTTCTGTAGTCCTTACTCTTTCTCCTCCTCCCATCTAAGGCCACATACCCTTGCCCAATTTTTTAAAAAAACAGAATGAACCATCTATGTTTAGTTCTGGACATTCTAACAAACCTGACTTTGATGAAGGAATGTATTTGCCACAAATATTATACATCTTTCTCTAGCTCCACAGTTCATTGCCAAGGATGCAGAGCTTTCAAAGCTAACATTTAGATAAAGCAATATCACATGCTGTGGCTTTTGCTGGACTCACTCCGATGACCTCTCTACATGATGAAAGAATAAGTGGAAAGATCACGAAGCTATGCGAGCTAGCCTGGCCTCTCCCCAGCAGTGGTTATGTTCCTCACTATCCATACTTCTGTGAACAGGCTTTATACATATGCCAATAAATTGATATTGCGTTTCTTCATATCAGAGAAATTAGGCCAGAGCCAAATAGAAAATGTCACCACACACATATCAGTACTAGCAATGATTGAGGTTCTGATACAAGAGAGGTGCATCATTTCATCCCACCACCATGGGATAAGGCACCCTCCAGCTCAAGCTGTGGGCAAGGGGTTCAAGGAGACATGGACACTGTGGGAGACAGAGTTAACCTGTGCAACTTCACAGCTCCCTTCATATGTTCTTTCAATGCATGGGAAGGCTGTTTTCATTCCTCCTACTTCTGACTGTGTGAGTCTTTTCACAAAATGTAATTGTTGTTGGCATTCTATGCTTTCAAGTCCTTTCTGACCTATGGTCATCCTAAGACCATAGGGTGTTCTTGCCCACATTTGTTCAGAAGAGGTTTTTCATTGTTCTCCTCTGAGGCTGTGCAGCGAAGAGACGTCAGAATGTTTATTTAATTTATATTATTATATTATAACTGCCGCCACCACTTGTAAAGATGTTTATAATGTGGCCACCAGATGTAAAGGTGATTATCCATGCTTGCCACCACTATGGGAAGATATAGCCACTAGCTACTTAGAGATTAGACCTTTAAATTGACAGAAGCTGAGGTGTTTAAAAGAAAAATAACATGTTTTTTTCTTTTCTGTCACAAAGCTTAATGGTTACAGTAACGTTCTCTTTAGAGGCACTTTGGTTAACAGTTGCAAAGTTAGAATGAGGTGTTTCAAACTTCTTAAAATGTCACTTCTTTCTTTACTGCTCTAAACTGCAGTCACCCTATGAATTACAATCAGAGATTATCTGTTCCTCATCAGGAGACAGATTACCTTAAAATAAGTCACCAAACTTATTTTAAATTGACTCAAAAATAAGCATTTAAGTCTCCCTGATCCCTTCAACTGAGGGTCAGTCTTCACTGTACCTCATCAGGGCACAGACTAACTGCTTCTTTTTCAAACCTGCACTTCTCCACCAAAACAGCAGTTAGCTTCGCCCACTTCTACATGGCAACCAACTCATGAGTGCAAAGTAACTGAAATATTAACCCTTTTAAAACGCAATTAAACATGACATCTGTAAACTACAAAATTCACACTTCATTACAGGCTGAGATAATGTGACTTGCCCAAGGTCACCCAGTGGATTTTGTAGCCAAGTGGGGATTGGGACCCTGGTCTCCAGAACCATAGTCTAACACTCAGACCCATTCTACATATAACATCCAAGTTATCTACTTTGAATTGAATTATATGGCAGTGTAGACACATACAATCCAGTTCAAATAAGATAATGTGTATTATCTGCTTTGATTATATGGCAGTGTAGAAGGGACCTCACACCATTACACCTATAGACATCAGTAAATCATGAGCATTGAGTGCATCTCATAGACATTATACACACATACAAGGCATCTCCGGTCTAAACGGTACAATCAAGATGAAACTGTTCCATGTAATTCTGTTGCATGTATAAAGATTGGTTAGAATATGTGTGATTACTAACTACATGATCAGCAATGCTTATTTTAAGGAAATAATAACAGATTGCACGCATGTTTTTTCAGAAAATGTGTGTTTTTTGTTTTTCCCAGGAAAGAGACATATGTAAATTTCCTGTAATTTTTCTCTGTCTTTTTTTCTCTCCCATTACTGCTAAAGGCAAAAATGATATTTTTGGAGAAATGGTACATCTTTATGCAAAACCAGGGAAGTCAAATGCAGATGTGAGGGCTTTAACCTACTGCGACTTGCACAAGATCCAGCGGGAAGACCTATTAGAAGTTTTGGATATGTACCCTGAATTTTCTGACCTCTTTCTCACCAATCTGGAACTCACTTTTAATTTGAGACACGAAAACCCAAAAGTATGTGAAATGTAACTTTTGGATAGTCTCTCAATAGTGAAACACAATGAATATCTTGAAGTTAATAGAATTAAGACTGCATAAGAAGTAAACCATGTTTTTAAAAAGAAAAAGGTAGAACCACTATAATATTGGTTGTTGTAGGAGCCATTGGGCAACAACCTGTCGTCTGAAATGTTAACAGCATTGTAAAACACAGGATTACTTTAATGCTGTTTTAGCTCTGGCTAAATCATATCATATCATAATCTAGTTTTGTGAAAGGGAAATATAGCATGGATACACTTGAAATTTACCATAAAGATCATTCCAGTTTCTTTTAAAACAGAGAGGGGAAAAGAACTGATTTCAGCTATGCATATGCTATTTCATTTAATCTGTAGCAAAGAAGAAAGAGCTAGAGAAATAAAATGAAGAAACTTCTAATTTACTGATCTTATTGTTATGCAGTGCAACTTTGTGTAATTAAATATCATAGCTAATTACAATCAGCTACTTCATTCTTGTTTGGAATAATATACTTCCCAAAAGAGATCTCTTCGATTTATTTGCCTCCAAGCTTATTTCTGAGTTGCAATACTAAATGTACATTCACACCCTCTCATACACACACTGTTTGTGTGTGTTCATGCAGGTTGTCTGTCGAATTATAACAACACCATGAATTTAATAAGATTTTCTTCAGCAAGGAATACTCAGAAGTAGTTTTACCAGTTCCTTCATCTGAAATACAGCCTATACCACCTGGTATTCCTTAGCAATCTCCCATCCAAGAACTAACTAGAGCTGATCTGCTTAGGTTCCAGGATTGGATTGAATCTAGTAACTTTAGGGTATTTAGGCCATATACACAGCAACAAATTATTATTTGGAGTACAAGATGCAAAATGCAATTTAATTAATACTTGCATAGTCATTAACTTCCTCCTTCTTAGACCAATTGCATCTTAAGTGCCACCCAGGCATATAATTTAAACTGTGAGCATTATCCACAAAGGGATTTTGCTTTAGGTTAAAGAAAATTGGAAATCTATAGACATCCAGGGCTTGTTTCTACCAGTATGAGGAGGAGAAGGATGAAGAAGAAGATGCAAAATTGGTCTCCATCTCTCTGAAACTCCTTGAACCATCTAAAACTATTTCAGAGACCAAGGAGATCCCTCCATAATGATATAGAATTTAGATCCAGAGGCTGCAAAAGTCCATTGTCCCCATTTACACTAATAGAGTCTCTCCATCAGATTGCATGCGCATGCATTTAAGTCACCTTTGGATTTATGGAGATCCCATGAATTTCATGGTTCTTTTTAAAAGGCAAGGAATACTCAGAAGTAGATATGAAAAGTTCTTCTCTTTGTGTTTAGCAAAGTTTCCAAAGTTATCCTGTGAAGAATTGTGTAAAGCACTTTCAAAAAAGTCTAATCTATTGCATGTGGATTTTTTGCTTCTCTAGGCTGATCTCACATTAAGGTCACACCCCATGAGTGATTCAGATGGTGATAACAGCAAACCCCGAAGACGGAACTTGTCCTTTGAAAGCGACATTCATAAAGGTAATTACACCTCATTTTTTAAAAATATTGAGTAATGTTTAGTGCATATATATGCACTAAATGTTGTTGTTTGGATAATGACAATGTACAAAAAGGTACTGTGAAAGATGTCCTATTATGTAATGGTGGGGGCCCATTACATAACAGGATACATGGCCTCTTGGGGACACATTGCACAGTTCACTACTTCTGGCATCATTTGTTCAATAGTCCCAATGCTGTAGCTATACATCCTCTCTCCTCAGAATACAAATATTTCACAATAGCCTATTACACTTTGCACAAGTCCATGTATGTCAATATATGATGTTGTAACTTCCCAACAGGAAGCCGATCTCTGGTATCAGCTTACACCATGATAATAGCAAGGAATACAGTAGAGTCTCACTTATCTAACACTCGCTTATCCAACATTCTGGATTATCCAACACATTTTTGTAGTCAATGTTTTCAATAAATCGTGATATTTTGGTGCTAAATTCGTAAATACAGTAATTACTACATAGCATTATTTTGTATTGAACTGTTTTTCTGTCAAATTTGTTGTATAACATGATGTTTTGGTGCTTAATTTGTAAAATCATAACCTAATTTGATGTTTAATAGACTTTTCCTTGATCCTTCCTTATTATCCAACATATTCGCTTATCCAACATTCTGCCGGCCCGTTTATGTTGGATAAGTGAGACTCTACTGTATAAACTAGTTCAATACCATAGAACTTGTGATATTGTCCCAGTTGCAACAGGAAGGCCCAATCTACACTGCCATATAATGCAGTTTGGATTTAACATTATATGGCAGTGTAGACTCATATAATCCAGTTCAATGTAGTTTGGATTTAAAGGACTGGCACTACCCATGAAAAGTCTCAAACGATACCTGTCCCAATACATACATTTATGCTCCATCCCACTAATTCTATAACCTTTAAGCTGAATATCTAATGTGATTTACCTCTTGCTTGGAAGTAAATACCATATTATCAAACAAGCCTACTCCTTCTTCCATATGTTTAAGATCATACTGTTCATTAAACAGTTCTCCATTTTACTGTTTTATAATTGTGATTCCAAGCAGTCTAATTTAAGATGCCCCCAAATTCCTGGTCCTATATAAATTAGGTTTTCCCAGTTTTTAGAACAATATATATCCTAGAACAAAAAAGTGCTTGGCTCACTGTCTTACTGTTTAGTAGATTGACACTACTTTTCTATCAAACAGACAAATCTGAAGCACAAAGCCAAGAGTAGTGGCAAACCTGTCAAGGAAATGCCCCCATGAAATATTTAAGCTACTCCTCACATTCATACACGCAAAATCTGATGACAGAGGTGGCTTGCCTGAATGACCAGTACGACAGATCTGTTAGAGGCATTCTGCTGGGTTGAGATGATCACCATCCCATCCCTCATGCTGTCTGGAGGGTCCATAATCCAACAGAGCAACCTGGAAATAAAACAAAACAAAACAGAGATACAATCCTAAAATCAAAAGGGTCTATATATCAGAATGATGAGTGAAATGACCAGTATTGCAGTGATGACCAGTAATTCTTATCATTACAACCTCCATCACACACAGAGACACACAAGCAAGACAGAGTTCCACTCAGATGATACGTTTTGCTGTGTTAATTTTTGACTCTTTGTACCATGTCAGATGTAAAGTATTATTTGTTGAGAACATCTAGCAATGCCTTTCATCTTCTCAGATTTGAGAGTGGAATACAGCCAGTCAGTTCACTGTTTTTAGTTTGTGAGATACAGGTGAACTGGGCTGGTTTAGTCAACATTTTAACAGCCATATTTTAGTTGAAGCTTTACAACCATCCTGAATAAATAAATAAATAAACTTTATTTTTATATCCCGCCCCATCTCCCCGAAGGGGCTCAGGGCGGCTCACAACAGGGACAATTCCGTAACAACGACACAACATATTTGACAAAAAACTTAAAACATTTCAACGATACACAAAATAAAATAATGGACTATACATTAAAATCCAAGCAGATAAAATCAGAGTAATTAAAAGCAAACCAGCAGAGACAGGTTTCATAAAGTGCTATATCATGGAAATGAGTAACAGTGATAAAGTGCCATATGCTTTTAAAACATAAAGAAGTATTCTGATGACAGTTCTATTGGGCCTATTCATTCAAACACACTCTGGAACAACCATGTTTTCAATTCCCTGAAGGGCAATAGATACATATAGGTCATTGCATTAAGCCAAAGAAAGGTCTTGGATGATCATGGCCAAACTATCTCTATCCAGAAGTGGCAATAGCTGTAAATGGAAGTGGAATTTCATGTCAGTGATGTATCAAGAAGTAATACCAAACTGTGAGCTTCCTCTCACACAGATAATGCAACCCAGGTATGCAGCAATGGAAAGTAGGGCAGATTGAGGGCATTGCTCCCGGTCCTTTAGTCCCTACATTTCTATAACTGCAATAACTTAAAGTCTGATTTGAGTGTTTAGAAACAGAGTTTAGCAGCCAAAGAAAAGGGGCAGGCAAAATAACCAAGGGAATGAGAACACAGCAAATATAGCAGTAAGTATGAACAATTTTCATTGCCTCATTCTGTGAAATGCTAGAAATTTGGAGTCTGAAGGAAAAGTACATTGAGAAATAGAATTATTCTAGGAACTTAATGTCAGCATTCCCCACCATCCCTCACCTACACTCTGATGTAACCCTAACCCCTTCCAGAGCATGCAGAAGACCTTCTTTCTGGACAAAAGAAATATCTCCCCCAGTGCCACCATCTCATCAATATTCTGTTTGTGTTCATTATTTATTTATTTATTTGTTTATTTATTTATTTGCAGTATTTATATTCCGCCCTTCGCACCCTGAAGGGGACTCGGGGTGGATCACAATGTACATATATGGTAAACATTCAATGCCATTAGACAAACAACACAGACAGAAAGACAAAGAGTCTATTTAACTTCCCAGCTTCTGGTTTTGTGAGGGTATGCTCGAATCTGGCCACAGGAGGAGCTGCTGCTTCATCATCCACTGTGACAACGAGTCCTTTTTTTGATGGAGTACTTCCTCATCCAGTGTTGTAAATCAGTTAAATTAGCCTCCCAGCATAAGCAAACAAAATAACACCTCTCTCTCAACTCTTCTCTCTCATATTCTTAACTACAAAAGCCCTATTCAGATTTGATCAATTCCTCTTCTTCCTAACAGTCGTAACTGTATTCCCAATTGGCCCCAACTAACCATTTAACAGACAAGATTCTGTGTTGCATCTTTTCACGCACAGCTCCCTTGTTCTAGTAGTTGCGATTGGTTGGGTCTACCTAGGCTTGCCTAGGTTCTTGCTTCACATCAGTTATCAGTATTGGCCTTCTGCTGCCTCACCTGATAGATAAACAAGGAAAAGCAGAGCTCAGGGTCTCCAGCATCTTGACAGCACTTTTTTTCGTGTCAGGAGCAACCTGAGTCGCTTCTGGTGTGAGAGAATTGGCCGTCTGCAAGGACGTTGCCCAGGGGACGCCCGGATGTTTTGATGTTTTTACCATCCTTGTGGGAGGCTTCTCTCATGTCCCCGCATGGAGCTGGAGCTGATAGAGGGAGCTCATCCACTCTGACCCCGGGTGGGATTCGAACCTGGCAGCCTTCAGGTCAGCAACCCAACCTTCAAGTCACAAGGCTTTAATCCACTATGCCACCGGGGGCTCCTTGACAGCACTTAACTCCAAACAAAGCAAGACAGAAATCCCTCTGTACTGCATTTAGGACAGAGCTTTGAAAAACTGCTGCTCAACTTCATTTCCTAGAACTCCTTAGATCTCATCTTGGGAGGAAGACTAGGGACACATTCAATAACTGGGAACATTCCCACCAGAGTGGTGGGAAGATTTTGGAACTGATCATGCAGCTAGGAGCAGAATAACTCTGCCTCAATTCCAATCCCAGTCTTGTAGGTTTAGACAATGCTAAAATGAGGTCATCGTTAGTTTTGGACAGAGCTCATTAGAATAGAAGCCAGTCACTAAGATGACAAGGTTTTCAAGATGTTCTGAAGATCACCTGAAGAAAATCTGGATCAGAAGTGAGAATTATTTTTTAAATTCATTTCCCATTCCCAAAAGTGATAATTCCACATCTAGGGGCACCATTCCCCGTTAAAACAAGATGTGAAGAGAGGACAAGGTTCGTTTTAGGGTTCAAAGTCACAATTTTACTTAAAGGTTTCAAGTGCTGGGGGTTGTTCTAATCACTTCTTATAAGAGGAGGGAAGGCCGCAGAGAAACTGATCTAGATGAGGACATTTTAAACTTTTTCCACTCATGATCCCTTTTCACCAAGAATTTTTTACATGACCCTGAGTATATAGGAATATAAAATAGGTATAAAATGTAACATTTACTGATAATAAATCAGCATTTGCAAGGCTTGCTAAACAAGATAATTTTCCTTTTTGTGGAGTACACTGAACCATTTTCTGGAGAGTACACTGTAGACCCTGTGCCCTGTTTTGTGCACAGATTTGTGTAAATGGGTGGCAGTCAGAAACCTTTTACGGTTACCAGATTTTTCTTGACCTCAGCATTGAGCTAAAGGGAGGGGGCATTTGGGGCCAGGACCCACAATTTAAGAACCAGTGGTCTAGATAAAGTAGTTTCATTTGAAGAAATCCTGCAATTGCAGACCCAATCAAAGTGGTAAGGAGGAAATATGGAGGTGCTGTGTGTGTGCTTTCATGGATCTTTGACCAAGCAAATAATAACAATGTTCCTTTTGTTGTTGTTTATTCACTCGGTCGTTTTTGACTCTTTGTGACCTCATGGACCAGTCCACACCAGAGCTTTCTCAATCAATCAATTTATTAATGCTCCGACCAATGGTCATATGCATATACAGAAACAACATCAAACAAACATCTATACAAAACACTATAAAATCCGTGGAATTTTACAGGGTTTCTATAGATGTTTGGTTGATATTTTTACTTATGTTTTTTAAATGACTGATCTTATACATTGGCATTTTACCAGTAATTGTGCAGCTCTCAGCACATGTTGCACTTGTGCTGCTGTCCCTCACAATGTATAGTTTGCATGTTCTGTTTTATCCTGCTTGCATCCAGAGCTTTCTGTTGGCCATTACCGCCCCCAGTTCCTTCAAGGTCAAGCCAGTCACTTCAAGGATACCATCCATCCATCTTGCCCTTGGTCGGCCTCTTCCTTTTTCCTTCCATTTTCCCCAGCATCATGATCTTTTCCAAGCTTTCCTGTCTTCTCAAGATGTGGCCAAAATACTTCATCTTTGCCTCTAATATCCTTCCCTCCAGTGAGCAGCTGGGCATTATTTCCTGGAGGATAGACTGGTTGGATCTTCTTGCGATTCAAGGCACTCTCGGGTTTTTCCTCCAGCACCAAAGTTCAAAAGCATCGATCTTCCTTTGCTCAGCCTGCCTTATGGTCCAGCTCTCAAATCCATAGGTTACTATGGAGAATACCATTGCTTTAACTATGCAGACCTTCGTTGCCAGTGTGATGTCTCTGCTCTTCACTATTTTATCAAGGTTGGTCATTGCTCTCCTCCTAAGAAGTAAACGTCTTCTAATTTCCTGGCTGTAGTCTGCATCTCCAGTGATATTCGTGTCTAGAAATATAAAGTCTGTCACTGCCTCCACATTTTCTCCCTCTATTTGCCAGTTATCAATCGGTCTGGTTGCCATAATCTTGGTTTTCTTGATGTTTAACTGCAACCCAGCTTTTGCACTTTCTTCTTTCACCTTGGTGATAAGGCTCCTCAGCTCCTCCTCACTTCCAGCCATCAGAGTGGTATCATCTGCATATCTAAGGTTGTTAATGTTTCTTCCAGCAATTTTAACTTCAGCCTTGGATTTGTCAAGCCCCTCACATCACAGTATTTCTTCTGGCCATCGTAAAATCTAGAAAGACCAGTATCCAGTAATTGCAGTGATGCAAAAGTATTTAAACCACAGAAGTTCAATGCATACATACAAACATAAATGATGTCAGTAAAACATAGGATTGTTACAGTCACATTAAAAAGAAATAATTTGTTCTTTTCTCAAAAGATGAAAACATTCCTCTTCATGTGTATAGTAATAGTTCTTGTGTCTTTACTACAGATGAGTAGACTCCAAATCCTTGCACAGTGAATATTCTGGTTTCTTTACTACACAAGAGTAGACTCCAACATTCACTCACAATCAGTTTCAACTCACAGGAACCTTCATCAGGTAGTTGTGCATTATTTTTTATGCATTACAGCAGCTAAGGGAAGATCATGAACAGTATGCGGCTCTTCAGATATTGTTGAATTGCAACTCCCATCATCTCTCATCACTGGGTATACAAGCTAGAGTTGATGGAAACTGTCGTGTCTGGAGAGCCACACATTCCACATTCTTGGCATATCTTTTTAGCATTTTGAGCACGTTGTTCTGAAAGAACTAGTACTTCTCTTCAATTACTGATGAGAAATTCCTCTTAGAGACCTTCTTTTTTGCCTCTTGCTAGCGTAAGTATTCATACTTTTGCCTGAGCTTGTCTTCCCACTGAAGCGCTAAACATGGGGTAGCACTTATTTCTTCCCTCGCTTCATGTTAGCCTGGCAGTTACTATAGCAACTGTTTCTGCAGTAGCTTCATACAGAATTTAGACAATATCTGCACTGCTCTTTTATCCTTTAGTGCCTCAACCACTTAATTTGCCAAGAATGGAACAATTGATTCGGCAATGCAGTTTCGCTTCACAAGAAATCTTTGTTCGGTTTTAAAGAGAAGGAGTAAGAATCTCTTAATCAAATCCCAGACTTCTTTGACAACCAAGTCACAACACAAAGATTCTTTCAGATTATGTTACCAATACTACAGCCTTGCATCTTTCATAGCATCCCCAACATATACGTAATTCTAGAGTTTGTGAATGTCACTTGAGTTTGTTGGGGAATCACTTGATGATTCCTTTCATGTTGTGACCCAGATAATATCAGCTTTCATTACAGATATATAGCATTATGTTAAGGAAAATCTTCCTTGGGGGAGCTGAGAGCAGGAAAATAGAAAAGAGTGTATATATATTTAGGAGAACACATTTATGGTCTTCAGTGGGACTTTAAGTCAAGATTGTATTTTGACTTAATATCTTGGTTAATATATAACATTGAACCAGGAATCCCCATTTCATATGTTACACTGAACTCTGGTTTAGACAAACTAGGTCCTCTATATCAGTAAAGCCATTATGCAACAGAAAAGGAGATTTTATTTATTTATCATGTCAGAAGCAAATTGAGAACATCGCTATAATGTTTAAAAAACCACAAACAAAGTTTAAAACCTGGTATGATGCTAAATTTCCTATGACCAGAAGCTGGCCACTTCAAGTGTCTCTGGTGTCTCTGTGCAAAGGTTCTCCATGTCTCATTAAGAGCCACATCCACTGTTTTAACATGGTGATATGTATTCCAAACTGGGCATGCATATTCAGCAGCAGAGTAGTTTTCCCTGTGATAGATAATAAGAGCACCTAAAGCTTCGGAGAAACCTGTTCAAGGTTTCTGCTTGAACAGTGATTGCATGATTGTCAGCATAGATGAAATTCCCTGTCCCTTCTAGCAGTGGTTCATCATTTGTGTAAATGTTAAACATTGATAAAGCCAGCTCACTCACCTGAGGCATGTCATTCTTCTGTCTTCGAATTGCAGTATGCAACCAAACAGAAAAGGGGATGAAAGGCTGCTCATTCCCAGCTTTATAACATAAGATGTTTGAAATCAAGAATACATGTCAAAATTGCACACCAAAAGACAATACATTTAATTATATCAAATATAAAGTTGGTTATTTAGGACCAAATGGAAGACATTTTTACAGTCCCCCAAGGATTTGCCAGTTATTCAGGGGGGAAAGAAAGGAAAAAGACCCTCAAGTTCTGTCTTATTCATAAGAGTGATAAGAACTAGTAGGGTGATGAATTTGTCTCCTCTACCATTACAGTTCTTGGTGGTATTAGATAAGGAATTTACGCCAGATGGCATAGTGAACTAAGTGACTTGAAGGTTGGGTTGCTGACCTGAAAGCTGCCAGGTTCAAATCCCACCCGGGGAGAGTGCAGATGAGCTCCCTCTATCAGCTCCAGCTCCATGCGGGGACATGAGAGAAACCTCCCACAAGGATGATAAAAATATCAAAAACATCCGGGCGTCCCTTGGGCAACGTCCTTGCAGGCGGCCAATTCTCTCACTCCAGAAGCGACTCAGGTTGCTCCTGACACGAAAAAAAAACAAGAATCGTTGCTTATGGTGAAACTGTGTCTTGAGCATTGTGTCCCATCAGCACCACCTATTATTTTTCAGAGTTTGAGCAGAAGTGGAAGGTTAATTTGTCTTGCCCTCCTCATGTGCATATTTGGTTACTCTCATGGGCACTGGCAGAATCTAGAAAGGGGATATAAATCAATATCTTCTAGTCAAGTTTGTAAATAAGATAAAAATACTCCATTCCAGTTAAACAGGTAGGAGAAAAATTTCTTTCAAGAAATAACAATAAAAAGGCTGCAGTTCTGTACATATGCTGACACTCCATTAGTGAATGAGAACCTTATTCCACAAGGCAGGTGGATCGCAATTAAAGCAGAATAACAGCAGGACTTATCACATGGTGAGGTTCCTCTTCTGTCATTTTCTCAGTGGGAGACCGTTGGAGTGCATTTCTTTTACGAGGCTCAGCCAAAGACGCTGTTGTCCTCCTGTAATTGGATTTACTGCCTTGTGTGATAAGCTCCTTAAAGTGGCATAGGTCCAATCCACCATTGCAATTCACTTGTTTGATTGTTGAGCATGTCAGAATTCGGACAGACCTCACAATGAGCAAGTGTCCCTCAAAGCCCATCTTCTCTCTGATGCAGTTCTTCTGTTCTAATACTGCCATCTCCCTACTAATGGAAAGTGGAGGGAGTTTCAGGGAATCATCCAACTATATTCTTCACCATCCATGACCTCTCAAGCATCCTCTGGAAGATTCTCATCATAACGTTATTCCTGTCTGTCCAGCTATAGGAGGAAAACAGATGCTTCTCTGTCATTCCCCATCAACCAGAAAATGACCATATGGTGAAACAGGGGCAAAGACTGTGGCCAAAAATGGCACTCATTTGGACAGGAGACACATCACACTTACATAACTATGATATATCTCCTGATCTAAAACTTCAGCCATAGTTGTCCATTGAAGTTAATAGGACTTAATTCTGAATAGGGCCTCAATCCAATATCCATTAGAAATGCTGAAGATTTTTAAAGAACAATGTTGTGCATGGAAATGTGACATCTTCCGCATTAAAATGCATGTTTCACATGACACAGGTTTTCAAACTGTGGTGATTATCACCCATTTAGATCTTTCCTTATCAGGGTTTCCTAATACAGTAGAGTCTCACTAATCCAAGCCTCGCTTATCCAAGCCTCTGGATAATCCAAGCCATTTTGGTAGTCAATGTTTTCAATATATCTTGATATTTTGGTGCTAAATTTGTAAATACAGTAATTACAACATAACATTACTGCGTATTGAACTACTTTTTCTGTCAAATTTGTTGCATAACATGATGTTTTGGTGCTTAATTTGTAAAATCATAACCTAATTTGATGTTTAATAGGCTTTTCCTTAATCCCTCCTTATTATCCAAGATATTCGCTTATCCAAGCTTCTGCCGGCCCGTTTAGTTTGGATAAGTGAGAGACTACTGTACTTGAGAAACTTGGATTTGATTTTTTAACCTTTTTTCAAATATTCTTTGTAGCCCAAATATTGAGATGGCTTCAATTATCCCTATTAGACAAGGCAGAATTGAGCTTACTAGCAATGGCTGGAATTCTGTTAGAATTCTGTTAGAAGCAAATTCTGTTAGGTCACCATGATAGAATGGATGTATTCTGCTGATAGCAGAATTGCCCAAACAGCATATTCCTCTGTCTTTGCAAGTTGTGTATTGCACATTATTTATAATGGCTGTGCATCCTGTAATTTGCATTGCAGTTGTGTATCAAATATGGAGGTTGGATAGCATGTACTATCTGTATATGTATGCTATGCTGAGGGGATATTGGTTCCCAACTAATGGAGCCAATGTATGGAAAACAGATGGGATATTACTACGAACAAGTATTGAAACCTCCATGGTAAACCATAATGGCGATGAGTTAGCATTTTGGTTGAAAAAAATATAATGAATGCAACATTAAAGTAAACAAAAAGAGTGAAAAGAACAATAATCCATCATGAAAATATACATTTCCCCCCATTTTATCTATTTATTTGCCCACAGTATTTGCTTTTAAGCCAAAGGGTGCCAGATAAATACTTGGATCTGCTTGCAGAAATAAATAAAATATCCTTCAGCCTTTTGTGCAGTAACAAGACATTAAAATCACATTATCCTTCGAAAAGACCAAACTTCCTAAATGGTGTCATAACATTTTCCTGACTTCCCCAAGGGCAAGAATACATTTCGTATTATTGATGGTGATGATGATGATACTTCTTTCTTTTTAGCAGATTATGACAAAGATTTAGATTTGGTGGACAATACCAAACATCATCAAGGCACCAAGAAACATTTTGAGGAGAAAAGAAGCCGGTCATCGTCTTTTGTGTCATCCATCGATGATGAGCAGAAACCTTTGTTCTCTGGGATAATAGGCTACCCGTCTGTCCTGGGCAAGCCAGCTGTCCTAGACCTTGAAGAGATGGTCCATACAACGACAAAAATCCAGTCTGAAGGAAGAAGTCATTCTTGTAAAGGTAATCCGTGAATGTGTTTTGCAGACTTAAGGATCTGTGGAAAATTCTTTGTCTGTTTTATTCCTCCTGAGCAAATTAGCCTTCTGGGCAAATTTATTATTTCTTGTATTTAATCCCTTCAAGCAAGCATAATTCAAGCAATTATTCCTTCAAAAGGTTTGCATTTGTATTCCTTTGTAGATTTAATGCTATTCTTTTTGACATTTTTGATTGTACAATTATCCCTCCTCCTCCCCCCCCCCCAAAAAAAAATCATAAGGGTTAGAGATGCCAAACCATCACAAAAGTGGGAAATCCATGAATTTGGTTAGATTAATTTTGTTGACAAAGAGCCAGCCCAAATTCATAAATAAACAAATCCACAAGAGTAAAGCATGTGAATGTGTGAGACTGACTTTATGATGCTGTCCATGTTTCTCTTTGAATACGGTTTTGTTTTATTTGAGAAAATTTGTTTGCTCAGGAAACTGAAATTTTTGCCTATCATATCAAGCATAAAAAGACTACAGATCAGCAAGAGCTGCTCACTATGCCAAAACGGAATCCTCCTGCCATAGTTAAAAAAATGTAGTCCAGATGAATGTGTGCCCCATTCAGAAAAAAAGGAGCAATTTTATGTGTACAGGCTCAAGGTGCCTGCAGAAGAGATGGGATTCAACCCAGGTACTGCAGAAAATGAATTTAAAAAATAAATTCTTCAACTTTCCAGAGCGATTAGCCTGCCTGCCCTGGGAAATTCCTGCTTGACTCTCAGATTGTGGTCCATTTAAGCCATTTCAAACATTACTAGGTTGCTTTCATTCCCAGTTTTCAGTAGATAAAATTAGTAAGAATTTTTGACAAACTAAGGTGAGTTTTCTTGGATTCAAATTAATGATAGCTTTGTTGCTCCACCTGTTGGAAAATCTCATACTGCATTCTTCTGTGATAGCACCGAATCCAGTGACAAGTAGCTAAATTTTATTTGATGTCAGACAACAAATTGACACATCATAAAAACCAATTAAAGTTGGGGGAAAATGACAACTGATCATTGTACAGTATAACTAAGGTGCAGATTTGCTACCTCTACCAACACTCATGGGAGCCAGATAAAAACAGGGTTTAATGGACTGCGTCTTTAAAAATTGCAGTCCAGTTACTTTAAATAAAATTAAAAATTACAGTCCAAATATATTCCTTAATTAGTGGCCAGGAAGAGAGCGTCATCATTGGCTGAGATTTGCAATTAAAGTTTCCAGTACTGGAGGGCTGACCGATAACATGAAAGCTGTTCATTGGGTATAAATTGCAGAAATCGCTAAAGATACCGCACAATATCCAGAAATCTGATACCAAGTGATGTTTGTGTGTACTTTTGCTGATTTCCCACTTGCATAAATATGTCCAAGCAAAGCAAGACTATTCGGTCTCAAATGAATTCAACTCGATCAAACATCAATCCAGTAAACACCAATGGTAAGGGTATTCCAGAATTTGAACTGTATGCAGATTCCAGTTTCCATGGGTTCATCTGCAACACTGCGATTCGTACATCTGAAGCTTGCTTTTTTCTTTTAGCCACTAGAAATGTGTTATTGCAGCTATGGCAGTATTTTCCAAGGTAACATAGTGCAAACCGTACTGTGGACTAAATTTAGAGGATTTGAGATGTACGGTAGATACTTTCATTTTTGCCAAAGCAAGATCATTTTCCTCCTTTCTTTCCTGGCGTATCTATTAGTGTTACAAAGAGCAAATCATCTCTAATATTGGGTATGTCTCCGTATGTGTTTTTTCCCCTTTTTTAACAATGTTCAGATTGGTCAAGTTAAGTTGTTTGTCATTTTAATGAATTAACCAGAGGCATGTTTTTTTGTAAAAAAATCTAGATATATAAAAATGTAATGTGTGTTTTATTATGGAGTAAACAACAAAACCACTGAACTAAATCACACTAAATTTGGCCACAAAAGACATTGTCATCCAAAATATGTCTTTCAAACAAACAAAAAAAACCCTAGACAAATAAAGTCCAAATTAGAGGATGAGGAAGAACTGTTTTTCCCCTTGCTGCCAGTTAGAAGGGTAGGCTCTGTCCACTTTGTCTCCTAGCAACCCCCAGCCAGGAACAGCCAGGTTGAAGAAATATGTTGAAGAAACTATCCCAGCAGAGCTTTGTGCCTGAGCAAGCACTCTTGCAAACAAAAGCTTCTGATCAGTAAGCACAAAACAAATCCAGCATATAGGTGGTGTGAAAACCTTGTACTGCAACACTCAGACGTGAATTCCCCTGTCTAATGACATGCTAGCTATACCGTACATAATTTGATCTTCAGTCCCTTTAGATTTTTTGTAAGTGATACTCTCAAGCAGAATAATCATATTACCAATACAATCCTAAGACTTCCCAAAGCAATTTTCCAGAGCATTCTAGCATGCAGGGGCTGGTTACCTTCCTATGTTGTCCCTCAACTTTGATGCCTATTTAAGTTTTCATTTTCAAGACGAAAGAACATCAACAAATCTTCCAATGCTCCAAGGGCTTTTTTGTCCTGCCTGTCTTTTCTTAGACTCATTCTTCAACATTTTCTGATCCCTCCATGCCTGCTATATTGGTGGTGTGACCATTAGGCTTGTGCATTTTGGCTGAACTTCGATCCATTGCTGGCCAAATTTCAGGAGACCCCGGGATCCATATTTGTTCACCTCCCGAAAATGGACAGGTAGCAGAATAGCTCTTTTGGGTCTGCAGCAGAAAAATGAGGCTAGATCTGGGCTGTGGCGCAGGCTGTTGAGCAGCTGCAATAAATCACTCTTACCATGAGGTCATGAGTTCGAGGCCAGCCCGTGGCGGGGTGAGCACCCATCAATTAAAAATAAAAAAATAGCCCCTGCTCGTTGCTGACCTAGCAACCCGAAAGATAGTTGTATCTATCAAGTAGGAAATAAGGTACCACTTATAAAAGTGGGGAGGCAAGTTTAATTAATTTACGACCTGGAATGAGGAAGTACCGCCAGAGTGGATGATGAAGCAGCTGCTCCCCCCTGTGGCCAGAATCACAGGAGAAGGTTAAATTGCCTCTGCGTCTGTCTGTCTCAGTCTCTGTTTGATGTGTTTATGGGCATTGAATGTTTGCCCTATGTGTATATAATGTGATCCGCCCTGAGTCCCCTTCGGGGTGAGAAGGGTAGAATATAAATACTGTAAATAAATAAATAAATAAATAGATCCGACCCATTGGCGGGAATGGGGGGGTGTCTTGGACTCCCCTTCCCTTCATTTTTAGGGCTATTGGGATGAAAATGACTATACTTAGATGACACATCAACCACTGTTAGCCCACCAAGTTTCATAATGTTTGGGTCATCCCCTGATTTTTAGGAATTTCTTTTCTTTTAAAAAATAAAATCTCCTTTTAAAAAATCCCCAAAAGGTATCCCCCTGCTGGCCCCACTTCTCCAGGAGTATCAGCAGGGCACCATTCCTTCCTGCCAAATGTCAAAGGTGCACTTCCACATCACACTTCCCAGCGGTGTCAAACTCATTTAAACTGAGGACCATGTCAGCGTTATGGTTGCCTTGCATTTGTGATTGTAAGACTATAAATGTAACTGTGTTTCTCTGCCATTGAAAGCCTTGCAGGCCACACTAAATGATGTAGCAGGCCTCCTTTGGCCGGTGGACCTTGCATTTGACATCTGTGGTGTAGCCCATTGAAATGTAAGAAACCATAATAAGCAGACTAAAGCAGGGATTTTGAAGTTGCCCATTGCAGGTTGGCACCTAAACAGAAGATTGTACATGAACATATTTATTTATTTATTTACAGTATTTATATTCCGCCCTTCTCACCCTGAAGGGGACCCAGGGCGGATCACATTGTACACATATAAGCAAGCATTCAATGCCATATAACACAGAACAGAGACAGAGACAGACACAGAGGCAATTTAAACCTTCTCCAGCTTCCAGCATCTTGAGGGTATGCTTGATTCCAGCCACACAGGGAGCAGCTGCTTCATCATCCACTGTGATGGCAACTTCCTCATTCCAACGGCGGCTGGATGATTTTTATGGTGTCGTAAATTAGCCTCCCCACATATAAGTGGTACCTAAATTTCCTACTTGATAGATGCAACTATCTTTCGGGTTGCTTAGGTCAGCTATGAGCAAGGGCTATATTTTATTTTTAATTTTCGGGTGCTCACCTCGACACGGGCTAGCCTCGAACTCATGACCTCTTGATCTGAGTGATTTATTGCAGCTGGCTGCTAACCAGCCTGCACCACAGCCCGGCCCCAACATAGAATCAGTATCTCATAGGACCTTGTCATATTAGTAAAATTTCCCATCCTAGAACACTCCACTGATTGCTGCCAGCACAGAGCCCACCGGATCCCATCACATGATATACAGCTACTTCCGATGGGGCTCCTTGATGGCTTTGTTGGTGAAGTGTTCTATGGAGGGGAATTCTGAACACAGGAGACTACCCATGTTCAGATTAGAAATCATAGGGATAGTATGGGAGCACGCTGGAAAGGTATGCTTTCTGGTGTGTGATCGGCAAGCAGATCATGCTGGGCAATGGATACACCCCACTGCTCCACAATTTGCCCCACTGCCCTACAGATACCCCTGCTGTCCACCGTATCAAGGATCTCCATGTGATGAGATCCATAGAGTTGGAAGAGACCACAAGAGACATTCAGTCCAACCTCCTACCATACAGGAAGACAGAATCCAAACACTACAAAACATAGGTCTCGTAGGACTTTAATACACGAAGGTGCTGTTCCTATCACCATTAGCGGCAACATACTGACATGAGCACCTTCACTGTTGCAAGTTTCTGCATTTGCACAATTGCACTGATTTGATGATGCAGTCTTGCCACTGTACTTCCACATAACTCCACCCGTCAAAATATTTATCAAAACAGACTAAAAGACGTCAAGGAAAAAACAGACTGGTTGGGCTTCAGAGCTTTCATTCAAAAAGACGGATACAAACTAACAATAGACTTATCTGATGTATGAAAAACATCTAAATATTAGGACTGTTAATACCAGACAAGAAAATTGACAACGGCAATCTAAAATCCTCAAGAGGACAATGGGGAGTCACTCCCTCCTTTCCTCCCCCCCTTTTTTTAAACTTATTTTTTCTCCTTTTTTTAAAAAAAAATTACTTTTTTTTCTTCTTCTATCTCTCATTTCCCCCCACTTTTTCTTACTATCTTTACATATTTGTTTTCCTCGCTTTCACTGTATTTACAGCTAATAACACAATAAAAAATCATTAAAAATATTTATCAAAACAACACAAGAGGTGGTGCTGGGATTGCAAGGAAAGCCACTTGCCCACCCTGTCCTCTTTTCAACAGGAATGTCCTAAGCCCAGGAGATGTTCACGGTGATGGAAACAAAGCTTGGATCCCTCTCATTCTGTCTGAGGTCTATAGGCAGATTTAGGACAAATGAAACTCTGTACTAGTTAAATTGTGAGGCCCCTTACTTGGGCCCTGAAGGAGGTAGACCTGGTAGGCTTATACTGCCTGCTTTGTGGCACACTTTCATAGACTATCAACTCTATCATTATGTCTGGAATCGCTCCCAAATAGAATGCCTTTAAATTTAAAATTGCACCACATAAGCAAAATCCATTGTAAAAAAAAATGCCAGAAAGATTCCTCCTGGCCAACGGGCCCCTGAACTTAAGCACACCTAAGCAAAATGGTAAATCCAGCACTGCCTATAGCAGTGATGGCCAACCTATGACACACGTGTCAGCACTGACACGGCTAGCCATTTTTGCTGACACGCTGCCGCATGCAGATTGATTGGATGACTAATGCCTTTTGTGGCCAAATTTGGTGTGATTTGGTCCAGTGGTTTTGTTGTTTACTCCATGGGAATTATGCACATTACATTTATATATACACATACATACATATACATATATATAAAATATCATTCTATTATTATTCTATTATTATTGTAGTATATTATTATATTATTACAGTAGAGTCTCACTTATCCAAGCCTCGCTTATCCAAGCCTCTGGATAATCCAAGCCATTTTTGTAGTCAATGTTTTCAATATATCGTGCTATTTTGGTGCTAAATTCGTAAATACAGTAATTACTACATAACATTACTGTGTATTGAACTACTTTCTCTGTCAAATTTGTTGTATAACATGATGTTTTGGTGTTTAATTTGTAAAATCATAACCTAATTTGATGTTTAATAGGCTTTTCCTTAATCCCTCCTTATTATCCAAGATATTCACTTATCCAAGCTTCTGCCGGCCCATTTAGCTTGGATAAGTGAGACTCTACTGTATGTATGTATGTGTATATATATATATGTGTGTGTATATATATATATATATACACACACACACACACACACACACACACACACACATATATATATATATATATATACACACACACACACACACACACATATACATCTATATATATAAAAGAGTGATGGCATCACGGCAATTCACAAAACAACAAAAGTACAGGCCCCCCAACCTCAAAATTTGACAACACAACCCATCATCCACACCTCAAGGTTGATACAACAAAAAGAAAAGAAAAATAAAGTCCTAATTAGAGGGAGAGCAATAATTTTTTTTATCCAATTGCTGCCAGTTTAGAGGGCTAATCTCTGCCCACTTGGTTGCCTAGCAACCAAGGGACAGCCAGGTTTCAGTTAGGGGACAGGCAGATTTAGGCCTCCCTTAGACTTCTTCCACAGATTATCTAATTTGCACTGGATTATATGGCAGTGTAGACTCAAGGCCCTTCCACACAGCTATATAACCCATTTATAATCTTATATTATCTGCTTTGCACTGGATTATCTTGACTCCACACTACCATATAATCCACTTCAGTGTGCATTTTATACAGCTGTGAAGAAGGAGCCTCATATAATGCAGTTCTGAGCAGATAATATAAGATTAGAAATATACAGTAGAGTCTCACTTATCCAACGTAAACAGGCTGGCAGGATAAGTGAATATGTTGGATAATAAGAAGGGATTCAGGAAAAGCCAATTAAACATCAAATTAGGTAATCGTTATACAAATTAAACACAAAACATATTATACAACAAATTTGACAGAAAAAGTAGTTCCATGCGCAGTAATGCTATGTAGTATTTACAGTAGAGTCTCACTTATCCAACACTCGCTTATCCAACGTTCTGGATTATCCAACGCATTTTTGTAGTCAATGCTTTCAATATATCGTGATATTTTGGTGCTAAATTCATAAATACAGTAATTACTATATAGCATTACTGTGTACTGAACTACTTTTTCTGACAAATTTGTTGTCTAACATGATGTTTTGGTGTTTCATTTGTAAAATCATAACCTAATTTGATATTTAATAGGGTTATCCTTAATTCCTCATTATCCAACATATTCGCTTATCCAACGTTCTGCCGGCCCGTTTATGTTGGATAAGTGAGACTCTACTGTACTGTATTTACAAATTTACCACTAAAATATCACAATGAATTTAAAACACTGACTACAAAAACATTGATTATGAAAAGGCAGACTGCGTTGGATAATCCAGAACATTGTATAAGCGAATGTTGGATAAGTGAGATTCTTCTTTAATATGAAATAATTACTGGGATAGAATAATGCAGAACAATATAATCTCTAAAACCAAGACAGTAAATAAACAGGGGAATTCCACACAGGAAACAATCAGGGCCAGCTAACACCTCCCAACAAAGTATTCCCATCATCAAAGTCTGGCAAATCCTGTTTTCTCAGGGCCACAGACGTAGAAGCACATAAAATATCGCAAACAACTCCACTCTGAAAACAAGGGAATTCCAAACAGGAAAGAATCAGGGCCAGCTAACACCTCCCAACAAAGTATTCCCATCATCAAAGTCTGGAAAATCCTCTGTTTTCTCAGGGCCACAGACAGTAGAAGCACATAAAATATCGCAAAGAACACCACTCTGAAAACAAGGGAATTCCAGACAGGAAACAATCAGGGCCAGCTAACATCTCCCAACAAAAAATTCACTCAGGGAGGAAACAGCCAGGCTTTAAAGCTGCAAGGCCATTACATCCTAATCATTTTTTCTAATTGCAGCATTCATACTTGCCTCCAACAAACAAACAAAACCAATCAGAAATATTGTATATTCACAACCTTTAGGAAATAATATCCCCTGATGGCGCAGCGTGTTAAAGCGCTGAGCTGCTGAACTTCTGGACCGAAAGGCCACAGGTTTGAATTGGGGGAGCGGAGAGAGCCCCCACTGTTAGCCCCAGCTTCTGCCAACCCAGAAGTTCGAAAACATGCAAATGTGAGTGCATCAATAGGTACTGCTCCGGCGGGAAGGTAACGCCACTCCATGTAGTCATCCCACATGACCTTGGAGGAGTCTACGGACAACGCCGGCTCTTCGGCTTAGAAATGGAGATGAGCACCAACCTCCAGAGTAAGACACGACTGGACTTAATCTCTGGGGAAAACCTTTACCCTTGACCTTAACTACCACCAATGCCTCAATACTTTATTTCCCATACCACCAGACTTCGCCACAGCAACGCGTGGCCGGGCACAGCTAGTACATATATATAAAATATCATTCTATTATTATTCTATTATTATTGTAGTATATTATTATATTATTAAGTACTATTATATTATTATTATATTATTCATTATTCATGACTACATTGGAACTACAATAGAGAGAAATCAGCGTGGAAACTGCAAGAGGGACCATAGATTGTTGTACATGGAAATAATGGTAGTAAATAGTTTTTGATTTATTAAATACAGTTATATATTACAATTATATATTTTTGTTATTTAAACTATATATATTGTGAAATTATGGTGTTTTTTTTTTCTCGAAGAGACACACCACCCAAGTCATGCTAGGTTTTTTGGTGAATTTTGACACACCAAGTGCAAAAGGTTGCCCATCATTGGCCTTATAGGCATCATAATTTTCACCATTTTTTTCCATATTTTCCCAGCTCTAAATCATTCCTGAAATCTGCTTTCTGGGTGAGCAAGCATGGCCCAATACGTACCTCAGTCCAATGTTCTGCAAGAGTTGCTTCTTCTCACACATGAACCCAGCTTGAATCCCATAGAGCAGTTGTGCATTGGTACTGAAACAAAGGAAAACCACTTTGGGGGGCACAGCTTAGCATACCTCCCATTGGGTAGCTTCATTCAAATCATATGTGTACTTGGCTGACCTTCAACTTTTATAATCTTCCATTTTGGCAGATATCACTGACAGAAGATTCTGGGAGGAGGATCACAGCAGGGGCCAACAGGAATCATCCAGCCAGTCAGCATTACCTCATGTCACCTGGGGTATCTCTGAAACAGAAAGTGAGATCAACTATGGTGAAGTGGAGCAGAGGTTAGATTTACTTCAAGACCAACTCAGCAGGTAAAAAAACATAAAAGCTATGAAGCGATGGTGAAGGATGGAACATTAACAAGATTTACAGTGAATAACTGTTGCATTTACACACTTTTCCATTGCTTACCTTTTTATCTCAGTCCCTAGAAATGTAGTTTTGTTCACAAATGTGGATAAACATTTTCAGACTTTTTCTTCAGACTGTGTAATTTTACAAATTGTTTTCGTCTTGTTTGGAACTTTTTTCCCAAAAATCCATATATGGTATGTAAAATACAATAACTTTGGTACAAACACATTTTTCAGTAAAAAGTCTCCAAATATGAAAAAAATGAAAAATGTTCAGCTACTCTTGAAATGTATTGAGATCTATCAAGACATCATTTCTTATTGAGGATAAGAAAAAATTGAAATATTCTTTACCTTTATATAGTAACCCACATGCAAAATGTTATAGAATCTCCTTCTGAAACAGAGCAATGGGACTTTGCCACTGTGCTCCAGTCCAGTTCTTGGTATATGAAAGACTTATTACTTATTTATTTATTTATTTATTTATTTATTGCAATATTTATATCCCGCCCTTCTCACCCAACAGGGGACTCAGGGCGGCTTACAATAAAACACACATATAAAACCTGTACAATACACTATAAATCAGTTAAAAAATTAACTTACATAAGACACTAGCTTTGCCCGGCCACGCGTTGCTGTGGCAAAGTATGGTGGTATGGGAAATAAAGTATTGAGGAATTGGTGGTAGTTAAGGTAAAGGGTAAAGGTTTTCCTTGATTTATAAGTCCGTTATAAATGGGTTATATAGCTGTGTGGAAGGGCCTTGAGTCTACACTGCCATATAATCCAGTTCAAATCAGATAATCTGTATTTTATAGGCAGTGTGGAAGAGGCCTAAGTGAGGCCTAACTCTGCCTGTCCCCTGGGTTGAGTGGTTTGCTAGGAGACCCAGTGGGCAGAGCTTAGCCTTCTACTGGCAGCAATTGGATAAAAACAATTATTCCTCTCCCTCTAATTAGGACTTTATTTTTCTTTTCTTTTTGTTGCATGAACGTAGAGGCATGGATGAGGGGTTGTGCTGCCAAGTTTAGTGTTTCTGGGATGTGCAGTTTTGTTGTTTTGTCCTAGGCCGAAATTTCATTACCCTTTTATATATATAGATTCATAAAACGCATTATAAAATACAGATAGGCGTGTTCAAGTTTAAAAGACTGGGTCTGTCAATTGAGTTCCAGCGTACATAATAGTAATTAATGCTGCTGATTCTTATTTGAAAGCCTGGCCCCACAACCAAGTTTTAACCTTCCTATGGAAGGTTGCATTAAGATTACTTGCATTAAGATTATCATATTAGAAAGCCAGGATGGATTATGACTTTGGAATCTCTGCTTGGCCATGGAAACTCACTTGGCTGACCTTGGGCAAGTTACATTCTCTGGGCCTCAGAGAAAAACAAAGGCAAGTCATGTTTGAAGAAATCTTGTCAAAACAATCCTGCAATAGGTTTACTTTAGGGGTGTCATAAATTGGAAACAACTTGAAGGCACACAACAACAAGAAACTATGAATTATAACTTTCTTGTAGAGATAAGATACCTTTGGTTCGGGAATCTAAGTGCAGTCAGCCAAAATTATCTCAGCTAACCTATCCGTATCCCTACTCGTTGGTTACATCCTTCTTGCTTTCATTTACTTTTTTTATTCTTTCCCCCAATCTTACCATAGCTTGTGCTTTATGAAAGTGTGCCAACTTGTTCCACTAGTCTTTCTGAACTTTCCTACTCAAGAATGATTTGAGCAATTGCACTGGGGAAAGAGTTGTTGGACACATAATTGCTGAGCTACATATATGTTCCCTAAAGTATTTCCTCTGACACATTTTTCTATATAATTTCTTTCTTCCTGATAAATGGGCTTTTGCCTCGGCACTGTGGTTAGAGAGACTAAATTCAGCTGCCATAAAAGTATACATTGCATTCCCCCTGCAGGGATTTTCATTCTCTGATATGAGAAATATTTTGCTGCTTACTCAGTAATAAAGAAGTGCATGAAAGCTGGGAAGTGGAAGAAAATCACCCTTAGTGCCCAAACACTTGTTCTTACTAAGCCAAAAAAGTACTTATATGCATTGTCAGATTACTGCTTAAATAAGCACCTTTGTCTGAATGTATTCCATGTAATTTCTTCTCCAATTTCCCCTCTTGATGTCTGAAATTGGATCGTGGTTGTGTGTTAAGGAGCACAGCTCTTAAAGCTCTGTGAACTACAGTTCAGCTTTGCCAAGCAGTCCTAGATTACCTTATCACTGCATCAGTTTCAAAGTGTTCAGAATTTTTTTTGTTTCAATCTGTAGCTATAGCAATAAAAATGATCTGGATTGGTAACAATAAAAGCAATACCATAGTCCCCATCAGATTACAAGTACTGTATATACTTGAAGATAAGCGGAGCTTTTCAGCCCTTATTTATGAGCTGTAAAGGCTTATAATCGGATCAAGGTCAAGGCCAGCAACAGAGCCTTCAGGCTATTGCTTGCAATATGTGATCTATTTCTCTCTTCTCCCTTATCAGTGTGTGTGTGCATTTCCTCCACAATATTTGCAAGCCTTATATTCATACCTATCTAGACATGTCTATATATATTTGTAAGCCGACCTGAATATAAACCGAGGCACCTAATTTTACCAAAAAAACCTGGGATAATTTATTGACTTGAGTATAAGCTGAGGGTGGGAAATGCAGCAGCTATGGGTAAATTTCAAAATAAAAATAGATACCAATAAAATTTCATTAATCAAGGCATCAATAGGTTAAATGTTTTGAATATTTACCGTATTTCAAAGAAAAACAATAAACTAGCTCTATAAGTGGAAAAGTAAAGGCAACAAAAACAATATGGTATCAACAATAACCTAATAATAATAATAATAATAATAATAATAATAATAATAATAATAATAATAAAAACTTCATTTGGATCCCACCCTATCTCCTCATGGGGACTCAGGCCCATTTCCAACATAGTAACAGGCAAACATTCAATGCTTATATAAACAATACAGAGCTAGATATAGATCTATATTGTGTGTGTGTGTGTGTGTGTGCATTTCCCCTACAATATTTGCAAGTCCTATATTCATATCTATCTAGACATGTCTATATATATTTGTGTGTTCATTTCCCCCCTGTAATATCTGCAAGCCTCCCTCGCTCTTAATCAAGGGAATGTTTTAAAAAGAGAAAAACACCCTTGCAAGTCAGGAAGAAGAAAAATATATATTCATTAATCTTATGAAAGCATTTTCCCCTGAAATATTTGTTAAACTTTCCTACAGATATATAGGCATTAACCCTTTGCAAGGTTTTGCCTTCTCTTTGTACCTTTATATGTGTATCTATCTATAGACATTAATTTTATATATGAATTTCCCCTCATATGTTTGCAGGTCTTTGCAAATCCTTTATACATATAGATCCATATATCTGTGTATCTGTAGCCATATACATTATACATTACACATATACATTACTTTTATATCTGAATTTACCCTGTTATGTTTGCAAGTCTCTGCAAATACATATATAAAAGAGATGTCTGGATAGATATGAATATATTCTTACCTACCTATATATAGGGCTTGCAGATTTTACAGGGGGGAAATGAACACACAAATATATATAGACATGTCTAGATAGGTATGAATATAGGGCTTGCAAATATTGTGGGGAAAATGCACACACACAGGGGATTTGCAAACATTTCAGGGGAAAATTCATATGTGAAATTAGTATCTATAATTATAGATCTATATCTAGCTCTGCATTTTTTATATAAGCATTGAATGTCTGCCTGTTACTATGTTGGAAGCCAGCCTGAGTCCCCATGAGGAGATAGGGTGGGATCCAAATGAAGTTTTTATTATTATTATTATTATTATTATTATTATTATTATTATTATTATTATTATTATTATTAGGTTATTGTTGATACCATATTGTTTTTGTTGCCTTTACTTTTCCACTTATAGAGCTAGTTTATTGTTTTTCTTTGAAATACGGTAAATATTCAAAACATTTAACCTACTGATGCCTCGATTAATAAAATTTTATTGGTATCTATTTTTATTTTGAAATTTACCCATAGCGGCTGCATTTTCCACCCTCAGCTTGTACTCAAGTCAATAAGTTATCCCAGTTTTTTGTGGTAAAATTAGGTGCCTCGGCTTATATTCGGGTCGGCTTATACACGAGTATATATGGTAATTTATCATCTGTTTGGTTTGTAAGCTAAGTAGGATCACTCACAATTTTTCGTCAACATTTTGCAGCAGAAACATGAGATGCGGTTATGGGTTATGCAACCTCTATGTGCTTATTTGCAAGTAAAACCTATTGGTAATTTTGGCTAATTCCATCTGTTAACATGCATTAGTTGAAAATGAGTTTTGATAACAGGCCCAGAAACCTATTCAGCCCAGTTTCAGTAATGAAGCAAAATAAATAATAGAGCTTATATTGCATTTCACTTTCCTCACAAATAAATCCCTAATAGGATGCCATAGTGGTGTCGATCTAACACATAATAGGACATTCTCTAAAATGGGTTTTAGAAAGTTGAACCTCTGGTACCAGGCAAACAAGGTTTAAAGTCCTTGTTAGTATCATAGCCAAACATTAACAACTATTTAGTGGCAGGAAAGGATTCCCATGTCTTAGGACAGTGGTTCTCAACTTGTGGGTCCCCAGATGTTTTGTCCTTCAACTCCCAGAAATCCTAACAGCTGGTAAATTGGCTGGGATTTCTGGGAGTTATAGGCCGAAACACCTGGGGACCCACAGGTTGAAAACCATTGTCTTAGGACAAATGTTATGTTATGAAATAAAGTTGAGGCATCTTCTGCAGAGTCCACTATAAACTCTGCAGAACAAATTTGCGAAAATGTCTAAAACAGTCACTAGGTGATATTCAGAAAACTTTTATTGGGTTGTTGTATGTCTTTCGGGCTGTGTGATCATGTTCCAGAAGTATTCTCTCCTGACGTTTCGCCCACATCTATGGCAGGCATCCTCAGAGGATGCCTGCCATAGATGTGGGCGAAACGTCAGGAGAGAATACTTCTGGAACATGGTCACACAGCCCGAAAGACATACAACAACCCTGTGATCCCGGCCATGAAAGCCTTTGACAACACATAAAACTTTTATTGTTGCCAATTTTTTCAGGACCACAACATTGAGTGAAGAGGTTGGGACTCACAGAATAAGATGCAGTGATCTAAAGAGCATTATCTTGTATTTTCTCTCTTTTTTTATTTTTATTTTTATTTTAGGACATACACATACACAACATTTACAATTCCCACCACCATCATGAGGATTATTTTCTTTTGCATACTAATTCTTTTTGAGACAATCCTTCTAGATTTACATACTGTAAATATATGGTGGACCAAATGGAATTCAAAATTATGGATGTAAAATGAAATGTGTTGTCGAAGGCTTTCATGGTCGGGATCACAGGGTTGTTGTATGTCTTTCGGGTTGTGTGGCCATGTTCCAGAAGCATTCTCCTGACGTTTCGCCCACATCTATGGCAGGCATCCTCAGAGGTTGCCTGCCATAGATGTGGGCGAAACGTCAGGAGAGAATGCTTCTGGAACATGGCCACACAGCCCGAAAGACATACAACAACCCTAAAATTAAATGATTCAAAAGGTAATGAAATTAGAATGAAAAAAGTTGAAGAAAGATGGAACTGGGTCAAGAATTATATTATGAAAAAGTCTAGAGATCGGGCCATAAGAAATAGGATGCAAAAAAGAATAGAATATGCCAGGTTCTGGAGACAAAAAGAGATTCCAAATAAGGAGGAATGGTTAAATAAAGTCATGGAGGTGATGAATATGGATAGACTTACATACTGGTTATCTTCAAGCCAAGGTCTGCCAAAGAAAGATACCAACTGGGACCAGGTAAAGGACTATTTAAAACAAATTAATTTTGATCCTATCTGCTGAATAGACACAATCTTAGAGACTGATGAGGACGAAGGAAATGTGGTGATTTACTGATTTTTACGAGCACTTAAAAAAAATCTATGATGAACCAGTTAAAGTCAGATGGAAGCCAACAATTTCTATATTTTTTTATATTTCCTTTTTCTCTCTCTCTCTTTCATTTTTTACTTCACTCTTATTTCCTACTTTCTACTAATAAGGAATGTTCTCCCACTTTCGATGTGAAAACTTTATTACTTACAAATATATAATCCTTTTTTCTCTTTTTCTATTTTCAAATATAAAATTTCCAATAAAAATATATTAAAAGAAATAGGATACAAATGTTATACAGTGTGCAAATTATCCTGTATTTCTCTCATGACGCAATAGCAACTGTAATACAGTTTGCTAATACAGTAGAGTCTCATTTATCCAACCTTCGCTTATCCAACATTCTGTATTATCCAACGCAGTCTGCCTTTTAGTAGTCAGTGTTTTTGTAGTCAATGTTTGGTGCTAAATTCGTAAATACAACAATTACTACATAACGTTACCACGTTACCATGGGTTTTTTTTACAAATTTTTATTTTTTAAAACACAAAAAATACATACAAAACATTTACAATTCCCACCACCAACACGAGGATTGTTTTCTTTTTATATATTCGTTTCCTTGTGAGACAATCTTTATATCTTTATCTTTATCCATTTTCATCCTATATACTATACTAGCTGTGCCCGGCCACGCGTTGCTGTGGCATTGGTGAGAAATTGTTGAGGTAGTGGTGGTATTGAATGTCTGTTGTATGGTTGTCTTTATGTTTAGTTTAGTATGCACACTGAAGTGTATTATATGGCAGCGTGGACTCAAGATAATCCAGTTCAAAGCAGATAATATAAGATTCTAAATGGGTTATATAGCTGTATGGAAGGGCCTTGAGTCTACACTGCCATATAATCCAGTTAAAATCTGATAATCTGTGGAAGAGGCCTAAGTGAGGCCTAACTGTGCCTGTCCCCTGGGCTAAGTAGGTTGCTAGGAGACCAAGTGGGTGGAGCTTAGCCTTCTAACTGGCAGCAATTGGATAAAAACTATTATTCCTCTCCCTGTAATTAGGACTTTATTTTTCTTTTCTTTTTGTTGTATCAACCTAGAGCCGTGAATGATGGGTTGTGCTGTCAAATTTCGAGGTTGGGGGACCTGTAGTTTTGTTGTTTTGTCCGCTGCCCTGATGCCATCACTCTTTTATATATATAGATAACATTTGTATCTTATTTCTTATGGCTTGATCTCCAGATTAATTCATGATATAGTTCTTTACCCTTGTCCATCTTTCTTCCATTTCTCTTGTTCTATTTTCATTAGTTTTTACAACATTTAGTTTCACATTCATAATTTCAAATTCCATTTGCTCCACCATATATTGATACCATTTACTTACTGTCCATTTTGATTTCTCTTTCCACCCTAATACTATTACTGCTTGTGCACCACATTACCATGTTTTGAACTGCTTTTTCTGTCAATTTGTTGTAAAACATGATGTTTTGGTGCTTAATTTGTAAAATCATAACGTAATTTGATGTTTAATAGGCTTTTCCTTAATCCCTCCTTATTATTTAACTTTTTCGCTTATCCAACGTTCTGCTGGCCCGTTTATGTTGGATAAACGAGAATCTACTGTATAAAACATCTAGGTGAGTTATCTTTCTGGAAAGCAACTATAGTAACGAAGAATAGCTTTATGGTTGATCCGAGTCTTGAGTAGAATAACTACATCCTGTATAGAAGTAAGAATCAAAGCTCTGAGTAGTACTATTTAACTGTCCCAGAGTATTAGATTTGAGTTAACTTTCCAGTACAATGCCATCCCATTTCAGAAATCTAGTGCTTGCAACTTCAAGATCAATTACAGCTGACATGTTCCCAGTCAGCTTTCCTTTTTTCAACTGGAGTGATGAACCACGTAACTCCTAACCAGCTGGCAATTGCTAAAACCAAAAAGCAGCATAGCGAAATCAATAAAAGTGGTAGCGAGATTTGAAGGAGCAGAGATATAATCTACCATGCTCACCCTTAAGGCAGCAATGAAAGTAAAGTCACCACATTTATCTTCATGACTCCTTCCCTTTAAGTATAAAAGAATAAAATTGAAGAGGGCTTTATCTGCTGAGCAGCAGCAGGATTGATTTGATCATTCCTCAGATCTTGGGACAGAGAGAGGAAAAGATAATCTTCCTCAAGACCCGGTGTAGCTATTAGTGCTTTATTGTCCCCGGCCATACATGTGTCGAAATCACCTGTCAGAACAATAATAACATCAATAGATCTATACCTCTGTTAACTCAATAACAGAGCACAACTTGTTCCAAGCTGACACTATATAAAATGTTCAGTTCCTATGGGAAAATATAGGTGTTAACTATTGAAAGAAAGGAAATCTTTCCAACCCACACTTTAATTACAGAAAAGAACATAACCCTAGCTTGCTTCTCCATACTTCAATCTTAGGACCATATTAACAAAAATGACAATGCTGTGGTGGTAGTCAAAGGATGGGATTCCTGGCTTTTCTGCCAATTTATTTCTTTTAAATCTGGGTAAAATAATTTTCTCTGAATCCATAGTGACAACAGTTCTTGTAAACAAATAATATTGCACCTCCTAAGTTGTTTTTGAAAGCATCCCCAAGGAAGCAAGTGTTCCAGTCAGCAGTATCTAAAATAATAATAATAGAGAAGCATCCATTATTCCCTACTCTTTAGAGATGAGTTATTTGTCATTGGGATGAAGCATTTAATCAAGCTGGTAAGAAAACAATCAACTTCTTTTTCACAGAGGTTCATTTCCCAGCAAGGTTTCATTAGATAGCAAAACCAGATTGCCTGCATAATCCTTCACTTTTGGGCAGTCTACAATTAGTATGAGGCGCAGAATTGCCAAACAAGGCATTATTTATCTTCACTTGTATTTGTTACTTATGTTCCATATAAAATACAATTTCTGGTTATTGTACCATATGAATTAAAACAGAAAGACGGTGCAGAGATCGCCTTGGAGACATAAAGTAGTTCTGTTCCCCAATAATTTCACCCCTACTTTAAAAGTCAGATTCAATTTTAGAGAAGATTTCAGGGGTCCTTTCTAGTCAGTTGAGTGTCTGAGAGCAAAAATTGCAGCATATTTCACCGGATCCCCCAGTGGTGCAGTGGTTTAAACCGCTGAACTTGCTGATCAAATGGTCAGCGGTTCAAATCCAGGGAGCAGAGTGAGCTCCCACTGTTAGCCCCAGCTTCTGCCAACCTAGCAGTTCAAAAACATGCAAATGTGAGTAGATCAATAGGTACCATTCTGGTGGGTAGGTAACAGCGTTCCATGCAGTCATGCCGGCCACATGGAGGTGTCTACGGACAACGCCGGCTCTTCGGCCTAGAAATGGATATGAGAACCCTCAGAGTCGGACACGGCTAGACTTAATGTCAGAGGAAAACCTTTACCTTTACTATTGTTTCTTAAAGCTCATTCTGCCTTTACCAGTGCCTTAGGAGAGGCATTTTAGTTCTTTAGATTGGGGGGGGGGACAAAAGTTGGGACAAAAAAGGGAAGATGTCATATTTGTGTTAAGAAAGGTCAGGCTAACTCACATTTTACCATCGCCTTTCAGGAAATAAGCAATTTAGATTTCCCAAGCAATTCTTGTCCTTTTAATAAAACATGCGCCAATACTCTACATCAGCTAATTAAACCCCATTTACACCGCCATATATTGCAATTTGAAACTACATTGTATGCTCAGTGTAGACGTATAAACTACAAACTACATTATATAAATCTACACTGACTATATTATGCAGGCCTCCGGTGGCCTAGGGGATAAAGCCTCGTGACTTGAAGGTTGGGTTGCTGACCTGAAAGCTGTCAGGTTCCAATCCCACCCGGGGAGAGCGTGGATGAGCTCTCTCTATCAGCTCCAGCTCCATGCGGGGACATGAGAGAAGCCCCGCACAAGGATGGTAAAACATCAAAACACCTAGGCATCCCCTGGGCAACGTCCTAGCAGACGGCCAATTCTCTCACTCCAGAAGCAACTGAAACGGAAAAAAAAACTGTTATTTGACAGTGTAGATGAAGCCTTAGTTAAGGAAATATAAGTAATTCCTCCTGTTCTGAACCCAACCCCCTGCTCCCCCCCCCACCACCACCACCATAAATAAACTTAATGCTCCAATTGTTAGCAGAATGGATCTTCTTCCTAGCCCAAGTTACTCACTAGATTTACTCATCTGCAGCTGTTTCATATTTGTGGTCACTACTTAGTCATGACTGTGACACTATTGCCATAATGGAAATTCCCTGCAATCTTCATGGAGAGAAATGTTACACCTACACTGCAGAATTAATGCAATTTGACACCGCTTTAATTACAATGGTTCAATGTTAGGGAATCATGGGAGCTGTAGTTTTACAAAGTCTTTAGCCTTCTGTGCTTTTTTTTTCATGTCAGGAGCGACTTGAGAAACTGTGAGAGAATTGGCCGTCTGCAAGGACGTTGCCCAGGGGACGCCCAGATGTTTTGATGTTTTTACCATCCTTGTGGGAGGCTTCTCTTATGTCCCCGCATGGAGCTGGAGCTGATAGAGGGAGCTCATCCGCACTCTCCCCGGGTTGGATTCGAACCTGGCAGACTTTAGGCCAGCAACCCAACCTTCAAGTTACAAGGCTTTAACCTACTATGCCACCCGGGGCTCCACCTTCTCTGCTAAAGAGTGATGATATCTCACCACACTGCTAATCCCATAATTCCATATGTTTGAACCATGGCAGTTAAAGTGGTGTCAAATTGCATCAATTCTACAATGTCAATGCACCAAAGTGTTCTATTCTGCTTGTAACCGGAGCAGTCAAGAAAAACTGGACTCACCCTGCATTGGCTTCGGTCTGTCCCCACAAGATTTGACTATTTCTGGTGTCCTGCATTTTCAATGATTTGCCGTAGTGTGGGCAAAATCAGGGAATATTCTTTCAGCTTTAGGGAGGTCAGCACAGTGGGATCAGATCCAATTCTGCTGGTAGGACATCAGTGCTACCACTCTTTCCCTTTGCTCATCAGTTGTTACCACCAAAGAGCTCTGTACGAACTCCTAGTTGTTGCACAAATATCAGCAGAGCACAAATGCACCTCTGTTGATGTCAGAACAGTGTGCCTGTGACAACCAGAAGCTCACATGGAGTTCTTTGGCTGGCTGGAAGCAGTGGTGCCGATTACATGGAGAATGAGATAATAGTTCAAGGGGTTGATGTAGTTCCAACCCAGTTGAACTGAGAGGGCACCAAGGTGTGTCTGGTCACCTCTGGGGCTAGTTAGGATCATTTCTGCTCTGGAGTGGTCGTGAATTTAGAGGCCAGTGTAGACTCACTCTTACTTAAGTATACTTAACCAAGTGCCTTATGTATACATAACTACTTACCGTATATACTCGAATATAAGCCGACCCGAATATAAGCCGAGGCACCTAATTTTACCACAAAAAAACTGGGAAAACATTGACTCCAATATAAGCTGAGAGTGGTAAATTTCAGAAATAAAAACAGATACCAATAAAATTACATTAATTGTGGCATCAGCAGGTTAAATGTTTTTGAATATTTACATAAAGCTCTAATTTAAGATAAGACTGTCCAACTCTGATTAAATCAGTATTCTCATCTTCTTCAATGTAAATGTGCTTATGTATCCTTTTAATAATAATAGAGTAAAATAATACATATAATAATAATAATAATAATAATAATAATAATAATAATAATAATAAATACAGGAAAATAATACATGTAGTAATAAATAGAGTTAATAAATATAATAATGAGAAGAACAGAGTGAAATAATAAATGTATAATAATAATAATAAAAATAGAGTAAAATAAATGTAATAGTAGCAACAATAATAGAGAAAAATAATAAATGTAATAATACCAATAATAATAGAGAAAAATAATAAATGTACCATATATTCTCGAGTATAAGCTGACCCAAATATAAGCCAACCAGGACCCTCACCTGAGTATAAGTGAGGGGGGCTTTTTCAGTCTTAAAAAAAGGGCTGAAAAACTAGGCTTATACTTGAGTATATACAGTAAGTGTTTTTAACTAAATAGCTGATGTAGAATATTGGTCAATATCTACAATTCCCTAGTTACTGAAATATACACCCAGGTTATATTTGTGTGTATTGTATTTACTTACTTACTTAGGTGATCCCTCGTAGGCTGAGGACGATGGTCTTCCAGTTGTGGGGTCTTGGGGGTGTGTCCGTAGGTGGCTGAAGAGACCAATTCTTGATCTGCATGTTCTCCCACAGTGAGGACATTGGTTTCCAGGTGGAAGGTGGTCCCGGTCAGGGTTGGCTTGACAGGCCTTCCTCTTGGCACGTTTCTCCCTTAAGCCCTCCATTCGTGCCTCTTCGAACTCGCAGCACTGCTGGTCACAGCTGACCTCCAGTTAGAGCGCTCAAGGGCCAGGGCTTCCCAGTTCTCAGTGTCTATGCCACAGTTTTTAAGGTTGGCTTTGAGCCCATCTTTAAATCTCTTTTCCTGCCCACCAACATTGCATTTCCCATTCTTGAGTTGGGAATAGAGTAACTGCTTTGGGAGACGGTGATCAGGCATTCGGACAACGTCTAGCAGAGTTGATGGCGTAGGAGCATCGCTTCAATGCTGGTGGTCTTTGCTTCTTCCAGCACGCTGACATTTGTCCGCCTGTCTTCCCAAGAGATTTGCAGGATTTTTCTGAGGCAACGCTGATGGAAACTCTCCAGGAGTTGAGTGTGACATCTGTAGACCGTCCATGTTTCGCAGGCGTAGAGCAGGGTTGGGAGGACAAGGGCTTTATAAACAAGCACCTTGGTATCTCTATGGATGTCCCGATCATCAAACACTCTCTTCTTCATTTTGAAAAATACTGCACTCACAGAGCTCAGTCGGTGTTGTATTTCAGTGTCGATGTTGACTCTTGTGGAGAGGTGGCTGCCAAGGTAGAGGAAATGGTCAACGTTTTCTAATGTGACACCATTAAGCTTTATTCCTGGCATTGCAGAGGGATTAGCTGGTGCCTGTTGGAAGAGCACTTTGGTTTTCTCGATGTTCAATGAGAGGCCGAGCTTCTCGTATGCTTCTGCAAAGGTGTTTAGAGTGGCTTGTAGGTCGTCTGAATGTGCACAGACTACATTGTCATTGGCATATTGGAGTTCTATAATAGATGTTGTGGTGACCTTGGTTTGGGCTTTCAGTCTGCTGAGATTAAATAGCTTGCCATCTGTCCGATACATGATTTCCACTCCGGTGGGAAGCTTCCCATCAACAAGGTGAAGTATCATAGTGATGGAGATGGAAAATAAGGTGGGGGCAATAACACATCCCTGCTTGACACCTGATTCCACCTTAAATGGGTCAAGTCTTCATGGGTGGCACCATGAATAGGGTTTCCTTAGGCAAGGAAAACTCAAGAGAAAGTTTTGCCACATCATTTCTCTGAAATATAACCTGCAATATTTGGTATTTTGGTGGTCTCCCATCTAAATGCTGAGCAGGGCTGACCTTACTTACTTTCCAAGATGAAACAGGATCAGGGGCTTTTAGAAAAAGTAGCTTCTCAATCAGGGGTTCTCCCCTGATATCTAGAATCCTGATGTTATGGACAGGTCAAGAAAATGTCTATTCCACAGCCAGGAAAAGGGTAGGCAAGGGGAATGGCCAGTTTTCATCATTATAGTGCAAATATTTCAGTAAATTTGGCGTACAAACAAGAAAACTTTGGTAACCCTCCATATGGTGTTTCAGGAGATGGCAGGAAAAAGTTTTTAATATCATCAAGCTGGCAAGAGACTGTTGTTAAATGTTTCTTCTGCAAAAATATTTGGTTATGTAGCTGAATTACTCTAATCAACAATGCTTTTTTTTTTCAAAAAAAGAAATTTAGTTTCCATGATTCTTTTTCTGATTGAAAGCCCATTGTCATGCTATGATTTTTATTTTGAATGAACATCCCACCTTGGTGGCCTGGGATTTGAGTGGATGAAATGTTTGGAATAGTTATGTTTGGGCACACCAAGGGAGTCTGTCAGTTTGGCATGTCATAGATGTTAGTTTGTCAATAGGAGAAGGACCAAAGAATAAGATACCTAGCTGATTTAATGGTCTACCAGTGGTTCTCAACCAGGGGTCCCCAGATGTTTTGACCTACAACTCCCAGAAATCCCAACCAGTTTACCAGCTGCTAGGATTTCCGGGAGTTGAAGGCCAAACACATTTGGGGACCCCAGGTTGAGAACCACTGGACCTGTCCCCCTCCTTCCAAAAACATGTCACAAACAAGTCTGGAATAGAAGAAAGTTATATTGCTGCTTCTGAAGTATCTTGCAAATCCACATTCCTTTGCATCAAGAAGGGAAAGAAATCTTGTAACCAGGCATCAAAAGGGTTTGCAAATAGGCAAAGCCGCATCTAATTGGAAATTGGCTTTTGTTCAGGCATGTAAGGTTTTTTAAGAATCATTTCCCCAGGATTCCATTACTGTCATCACTTTTGTCATGACAAATGGGCAATTTAATCGTGAATTGACAAATTCAGTCTGTATTAGTCACTGAGTGCTCCTGGGCATGTCGACTGCACATTTTAACAAGCAATTTAAAGCCAATATAAGGGTCAACCCCTTTTTTTGCGTTCAATGAGGCAATAAAACTCAAATAGCAGTGGCCTAATTTCGACTGGAAGGTAATATATTCCAGGATCGCATATGTTACAAGGTAGCAGGTCGTGGGAATCATACAGCAAACTCTGCTCCCCTTTTTATTAATAAACCTTCAAGAAATTATTAGCAACGTAGTAGCCAATTAAAAGCTCTGTGTTGGATAGGCCAACTGGTTTGTTGTTGTGTGCCTTCAAAATGTTTCCAATTCAAATGTTTCCAAAGGTGAACCTTTGACAGGATTTTCCGTGGCTGAGAATATGTGACTCTCTCTGTCACCCAATTAGTTTAAAAAAAATAATTTTATTGAAAATTTTACAGTAAAATAAAGAGGCGGATAAGGGAATGGGCAAGACTCGAGCAGTAGAGGGTTCAAGGGAACGGAGAGAAGAGAAAGGGAAGAGCAAGAGAGGGAAAAGGTAATAATAATAGTAATAGTAATATGATAAAAAGCAAACAAAAAACAAGAAAAAATCAGAAGAAAAAAGGGTGTGTGTTGACTTTCAATCCTCTTCATTGTGTTTTGTTGTCTATGTATCAACTTTATTTCATGATTGGAAGAACTTGGATTTTTTGTAGTCCTCAGGGTATTTATTTATTATTTATTTATTTATTTCCATCATTTCTATCCCGCCCTTCTCACCCGAAGGGACTCAGGGCGACTTACAAAACTGGCAAAATTCGATGCCAATACACAATAATACAAAAGAATAAAAACATAAGCAGTTAAATACAGATTTAAAACAATACAAAATACTTGAGCCATTCATCCACATAATAATAATAATAATAATAATAATAATAATAATAATAATAATAATAATAACAACAACTTTATTTTTATACTTCGCCTCTATCTCCCCAAAGGGGACTCAGGGTGGCTTACATGGGGCCAAGCCCGAATAAAAACAACAGCAATATAAAACACAACAATAGAAAAAAAACATGCACAATTATAAAAATTTAAACATTAGCCAATAAAAACAAATGACAAGAACTAATAAAAACATGGATTAAAACAGAGAGGTTGTAAAAGTAGACTGGGTAAGGTGCACCATATAAATATTGTAAACACGAGGTAACTGATAAAGTGCTGCAAATTCTTGGAAGTGCAAATTGGGATGGGAAGAGACCCTGTGTCTATATCAAGTTGACATAGGTAAAAAGTGCAAAAACCATTCAGGGTAGATTGGTTCATTATTCCTTTTGTTTTATATTAATATTCTCAATTTTTCTTGTTTCATGTAGTCTATCAGTAAGGTCCAGTCCATCAGCTTTTTAGGTTTATTTTGTCCTTTTGCTAGTTGTTGTGTCAATCTGTCCATACTCATTGATTCTATTATTTTTATTAGCCATTCCTTCTGAGTTGGGCTTACTTTTTTCCTCCAATGTCTTGCGTATATAATTCTGGCTACAGTTGTTAGATAGTTAAATAGGATGTCTTTGTTTCTTTCTAACTCTATGTCAATAATCCCCAATAAGAAATATTCGGGTTACATTTGCATGTTTATCTGTAAGATCTTCTGGATTATTTCATGTATTTCTCTCCAATAGTTTTTTGCCAATTTGCAGCTCCACCACATGTGGAAAAATATGCCTATTTTCTTTTTACATTTCCAGTATTTAGCATTCAAATTTTTATTGCATTTAGATATTTTGCTTGGGGTGATATACCATTGGTACATCATTTTAAACCAATTCTCTCTTAAGTCATATGAGTAAGTATATTTCAATTTAGTGTTCCATATCTTCTCCCATTCCTCCAAGCCAGTTGTGTGTCCCAGTGAGTTTTCATAGCCAAGCGGAGATTCACACCCTGGTCCCCAGAGTTATAGTCCAACACTCAAACCATTACACCAGTTTGTCTCTCACAAGAAACTGGTGCTTTTCTGCTATTTTGGATTGAGCTTTTGTGGTCAATGTCCAAAGGTCAGGGGTTGAAAGCTTTAGGCCAAAATAGGTGAATTATTTTACATTGTTAGTCTTTGTCCTAATTTAATAGAGTCAACAGAGGCCACACAACTGTTTCCGTGAACGAATATAATGCTTTATTTACTTAGAATACATTGGGGCCATTGTTAGTCTTTGTCCTAATTTAATAGTCAACAGAGGCCACACAACTGTTTCCGTGAACGAATATAATGCTTTATTTACTTAGAATACATTGGGGCAGGTAATTGTTTCCATCAATACAGATCTTAACTCTTCCACAATCTCAGTGGCTTAATAATTCTTACGATAAATTCATCATTAGGTGGCCAACCTTCTGGTGACAGGCCTCTTGGTAATAATCTAGGCTTTCCTTTAAATGGTAGTCAACTAACTTGCCAATGGGAGTGTATTCAAAGCTTGGTTGAACCTGCCAAAATCCCTTCAATCAGGGTTGTAGCCAAGGGGGGGTTAGGGGTTCAACCCCCACCCAAATTTTTCAGGTTTTTAAAAAACCTAGTTTACTCATGGATTTTAACTGATTAACCAAATCCCCATGAGTGTCCACTGAAGTTTATCTGTCTTGAGTGTCCACTGAAGTTTATCGGTGGAGCCTGATTTCTAAATTATTTTGTGTTATGAAACTACTCTTCATGATTTGCTAAAAAAAGAAGTTTCAAGCCATTTTTCTGGCTATGGTCCTGCCTTCAATAATGTGTTAAATCTAATCTAGGCTCTTCAAACTTAAAAGGATCTAAACAAAGTACAGAATCTATTTTTTGGGGGGGAAAGCTCAAGACTTTGAGCAGCTTGGAATAAAACTGACAGGAGATTCACTGTACTTCGATACAGAAGCCACCAAGCACCATTGCCCCTGTCTGAAGCGTTTGGAAATCAAACCACCTTCACATCATTAATTCATTTATAAATTATCCTATTGTTGATATCTAGCTTGCACTAATTAGAAAACATGAAATTGTAATCAAAATGTAAGAACAGCCTGTAATAATTCAAAAGCAAGAAAATATAATCGAAATAACAAAAGCATGAAATAATAGTAAAAGTTGCAATAATACGGATGGGTAAAGGTAAAGGTTTTCCCCTGACATTAAGTCCAGTCGTGACCGACTCTGGGGGTTGGTGTTCATCTCCATTACTAAGCCGAAGAGCCGGCATTGTCCATAGACACCTCCAAGTTCATGTGGCCGGCTTGACTGCATGGAGCACCGTTACCTTCCCACTGGAGTGGTACCTATTGATCTACTCACATTTGCATGTTTTCGAACTGCTAGGTTGGCAGGAGCTGGAGCTAACAGCAGCTGCTCACGCCGCTCACGGGGTTTGAACCTGGGACCTTTCGGTCCGCAAGTTCAGCAGCTCAGCACTTTAATGCACTGTGCCACCGGGATATATGGATAGAGACACAAACCAAACAATGGAAGAAACAGCAACATCTTTATAGCTGTCCTGAAGGCTAATTACAAGAGAGCCAGCTAGAGGAGATTTTCATTGAGTCCAGAAATTTTTGCCATTGTTAGGTTGTGCAGTCCCAGAATAAGGCCCATCAATAAAACAGGATAACAAAAAAAACTGTTTAAAGAATGAAATACAGCCACCAATAAGTACATAAAGTTTCTTCTTTTATCTGTTTGGATGCTGCCACTGAAACAATTGTTCAGAGCTGGAGTCCAGGCTTGCTGAAATCCAAGAACAGATGCAAGGGTATTATTCTGACTACTTAAACACACAACAAGCCAGAATCTCTCATCCAGGTTACAAAACACATGAAAGAAACATTTTCTGTGTTGGAGCACATGAGCCATGGGAGAATCCAAGAAAGAGTGAATAGGCCACATGTAACAACATATGTATAGCTTGTTCTTGCTAAGTCAGAATTCCCTCAAATCTGACCTTACCACTTTATTCAGACACAGCCAGTGTTGTAGATATTCCTGTTAAGTGATATTATTGCAGGTTACAACTTCCTCGGTCTTGTCAAACCGTATTACTCCTGCCAACACGTGTATTGATTTTTTGTTACCTTTCCAGGCTTGAATCCCAAATGACGTCTGACATTCAAACCATCCTGCAACTACTGCAGAGACAAACAGCACTCATTCCACCAGCTTACAGCGTGGTGACCGCAAATGCAGATTATAACAGGCCAGCTGTCCGGATCGTACAAAATCTTCATCCTGTAGCATCCATTAAAACAGACAGAAGCTTCAGCCCTTCACAGGTAGGCATACCAGGTATCCTAAAGGTGGAAAATCTCTTCCAGTCCAAGGGTCAATTTCAGTTTTGGAGAAGTTCTCAGGGGCCACATTCCATGTCATCCTTGAATCTGAAACAATTACAGCCTGTAATTGGCTTAGGTAAAGGTAAAGGTTTTCCCCTGACATTGTCCAGTCGTGACCGACTCTGGGGGTTGGTGCTCATCTCCATTTCTAAGCTGAAGAACCTGCATTGTCCATAGACACCTCCAAGGTCATGTGGTCGGCATGACTGCATGGAGTGCCGTTACCTTCCCGCCGGAGCAGTACCTATTGATCTACTCACGTTTGCATGTTTTCGAACTGCTAGGTTGGCAGGAGCTGGGGCTAATAGCTGGCGCTCATTCCGCTCCCGGGATTTGAACCTGGGACCTTTTGGTCCACAAGTTTAGCAGCTCAGCGCTTTAACACACTGTGCCACCAGGGGCATTTCAACAATAGAGATGGAAATACCAAGAGGGATGAAATCATGAAATGATGGTATTATACAGAAGGTGTGTGGCTATCTGGGAGATGCAGGAGGAATATATTTGACCCAATGTTCTCCCCTAAAATATACAAATGCTTTCCTGTGGTTTGTTAAGCTACATCCTTTTGTGGACAAGAGTATAATTTCTCAGATGCATCTGTATAATACGAGAAGTACAATTGTTTAGGAGGAAAGCTAACCAGATGTTCCCATTATAGATTTTATTGAATGGAGTCACACTCTTTCTGAAAGATCCAATTCATAGTTTGGGGGTGCTTTGACCCAGGAGTAGTCTTGGCGAGGGCAGACCTGGCCCCAGTGGTTCATACCTTATCTACCTTAGACTATTGCAATGTGCTTCAAAACTTTTGATAAGTGTTTGGAAGCTGCAGCTAGTGCAAAATGCAACAGCCTGGCTGGCATCAAGTGTGCATTTTAGAGACAACGTAACACTGGCCTTAGAAGAAGTGCACTGGTTTCCAAGTTGCTTCCAGGATCAATTCAAAGTGCTGCAGTATCATAAATGCCTTGAAGCCAAGGTATTTCAAAGACCATTTCCTCCCATATAAGTCTGCATGAAATTTGAGATCTTCAGCAGAGGCCCTGTGGTGGCTCCTAATCCCTGGCCAGGCTAATCTTATGTGAGCATATCAGAGGGCTTTCCCTGTAGCAACATCACAATTGTGA
Source organism: Anolis carolinensis (assembly GCF_035594765.1). Taxonomy (NCBI): domain Eukaryota; kingdom Metazoa; phylum Chordata; class Lepidosauria; order Squamata; family Anolidae; genus Anolis; species Anolis carolinensis. The sequence continues at coordinate 217,170,103 of NC_085841.1, forward strand.
AACTCCATGGAAAAACAAGTTAAGCTGGCTCCATCTGTTTTGAGCTGCTGGTGGACAGCTAAAGTGTTGTTGTTCTTGCATAGCCTTTCATGCTTGATACCACTCTTTCTGTTTACATTATCTTAAATACAGTAGAGTCTCACTTATCCAACACTCGCTTATCCAACATTCTGGAGTAACCAATGCATTTTTACAGTCAATGTTTTCAAGATATCGTGATATTTTGGTGCTAAATTCATAAATACAGTAATTACTACATAGCATTACTGCATATTGAACTACTGTCAAATTTGTTGTATAACATAATGTTTTGGTGCTTAATTTGTAAAATCATAACCTAATTTGATGTTTAATAGGCTTTTCCTTAATCCCTCCTTATTATCCAACATATTTGCTTATCCAACATTCTGCCGGCCCGTTTATGTTGGATAAGTGAGACTCTACTGTATATACATTTAAGGAATGTTTTTAGATTGCAGTTAGAAGTTCTTAAGCAGTATTTACATTTTTAAAAAGATTTTATTTCAGTGTTATTTTCAATATGGGTTGTTGTGCATATTCCGGGCTGTATGGCCATGTTCCAGAATCATTCTTTCCTGACGTTTCACTCACATCTATGGCAGGCATCCTCAAAGGTTGTGAGGTATATCCTCATAACCTCCGAGGATACCTGCCATAGTGTGGATGAAACGTCAGGAGACCACCTGCACCGGTTTCTGCCAGAGTCTTTGAAGTTCAATCTTGAGGTCCTGATAGCGGCTGAGTTTTTCCTGTTGTTTTTCGTCAATGCGGCTGTCACCTGGGATGGCGACATCAATGATCCAAACCTTTTTCTTTTCCACAACTGTGATGTCTGGTGTGTTGTGTTCCAGAACTTTGTCAGTCTGGATTCGGAAGTCCCACAGTATCTTTGCGTGCTCATTTTCCAATATTTTTGCAGGTTTGTGATCCCACCAGTTCTTTTCTGCTGAGAGGTGGTACTTGAGGCATAAGTTCCAATGAATCATTTGGGCCACATAGTTGTGCCTCTGTTTGTAGTCTGTCTGTGCAATTTTCTTACAGCAGCTGAGGATATGATCAATGGTTTCGTCGGTTTCCTTGCACAGTCTGCATTTTGGGTCATCAGCTGATTTTTCGATCGTGGCCTTAATTGCATTTGTTCTGATGGCTGCAAGGACCAGGCCTTCTGTCTCTTTCTCCAGTGTCCCATTTGTGAGCCATAGCCAGGTCTTCTCCTTATCAACTTTTCCTTCAATTTTGTCAAGGAACTTTCCATGCAATGTTTTGTTGTGCCAGCTGTGAGCTCTAGTTTGTAGTGCGGTTTTCTTGTACTGGTATTATTATTATTATTATTATTATTATTATTATTATTATTATTATTATTATTATTATTATTATTGTGACTGGTGCTTCAGAGGCCACATTGCCTCTGAAGCTGGAAGGAGCAAAGACTTACATATTATGCCCAGCTGCCATTGTGCTCATAACAATATGGAAGCCCCACCTCCCATGATTTCCCTTGTAATTTCGTGGTAGAAAGGCAACCTTTGAAATGATGATTTTGTTTCTTTTTCTCAGTGTTCTGAATTACTAGACATTGAAAAATCAAAACTGAAATCCAAAGAATCCCTCTCAAGCGGAGTGCATCTCAACACAGCCTCAGAAGACAACCTGACGTCATTTTTGGAACAAGAGCATGACCAGTCTTTAGAGCTACCCCCACGGCATTGTAAGACTTACCTCCACCCGATTAGGCACCCATCCTTGCCTGATTCTTCCCTAAGCACTGTAGGAATCTTGGGTCTCCATAGGCATGTTTCAGATCCTGGTCTTCCTGGGAAATAACCCTTTTGTACTCTTACATCGCCTAAAATGTAAGTGCTTTTAATGGCTGGGGCTTTTTTTCTCCTTTTTTGTTTTCTATTTAAATTCTATATACTTGACTCAGGGGCTACAAGGATATACCGTTATATGCAAAAGTACTGTATATTTTCCTAACTTTGTAGCTTGTAAGGTATAAAGTTAACCACTAACAGTGTAAATATATAAATATATATATATATATATATATAAAGAAAGAAACAGACTGTATGTTCCAAATATAAAACTGCCAGCATTCTCAAGGCACCTTATATTTTTTAATTTTTTTAAAGCACCTGCATGTTTGGAAATGATTACAGTTCTGTTGCATGGAAACTACTATTTACTGTTTTCGATGAAATCCTATTTTATTGCGGATATGCCTTCGAAAATATAGATGGGCCACGTGGAAATGACTTGTTTGGGTAACACACACATCCAGCTACTTTGCCGTTCAAGTAAACCTTTCATCCAGCTTTCCTTCTGACATTGGATTTTTTACAGCCCACACAGTCATTCTGACCAATAGTATAGAAGTTAAGTCTTCTGGGTCTGGAAATCATTCATGTAAAACTCCATTAACACCATTGATTGCTGGGAGGGGGTGGTGGGACGAGCTGGAACAACTGGGCTGTGCAATTGAAAACATCATCAATGACTTGCATCCACATTGGCTGAATCATTTGATTTTTTTTAAAAAAAATAATTCTTTATTGAAACCTCACCATAGCTTTGTGCTTCTGCCCTACAAAGGCAGTTAGCTGTCAGACACTCCGCATAATCAAATGCAATAAATATAATTTCTACATGATGACAATGACTTTGTGGGTTTTTTTCTTCAAGACAAACCATAAAATGAGTGCTGTATAATCAAAATATCTTTCTTCTAGTTAGAATAACAGAATTACAAAGGATGAGACCACAAGGGCCATCCAGTCCAACGCCTTGTCATGTTGTAGTTAGATTTCTCATCTCATCTTCAGTTCCATGCAATAGCTCCTTGGGCTTTAAGCAGTTTTTTGTCTTCAATCACTGATTGGAGATCATAACAGAAAACAATTGCAGGGTAAATGGGAAGGGTCATCTAGACCGTAGTGAGAGGTTTTCTTGCCACTGCCACATGCCTGTATGTATGTATATGTGGGTATATGTGTGTGTGTGTGTGTGTGTGTGTGTGTGTGTGTAAAAAAAAAAAACAAGTCTGGGTTGGCATAGATTTCAGAATGCCCTTAGGAGGACTCTATTGCTATTCTTATAGGAACAACCAGTCTGGGAAATGTAGCTCCTTCTATGGATAGTGCACAATGGCGTACTAACATGGGTGAAAATAAGTCACCCCAAGCTTGCAATAGAACTCTGCTTTTGGAGGTCACCATAGGGCTTCTTTTCTTAGCACACAGCCAAATATAAGCACATGAATTCACACTGAGCTAGGTTACGACTACAACCAAGTGTTATGTATGTATGCATCCAATCCATCCATCCAGTACTCTCTCTTGGCCTGGTGTACATTACTTGAGCTCAGAGCTCAATAAGGGACCAATGCCATGCATACGTATATGCCAGAACAGTGATGGCGGTGAAAACATGTCTCTTGAGTCCCAAGGGCATTCCTTCATACGAATATATTATATCCACACCAGGATGGATCACATTAATGGTATGTATTTGTTTTAAAGGTTCCCTGTTCACCAAATGAATCAAAGCTATACACTGACTGGCCCACCAAAATTCTGCCCTTCCAGGGGGGGAAAAAAAAACTTCAGAACTTTTTGTGGATATTTCTTTAGCATTCAGTTATTATTTGGCATTGATTAGAAAAATGGTAGAATGTGTGAAATACAAAGCTATACAATGGGAATGTGTGTGTGTGTGTGTATCTATATACGGTAGAGTCTCACTTATCCAAGCTAAACGGGCCGGCAGAAGCTTGGATAAGCAAATATCTTGGATAATAAGGAGGGATTAAGGAAAAGCCTATTAAACATCAAATTAGGTTATGATTTTACGAATTAAGCGCCAAAACATGATGTTATACAACAAATTTGACCAAAAAAGTAGTTCAATACGCAGTAATGTTATGTTGTAATTACTGTATTTATGAATTTAGCACCAAAATATCATGATATATTGAAAACATTGACTACAAAAATGGCTTGGATAATCCAGAAACTTGGATAATCAAGGCTTGGATAAGTGAAACTCTACTGTACATATATCTCCATACCTGTATGAATGTGTATGCATGTATAGGCATATCCTACTTTTTCGATGAGTTAGGAACTGTCAAAAAGGGGAAATGGTTAAAATGAAGAACCCAGTCTTAAAGCTGATATTCAGTCTTAAAGACCTTGGCATGCAGTGGAAAGTCATTATAAATACAAATACTGTATAAGACAGAAACATCACAAACAACTTCTATAGTATTTACTGTAAAGAAGATGGAACCAAGTTGATTGAGAGAGGGCGAAAGTAATGTATGGTTGCAGAAATGTAAACTTGGAGAAATGGACCATTCATCAAATAAACCAACAGGGTATAATTCAAATCAGTTGAAAGAGTGGGTTGTCGAAAAGCTGGGGATAAGGATCCTATATGTACAGTATATACTCATATGCACACATTTGTGTCATTAAGGGTTTGTGTGCAAACTTTTAAATACATTAGTATACTTTATTTCAAACAAAGTAAACTGGCAACCAAACTGATCTAGAACTTCAAAAATTCATACTGTGCATACTGCATATGCATATTTTGCAAATTTTATTAAAATATTATGCTTGCTTCAAAAGTTGTGTTTGATTTAAAATGTGCATCACTGAATGAAAAGAAAGGCTTTATGTCAGAAATTGCAGCTGGTTTTTACAAAATGCAAAAATGAGATTAAAAACTTGCATGGTCAATATAGTTTCATTATCACCGAACAGATAATATAACTATCTTAACTATCATATGTGATTAGGAATTGTTCTTTCCAACTTTTCTACAGATTCAAACTGAAGCTCTTTCAGATCAAAATATGTGAATTTTTAGTGAAGAGTATCTTTTAAGTTCCTCTGATAAAGCAAACTGAAAATACATTTAGAATTGTTTATTCAGTAACGGTACTTGTGCCAAAGTTTTAAAGTTCACTATGATTGAAGGAATGTATGCCATTCAAAGGTGGCACTTTGCTTAATGTTGACATGGCAGTAGGGAGGAATGTGATGGATGACTATGACAATGAATAATCACTGTAAGGTGACCGCATTTTCCTCATTATTTTTCTGTGGTTACTTGTAAATGTGCTCCAGTCTGTAAAATCGAGTTACAAGGCTTAAGAAGTGCCACAAGTGAAACCCAATGTTGTATTTCATATAGTTAATCTCAGCTTTACAGTTGGGGCACATTTATAATCACCAAAGAATTGCCTGCCAAAACAAATAGTGTGAATTCAACCCAGTACAAAATCGTTTTGGAGTTCAGTAAATGGATATTGTGTTTACAGTGTTGATATTCGGGTTATATTGAATATTATGCTCCAGAAGCTTTATACTAATATAATGTATGTATTATGTGCACCAAGACAACCACTTGCCTATCTTTCAATTTTCTGACAATATCAATTTGTTGTAGGATACATAGTAGTACTTCTAATCTTTATCCCATTATTTCAGCCTGAAACTCTTCTAAGGAAATGTTCGGGACTAATGAAATGTATATATATACACACACACACACACACACACACACACATCAAAACTTTGGCTACAATTTCCCCCTTCTTTTGCATTTTGCATACTTTCTCTTCCAGACTGGTAAGAAGCTCAGACCTTGTGTTTAAGCTTCTTACCGTATTTGTTTTTGACATTTGCCTGCAATGTACCCAATAAAGGAGTTCTTCAAGTGAAATGCAATGAACAAACATTAAAAAATATTTAAGACCAAATTAGGTTCTAAATCAGCAGGTACCCCTAAGGGCATAGAAGGGACCCCTACGGGCATAGAAGGGACCCCTAAGGGCATAGAAGGGACCCCTACGGGCATAGAAGGGACCCCTACGGGCATAGAAGGTACCCCTAAGGGCATAGAAGGTACCCTAAGGGCATAGAAGGTACCCCTAAGGGCATAGAAGGTACCACTGTGCCCGTTTCCCCCACTCTGGCAGCAAAGACCTCCCTCACAAGGTTAACTAGCTGGGCCTTCCATACGGTAGTCTTTTGGGCAGACGGTGTACTTTAGCCGTGGATCACACAAGGCCGCCAGCATATGGACCTTGCTGGTAAGAAGTGGCTCTAGGCATTTCCGTACAGCAAAGGACAACCTCCTCACCACCTCCTGGACCAGCGGTGTCAGCGGGCCAGTCAGGGAGTCCAGTGTTCGACCGGCCCCAAGCATTTCAAGGTGCCTCCTTAGCCCCAAGACAAGGGGCACCGCCTGGCTAAGAAGGGCTTTTGATTCTGAAAGGGTCTCTGTGGCATCTTTGAATGGCTTCAGGACATCTACCAGCTGGGAGATGGTGTCCCACTCTTGCTTACTTGGCACAAGCTTGCTTACAGGCGCAACTAAGGAAAGGGAGATGCCGTGTACCGCCTTCTGCTGCTCAATCATGCGTGCCAGCATCTTATAGGTTGAATTCCACCGGGTAGAGACGTCCTGGAGCAGCTTGTGCTGTGGGAGCCCTTCCAAGTTGTCTCTCTCTCAGCTCCCAGGCTGCCTTGGTGCTCCTATGGAAGTAGCCCACGATCTTTCTACAGCACTCGATCAGCAGGGCGATGTTTGCAGTGCTGGTCTGCTGCTCTTCGATGCTCTTTAAACCTTCCTTGATGTGAAGCAAGTGGGTCATGCAGGTGAAATTCGAAAACCCAGCATTTTCCACCGCTTTGATCATATTTTTACCAGCATCAGTCACCATGAACCCCCTCCTCATTTTTTCTGGCCTGCACCGCATCCACTCCATCATGTTTTCCAGATAGCTGCAGATGGTCTCAGCCTTGTGATCACGATCAACTACCTCCATAGCGAGGAGTGCCCAACGATGGGATGTATCCATATTGTAGTGTTGACCATAACAAACAAAAAACACAGAACCCTGAAAATCTTTCTTACAGGGTAAATAATATGCAATGCCTGGTGAGTTTATTTGTTCTGTTTAAAACTATTAGTTACATTATGCCGCTATGTCATATTGTAAATAACTTCATATCTTTTTTTTTTTTTAAAATAGTTTTTAATACTAACAGGCCGAAACTACACAGATTATTTAAATGGCCTAAGTAAAGGAAGAAATATTTATCAATACCAAAAGGCATGGCAGAAAATGAACTTTGCTGGGAAATCTATTCCATAAGTAGGATTGTTGTTCCTGACTTGGGAACCTTTCAAGGGCATTTCTTGGGGGAGGTTTTGCCTTTGGCCTCCTCTCAGGCTAAGTGAGTGTGACTTGCTCAAGATTCCCACTGTGTTTCCACAGCTGAGCGGGGAGTTTGAACCTGGTCTCCAGAATCATAGCCCAGTGCTCAGACCACTACATTATTATTTACACAAACATAAAAATGTGATCAAAACCCATTCCAGATAGTTTTGTGGTCTTACTTTGAACCAACTGCAATTTCTGAACTGTTTTTCAAAGCAGCTTCACTGCTCTACTGCAGAGGAAGGAGAAATACAGCCAAACATATTCATCCAGGTAAGGTGTTAACTGGAGTGTATTAAAAGTAATCTGAGCATTTTATGAGTGCTGAATCAATAACCAACACACAAACTGCAAATCAGATCATTTGAAGGCTTCACCAAGTTTTTTTTTTTGGAAGATGATGCTCTTGCTCTGATATTCCTTCTCTTTGTCCTAGGATCACACATATCCCATGTACAAAAGTGAGGGAAGCCATACCATAAGACATCCTCAATAATCAAAGCTCGTGTTTGCTGCCACTACAGAAATAAAGGGGTGGCATATACATTTCTGAATAAGCAACGAATTGAAGAGACAATTCCAGAGAGCTAGTTAAAAATTGATCAAATGTGATTTTCAATCACTGATATGATCAAACGGAGTCAGCCTTTCACCCATACCAGAAACCTGCATAGTTGTACAGCTAAAAACGATGCTTTCATTGAGTTTCTCATCATCATAAGGGCCAATTTGTCCATCCTTTTTGTAGCTGCCAAAAAACTCGTGCCACTAACAGATGTCAAGTAGAATCATGATACATCTATTTAATTTGTCCTTAGAAGACTTTCCTTGAGTCATACTAGTTACCATATATGGTTTAAGGCTGTGTATGAGACACTCTTGAAGTAACGTGTGTTCGATCTTTCATTGGAAACTGGGATGAAAGAATTGCCCCCTTCCCTCAAGATTAGACAAGCATGAAACCGTGAGGGAAATGAGGGGTTTATTTTTTTTAAAAGGATAAGGGAGTTAGACATTCCCCATCACACAATTCACCCCATTATTATTTTTATAAAAAAAACAAGACAGCATCTTTAGAGGAATCCAAAGGACAAAATTCCTCTCTAAAACAAGGCACACACATCAATATACACATCTTGTTTTAGTCCCTCAAACTACCCTATATACAGTTCAAGAAATGTTAAGTCATAAAACCAGCCCCAAAAAACTGATCGACTTATCCACGGGTCAAAGTGAGTACTGGACCTTAACTTGTATAAAAAAAGGAACCATCCCTTTCTCTGAGTGGCAAAAGGAAGATCCCAAAAAGCACTAATACCCTCTACTCCCTCCATGGCACAGCTTTTGGCCTTTTTGAATACCTGGATGGGTCTTTGCACTCTATGAAGAATGACCCACAACTTGTATGAGCATTTTCATGAAGCCATGATGGAAAATAGCTTGTAGAGCAGTGGGCCTCCAACCCTCAGAAGCCCTAGCCAGCTTGTTCAATGGTCAGGAATTCTGGAAGTTGGAGGCCAAAACAGCTGGAGGGCCACAAGTTGGTCTGCTGTCGAGCATCCACAATTGGATGATATTTCTGATTTGTAAATCAACTGTTCTACATACCCTTTCTCAAAGTAGAAAGATTAGTTTACAGCAGTGGTTCTCAACCTGGAGCCCACAGATGTTTTTAGCCTTCAACTCCCAGAAATCCTAAAAGCTAGTAAACTGGCTGGGATTTCTGGGAGTTGTAGGCCAAAAACATCTGGGGACCCCAGGTTGAGAACCACTGGTTTACAGGGATCTAAGGGGATTTGATGAAATAGCTTATCTCCAAATGCCATGCGATTAAATTTTATATATAGTGCAAAGGTACATATGGATATGGAATTCAAATTACCTGGCTAATCATGTGTTGTCCTGCTCCTACATTATGCTGAACAGATTTATCAGTTTTTTTTTCTTTACTGTACATTAATTATTTACTGTACTGTAATTATTGTACATTAAAGTGCAGGGGGTTTCAAAATGGACCTAATTTCAAAGCTGTTTATTTCACAATAGCAGCATGTTACAGTGACACAAAACTTTCTCAAGTTTTACTAGCCATTTTGAGCCAGAAACAAATAAAAAATAACTATGCAAATGGAGAATATCCCATTAAGTTCCTATGTTGTGGGTTTGCCCTCTTGTGAATTACTGAGGCTAGAAGCTGTTTGTGTGCTGGGAGAGGGATCTATTGGTAATCTTTTGAAACTCTATGCTTCGCCCTTTCAAGGGGTAAGGGATTCATTCATGGGTGGTTCATGGTTGCAGAGATACAGCGACTTCTAATTAAGTCCATCTCTTCTATACACCCTGCACTTCACACCATACTCAAGGAATGTAGACTGACATTCCATCAAACCATCCCTCACAGTAAAGCTAATTCTTTTCCATGCTTTTGTTAAAACTTTCCTTTTAATCATTAAGGTAACATCACCCATCTAAGAAATACAAAATTTTACATGCACATAACATGAATAACTGCTGATTCTTTTCGTAAACTGGGAGCGTGTGACACCTTTTCTTGTTATAAAAAGGTCTTACAGTGGGGCTGTACTATAGGGTTTCCCCCCCTCTCAAACTGTACATTGATTCTCAAACTCTTCATATTAGACAATTTCCAAATGTTACTTCACATTTCATGCTCCACCCAAAATGATGGTATTTCTCCTTTATATGCAATCTAAGATTGGAGGGAAATTGGAAAACTTATAGAATTAAAACTATTCTCAAAGACTATTATTTCAAATTTAGACAGCCTTAGCATGAAATAATACAAAGCAAGCGCCACATTTTATTTCCAAACAATTGCCTCAGATGGCACTGAAAATAGTTACTACAAGAGCACTTATACAGTTAGAACAATATCCAGTTATTTCATTAAGTCTGAAAATCTCTATGTAGCAGATAATCTACAGCTATTATATGACAGTTGTGAACAGCAAAATACGCAGATGGAATAATGCGAGTGATTTCAGAACTTTGAACTGAAATGGCCAAAACAAGTTACAGAAATTGAGATAATGCAAGACAATGTTTTAAAAACCCAATGTACTAGTAAAACTATATGAATACAGCAAGACATAAATTACTAAAGCATTATATGCATCTTACTGATTCCATGTTAACAACCATCTTCCTTAGCATTAGAAAGTTGTACTACAATAGTCAGGCAAATTGACTCTACATTTTCATTATAGTATGATGGACTGTGGTCTTTAGTTTGGCAGTTGAACAATACATCCTTTCCTTCCAAGTTGGCCAAAGTCTGCAACTTAAAATTCTGCCATTAGATATGTCAAGAAATATCAATATATGCATCTAATGACAATATCTGAGGGGCCATCCAACTGTGCTCTTTTTTACAAAAGTCGGTGAGCCACTTGTGGATTAACTGAGTGTACTGAAAAGGCCTTATGCAGAAATAAAGAACTTAACAAAGAAAGTCTATAGAGCATAACAGGATCCAAAGCAGAAAAACACAATAGTTATGGCACTGGACACTGGCCATCTTTCACCTGCTATACTAAACTGAAGTTTCACTTTAAAAAAAACCACCAGTCATGAAGAGGTTAAAGATTAAGCCTGGAAAGTTTGTTTGTTTTAAAGGGAAATGCCATGGCCCAATTTGCATACTGCATTTGGAAGCAAGGATGCTTGGAGAGAGGGTGGGAACATGCTGAATAATCTTGGTTGACATCTTAATGTCAGAAATTGTATCCCACCAACAGCTTCTCCATAGTCAATGGTTCTATTTCCTGATAAGAGAAAATGTGCAAGGAGGGAACTAGCCATTATTAGCATTCACAACAGGATATATCCACTAACTGCTGGAGTTTCAGGCAAGAAGCTGAGTATATGCATGCTTTTTATTCCTTTCTGCCCAAATACCCCAAGGGCACCAGATCTTGTCTTATCTTGAAAGCTAAGCAGGGTAAGCTCTGCTTAGGACTTGAATGGGAGACTGCCAATGAATACCAGGTGCTGTAAGCTATATTTCAGAGGAAGGAACTGGCAAAACCACCTCCGAGTATTCTTTGCCTACAAAAACCCTAAAAAATTCATGGAGTCGCTATAAGTCAACAGGCAACTTGAAGGCATGCACACACACTATTCTTTTAATCATCCAGTAGGGGATTCCCAAACATTTAAGCTTAAAGGGAGAAATGGGTGGTTGAAAGAATCGCACACATTTCTGAGGATAAAATTCCTCAGGAGGATAAAAAAGCAAGATGTGTTCATCTACCATTAAATATAATTTGCACTATCAATATGTTTTACCAGTCTACAGCAAATAAATCTACTGAACATTCAGAAGATGAAAAAGCCAAAGGCTTGTTTTAAGTACATACTTGAGACAACTATTGAATTATTCCTTTCTTCGCAACCCAGCATTGAGTCTTTCACAGGCACAGAGCACATGAAATAGCTGATGTTGCAGAACCCTAGAATGACCACCGTGGCCAATCATTATTGCAATTTAAGCAAACAGGTACTAGGCCAGACCACTTTAAAGATAAGCTGAACCCTGTTTATAACCGTTACATGAAATGTGATTGTTCCCTTTTAACAATCCTGAGAGTGTAACCCCAAGGTATAAAAAGTCTACCATCCATATGCATAAAGAATGGCACACTTCTAAGGATTCCTGTAAAATGTGAATACTTGTTTATTGTCAAACTACACACTAAAAATCAAGGATATTTATACAGAAATGATGCATTAGCAGGCAGAAGTGTGGAAAATCAATGGCAGCCTTCCCGTCACAGAATTTTCAGTTAGTTTTCTCAAAGCAGTTGAAATTATACATGGATGTTTTTTTCCCCATAATTGGCACTCAGATAGCCATGGTGCACTGCAAGAACTGAAAAACAAAAGCAAGTTCAATATAAACATTGGTATTTAGAAAAGGTAGTTAACTGGGTGAAGTATGAGAATACACAAGGCATGGGCAAACTAAGGCCTGGGAGCCGGATGTGGCCCTCTGGGTGCTTAACTCAGGCCCTCCTCATTTTCCTTGTCTTCTTGCAGAAGGACACGGTGGGGGAGGAAGATGGGGAGGAAGTGACATAGCAGCTGAGAGCCCTCTGGAGTGCTCACAGCTACCATGTGTCTCGCCCTCCTCCTGGTGTAAGGAGGGTATGAGCGGCCCCATCCTTACGCCAGGAGGATGGCTCGAGGAAGGCATGCGGCGGCTGAGAGTCCTCCAGAACACTCTAGGTCACCACCTGTCTCGCCCTCCTTTCTAATATGACATAATAGTGAAAGACAATACATTGAATCTAGAGATCCTGTGAGCAATTACAAAACATGCCCAATAAAGCAAATAGAAGAAGTAATTTTTGTAAATTCTCTCTTATGCCTCTTGAAGATCTGCTCTGGATGATTGGAGGCACTCTGGTACAGCACAGGAATTGGAGTCAGACCTTTAGGGATTTTTCAGCAGTTAAAACTTTCCACTACCTCCCATTAGCAAAAATTTCCCCTATATCAAAGGATTTTCTGTAAATAAAAGAGCCTTTTCATTCTTAGAAATGCAACTCTGAACTCCAGAAGTTAAGAGGCAAAACAAAACAAAAAAGGAAACAGCAAATGACAATAGATTTTATTATATAAACAGGCCCTTTGTATCCACAGGCTACACAAACCATGACTTGACAATATTTGAAGAAAAAATATCCAAAACTTCATCTGCTCACCCATAGAAAATCATGATCAGCATATTTAAGAAACTAGAGCTGATGAGGTCCATCCTATGCAATTTTCTGAATAAACACCCCAAATAACCCCAGGAAAAGGCCTACAAATCAAAACACTAAGAATTTTTTTTAAGCTATATTATTTCAGTGTTGTAAAGTATCTGTGTCTTAACTATGTTGTACCCTGCAGGTAACAAAATTATAAAATTATATTATCATCATTATCATTATTATGTGCAAGAAGCAAAGCTCAGTATTGAAAATAACATAGCTATTTAAGACACCATAAAAGTCTACTTCTTGTATAAGCGTATCTTTGCAGGCCGAAGGCTACACACAGTGGTAAAGTATGGCCATTACACAATAATTCTGTACTTGGTTTAAATTTCAGATCTGGCTTCCTTCCCTTCCATGCCTCAACAAGATAAAGCTTGTAATATCTAAAAGATGGAATCAACATGCTGTTTTGAACAAATGAATGCTCAAACAGATTCATTCCATTGCTACAAACAGTTTCACAGAGAAGAAGTAACAATTCAAACAGAATTTTACACAGAAGACTACCTTCTTCACAAACAGCTAGTTAGGACTATACTCAGTCAAGGCCAAATTAACAAACACACTAATTAAAGGCATTAGAAAGGCATTTTGATTTTGTACATTGTTTTCAAGTGTTATCAGGTGATTTGAACTGGCATTCCTATAACGGGTTTCCACTACATTAAATATTCTCAAACATCAAGTCTGATTGGCTAATCAAAATTTGAAATGTAACAGTTCATTAAGTAAGGAGTTTAGGAGAAAGCAATGAGAATGAGACAGGGTCCTACATGAGACGTTGAAAGAAGCAGAATAAGCAATTTGATGCAAAATACATTAAAAAAGCAAATACATACCCAAGAAAATGTCAGGTAGGGCCCTTTATTTAATAATAGGCATGTGCATGGATCCGTTTTCAAAAACGGTCTTCAGCTGGTTCAGTTGCCCATAATGGTATGGGCTCCGCCACCATTTTTTTCTGGTCTCAACAGAACAACAACTGTCGAAATCCGACTGTTTTCAGTTTCTTTCGGTTACACATGGAGTCCAGAGGGGGGAGGCAGCCATTAGAAGGTAAAAGATCATAGGAAGCAGGGTTTCTTAAGCCCTCCCTTCTCTCTTGATTTGGAGGCAGAATCAAAGAGTGATGGGGGAAATGGTATTCCTAAGCAAGGCACCAGTTCTGGCACGTCCAAATCAAGAGAGAAGGGAGGGCTTTTTAAGGAAGCCCAGGGTATGATATCTCCAGACTGATCCCTCTTCCTTCCCTGGGAAGCTGCCTAAAAATGCCTTGGAAAATGCCTCCTGCAAGGAGAGCGCTGCATGCACCTTATCTCCTCTAGCATAGAAACAACTTTAACAAAGCATATGTTCTTCTGCACATGCCTAGTGATTTCTTCAGCCTGTTGCCTGAAACCCAAGTTTCCTCTAAAGTCAGAAGGTAAAGGATCCCAGGAAGCGTGGTTTCTTAAACCCTTGCCTTAAACCCAGGTCTCCTTGAAAGAAAGAAAGGATCACAGGAAGCAGGATTTCTTAAGCCTTTGCCCTAAAAATGATGGAAAGGGAAGCCTCGTAAGTTCCCCATTGCCACCAATGGGCCGGATCTTTCAGCTGCCATAAAGAAAAACGGATTCTCACCATACCGAATTCTGGAAGCTCCCGAAAACGGATTGGGGGCCACGCTGAAATTCGAGACACTTAAAATGGATTGGGATTTAACCGAAATGCACAATCCTATTTAATTAGATTCCTATAGAGTTTAAATAGTCATTAAGTAGTTTTACTACTTACATCATCATAGACAAGATTAACAATGCCTTGCTGCATGCTGTCTCTTCTCCTGAAAAAGTCTTCAAAAAAGAAAATTTTGGCATATTAGTATTGTTGAAATCCTCAGATACAATACTAAACTAGATGTTTAATCTTCACTGGTTGTAAATGGAATTCACTGGATTCTTAACATTCTTTCATTAGCACATTAACAGCGACCAGCTGGATTGCAAAAAAAAACATATATTTTTTAATTGGATGAGTCATGTCATTTTAAATATTTTGCCCTGTTTGCTGCATTTTTAATGTAGCTGTTAAACATGCTAAAGGTAATTATCAACCCATTAGAACTGAAGTGGATATAAAATTAAAAATACTTTGAGTAGCACAGCAAAATCCCTGGGATGGACCAAGAGATTGATTTGAGTTCTACAAACATGAGAGTGCTTTTCTGGGTTCTCCTCACTCCACATCATCATCTTGAGATAGAAAGGATCATCTGAAGACATGTGATAGAGGCAATCTGGTTGTGCAGCCTCACTCATGTCAAAGTTTCTTTCTATTCAGGCAAAATATTTATATCCAAGTCATTTAATTTTATTTCACTTCATTGAAGTTAATCTCACCTCAAATTCACAATTTTCTCACTAAAGCCAAAATGGTATTGTTAGTCCTGAATATAGCAGACCTGCTCAACCAGTTAGAACTGAACATTCCCAATCCAAAAAACCAAAATGCTTCAAAACACAAAATTGTTCACACAGGTGGCTGAGATGGTTAGAGCTTTGTTTTCTGATGGTTTCAAATGAACATACACAAACTTTCTTTCATGCACGACAATACTAAAACTACAGTATAGAAAATTACCTTCAGGCTATGTGTATAAGATGTATGTGAAACAAATGAATTTTGTGTGTAGATTTCCCGTTCAGTATATGTAAATATTCCAAAATCCAAAAGTATTTAAAATATAATTCCCTTCTGGGCCCAAGCATTATGTAAAAGGAATACTCAATGTGTAGTGAATAACAGTCTATGTGTTGTTGGTGCCATTATGTCCTGAATCTTTTGTCATTTTAAAATTGGGTTTTTTGATGCAAACCTATCTTCCCCAGGACTCAATTATGGTACTTGGATAGCACTTTCATTATCATGTCTGCATCTTACAGGATCCAGGGGTTTGAGGTTTTGTAAGGTTATAGAGCTCTCTGACTAAGAATTCTAAATACGTACTCATCTCTAAACTACAAATCGCAGTGTTTGATAGGGTATTGCTATGGCATCCAAGTGCTATAACTGTATAGTGTGAAGGAGGCTAGAGGTGGCATACCTTATACCTCACTAATATTACTTCACGCCTTTTACCAGAAATGACATATACAAAACTTGGACTAAAATGATCTTTCTTTCTTTAAAAAGATGCGTAACAGAACTAATAAAATAGCTTACCCGTTAAAGCCCGAAGCTTTACACAGCAAGCCACGTAGTCATCAAAAAAAATTCTGCCATTCTTGCTGTAACGTTTTACTATGGCAATTAAGGTCTGTGGGCTTAGTCTATAGCCTAGAACAAGATAGTGGCAGGAAAGTACATTTGTAAGTTTCATTTCAGAACAGAAGGCTTAGGAGAACTTGCATGTTTTCAACATATTGAAGGGTCATTGAAGAACAAGTAAAGCATCACATAAAAAGTCACGTTAAGTTTAATATTTTCCTTCTGCATGCGGTACTTAGCAACTACAGAATTCCAAAGTATGCTGTATCTATATTCCTACCTTTCTAGAGCTAGGACAGATACAAGGCTCACATCTACATATTTGGCAGGAGATCTAGGACTGAAAATATACCTCTCCCAGGCATCCTGGGACAACTTGGTAGGTAGGTGGGCCGGAAGTCGTTAACCTTCCTCTCCAACTGGCAATGTAGGTATGTGAGTTTAAAGCCTCAACTGGGGAAGTTTTGCAGAATGGAAACGGTGAGCAGAGAAAAATACATTAAGAACTGACCATTACTCTACTACTATAGATCATATTCTCACACTGTTTTGGAGACAGGTTTCCAAAGCTTCATCTGCTGTGATGATTATGAATAAAATTAAGCAGCTTTCTAATCAGTCAGCCTTTCTTTCATCTAAAAGGAAGATGAATAGCCTTTTATATTTTGCCCACTATATAAACATGTAGTCTGTATGATAACATTTCTGTGTCGATGGCAGAATATGGGCTATATAATATTTTGCTCCCAAATGTCAGAAATCTTTGTTAACATGTCATGGACTTACTACCTCTATTGTCTAGCCCTGGATTTACTTTCCATCACTGTCTTCCCATATGAAGAAGGCATTATGCTCACAATTTGTTTTAAGCTTCATTGTTAGTATAAACATCAAGGTAAAATTGTAACAATCCTAATTCAACCTTCATGGACGAAGAAGGAGCATTCTAATGTTTGGTAGGCATTCTATGATATTTGATACAGTTGCAATCAAAGAATGCCCTTTAGAATTAATGCAGTTTGACACCACCACTTTAACTGCCATGGCTCAAGGCTATGGAATTGAGGCAGTTATAGTTTTACAGAGTTTTTAGCCTTCTCTGCCAAAGAGCACCGATACCTCAACAAAGTACAAAACCCAGGTTTCCATAGCATGAAGCCATGGCAGAAAAGTAACAAAATGCATTAATTCTACAAAGCAAATGAACCAAAGATTTTCATTTTCAGTCATTTGCCATGTACTATTCTTTTTCTACAAAGAGTCCCAACAAGTCTATTGATTTTTGACAACAGAATACTTTCTGTCTCAACGGATGTAGCATACTGGGACAAAAACTATCCCAGGCCATTTTAAAGAAACCATAATGTTATTTCTCTTGGACAATAGTTGATTCCATTAACCTGGGACAGATATACGGGTATTTACTGGCATCACAAAATACCCCACAATAGAAGACATGCATATGCTAATTTTGGGATAGAACACACTTGATCACTGCTTCTTTCAACATAGGGCCTTTTTACACCCTCCCACTACGCCATTCTAAATGGGGTCACTAAATATACCATGACTCACCCAATGATTTTTTTTATCTTACAGCATCATCAATTTTATTTGTGACCTGCCTCTCCTCATGGCTGAAATACTAAAAATACGTTTAAACAGTTATTCCTCTATAACCACCCCTACTAGTCTTCCAACAAAACACTTGCTGTCCAGACATGAAAGCAATGTGCCTTACCCATAGCAACAATGACTTGAGTCAATTCATGAAGTTCCACCGTTCCGCTTCGGTCTTGATCTATCATCATGAAGTTTTGTTTCCAAGCACTGAGAGCTGCCCAGAGTTCCTTGAATTCATTGTATCCCATTTTCCCAGTATTCTCTCTCTGATTTTTCAGTTAAGAAATATTCTGTAGAAAGTTAACTGGACATCTGTGTTCAAATATAATTTGAGAACTTTCTTACAATTGATTAGGTTAGGTAAAGGTTTTCCCCTGACATTAAGTCCAGTCGTGTCCGACTCTGGGGGTTGATGCTCATCTCCATTTCTAAGCTGAAGAGCCGGCGTTATCTATAGACACCTCCTAGGCCATGACTGTATAGAATGCCGTTACCTTCCTGCCAGAGCGGTACCTACTGATCTACTCAAATTTGCACGTTTTCAAACTGCTAGGTTGGCAAAAGATGGGGCTAATAGCAGGCACTCACTCCGCTCCCCGGATTCGAACCTGCGACCTTTCAGTCCGCAAGTTCAGAAGCTCAGCGCTTTAACACGCTGTGCCACCGGCCGCTCCAGAGGGTTACAGCATCTTATTCTTACTCTAGCTCCACTTAAAATAGCAACTGTTAACAAAGCAAAGATCTGCATATCCACATGCTGCTTATTCAGTTTTACCAAGCCAGAAATGTTATATCTAGACCAGGTCATTTCAACTTATTCTGCAATTAGACATTCAAACATAAAGTATATTCTGCAGTGAAGCTGCTGGTAAGATGGTGGAACACAATCTTATATATGCTTCTGAAGTTGTAATCCTGCTGTCTTCAGATGCAAAAGAGGAAGGTAGCCACCACTCCAGTAAGTTTCTAGTATTATACTACAAATGGGGAGGACAAACGTTTTTATATTTCACTCAGGCAGTAAATACATCAGGGCGGTCCTGTGTATGATGAAATGAAGTGCCAGACCATTCTGATGACTCTGTTCCTACAGCCAGCAGACATGAAGTGAATGTTCTACAGCATATTCTAAAGTATTTAAGTGTCTTTACAACCTGACACAACATGTTTATTCTGACATAATCTCCAGCAGTCTTAGCTAACTTACTTTGTCAGACTGGCCCAGATCAGCTCAACTTCTTTACTTTCCTCATCTCCACCACTTTATAAAACAGAAAAAAGTAATCGCTTCAGTTCTTACTCCTTTAAACTCTTGTTTCTGTGGCCCAGGAAACAGTATCTAATCGGGTTAATTCAAATCTAAATTTACAGTTCCATAAGAGAAAAGCAGAACTTCAAGGATACGTCTAACATTGATATCATAATTCTGCACGTCTCCAAGCTGAATGCTGAAATTACAAGCAGAAGATATATTAATTTGGGGTTAGCTATATTGATCTCATCTGTAATCAGCACTGTTGAAACCATCATAATCCCCAACATAATGAAATTCATAAATACTAAGAATTTAAGTGCATCACTTGCAAAACAACGGATAACTTGTCACAACAGGCACTCATATTGAAATTCAGAGAAAATAATTTCTGTTTAAAAGGATCTATACAACATACTAGATTTACATGAGAATGGAAAATTGTATAAAATTTAAATTAAAAAGAGCAACTTTTTAAAAAGACTAGAGAATTGAAAACATTCTTAAGATATTAAGTGTAAATTGAGATCATATAAATAGTTAAGATCTTAACAATGAACATGCTTCTTTAACAGATTAAGAAAATCCAGTAATTATTTATAAAAATTCTTTATCCAATAATTCATTATAAAAATGTGTTGTGTCACCACGGGCTTTTTCTAGTTCTATTAGCCCAAAATGTTTAAAAATACATGAAATAATAATAATAATACACAGATAAAATACAATACCATTAAAATGCATAAGACAAAAATTAAAGCACCAATACTAATAAAATGTAAAGTTAAAATTCATTGTTTAAAATTGACTGAGGAGGCCTGCTGGAAGAGATAATTGTGCCTTAAATTTTGACAGCCCATTTAATTGTCAAATCTCTTCCGGCAGGTCATTCCAAAGCTCAGTCAATAATGTAAATGTTCTGAGTCTTTAAATTGATCAAAGAAAGAAAAAGAAAGAACAAGGAGGCGATAGGGCGTCTGTGAGTAGAAGATGGGGTGACGCTGACAGGGGATAGGGAAAAGGCAGAACTATTTAATGCCTTCTTTGCCTCAGTTTTCTCACAAAAAGAAAGCCGTCCTCAACCTCAGCAACATGGAATGGATGAAGGAGTAGGGGAAATCCAACCATAAGTAGGAAAACAAGTTGTCCAGGTCGTTCTAAACAAATTCAGTCCCTAGGGCCAGATCAACTACATCCAAGAGTATTGAAGGAACTACTGGAAGTTATTTCACAACCACTGGAAATTATCTTTGAGAGTTCTTGGAGAACGGGAGAAGTCTCAGCAGATTGGAGGAGGGCGAATGTGGTCCCTATCTTCAAGAAGGGAAAAAAGGACGACCCAAATAATTACCATCCGGTCAGCCTCATGTCGATACCAGGCAAGATTCTGAAAAAGATCGTTAAGAAAGTGGTCTGCAAACACTTAGAAACGAATTTGGTTATTGCTAATAGTCAACATAGATTTATCAAAAACAAGTCATGCCAGACTAATCTGATCTCTTTTTTCGATAGAGTTACAAGCTGGTTCGATGCAGGGAACGCCTTGGATGTAGCGTATCTGGATTACAGTAAGGCGTTTGACAAGGTCTCCCATGATCTTCTGGCAAAGAAACTAGTCAAATGTGGGATAGGCAAAACTACAGTTAGGTGGATCTGTAATTGGCTAAGCGAACGAACCCAAAGGGTGCTCATCAATGAGTCGTCTTCATCTTGGAAAGAAGTGACAAGTGGAGTGCCGCAGGGTTCTGTCCTGGGCCCGGTTCTGATCAATATCTTTATTAATGACTTAGATAAAGGGTTACAAGGCATAATCATCAAGTTTGCAGAAGACACCAAATTGGGAGGGATAGCTAATACTCCAGAGGATAGGAGCAGAATTCAAAACGATCTTAATAGATTAGAGAAATGGGCCGAAACTAACAAAAAGAAGTTCAACAGGGACAAATGCAAGATACTCCACTTAGGCAGAAAAAATGGAATGGGGGACGCCTGGCTCAGCAGCAAAACCTGCGAAAAAGATCTTGGAAGCCTCGTGGACAAGTTAAACATGAGCCAACAATGTGATGCAGCAGCTAAAAAAGCCAATGGGATTTTGGCCTACATAAATAGAAGTATAGTGTCTATGATCCAGGGAAGTCATGCTACCCTTCTATTCTGCCTTGGTCTGACCACACCTGGAATACCGTGTCCAATTCTGGGCACTGCAATTTAAGAGAGATGTTAACAAGCTGTAATGTGTCCAGAGGAGAGTGACTAAAATGATCAAGGGTCTGGAGAACAAGCCCTATGAGAAGCGGCTTAAAGAGCTGGGCATGTTCAGCCTGCAGAAGAGAAGGCTGAGAGGAAACATGAGAGCCATATATAAATATGTGAGGGGAATTCATAGGGAGGAGAGAGCAAGCTTATTTTCTGCTGCCCTGGAGACTAGGACGTGGAACAATGGCTTCAAACTACAGGAAGAGAGATTCCACCCGAACGTGAGGAAGAACTACTTAACTGTGAGAGCCGTTCGGCAGTGGAACTCTGTCCCGGTTCAAGGCAACTTTGCTGCATTACAAAAATGCATATTTGGATTTAAAGCTACACCGTACACTTTTTAGCTGACAGCGTCTTTTTTTTATTGCACTGCACATATTGCAAGAACCTTACACAAAAAAGCACATCTGAGGCACAACTGTAGTATCATCTAAATATAAACATTTCCCAATGCTAAGAAACAACAGAACAAAAACCATTGAAGAATGCTACTATCAGGCTATTATATTAAGAAGGTAACAGATTAGGCCTTTAAGAATGCCAATGGTATTTGAAGATTAAACATATTGTGCTCAGAAGCAATAAAATCTTACGAGAATAAGTTCCATTGATTCCGGACTGTGTTAGACATCTCTGTAGCTCCTCAGCATCCACTTCCCCATCCTGTAAAATGAATGTATAGAGATTTGTGGTTCATGGAAACTGGCTCATTTAGTAACACAAAATATAGTGTGTACATCTTGCAGAATCAGCCAATTACTTTACCACAATTTACAGAACCTGAATACTTCACAAGCACTAAGTTCTATTATACTAACTACAATGAATATTCAAGTCTAAATTTTAATGAAGCACTTATAGAGCTACAGTGACACCTTGTAGCAACAGATTTTTCATATGAGATTGCTTGGCATTTTTTCATAAGTGTTGAATGACTTTTTCTTAAAAGTGCTTCAAGTATAGTTTTTAAACTATTTAGCAAACCATTTTCTGAAAGGGCTTTCCCCTCCGCTTTCTTCTCCATTCCAGGCTGACCCTATGTATTCACTGCGGTTTCTTGTGTTGGCATCAATCTAGTTGCATACAAGTGATCCAAAACCAACAAGTCAAAGAAGTTGAGAAGACATCTACATGTTAATACACACATTATTTCAAACAAACAAATGTCTTACATAAAAAAGTGTAAATTAGGTCCTTCACTGATAATCTAAACTTTCCCAAAGAGGAGTATCTGCTCTGAGTAGAATGAGACATAGCATTTCAACTAGATGGTATATCAATGCACCATCCTGGCAAGATATCACGTCTGACACAAAAAACTCAGCCACCCAAAATGGGAATACTCACGTGCAAACAAATTAAATGTTACTGTATAATTTATGCCACCCCCTCCCCACAACTTGATTTTACAGCAAAAAAATTAAAAATAAATATAATGAAAGCTGTTTGTGAGCTTCTCCAATGAAAATGTGTACAATGGGGTGTAAATTGTAAACGATATAGCTTCTTACTTTCATCCCACTCAAATTCTAGTAGTCTGAAACTGCAAATGCAATATAGGATTCTCAAAAGCCATTAATCAGAAACAGAGCTATTACAAGCTGAACAGCCTAATTTTGCTCCAAGCTAGATTTAAAAAACTGCAAATTGCCAATTAAAAGTCAGAAGAAAGCATGCAAACTTGAGCACTATTTTAAAAGCTGTATACTTACAGGTATGTCAAATATCTCTAGCAGACTGTGGCACATATAAGAGCAAAGAATTCAGTACTGTAGAACTGTATAAATTACTTATAGCATTTACCCTCTAAGAAGAAAACAATTTCATTGGGTAAGCTCAGAGGGAACAAGAAAAAGGGAAACTGAAATGTTGATAAATACATTTCTGAGTCTCACTGATTGACTACAATGCAACACTTCAAAATTATCTTTGTGCTGCTTTCACCCACCCCTCCAAAAGCAATATCCATGTTACTGCAAGTTTCTACCTGATCAGTTCTTTTGAGTGTCAAGGCCCACGCTTCCATCACCCCACTGGTCTTGCTACATGGAAGATGACATATTGTGCTTATTTGATTGGGACTTCAGGAGTGAATGTTTATTCCTCCTATAAAAAACTAAATTTACTAAAATATTACACTTTAAAATTGAGAAAAAAATATGGAGGTCAGCAATTAACGTATTTTAAAACTTGGGTTTGGGGAAAATTTTATTCCTTATACATACAGTTCTTCTAAAGCAGTGGCATTCAAATGGTGTTCACTCAATGCAATCCTAATTATTTACCCAGTGCAAGTTTCACTATATTCAGTAGACTTTAGTTCTTTGTGAGTTAAAATTACAAATTTAGCTTTTGAAGAATCAAACCAGTCTAATCAGTGCTCCAGGCTGTGTGCTCTAGAACATGTTCTAAAAACCCATTACAGACAGGGATTTTTCAGCATGCATTTCTTTAGCAGTTAATCGAACCTTGAAAGTATTCACTGTAGGCACAAATTTGGAAAACCACTGTTTTGAATGTGTAACTAATACAAAGGTACTGCTGCTTCAAAATTGTCTTTCTTGCCAAAGAGGGAGCAAAATGTGATACATAAAGGAACATTCAAGCCACTATTTTAGATGAATAGCACAACTCAGGATATCTGTTATATGAAGCTGCTTGTAAATACAAAGCTTTCTTGCTTTCCTCAGTGGAAGAAATGCCTGCATACACCTTTTGCATTCTTATGTAGTGTTCATTATTTGGCCTATTGTTTCTCTGCAGATAATAAATTTTTATATTCCCCAATACTGATCACCAACAATTCCTATTTAGTTGCTCTTTATCAAAACATTTCTTAATTGTTTCAAATATAAGAAAAGAATCTGAATTCTGAGATCCACCCAAAAGACTTCAATCTATTTTTTTTGACAGGCTGAGATTACAGAAAGGTTGCTCTAAGAAAAGCAAGTGGGAAGCTATTTTATACAGCCACTGTCTTTATAGCCTTCAGATTCGTGGCCTATAGTAAACCATGCCTTTAGTGAAAAGATGTCATGTACTAAACAACTTCTGTAGTATCTAATGCATCACAATAACTGCTACTAGTGAAGCAAACAAATGCTGCTTTGGAACAGCTATCTAGTAGTGACAGTCCTCTTTTGTCATCATTACAAAAAGATAGCAAAAGTAAAAGCTAAATGATGTATTTTTTCCAATTATTAATATCCTCCTCCCCATTCCTTTTTGGTTTCAGTAAGGTCAGTATGTCAGTCACAAAGCTGGAACTTGGTGGGGCAAGTGGCTACTGGAATTAAGCACAAGATGGCCCACCATTTCATCAGTAGTGATACTAATGCCCATTTATATAACGTTTTTCTGTATTCTCCAATCCAGGAAAGAGATTGGAGAATACCAGGAAAAAACACCAGTTTCCAAAATCATCCATCATGTTCTTTCCTCTACTTGTTAATCTAAATTAAAACTCCTTTCAATTTTTCATTGCTTCAATGGGGCATGCTCACAAATTGTGTATGCATATTTCAGTAATTCTCAAAGTTCTGGTAACCAGATAACATTTCCTTGTCAGCTGCCCAGGTGACTAGAGAATACACAAAGCTTGTAAAGTGACAGAAGACTTGTTTCATGCAACTAGTAAAACAAAATGGAGAAGAAAAAAAGTGCTACAAAACTGAAGCCATTTTCTGTGTGGCGTCTCACTATATCCCTTTATTTAATCAAATCAAGACTGCATCCTATTGCTGATAAAGTTGGATGCATATTAAAAGTATCTTCCTCTTTTATATCCAGATAAAGGATATAAGAAAGATAAGTACTTGCCTCTAAACTTACAGCTCAGATTTAATTTGGTTTAGATCCTCAACCCATCAGAATAGATGTTTAAAGAGATTGGCTGTCATTTGGTATTGCAGTTAGAAATATGTAAGTTACAATTTATAACTCGTCTGCGTTCGTTGACACTTTGTAGTTGTACTAGAAACCTCAGTAAATGTCATCCCAGTCCACTTGAAGCACCAGTAGTTGTCAGGTGAAAGAGATCAATTCAGCTTCTGGTGGTGGTGAAAGGGGGGGGGGTCATCATTTCCACTCCCCTACTGCCAGCCAGTGAGGCTGTAAGACTCAAAAATAGGATTCCTGTCTTTATCTCAGTCTCACTGGTTGGCAAGAGTGGGGTGGAAATGCTCACCTCTCTCCAACTGAAAGCTGAACGGATCGCCTTCATTCACTTAATCTGGCTGCTGGCACTTAAAGTGGATTGGCACATGTAAGAAGCCAATCTACAGTTCCCTTGACTAACTAGTATGTATTAGTTGCTCCTACCTGCATGCACCTTCATGGACTAAGATCCCAAAATCTTTTTTTTTATTACCACTAAAGCAGAATTACTGAATCAATGATAGTCTAGTAAGTCAACTAACATGTCAATTCTACAGGTTCTGCAAGTGTACTCTAAGAGGGAGTAATGACATAAATCAGGCTTCAGGGTACTATTTAGGTAGGGCAATCCTTACTCAGTCCTTGTTTCAGACTACAAATCATGGTTAATTCATTAACTCTACAAATGAAGGACTCAAGTGAGTCTATTACATGCAGAACCAATAGCTTTCATAAAGCAAGTCTTAAAACTCCATTGTAATTTGGGAATTAACACATAAACAATTTAAATATGTACTTATTTAAGGGATTTAAGGGATCACTCTGAAAATTTCAAAAAGACTAAAATCTGAAATGGTATCCTTTATGGTGGCGAAGATATCTGACCATGACTAACTCAAAAGATGTGCTTATTGAAACCCAAACATGTCTTTAAACATTGATAAAAATTAAAATACCAAAGGTGGGAGGGAATATCTGAAGAAAATTACTCACCTGAAACTGGAGTTCTTCATGAATATTGCCTTTGCAGATCCACACTCTTGACAGAATGCATATTGGCATCACAAGTCCCAAAACGTTCTAGAGACCAATGACCTGTGGGGCCATGCATATGCCCTTTGGTGAATCTTTACTATAACCTTTTAACCAGTTCTTTTGCCCAGATCACTTAAATATCTGGCACTTCTCTACAAAATAGCTAGCCATACAGAATGCACACAACTCTTCCAACCCAAAAACCTGATATAGACTCAAAAATAGGATTAAAATGTCATCTCACAAGCTCTCCATTGAAATATTCATTCACTAATAACTAGGCTTATTCTATATAATCCTCTCAACCTTGAAAAATGAGCACTATTTTGCTGAAACTACTTCCCCATATTAATAAACTACAACACCCTGTAAATATGATCATTTTAATATGATTTTCAGCAAAGACACTGAACTAACAAATTTAAAAGGCATATCCCACACTACATTAAACCCTTACAGTGAGATTCTTAACATAAGAGTATTCAAAATGAGTAATTTTACTAAGATAACCAGGCAATGAAGCAGATGCATGTGAATCTGTATTCATATAGCCAAAATATTAACTAAGAACAAGAAATTGATTTTAATACCTGTGTTCAGGACAGAAATATATGGAAGGAAAACAATCATTTTTGTTTTAAAATAGGCAATATGAAACGTGCAGACTCCCTAATAAATAGACATATAAGGATTTTGGAAGAGGTGCAAGAAGAATGAATACCTAAATCTATCAAGGGAGACTGAATTCACAAACCAGTATTTTACTATATGGAAAGCTAATTCCCAGTACCTAAATCCAATGGCTACTCCCAACTACAGTAGAAACTTCTAATCAATGTGAATTCCATGTGTTGATTGATTCAGTGAGTCTGCTCTAGTTAAGAGCAATTGGACTAGAGCCCACATACCCTGGCCAGCTTTCAGCTCTGCTGTCACAATTTCCCTCTCTCCAACTCAACCCCTCCCCAAAAGAGAGAACAATCCATAGCCTGTCATCCATTTGCCTTTATTCAAGCAGCAAATCAATGACAACACATCTAGTGCTAGGCAGCGAAAGATAAAGACCGTTATGAACACAAAGGATGGGGAAGGAATGGATCACTCCACTTCTCCTCTCCCAGACAGCCTGGTGTCTGTGATCATAGACTAATAGAATACCATCCCTAAATTCTGTACCTACTCTCCCAGACTGCTTGCTAGAAGACATTTTTCTAACAGCCTCTTAAGAGGCTGTTTCCATGTTAGCTGTGGAGGAGGGAATACTGCAGGCTTGAAAATACTGTAAATTTATTTATAAGACTGCTATACAGAGAGTGCTCCAAACTCATTACATGCTGTTTAATTAATCCCAAAAATATTACCCCTTTATTTCTAACACTAAAACTAGCTAAACAAGGAACAGTCTTTCAAAACCTTAGGATAATAGATTGAACTTACTTGTCCAGCAATAGCACTGAAGAATGTCCACAAGGGATCTGCAGCAGCAGCAGCAGCATAGGCACCAGCGTAAACAGAATATCCAGAAGATCCACCATGGGCCACACTTGGTACTCCTCCAGGGACTGGCTGGCCCATTGCCATTTGCATTGGCACCTGACCACGGTATGCGCCATACTTTTGGAAAGAGAAGAAACATATTTCACCATATTTACCAGCTCAGTACAAACATATAATGCCAGGGATCAATAATTTTATTTTTACTGGATCAAAGTGCCTTATACATAGAAAATAATGTGTTCCTATACCCTGTTTCCCTGAAAATAAGACATCCCCTGAAAATAAGACCTACTAGAGGTTTTACTGAATTGCTAAATATAAGGCCTCCCCTGAAAGTAAGACCTAGCAAAGTTTTTGCTTGGAAGCATGCCTGATGAACAGAATACCAGAGGATGCAGGATCGGTAAATGTACGTACCATAGATTGTTGTACATGGAAATAATGGTATTAACAAGAAACTCTTGATAGGATTCAGTTTGTCTGGTTATGCTGGTTTGTGATGACAACTACTGTACAGTATATATTAAATGTTCATTTTTTTTTGTTCAACAATAAATGTGACTTCTTCATGGAAAAATAAGACATCCTCCAAAAATAAGACCTAGCACATCTTTGGGAGCAAAAATTAATATAAGACACTGTCTTATTTTCAGGGAAACATGGTAATATTACTGCATCTTTTTGTCACAAGAATACTTCAAGAAAAAAGTAAAGTAGGTATATTGTCAATTTAAAAGTGTGAATTATAATCTGCATTTCATCACTGGATTTTAATTTGTATTTTAACTCCGTGTATCTTGTTGTATGTCTTTTAATAGTGTTTTATCTTTTGTTTAAATGATGTTGTATCCCGCTTCAAGCCACAAGGAGAGGTGGGTTGTTGTTGTTATTATTATTACTTAAATAGGTTTTCTAAACGATTAGTCCCTAAGCAAATGATACAGTGAGAGGGTTCATTACTATAACAGGTAAGGCATGAAATAAAATGCACACAGCTCTTCCATGAAATAAGGTGAGGGTGGGAATTATGCAGCTCTCCAGCTATTACTAAGCTGTAACTCCCAACTGTTCTCCAGCATAGCCATTGATGATGAGAATTTGTAGAGCTATAGTTCAACATCTAGACAACCCCACAGCTATCACCCCCCACATCAAAACTTTTGGTCCTAATGATGAAACTTGAAAAACCAATAAAAAGAAGTGCTGGCAAAATGAAATTCTCCAATAGTATTTAGAAACTATAGCAACAAGAAGAAGGCTAGGTTGTTCAGCTATTTTATCTGTGATAGCTGAAAACAATGTACAAGTCCAATTTAGAAATATTCTGCTATTTACTATTGTCTCATATCCCTCACACAAAATGCCTGGGACAAGAAAAGCTTTCGGATTTTGGAATACTTGTATATGCATATTTGTAAATAATGAGATAACCTAGGACCCAGGTCTGAACACAAAAATCATTTGTTTAATATAGATACCAACTGAATTATTTTTTTTGCTACTAGAATATAAAAATGGTTATAATTTTCCAGTTTTATGAGGTTTATTTTAAAAATATTTTATATATGTAACATTTAAGTTAAATATTTAAGACTGAAGTATTATTAGGAATATAACATATTCATAAAGAAACATTAAAAGTTATATATAACGACTATTTATAAAATGCAAGGCATTTCTAATATTAAGGCTAGATGAACAACTACTTACCCATTTTAAAAGCCTATGCAGGCAGTCCACAAGTTACAAACAAGATATGTTCTGTACGTTTGTTCTTAAGTTGAATGTGTATGTAAGTTAGAACTGGTACATTTTAAGTGTAACTCCAGATGCACATACACATCTATCTATCTATAGATATAAGCTTTGGAGAACATTGTTTTGCTGTCTGTGCCACTGTTCACTATCTGTCCCTGTGATCACTGGATTTTGAAAATTTTGGCTTGTGGTGGAAACAAGGATTAATCTTCAGTACAGAAACCTCTTCCTCATGATAACTCTTTAAGGAATGAATTTCCCTTCCAAGGGATAGATTTCTCACTTCCTGTTGTCTCACTCCTGTTCTTAACTATGAGTTGTTTATAAGTTGGATGTTT
The DNA here is from genome assembly GCF_035594765.1 of Anolis carolinensis. Classification (NCBI taxonomy): domain Eukaryota; kingdom Metazoa; phylum Chordata; class Lepidosauria; order Squamata; family Anolidae; genus Anolis; species Anolis carolinensis. The sequence goes on from NC_085841.1 coordinate 217,200,022, forward strand.
GTAACTCAGGAATTGCCTGTACTTTGACCCTCACTGTTAAAATGAGTGTAATCCTACACATGCTCACTCCGAAATATGTTCTAGAGTCCAATGGGGCTTATTCTCAGGTAGACATTAAGTAACCAAGATAATTTTCCTCAACTTACCATTTCTATATTTTCTAATCATGCCCAAAAATATGAGATAGAAATTTTTGTTGTTGTTTTGTGCCTTCAAGTATTTTCGGACTTCTGGCAAACCTAAAATGAACCTATCTCAGGGCTTTTTAGCAGAATTTGCCCTGTTCTGAGAGAATGTGACTTGTCCAAGGTAACCTAGTATGTTTCCATGGCTGAGCAGGGCTTTCAACTCTTTCTTAGTCAAACATTGAAATCACTACACAAGACTAGAAACTGATTACCAGAGCACTACCAAGATCCTTCCAAAAACCATGTGATATAAGTTTTCGTAAGGGTCTTGATGATGCTTAACTTTGTCAAGCAAGAAAGAAAGGAATAGGCCTAACAGATGTAATGTATATGAATCCTATTGGAAGCTAAGCAGAGTTATCTCTAGTAAGTACTTGGATGGGAGGTTGCCAATGAATACTAGGGGCTGTGGGCTATAATTCAGAGGAAGGAACTGGCAAAACCAGCTCTGAATAACCCTTGCCTAAGAATATCCCCGGTGGTGCAGTGGGTTAAACCGCTGAGCTGCTGAACTTGCTTACTGAAAGACTGGCGGTTCAAATCCCGGGAGTGGGGTAAGCTCCCGCTGTTAGCTCCAGCTTCTGCCAATCTAGCAGTTTGAAATTCATGGTGTCATCGTAAGTTGATAGGCAACCTGAAAGCGCGTGCACACATACTGACATGGATTTAGTAGTTAAGTCAATTATATTGGTGCATAATGTGCCTCAAGACGATCTCTTAGCCACTCTTATCTTAATTGAATCCCCTCACAGAAATAGTCTTGTAGAATAGGGTTCTCAAACTGCACTCCCGACCCCTCCTCTGTCCTTCTTCTGAAAAATGCAGGGAAATTAAAGTTTTGAGCTGCCAGAAGCAGCAGCAGCACCGACATCCTCCCAGGCCTTCCAAATTAGCTTTATAACATCCACATTATCTGCTTTGAACTGGATTATATGGCAGTATGGACTCAGATAATCCAGTTCAAAGCAGATGTGGATTATCTGCCTTGATACTCTGGATTATATGGCTGTGTGGAAGGACCACTAGGGCAAGACTTTCTCCTCCCCTGCTGCCCAGACTCCTTTTCTCTCTGCCCAGACCCCCCCCCCAAAAAAAATAACACACACTTTCTTTAGCTCCAAAACCATATTTCCCTCCCACCAATCAGGGGATGCTTTGATTGTGTTTTTTCCTGCATGGCAGCTTGGGGTTGGACTGGATGGCCTCTGGGGTTTCTGCTATTATTATGTTTATTATTACAAAGGCTAGATGGCCATCTGTTGGAGGTGCTTTGATTGTGTTTTTCCCGCATGGCAGAAGAGGGTTGGACTAGACGGCCCCTGGGCCACTGAAATATTAAGTTTATGTTGGTTAAAACTGTATATTATATATAATATGGAAACATTTTTGGAGCTCCATGAGAAACCTTTCCTTCAAAAAGGTCTCCATGGCTGGACAAGTTTAAGAGCCATTGTTGTAGAATACCGAATTCCTGGATGCTCAAGTCCCATTGCAAAGTGAAATAGTATTTTGCCATTTAAAACAAGAAAACCAGGATATGCTTAGAATCATAGATTTAGAGTTGGAAGAGACCTCATGGGCCATCCAGTCTAACCCCTGCCAAGAAGCAGGAAAATCCCATTCAAAGCACCCCCGACAGATGGCCATCCAGTCTCTGCTTAAAAGCCTCCTAAGAAGGAACCTCCACCACACTCAGAGTCCCACTGCTGAACAGCTCTCAGTTAGGAAGTTCTTCCCAATGGAATCTCCTTTCCTGTAGTTTGAAGCCATTGTCCTGTGTCCTAGTCTCTAGGGGAGCAGAAAACAAGCTTGTTCCCTCCTCCCTATGACTTCCTCACATATTTATAAATGGCTATCATGTCTCCTCTTAGCCTTCTCTTCTGCAGACTAAATATGCCCAGCTCTTTAAGCCGCTCCTCATAGGGCTTGTTCTCCAGATCCTTGATCATTTTAGTCACCCTTCTCTGGACAAATTTCAGCTTGTCAACATCTCCCTTAAACCGTGGTGCCCAGAATTGGACATACTATTCCAGGTGTGGTCTGACCAAGGCAGATTAGAGGGGTAGCCTTTTTGCCATTTATTCTCTAACATATTTTAGTGGATTGTTGAATGTGTGGATACAAAGTGACAACTGTATGCCTTTAGAAATAAGGATACTGAGAAGAATGGTTGCAATGTCAGTCAAGCCTTAATCTCACAAAGCATTTAAACAGGGATGGGGAATTTAGTCTGGATCCTACCATCAAGAACTGTTGCTTAATAGCTGGAGAGCAACAGTTATTGTTTCAATTAAGATAAATTGAAAAATTCACGGTGGCCCATGCTCTCCTTACATCTTGACTAGACTATTGCAACGAGCTCTACATGGGGTTGCCTTTGAAGACTGTTCAGAAGCATCAAGTATTCTAATGAGCAGCAACCAGGTTCCTTACTGGAGCATTGTACAGGGAGAGCGTACAACCCCGTTGTATCAGCTCCACTGGCTGCCATTTTGCTACTGAGCACAAAGTCCTGGCTTTAACCTATAAAGCCTTAAATGGTTCCAGCCCAGCTTACATCTCTCTTTATGAACAAGTTAGAGCATTAAGACCAGCCGGGGAGGTCCTACTCTCGGTCCCAGGCACAATTGGTGGGGACGAGAGACAGGGCCTTCTCGGTGGTGGCCCCTCGGCTGTGGAACTCTGTCCCCAGCGAGATTATACCAGCACCCTCCCTCTTGGAGTTTAGAAAACAGCTTAAAACTTGGCTGTGTAAGAAGGTATTCTATGAATGACAGCAATATGTAAACAGCTACAGGAAACCATGGGATCAATGCAATGTTTTTAAATGCCTTAATGTTCGAGATTTTAATGCTTTATGGCGCATTTGATGATTTGTATAGTTTTAATGAGCTAATTTATGGTTATGTGTATTGCTTTTAGACTTGTAATGTTTTATATTGTTGTGAGGCATTGAATCTTTGCCGTTTACAGTAGAGTCTCACTTATCCAACATGAACAGGCCGGCAGAACATTGGATAAGCGAATATGTTGGATAATAAGGAGGGATTAAGGAAAAGCCTATTAAACATCAAGTTAAGTTAGGGCCCGGGCTGTGGCGCAGGCTGGAGAGCAAGCCAGCTGCAACCAGCTGCAATGAATCACTCTGACCAGGTCATGAGTTCAAGGCCCGCTCAAAACCTATGTTTGTCTTGTCTTTGTTCTATGTTAAAAGGCATTGAATGTTTGCCTATATGTGTAATGTGATCCGCCCTGAGTCCCCTTTGGGGTGAGAAGGGTGGAATATAAATGCTATAAATAAATTAAATAAATAGGTTATGATTTTACAAATTAAGCACCAAAACATCATGTTATACAACAAATTTGACAGAAAAAGTCGTTCAATACACAGTAATGCTATGTAGTAATTACTTTATTTACAAATTTAGAACCAAAATATCATGATGTATTGAAAACATTGACTACAAAAATGCGTTGGATAATCCAGAACGTTGGATAAGTGAGACTCTTCTGTATTATGTTATGAACCGCTTTGACTCCCCCTAGGGATAAATAAATAAGCAATAAGATATGAACTTTCACTCCGTATTTTGCTGCCACTAGATATCCACTGGGGTTTGGTATCCCTGAGTTGATCCCCAAAACCGTGCAGGCTCAAGCTTTATTATATACTAGCTTTGCCCGGCCACGCGTTGCTGTGGCTTATGCTTTCAGAGTGTTGTTCTTTATTTACTGTCCTGATTTTAGAGATTATATTGTTCTGTATTATTATATCACAGTAATTATTACATATTATATTTATAATATTATACTATCTGCTTAGAACTGGATTATATGGCAGTGAAGAGTCAAGATAATCCAGTTCAAAGAAGATAATACAAGATTATAAATGGGTTATATAGCTGTGTGGAAGGGCCTTGAGTCTACACTGCCATATACTGTAATCCAGTTGAAATCTGATAATCTGTATTTTATAGGCAGTGTGGAAGAGGCTTAAGTGAGGCCTAACTCTGCCTGTCCCCTGGGCTGAGTGGGTTGCTAGGAGACCAAGTGGGCAGAGCTTAGCCTTCTAACTGGCAGCAATCAGATAAAAACAATTATTCTTCTCCCTCTAATTAGGACTTTATTTTTCTTTTCTTTTTGTTATATGAACGTAGAGGCATGGATGAGGGGTTGTGCTGCCAAGTTTAGTGTTTCTGGGATGTGTTGTTTTGTCCTAGGCCGAAATTTCATTACTCTTTTATATATATAGACAATCGTGTGGTAAAATGGTGCCCCTTATATAATATGTTGGCTTTGTGATTTTGTTTAAAGTCGTGGATACAGAATCCGTGGATATGGAGGGCCGGCTGTAGAGGCAGAAGTGTGTGGGGGATTTAAAATGGCAACCCTTCTTGGGACTGGCTGTCCTTTCCTCTCCCTCGCCTCCATGCCCCAATGCCTTCGGGAAGGAAGACTGAGAAAAGAAAAATGGACGGCCCAGGGCCTACACAGGAGGGCCGGGGTTGCGAAAGACCTCCTCCTCGTGTTTTTCGAGCCACCTGAGGGAGCCGCCAGCCAGGTAGAGAGCGGGAAGAAAGACAAAAACGAGAGGAAAACAGCTGGGCCGCGGCGCCACAGAAAAAGGAAGGAGGGAAGCAAGCGAGACGGACAGGGCCGCCCTCCAATCACCGCCGCGTTCCTTACTCACCGCTCCGAAACCTGGATACGTCATGGCGACGTTACGGGAGAAGACCGTTAACAGAGCGAGGGGGGAGGGGAGGAAGCGGTGGCCCGGATTCGAAGGCGCCCAGTGGGATTCCGATCTACCTCAGCGGCCCCCGTGCGACGCCCCCCCTTCCAACGACGGCTTCCTCCTTTCTTTAGGCCCCGTCCTCTGAAGAAGCGGAAGTTGCCTTCTCGCGTTCGTCCTCGCGTACAGGCGGCTTCCGATTGGCTGAAGCGATCGCTCGCTTCCTGTCAGGATAGGTTAGTGAAGAGGAGGCGGAGCCAGGAGGAGGAAGTCGGGGGAGAGAAGGCGGAAGCAGACGAGGCGGAAGTGGAGGGGCGGGGAGAGAAACCGGTCGTCATTGTGGGACGCTGATTGACACTGTATTATTCTGCCCAGAAGAGCTGCAGAAATAAGAAACCAAAGAGGAGGTAGTCAGCTGTTTTAATAGAGATATTCCGGGTTTGTTTAAATGTTTCTCTGTGGTATTGGGGTCCTCCCACACAGCCATATAACTCAGAATGAGGTAAAGGTTTCCCTTGACGTTAAGTCCAGTCATGTCTGACTCTGGGGGTTGGTGCTCATCTCCATTTCTAAGCCGAAGAGCCAGCGTTGTCTGTAGACACCTCCAAGGTCATGTGGCCAGCATGACTGCATGGAGCGCCCTTACCTTCCCGCCGGAGCGGTACCTATTGATCTACTCACATTTGCATGTTTTCGAACTGCTAGGTTGGCAGAAACTGGAGCTAACAGTGGGCGCTCACTCTGCTCCCTGGTTTGAACCTGCGACCTTTCAGTCTGCAAGTTCAGCATCTCAGCTTTAACGCACTTCGCCACCGGGGCTCGATAATTCAGAATATCAATGCATAAAATCCCACAATATCTGCTTTGAACTGGGTTATTTGCTTCCACACTGCCATATATCCCAGTTGAAAGCGGAAAATGTGGACTCTTATTCAGCTGTGTGGACGGGGCCCCAAAATATCAAGACAAATAATTCACAATATTGGCTTCGGACTAGGGGCCCTTCCACACAGCCGTATATCCCAGAATATCAAGGCAGAAAATCCCACAATATCTGCTTTGAATGGGAATACAGTAGAGTCTCACTTATCCAAGCTAAACGGGCCGGCAGAAGCTTGGATAAGCGAATATCTTGGATAATAAGGAGGGATTAAGGAAAAGCCTATTAAACATCAAATTAGGTTATGGTTTTACAAATTATGCACCAAAACATCATGCTATACAACAAATTTGACAGAAAAAGTAGTTCAATACGCAGTAATGTTATGTAGTAATTACTGTATTTACGAATTTAGCACCAAAATATCACAATATATTGAAAACATTGACTACAAAAATGGCTTGGATAATCCAGAAACTTGGATAAGCTAGTGTTGGATAAGTGAGACTCTACTGTATATGACAATGTGGATTCAGATAACCCAGTTCAACTCCCATTGGGGAGTTTTATGCCTTGATATTCTGGGTTCTCTGACTGCGGAAGGGCCTTGGGTTACCTGAGTCCAAATTCCATATAATCCAGTTCAATTTGGATTTTATACAGCTGTGTGGAAGGGGCCGTTTAACCAGAATATCAAGACGGACAATCCCACAATATCTGCTTTGAACTGAGTCTACACTGCCATATATCCCGGCCCGTTTAGCTTGGATAAGTGAGACTCAACTGTACTTAGTTTGAAACTACTGTAGCTGTTATACTCCAGTTTTTGTGGCTGCCATAAACTATGGGCCCTTCCACATAGCCATATAACCCAGAATATCAAGGCAGATAATCCATAATATCTACTTTGAACTGGATTATTTGTGTCCACTATTTCATATAATCCAGTTCAATGCAGATTTTATACAGCTGTGTGGAAGGGGCCATAGTGTATTGAAAAGCATAGGTTTGCACTATTAATAGGGACCATCTCGCACTAAAGAGTAGGCATAGAGTGTGCATCCACTTTTAATCCTCCCACAAGATCCTGGGATTTATAGTTTAGGACAGTGTTTCTCAACCTGGGGGTCAGGACCCCACAGGGGGTCGCAAGGAGGTGTCAGAGGTGTCACCAAATACCATCAGAAAACATATTTCTGATGGTTTTAGGAACCCCTTTGGCAGAGGAGGCTGAAGATATCTCTGCCTGTCCTTCTCTTCCCTTTTGGCAAATCCTCCCAAATTTGGGTCAGATTTGGTCCAGATTCATCATTGTTTGGGTTCACAGTGCTCTCCTGATGTAGGTGAACTACATCTCCCCTAAATCACTGTCAATTCCTCCCACATCCCTCCAGTATTTTCTGTTGGTAATGCGGGTTCTGTATGGGAAGTTTGGCCCAATTCTATCGTTGGTGGGGTTCAAAATGCTCTTTGATTGTAGGTGAACTATAAGTCCCAACAACTACAACTCCCAAATGTCAAGGTCTATTTTCCCCAAACTCCACCAATGTTCACATTTGGGCATATTGAGTATTCATGTCCAGTTTGGTCCAGATCCATCGTTGTTTTGAGTCCACAGTGCTCTCTGGATGTAGGTGAACTACAACTCCAAAATCCAAGGTCAATGCCCATCAAACACTTCCAGTATTTTCTGTTGGTCATGGGAGTTCTGTGTGCCAAGATTGGTTCAATTCCATTGTTGGTGGAGTTCAAAATGCTATTTGAACTCCACCATAGTTATAGGTTAACTATAAATGCCAGCAACTACAACTCCCAAATAACAAAATCAATTCCCGCCCCCAACCCCAGCAGTATTCAGACTCCTGCGTATCATATATTTGTGCCAAATTTGATCCAATGCCAACGAGTGCTGGTACAACTTACTATAATTCCATAGCATTGAGCTAAGGCAGTTGAAGTGGTTTTAAACTCCATGCATTTTACAGTGTGAATGTACCCTGAGGGCAAACTGCCCTGGCCTTCTGCCCTGGCCGAGGACTACGGGAACTATTCCCAGCTATACCAGAACTTGAAATAGATGTGTTAAGCACAAACATATACAGATACCAGCTTAGCAGTGATGTACCTTCAAAGTAAGGCATCTGGAGTCAAGGCAGGGCTGTTAGCACTCTGTTCAGCAAAGCAGTGTACCCTCAACCAAGCACTGTGGACAGGCCTGGAGAAACACCCAGGTTGCTAATGGAGATCCTGTACTTGTTGCCTATCCTTGACATACTGAGCCCACAGCCACTCTTCCCACCTGGGTGCCATTCCCTTCTTTGGATTGTAAACTGAGGCCCCTTGCACAGAACTGAATATAATCCCGCATTATCTGCTTTGAACTTGGTATATATGGCAGCGTGGACTCAGATAATCCAGTTCAAAGCAGATATTGTGGGATTTTCTGCTTTGATATTCTAGGCTATATGACTGTGTGGAAGGGCCCTGAGGCAGCCCTTCAAGCTCCTTTCCATGGGGCACAGGGAACCATGAACGGTCTTTGTGGGAAATGAGAAGCATCTAACCCTTCCCTCCAATTCCCAACAAACCCCATGCCATGATGCCTCACTTGTCTGTGAGCTGTAGATCAGTGCTCTATTTTGGTTTCAACACTCCAGATATTCTGATTCAGCTGTTGTGCTGAAGCAAGAAATGCCAGATGTCCAAGATTGGTTCAGGAAAGAGGCACAAGGAAGCATAGCAAAGAATTTCAGAAGAAAATCATTCTGTGCTTTATAGTTTATAGCAAAGCCATTGATTGTGCAAATCATGAAAAGCTATATGGATCATGCCTTTGTTTAATTAAAGGATTATGTTCCATTTTCCAAGAATTTCAAATTCCAAAACACTGTTGATCCCAGGCATTTCAGATAAGGAATACACAACCCATAATAGCAAAATTATCAGCATGAGAATTTCCTTTTTTATAAAAAAAAATCCTTGTAAGAAAGTCATTAGCAATCGTGAAATGAAACCACTCTATAAAGAAAGGAAAATGAAAGTGGTAAGAATATGAAAGCCTTGAAGTATATACTGTAACATGTTTTTACAATAGTTTGGAGAGTATTTGTAGATTTATCTGGTTTTCATGTAAGTCTAGCAGTAAAACCCATTTTGTCAGCTTTGCCTGCATGTTTACTGTTAAGAAAGTCACATTGAACATACCCTGTGATTTTTAAAGGTTTTTTTGTTTTTCGTGTCAGGAGCAACTGGAGTTGCTTCTGGAGTGAGAGAATTGACCGTCTGCAAGGACGTTGCCCAGGGGACGCCCGGATGTTTTGATGTTTTACCATCCTTGTGGGAGGCTTCTCTCATGTCCCTGCATGGAGCTGGAGCTAATAGAGGGAGCTCATCCGCGCTCTCCCCGGGTGGGATTCGAACCTGGCAGCTTTCAGGTCAGCAACCCAACCTTCCAAGTCGCAAGGCCACCGGAGGCTCCTATTTTTGAGGTGAAAAGTGTATGACTTGACCAAGTCCACCCAGTGGGTTTTCATAGCCGAGCAGGGATTTAGACCCTCAAACAATTATAGTCCAACATTAACTCGTAAAAGATGTTTCAACTTAATTAGTGTAATAAAAGGATTACGCTTCCAGTTGTTTGTTTTAGGCTATGTTCAATAATCATTTATTGAACATGTCAACAAGTCTATCTTTGTAAAGGTAAACAGAGATTAAGGTACATATATATCCTCCTTTTCCCATGCATATTCTCTTTTTCAGAGTTAAAATTTCTGTCTGAGCAGTTTTTAAAAATTGTCCAGGAATTTTTACAATGTCCACTGCTGCTTTGCATCCTGCCAGCCACTACTCTCTTCTCTTCACCGTTGCATCGTTGCATCGTTCTCTGTAGCTTCATTGACTACTAAACTAAGAAAAGGGTTGAAAGATGGTCCATCTGTCCAAAGAGGCAGAAAAGTGGGGAAAAGCTATTTTTTGGTTATAAATAAAGATTGGTAATATTTTTTGTAGCAATCATCACAGCTTATCTTGTTGAGGATCCCATACATGGAATTCTGAAATCAGAAATACTCCACAATTCAATATTGTCCATGTTGGTGGCCAAGTTAGTGTCACTTTTGTTTTCTGATGGCAAAATACACAAATCTTGCTTTATTCACATTATTTAAAATAAAGTTTACGTGTTTAAAGTGTGCATACAACATAAATGTATTTTGTACTTAAGACTTGGGTTCCATCTCCAAGATGGATGTATATGCAAAATTTAAAAAGTCCAAAACATTTCTGGTCCCAAGCATTTAGGATAAGGGATACTCAATCCAAATTTAAAGTGAGACTCATTATAGTGCTGGGTATGAAGCAATCTGTGAATGTGTCCTTAAGGTGACACCTTATTGAATATACAGTTCATCTGCAGGAACAAGGCATCAGATATTCTTTAGACAATACTATGCAGTGACTGTTTTTGTAGAGGTACAGAGAAAACACTGATATAATATAACCTGGTAGCAAAAAAAAAAAATCTGAGGAGCCTCGGCTGGGCTGATAGGGTATAACATCTGGGAATTTGAACTAAAGTATGCTACATCCTTGTTTATATTGCAGAGAGACCATTAATTTCCATGGCTCCCCCTTCCAAGCAAAACTAAATTCTATAGTATTGCGATCTTACTGCTGCTTATGAAGGTAGTTTGGATAAATAACTTGTTTTGTAATATTTTTAATCACTAGATAATGCAACCTTTATCAAGATACCAGGTCTTGACCTAATACTTGTTGAGACTGATGTATGTACAATACATTTTCATTAAATATGAAATACTTCTCATATTTTTTGCTGTTTAATGCTGAAACATTATGTTTATTAACAAAATATACATTGATGTAACTAATAAAATATAGTTATGCAATAGCTGTTAAATAAATTGTTATAATGTAACAAACACTTGTATGATTTTTTTTCTGCAACTTTTTTTTTACTTCTAGTTCATAGCTTCACAGCATTTAAGACTTGGAAAATCCCTGCACCCAGTTACTTGGTTCAATGTCATACAAATGCAACCACAGATTCAAAAGAAATAAAAGTAGAATCCAGAAGTATGAGGAAGAAAGAGAAAGCTAATGCTGGGCAACAGGAATATAAGTTAAGTTTCCCTTATCCAGAAATCTGAAATACTGCAAAAACCAAAACTTGCTCCCAGCTGCCCCCTTCTGCCTTGGAAGTCACATGTCCAATGCCCACTGCATTTTTCCTCAAGGAGCACCAATGGAGGAAAGAGAAAGGGAGAGGAGTCCATTTACACAAGGTCTCTGTAAAAAGCAGATGCATCACTCAGCTTCCACCCAGTTAGTAGCAGAATATAGCAGAGCAAGCACCCTGGAAACAGCTGTAAGAGAAAGCTTGGAATGACCACATTAGCCACTGCTGGGATCCAATCCAGAGAAAATGAAAAACTTGGGGTGGGATATGGATTTCCCTCTTCATTCCTAACCACTTTGCTAAAAGGGTGGAAAATGTGCTGACAATAGGAGAGGTATCTGGGACTATGTATATGAAAATGTAGGTATTTCAAAATCCCAAAAGATATGCAATGAATTAAACCATATTGTGGAATGATGGAAATAAGTTGTATGCACACATACTATCCTTTATCTGCTCCTGTGGATCTCTCCAAAATAGAATTTCTAACCATTCCAAACTATGGTTTGGAATTCTGGACTGTATGCATGCCTCAAATCACAATTTGCTGATATGGACAAAATGACATACTGTGATTTGTAAAAACAAGTTTCTCTCTGCCAAAGTTTCTGCATGGAGTAAAGGAGGGGGAAGACTGTATATATAGGCAGTTTATTCCTGATCCAATCAAAAATTTCTGGGTGCCATTTCCATTTCCAAGCAGGCTGAATCTATATGAGGACTATATCCCAGCCCTGCAGTATATACTCCTATGTGCTATTTCAGACGTTACTCTGCTGTCACTTGAGATGGTGTCAACCATGTGAAGATCGGGCCACAGGAAAGTAAAAGACAGGCACTAAAATGTCAGCACCATTGTCAACCAAAGTAATATTCAGCTTGATATCCAGCTGTTCCAGGCCTGCACAAAGTTAAATGTTCCAATCAAAGACAGGATGCAGGCCTGTGAATTTAAGATACTGTATTCTTGCCTCTATTTTAAGGGTGTGAAACAGGTGGGCCTCCCAGATGTGGCTTGACTATCAGCCTTAATCATTATAGTTTATGAATAAAATAGAATAACTTCATTGTCACTGTACATTGTACAGCAAAATTCAATGCCATCCCAAATACACATATATGTAGAGGAGTGGTAGGATTGGCAGCATATCAATACATAACAATATTGTTCAATGCATTATCTCACCATTTCAAAGGATAAGGATTTGTCCTCAAGAAACTGAAGCAACACTAGCTACTAGTGCTAGAAAACCGTAAAGAAACTGGCTACAGTCAGTTGTCCGTATCTGCTGGGTTAGGACACAGGACACCTGTGAAAATTAAAATCTGCAAATATAAACAAATTTTTTTTTTCATCTGACAGAACATCTCTATAGGAATCTTTATGTCCTCCAGCACAGCTCTGTAGTCAACTTTAGCTGGAATCTAGTCATAGAATTGAACTGTACAACAGAGATTCCTAGAAGAGTGTTTTCTGTAGGAATCTCTAGATCAGTGGTTCTCAACCTGCGGTCCTCAGATGTTTTTGGCCTTCAACTCCCAGAAATCCTAATAGCTGGTAAACTGGCTGGGATTTCTGGAAGTTGTAGGCAAAAATATCTGGGGATCCCTGGCTGAGAACCATTGCTCTAGGTCCACCAAGGTGACTATGATCAACCTCTGCTGAAAGTCTGTTTTGTTAAGTGTACAGAGGCAGATCTATGAATAGCTGTAGTACAGGGAATGGTGCAGAGAAAGATGTGGAGGAGAAAAAGGTATGTGCTAAAGCACTCAGCTGCTGAACTTGCAGATTGAAAGGTCCCAAGTTCAAATCCCGAGAGCGGCGGGAGCGGCAGCTGTTAGCCTCAGCTTCTGCCAACCTAGCAGTTTGAAAACATGCCAATGTGAGTAGATCAATAGGTACCGCTCTGGCAGGAAGGTAAGGGCACTCCATGCAGTCATGCTGGCCACATGACCTTGGAGGTGTCTACAGACAACGCCGGCTCTTTGGCTTAGAAATGGAGATGAGCACCAACCCCCAGAGTCAGACATGACTGGACTTAACGTCAGGGGAAACCTTTATCTTTACAAAAATATCAGTTGAAAATAGTGGTCAACTTTTTCGGAGTTGCACAGCTTTGAAACTTTGCAAAAAGCTATGGACCTACTCCCCAGGAAACTGATCAGAAATAGATTTTCCCATATGTTTTTTTTTTCCACACCATAGGTGTGGGAATTGATGTTTCTATTAGGGAATTGATGTTTCTATTATGTGACTTTTTTTTTTCTTTTACTGTTAACTCTTGGAAAGACTAGGGTGTTGCCTTAACATTCATTGTGAGAGGAAAAATTCAAATTGACATTACAACTGTACCCTTGGTTTGCTTCTGACACGATAAATAAATAAAATCAAACTACAGACGTCAGCATTCAATAGCATTGGACCAGCGCTAGTAAAGTAATATCAAATTGCATTAACTCTGTGTAGTAGATGCACCATGGGTGTGCATCTCTGCTGTCTAATTAATTAATTTCCATCATTTTGATGAAGTCGTGCAGCATTTGCAGCTCAGAGTTGCTGGTGTAAAGAAGCCTTTCCCTGCCTTCAAGCAGGTGATTTCCTGCTTCTTGGCAGGGGGTTGGACTGGATGGCCCATGAGGTCTCTTCCAGCTCTACTATTCTATGATTCTATGATAGGTACTGGCTTGTTGAGTAGACTCTCCTCTACAGTTCCCTTTGGCGGGAAGCCTTAGCATTGAACGGTTGTGTTGTTAAAGTGCGAAGTATGGAGCCCTGCGCAGACGGTCGGTCAATGCGACTTAAACAACGTGCAGTCATTGAATTCTTGACAGCAGAAGGTGTCACCCCAAAGAAGATTCATCAGAGAATGAAAGCTGTTTATGGTGATTGTGTTGATGTGAGTACTGTGCGTCGTTGGGCGAGTAAGTTTAAAGATGTTGAGGTGGAAACATCTGACTTGCGTGACAAACAAAGAGTTGGACGTCCTGTGACAGCAACCACCGAGTTTCACAAGCAAAAGGTTGACAGATTGATTAAGCACAATCGTCATATCACTCAGAAATTTCAAACATAATCAGCATTTCACAAGAACGTGTGAGTCACATTATTGCTTTGCTCGGCTATCAGAAGATCTGTGCACGATGGGTACTGTGAGACGCTGGTTGCAGAAACAGTGTCGACTTCTCCCATGACGGCTTCAGGAAACTTGTTCATCGTTGGCAGAAATGTATCCAATTGTCTGGTGATTATGTGGGAAAGTGAATAGTGGTACAGTAGAGTCTCGCTTATCCAACGTAAACGGGTCGACAACGTTGGATAAGCGAATATGTTGGATAATAAGGAGAGATTAAGGAAAAGTCTATTAAACATTAAATTAGGTTATGATTTTACAAATAAAGCACCAAAACATCATGTTATACAACAAATTTGACAGAAAAAGTAGTTCAATACACAGTAATACTATGTGTACTTACTGTATTTACAAATTTAGCACCAAAGTATCATGATGTATTGAAAACAGGCCGGGCTGTGGTGCAGGCTGGTTAGCAGCCAGCTGCAACAAATCACTCTGACCAAGAGGTCATGAGTTCGAGGCCACTCTGTGCCTGCGTCTTGTCTCTGTCTCAATGTTGGAATGTTGGATAAGTGAGACTCTACTGTATTCCCACCCAAACCCAAGTAACGAAGGTGGAGGCATTACTTTTCATTTTTGTGTGTGTGTGTGTCAGGAGCAACTGGAGTTGCTTCTGGAGTGAGAGAATTGGCCGTCTGCAAGGACGTTGCCCAGGGGACGCCCAGATGTTTTGATGTTTTTACCATCCTTGTGGGAGGCTTCTCTCATGTCCCCGCGTGGAGCTGGAGCTTATAGAGGGAGCTCATCCGCGCCCTCCCTGGGTGGGATTCGAACCTGGCAGTCTTCAGGTCAGCAACCCAACCTTCAAGTCACGAGGCTTTTATCCCCTAGGCCACTGGAAGCTCCTATTACAGTGGAGTCTCACTTATCCAACATTCATTTATCCAACATTCTGGATTATCCAACACATTTTTGTCATCAATGTTTTCAATACATCGTGATATTTTGGTGCTAAATTCGTAAATATAGTAATTACTATGGAGCATTACTGCCTATTGAACTACTTTTTCTGACAAATTTGTTGTACGTATAACATGATGTTCATAATCTAATTTGGTGTTTAATAGGCTTCTCCTTAATCTCTCCTTATTATCCAACATATTCGCTCATCCAACGTTCTGCCGGCCCGTTTATGTTGGATAAGTGAGACTCTACTGTAATTCTGGATTATCCAACACATTTTTGTAGTCAATGTTTTCAATACATCATGATATTTTGGTGCTAAATTCGTAAATACAGTAATTACAACATAACATTACTGCGTATTGAACTACTTTTTCTGTCAAATTTGTTGTATAACATGATGTTTTGGTGCTTAATTTGAAAAATCATAACTTAATTTGATGTTTAATAGGTTTTTCCTTAATTCCTCCTTATTATCCAACATATTTGCTTATCCAACGTTCTGCCGGCCCGTTTATGTTGGATAAATGAGACTCTACTATAATGAAGGTGGAGGCATTACTTTTCATTCAACCCTGGTATCATTCTAAAGTAGAGGCAGAATTATTGTTTTTTCCAAAGAGCTTTTCCTTGATCCCTCCTTATTATCCAACATATTCGCTTATCCAACGTTCTGCCAGCCTGTTTATGTTGGATAAGTGAGACTCTATTGCAGGGGTCCCCAAACTTTTTAAACAGGGGGCCAGTTCACAATCCTTCGGACCATTGGAGGGCCGGACTATAGTTGGCCACTGAGCAATAAATAATAATAATAATAATAACAACAACAACAACAACAGCAATAATAATAAAAAAAGAGGGTTGGAACAGACCCTTTGGGCCATTGAGTCCAATCCCCTTCTGCCTCTGTGGACCAAAAGCACAAGCAAAGCACCCCTGACAGATGGCCACCCAGCCTCAATGTTAATAATAATAAATAATAATACTTATAATAAAGAGGGTTGGAAGAGACCCCTTGGGCCATTTAGTCCAACCCCCTTCTGCCTCTGTGGACCAAAAGCACAAGCAAAGCACCCCTGACAGATGGCCACCCAGCCTCAATGTTAATAATAATAAATAATAATACTTATAATAAAGAGGGTTGGAAGAGACCCCTTGGGCCATTTAGTCCAACCCCCTTCTGCCTCTGTGGACCAAAAGCACAAGCAAAGCACCCCTGACAGATGGCAACCCAGCCTTAATAATAATAATAATAATAATAATAATAATAATAATAAATCTAGCATATCTATCTTGTTTGCTGTGTCATACAATAATAATAATAATAATAATAATAATAATAATAATAATAATGGTTGTAAGAGAAGAAGAGACCCCTTGGGGGTCATTTAGCCCAACCCCCTTCAGCCCTTGTGCCATGGGGGCCGGATAAATGGCTTTGGTGGGCCGCATCCGGCCCCCGGGCCTTAGTTTGGGGACCCCTGCTCTATTGTAACGAAGGTGGAGGCATTACTTTTCATTCAACCCTGGTATCATTCTACAGTAGAGGCAGAATTATTGTTTTTTTCCAAAGAGCAGCGTTGGCTTAGGGCAGGGGTCCCCAAACTAAGGCCCGGGGGCCACATGCGGCCCATCAAAGCCATTTATCCGGCCCCCACGGCACAAAGGCAGAAGGGGGTTGGGCTAAATGACCCAAGGGTTCTCTTCTTCTCTTCCAACTATTATTATTATTATTACTACTATTTTATTATGACACAGCAAACAAGATAGATATGCTGGATTTCATATCACAAAATCACAAGTCGAACACTTCCCAAGTGTCTAGGACCCAAAATGAACAGTCACAGAAATATACAATGCCAGAAAACTGCACAATTATTATTATCATTATTATTATTATTAACATTGAGGCTGGGAGGCCATTTGTCAGGGGTGCTTTGCTTGTGCTTTTGGTGCCCAAAGACTGAAGGGGATTGGACTCAATGGCCCAAAGGGTCTCTTCCAACCCTATTTATTATTATTATTATTATTATTATTATTATTATTATTATTATTATTATTATTATTATTATTATTATTATTATTGCTTGGTGGCCAAATATAGACCGGCCCTCCAACTGTCCGAAGGATCGTGAACTGGCCCCCAGTTTAAAAAGTTTGGGGACCCCTGGCTTAGGGCGTGTGCGAAGGAAACTGCAACTGTAAAAGAAAACCCAAGGAGACTGAAACACGAGGAAGAGGCGAAGTTGACTCAGCAACAGGAGGCAGAGCGCGTTGACGTTTCGAAACTCAGGAGCTCCGGGCAGGAATAGAAACTGAAACCGACTCCTTTACATTTTGCTGCCGCTGGAACGAGCCACAGAGTCTGGCAAGGCAAGGGAAGCGCAGTGCTGTGCAGCGAAGGGGAGATTTGGTGGAAAGAAAGACAGAGAATGGCAGAGGAGAGCCCGTCCCGCGACGCCTCCATCCTGGCCCTGATTTCGGTCTTCAGGCACCGGATCAAGCGCAACATGCAGGTGATGCGGGTGCTGGACTGGATGCCCTCGCTGAGCCCCGAGGACAAGGACCGCATCCGCGCGGAGGAGCGGGCGGCGGGCAACGTGGCGGCGGCCGGGCTGCTGCTCCAGGTGCTGGAGAGGGCCGAGCCGCGCCCCGCGCCGGGCCTGTGCCAGGAGTTCTACCAGGCGCTGGTGGAGGGCGGCTACACGGCGGCCGCTGCCTACCTGGACCCCAGCCTCATGCCCTCGCCTTCCCTGGAGGCCGCCGGCGACGAGGGCGCCTTCCTGCTCGGCCTCTTCGAGTTCGTGCTGGTGGAGCAGCTCCGGGCCACGCAGGTGGCCATGGCCTGCCTGGAGGAGGGGCTCTTCCACGACGAGGACCTGGAGCGGGTAGGCAGGCACTGCAGGAGGGCCAATTGAGCAGGACCCCATTGTAGGGCTTTGGCAGACTTGGGACATCGTCACCTGGGGGGGGGGGGGGGAGCCCCCAGTGGCCCAGTGGAATAATCTATATATATAAAAGAGTGATGGCATCAGGGCAGCGGACAAAACAACAAAACTACAGGCCCCCCAACCTCGAAATTTGACAACACAACCCATCATTCACGGCTCTAGGTTGATACAACAAAAAGAAAGGAAAAATAAAGTCCTAATTACAGGGAGAAGAATAATAGTTTTTATCCAATTGCTGCCAGTTTGAAGGCTAAGCTCCGCCCACTTGGTCTCCTACTCAGCCCAGGGGACAGGCACAGTTAGGCCTCACTTAGGCCTCTTCCACAGATTTTAACTGGATTATATGGCAGTGTAGACTCAAGGCCCTTCCACACAGCTATATAACCCATTTAGAATCTTATATTATCTACTTTGAACTGGATTATCTTGACTCCACACTGTCATATAATCCATTTCAGTGAGCATACTAAACATAAAGACAACCATACAACAGACATTCAATACCACCACTACCTCAACAATTTCTCACCAACATCACCAGAAAATGCCACAGCAACGCGTGGCCGGGCACAGCTAGTAATCTATATCTATATATATAAAATGATAAAGTTGTTTGCGCAGTGACTATAACAACAAAACTAAACATCCCAGAAATACGAAATTTGGTAACACAATGCAAAAGCCTTGCCTCCAGGTTACAACAACACAACCACACCACAAAACCACAATCCAGACCCACAAAACTCACAACAACGCATCATGCGATAACAACACAATTAAACGCCCCAGAAATACAAAACTTGGCAACACAATGCAAAAGCCTTGCCTCCCGGTTGTAACAACACAACCACACCACAAAACCACACAGGACCCACAAAACTCACAACAACACATCGTGACTATAACAACACAACTAAACGCCCCAGAAATACGAAACTTGGCAACACAACGCAAAAGCCTTCCCTCCAGGTTGTAACAACACAGCCACACCACAAAACCACAATCCGGACCCATAAAACTCACAACAACGCATCGTGACTATAACAACACAACTAAACGCCCCAGAAATACAAAAGTTGGCACACAACTAAACGCCCCAGAAATATAAAACATAACAACACAACGCAAAAGCCTTGCCTCCCGGTTGTAACAACACAACCACAGCACAAAACCACAATCCGGACCCACAAAACTCACAACAATGCATCGTGACTATAACAACACAACTAAACGTCCCAGAAATACAAAACTTGGCACACAACTAAACACTCCAGAAACATAAAACTTGACAACACAATGCAAAACCTTGCCTCCCGGTTGTAACAACACAACCACACCACAAAACCACAATCCGGACCCACAAAACTCACAACAATGCATCGTTACTATAACAACACAACTAAATGCCCCAGAAATACGAAACTTGGCACACAACTAAATGCCCCAGAAATACAAAACTTGACAACACAACATAAAAGCCTTTTCTCCCAGTTGTAACAACACAACTACACCACAAAACCACAATCCAGACCCACAAAACTCACAACAACGCATCGTGACTATAACACAACTAAACGCCCCAGAAATACAAAATTTGACAACACAACGCAAAAGCCTTGCCTCCCAGTTGTAAGAACACAACCACAACACAAAACCACAATCCAGACCCACAAAACTCACAACAACGCATCATGACTATAACAACACAACTAAACGCCCCAGAAATACAAAACTTGCCAAAACAATGCAAAAGCCTTGCCTCCCGGTTGTAACAACACAACCACACCACAAAACCACACCAGACCCACAAAACTCACAGCAACGCATCATGACTATAACAACACAACTAAACGCCCCAGAAATACGAAACTTGGCACACAACTAAATGCCGCAGAAATACAAAACTTGGCAACACAACACAAAAGCCTTGCCTCTCAGTTGTAACAACATAACCACACCACAAAACCACAATCCGGACCCACAAAACTCACAACAACGCATTGTGACTATAACAAATACAAAATTTGACAACACAACTTATCCACCTCCCCAGTCCCTACATTCAGACTTGGCCTCCAAAAAAACAATTACAATAATAACAATGACAACAACAACAATAAGAATCAACACCATCACAGGCAAGAAACAGCCAGGCACTGAGGCTGAGAGGCCAGTTAGTGCTACACTGGGCCTCTAAAAAACAATACAGTAGCATCTAACTTATCCAACCTTCATGACCACTACAACAACAATAATAATAAACACCTACACAGGCAAAACAAAAAAAGACTATTGTACCACAATAAAAATATAAACCACACTCAGCAGAATCAGACATTACAATTAACAACAAACCAAAGACAACAGGGATCTCAAGCAATTATCAATCAACACGAAAATTGAAGAAGGTAACAGACTTCAAATACTACTACTAATGTGAGCATAAAGAAGGGTGGAGGTCACAGCATAAATACAACCTAATGTAGACTGACCAACACCACCACACTAAGCCACAGCAACGCGTGGCCGGGCACAGCTAGTATATATATAAAGGGGTAATGAAATTTCGGCCTAGGACAAAACAACAAAACCACACATCCCAGAAACACTAAACTTGGCAGCACAGCCCCTCATCCATGCCTCTATGTTCATACAACAAAAAGAAAAGAAATATAAAGTCCTAATTAGAGGGAGAGGAATAATTGTTTTATCCAATTGCTTCCAGTTAGAAGGCTAAGCTCCACCCACTTGGTCTGCTGTCAGTTAGAAGGCTAAGCTCCACCCACTTGGTCTCTTGCAACCCACTCAGCCCAGGGCCACTTCAAACAGGCCTGGGATTATCTGATTTCAACTAGATTATATGGCAGTGTAGACTCAAGATGAGTACCAATGCCCAGAGTCAGACACGACTGGACTTAATGTCAGGGGAAAACGTTAACCCTTTACCTTAACTACCACCAATTCCTCAATACTTTATTTCTCATACCACCATGCTTTGCCACAGCAACGCGTGGCCAGGCACAGCTAGTAATAATAATAATACAGTAGAGTCTCATGTATCCAACATAAACGGGCCGGCAGAATGTTGGATAAGCGAATATGTTGGATAATAAGGAGGGATTAAGGAGAAGTCTATTAAACATCAGATTAGGTTATGATTTTACAAATTAAGCACCAAAACATCATGTTATACAACACATTTGACGGAAAAAGTAGTTCAGTATGCAGTAATGCTATGTAGTAATTACTGTATTTATGAATTTAGCACCAAAATATCACAATGTATTGAAAACATTGACTACAAAAATGCCTTGGATAATCCAGAACCTTGGATAAGCGAGTGTTGGATAAGCAAGACTCTACTGTAATAATAATAATAATACATCACACTCCTGCCAACCTAGCGGTTCGAAAACATGCCAATGTGAGTAGATCAACAGGTACCGCTCTGGCGGGAAGGTAACTGCGCTCCATGTAGTCATGCCGGCCACATGACCTGGAGATGTCTATGGGCAACGCCGGCTCTTCGGCTTAGAAATGGAGATGAGCACCAACCCCCAGAGTTGGTCACGACTGGACTTAACATCAGGGGAAACCTTTACCTACCTAATACATCACACAGTCCTAGACACTTGGGAAGTGTTCAACTTGTGATTTTGCGACACCGGGCAGCTTACATGGGGCAGAGCCCAACGACATAATATAAACAACAACATAAACACAATTCACATTATAACAAGATGAAAACAGGAAGACAATATAAAGCGAGAATATTATAACAATAGCTGATACTTAGGCGATCCCTTGTAGCTCGAGGAGGACTGTCTTCCATCTCTGGTGTCTTGGGAGGAGCACTTGGTGAACCAACCTGGACACAGTATATTATTTGAGAATACAGAAATGCTTGAACACTCCAACAACTATCTTTTTTTAGGCGATCCCTCGTAGTTCGAGGATGATTGTCTTCCACCTTGGGGGTGTATCCGTAGATGGCTGAAGAGACCTATTCTTGATCTGCATATTCTCCCGCAGTGAGGACATCAGTTTCCAGGTGGAAGGCGGCCCCGGTCAGGGTTGGCTTGACTCTCCTCCCTCTTGGCACGTTTCTCCCTTAAGCCCTCCGTTCGTGCCTCTTCGAACTCCGCAGCACTGCTGGTCACAGCTGACCTCCAATTAGAGCGCTCAAGGGCCAGGGCTTCCCAGTTCTCAGTGTCTATGCCACAGTTTTTAAGGTTGGCTTTGAGCCCATCTTTAAATCTCTTTTCCTACCCACCAACATTTCATTTCCCGTTCTTGAGTTCGGAGTAGAGGAGCTGCTTTGGGAGACGGTGATCGGGCATTCGGACAACGTTGCCAGTCCAGCGGAGTTGATGGCATAGGAGCATCACTTCAATGCTGGTGGTCTTTGCTTCTTCCAGCACACTGACATTTGTCCGGCTGTCTTCCCAAGAGATTTGCGGGATTTTTCTGAGGCAACGCTGATGGAAATGCGCCAGGAGTTGAGTGTGACGTCTATAGACCGTCCATGTTTTACAGGCGTAGAGCAGGGTTGGGAGGACAATGGCTTTGTAAACAAGCACCTTGGTATCTCTACGGATGTCCCAGTCATCAAACACTCTCTGCTTCATTCTGAAAAATGCTGCACTCGCAGAGCTCAGGCGGTGTTGTATTTCAGTGTTGATGTTGACTTTTGAGGACAGGTGGCTGCCAAGGTAGCGGAAATGGTCAACGTTTTCTAATGTTACACCGTTAAGCTGTATTCCTGGCTTTGCAGAGGGATTAGCTGGTGCCTGTTGGAAGAGCACTTTGGTTTTCTCGATGTTCAATGAGAGGCTGAGCTTCTCGTATGCTTCTGCAAAGGTGTTTAGAGTGGCTTGTAGGTCGTCTGAATGTGCACAGACTACATTGTCATTAGCATATTGGAGTTCTATAACAGATGTTGTGGTGACCTTGGTTTTGGCTCTCAGTCTGCTGAGGTTAAATAGCTTGCCATCTGTCCGATAGATGATTTCCACTCCGGTGGGAAGCTTCCCATCAACAAGGTGAAGTATCATAGCGATGAAGATGGAAAATAAGGTGGGGGCAATAACACATCCCTGCTTGACACCTGATTCCACCTTAAATGGGTCACTTTAGGAGCCGTTGCTGTCCAAGACTGTTGCCATCATAACATCATTGAGGAGCCGCAGGATGTTTACAAATTTGTCAGGGCACCCGATTTTTTGGAGGATGGTCCAGAGAGCGCTGCGATTCACTGTGTCGAATGCCTTTGCAAGGTCAATGAATGCCATGTACAGAGGTTGGTTTTGTTCCCTGCATTTTTCTTGGAGATCATGTCCACTGTTCCTCTGGAGAGACGGAAGCCGTTCTGGGATTCTGGGAGGGCGTCTTCTGAGACAGGGAGAAGGCAATTTGCAAGGATTCTTGCGAGAATAGCTAATACTATCAATCAATCACCAGGCACAGTTCTATCATCTCCATAGGTGGGGAAACTGAGACAGCAATGCAAAAACAAAATGATGAATTAAAGTGCGTAGAAGGAAGGTAAAGGTTTCCCCTGACGTTAAGTCCAATTGTGACCGACTCTGGGGGTTGGTGCTCATCTCCATTTCTAAGCCGAAGAGTCGGCGTTGTCTATAGACACCTCCAAGATCATGTGGCTGGCATGACTGCATGGAGTGCCGTTGCCTTCCCGCCATTTGCATGTTTTCAAACTGCTAGGTTGGCAGGAGATGGGATTAACAGCGGGCGCTCATTCCGCTCCCATGATTTGAACCTGGGACCTTTAGGTCTGCAAATTCAGCAGCTCAGCACTTTAACACACTTCGCCACTGGGGCTCCTTGTAATTACTACATATCATTACTGTATATTATATGTAACAATTACTGTGCTCTAATAAGAAACAGAACAATATAATCTCTAAAATCAGGACAATAAATACAAATCAATACTCACAACACAGGAAAATTCCAGACAGAGGAATTCCAGACAGGAAACAATCAGACCCAGCAAACACTTCCCAACAAAGAATTCCCTCAACCAGAAAACAGCCAGGCCTTGAACCTCCAAGGCCATTCAATGCTAGTCAAGGTAACTAATTCCAACATTCATACTTCCTGCACTCAGACTATTCATTGCTATTCGACCTGGCCAAACAACAATTCCACAAGGTAGAATGCAGCCAGGCTTCCAAACAGCAAGACTATTCACTCCTGTTCAACCAGCCCAACCAGGATATACCCTAGATGGATAACCCTCAGGTTTGTAAGCCATCAGGCCACTCCGTCCCATTCAGCCAGCCCAAGCAAAAAGGCCCCTATATAGAAACCACCCAGGCTTAGAAACACAAAGGCTATTCAGTGCAATTCCAATTGGCCACAGCAACGCGTTGCATGGCACAGCTAGTAATAATAAAACTTTATTTCCTGCCACCATCTTCCCGCAGCGACTGGGGCAGCTTACATGGGGCAGAGCCCGACGACATAATATAAACAACAACATAAACACAATTCACGGTATAACAAGATCAAAACAGTAATACAATATAAAACAAGAATATTATAACAATAGTTAATACTATCAGTTAATCACCAGGCACAGTTCTATTATCTCCATAGGTGGGGAAACTGAAGTAGCAATGCAAAAGCAAAATGATGAATTAAAGTTCATAGAAGGTAAGGACCTAATAAAATGCAGGATAGATTATTAATACCATCCGGAGCTGATTATTTCGTGACTGTCTCACTAAAGGCCAACCAAAACATCCCTTGTGCCGGTAGGACTGATGACTTGCAGGTTGCCAGTTCAAATCCATCCTGGGGAGAGCGCAGATGAGTTCCCTCTATCAGCTCCAGCTCCCACAAGGATGGTAAAAACATCAAAACATCCGGGCGTCCCCTGGGCAACGTCCTTGCAGACGGCCAATTCTCTCACACCAGAAGTGACTTGCAGTTTCTCAAGTCGCTCCCGTCACACACACACACAAAAGCAGAATTAATGCACTTTGTCACAACTTGAACTGCCATTGCTCAATGCTGTGAAATCCTAGGAGCTGTAGTTTGGAAGGTGCAAGACGGTATGAAACCACTACTCCTCTGATTCTATAGTATTGAGCCATGGCAGTTCAAGTTGTGTCAAAGTGCATTAATACTACAGTGTAGATACAATGTGTTGTTGAAGGCTTTCATAACTGGAAGCATTCCCTCCTGATGTTTTGCCCACATCTATGGCAGGCATCCTCAGAGGTTGTGAGGTCTGTTGGAAACTATGCAAGTGATGTTTATATATCTGTGGAAGGTCCAGGGTGGGAGAAATAACTCTTGTCTGTTTGAGGCAAGTGTGAATCTTGCAATTAATCACCTTAATTAGCATTGAAAAGCCTTGCAGCTTCAAAGCCTGGCTGATTCCTGATCGGGGAATCCTTTGTTAGGAGGTGTTAACTGGCCCTGATTGTTTCATGTCTGGAATTCCCCTGTTTTTAGAGTGTTGTTCTTTATTTACTATTCTGATTTTAGAGTTTTTTAATGCTGGTAGCCAGATTTTGTTCATTTTCATGGTTTCCTCCTTTCTGTTGAAATTGTCCACATGTTTGTGGATTTCAACGGCTTCTTTGTGTGGTCCGACATGGTGGTTGTGAGAGTGGTCCGGCATTTCTGTGTTCTCAAATAATATACTGTGTCCAGGTTGGTCCATCAAGTGCTCTGCTGTGGCTGACCTCTCTGGTTGAGTTAGTCTGCATTGCCTTTCATGTTCCTTCATTCGTGTTTAGATATACTTCTAATTCAGCTGTTCGCAGTCTTTGGTGTTTTGGACTTCAACTCCCAGAATTCCTGACAGATGGCAGAGTTGGCCGGGGCTTCTGGGAGTTGAAGTCTCAAAACCTGATGGTCCAAATGATATTGCAACTGAAAGTTATACAACACCATATAAGTTGTGTCCTATATAGCAGTAATTCATGGAGAGATGTGTTGCAGAGATTAAAATTGCTTCCCGTTCTAATCTAGAAGCCTGAAATACTTTAAATCTGTTACTTGACTATATAGAAAATAAAGTATTTTATCTGTGCTGAGAATCGTCTTGCAGAAATTTCATTCTCTTCTCCTTCCTCTTTTCTTCCATGTTTCTTTTAATCAGGTTAAAGCTGAAGATGCCAGGGGGAATTGCCCGGCAGTGAGAGAATTACTGTGCAGGATAGTGCAGAAGAAGGACTGGTTCTCGCCATTTGTGAAAGTCCTGCGCAAAACTGGACATGAAAAAGCTGCAGATGCCCTATGTGGGCAGGAAAATGGTAAATGTCTAATTTCACCCTTCCTACTTGGGCAAACATTTGGTTTGAGAGATAAAAGGATTCTAAATTAGATAATAGCATGGGAGAAAGAATGGCTCTCTCCTATATACAGTAGAGTCTTGGTTATCCAACATTCGCTTAGCCAACGTTCTGGATTATCCAATGCAGTTTGCCTCCTGCCCGGATCCACAGCTGTTTCTCTAGGCAGCAAGGATTGAACTTTTTAAGATTTAATTTCCAACAATGTTGCTATTGTAAGTTCATTTTATGCAATTCTCTCTTTATTTGTAGTCAATTTGTTAGTAGCCAATTTTTCTTAGTCAATGTTTTCAATATATTGTGATATTTTGGTGCTAAATTCATAAATACAGTAATTGCTACATAACGCTACTATGTTTTGGACTGCCTTTTCTGTTGATTTGTTGTAAAACATGATGTTTTTGGTGCTTAATTTGTAAAATCATAACATAATTTGACATTTAATAGACTTTTCATTAATCCCTCATTATCCAACATTTTTGCTTATCCAATGTTCTGCCGGCCTGTTTATGTTGGATAAGTGAGACTCTACTGTACCTTTACTTGCAGCTCCCCATCTGAGTTGCTTGTGTTTTGTCTTTGATTTAGTTGTTTATGTTTTCCTCCATTTCTCCTGTGGATTGCATATTTATTGAAATGTGTCTTTAACAAAGCTGAGTAAATATAACCCAGGGTGTATCTGCATTGTAGAATTAATGCAGTTTGACATCACTTTAACTATGCTATGGAATTATGGGACTTATATTTTGGCAAGGCACCAGCATTTTTGGCAGAGAAGATTGAAGACTTTTTTAAGCTATAAATTTTATGATTCCATAGCATTGAGACATGGCAGTTAAAGTAATGTCAAACTGCATCAATTTATTTATTTATTTACAGTATTTATATCTCGCCCTTCTTACCCCATAGGGGACTCAGGGCGGATCACAATGTACATATATATGGCAAACATTCAATGTCATTAGAAATACGACATACAGACACAGACAGAGACGCAGAGAGAGACACAGAGGCAATTTAACATTTTCCAGCTTTTGGCTTCATGAGGGTATGCTTGATTCCAGCCACAAGGGGAACTGCTGCTTCATCATCCACTGTGACACCGAGTCCTTGATGGAGTACTTCCTCATTCTTCTGCACTCTGCTGGACATTTTTATGGTGTCATAAATTAGTTAAATTAGCCTCCCCAGCACAAAGTAGTGCCTAAATTTCCTACTCAACAGATGCAACTATCTTTCAGGTTGCTTCGATCAACAACGAGCTAGGCTATGTAATGGTCGGCTGTTCAATCCGAACCAGGCAGGCTTCTCAGTCAGTAGTGATTTATTGCAAGCTGTGTCTAAAAGCGTAAATACAGCTTTAGTCATACTATGAAAGGCATTCCCAAAACTGGCCATCAAGCCTTCTAAAGAGGGAAATTCTATACCCACACAGTGCCACCAGAGCTTGTAAAAGTTATATTTTTAACTATCCAGAATGCTACAATGGTGTGTGAGGTCCTATGTAAAAACTCATGACACATTTTAAAAACGTTTACAAGTCTAAATGAAAATTGTTAGTAACAGATCTGCTCACATAATTCAAACATTACATTTAATGTCATGCTTATGTCAATGTTACAAAAGTAAGTTTCACGGTTCACTTTTCGTGGATTTGCTGTTTCGCAGTTTTTCAATAAACTCTAAAAGAATATTATAAATCAAAAAAAGTTACAATTTACAGCCTAAGGAAAGGAGGAAGGAGAAACTGAAGGGAGAGAAAAGGAGCTCAAGTGGAAACGGGAGGAGAAGGAGGCGATTTATTAACACACAATTGGTTAATAAAGACTTAAAATAGTGTTTAACCACTAAAATAATGTATAAATATTAAAATTAATATAGCATCCCTACTTTGCAGATTTTCACTTATTGTGGGTGGTCCTGGAACATAACTCCCGCAATAAGTGAGAGAACACTGTAGGCCCATCTCTTGACTTTAAAAGAAAAAAGACTTACGTATTGTGTCCTTTTATTTTATTTGCCCACAGGTAGCGTAAATGGAGTTTCTGCACCTGTGGATGAGGTGACAGCAGCTGACAGGCCTCTGGCTCCTGAAGTTGTGAGGGATTTGAACCAGAGTGCAGAACTTGATCCCAGGGCTGCTGGGGAGGATAATGCCATAGAAGACTCATTTGGGGCAGCCTCTGCAATGTCAGGTGAGGTGTCAGCAGGAATGCTGTCCACTAGTGGTGGGAATTGTGTGGCAATGGATAACATGCAAGATAGAGGGAGAGCCCAGGCTCCTTCTACACTGCCATTAAAATCCAGATTAACTACTTTGACTGGATTATATAGCAGTGTAGACTGATATAATCCAGTTCAAAGTAGATAATGTGAATTATCTGCTTTGATAATCTGGATTATATGGCAGTGTAGAAGGGGCCTTAGTGCAGTTCTTGGGATCTTTCTAATTCCACTGAATATCTTATCTTTTGGAGCCCCGGTGGCGAAGTGTGTTAAATCACTGAGCTGCTGAACTTGCAGACCGAAAGGTCCCAGGTTCAAATCCCGGGAGCGGAGTGAGCGCCCGCTGTTGCTCCAGCTTCTGCCAACCTAGCAGTTCGAAAACATGCCAATGTGAGTAGATCAATAGGTACCGCTCTGGTGGGAAGGTAACGGTGCTCCATGCAGTCATGCCGGCCACATGACTTTGGAGATGTCTACGGACAACGCCGACTCTTCGGCTTAAAAATGGAGATGAGCACCAACCCCCAGAGTCAGACATGAATGGACTTAATGTCAGGGGAAACCTTTACCTTTTTTTCCCCTCCATTTCATCCCACCCCTGTTGGTTCTCTCCACCCTAATGGGCTCTTTACCATATTTTTCCAGATGCATTTATTTAATTTTTTTTGCACATTCTCCCGTATAAGAATACCAAAGTTTTGAGATGTTCAGATCTTTTGAGGGAGAACGTACTTTCAGCCAGTAGAGGGAGTGCTTATCAATGAAACAAGCATAATCTTGTAAATATAGCTGGAAAGTACAATCGCTTTGTCTGGAGAGTCTTTAGCAGTAAAGTACATTTTCCCCATACATATAAAGCTGAACCTTGGCGAAGCAAACACTGGAGTAATAGCTTGAGCTGCCCACTCAGGTTTCTCCGAAATTGTGAGATAGTGACACCTTTGCTTTCAGATAGTTCAGTACGCACCAACTATTTTCATGCACATTTTAAAAAACAATGTGTATAAAATTTCCTGTATAAGCTCTATAAAATATAAATGAATGCTTTTCTTAGACTCTGATCTTATCTCCAGGGTATCCATTATGTACATACAGTGTTCCCTCACTACTTCACAGTTTACTTTTCTCGGATTCATTGTTTTGCGGTTTTTCAATAAACTCTAAAAGACTATCATAGAAAATTACAATTTACAGCCTAAGGAAGGGAGGAAGGAGAAAGGGAGAGAAAAGAAGCCCAAGCGGCAATGGGAGAAGGAGGCAATTTATCAACACACAATTGGTTGATAAAGACTTAAAATAGTGTATAATTACTAAAATAATGTATAAATATTAAATTAAATATAGTGTCCCTACTTTGCGAATTTTCACTTATTGCGGGTGGTCCTGGAACCTAACCCCCGTGATAAGTGAGGGAACACTGTATATACAAATATAGGTGTTGTTGTTTTGTTGTTGTTGTTGTTATTAACTATATTTATACCCGCCTTTCTCCCTGTGGGGACTCAAGGCAGGTAACAATCCACACTAGAAAAGTTTTAAAAGAGCAATACAAAAGTTTAAAAACAATTAAATAGTAACAGTGTGATAGAAACAGAATTAAAATACAGTAAATATACTGAAATGGCCTTTAAAACTTATATCCCTCCCCACAAATCACACAGGTAAGGCAATCCTGGCTTACAAACAAGGTAAGTTCTGTAGGTTTGTTCTTAAGTTGAATTTGTATGTAAATCGGAACAGGTACATTTTATAAGTGCAGGTCCACAAACCCCACATCCCATTTTTTTTAAATTTTGGATAACATAGGGAAGAGTTAACACCCATGCAGTATTTCTTTTGCTGCCTAGCTCCTGTTCAGAAAATTTCACCTCACTTTCTGTCCCTGTGACGAGATTTTGAAAATTTTGGGTTGTCATAGTTAAAGGTGAAGGTTTTCCCTGACATTAAGTCTAGTCATGTCCAGTCGGGTTGATGCTCATCTCCATTTCTAAGCTGAAGAGCCAGCGTTGTCTGTAACCACCTCCACGGCCATGTGCATGGCATGACTACATGGAGCGCCGTTACCTTCCTGCCAAAGCAGTACCTATCGATCTACTCACATTGGCATGTTTTCGAACTGCTAGGTTGGCAGAGGCTAGGGTTAACAGTGGTAGCTCACCCCACTCCCCAGATTCAAACCACCAACCTTTCGGTCAGCAAATTTAGCAGCTCAGTGGTTTAATCCGTTGCGCCATCGGGGGCATGGAAACACAAAAAAGATATAGTGGAGACACCTTTTCCTCATGATAACTCTTTCAGGAGTGAATTTCCCTTCTTGGGATAGAGTTCCTCTCATGTTCTGTTGTCTCACCACTATTTGTAACTAAGTTGTATGTAGGTTGAATGTTTGTAACTTGGGGACTGCCTATATTCCAAAATCTGGGGGGGGGGGGGATTAGAATCTAAAGCACTTATGGCCCCAACCATTTCAAATTAGGGGTAATTAACCTATACTTTTCAGTTCCTTTGGATGGCAACATGTCAGTTTCAGCCACCATTTCATTAGAATGGGTGTGATACAGATTCTGGTAGTTTTGAGCAATTTCTGGCAATGAAAGGCCATTAAGGGAAATAGAGATTGGATGGGTATTTATTCTTAATCAAGAACTATGTTTAGGATACAGACTAGAAAACCGAGGTGAGCAACTAGTCATGTAGCCAAGCCAAAACAAATCGTGTAGCCAAGCCAAACCGAGCACATAGTCATTTATCCCGTCCTCTACAAATGAACAGTCATGGACACTTCATGTTAAGGTCTTCACATATTTAGAGTCAATTATTCTCTGTTAGTCTGAGCCTTCCTCTATTCAATAAGTAGCTGCTCAGACTTACTTTGTTGATTTTTTTTCCATGTCAGGAGCAACTTGGGAAACTGCAAAGTCGCTTCTGGTGTGAGAGAATTGGCCGCCTGCAAGGACGTTGCCCAGGGGACGCCCAGATGTTTGATGTTTTACCATCCTTGTGGGAGGCTTCTCTCCTGTCCCGCATGGGGAGCTAGAGCTGACAGAGGGGGCTCACCCACTCTCCCTAGATTCAAACCGTTTACCTGTCTGTTGGCAGTCTTGCCGGCACAAGGTTTAACCCATTGCACCACCTTTGTCGATGAAGAGCATAGATTGAAGGGCAGTGCAATCCCAACTGAAAGATGTGTCAATTGTAGGATTAGACACAAGCATCTTCTGCTGGCAGAAAACTAACATCTAATCTTGGAAATTCACCAACAGAGAAATCTACTGGCAAAAAAATCTGCTAGCAGAAGTGCTAAAATGAGAGCATTAAAAATTTTTTTTAGATTTGCTTTGGTTATTTCACTTTAGAAACGGAGTACATTTGACTCAACAGATATTTTGGACTTCAATTACAGTAGAGTCTCGCTTATCCAAGCTCTGCTTATCCAAAGTTCTGTATTATCCAACACAGTTTGCCTTTTAGTAGTCAATGTTTTTGTAGTCAATTTTTCAATAAATTGCGAAATTTTGGTGCTAAATTCATAAATACAGTGATTATTACGTAACGTTATTGTGTACTGAACTGCTTTTTCTATCCATTTGTTGTAAAGCATGATGTTTTGGTGCTTAATTTGTAAAATCAAAACGTAATTTGATATTTAATAGGCTTTTCCTTAATCTCTCCTTATTATCCAACATTTTCACTTATCCAATCTTCTGCTGGCCCGTTTATGTTGGATAAGTGAGATTCTATTGTATCACAATTCTGTGTGATTTAATAAACTGGTTGGGGCTTTGGGAGTTGAAATTCTAATTAACTGGAAACCCAAACATTCTTTACTCCTAAATATGAGGTGGCAGTTTCTTATGGTGATGACATAAACAGGAATCTTCTCTGTACTTGCTTTGCTCCTGATAAGATTAAGGGCCAAGCAGGGTGAGGTGGGTTGGTGGTGCCCTGAATATTATCAAATTATAACCCAGGAGCCCCGGTGGCGAAGTGCATTAAAGCGCCGAGCAGACCGAAAGGTCCCAGATTCAAATTCCAGGAGCGGCTTGAGCACCCGCTGTTAGCTCCAGCTCCTGCCAACCTAGCAGTTTGAAAACATGCAAATGTGAGTAGATCAATAGGTACCGCTCCGGCGGGAAGCTAAGGGCGCTCCATGCAGTCATGCCGGCCACATGACCTTGGAGGTGTCTACAGACAACGCCAGCTCTTCAGCTTAGAAATGGAGATGAGCACCAACCCCCAGAGTCAGACATGACTGGACTTAACGTCAGGGGAAATCCTTTACCTATACATTACCCTAAGATGGAAATAACCAGTTGTTTTCATATATTTAGACTTTTGTTTGTATATTTTGTCTGCTAGAGTCTGAAGCCAGCTTGCTGGATGAAAATGTAAATGATACGAATGAAAGCTTCATGGCCAGTGATGATTCAGGTTTGACTTTCTTCATTGTACTCTAGTAAGCATGAAATGAGATCCAGAAGCATATCCTCATTGGAGGTACTGTTGTGACAGTACCTTAATGTGTGTACCTATAGTCCTGTTCAGGCATTTGGCAAGCATTACACTCCACATTCAAGGAGGGGAGTGTGCTAGCCATATCCTGTATCATTACTTCGTCCCCACACAAAGTGATGTCACTGAAGGAGAACCTGTTGATCTGTGGAAGCATTCCATATAAGGCAGAACTATGATATTTACTGACATCTCCTTCAGGTTTTGCCATTGGCTTCCTCTGAGGCAGAGAAAGTGACATGTCCCATTGGGTTTTCATGGTTTAATAGCGATTTGGTCTTTCAGCGTTCTAGGCCCCTTCTACCCAGCTGTATAAAATCTACATTGAACTGGTATTATAATGAACGATTCTGTATCTGTGGAACATCTGAAGTTGAGGATTTAGCACATATATTATTTGACTGTAAACTGTATCAGAAGGTGAGAGATTTGTTCCTTGGTCCATATATCAAACGGACAATGCATTGGGAATCGCACATCAGAACTACTTATTTTATGTGCGGTCAGGATCCAAAAATAATATATACCGTAAAACGGCTCTGTATTTGAGCAAAACAATACGATTGAGATCCACATATGTGGGGCTGATTGGGGTAAATTGTAGGGGTGACAATGAAATATGATGTATACATTCAGTTTTATCATATTTATTTATTGTGTTGTTACAAGTGTTTTATTTAATTTTTGTAGAGAATGTAATCAGGTCTTTTCAAGACTGGTTGTTTGGCTTGGTACTTTGATATGGCCTAAAATGTTCTTCTACATTGAACTGGATTATATAGCTGTATGCCTCAGGAATGGCAAAGGACAATGTTCTAACCACAGTCCAGTTATCTGAGTTTTCCCGGCTGTATGGCCATGTTCCAGAAGCGTTTTCTCCTTACTTTTTGCCCACACCTATGGCAGGTATCTGAAGCACTATACAAAATCCCAGTATACTTGTAAAGTATCTACACAAACACAGGATGGTCTTTGTACAAAGAAAATAAATGTCCAAATAGCATATAGTATAATATGCTACGGCGAACTTTAATAATACTACAGTAGAGTCTCACTTATCCAACACTCGCTTATCCAACGTTCTGGATCATCCAACACATTTTTGTAGTCAATGGGTTCAATATATCATGATATTTTGGTGCTAAATTCGTAAATACAGTAAGTACTACATAGCATTACTGTGTATTGAACTACTTTTTCTGTCAAATTTCTTGTATAACATGATGTTTTGGTGCTTAATTTGTAAAATCATAACCTAATTTAATGTTTAATTGGCTTTTCCTTAATCCCTCCTTATTATCCAACATATTCGCTTATCGAACGTTCTGCTGGCCCGTTTACGTTGGATATGCTATTTGGATATT
Organism: Anolis carolinensis; assembly: GCF_035594765.1. Lineage (NCBI taxonomy): Eukaryota > Metazoa > Chordata > Lepidosauria > Squamata > Anolidae > Anolis > Anolis carolinensis. The sequence goes on from NC_085841.1 coordinate 217,234,436, forward strand.
ATATTTTCTTTGTACATGGACCATCTTGTGTTTGTGTATGTATCTGAAGCACCCAGGCTTTGATTAGCTATTCAATGCTAATCAACGTGGCCAATTGCAACATTCACACTTGCCTCAAGCAGACAAGATTCCTTTCTTCCACCCTGGACATTCCACAGATATATAAACCCCACTTGTCTAGTTTCCAACAACCTCTGAGGATGCCTGCCATAGATGTGAAACATCTGGATAAAATGCTTCTGGAACATGGCCATACAACCCGAAAAACTCACAACAACCCAGTGAACATTGGGTAACGTATGGCATTTATGTGTGCATGCATACATGCACTCACAGCTATACATCTTTGCAAATTTAAGACATTTTATTATGGCTCTGGTGGATTGCAAACTGTGCAGATCTGAACTATTCTTCAATTTGGGGGGAAATGGGACACATGCACTGAGAGTAATTATAGTCTCTTTTCTCATTTTCATAGTTTATCTGTCTTGATGTCTCTTAATTACAGACGATGTTGTGGATAGAAAACAGAGAGATTCACCCGAACCAGAGCTGTGTCTCAGGGACTACCAAATGGAAGTAGCTCAACAAGCCTTGGAAGGGAAGAACATTCTGTTGTGCCTCCCTACAGGCAGTGGCAAGACCCGAGTGGCTGTTTACATTGCCAAAGATCATCTGGACAAGAAAAAAGATGCAGGGGAAGAGGGGAAAGTTATAGTCCTTGTCAACAAGGTATGATGTCCCGGTGGTGCCACCAGGGTGGGATTTTGGGACATAAGTCCCAAAAGAATGAGCAGGAGACCTGGATTATCATATTTTGATATGAGTTTAACAATGCAAGGGAAGCCAAACTTCATGATTATGTACTTTAGTGCTATGGAGGGTTTTGAGTCAGGTGTAAGACGAGTGGAACCAGTGACCCCCTGCACTCTTTTGAGCCATGTACTGGAATGACTCACATATACAAATGTCACCTGATTAAAATCTTAAATCGCTGGAAGCTTGAGAAGTATCTGTCTTCTGCTCAATCTTGAAAGTAGCATTGCTATTTAGAAACACATCCCCATCTTTCATAACACATGTTCAGTATCTAAAATGTACCACTGATCATTAAAAGATTCATCATAGAGTCATAGAGTTGGAAAGGACCTCATGGGCCATCCAGTCCCTGCCAAGAAGCAGGAAAATCGCATTCAAAGCACCTCAAAGCACATTTGGAATTTTTGGTAGTAAGTATTCATATATTCCCAGAAAGGCCAGATTTACTATCTAGGACTGTGGGCCACCAGCTTTATGTATGGTACTGAACAGTGCCACAGCAGTGTTAGTTATAATAATCATGCAATACGAGGGTTATCCAGAAAGTAGATTACGTTTTGGAATTAAAAATGAACAAAGTATAGGAGAAAACATTTACCATATGCAGTTGAAAGCCACACCCAAATACTATTTCTCAACATAGTCGCCATTCAAATCTAGGCACCTATCATAGCGATGAATGAGCTTGGCAACTGCTTCCCCACAAAACTGCCGCTTGCGTCCTCAACCAGCCGGTTACCCCTTTCCGCAGCTGCGCATCGTTGCCAAAACGCTGCGTTGCCAGCCATGCTCCCATTGTTGGAAACAAGTGGAATTGTTGGAAAGGACGCAGGCGGCAGAGTTTTGTGGGGAAGGAGTTGCAATGATAATTCATCGCTATGATAAGTGCCTAGATTTGAATGGCGACTGTTGAGAAGTGGTATTTGGGTGTGGCTTTCAACTGCATCTGGTAAATGTTTTCTCCTATTCTTTGTTCATTTAAAATTCCAAAACGTAATCTACTTTCTGGATAATCCTCGTACAATAAATCTTTATTTGTACCCCACTATCATCCCTCGGGGGAACTTTGGATGGCTCATAGAAGCACTATAGTGCCACATCGGAACCACAATACACGGTATACAAGTACACAATATAAATATATAACATAAGTATAAAAGTAACAATGAATGTGAAATCCCAATAAAAATATGAGTCATAAAAAATTCCTAAAATGTAATAAAACCTGCAAATAAGCTAACTATCAGCAATAACAAAGTGTGGAGTAGCACAATTGGATCATCGGGCAGGCCAGAAGTATACAGCCAGTTATGAAGTTGATGCTGGATGCTATTACATGTATTTTCACCAAACTCTATGTAAGCTTGTTATCATAATGTGTTTAATTCTCTTACCTGATTTTGTTTTGATATGCAGGTGCCATTGGTGGAGCAACATTTCCGAAAAGAGTTTCACCCTTATTTGAAGCACTCTTATAAAGTGATTGGACTGAGTGGCATGACGCAGCTGAAAATCTCATTCCCAAAAGTTGTCAAAGATAATCATGTCATCATCTGCACAGCTCAGATTCTTGAGAATGCATTGCAAAATGCAGAGCAAGATGAAGAAGAAGGAGTCCAGTTATCAGGCATGTATCACTAATTATAGGAAATATATTTAGTAGTAACAATTTTGGCCACACAGCAAAATACAACAGCATCCAAAATCAACCAAACAATGATATTTACTTGGGGGCGCAATTTAATGCAAAAAAAAAATACACCATACAAGCTTTCAAAGCTCCATTGGCTTCCTCATCAGGTAAAGATGCTTTTTTAAAATGTGTCCGTTTGTGACTCTAGATCCCAAACCATATGTTACATTATCACTGTTTCTTGAAGAGCATATTGAAAGTAGGCTTTTTAATTTTGAAACAAAACCAGCCATAAGATAACAATTAATAACATCCTTCAAGCTATATACAAGGAACCACACTAGTTTCTAACAGAAAAAAATTGTGGTTTCTTTTTGTTCTGAGGATGCTGATGATCACAAACAAATTAGTGTAGGGGAGAGATTTTTGGTTGGATATTGATGTGAGATTACAAAATAAGTGAAAGTATTGTAATTTTGCCCTTAGAGACTTGAAGTGTATTCTGAACACTGGCAGTGTGTAGTTAAAATTGTGATTATTACACATATTCACTTAGGATTGTATTTTTAAGGTACTTGCTAGTCCTGCAAACACAGAACATTGGCATCTTCTGTGTTTTGATTTTTAAGCTACATGTGGCTCTTCGCTATCATTCGAGTGATGGAAGTCACATTCTGAAAGAATTGAAGAGACAAAATTGGGGAGAGAATTTTTTGATATGTGCCCCTATCAAAGCTACAACCAAAGTGAGCATCAAGGCATTGCCAAGGACAGTACAGTGCTTTTCTGCACTGTGTCAAGTTAGGATGTTGATTATAAGATAACTCTATTTTAATTCATCTACAAAAATGAAGGGTATTTTTCTGCAGTGATATTCTGAGTTCCTTTGGAGAGTTAGAGCGGTCTACAAATAATTTATTATTATTATTATTATTATTATTATTATTATTATTATTATTGACACAACAACATTGTATGTCACAGCAAACAAGATAGATATGCTGGATTTCGTATCACAAGGCGAACACTTCCCAAGTGTCTAGTACTGTGTGATGTATTTTTTTTTTGTTTTTTGTCAATGCGACTGTCACCTGGGATGGCAACATCAATGATCCAAACCTTTTTCTTTTCCATAACTGTGATGTCTGGTGTGTTGTGTTCCAGAACTTTGTCAGTCTGGATTCGAAAGTCCCACAGTATCTTTGCGTGCTCATTTTCCAATACTTTTGCAGGTTTGTGATCCCACCAGTTCTTTACTGCTGGCAGGTGGTACTTGAGGCATACGTTCCAATGAATCATTTGGGCCACATAGTTGTGCCTCTGTTTGTAGTCTGTCTGTTCGATTGTCTTACAGCAGCTGAGGATATGATCAATAATAATAATAATAATTATAATTATAATTTAGTTGTAGACACTCTAACTCCCTGAATATTATTATGTACAGGATGACTGACTCAACATCTGATAATATTTTTGCAGTGTTCTCCCTGATCATTATTGATGAATGCCATCATACTCAGAAGGAAGCCGTTTATAACAACATCATGCGCCGGTATTTGAAACAAAAGATGCAGAATGAGAAACGGAGGAAAATGGGGAAACCACTAGTTCCTCAACCTCAGATTCTGGGCCTGACAGCTTCACCTGGTGTAGGAGGGGCAAAAAATCATTCCAAGGCTGAGGAACATATTCTGAAAGTAAGTTGATTTTGAACGTAAATAGTAGCAGGTATTCTATGGGAGGAAATACTGCTTTTTAAGTAATGGAGACTAATGACATGAAGGAAAAGAGCACCAGACCATGAGGTTCTGGAGTTTTTCAAACCTTTCACCAGTGAGGCTAGAAGGAAGGGAAAGGGAGCAACTAGTTTGGACGGTGTACAAATGGCCACCCACATTTGTAGGTTTGACTTTTGTAGATTTGATTAAAATGTTATCTTTAGGGTACTCTAGGTCCATGGTCAACTTCTGCTGGATGTTTTACCTAGAATCATGCTGGAAGCTTGTTTTCTGCTGCCCTGGAGACTAGGACGCGGAACAATGGCTTCAAACGACAGGAAAAGAGATTCCACCTGAACATGAGGAGGAACTTCCTCACTGTGAGAACTGTCCAGCAGTGGAACACTCTGCCCTGGACTGTGGTAGAGGCTCTTTCTTTGGAGGCTTTTAAGCAGAGGCTGGATGGCCATCTGTTGGATGCTTTGAATGCGATTTTCCTGCTTCTTGGCAGTGGGTTGGACTGGATGGCCCATGAGGTTTCTGCCAGCTCAATGATTCTATGTATTCCTATATAAACAATCCAAGTCTAATTGGGGGGCGGGGGGCACTAACACATCAGTTATCCAGACTCTCATATTGTGAGATAAATGAGTAATATAAAATGTGCATACAGGGTAATAGTAATGTTTCTAGCCAACAAATCCTGTTATAGTCATCTTCTGATTCTTTATAAAACTAGATTTCTCATGAGCTATCAGGACAACAAAGAGGAAGGAGAGAAGAAGTGATAAATTGCCCCCTCTCCAAGATGTGGCTGTGGCTGGAGCTGGGGGAGCTGGCAGGCTTTGGCTTCTAAAGGGATGGCAATATCATTCCCCTTTGTAGGAGCAGGAAAAACGAGGGAATTGACTCAAGTGAGATGTTTTTCTAAAAGAGAATCAGCAAGCCTCCGATGGCCTAGGGGATAAAAGCCTTGTGACTTGAAGGTTGGGTTGCTGACCTGAAAGCTGCCAGGTTCGAATCCCACCCGGGGAGAGCGCGGATGAGCTCCCTCTATCAGCTCCAGCTCCAAGCGGGGACATGAGAGAAGCCTCCCACAAGGATGGTAAAACATCAAAACATCCGGGCGTCCCCTGGGCAACATCCTTGCAAACGGCCAATTCTCTTCCTCCAGAAGCAACTCCGGTTGCTCCTGACACACAAAAAAAACAACCTTAATTTGATCCTTGCAATGGGAAAGATGGGAGGAAGTGAACAAAGCCAGCTGAGAATACCAGAAATCATTCAGAGGGACCAGAATTTAGATAGCCATAAATTGATGCTTGTGGATCAGTTACTGAAGGGTGGGAGGAAGCAAAACAGATTACCCAGACATATATTTGTTCATGGCTGGACACCCTTATTAATCATCTCTGGAGTAATGTAAGCTCAACTGGAAAGATTAATTTCCTGGAATAAACGCCACAGCTTTAGGCAACATTACTCACAAAATGCTGTAAGAACTTTCTCCCTTCCAGATTTGTGCCAATCTTGATGCATATGGGATCACAACAGTCAGGACAAATGACTTAGGTCTGAATAGTCAGGTGAAGGAGCCACGGAAGAAGATTGATATTGCGGATGATAAAACAAAGGTCAGTGCTTTTCACCATCATTTCTTTCTCATTTGAATACTTGTTCCCCTTTGCAAAAAATGTTTTTTTTTTAATTCTGAAAAGTCTGTAATTGTTTCAATATTTTTTATAAATTCTATTCAAAATAGTGACTCATCAACTGCTGCTGATCCATGAGCCATCAGCCGCTGACCTGTGATGGGCTTCCAGGGAAGAAAGTTCTAGCCAATTGGCATAAATATGATAGCAGTCCCTGTCACATTAGCACAAAATAAAACAAAAACAAGAGCTGCAATACCATTAAACTTCTCCTTCCTGACTTTCTTTGCCCACGGTGGGTCCCCAGATGTTTTGCCCTTCAACTCCCAGAAATCCTAACAGCTGTTAAACTGGCTGAGATTTCTGGGAGTTGTAGCCAAAACATCTGGGGAGTCACAGCTTGAGAATCACTGCTCTAGACTAAAGTATCAATTATATGGCTTACCAAACCTTGACTTGCAGCTCCCAGGCCCCTTTGTAGTGTAGCCAGTAAAGAATGAGATGTAACGTAAGATGCCAGTATAAACATTGAACAACGTTCATTTGGTTTATAGTCATTTTGAGCAAGATTGGGAATTGTGCACCTCTCAAAATTGCAGCTGAAGAATGTCAACTTAAGAATTTCCACTTTTTAAAAATTTTAGGATCCATTTAGAGAAGAACTTGTGAACATAATGATGAAGATCCAGGGCTATTGCCAGTTCAACCCAAATGCTGAGTTTGGGTCCCAGACCTACGAGCAGTGGGTAGTTCAAGAGGAGAAGAAAGGTAATTTTCATGTTCAACCATTTGTAATCCATACATTCTTCATATATCCGAGGTCTTCCTGGATATCTAACATCTGTCAGTTTTGTAAGTGTATTTTCTCTCCCTCTGCTACCAGCTGCCAAGGAAGAGAATCGCAAACACCATATCTGTGCAGAACACTTGAAGAAATACAATGATGCTTTACTGATTAATGACACCATCCGAATGATAGATGCATATAACCATCTCAAAAATTTTTATAAGGAGGAGAAAAGTAAGAAGATGGCAGTGAATGAAGAAGAAGATGAGGAGGAGGCAGTAGCATCCAAACCTGATGAAACAGACATATTTCTTATGGATTTATTTTATGGTAAGTATGACCAATCTTTCCTTCCAACTAGGTCATTCTTGGAGATGTTCAGCAGATGCTGACAGTAATCGTGTCATATGTTGGCATACAAATTTGTGGAACTTACTCCTTCAACATCATAAATTATGAGATTCCATCCTTTGAATGCACATTAAGGGAGGTACAAACATTGATCAGTGAGAAACTCTGCTGTTTTCTCCCCAAAGATAAACCTTAATTTAAGTTATATACTGTAGTTCTTCGATTATAAGATGCACACTAATTTCAATACTATCAACAGAATATATGTATTATAAGATGCACCCCATTTTGTAGATGTTTATATGGAGGAGTGTCTTAAAATTAAAGCAATACAGTAGATACATAACAAATGACTTGTGCACATGTAACTGCAGTCTGCAGCTTTCTACTGTTTGCAGATTTATTGAGCAGTAATGGCCCCAGAAATGCTGGATTCATGTTTGTATCCAGTATGAACACCTGACTATTTCATCAAGATAGCCAGCAAACTTTCTTTGGCTAATTAAAGCTTTCAAGCTTCATAAAGCTAATCTTGTTCATTTCCCCTATATTTCTAATCTTCTTAGTCATATTATGCTTTCTGAAAGTATGCATCAATCATTTATTTCATCAGTCTTGCCTTCTCCAACTAACACAGATTTCTTAGAGGTATGTTGTGGGTTTTTATGGTGTTGTTTTTTTACCTTGAACACACTGGTATGGAACTGTGCTAATGATCTTTCCAACATATGCAGTAACCTAAATATGGCAGTCTTTAGAAATTGGACTACAGTTCTCGTAGTCTTTCACTACTGGCCATGGAGGCTGGATGCAAATGGTCATATTTTTTAAAATCTGGTTGGTACCATGTTGCCTAAAAGGTAAAGGTTTCCCCTGATGTTAAATACAGTCATGTCTGTCTCTGGGGGTTGGTGCTCATCTCCATTTCTAAGCCGAAGAGCCGGCGTTGTCCATAGATACCTCCAAGGTCATGTGGCCGGCATGACTGCATGGAATGCCGTTACCTTCCCGCCAGAGCGGTACCTATTGATATACTCACATTTGCATGTTTTCGAACTGCTAGGTTGGCAGAAGCTGGAGCTAACAGCGGGCGCTCACTCCGCTCCCCGGGTTTGAACTTGGGACCTTTCGGTCTGCAAGTTCAGCAGCTCAGCACTTTAACACACTGAGCCACCGGAGGCTCAATAATGTAATACAATATTATACTAATAATAATACAATGTAATAATATTATATATTATATATTAAATGTAATGTTACTAATAATAGTACCGTATAATGATATAATACAATATAGCAATTTAATGCTTATATTGTGCTATGCTAATAATATATTGTATGTATATTTGAATTGTAAGCCACTCTGAATCCCCGTCGGGTTGAGAAGAGTGGGATACAAATGTAGCAAATAAATAAAAATAAATAAATAACATCAAGGCAGAAAATCCCACAATATCTGCTTTGAACTGGGTTATCTGAATCCACACTGCCATATATTCCAGTTCAAAGCAGAAAATGTGGGATTTTATTCAGCTGTGTGAAAGGGGCTGGAGAAAACACGATGTAATTAACAGGGTACTTGAAGGCATACACACAAGTCCTATAAAGAGTTGCCTCTGAGTGGACACGCTATTATACTATTAATTCCTTTGCTGTATGTTATCTATACTTATTTAACTTCTCTTAGCTGTCATTACTTTGATTCTGTGCCACCATTTCTTCATCTTGTGATGTTAAGTAGCCAGTGTGATCCTATCTTAGTATCCTTTCAATTTGTAAACACTGAAGTAATGATATTCTGTTTTATTCATTTTTGTTTTGTAAAGGCAAAAAGGATATGCTACAAAAATTAGCAACTGTGGCCAAATACGAAAATGAAAAACTGAAACTCTTGCGTGAGACCTTAATGACTGAATTCACAAAGAAACCTGAAGCGAGGGGAATCATTTTTACAAAGACACGGCAAAGTGCATTTGCCCTTTATGAGTGGATTAAAGAGAACCCCAAATTTGAAGAAGCTGGAGTGAAGGCTCACTACCTTATTGGTGCTGGGCATAATAGTGAATTTAAGCCCATGACTCAGGTAAATAAACAAAGGTAATGTGTTGTTGAAGGCTTTCATGGCCGGAATCACCGGGTGGTTGTATGTTTTCCGGGCTGTATGGCCATGTTCCAGAAGTATTCTCGCCTGACGTTTCGCCCACATCTATGGCAAACAGATGAAGAAACACAACCTACAAACTATCTACAGACCCACTAAGAAAATTCAACAAATGCTACATTCAACGAAGGACAAGAGGGATCCTCTCACCTCTGCAGGAGTCTACCATATACCATGCAGCTGTGGACAAGTCTACATAGGGACCACCAAATACAGTGCCCAAACACGAGTCAAAGAACATGAAAGGCACTGCAGACTCACTCAGCCAGAGAAATCAGCCATAGCAGAGCACTTGATGAACCAACCTGGACACAGTATATTATTTGAGAACACAGAAATGCTGGACCATTCCAACAACTATCATGTCAGACTACACAGAGAAGCCATAGAAATCCACAAACATGTGGACAACTTCAACAGAAAGGAGGAAACCATGAAAATGAACAAAATCTGGCTAGCAGTATTAAAAAAAACTCAAAAATCAGAACAGTAAGTAAGAAGCAACACTCTGAAAACAGAGGAGTTCCAGACATGAGTCAATCAGAGGCAACTAACGACTCCGAACAAAGGATGCCCCCAGGCAGGAAGAAGCCAGGAGATGAAGCTATTCAATTCTAATTAAGGTGATTAATTACAACATTCACACTGGCCTCCAACTGACAAAAGTTCTCCTCCCACCCTGGACTTTCCACAGATGTATAAACCTTCCTTGCTTAGTTTCTCCGTACTTCACAACCTCTGAGGATGCCTGCCATAGATGTGGGTGAAACGTCAGGAGAGAATACTTCTGGAACATGACCATACAGCCTGGAAAACATACAACCACCCAAACAAAGGTAACATATGTCACCAGATGCCTAGTCCATTTGTATTCATATGTGAAAAGAGCAGATTTTTTAATGACTTGGAGCAAGTATCCTCAACTTGAACAAATTTCCATGAATTATTTGGACTCCTAGTAAAGGTAAAGGTTTTCCCCCAATGTTAAGTCCAGTCGTGACCAACTCTGGGGGTTGGTGCTCATCTCGATTTCTAAGCTGAAGAACCAGCATTGTCCACAGATATCTCCAGGTCATGGAGCGCTGTTACCTTCCCACTGGAGCGGTACCTATTAATCTACTCACATTTGCATGTTTTTGAACTGCTAGGTTGGCAGGAGCTGGGGCTAACAGCGGGCGCTCACTCCGCTCCCGGGATTTGAACCTGGTACCTTTCAGTCTGCAAGTTCAGCAGCTCAGCGCTTTAACACACTGTGCCACCAGGGCTCCTAGATGAATTTATTTAAATATTAATATAATATTTCTGATAATGGATTAGAATAACAGAAAATTGGTATTTTATGCTTATTCAAAAATGCAACTCACTAATCTCGAAGAAATTGTCTTGCAGTTATGAGAATGTGGAATGAATTGTCATTCCTTCCATGAATCTGTTTATTATATGTCTCTACAGAATGAACAGAAGGACGTAATTGAAAAATTCCGTATTGGAAAAATCAACCTGCTGATTGCTACAACTGTGGCAGAAGAAGGCCTGGATATCCCAGAGTGTAACATCGTCATACGCTATGGTCTTGTTACCAATGAAATCGCTATGGTGCAGGTTTGTTCGCTTGAAGATGTCGAACTTTTCACCCATGTGTTTCATGATCTTAAAGACTATATATTGTTGGAGAAGTAAATGTTGATATTTACAAATCCACGATTAGATGAATCAAGTAGAAACTTGCATAAAAGTCCCAGTGTAGAGTGCACTTTTTTCATGAACTTACCAGACAGATAGACAAGTCATCTTCCATAGGACTCAGGCCCCTTCTACACTTTTGTATAATCCAGATTATCTGCTTTGAACTGAATTATCTGGCAGTGTGGACTCATTTAATTCAGTTCAAAGGAGATGATGTGGATTATCTGCTTTGATTATCTGAATTATATGGCAGTGTAGAAGGGGCTTGTCAGTCCCAATTTCTACACAAATGGATTGCTACACTGAGAAAGAAAGATCCTGGCTTGCTGTGAGTTTTCCAGGATGTGTGGCCATGTTCACAACTTGCCATAGATGTGGGAAAAATGGATTATTGTGAACGTCCCTTGTGTTTTTCAGGCCCGCGGGCGAGCTCGAGCTGATGAAAGTACCTATGTGCTTGTGGCGTCAGGTGGGTCAGGGGCTGCTGAGCGTGAAGGTGTCAATGTTTTCCGAGAGAAAATGATGCATAGAGCCATTAAGCGTGTTCAAGACATGCCCCGAGCAGAATATGACAATAAGGTAAAGCCTGCATGATTTGGGCCCTCGTTATTTCTAATTGAGTAAGATTTCCCCATTTGTTAAGAGATATGTCATATTAGGGGCCTCCGGTGGCAAAGTGTGTTAAAGTGCTGAGCTGCTGAACTTGCAGACCAAAAGGTCACAGGTTCGGATCTGGGGGGCGGAATGAGCACCCGCTGTGAGCCCCAGCTTCTGCCAACCTAGCAGTTCGAAAACATGCACATTTGAGTAGATCAATAGGTACCGCTCCGGCGGAAGGTAATGGCGCTCCATGCAGTCTTGCTGGCCACATGACCTTGGAGGTTCTACGGACAACGCCGGCTCTTTGGCTTAGAAATGGAGATGAGCACCAACCCCCAGAGTCGGACACGACTGGACTTAACATCAGGGAAAACCTTTACCTTTACTATGTCATATAAGAGACATTGACAGGCCTCACACTTGCCGTGCATGTAAAATGCTTAGCTGGGAGCAGACCTTTGGGTGCAGGGCTCAAACCTGTTTCACAACCCAGACTCCAGTTATAGAGGATTGAGTTGTAAGAAATAAGGATTTTATAGAGGATTTTTCAAATTGCCAAAATTGCAAAGGCTTTTGCTTCAGCTGTCACCAGAAACATGGATTAGAACTCACTAGCTCTACTAATGCTGCTACCAGTGCTTTATTCAGGAGCCTCTTCTATGTTAGGATATTGAGAGTTACACAAGACACTTTGTGTGAGGAAAACAAGAAGTTGTTGTTTAATTGTATTTGAGCAGTAAAGTATGCGTAGCACTTACAGTAACAGTAAAGATACATAGTGGTTTCAATAACAAGTTAGGCTTTCTCTTGTAAAAGATGGTTTTATAATTTAGATTCTGTGTAAATATGTTTCTTCACCAAGGAACAGGACAATTTACTTTTAAATCAATTTCTCCTGAGATTTTTCACCAACACTCTAAACTGTAGAGCCACAATATAGTTCTCAGCCCTTTCTTTCCTGAAGGGATTTAACTATATTCCTCAAAGAGGCTCCCTTTTCAAAACACAGTTCCCAAAATTGTATCTCTATCTTCACATTTCAAACTCCAACCTACAACTGAAAAATAATTCTTTGGCTGCCTGGTTGTGTCGCTTTGGCTCCACCCATTTCCAGTTGCTAAACAACCACATTTGCATCAGTCAATCAGATTGCACTCACTGTAATGGCTGCCTGATCGCTCCTCCCCCTTGCTGTGCTGAACTTCTGCAAGCAAGGCCTGCAAAATAGTCACACACCAGCCCTGCAAGGTGGGACCTTCACTAACTTTGTAAGGTAGGCAAGATCCGTTACACCAGTCCTTTCCTATCAAGCAGAGGAGAGCTCTAATCTCATGACACGGAGGACCCTTCCAGACAGGCCCTATATACCAGGAACTGATCCCAGGTTTTTTCTGCTTTCAACTGGATCATATAAGTCCCCACTGCCAGATAATCTGGGATAAACAGAAAACCTGGGATCAGATCCTGGGATATAAAGCCTGTCTGGAAGGGGCCTAAATTCACTCCTCCAAATCTGCTGGAGTAAAAATGAAAAACTGAGAATAAAGAAATTGCTGTTTTTTGTTGTTTTTTTTTACCTGAGATAACATGTTTCTTTGAATATCTAGGTTCTCCAGCAGGACTGGGGTTGATTTCTGTTAGAAAATGACTGAGGATGGAGCTTCACTGCTCTGTATCTCAGGATCTGATCCCAGATTATCTCCTTATCCCTGATTATCTGATAGTGTAAAGTCATATTGAGTTCAAAGCAGATAATCTGATATCAGATCCTGGGATATAAGGCATTGTAGATTCAGCCTTAGAGATTTCTAGAAAGGTGCTCTCTCTTTAAAAATTCTGACATAACCAGAGGAAGTTGACCATGGAGTCACATTGGAAGAGCTGGAGATGCCTAGAGAGAACATTTGAATCAAATCTGTAAATGTCAAACGTGCAAATGTGGAAGGACAACTGTAGTGCCACCCCACTCCTTCAACCTTAACAAGACTGTTAATTCTTCCATTGCGATTGTTCTGAAGAAGATATTTTGACTTAAGAGATGCTAAAGTTTTTTACTGGTGCTTGTATCCACATGTTGGAAAAATCATTAATTCCATATTCAAGTAACCTGGGTCCTTGGTATCATATGGGGTTTTGATTCCAGCTCTTTCCCCACACAACACCAAGCCATTTATACCAAACTCAGGGGATGCTTACTATGCTAATATACAACGGCATAGTAAACTAGTGTTCCTTATAAAAATTGTCAAACCAAGGTTTACTTTGGGGAGAGATACTAGCTTTTAGAGGAATAAAACAAGGAAATATCCCAACGCCACCAGGGTGAGATTTGGAGTACCAAGTAATGCCCACCGCAGTGTTAGATGGTTGCTACCATAATGTGCCATGGGAAAACAGACGTATCTGTAGTCAAGGTCAGGTAGAAAACATTGTGCATTACTTGTTAGTCTACCCATTGTAAAATGACCCAAGAGAAATACACCTGAAAACCTTGCTGGCACAAGGTAAAGGGAACTCTCGACACAAATGACTACTCACAAAGTAGCCCTTTTTGCTCTATCTTCAAAAAAGATCAGAAAGACAGAGTTGGATAATACTGCCATCAACTGCCGAGAAGACTCTAAGGGCTAACTGGAACCTCTCCCAAAATGTACTTTAGTCATTGTTTATTCACATTGTTTTTGCTCTTTATGGGAGCGTGATTGTGATTTCTGTTGCGCATCTTTGGTGCCTATTGCTTTGAGGGTACTATTGTGTGCATGTAGTGCTTTTTGTCATGGCCTTAGGCCAACTATTTTGATGTACTGAGGACCCAATTTTTTTCCCTTTTCGGGCATCATTCAAGTGGCATGCTATTTTTTGTAGCCCATTGAGGAGTTTGCAAAAATGAACGTTTTAAAAAGCATAGCCTATGCCCCTTTTTGGCTCTGGTGAATTTTTACTTTTTGCGTGTTTGTTCCACTTTCAGATTCGGGGCTTCCAACTGCAAAGCATAATGGAGGTAAAAATGAAAGCGAAGAAAGAGCAGTCTAAAGCATACAAGAAAGATCCATCCTTGATCAAGTTCCTCTGCAAAAACTGCACTAAGCTGATATGTTCAGGTGAAGATATTGAGGTCATTGAGAATATGCATCATGTCAATGTCAAAAAAGAATTTAAGTAAGTGCCAACATGTCACTTTTTTCTATGGATTTGGTGTTTGTAGCAGTAAGCGTTGAGGCTGTAAATCAGAGGACAAAACCTGCTCTTTCGTTCCAGGAAGAAATAGGACATTCAACTGGGACCTATGACACCAATAGAAGCTATCTTTCTGTTGCTAAATAAGTCATAGAATCACAGAATAGTAGAGTTGGAAGAGACCTCATGGGCCATCCAGTCCAACCCCCTGCCAAGTAGCAGGAAATCGTGTTCAAAGCACCCCTGACAAATGGCCATCCAGTCTCTGCTTAAAAGCCTCCAAAGAAGGAGCCTCCACCACAAATAAGTCACAAATGTCCACCAGCCAATCAAACAAACAAACGAAATCATCCTACAACCTTTCTGAGCTCAGGTTCTGGAGAGGAATGAAGGAGAAAGTAATATTGTGTCCTGGGGGGTTCTATACACACATATGCACACATATTGAGCAAAAGCATATAGAGACAGAATGGAATGGAGATTTTTTAAAGAAAAAGATTTTATTCTAAGGAAATGGACATAGGGGAAGTCACATAGTATGTAGCACTCCAAATCCACCTTTCCAGCAACACTTGCCAGATACTTGTTTAACCCCTGCTATACCCCGCTATTCAGAACTATATCAATCAAACTGAAATGTATACCCACTGATTTATGGGAGACCCATGAATTTTGTATTTTTCTTAAGCAAGGAATATTCAGAGGAGATTTAGCCTGTTCTTTCCCCTGTTATTCATTAGCCATCTCGCATGCAAGTACTAACCATGATTGAACCTTCCAAGATCAGATGGGATCTGGTACTTTTAGGGTACTGGGCAAAGATATCTTTCTAGTTATATATAGTATTGTGCATTTGTATGAAATCACTTGCCATTTCTATTTGTACCATTTGTATTGCCCATTTTCCATGTGCTGCTTACGAAAACGGGCGCCTATACGAATGGGCTTTTCTGTCTTAAGTCCAAAAAAACCCCCAAAGATTTTTGGGCCTTGGCCGGTAATGTGCCCGGGCCTGCCGATTAGGGCCTACAGCTAAGCGGGCCCGGCACTCGGCTGTAGGCCCTGCGAGCCAGGCCTACGAGACATCAAACATTCGTCGCTTGTAGGCCCTGCTTGCAGGATCTACAGTTGAGCGCTCAATGCTCGTAGGTCTGGCAGATAGGCCCTACGAGCATCGAGCACTGACGTTCGGCTGTAGGCTCTGTGAGCCAGGGCCTACAGCCAAGTGCCAAAATTCAGCTGACCAAATGGCTACCGTTC
This sequence comes from Anolis carolinensis, assembly GCF_035594765.1. Lineage (NCBI taxonomy): Eukaryota > Metazoa > Chordata > Lepidosauria > Squamata > Anolidae > Anolis > Anolis carolinensis. The sequence goes on from NC_085841.1 coordinate 217,250,280, forward strand.
CCCTCTGCCTTTCATTTCACTGTTTCTTTTGTTCCCGTGGAGTTGTGCTGTTCCGTACAATCTGAATGGATGGAGCAATACAAAACCACGAAACAGATGAAACAGGATTTGGGCCCTACTCTAGCTGTATATGCTATTTTGAGTTTTACCAACATACAGTAGTCTCAATCTTAAGGTCTGCCTGTTTTACCACACTGTTTACCTATTCACACATATCTTTAACATCTTCAAACACTTGTGTTTTGAAATCTTGCAGCTGTCTACTGTTTGAAGCCCTTTTCTCCCTGCCAACTCATTTCTGGTACTTTGTGTCTAGCAGAGGCAAAATGGATTAAAGTAGTGAAATGTGGTAAAGGGAGGAGGCAGGATATTTTTCATACATTGATGCTCAGATTGATTCAGCAATAAATTAACCAGTATGACTTAATATCTACTTTATTTGTTTTACAAATGTATATTGTCTTAATTGGCCATACCCCATTCTGTCTTAATTCTCAAATAGAAACCATTTTGGTTGTTTGAACTGAATAAAACCTCTGTAGTGTACCTATACCTTCTTTGTCAAGATTTTGTGCTGAATAATTTTTTTTAAAATCTATTCGCCCTCTAAAGCAGGATAGAATTAAAATCAGTGAACAAGAAAAATACATTTAAAAAAAATTCTAGCTGGGCTCACACATATGCACCTTTTCTGGTTTTAGAACTTGGTAAACTGAGTCCTTCCTTACTAAGAATATCTCAGGGCCTTTCCACACAGGCATATAACCCAGAATATCAAGGGAGAAAATCCCACAATATCTGCTTTGAACTGGGTTATCTGAGTCCACACTACCATATATTCCAGTTCACAGCAGATCACATGGGATTTTATAGTTGTGTGGAAGGGGCCTCAGCAAGAGGCCTCATAACATTAGGAAATCCTGCTGTAAAAGCAGATCATTTATTTGATGAACCCCTTCTTTCCTATGAGAAGAATATCAATTCACCATGTAATAATGTCCTATTTACAGTCTTTTCATTCATATTTCTTGCACATTTTAGAGGCCTTTATGTTGTAAGAGAAAACAAGACACTGCAAGCAAAAGCCGCAGACTATCAAACAAATGGGGAAGTTATCTGCAAAGATTGTGGACAAGTAAGCCTCTCCTTATGGGCTAGATATTTTATAGGTTTTTTGTGTCTAAAAACAGAGAAATTTAAAAAGAAGAGAAGAGAAAATACCTAATGATCAATTCTTATTAGTGAGAGAAGCTAATATGTTTAACAGTTTGTCCTCTAGCATTAGAATTGCAAATAAGAAATAAATCTGTTTTTGGCTTGGATATTATCTCTTAACATACTTCGTACTGCATTTTTCATTTAATCTCTTTTCTGTGTCCCAAGGAAAGATCCTAGTGGATATTTTATACATTTCTATTTTGTATATAGAATAAACTCATGCTGTATTTTATAAAAATCAGAAATGTTAGCTTTGATTTTATCTAATCTGATTTTGATTATCTTATTTTTTGATGTAAATAAGATGGTATTTGCCATAATTCTATGTAAATGTTAATGTTTTAAGTTCTGCATTTTTAACCCAAGATTTTTCTACTACGTATTAACATAAACTACCATTAACATAAATACCATTGATCTTCTGAATGACACTTCTTTATTTTGTTCTTTTCCATTTTTTTAGTAAAGCTAGTGAGGCTGGATGTTCTGTGAATGCTTATTGCAGAAAATGTAACACATCAAAACACAACCACTACATGTAGATGCATAAACCTTTCTGTTGTTTCTCCAACATGATATTTTTCCATTTTAGAAATACTGGCAAATACTACTGGTGCAATGTTTTTTTAAAAAGTGTCCCCAAGTATTATTGATATGGTTTTCCTTGGATAACTCACCCCTTGGGCAGATAGGGCAGGATATAAATAAAGTATTATTATTTTATTTGTATTATTTCATCTAAATATTTTGTTTTATTCTTATTCTAATATTATTTCCGCATATGAATTTCAAATGTTTGCAATATTTGTATCTATTTCAATTAAATGTGAATGTATAATGGGGTGTTGTTACCCCTTTGAATACCAAAATCTATGAATGGCTCAAGTTCCACTATATACAATGGCATAGTAAAATGGTGTCCATCATATAAAATGGCAAAATCGAGATTTTATTTTTGGAATTAATAAAAAAATTATCAAACTGTGGATTATGAATCCATGCATACAGAATCTGTGGAAATGGAGGGCCAACTCTACCTTAGAAAATAATCCACTTAAATATTCTGATACACTATGTTCAAATTCCATATTTTTCTGTTTATAAGATGTCTTCATGTAGGATTCTTAATAAAATAATATAACTGATACAAAAGAATCCTGTTCACTTTCATTCCCCAAAGTTTATCTTTTAATGTTTTTACAGAAAAAGAGGGATGTTTTCTTAAACATCTCAATATAAGCAATGTCCCTTTTCTCCATTTGATATAATCTCCTTTTTCTAGATAGAAAGAAAATGAATATACAATGAAAGGGGAAGACGAGGAAACTTCTGGAATTTGTTTCCCCTCACATTTGATCCCATTATATGTATTCTAGGATGTCTATGTTTGTGCTGTATTAATCATATGTGATCTGCTAAGAATTGTAGATGATTTTAAATAGAAGCTCTTACGTCTACCTGTGAACCAAAGTCACCCTGCAGGATAATATTGTGCCACTCAGCTTTGTAGAACAATTAACAGGAACTTTACTGACTTCAACGTGATAAAACAGAGCAACAATATTTACAATAGTCCCTCTGATTCCTTACAGAGAACAGTAGGAATAAATAGTCCTTTTAAAGTCCATAAAATTGCTTCAGTGCCTTAGAAATAACAGGGCCTCTCTCCTGGCTGTTTCCAGTCAGTATACACATAAACACGCACACATGCGCACACACACACAGTTAATAATAACAATAAACTTTATTTTTATATCCCTCCCCATCTCCCCGAAGGGACTCGAGGCGGCTCACAACAGGGACAAGCCCGAAACAATGACAGAACATATTTGATAAAAACTTAAAACATTTCAACGATACACAAAATAAAATAATGGACAATACATTAAAATCCAAGCAGATAAAATCAGAGTAATTAAAAGCAAACCAGTGGGGACACTTGAGGTAAAACCTGCTCGAGCCGGTTCCCCAGTAGCATGGCAGAGAAAATAACCAATCAGATTCCCAGCTGTTTGCAGGCTCAGCCAATCAGATTCTTACACATACTTTTCCAGTTAACCCATTACATCATGGTGTCTTTAGAAACCACTCTTCCCATCACTTCAATAAATTCCCATGGATTCTAAGGGGCTCCCTTCCAATATGATACTTCAGTCCCTATTCCTTGATTTGATCATAGTAAACGACCTTTTACTCTGCCGGATAAAATTTTTAATTATGTTTGCCATTATGCCAAATCACTATGGGAAGTGTTTGAAGGAAATAATGATATTTTGGTATTGCTGCTATTTTTTCATAGCATTAATCTTGTCCATAAGTGTTAAATGCATTTGGGACCAACTGGTCTTTCTTAACTTGTTTTATCACTGGATGCAAGCATAGGCTCCTTCTACACTGCCATATTAAATCCAGATTATCTCATTTGAACTGTATTATATGCAGTGGAGACCCAGGGCCCCTCCACACAGTTGCATAAAATCCCACATTGTTTATTATCTGCTTTGAAAATCTGGATTATATGGCAGTGTAGATCCAGCCTTAGTTGCTGTTTCATCATTGGAGACAAGATTAGTCTATATATCTTTTGAAATGGTTATTTCCTGGTATTTAAATGATTCATGCAATGCTAGGGTGTAGATATAATTCTGAATGTCATGCTGTACTCTACTTTAAACATTTATATATGGTATCTGGATTTAAAAAATAATATGTAGTCCTTTGCACTGTTTTACACATATTGTACCATTCTTATTATTCCTAGTAAGTATTGTCATATTGTCAACAAACATAACTATCTAATTGCATTTTACCATATATTTCTAGGACTCCGATAATAATCCTTATGCAATATGCTCCAATGAAAGGACAAAAAGTAAAAGTGATTGGTGAAAAAGGCTGCTTGAATCAAGTCCATTTATTTCAGTATAGGTTTTGATTTTTTAAAATATGTACTGTATCTAATAATTCATGAATAGCAGAAGTGATCATTTTACCTGTTTTTGTTTTGTTTTCCAGGTGTGGGGAAGCATGATGGTACACCGAGGTCTAGACCTGCCTTGCCTAAAAATAAAAAACTTTGTGGTTGTATTCAATGAGAAGAAAACTACCCGAAAGGATATGTGCAAAAAATGGGCAGAGCTGCCCATTAGGTTTCCAGAGTTCAGTTATGCAAATAATTATGATTTTAGTGATGAAGAAGATTAAGGAAGTTGGGAAAGTTTTGAATTGCATTACTACTTCTTAAACACTCACATAAGAGTGTTTATCACTGGCTGACTTGAAACATCCAGTAATAACTTGTGGACTGAATGAGAATATTGTATTATGTTGGGTTCCGTTTGCTTGAACTGTGGCAGTTCATGCAAATAGTAGTGAAATGAGAAGGAATATGGCTTGACAAATATGTGTGTGTAAATCTTCCCTGTGTGCTGTATTTCTAACATGAGCGCAATCTAAGTTGTGGGTATAAAGACTGCTATGTTTAGGTGTTTACATTCTATAATGAAATGCTTGTCCAGGATGGAAAAACACAATTAGTGTGACATCAGACCTATGTAGGATCATTTCACTAAAGTATAGGATGCTGTGTTTTTCGGGCTGACATGGCCATACAGGCCAAAAAAGTTCACAGTAGCCAGTAATTTCAGCCATGAAAGCCTTCGACAACGCAAAGTATAGGATGCATTCTCTGCTTCCTTGATTATTTTCTTACCAAATTTATAAATAATAATGGCATTCAGATTCTTACAGAATTTACAAAATAAAGTCTTCCATATTTATTGAGGGTCAAATGTATAAAGTTAAGAATGTGAATCCATTGGATAGGTCCAACTGGTGTAGACCTCCGGAATAAAGGGTATTTACATTAGTGGGGCTGGATCCACACTTCCGTACAATCCAGATTATCAAATGAGATAACTAGACTGGATTAGATGAGTCTTCACTGTCAGATAATCTGTATATATGACATTATAGAAGGGGCCTTAGTCTGCTCTGTTTGGGATTATCAGTAGGATTCAGGCCATCATGTTTTGCTGTGATCTGAGCATAGTGTGATGTGTTATCAAAATGTGTGCTTTACTGTAGTTGTTTTCCCTTTTGCACTGGACAGTTTGTAGCTCACTTTTTCTAAATTGCTTTTTAAAAGATTTTAAAAAAACTCCAATGTTGACTTCACTTTTATTTTATTTGCTGTTTTAGTTATGTCTAAAGTGGGAGGTGCATTTTCAAGAGGAAAATTATATATGAAAGGTGTATTTTTCCTGTAGTAGCCTCCACACTTTGCCCATGTCCTGACTTCCTGAACATGTTGAAAATATGCAGAAGGGAAAGTGTGGGCCACAGGCTGTATGCAAATCCCCTAAAATCCCTTCTTGATATCTGAGAATTTTTGGGAACTTTTTGCCCTGAAACACCTAATGTGAGGGATGGCATTGCCACATTGTTTGACCTCCATTTTATATTGTAGAAAGCCCTAAACATCCTGACACTTCCAACTCTGGTCCAGTTATATGTCTCCATAATATTTCATAAAGAAGCAAGTCACAAGTACGATGATGTTTCACATGTTTGTATTGATAGAGTCAATCACTCCTACAGGTGTTTCTATACTGGTCATTTAATCTGAAATTGAGACTTCAAGCAACATTGTCACTACCAGTGCTTTTTGGGGTATTTTTTACATTGTACACTACATGATGCAGTTGTACCATTATGTAAAGGTGTATTGCAAATTCCATAGCTATTGCATAACCTATTGGAAAATAACTGCATCCAGTCTATCCTTTTCGCAAATGTGAATCTCCATAAATATAAGGAGCCCACCTGTACTAGCTAGAACTGTAAACAGGAGTGACTCCCTTGGGTCTGAGGATTATTCTGTAGATCCCACTTTCTTGCTTGGTTTTACAAACTATGGGAACATTGTTCTGTGAAGACCCAGCAGCATGCTACCAGAACATATGAGAGAGACCTCTAGTTTTTCTTACATTCCATATACTAGTTGCAAGGAGCGTAATCTTTCTTTGGATTTAGGCTATTCCTGTATTATTATTTATTTACAGTAGAGTCTCACTTATCCAACATAAACGGGCCGGCAGAATGTTGGATAAGTGAATATGTTGGATAATAAGGAGAGATTAAGAAAAAGCCTATTAAACATCAAAATAGGTTATGATTTTACAAATTAAGCACCAAAACATCATGTTATACAACAAATTTGACAGAAAAAGTAGTTCATTACACATTAATGCTATGTAGTAATTACTGTATTTACGTATTTAGCACCAAAATATCATGATATATTGAAAACATTGACTGAAAAAATGCGTTGGATAATCCAGAACGTTGGATAAGTGAGTGTTGGATAAGTGAGACTACTGTACTTACTTTTACCCCACTTTTCTCCCACGAATGGGACTCAAAGCGGCATACATAAAACAGCAACAGGTACATAATACATAATATAAAACCCCTCATCCCACAACCCAACACATAAACAATCAAACACACACTGTATAAACCAAAATTAATAAGCATAAAAACATATATCATTGTCAGTTTAAATGATATGGTGTAGCTGCTTGAGAGTTGGACCCAAGGGTACATCTACACTGTAGAAATAGTGTGGGTTGACACCACTTTAATTGCCATGGCTCAATGCTATGTAATCGTGGGAATTGTAACTTTACATGGTCTTCAGCCTTCTCTGCCAAAAAGTTCTGGTGCTTCATGAAACTACAAATCCTAGCATTGAGCCTTAGCAGTAAAAGTGGTGTCACACTGCATTAATTCTACAGTATAGATGCACGCTTCAACAGTGGGGAACCAGGGTTCAAATCCTTGCTAGGTCCTGGAAATCCACTGGGCAACCTGGGGTGAGTCACACTCTCTCAGCCTCAGAGGGAAGCAAGGGCAAACCCTTTCTGAACAAATCTTGCCAATAAAACTTTGTGATAGGTTCGCTTATAAAGTCAGAAGTGACTTGGAGGCACATAACACCAAGAACAGCGACCTGTATGATAAGATGAAGCCGCAGTTCTTGCTTTTCTAAAGTTCTTTGTCCTCAAAAGACAGGCTAGTCGGATCTAATAGCTAAGAAATTAGGCCAAAAACATGGTGTCCTCACTTCCTGCATCAGTGAATACATGAAGTTTTGACTTTGAATCAATTCTCTAAGAATTAGTTTTTCCAATATACCTCACAACCTCTGAGGATGGCTGCCATAGATGTGGGTGAAACGTCAGGAGAGAATACTTCTGGACCATGGCCATACAGCCCGGAAAACACACAACTCCCTGAGAATCCTCCATGCCAAAAGGGGGAGACAACAAACCAGTGGATTTCATATCTTTGGTTTTGCATTATGGTGGTGAAGAAAAGGAAAGCTGCCTCTCTTTCACTTAAGCTGACACTTAATCAAGTTGTTATTCCGCTGGAAGAGGTAAGGGAAATAAAAGATATAAAGGTAGACATCTACTTACATGTAAGCAGAAATGGGAGCATTTTTAGATGTGTCAGCTCCAAGCAATTTCAGATATCCCATGCTTACAGTAAGAAATCAGTCTTGTTTCCCATTTTCTGTTAATTCTGGAGAAAAATTCATCTGCATTAAAATGGTTTATAAGTCGAACTTTGCTTTAGCAACAAACCAGCAGTGGCTTTAGGGAATGCTGATCTCAGTTAGGTTGCATCTACATTGAATAATCAATAATCACTTTAACTGTCATGGCTGACTGCTATGGGACCATGGGAGTTGTAGTTTGGTAAGGCATCATCACCTTTTGGCGAGTGCTATGGAATCTTGTGAAGCTACAACTCTATGATTCCATAGAACTTTGCCAGGGTAAAATAGTGTCAAACTGCAGTAATTGTACAATGTGGCCAGTATGATACCAGTATGAATTACTGCAATTTGTACATTAAACAGTACTGCCTGAGGCCGGATCAACATTGCAATATAATACAGTTTGGAACTGCAGTATATGATCAGTGTAGACCAGGGGTCCCCAAACTAAGGTCCAGGAGCCGGATGCGGCCCTCCAAGGTCATTTACCTGGCCCCCGCCATCACTTTTATAATATAATATTTTTATATTATTTTAAATAATATAATATATTGTATATACATATAATATTGATAATATTATAATGTTATACAATATAATACTAATAATAATACCATATAATAATATTAATTATATGTTATAAAAAGGTTTCCCCTGACATTAAGTCCAGTCGTGACTGACTCTGGGGGTTGGTGCTCATCTCCATTTCTAAGCCGAAGAGCCAGCGTTGTCCGTAGACACCTCTAAGGTCATGTGGCCGGCATGACTGCATGGAGCGCTGTTACCTTCCCACCGGAGCGGTACCTATTGATCTACTCACCTTGGCATGTTTTCGAACTGCTAGGTTGGCAGGAGCCGGGGCTAACAGCGGGTGCTCACTCCACTCCCGGGATTTGAACCTGGGACCTTTTGGTCCACAAGTTCAGCAGCTCAGTGCTTTAACACACTGTGCCATCAGGGGCCCCCATTATATGTTATATATTACATATAATATTACAGTATAGTGGTATAGTTCAATATAGTAATATATAATGCTAATATTGTGCTATGCTAATAATATATTGTATGTACATACAGCTGCTCTGAGTCCCCTTCAGGGTGAGAAGTGTGGGATATAAATGTAATGAATAAATAAATAATTTTAGACTTAGGCTCACCCAAAGTCTGAAATGACTTGAAGGCACACAACAACAACAACAATCCTAATTATCTCGACTATCTCATTGGCCAGAAGCAGGCCCACACTTCCCATTGAAATCCTGATAGGTTTATGTTGGTTACAATTGTTTTCATTTTAAAATATTATATTGTTCTTTCATTTTTGTTGGGTAAATAAGACATGTGCAGTGTGCACAGGAATTTGTTCGTTTTTTTTTCCAAATGATAATTCGGCCCCTCCACAGTCTGAAGGATTGTGGATCGGCCCTCTGCTTTAAAAGTTTGAGGACTTCTGGTGTAGACCCATACAATGCAATTAAATCCAGTTAAACTGTGTTATATGGGTCTGCACTAACCATATAATGCAGTTACAGACTGCATTATATGGCAGTGTAAATCTAACTAGGTTACTGAGATTTTTTTTCTTTGCTTAGCAAACCAATCAGCAATTATATTCTGCGATTCTAAGACATATCCCCTTTTTTGAGATGTTTATAAGGGGGGCAAAGGGTGTCTCAGAATCAAAGAAATACAGTATTGAAGGTGTCCTGTCTTCATTCGTCTTTCACTTGTTAGATGTCTGTAGCTCTGACAGATGATCACTAGAGGCCACTGTGGTGCTTTCCCAAATGCAGAAATATTTTGGGTCAGTTTGGGGACTGATCAGTTGGGGGACTCACAAAGAGAAGTGACTACAGTACATGGAATTAGGAGTGGAACATGTCAAAGAAAACAGGGGTTCATTGCACTACTACAATGTTGTGCTTCTTTCCCAGGAACTGCAGAATAAATAATTCAGCCTACCCAGAGAGCTCTAGTCTCTCCATCCATCCACCGCACCTATTTTTTCCTCCCAAGCTCTTTTCAGAACTGTTATTCAGATATCTATTTATTTAAACAAGTATACAACCATCCGGGTCAATAAGAGAAATGTATATATGAGCCATGGGGTGACAAAACCTAAGGTTTTATACTCCTTTCCAAGAGAATGGCCACCTCAGTGGTTAGAGCCCCTCTGTTCTTTCTGAGTCTCCTGCTTTTAGTCCCGACTGTATAAAAGTTCCATATATTAGATTTGTTGGTTTTTATTTATTTGCAGATATTTGTAACCCCAAATTCCCAAGCAATTTACCTGTATATACTCGAGTATAAGCCGACCCAAATATAAGCCGAGGCACCTAATTTTATCACAAGAAAACAGGGAAAACATTGACTCCAGTATAAGCCGAGAGTGGTAAATTTCAGAAATAAAAATGGAAACCAAATAAATTACATTAATTGAGGTATCGGTAGGTTAAATGTTTTTGAATATTTACTTAAAACTCTAATTTAAGACTGTCCAACTCTGATTAAATCATTATTCTCATCTTCTTCCATGTAAATGCCCTTATGTATCCTTTTAATAATAATAGAGTAAAATAATAAATGTAATAACAATAATAATATCAGAGTGAAATAATAAATGTATTAATAATAATAAAAATAGAGTAAAATAAATGTAATACAGTAGAGTCTCACTTATCCAAGCCTCACTTATCCAAGCTTCTGGATTGTCCAAGCCATTTTTGTAGTCAATGTTTTCAATATATCGTGATATTTTGGTGCTAAATTAATAAATACAGTAATTACAACGTAACATTACTGTGTATTGAACTACTTTTTCTGTCAAATTTGTTGTATAACATGATGTTTTGGTGCTTAATTTGTAAAATCATAACTTAATTTGTTGTTTAATAGGCTTTTCCTTAATCCCTCCTTATTATCCAAGATATTCACTTATCCAAGCTTCTGCCGGCCCGTTTAGCTTGAATAAGTGAAACTCTACTGTACTAACAATAAAAATAGAGAAAAATAATAAATGTACCATATATACTTGAGTATAAGCCAGCCAATTTGCCCCTGGTGGTGACGCAGAGTGTGAAAGCGCTGAGCTGCTGAACTTGCAGACCAAAAGGTCCCAGGTTCAAATCCCGGGAGCGGAATGAGCGCCCGCTGTTAGCCCCAGCTCCTGCCAACCTAACAGTTCGAAAACATGCCAATGTGAGTAGATCAATAGGTACCGCTCCGGCGGGAAGGTAACAGCACTCCATGCAGTCATGCCGGCCACATGACCTTGAAGCTGTCTACGGACAATGCCGGCTCTTCGGCTTAGAAATGGAGATGAGCACCAACCCCCAGAGTCGGTCACGACTGGACTTAACATCAGGGGATGTGGCCAGCCAGGCCCCTCACTCGAGTATAAGTCGAGAGGGGCTTTTTTTAGTCCTAAAAAAGGGCTGGAAAAACTAGGCTTATACTCGAGTATATACAGTATGTCATTGAAATGTTTAAAATCTATATAAAAGTCGAAGTATACATGTATGTTTGTCCATAAAAGGTTTCTACATGGGTTGCTGTATGGCCATATTCCAGAAGCATTCTCTCCTGATGATGATCTGGACCAAACTTGGCACATGCACCCTTCATTATCCAACGTAAACTAATGGAGCAGTTTGAACTAAAACAACCGTCTCAGAGTGGAGGAAAAGAAAAGGAACAAAGTGGATTGGCTGTGGCTAGGTGAAGTGGTCCTCTGTGATGTGACTGGGGGGGAAAGGGAGTGGGGGGGCTTGGTTGACGGAGGAAGGAGAGATAGAGAGAGAAAGAAGGAGAGAGAGAGAGAAAGGAAAGGGAAATAATGGAAGGAAGAAGGCAGGAAGGGAGGGGTGAAAGTAAGAAAAAGGAGGGAAGCAATGGGATAAAGGCACGAGGGGAGGGGAGGAACGAAAGAGGGGAAGAGAAAGGAAGAAAGGGGAAGGTGTATGAGGGATAGGAGGAAGGAAAGAAAGAGCCACAAAGACAGTTGCAAGAGCATTGCCATGGAGGCATAGTGAGGTAGGCCCTCTCTGAGCTGAAGAAGGGAGAAGCAGGGGGGCAGTGGCCCCTCCAACACTTGAGCAACACTTGCATACTATAAAAAAATGCAAATACACATAATACAACATGCAACTTCTGCCTGAGGTCCAGTGAGTTAATGCATTGGTCCATCTAGCTCAGCACAGGGCTGGTAATAATTCTGGGAGAATGAGTCAAACACCTAAGGCTCTGGCTGTTATGAAAAGGAAAAGTGTCATAGCTGTTTCATTTACGATCATTGTATTTTCATTGCCAAGAAGAATGAAAGGGATTGCGAGGTAATTGCCTTAAGTGCCAGAATCATTTGGCGGATGTATATGGGGAGTGAGGACACCTAACTCCCCATATACAGGGGCCGCAGTGGCGCAATGGGTTAAACCCTTGTGCCGGCTAAACCGCTGACCTAAAGGTTCGTGGTTCGAAACCGTGAAACAGGGTGAGCTCCCATCTCTCAGCCATAGCTTCCCATGCGGGAACATGTTGTATCCCAGAGCTGGAATCCCCCTTAAACACCACACCGGATGAGTATATCAGCAAGCAGTTTATTGAAGAATATATAAAAGCCAAGCAATAAAACTGATAAAAAAGTATAATCCAAAAAGATATCTTCAATAGGTAACCTTAGTTCAAGGTATAGAGATAATACACCAGGCACAAGGTTGCAAAATCCAGAAGCACAAGACAGCATACAATCCCAATGTTCAGAACAGGAACTTAGCAAAACTGGAACCATGGAACTAGAAATCCACTTGGAATCACAGAACAGGAACTTGGCAAGACTGGAACCATGGAGCTAGAGAGCTACTTGGAAACAAGACTGACATGAATAATCAATGTTGACCACACTGAAGCAAAAAGATTTTCCCTTTCTCTTTTAAAGCCTTTCCTGTCTCCTGCAATGAGAAGAACACATTCCATTTCACTTTCCTACCTGATAACAATTCACTTTCCCTCTTTTCCTGAAGATGGGCTGACCTCTGAAGGACCTGTGAACTCTCTTTGTTTCCAAAAGTCTTGTTGCCTGTCTTCAAGCTCATTAATTTCTGCACCTGAAAAATCACCCTTAGAAAACTGATCCTCAGAGGGAACCTGCAGAGGGCTTCTCTCAGGAACGTGGCCTTGAACATTCTCCCTCTGTTCTGCAGAAACCTCAGGCTTGAAAGCAGACCTGTCAACAGGCTCGAAGCCTGTCAAGAACACCATCATCCCCAGGCCCAGAAACCTCATTGACATCAAACACTATTACAGGTTAGACTACAACAGGACATGAGAGAAACCTCCCAGCAGGATGGTAACACATCCGGGCATCCCCTGGGCAACGTCTTTGTCGACAGCCGATTCTCCCACATCAGAAGTGACTTTCAATATGTTCTGACACTATTAAAAAAAACTCCCCATATACGTCAGGCAGTAAATTGTCTCAGACCAGCCTTGGCTCTGTTTCGTCTCTTCCGACTCACAGTACCTCTGCCAAATCCCATACGGTCCTTTCCACCAGGGTGCATCTACACCGTAGAATCAATACAGTTTGACACCACTTTAATCGCCATGGCTCAATGCTATGGAATCTGGGAGGTTTAGTTTTACAGTGCCTTTCACCTTCTCTTCCAAAGAGAGATAGTGCCACATCAAACAACTCCCAGGATTCCATAGCATTGAACCATGGTTGCTAAAGTGGCGTCAAACCACATGCAAAGAGAAATGCCTTTTTCAAAAGGTACCCCTTACTTTTTGCTGTTTTTTTTAAAAAGTGTTTATTTCAGAGTAGAAATGTTGCAACTTTACCTTGTCTTAATTTAATGAAAATATATTTTATATTTGGAGATCTTTTTATTTTACTTTATTTATTTATTTCATTTTAGAGTCCAGCGAAAGAGAAAAGTTTTGGTAATATATCTCAGCAGCAACAAATTGCCCATTGCTGGTTTTTCAAAGCTGTAATTCCTCATTTGACAAGGAGAATGAAGAAACAGAAGGCCAAGATAATGGAGGTAAGGACAGCTTTTTATCATGAGCTAGACATTATGTGAAAGACAATAGTGCCCTCCATCAACAAGTGAAACTTGTTTCATCATCCTGTCTCTGCATTGAGGGAAATAGTCATTTGTTGGATTTCTGCAATATGCATTTTAAATATGCTGGGATCACTAAAACAAACAAACAAAAAATTAAAACTGCACCTTTAGAAGAAACCTGGTCCTATGACAGAGCAGGTGAAAGAGCAAACCAAAAAAGCATTCCTACTTAGTTCCTTTCCTCTTGGCATATATTTAGTAAAAGTTGCCACTCGAATGCTCCAATCCTGTCCTAGTCTAAGGCAGTCAGCTGAGAATGTCATTAAATGGCTATTTGGCAATCATAACTAGAATAGACATGGTTTTAAGTTTCTCTCTTCAGGATGTCCATTTAGAAAGGAACAGTCTGAGAAGGTAAAAAGAAAGTCAGCAGGTCAAATATGTCCAGAGACAGGGCTAACATTTGAGGCACTGAAATGTGTGTTGGCCAGTGTTATATTAGACATTTGCAAAAAATTGTAAAGACAATCTTTCCATCTGCACCATGTCTCCTGAGAGACCAGGTCCCTTGATTTTCCTCCTGCTCCCGCCATACATTAAAAAGGATTTTCCTCTACAGCATCAGCATGTCATGGAAACATTGTTGGAATGTGCCTTCAAGTCTACTTTGATTTATAGTGATCCTATCATCAGGTTTTCTTGGCAAGATTTTTTCAGAGGAATGCTTCCTTAGCTCTGCATCTATACTGCAGCTTAATTTTGTGCATATTTACTTATAAGTCAGCTTTTCTGTGTTCAGAGCTACTGATTCTCAAGCAAGTCAGATACATATTAACTGATTTTTAAAAATTAAGTTAGATTTTTTCTTACAATCAGATTTTTTTTAAAAAAGAAAAAATCCACACAACATAAATACGAAATTTCTCTTTCCCCATCAGTTATATAAATCTGAAACCTTTCCAGTTAAAAACATTATATCCGTACTTAACTGTAAAAGAATCCTAATTGATTTCAGTGGGTGTTCTTTCCCAGGGTAAGAATATCTTAAATTACACCATTCAGTTTATTTCAAGAGGATAAAAAGCAGTAGCAGCCTTCAGATACCTATTTCCCAACTATAAACAGAGCCTATTGGAAACATTCAGGCAACTTTGACATTTATCTATTTAATTTATAGGCAACTTTTCTGTATTTCCTATTTTACTATATTTTCTATATTTACAATTTTACTATATTTTACTATATTTTCTCCCGGTATGGGACCAAGATGCTAACAATCACTTCCTCAAAATGATCAATCTTGCTGCTTCTCCAGACTGCAGCCCAATCCAAAGCAAGGTGCAGTCTAATAAATTCATATTTCTATTTGCATTCTAATCACGTGTCTGCCATAAACGGTACAATGAAGCTGCAGCCTGGAAAGCAAGATTCCAGCTGATCCTACTATTATTGTTTTTGCCTGCCTACAACAGGCATGATAAACAGCGGCTGCTTCCAGAAACCCTTACTGGGAGCCCTTCCACACAGCCATATAACCCAGAGTATCAAGGCAGATAATCCACAATATCTGCTTTGAACTGGGTTGTCTGAGTCCACACTGCCATATATTCCATATCAAAGCAGATAATGTGGGATTTTATCAGCTGTGTGGAAGGGGCCTGAGTATGCAGGAACAGCAAAATAGAGAGAAAAGGGTACAATAGATAGGCTGTCCCCACCGGTTAGCCTAGCATGTTAAAAAAAGCATACTGTAGGTTTAAGTTGGGCCACCAAAGTGGAAATCATAAGGAAAACAAAGGTTGGTTAAAAGAAATCCCCATGTTTTTCCAAACCTCCCAGGTTTGGAGGAAGTCTTCATGTGGTCTCTAAAATATTTAAAATATTTTCCTTTTTATTTGGTTGCTTCATTCCACATGTGTATATTGTTATAAATTAAAAGTTGTTTGGAAATGTTGAAGTGCTCTTTATTGTGGCATGAAAACTATCTCTCTTGTTTCAATGACTGATCATATGATGCAATTCAATGCAGATCAAATACATAAACTATAATAACAAAATGTATGAGGACACAACATATCTCACGAAAACCTTCTATTTAAATATTTTAAAATAGATAATGTATTGCTTATTTCATATAGACTCAGAGGTTTCTCGTTATGTTCCTGCGGCTCACATACTGCAACCAACATACTAACAGGGGTTCTTAAACCTTTTCAGCCATGGAGCCATTTTTGAAGCAAAAGTTTCTTTTGGAGCTGAAAGAAATGTTTATATATTATATTATATTGCATATTATATAGTAAAGGTAAAGGTTTCCCCTGACGTTAAGTCCAGTCGTGTCCGACTCTGGGGGTTGGTGTTCATCTCCATTTCTAAGCCGAAGAGCCGGCATTGTCTGTAGACATCTCCAAGGTCATGTGGCCGGCATGACTGCATGGAACGTCATTACCTTCCCGCCAGAGCGGTACCTATTAATCTACTCACATTTGCATGTTTTCGAACTGCTAGGTCAGCAGAAGCTGGAGCTAACAGCGGATGCTCACTCCGCTCCCCAGGTTTGAACCTGGGACCTTTCGGTCTGCAAGTTCAGCAGCTCAGCGCTTTAACACACTGAGCCACCGGAGGTTCCTTGCATATTATATATAATGTATATATATCAGATATGGGCAAACTTTTTGATGCATTGTGTTTTAAAATTTGACAGACAGGCTGGGCCAGTGGCAGATGGATGGAGAGTGTTTGTGTGAACTAACTGAAATAAAACACAACCAAATTCCTATGCACACTACATATATCTTGTTTGTAGTGCAAAAAAAGGAAATAAATAAAATAATACTATATGTAAAATGAAAAACAATTTTAACCAACATAACCTTAACAGTATTTCAGTAGAGGATCCTATGGGTCGTCCAGTCCAATCTCCTTCTGCCATGCAGTAAAGCACAAAACACGCCTGTCCGATGGTAATCCAGTCTCTGTAGTAACAGTAGTAGTATTAGTAGTAGTAATAATGTAATAATAACCCCTTTCTGCCATTCAGTAAAAGCACAAAGCATACCCAACAGCCATCCAGTCTTTGAAATAATAATAATAATAATAATAATAATAATCATCATCATCATCATCATTATCATCAGCCTAGGAACAATCCCAGAGGCCATCCAGTCCAACCCCTTTTTGCCATGTTGTAAAAGCACAATCAAAGCACCTCCGGAGCGGTGGGAGAGAAATAGGGTTCTGGAAACAAGGAAGGTGCGGAGAAAAGGGTCTGTGCTCCAGGAGGACAATGCTGCCGCCACTGTGGCTGTTGTGGGAGTGGGAAGGAGACCCAGTGACTGAGCCTGATAGAGGCCTTGCTATCCGCCTCAACAGGGTCTCTCTCCCTTCACATTATGCCTTCCTTTCCGGGCCCGCATTTATTTCCTTCCTTGCTCGCTCCCTCCCTAATGGTAGGAAAGCCTCTGATGTGCATGCTTGGAGGAGGAGGAGGAGGAAGAGAAGGGAGGAAAAGGAAAGCGCAGAACCCCTCAGTATGCTTCCCGTTCTATGGAGGTTCTATGGAGCACACTTTAAGAACTGCTGCACTAACAGTTTGGAAAGCTTTGCTTGTAACTGTAGTTGTCAACAACTTCCTTTTGCATGTTAGGTGCTAAGTTTAAGTCTTCCCATGACCTTGTAGCACCTTAACTTCCTTCTTGTTTACAGGTTTCACTCAGTGCACTTTGCCCAGCTCATTTTATGTTTTTATTGCTGTGTTTTTCATGTGTTTTATAATGATTGTGATTTTTTAATGCCTTTTAAATTTATTTGTGTGTTTTTGTATTTGATATCACTGTATGCTGGTTTTATATCTGTGAGCCGCCCTGAGTCCCTCTGGGGAGATGGTGGTGGGGTACAAAAATAAAATTATTATTATTATTATTATTATTATTATTATTATTATTATTATTATTATTATTAAGTTATGTGACTTTGCCCAAGCTATAAATGCAACATTTTAGAAAATTGTTTTTTGGACAAAAGTTTACAGATGTCATGCTAGTTGAGGGCTTCTGAGCATTGAAGTCCAAAACAGTAATCTTGCCCAAGGTCTGGATATACATAAATACAGTAGAGTCTCACTTATCCAAGCTAAACGGGCTGGCAGAAGCTTGGATAAGCGAATATCTTGGATAATAAGGAGAGATTAAGGAAAAGCCTATTAAACATTAAACTAGGTTATGATTTTACAAATTAAGCACCAAAACATCATGCTATATAACAAATATGACAGAAAAAGTAGTTCAATACGCAGTAATGTTATGTTGTAATTACTGTATTTACGAATTTAGCACCAAAATATCACGATATATTGAAAACATTGACTACAAAAATGGCTTGGATAATCCAGAAGCTTGGATAAGTGAGGCTTGGATAAGTGAGACTCTACTGTACATCTGTTTGTGAATGCACACAATACCCGCAGATCTACAGATTATTCAATACTTCATCCTATTCTATAATGAATGCATCAACATACATTTAAACCCTTCTTCCTAGTTCGCCTATCACTCAAACACACAGTAAATACTTCCCTTTTTTTTGGGTGGAACAGCACATGCCCAATTTTACCGTTGAGTCATAAAACCCACAAACCCTTCATGCAAGCAGATTTGGGGGTATAATTTACACGGATTTGGACGATAAAGCCAAAGCCCCTTTGCAGCCACCCACAGTTCATTTCAGGGCTGAGAACGCCCTCAAAAATCTGTTTCCAATTGTATGGAAAAACTCTTGAAATTTGGCATGGTTTATAAAAGTATGTAAAAAAAAGTCTGTCTGAAATTTGGCCTCCATCTGAGCAAGCTGACACTGCTTTTGCAAACTGCTTTTGGAGATCCAGTCACCAACATCCCGAAGAGTGAAGCAGAACCAGAAGCTTTTCGAAAAACAACTGGCAGCATGAAGGTCTGTGATAAATACATACATCTGAAAACATTTGGGTCTGTGGCCTTGTAGGGGGGAAAAAAGAACAAAAAGGAAGTTCTGAGTGGACTTTGCAGAAAGGGCTGCTGTTGCTGTACTTAAAATACTGCTAAAATGGTATAGTTCTGCCTTAGGAGGAGGGAGGAGTGATATAATAAAAACCTCAAGTGCTTTTTTAAAAGGCTTTCAAGAAGACTTGAAATATAATTCATTTCTGTCTTGCAGATTCAGATGAAAATTCTTGTTGGAGCGATCTCTTGCGTCTTGCTGTCTTTGATAGTTATGTGTATTGTATTTATTCCTTCAGAAGGTAAGATGATAATGACCATTGCATGCTAAGCACTGAGACCTCTTCCCAGGCTATACACCCAGAGGTTTTTAAGCTATATCTCCCAGACTTCCCAGCAAAAAAAACAAACATCAACTCATAATTGATTATCTGAGGATGTTAAGCAAGCTACATTCTTTCCTTACGGGAATTAACATATGTGTAACTTGGAACTAGCTTCTCCTTGCTAATTTTATTTCAAAGCTGCAGCTGTTCAAGAATATTATTTTTCTTGTTAAAGTTTGTGTTCTACCACTACTTTATGTCATACTGCATTTCCCACAAAATGTGACCAACCAATTTAAAGGTAATTCACGGTATTGCTAATTTTGAGGCTAAGATTCTACTGTGCTCACACTAGTGAGACAGATTGTGTCTTTTTGCTAGCAGTGAACTGTTGTCAAGATTTCATATTTAACCAATGTATTTAGCAATTGTTTAGTTTAACTGGGCCTCAGAAATGCTAAATTATTGATTCTTTTATAGACTTAATGCTCAGTCTTAGAATGCATGAAAGGCTGCCTCTGAGCCAGGTCTGTAGCCAGGATTTTGATTCGGGGGGGGGGGGGGGGGGGGCTGAGTCTGAGTGAGAGAGGATTTACCCTAGCAAACCTTTTGTATCATTATCCCAATACCCCCATGCATATGGGATATATTGTGCATGGTGATCAGATCATGACATGAATAAACATAACAGTAACAGTAAGGCCTTCTCGCGGATCATCCTGAGAATTTTGGGGGGGGGGAGGCCCTGAAGCTCCTCAAGCCCCCCCCTCCCGGCTACATGCCTGCTCTGAGCATATATTTTACTTCACAAAAGCGGCTATCCTCTACATATTTAGGAATAAGAGTTCAGAAGATACAGGCAAGAGGTTGAAATCCAGAAATAGCTTAATCTTGTGTGAATATTTTTTTCTCAGACTATCTCACCTTTTCCTCTGACCCACTTTGATCCTAAAACGCCCACAAATTATTGTGAACTTTCCAGTCCTAACCATTTTCCCACCAAGCAAACTGCTAATGAAGCGGTTGTGATGCCTTACAGCTCAACCAGCAGATACTAGAGGATCTGGGGGTACCTCTAAATTCTTTAGATGATTGCAATATATAGTATATTATTTTGCAAATATGCTGTTTTTATTGAAGATAATATGAAAATGTGCTGGCATAATAGTTTGTGCAATAGGGGGCAAATGAATGCAATGGTTCTCACAACCACCATTCAATTAGATTGAATAATAGGAGAACAGTAATCTGTCCGGAGCCCTGGTGGCGCAGTGGGTTAAACTGCTGAGCTGCAGAATTTGCTGATCGAAAGGTCGCCAGTTTGACTCCGGGGAGCGGGGTGAGCTCCCACTATTAGTCCCAGCTTCTGCCAACCTAGCAGTCCGAAAACATGCAAATCATAGAATCATAGAATAGTAGACTTGGAAGAGACCTCATGGGCCATCCAGTCGAACCCCCCGCTAAGAAGCAGGAGTAGATCAATAGGTACAGCTCTGGCGGGAAGGTAACAGTGCTCCATGCAGTCATGCCGGCCACATGACCTTAGAGGCGTCTATGGACAACACTGGCTCTTTGACTTAGAAATGGAGATGAGCACCAACCTCCAGAGTCGGACACAACTGGACTTAATGTCAGGGGAAAACCTGTACCTTTACCTTTAGTAATCTCTCCACATTTGAAGTTTTTACTTTTGTGGCTGAAGGTCGATATAAATTCCTTTCTTCTAGGTAGCAAAATATCTTGGATTATCCGTAAGGGTGATTCATCGGGATTCAGGAGCATTACTGTGCATATCTGGGAAGGAAAAGCATACAATTTTTCATTTCTATGTATGGGAGTGAAAGTTGGACAGTGAAGAAAATAGTCAGGAAGCGAATCAATTCATCTAAATAGAGAGAACACCTCTCTCTGGACATCTCTAGGTCCTCAATTGTGATTCTATGTTTTGCTTCCAGTAGAAGCCAACCATAGAACCATGTTGGAAAATCCAGAAATTTCTCAAGAGGTGTAAAAAAAAGAAGAAGAAATTTCTTTATTTGCTGTTCTTCTTTTTCATGGGGATCCTGTGCCCCAGCAAATATGGATGGTTGAATGTAGTTAAACTCAAAGTTTAATTTAACAGACATCCTGGCACAGTGGAGGAAAAGTGTATTTAAGGTTATTTTTCCCATGTGATGTTATCAAATATTTTGGTTTTATAACAAATATAGAATTAACAGAGGATAGTGTTGGTTTAAACACTTTATAATGGCGAAACGTAATGGAAGGCTTTTCTAATCCCATCACTTTATGCTGACAAAAGTGACATCCTTGTTTATTTTCCATACGTTTTGAAGCTCTTAATTAGAAGCGGTCATACTCTTCACTAGGGAAACAGTCCTTCCCTAAACCTTTACTTTCTGAGATTATTGTCAATTGAGTGTTTGCTTTGATAGTGATAGTGATATTTGTGTGTCCAGATTGCCCTTTGGTTTTATTTATCTTGACAGCTTTCTTCTGCATTAGTGCTGGAGATGAGTAGAGTCAACACTAGAAGTGACATGTTCATTCTACTGTCAACAATAGTTACTTAGTCAGACCCCAGTACTATCATTAAACACACATGCACAGTCACATACCCGGCCATTAAACATAGTGAAATGTTTCATATGTGGCCTTGAAGGGACCAGAAACCCTCAAATGAAGAAGCCATAGCAGAACAGATGTAATCATCAGATACAATGAGAGGGTGATCGAGTTTAATACAGCCATAAGGTGGAATGAGGCAGCCGCCTCAGGCAAAAGATCCTGGGGTTTGCAAAGCAGTAATAAAGTGTTGCGGGACAGGGATGTTGATGTCACGTAGCCTGCCCTGCACTCTCTAAGATAGCCTGTTTTTCTGTAGGAAGAACTGACGTGTGATTCATCTGCCATTTCAGTTGTTTTATGTGAGTTGAATCATGGTTGAAGATGAACAGAAATAGTGTCCTTTATTATAGGTAGCAAAAAGTCTTTGGGTTGGTCCTAAAGGCGATGCATCAGGGTCCAGGTACTGTAGGAAAGGAAAATATGTTATTTTCCATTTCTATGTATCGGAGTGAAAGCTGGATAGCAAAGAAAGATAACAGGAAGAAAACCAATGCGTCTAAACATGTTTTTGTCAACATGACAAAAATGGGTAATAGAGTAAATAAAGGGTTGTTGTATGTTTTCCGGGCTGTATGGCCATGTTCCAGAAGTATTCTCTACTGACGTTTCGCGCACAACTATGGCAGGCATCCTCAGAGGTTGTGAGATAAATAAATAAAGTCTGAACTCTCCTTAGAAGCCAGGATGGTTAAATGGAAACGGTCATGCTTTGGACATATCACGAGATGACACTATTCATTGGAAAATACTATAATGCTTGGTACAGTTGAATGCAACAGAAAAAGAGGACAACTTTATTAGAGAGGGTAGACTAAGGCTGCCCTATACCCAGGATCTGATCCCAGATTATCTGCTTTGAACTGGATTATATGAGTCTACAGTGCCAGATAATCTGGGATAAGCAGATAATCTGGAATCCAATCCTGGGATATAGGGCCTTGTAGAAGGGCCTAAGGCTGGATCTACACTGCTGTATATCCCAGAATCTGATCCCAGATTTTCTGCTTATCCCAGATTATCTGGTAGTGTAGAATCGTATAATCCAGTTCAAATCAGATAAACTTTGATCAGATGCTGGGATATAGGGTCTTTCCACACAGGCCCATATCCCGCAATGGGTCATAGGTTTACCTGAAGCGTCTCCTGGAAAGATCTGGACCTTAATGTAAGATCCGGATCTTTCCAGGTGTGGGCCTGTGTGGATTGACTCCCAGGACCATGTTCCGTGATCCTGGGGGGTCAATCCCCATTGTCATCCCAGTTCTTTGGGGTCTCTGAGGCTGAAGGAGTGGGATGGCATACCATCCCCCACTCTCAGCCCCCTGTTGTGCTCAGGGCCATAGCCATAAAAAGTAGCGGTGGTGGTGGTGGTGGGGGGGGGGGTTTGAAACTTTTTTTTAGAGAATCACGAAGAGTAGTTCCATTATGCAAAATAATTTGGAAATCAGGCTCAATTGATAAACTTCAGTGAACACTTTTATTCATAGGGTCTCCATAAATCAAAGCTAACTTGACAGCAATTAACAACAAACATGTCCTAGACAGATCTAGGATAATCTTAGATTACAGGTAAATCTAGGAAATTGATTAGAGGGAAATCTAGGATAAACAAAAGAAAGATCTTCATCACACAAAGCATAATATATTTATGGAGTGTGTTATCACCAAGATGTAGTGATAGATGCAAGTTGTGGTATGTGTTGCTATCACCATCCACCATTGGCTGTGCTGACCATTGGCTGATGGGAGTTGTTGTTCAGGAACATTTGAAAGGCCATGAGTTCCTTTGTTTCACGAGTAGATACAAAATAGAGGAAAAGGTGCTGTGCATGTGATAGATATTTTGGATCTTCACACTCATCTAGGGCAAAAGTGGTTCTTGTTAACAGTGTTCAAAGCTTTGCCTCATGAATTCCATCTTCATTCATCTAGTTGGGGTTTGTAAAGTAGACAACTCTTTTCATTCAGACAATGAACTAAGTAATTGCAATCTATTATTATTATTATTATTATTATTATTATTATTATTATTAATATTATTATTATTAACTTTATTTATACCCCACCTTTCTCCCCATGGGCATTCAAGGTGGCTAACAAGCCCACACTTTAGTCATCATTTAAAAAGCGCACTACAAAAGTTAAAAACAATTAAATAGTACAGTGTGGTAAAAACAGATTAAAATATAACAAATACACTTGAAATATCCTTTAAAACTCATAAAAAATCTAATGGAGCATAAATCTAGGACTTCAAGGTCAAGCCAGTCACTTCAAGGATACCATCCATCCATCTTGCCCTTGGCTGACCCCTCTTCCTTTTTCCTTTCATGTTCCCCAACATCATTCTCTTCTCCAAACTTTCCTGTCTTCTCATGATGTGGCCAAAATACTTCATCTTTGCCTCTAATATCCTTCCCTCCAGTGAGTAGCCTCAAGTATGAGAAAAGGAAAACCGGGAAAAGCACAAAAGAAACAATGCTTTAGAGCTCAGTTTTTTTCTGGAGCATGTTCTCGTTGTTGTTGTTTGTTTGTTTTTGTTTTTTTATGCCAGGAGCTACTTGAGAAACTGCAAGTCGCTTCTGGTGTGAGAGAATTGGCTGTCTGCAAGGATGCTGCCCAGGAGATGCCTCGATGTTTGATGTTTTACCATCCCGTAGGAGGCTTCTCTCATGTCCCTGCATGGGAAGCTGGAGCTGTCAGAGGGGAGCTCACCCCGCTCTCCTCGGATTCGAACCACCAACCTGTCGATCAGCAGTCCTGGCAGCAAAAGGGCTTAACCCACTGTGCCATTCTACAAAAGAATTGATATTTTGGCTGCCATTGTACACAGTCTTACTTAGGCATACAACTCTTTGAATTGAATGAGACTTACTTCTAACCAGACATGCAGAGGGAAGTGCTGTAAATCAACACCATTGCCAGTTCATTATGTCAAGTGGAACTTGACCTCATTATGGGTGTTCCAAGCTATCTGTCAAAAGAGAAGCTGAAATGTTCAGGCGATGATAACCTATTTCTGTAAAGAGCCACATTCCCTACTGAGTAATCTATCAGGGTGGAGGGGTGTGGTGGTACATGCTGCTTTAGGAGCTAAGAAGAAAAATGCTGTGGAAGAGTTAGGTTTAGCATGCAAAAGCCAATTGATGACATCTGTGGTAAAAAAAAAAAAATGCAGATCAGACCGAAAATGATTGGCAAGACTACTTTCAGCTTGAAAGCCCAGAGAAGGCAGACAATATCAGACTAGATGGAGATACAGTCTGTCTTCTGTATCCACAGAATCTTTATTCATGGATTCAGTCATCCACTGCTTGAAATATATATATATTTAAAAATCCAAAAAGCAAATCTTGATTTTGCCATTTTACTATGCCATTGTATATGTGGAATTAAAGGTAAAGGTTTTCCCCTGACGTTAACTTCCAGTCATGACCGACTCTGGGGGTGGGTGCTCATCTCCATTTCTAAGCCGAAGAGCCGGTGTTGTCCGTAGACACCTCCAAGGTCATGTAGCCGGCATGACTGCATGGAGCGCCGTTACCTTCCCGCCGGAGCAGTACCTATTGATCTACTCACATTTGCATGTTTTCGAACTGCTAGGTTGGCAGGAGCTGGGGCTAACAGCGGGCGCTCATTCCGCTCCCGGGATTTGAACCTGGGACCTTTCGGTCTGCAAGTTCAGCAGCTCAGCGCTTTAACACACTGCGCCACCACCAGGGACCCCATATGTGGAATTAAAGTCCAACAAATACCAAGGATCCACTGTATATATATCCAGGAGAAATGAGGTTGTGTGCCAAGGGTTGTTGCTTTCAGTAGTACGCTTTCCATACATATGTCACCTCCTTTGACCTGAGTAGAATGAAAATGTCCCTAAATGTCCAATTTATGGCCAGTTCAAAGGAAGTAAAAGAAAGCTTCAATGACTTTTGTTTGTTTTGTGAATCATTATTAATGCTCTCATCTCTGTTCTGTTTTTAAAGTTCGACATAAAGAAAATAATCCTAGGCCTCTAACGTTAGAAGATTATCTTGATGGAGACTTTAGCTACAAAACATATTCTCCCTATTGGGTTTCAGGTAAGTCAAAGTGTATAATAATAATAATAATAATAATAATAATAATAATAATAATAATAATACAAAATCTAGCATGTATCTCTCATTTGTTGTGTCATACTATGTCTTTGCGTCAAAATAATAATAATAATGATGGGCACACTGGGTGCCGTGCCAAAAGATCTCAGCTGACATTTGGAAACAATAGACATTGACAAAATTACGATCTATCAACTGCAAAAGGCCTACTGGGATCTGCGCACATCATCCGAAAATACATAACACAGTCCTAGACACTTGGGAAGTGTTCAACTTGTGATTTTGTGAAATGAAATCCAGCATATCTATCTTGTTTGCTGAGTCATACAATAATAATAATAATAATAATAATAATAATAATAATATATTTATATCCTGCCCTATCTCCCCGTGGGGGACCCACATTTAAAATGCTCCTATCTGCTGGCCTTGTTTTGTGATTTTTTAATTGTTTTGGTATTATGTTCTTCTTTCTTTCAGGGGATTGTTGTGTTACTAGGCATCAGTAATCCTCACTGAGCATCAAATAAATAGCTGCCTCCCAAATATTGTAGGGGATGGGAGTGGGACATGAGATTAGCAATTCATTTTGAGATAACAGTTACCGTGATAGAGCTAGGTGGTGGTCAATCTCAGACTTATTATAGTCTGAGACTCTATCTACACTGCCATCTAAAACCCAGATTACCTGCAGTGTAGATCCGGCCTAAGTCTGATCTCTTGAGGTATTTTGGGTGGCCAAGTTCCAGTGATGCCACCACTTTATGGTTTCCCAAATGGCATCCCCCACACCCTCCAATTCTCTAAGGTTGGAGTTTCTTATGCCATTCTTATATCATAGACCGGATCTACACTGCCATACAGTCCAGATTATCAAAGCAGATAATCCACATTATCTGCTTTGAACTAGATTATATGAGGCCCCAACCTACACTGCCATATAAAATCAATATGGATTATATGGCAATATAATCCAGTTCAAAGCAGATAATCTGGCAGTGTGGATCCAGCCTGAGTCTACACTGCCATGCAATCCAGTTTAAATCATATAATCTGGATTTTATATGGCAGTCGCTAACAGTAATTGTTTGAGCTAAAATATTTAAGGTACTGTTTGCTTTTCACCCTTCCCAGTGTTGAAATGTCAAATGTATCAGCTCATCTGAAATTAAATTTGGCCCTCAGACTGAAAGAGGTTCCCCTCCTTTGATATATCTCTTTAGTACTTGCTAAAATGACAGGGACTGGCTTTCACGTTAAGTATGCAAAGAATAACTACTTCATGTATAAAAGGAGATAATTGCTTCTGAGCCAAGACATTTGTTTTACATATGGTATAAAACATATGTTGATGGTGCTGTTCCCTGAATGACATCCTATTTCTGAAGATCTATATACAAAACTGTTGCTAGTCCCCAGTACAGTACTCACTAGATGGAATCTCTCTTTTTTGTTGTTTCTTATCTTGCTTTCCCGCCAAGGAGCCCAATTTTATTCTTAACAGTGATTCTGTAAAGAATATGGGGTCAAAATAATTAATGATCCAAACACACTTCGTGAGCTTTGTGATCACATAGGAATTTGATCCCATGTTTTCCCAGTCCTTGATGAGAAATGTTTTGAAAAAGGCCCAACAGATTTTATACATGTCTGTTAATTCTCATATTATTTTATAAGCAACTGTATATAAATTAGTTACAGCTACACGATAAATACAGTTATATCGCAGCGATGTGCTGAAGCAATCAATAACACTGGCACAAAATGCTAACTGGGAGTATCATTAGTCCATGTCCTATTTCCTGCCCATATTTGTCCTTTCGTTCAGATTTTTTTTTTTTGTAAAATAGCTTTTGACTTTAAATATGAACAAAGAATGCTTTAAATAACTGAACAAGGTGATACCAACCAACCTATTAAATACAAGTCTCAGAATCCCTCCAGATGAGAACAGAGTCTCTGAAATCCCAGGTTTTGTTCCTGTGTAGCATGATTTTATTTTGGAAATGCAAATATCTCTGAAAGTCCCAGGTTTTATTACTATGAAGTCTGACTTTATTTGGAGATTCACGTGACATTTCCTTCACTTGAAAATTTTTCCAGGAAACTGCTGAGCTGACATTATCAAGGCCATTTTCATTCTAACTTCTCATCTTAGTTTAAAGTAACCTAGTATTTACCAAAATGAAATGTATCTCTACCTGGTTGTCTGTTTGTATTTACCGACACTAGCTAATATGGCTACAATCTATATACACAACTAATGATTTCCAGGACATAGGTTCAGCAGATCAAACTAGAGAAAGAGGAATATTTGCACCAAAACAAAATTAGCTTAGTGTTTAAATAGTGTAATGTTGCTAAAACACTTTAACTATAACTCTTGGATGACAAAAAAGACTCCGTAGAAATTGGTGAAAATCAAATTCTAGATGGTACATGTGTTCAGTGGGAAGGGGAGGAGGAAGAACAAGGGAAGGTGGAATGAAAGAAATTCAGAGAGTTTCCAGGAAAAGTTTGGATGCATATCTGAGAATCTGCAGGCAAAACCGAAACAAGAAAGAATGGTAAAGACACAATGCTTACTCTAAGTATTTATTCCCCTTCTCCTGGATGAGTTCTTAGATGTTGCAGTGAGATTGCATTTGAAAAGTAAGGACAATTATGGCTTTTTTTTTTTTAAAGGAAATGAATATCTTCACCAGACAGATGAAGATGATGTGGTTCTTCACAATGTTGAATCTGGCCAGTCAGTCATCCTCCTGACCAACAGTACGCTTGTATGTATTATTGTTGTTTTAAAATAACAAATCTATCTATTAAAGTGACAGTTATACTTCGGATTCCAACCGTTATATTTGTTTTCCAGAAAAAAGTGAATGCCACAAACTACGCACTGTCAGGAGACCAGAATTTTATTCTGTTAGAAAGCAACTACTCTAAGGTAAAATGTTTGTTTTATGCGGGGCTGGGGGGAGCAGCATCACCTCTTTCTTGGGAATGGAACGAGGAGCAAATCCTCTGTTCTTTGTCAGTCTTCTTTCCAAATACTCCAGGAGGAAACAATTTCATGTGTTAATATGTGTCAGGCGAAGGAGGATTCATTTTACAATGTTTTAATGCAAAGGATAAAGCTCATCCCACTACCAAAAGAATCATTTTCTATGGAACCTGAGGATGAACTTTGCTTTACTTTTGTTCCCAAGAATTTTAGTTTTTTCCTTTTGTATGTTTTTAGCCATATTGCTTTTTAGATTGTGAGCACTTTGAGTCTCAATCCTGGAAAAAGACAGGGTAATAATAATACTGTAATAACAACAACAATAATAGCAACAAGAAATCCCTCGATGTACTGTGGTATTGGAAAGAGTGGAGAGCTTCCTAGGAATAAAGAAATTTAAGTAACTTCTACCTGTCTGATTTTACTGTCAACTAATTATATTATCTCTCTAACTAACGTTTTCAGCTTTGGAGATACTCTTATACAGCATCTTATCACATATACGATCTCATAAATGGGTAAGATCAGTCAAACTTGTTTGTTTCATTTTAAACTTTGGCTTGTTACCTTGGCTGAATAATATACACTTGATAAATAACTACCATCCTACCTACCATCCTTATCATTTCCTTGAAAGCTCTGCTCTATGTCTTACTCTGTTTCAGAGTGTGTCTATGCAATTTGACATCACTTTAACTATAGAATTAAGGGAGTTGTGGTTTTGCAAGGACTTCAGCTTTCCTAGCCAACTAGTACAGGTGCCTCATCAAACTGCAACTCCTGTGTTTTCATTGAGCCGTGGCAGTTAAGATGGTGCCTAACTGCATTAATTCTACAGTATCAATGCACCCAAAGAGTGACTGGACAGTTACCTGCTGGGGATGCTCTAGATCAGTGGTTCTCAATCTGTGGGTCCTCAGATGTTTTGACTTTCAACTCCCAGAAATCCTAACAGCTGGTAAACTGGCTGGGATTTCTGGGAGTTGTAGGCCAAAACACCTGGGGACTCACAGGTTGAGAACCACTGATCTAGATGAAGTTCCTGAATTGAAAGAAGATTGGACTCAGTGGATCAATTGCTCCCTGGGTAGTGCCTCTTCTTTCAAGCTTAGCACAAGTGAATGTATTTTTTTTAAATGCTACTCATGGTAATATTGTGGTCATCAGAAAATACGGAGTTTAGTAAGCACTTTATCATCCTGTCCTTTTTGCTTGCTTTTGCAGGATTTTTGCCACCGAATATCAACTTCCACACAACATTCAGTATATAGCCTGGTCACCAGTTGGACACAAATTGGTCAGTAAACTAATGAAGTATGAGAATAATGTTACTTTAGAGAAGCTTTGTTTGCCTTCAGTATTTGTTCAGATATCATTTTCACAGGCCTTTTAACTGTGCTTATTGACTGTGCTTAAGAATATTGAATGGTTAACAGTAACACTTCACTGGCTCATAGAGGTAAATGCCTCATTAGAAGGGCTCTGCTAAATAAACATGAATGCTTGCAGCAGTGTATTGGTTGATCCAGGCTGAAGCACTTTGGTTTATGCAAAACTAGACAAACCAAAGGATTAGAATTAAGACATCAGGGCCCTTTGCGACATTCCTCAAGACTCTAGCTTCTGGCCATCTTCTGTCTATCCAGGTTAAATAGACAGACTTAAGGTTAGGTCGCTGGGTTAGAGGACAAAACCGGCTGCCTGTACAGTGGTTTCCATATAACTAGGATTGTGCAAGTTATGTAAAGCATATGCAAGAATGACGATACCATTAGACAAAGTGTAGTAGTTTTCTCAAGCAGCAAAATGTAGATGTCTTGATAGGGAAGGAAAATATTATTTAATTGATTTGTTGTTACTGGAATAGTTACTGCCAGAAAGAGGAGGAAGTTTGTTGTGGATTTTTTTGTCTCATTTGCCAGTTTGGATGCTATGCATCTTGTTTTGGGGATATTTGTATATGTGCATGCAATTTTCTGCTCTGCTTCAGTATTGTCTTGATTACCTGTTGGAATGTGTTGGGATGAAGTGGAGCATGTCTCAGCAAAGTACATTCTGGCAGTTCTGACTTACAAGAAGCACTGCTTGATTATCAAGCAAAAAGTGGGTGCTAGAAATAGTATCATATGAAAGCTGACTGGCACAACCGGGGGATCACAACCAGGCATAGTGAAAACATCTGCCCTTGCGCTTTGCTATTCTACTGCTATGTGCAATACATCTCACCACTTTAAACATAGTGAATGTGGGTCTTAATGAGATATGCCACATTATCATAGGATGTCTACGCCCTACACCGCTGGAGAAATTATACTGTTTAGCCAGTATTGCACCACCTGATATACATCGGGAAGTGGCAGCTAGTAATGAAAGGACCAAGGCAGTGACATGTCCAGACCATCCTCTGTTCAGATACCAGCTGGCATGCTAATGTCTTAAATCAAGAAATAGCTTCCAAAGACCTACAGAGATACTTGCAGCAATACCTCAGTGAGCGAGAGTCCAAAAGTGGCAGGTTGAAACCCGGAACCTCAATCTGTGGCTGATGCCGGATATGAAACTCCCTCCTGGGCACACAGAAGACCCGGCAACTTTGAAGACGCTGAACAGCTTGAGTTCTGGTACCACGAAATGCAGAGCTAATCTTAAGAGTCCATGACATACGAGTGTGGAGAAGAGAAAACCACAGACCACTTATTACAATGCAGTCTGAGCCCCGCCACTTGCACAGTGGAGAACCTTCTTACTGTGACACCAGAGGCACTCCAAGTGGACAACTACTGGTCAAAGAAAATTTAGTATAATGCCAAGTTTTTTTATCTTTGAAGCTTTTTATACATTATAACTGTATTCTCAATTCGCTTCTGACACAATAAATACATTCTGGTAGTTCTCCTACCTTTTTGAGAGAGTATTGTCCATGATACTTCTCCTGATCAGAAATGCATTCTCCCTTCTGCTGTCCATGTGTTGAAAACAAAGGAAGTGAGAGGAAGGATTAAGGAGCACAAAACTGGAGTGAATAATCCTACAATGTCATAATATTGAAACCCGGAATTATCTAGTGATCTGAGTAGTGGAAGATGCAGGACAAATCAAACAAAATCCTTTGCACACAGAACTTAATTAAACTGTGGATTTCACTGCCCACATGATGCAATTATGGTTGCCAATTTGAAAGATGTTAAAAGGGAATAAAATATATTCCTGGAGATTATGGCCATTGGTAGCTAGCTATATAACATCTCCAATATCAGAGGGAGGACACTTTTGTATCACAGTGACTGGTGGAGCTGTCTTCATGTCTTCCTGACAGACTTTCAAGCAGTGTTTGGATACTTTGTGAATATAGGACTATGTGGGCTTTTGATTCAATATAGTTATTTTTAAATATATTTTCACTTACTTTTTTCTTTCTGTCTCTGCTGGATGGAGAAGTTTTGCTTTTGCTAGTAGACTCACCAAAAATCCATGCAAATCCACTTCCCTGTATAATGTACTACTAACCCAAACTTATGAGATCCAAATGGAATGGCATGAGAATTTGCATATCATAACCTAAAAGTTTGCCCGTATCTATACCATATTGTTTTCTAGGCATCCTGGATGGGTATATAAATAAACATATGGTTGGGTAGCATTTAGTCTACCCAACACATCTATGTGATAGAGTGGACTTTGTAGTAACTGCTTGACCTTAGACATCGAGCCAACTTCATGGAGCAAAGGTTTTCCCAGAGAAATAACATCTCTGAACCTAAGGCAACTAGGAAAAAAACCCCATAAAAGCACTACTTTTGCATATGACAATGTTTCACAAACAAGTTGTCCCCAAGACATTTTGAAGAGCAGTCTGTCATCCCCATCCTTCATGGCCATTAGAGAGCACCAAAGTGGAGAAAGCTAGTCTATGCCATGCTATAGTGTCAATGGGTTGGATGTAACAGTCTTTGTGTATAAAGCACTTCCATTTGCACAGTAAATTTGGTTGATGATTGGTCCATCTTCATCTGTACGAATGAAAATCCAAATCACACCATTTTGGGGTTCAGCCACATTTTCAGATATGGTGTGTTCTGTGCTATAGCATTGACATCATCCAGTTCATTCTATCTTGTGCATGCGCTGAAAAAATGTATTTTTCTTCTTAGGCTTACGTGTATCAGAATAATATCTATTTGAAACAAGATCCCAGAGAACCTGCTATTCAAATAACTGAAAATGGTTATTGGAATCAAATATTTAATGGAATTCCAGACTGGGTCTATGAAGGTAAATTGATTCTCAGTGTTGTTTCTTTGCAAGGCAACTGTTTAGTAATTTTTTTAAAAAAAACAACCATGAGGCCACTAAATGGCAGCAAAATGTTGCTTAACATTTTTTATTCATAATGCTTGCAGTTTTTGAAAGACATATGGTTTAACATTCTCCTTCTAGGTTTTTCATATCTTCCTCATAATCTTTCCTCAGAAAAACAATACAGCTATGGCATAACCCGATTGTAGATTTCCCCTTGTTTCCTGGGATATTTATTTATGTTGTTATGTTGTTGGACCTCCAGTATCCCCTCCTCCCAGTGCTGGCAATCGTAACTCATGGTGAGGAGGAAACTTGCAGAAGAAAGTCATGTGATTTGGTTCACTCCCTGGATTAGTTCTTCACGTGGTACCAGTTCTATACGATATTATTTTGAGTTGTTGAAATAGTCTCTATGCATGGTCATTCCTGCAGCTGATGAAGCAAACTGATTACAGCCTGAGAGTTTATGCCATAAACCGTTCCTTGATTCATATGCTCCTGCAAGATACTTGGTGTGTTTTTGCTGCAAGATGGAAAAAAGATCTAATCTTTTATTTTCATTTCTTACTTATTTGACTTAGCCTTTTTGAAGAGCATAGATAGGAGGTGATAATGATATATTTATTTGCATTTAGACTGGATCCCCTGTTTTTAGACTTCCCCTTACCATGTTTCCTGGGATGTTCTTTTTTGTCCAGCTTGAGATCTGATACTTTGGGCACTTTTAGAAGGGGAAAGGACCTAGGAAATGCCAAGTTTTATTCTTGTACAAACCTCAATATTATATGATGTTTTCTTTATCTCAAAGTTTTTCCTACACGCTCCTTGCATTAACCAAAAAAAATGTTCCCACTTTCCCAGTCAATTTAAATGAACCCAGTAACTTCAAAAATGAAACTTTGGGTGGCATAAAAGTACTGAAAAGGCTAGTGAATTATTAGCTTATATTGTTAATTATTCATTATTTCCAAACTTTGTGTTTATTAAGATTATATTGTTTATTTTTAAATAGATGAGTAACTTCAAATAAAAACCTAGGTTAAACTGGCAAAAAACAGGCAAATAACAAATTTTTGACCAGAGCATCTACTGAGTCACACCAGATTCAAAATGGGTGCATATGTGCCATATGCCCTTTCTTAGGTTTAGGATATTGATCCAGAAGAAAATATAGATGAGAAATCTCTATGGTATAAACAGTGTGTCCTGTACTATTTTAGTTGTCAGTCTAACAATAGGATACAGTTAATGTTAGTTAATGGCAGCTTGTTGGAGAAATAATTCTAAATATAAACTTGGCTCCTTGTAAATGTTATAATAAAAACATGATCGATTATAATGATTTTTGTGTCATATTAGTAGAATATACATGACATCTGCTGTTCTTTCTTTTAGAGGAAATGCTTGCTGTTAAATACGCACTGTGGTGGTCTCCAAATGCAAAAAATGTGGCGTATTTACAGTTCAATGACACTGAAATACCAGTGATTGAATATTCATATTATGGTGACAGTCAGTATCCTAGAAAAATAACCTTTCCATATCCAAAGGTATGTTGTTTGTTTTTAGATATTTGACATAGCCCACTCAATATGATTTTATCCCGTTTTACCATAATAATCCTTGAGTTTCTTGGGTTTCACCACAAAATGTAATGCATAGGTTTGATTTAAATAGTGGTTTACGCATTGTATATTTGGAAAATGACACAATGAGGAATCCAATCCATTCCTTTCACTTATTATATGTTTTTGGATGTATTCATTCATCCCTTTAGAGCAGGGATGGACAGAGTACAGGGGTTGGCAATATGTTGCTTCCAAGGACCTCCTCGGCTTCAAAATGAATTTTAGCCCAAAAGCATCCAAATGATTTCTAGGGTTTGCAGAGGGTGTTTTTTTATCATGTTTGGAGGCCCCTAGATGTTTGCTCCATAATAATTATAATTATTACAGTAGAAGTCATTTTTATTTCCTTACTTGTCTCTTCCCATGGATTGAGGTGGGAAACAACAACATATTAAAATACCATTGGTTGAAAACACATAATACATAAACCAGTTAAAATATCAATTTTACAGAATATATGCAATACATCCATATTAAAGCAACCAGTACATAATTTAAAAATCATAATTTCGGGTCCATTTTTTAAAAATCCCCTGGAGAGTATAGGTCTACTGGAAAAGACAGGTCTTTATTGTGGATTTATTATGCATTCAGTTGTCCAAGCTCTTCTGGCAGGTCATTCCACAATCTAGGGGAGGCTGAAGAAAATGTCCTCTGGGTGACTGTCACCAGTTCTGTCTGACTGAATTAAATCTCTCCCAAATGACTTGAGCGTATAGGCCAATTATATGACCCCGAATGCCCTGTGAGATGTATGGAACATTTCCACCATATTTGGGGAGAGTGAGCTGGGCCAATTTAAATAGCAGAAGAGGACTTTTTTGAAACAGAAACCAGCTCGCTTTCTATTGCTCAAAAGGAAATGCCCTGCATTTCCTCTAGAGAGTGTGATGACATTTTGATCAAACTCCTTTTCTAGTTGGTCTTTTCCTTATCATTGATAACTTTTACCACCTTGAAATGTTGGGAGAATATGAAAACATGGTGAAGAAATGACCTGCAACAATGCCGCACATAACAGCAGCCCTCTGGTTTGTCAAGGGGAATCTGGAGAAGTGGTAAGAAGTACGTTATGGAAAAGCAGTTTCACCATGTATGCTTGAAATAGATGAGGATAACTCCTGTCTTTCTAAGTAAAACAAGTGATTATATATATATTTAAAAATTAAATGTGAACTAAATTGTGTAGAGATAATTCTGATATTTTTCCTTTGAAGGCTGGAGCAAAAAATCCTACCGTTAGAGTGTTTGTTATAGACACTACAAACCCTGAACATTTTGGTCCTAAGGAGATATTTGCTCCAGCAACAATAGCATCAAGGTAATATATTAAATGTGTCATTTCCCTTTCATAATTTTTATCACCAGTAGGAGCAGGAGCCGCTGTGGCGCAGTGAGTTAAACCACTGAGCTGAGAAATTTGCTGACCAAAATGTTGGCAGTTCGAATCTGCAGAGCAGGTAAGCTCCCATTGTTAGCCCCAGCTTCTGCCAACCTAGCAGTTCGAAAACATGCAAATGTGAGTAGATCAATAGGTTCCGCTCTGACGGGAAGGTGATGGCGCTCCATGTAGTCATGCCGACCACATGACCTGGGACGTGTCTAGGGAAAATGCCAGCTCTTAGGCCCAGAAATGGAGATGAGCACCACCCCCCACAGGAGCCGGACATGACTAGACTTAATGTCAAGGGGAAACCTTTAACTTTACTAGGAGAACCTGGGGTTTCCCCCTTTTAAGATTGTTCTCTTGGCAGTAGTTCTAATATATTGAAAGGATATGGAAATATTAAGACTGATCCTACGATTACACGCAGTATATGCGGAATGCATGATCTAAATGGGTGGAGGCAGGGAGCAAAATCGACATGGCTTAATCAAGCTTTTAAAACAGGGGTCCCCAAACTAAGGCCCTGGGGCCGGATGCAGCCCATTGAAGCCATCTATCCGGCCCCCACGGCAGAAGGGCAGAAGGGGGTTGGGCTAAATGACCCAAGGGGTCTCTTCTTCACTTACAACCCTTATTATTATTATTATTAACATTGAGGCTGGGTTGCCATCTGTCAGGGGTGCTTTGCTTGTGCTTTTGGTGCACAAAGGCAGAAGGGGGTTGGACTCAATGGCCCAAGGGATCTCTTCCAACCCTCTTTATTATTATTATTATTATTATTATTATTATTATTATTATTATTATTATTATTATTATTATTGACATTGAGGCTGGGTGGGCATCTGTCATGGGTGCTTTGCTTGTACTTTTGGTGCACAAAGAAAGAAGGGGGTTGGACTCAATGGCCCAAGGGGTCTCTTCCAACCCTCTTTATTATTATTATTATTATTATTATTATTATTATTATTATTATTATTATTATTAACATTGAGGCTGGGTGGCCATCTGTCAGGGGTGCTTTGCTTGTGCTTTTGGTGCACAAAGGCAGAAGGGGGTTGGACTCAATGGCCCAAGGGGTCTCTTCCAACCCTCTTTATTATTATTATTATTATTATTATTATTATTATTATTATTAACATTGAGGCTGGGTGGCCATCTGTCAGGGGTGCTTTGCTTGTGCTTTTGGTGCACAAAGGCAGAAGGGGGTTGGACTCAATGGCCCAAGGGGTCTCTTCCAACCCTCTTTATTATTATTATTATTATTATTATTATTATTATCATTAACATTGAGGCTGGGTGGCCATCTGTCAGGGGTGCTTTGCTTGTGCTTTCGGTGCACAAAGAAAGAAGGGGAATGGACTCAATGGCCCAAAGGGTCTCTTTCAACTCTCTTTTTATTGTTGTTGTTGTTGTTGTTGTTGTTGTTGTTATTATTATTATTATTATTATTATTATTATTATTATTATTATTGCTCGGTGGCCAACTATAGTTCGGCCTTCCAATGGTCCAAAGGATCGTGAACTGGCCCCCTGTTTAAAAAGTTTGGGGACCCTTGTTTTAAAACTTCAGGGACCCTTTGATAGACCTGGGGAAATCCCCCCCCCCCCCAAATTTGGATTGTCGATTTCTTTTTGGACAAAAATTCTGTTGTTTGCTCGTTTGTTTTCCAGTCATCCCCATCTTATGCTGATAGGGTTTTATGGGCAGGATTTAAGTAGAGGTTTGCTATTGTCTTCAAACAGATGAAATGGCTGAAACAGATGCGGCAAAATGACTCACGAGGCCTCTTGAAGGCTTGAGAGAAGTTTTTGCTATTTGGCTTTAAAACGTTGAGTTCTTTCAGAGCAGTAAAAAAAAATAAGCCTCAAATGTTGGGAATTGGAGCCATACAGATGTCCCTAGATTAGTACCAAGTGACCTTTTGGTTACACTTTCCCCATCCCTCGGTTACATCAACTCCAGGCAAAGCCAAAGCCTCTACCATCTCACCTCCTTCCTGCAGCCAAAATGTCATTTTCTGGACTTTGTTCCTACAAAGTTTTCTGTCAGCCACCCCACCTCACTTAAATTCACATCAGACAGACTAAAGCTATATAATAATAATAATAATAATAATAATAATAATAATAATAATAATAATAATAATAATAACAACAACTTTATTTTTATACCCCGCCCCATCTCCCCGAAGGGACTCGGGGCGGCTTACATGAGGCCTGGCCCGATAAAACAAACAAATAACAGTAACAAAGCAATAAAACAATTATCCCAGTAAAAAACATCAACATTAATAAAAACAATCATTAAAATCAACAAGCAGGATACAGTATTAAAAACAGGAGACTAAGTCGTAGATCCCAGTATTCAGTACTCTTTGAACATGTTGAACATGTTGATTGGGGATTTCTTGTAAGTATAGGTCAAATGTTTTTATTAATTAATAGTATCACAGATTGGTTCCCTTCACTTTTATAAAATAGCTACTTTCTCTGTCCTATTCTTTTCAGCGACCACTATGTCACTTGGATTACCTGGGCAACAGACAACCGAATCTGTGTGCAGTGGCTGAAAAGGGTTCAAAACTTCTCTGTCTCAGCTATCTGTGACTACAATGATCGCTCCAGATCCTGGACCTGCCCAGAGGTACTGTTATTTCTTTAAATTCAAACATTTTTTGCAGTTCACTGTGAAAGTTTTTCACAGCTGTTTTCTCCAGCTGTTTGAGGTATGAGAGAAGGGAGACCCAAGGAATTCATGCTTCCCTTTTCTTCTAAATACTCTTCCTGTTGGAAGCATATCAAAGAATCTGAAGAAAACAAATGTGGCTGTGTCGCAACACACCTTCAGCCCTGTAGCAATCCTTATAACCCTGGAAACATCAATGGGATTATTTCACCTTTCATTCACCACAGGTGGCAGAGACTAGTGGTCTACATGGAACACAGAGTAGAATTTTATATTTCTTTGTAGGAAGTGGAGATGGAAGGAGACATTTGGCAAATTGTCTATTTCACTGTACCCCACCATCAATACCTTTATATGCTAATATAATATATATTTCAAATATTCCGATGCAGCTCTCCAATTTAAAATATAGTAGGCACTTGATGTTTGCTGAGATTTGGTTCCTGGACACCATGTGGTGAATGATCAAGGTTTATTATATACAATGGCATAGTAAAATGGTGTCCTTTACATAAAAATAGAAGAATTAAGATTTGCTTTGGAGATTTGTTCAAAAATATTTTCAAGCCATGGATGGCTCAATTTGTGGATACAGAATCTGTAATATGCAGGGCCAGCTATATACTATAGTGAAAATAAGGCATCAAATGTGTATATTAGTGACAGTAACATGTGAAAATTAATCCTAGGAATAAGAAATGTATTGCAAATATGTGTTTATTGGGCAAAGTGTGTAGATTAAGAGAAATGCACAGAAAAATGCATATGCGCTTTCTATGGACTTTTTAATGAAAAAACATTAATAGTGAATATGGAAGTGGAATGAAATAGACATGAAACTGGAAAAGGTGAGATTGCTTGAAAGTAAAATAGATTGATGTGTTTATGCTTACTGAAAATAGCAAAGGCCAGTACTTCATATTGAGACTGAAGTATTTCAATGGACTTGGAAACAGGTCCTGGCAACGTCAGATTCAAAGTCCCATGACAATTGCACTCCTTAGCATTTCATTGCCTAATGAGAACTGCTATTGAAACTTCTATCATACTCAGTTTAGAAAGTGCTTTTATTATATCAGTCTGTGCACCAATTGATAGTTAACAGGAGTGTGAACAGATGTGAGAACTCCATTAAGCCATGTTTGCTCAAAAGAGCTCTAGGAAACTCTATTTCCACCTCTTACTTTTTCTTTCCAGTTAATCTGGAAGTAATAATGTGTATGTAACATGGATGACTTCATATACCGGGAGATAATAAATATATATACACTATATAGCAGGCCCAGAGGTAGGTAATGAATTTGTTCTCATTATTTTAGCAAATACATCTCAGTGAATAAAAAATAAGACAGGTCCCTGTGATCATTTAGAAGATCTCCAAATCCACTCATATAGTTAGCCAATTTTTAGAGTGTTTTTTTATTTAAGAAGGATGGAACATAACAGAATGGCAAAATGATACAAACGAGCAAGATTTTGTGGCATATAATATTAAAATTATACAACTACATTCTATCTACTACTAGTAATTACAAATTGACGTCAAAACACAATCACAGAATCACACTTACACAGAGAAACTAAACAAACAAGAAAACAATTCTATGACTCTCGCACTCACTATCTGATTATTTTATTCATTATTTTCTACCCTCTTTAAATGGTATTACATCAGATAGTGAGTGCGAGAGTCATAGAATTGTTTTCTTGTTTGTTTAGTTTCTCTGTGTAAGTAATACTTTTCGAATTCATAAATCTTCCAGTTTGTTGTAGTTCACAATGAGGGGATGGTTGTGAGGGAAATGAAGGGATTTTAGAGCTGGATTCTGCCTGTGGAAAGGAACTGGAGAGGGAAGCAGTTTACAAACTGGACGATAAGGAGATTCTTTGCCCTAGTCGTTCCTTAGCAATGCAAGATAAGGAACTGCAAGAGAGTGAAGCTTCTCATGAGAGGGGAGTTTCCCCTGGAAACATACCTGTAATTGATAGTAGGAGTTTGAAGCTCAATTCTAAGAAGGAGGGGGCAAAGCTCCGGAGATCAAACTGAATCCGTGAAAATACCTTGAAGTGTCAAAAGCAGATGCCAATGGCATGATTTCATGTTTTGTGGTCCTTGAATGAAAAGGGTGTTTTCATTAAAGGCAGATCAGGCAACATCGCTGAACAAGGGAGGATCTCAAGTCTTGTTTCCAGTCCATGTCTTAGTTCAAGATCTGAGGAGTTTGGATGCATAGTATAAGAAGTTTTTATAGTCTGGCTTTTGGGTTAATGTTCATGTTTTGTTCCTTGTTTCTCTGGATTTACTCTGTTGGATTTTGAGATTTCTGTACCTTGTTCCCTGAAACAGCTTTGAACTGTTTGGATTATTACCTTTGGATTGTTTTCCTATTGCCAGTTTGGTCTGGCATATTGCTTGACTGACTATTTTTCCTCATTATCTCTTGGATTTTGCCTTTCCTATTTCCTATGGTGATTTTCCCTTTTTATATGTGTTTTTATCAATAAACTGTTTTACTATTACTTTTGATTTCCTGGTTGGTGTTGAGAGCAAGGTAAACTCTGCTGGGTGCAACGTAATTGACATAATAATAACTTTATTTTTTTTTTGCCCCTCAGACATTTGCCCCTTTTGTTGTGAAAAAGTAATAAACAAGCCCGTCTTTCTGAAAGTTGGTCAAAGATTTCTCAATCAGCATATTCAATTAGTCTACCTTTGCTAATTCACAGGTCTTCATCGGCCTTTCTTCTTGTATGGAGATATCTGGATCCTTCCATCTCTGTGCATAAACCATTCTCACCAGTTATCATATACTATTATAATCTTCCAAATTTTATTTCTAGATGAACCAAAGCTTTTAATGTCTCAAAAACTATCCCATAAGAGTCTGAAGGGGACCTTTAACCTCATCAAACAGGCGTGTAATTGGTGGCATGCATCACTTCACCTTCCTTTTCATCACGTAGCCCGGCAGCTCCCATCCTATGATGCACTGCAACTTCCGATGGGCTTGCATGGTGAAAGGGAAGGCGAAGTGGTGCATGCCAGCATGACAGCACCACGGGATCAACAGGGAAAGCTGGGAGGTGGACACTTCTCCCTATGGGATGGACTTTCCAGTAAGTTGGGTGATATGGGGCAACAGGTTCCCCACATGCCCCGACAGGCACCGCTGGAATCACCACAATTGGTGGCAATTCCAGTGGCATGTGTGAAAAGGTCCATTGACATTGTTACCAATTAGCTAGATACCGTTACAACCCAGTCCCAATTTCCTTTCATCAGCTTTTTTTCAATTCAAGGGGCATGGTAGGAGGATTTACTGCCAGAGGATGATTGGGTGTGTAGCATATCGGCATCTCTCCAAAAGTGGCCAAATAGCGGTCACTGAAGTGGGGGAATGCAGGACCAGGTATTACTGTGTTAGCAGCATCAGTGGGCCTTTGGTCTCTGCCTGAAAATGCTGCCCCCTGATGCACACCTTGGCTATATTTTATTTCCCTTTATAAGATACAAGTAAAAAAGGTAAAGGTTTCCCCTGATGTAAAGTCCAGTTGTGACCGACTCTAGGGGTTGGTGCTCATCTTTATTTCTAAGCCGAAGAGCCGGCGTTGTCCATAGACATCTCCAAGGTCATGTGGCTGGCATGACTGCATGGAGCGCCATTACCTTCCCACTGGAGCGGTACCTATTGATCTACTCACATTTGCATGTTTTCAAACTGCTAGGTTGGCAGGAGCTGGAGCTAACAGCGGGCGCTCATTCCGCTCCCGGGATTTGAACCTGGGACCTTTTGGTCCGCAAGTTCAGCAGCTCAGCGCTTTAACACACTGTGCCACCAGGGGCCTCATAAGATACAAAGCCAAATAAATAAACCTAGCTGGTAGACATTATCTTGAAATACCTTCTGACCCCTTGACATTTCCAGTCAAACTATCAACAGTAACAATGGTTTAGTGAATTCACTACTTATCCCAAGGGAGGAGGCATAGTAACCCCGACTGCTGATGAGATGTAACATTATAGATTTTGAACATGCAATATGTTTTGTTCAGAGAATAAATTTCACGGGGCTGTAGACCATGGAGAAATATTTCATTAACACTACTTAAATAACTATAAAAAGCAAATAAACATGTTATGTGTTTATAAATCAACAGAATGTAACATTGCCAACTGTAGCCAACTGATCATTTATTTTAATTTAGCAACTAGAATGCTAAACAACTAAACTGCATATTAATTTAAACAATTTGGCAGCTAAGAAGTTTGAAGTTGGTGTCCAAATTATGTGGTAGACTTTTAGGATATTGGTGTAATTTTCTTGTTTGGTGAAATCATATATTTCTGGTTTTGTAGAAAAAGACTCAATTCAGGCAAACACATTTTAGGATGATGTAACCACTTTAAAAGTGCTCTTATCTCATGATCGATACAGGGTCTGCTGAAAATAGCTTTTTTTTTGTCTTATAGGAGGAATAATGAATCCACATGCTCCTTTCATATGCAGAAGCCATCTGAGCTTTACTTTTTCAATGTTGAGATACCATCCCATAGTGGAGTGGAGCTAGGACTCATAGGATCTAAGTGCCAGGATGTTTTGATTGGCAGGAATAATCATATTATTTATTATATACTCACCCTGCCCTGTTTCCTCTGAATTTAACTAGAGTCCTTACAATAGCTAGGGTTGAATGTGTTTGTCTGATGATTTCTCACTGCAATGGTAGGTAGGTGTGTGCTACTCCTCATGTAATGCATAATATTTTGGGGTTTTTTCATGGATAAATAATTAACACCCATTTGTTTTGTAAATGTCTTATATATGGTGGAGCTGAATATTTCTAATCAATGGATCCACCAATATTTTTGATTTTTTCTTGAAGATCTGGCTAGGGGGGGCTGTTTGGATAAGTCACTACATTTCAAAGTTGGGCATTAATAAAAAGGAAGAGACACCTCTGTTTTTACATGACATGGAAACTATTGTCACTCAATAAAATGTCTAAACTAGATCTTAATTTTCAATGTTCAGCTTTTAAAAATTATATTTCCTACCGTATGAAGGTGTCATTTGA
This sequence comes from Anolis carolinensis, assembly GCF_035594765.1. Classification (NCBI taxonomy): domain Eukaryota; kingdom Metazoa; phylum Chordata; class Lepidosauria; order Squamata; family Anolidae; genus Anolis; species Anolis carolinensis. The sequence continues at coordinate 217,294,235 of NC_085841.1, forward strand.
CTTCCACCACACATATCCTGATACCATTGACTTGTTTTAATTTTACAGAATCAACAGCATATAGAGGAGAGCCACACAGGATGGGCTGGTGGAGTATGATTTTTATTATCTTTGAACTGTTGATTGCATTGAAAATACACATCTCTTAGCTAATCTATGGCAATGACCTTGGTAGTTACTTCATGGCTTTAAATAGATTGGATTTAAAAAAAACTAGTTTTTATTTACTAGGTACAAACCGATAGTTTTCAACAAATAAATTATTATGAACTCTCTTTTATGAAAAAAGCAGCAGCCGGAAGTGAGACATATTAACATTTTAGAATTGTGAACACAGAAATAAATATACTAAGGAAAAATTACAAAATATATGATGTCTATTTTCCTATAATGCTGTTTCTGATAAATGTGTGTTTTTTCTATAAAGCTTTTTTAAAAAGATTAAAACAATTGCCTCATCATTTGTTGATAGCACAATATAAACTTTATCATTTGTTTAAAAATAATAAAGATCAAAGTCTACACAAACTTATTATAATGCATGTATAAAATCAGCATACAGTACTAGATTGGGTGGGAAGGACATAACTGCCCTGAGTCCCCTTGGAGAGATAGGTCGGGATATAAATAAAGTTGTTGTTGTTATATTAGTTAAGTAATACTTTTAAATAATTATAAACATATATAGTCTGCCTTTGCATGAGGTTAGAATAATAGCACTGGGACACAAAATGAAATCCCTTAAACTTTTTGGAAGATGATAAAAAGCGAACAATCCCCTTTGTTTTGCAAGTAGCCTAAGACTATAGGTTGACTTTAGAACAGTGGGTCCTCTTTATCCACTGAGGTTTGGTTCCAGGACTTTCCGTGGATATTCAAATGCATGGATGCTCTTGTCCCATGATATACAATTGAGTAGTAAAATGGCATCCTTTGTATAAAATGGCAAACAAATGAGTGTTGCAGAAAGCTTGAGGATCTTTGAAATGATGGACAGCAGGGCATGCCTACACATTGCTCATGGGAAAATGAAGACTTGGTTAAATCCATGGATGCAAAACCCATGAATAAAGAGAGCTGATTGTAGATCCCTTCATTTAAAAATATTTCTATATCACTACTTGCAGCTGGGTTGCATGATTATATTGAGACCATGTATCATTTCAGGTTTGTATTTAATGGTCTTGATTTTAATAATATTAATTATCGGCTAGCTTCACTTCTGAATGAAGTCACATGGGACTGTGCATTGTAAATTACTATTGAACCTCTTGTCATCTCTATGATATGATGCATTGTAGCTGATGCAGGTGGTAGAGGGGAATTGATCTGTTTAGTCTTTCTATTTTGTACAATTCTCATTTTTGTTTTTTATCTCTCAGTTCTTTGTTTCAGCACCTTATTTCACTTCAGATGCTACTTCATACTACAAAATTTATAGTGATGGGGATGGCTACAAGCATATTCATTATGTCAAAGACTCAGTGGTAGGTCACACAAAGAATTAAATCATAGCTCACATATGTTCCAGGATGTGCATCGTCAATAAAATATCTGACTTTTAATGTTTCGGTTTTTGAAATAGGATAAAGCAACTCAAATCACAAGTGGAAAATGGGAGGCCATATACATTTACAAAGTAACAGACAATGAAATGTAAGTATTACGTGGGGACAACAGGTTGGTTATGTCATCTGTCAGTGAAAATGATATTCCATGCAAGAACAGTTTTTCCATTTCAACATAAACCCATTTACAAAAGCTAGATACCGAAGAGATAACTGGATAAAATGGATTCCCCTAAACAAATATTCTTAAAAAGGACCTTTTGCAAAAACAAAACAAAACACATAGATAGCTTTTGGGGGGGTAAAAATGAATTCTGCAAGCACATTTGGTTTGGGAGGAGGACTTGTGAGCACAGCATGCATAGTACACCTAACTCTTATCTAACTTTGAGATATGCACAAGGTTTGGTCTGACTGGAAGCATGTGACACTTAGCATTGAGCTCATCCCTTTCAGTCAAGAGAACCCAACAAATCTGAACTCCTTACCTATTTGTTTGTTTGTTTATTTATTGGATTTATAACCTACTTTTTACCTGGGGTGGGATCTATTTCTACTGAGCTGTTGAATTACCTGATCTCTGAGATTCCAATATTCTTTGCACCAGCAGTTTAACAAAAACTCACAATTAATTCACTGTTAATTTATACTTGGACTAAAAATTGAATGATTTGGCAACTTATTATAGGAGCACTTCACCCTTACAAGGTTGATAAGCGTCCCATCTTGTAGGACTGGTGTGCAGCCATTTTGTAAGCAGGGCTGAAGGTACGACCATTTTGCAGGTCTTACTTGCAGAAGCTCAGCAGAGCAAGGGGGAGGAGCAGTTAAGGAGCCATTACAATAGGTGCAGTTTGATTGGCTGAATGCAAATGGGAAGTTGCTTAGCAACTGCAGATGGGCAGAGCCAAAGTGACAGTTGGAGCCAGGCAATTCTTTTTTAGAGTTTTGGAATTCATTCAGTTAGCAGTTGGTTTTTGGAATTCAGTCAATTGGGAACTGTGTTTTGAAAAGTAAGCCTCTTTGAGGAAATACAGTTAAAGTCTTCAGAAAAAGAAGGGCTGAGTACTATATCTGTGAACTCTATAGTCTATAGGGTTGCTATTTAAATCCCAGGAGAAATGGATTTAAAAGTAAATTGGTCTCTTTGTGTTTCCTTGGTGAAGGAACATATTTACTCAGAAACCAAGTTATATGAACATCCTTTGAAGAGAAAAGCATAAGCCTTTAATGAAACCGTTAAGCATTTTTACTGTTCAATGTTAATGAAACCATCACACATATTTACTGTTCAAACTACAAATAAACAACCATTTTTTATTTCTCCTCACATAAAGTGTCATGTGTGTCTCTCTCAGTAGCCTAACCTAGAAGAGACACCTGAATAAAGCATTGGTGGAAGCATTGATAGAGGTAGCGACTTTGAATCTTCAACATATTTGTAGTCAGCAGAAATAAAAGCCTTGGCAATTCTGGCAAATTTGAAAAATCATCTCCATTTTATATCCCCCCCCCCCATCCTCCATAAATTTCCCACTTATAATGGCAAACAATGCCTCATCATTTATACAGCATGGTTTATCTGACAACATAAATTTCCTTTCAGATTTTATTCAAGCAATGAATTTGAGGGCTATCCAGGAAGAAGAAATATTTACAAGTAAGTTAACCTCAAATGATTTGTAGTGTTATTTGTTTCTTTATAATATATGTTTGAAGGCTACAATGCACCCATAGATAAATGGCAATAGTAAATAATGCTCAGGAACTGTACTTTTAAGATTAAGGACAAATCCTGTTGGGGTCTTGGGTGTTCATGGGAAGACTTATATGTGCAGGATATGTAACCACAAAGATGTTCGACATCTGTAATCACTAGAGGGTTGATGCTTCATAACACATACCAGAACTAGCAAAGGAATCAATGTACAATGGAACACCAGCAAAGGAGTTTCCCGGCCCCAGGCACTAAGAACCTGATCACTGAATTGCAAAGCCGTATAACTGATGTGTATCAAAAGCTCCTTATGTACACCAAGAACCTGCTTATTGCACATGAGGTGCTCCTGAACAGGACCATAGCCAGAAAAAAAATGGGAGGGGGTTGAAACTTTTTTTTAGCGAATCATGAAGGGTAGTTCCATAACACAAAGTAATTTAGAAATCAGGCTCCATAGATAAACTTCAGTGTACGCTCAAGACAGATAAAATTCAGTGGACACTAATAGGGATTTGGTTAACCCGTTAAAATTCATGAATAAAACAGGTTTTAAAAAAAACCTGACAAATTTCGGGGGGGGGGGGGTTGAACCCCTAAACTCCCGTCCCTTGGCTACTGCCCTGCTCCTGAAGCACATTAGTTGTATATATTTGCAATTAACCTAGTGACTTTACTACATAGTTAAGGGTACATAAATTTACATTGTGTGAAAGGACAAACAGGATTCTGTTCTAACTTGTTTATCAATTAGTCTCAATAGCGTTTCTAGATTCCTATCCACAACCCCTTTTTTGTGCTGAAAAAGCTTAAAATTGTTATCCCTTTGAAAACTCACTATGTAATAGAAACCTCGATAAAATAGTGAAGAGCAGAGACATCACACTGGCAATGAAGGTCCACATAGTGAAAGCAATGGTATTCCCCATAGTAACCTATGGATGTGAGAGCTGGACCATAAGGAAGGCTGAGCGAAAGAAGATAGATGCTTTTGAACATTGGTGCTGGAGGAAAATCCTGAGAGTGCCTTGGACCGCAAGAAGATCCAACCAGTCCATCCTCCAGGAAATAATGCCCGACTGCTCACTGGAGGGAAGGATATTAGAGGCAAAGGAGGAGACAGGAAAGCTTGAAAAAGATCATGATGCTGGGGAAAATAGAAGGAAAAAGGAAGAGAGGCCGACCAAGGGCGAGATGGATGGACGGTCCTTGAAGTGACTGGCATGAACTTGAAGGAACTGGGGGCGGCGACGGCCGACAGGGAGCTCTGGCGTGGACTGGTCCATGAGGTCACAAAGAGTCGGAAATGACCATGTGAATGAAGAATAAGAAAATAGAAACCATGTGGAAATATCAACTCTAGACTATTTATTTGTGATGTCAAAGACTTAGTGATCATTTTGAAATGTTGCTTATTGCTGGTGACTTATATCCAGATGCACTGCTGCATTCCTGCAACTGTCCTTTCCCAAAAGGAAAGAGCTTAGTCTGATGCCTGTGGTTTACGGTCCACTTTATGACTAGAACAGCACTGTTTTATGAAAGGAAGTGGTTACATTTTGTGGCAGGTATGAACAGATAAGCAAATAAATACTACACAACAGGAGGAAGAAAATGCTTGTTCACCAAGTCTGAAACAAGGGAAAACATTTTTTTTAACAGACAAGAGTCATATTTTCTTGGGAATAAGCTTTCAGAGTCTGTTTTCCAGGAGTGGGTAGAGTAGAAGAGTGGAACATTTCTGTCTCTTTTTGCCCAACTCACATCCCTGTTTCTTCTAAATACCCCTTCTCCTTATCCCTCTTCATCCCTACTTATGGGTGGCGGCAGCAGGCAATTTGCTCAAGCCAGAGGTCCAAACTAATTCTTTTCCCACAGCTTTTGAGGTTGGGTTGAGATGATAAACACATGTCACCCACCCCAGCAGCACAAAGCTACTGAGTGGGCACGAAGTAGAAGGAAAGCATGCAAGCATGAAGAAATAGTTCATGTCTTTTGTGTTACAGTTAGTGGTACTGAGCTCCTGTTTGGAGGAACCAAATTTGTAAGTCTCAATAGAAGGCTTTCACAACTGGAATCACTTGTGTCCTGTGTGGTTTCTGGGCTGTATAGCTGTGTTGTAACAATATTTTCTCCTGATGTTTTGCCTGTGTCTGTGGCTGGCATCTTCAGAGTATCCGGTATCTTTCATTGAACCCATCTACACTACAATATAATGCAATTTCAGAACACAGTGTAGACTCTATAATCCAGTTCAATGCAGTGAAACTGCATTCTGAAACTGCATTATATGGCGGTGTAGATGGGGACATTCTCTTATTACAGTAGAGTCCCACTTATCCAACGTTCTGGATTATCCAATGCATTTTTGTAGTCAATGTTTTCAATATATCATAATATTTTGGTGCTAAATTCATAAATACAGTAATTACTACATAGCATTACTGTGTATTGAACTACTTTTTCTGCCAAATTTGTTGTCTAACATGATGTTTTGGTGCATCATTTGTAAAATCATAACCTAATTTGATGTTTAATAGGCTTTTCCTTAATGCCTCCTTATTATCCAACATATTCGCTTATCCAACATTCTGCTGGCCCATTTATGTTGGATAAGTGAGACTCTACTGTACATGTTAATCAGTATATAAATCTTGGGTGGGCTTTGTGTTTTGAGATCTGGCTGATTGTTAGATCAATGTTATCCCTACCTTCTCCTCCCTACCTGTTCCTTCCCCCTACATCAATTGTTTGCAGAGTATTGCAAATTATCTATGAGGCCACAACTGCCAGCATTTCTCATCTAGAATGTCATTCCAGGTAAAGACAAAAGTATTTTTTTTAATCTTCTTCTGTGTTACAGAATTGATCTTAGACGAAATCCTGTAACAAAGCAATGCATCACTTGTCATTTAAGGAAAGAAAGATGCCAGTACTATGGAGCAAGATTTAGTTACAATGCCAACTATTATGCCTTACTGTGTTATGGTACGTGAATTCTCTTGAAAAATAAAAATTGCTATTTGCACCTGCAAAGTCCCATTAGGTATTTCTGCTTCAAAGTATTAAAATGTGGTTCTGTTAACTGTGCCCAATAATGGCTGGGCTTAAGAATGGTTCTGTTATTTACTCAAGAAGTTGTTTTTAAAGAAAAACTTACAGTCAGAATTCCTTATTGGAAAATTTCAGATAGTACATGTGTTCTTTGATTTTAAGAAAGTGCATTTAGACTTGAGTTCAAAAGCTTATAATCATTAAATTGATTGTGTTGCTATTTAAGCAGAAAGACTTCATACTGTTACTTGGAAGGCTTTAGATTTATTTTAGATGCATCTACACTATAGAATTAATGCAATTCAGCATCAATTGAACTGCCTTGGTTCAATGCTATGGAATCACCAGAGATGTAGTTTGGCGAGGCATCGGCACTGTTTGGCAAACAAGGCTAAAGACCTTGTAAAACTACAACTCCCATGATTCCATAGCACTAGGCCATTGAGTTAAAGCAGCATCAAACTGCAATAATGTTTTAGTGTAGTGTTTTGTTCTCTCTTTTTTGATCAGAGAGAACAAAAACAAATCACTGAGCCGAAATAAAACAATAGAAGTTTATTATATTAACAAGCAGCTCTTGGCATAGAGCAATGGTTCTCAACCTGTGGGTCCCCAGATATTTTGGCCTTCAACTTCCAGAAATCCTAACAACTGGTAAACTGGCTGGGATTTCTGGGAGTTGTAGGCCAAAACACCTGGGGACCCACAGGTTGAGAACCACTGGCATATAGTATTTTAAAATGATATGAACCATGCATCTTTTTATTGCTTGGAGTCATGGAGATTGTCTTTGCTACAGGACTTTTATAGATTAACTCAAGCAAAGAAAGATCTAAAGCTGTCACAAAATCGATCCAAAATATTAGTTTAATAAATAAAGTATGCAAATCCAACTTAAGATCTAGCTGTGTCCAGTTTGATAAGTAAGTACAGGACATGTGAAACTGTCTTTAAGGTCAAAGGTAATATCCTTCTGTTATCCATTAATTTTCCTGGCCTCCTTCAAGTGATGGAATAGTTGCTTCAGTCTCTGATCAAGTGTTATGATTTGTACTGGATGTTCATGCGTGCAAATAATAGTCCCACCACTGAACAAAGAAACAGACATAAATAAATGATAATACCTTTCAATCATCCTGGTCAAAGATGTTATCACCTAGGAAACTGTTCACCTTGAGAAATGAAATACGACAACTTCTCAAGACCCTGTTGTGCGTGCTTAATTCTAGGCGCGGGTTATGTAACCCTTACCTGGGCTTCACTTCATCTATGAGAGTAATGATCACACTATGATATGTAAAGGTGAACATTTCTTGGTTTCTAAAGCATATCCTGGCATATCCATCCCTTCAGAGTCCTTTGCATTACACACCCACATGGACAACTATATTCAGTCAATATTACTATGTATTGTGTCATTAATTAACACCATCAGCAACTGACATAATAATTACAGAGTTAAAATCAAAACAGCCTTTCCTCTTCCCTTCCTCCAATGTGCCTGCAATTTAAAATGAGAAAGGAATGAAAACAAGGGGAAAAAATAAGGAATGGAAATTTATTATTGTGAACAAATAATAAGCATTGCTTTGTTTGAGAAAGTAAGTGAATTAATCACGTGACAGCCAAACAAAATTGATATGGTGTGATGTGAATTGTGTACGGTCATCCCTCCATGTTTGTGGTTTTGACTTTTGTGGATTTGATTATTAGAGTATTTGAATAAAATGTTCTCCCTCCAGTATGACTTTATGCCCAACCCAGTCATGCTTGAAGACCTAGAGACTTCTAGGGAGAACACTTCTCTAGAAATCTCTAGGTCTTCCAATGCGATTCTGTGATCAGCTTCCAGTGGAAGTTGACTGTGCAGTCATGCTGGAAGACCTAGAAAATCCCAGAGAGGTGTTCTCTCAGGTAAACAATTTCTTTATTTGCTTTTTTTTAAACTTTGATAAGGGCCCTGTACTCCTAACCCTAGTGAATGTGGAGGACTGGCTATAGTTGTGATTGATGTGAATTTCCCCACCAAAAAAATCAAAACGGTAGCTTTGGATACAGTAGCATCAGACCCTGAGAGAGAAAACATAGTCCTTTTTATTGGTAAAGTCATTTTGAAAATGTACCTTTCCCCCAAAAGAAAAGGTTGCACCTATGTTGATGGAGCCGTCCTCTTGAATGGAAAAAATAAAATAAGGGCAAGAACTTGTCTATATGTAAAAAGTAAAGGTTTCCTCTGACATTAAGTCCAGTCATGTCCGACTTTGGGGGTTGATGCTTATCTCCATTTTTAAGTCGAAGAGCCGGCTTTGTCCATAGACACCCCCAAGGTCATGTGGCCGGCATGGCTTCATGGAGCGCCGTTACCTTTCCGCCGGAGCGGTACCTATTGATTTACTCACATTTGCATGTTTTCGAACTGCTAGATTGGCAGAACAGCAGGCACTCATTCTGCTCCCCGGATTCGAACCTGTGACCTTTCGGTCAGCAAGTTCAGCAGCTCAGCACTTTAACACGCTGCGCTTTAACAAGCTGTAAATAATAACTTTTTCTATTCCAATTTCTGAGCCTATACTGTAGCTGCTACTTTTTCTTTTTTAAAAAAGGCAAATTCAAGTATCATCACATTTTGTTTAATCCTGAAAGCTTACTAAGGGAAAGCATAGCCAACATTTCAAAGGTTTTTTTTAATCTTTTAACCTTCCATTTCTTAGAGAACTCAAGAATTATAGGTTGTGAAGTTCTGAGTACTGTGTGTTGCAGGTGCCTCTTCATTGCAACTAAATACTGTGAATTATGCAGGATGTGTTTTATCTTAACATCTAGATCTAGGGAAAGTAATCTAATCAACCAAATTCAAATTCTATTCAGTAAGAATTGTATGCTTACCTTATAAATTACTTTGTTTTTGTTTTCTCTGTTTATTTTGTCTTCCAGGCCCAGGGATGCCTATTTCTACTATTTATGAAAACCGATATGACAGAGGTATTTTTACTATGTATATTTCTTTATCTTTTTAAAGGCTGTAAAGCTCAATGCCTCCAGGAATGGAAATGACGTTCAAGTGAATAGAACTTAGATCGATGTGTTGTCGAAGGCTTTCATGGCCGGGATCACAGGGTTGTTGTATGTCTTTCGGGCTGTGTGGCCATGTTCCAGAAGTATTCTCTCCTGACGTTTTGCCCACATCTATGGCAGGCATCCTCAGAGGTTGTCATCCATACCTCACAACCTCTGAGGATGCCTGCCATAGATGTGGGTGAAACGTCAGGAGAGAATACTTCTGGAACATGGCCACACAGCCCGAAAGACATACAACAACCCAGAACTTAGATCTTTTGCATTCAGTGAAGTTTACATTCAGGTCAAAGGTTATAGATATGCCACCAGATTGTCTCAAATCCTGGAAGCTAAGTACTGCTCTTGTCAATACTTGGATGAGTTACATTTCAGAGGAAGTTGCAGGTTACAGTCTAGAGGAAGAAAGTTGCAAAACCACATTTAAGTATTCCTTAGCTAAGAAAACTCTGTAAAATTCATGAGGTTGTTATAAATCAAGAAATGAATTGAAGGCACATACAATCACACATGTGTAGAGGATCAGACTTCTGAACAAGAAAGATACGTTTGATCTCAAAATTATTTTATTAAAAATTGGCTCAAATTTCATTGACTCTTAACGAAAAAGGAACCACCCCGTCCTCTTAGTGGAGTGGCAACGGGCAAGAGCTTAGTCCATCTCAGGAGAACTGATCCCCCTGCATTCCCTGACTTGGCATACTTCTAGCCTTTTTGAATACCTGGGCAAAGAAATGATGGTACCAGCCAGAGATTTCTTTTCCCCTGAGTGCTTTCCTCTCTCTGCAAAATGATCTTCGACCTATCCATGAGTCCCATCAAAATCCATAATTTGGGCCATGAAGTTTGTCCTGGATTTATACTTGAGATCGATACATGAGTATATATGGTATATAACTTTCAACTGTTCTGATTTGGGGTTGGAGCTACATTTAGACCAGACTGCTTCCTTGCAAATCTGCCAACACACAGTTCCAAAACTTCTAAAACAGCAAGTGAATCCCCTTTCCCTAAGAACAATGCCAAGGATCAGATCCCTGTTTTCTGTACAGCAGAAACTGACTCCCTGAAAACATATAATGACTCCAAAATCGCACTCCTTTCTCTTTCCTTGAGAAAACGAGGCAAGTGTCCAGAATCCTGTTTTCCCATAGCAGATCTGACACTCCAAGGTACACCATTGCTTTCAATAAAGCATGACAGCTGTCTGTCATACTTTTGGAATATTGGAAGGTCTCTTATATAGCAATATTTCTGCTGATGTTGTTCCAAAGTTGTAAATAAATACTTTTCCAGCCTGAAACATGTTGATTCCAAATCAGTTCCTGGACAGATGTTGACTCTTCCTAATAAGTGTTGGTAAACTTAAGGAGCCTTATGTTGACTTCTTAATGTAAGGAACCTTGTAAGAATTTACTTAACTTAAAGAGCCATTGTCTCTGATTATGTAAACATGTTGTTTGTCACCAAAAATTCATCAAGTTTCACATTGTATTTATGTATGTGCGTGATTATAATTTTATAGTCTTATCGTTTTAGATTTATGTATTGTCTATATGCAGCACTTTACTGTATTTTGTTAGCTGCCCAGAGTCCCTTCGGGGATATTTATATATAGATTTATATTTAAGTCAGCAATTTCATCAGTTAATCATTTGTCACAGTTCTCATCAGCAACTTTTAATTACAGTCCCTAAGTGTAGTTGTTTTCCAAGCCTCATTATTTTAGAATTGTGTCTTCAGCCCAATTACATCTTTCATACAATTCCATTCTAATCATACATCATATTTATTTATGACAAAAAGACCTAGAACAGGAGTGGGAAATAGGTAGCCTTTTATGTTGTTACATTGTTGGACATCCAGTGTCTGCTCCTCCCAATGCTGGCAAGGATAACTCATGTCGAGAAGGCAACTTGCAAGTGAAAGATATGATTTGGTTCACTCCCTGGGTTAGTTCCTCATATGGTACCAATTCTATACAATATTATTTCTGAATTGGCATCAGAATTGATTTATTTTGAAATGGAAATGCCTCATTACTCTGGCTTTTAAATTCTATGTTTAATTTTTATTAGTCCCAATGTTTAGTCTTGTCTCTAAATGTTTATTTGTTGTGACTTAATTTTATTTATGTGATGCTTATTTGTTGTAATGTTTCATTATTGCTTGATGTTGATGCTTAATAAGTTTATTTGACTTATGGTTGTTTTTGCTTCTGATTTCACTTTATGGCATTGGATGTTTGCTATTGTTTTGTTGTGAACCACCCTAAGTCTCCAAGGGGAGATAGTGTGGGATAGAAATAAAGTTTATTATTATTATTATTATTATTATTATTATTATTATTAATTGTTGAAATAGTCTCTATGCATGGTCATTCCTGCAGCTGATGAAGCAAACTGATTACAGCCTGAGAGTTTATGCCATAAACCAGGGGTCCCCAAACTAAGGCCCGGGGGCCGGATGCGGCCCTCCGAGGTCATTTACCTGGCCCCCACCCTCGGTTTTATAATATAATATATTGTATATACATATAATATTGATAATATTATAATGTAATACAATATAACACTAATAATAATACCATATAATAATATCAATTATATATTCTATATTACTAATAATATTACTAATAATATTACAGTATAGTGGTATAGTTCAATATAGTAATATATAATGCTAATATTGTGCTATGCTAATAATATAATATATTGTATGTACATATAATTTTTAAGCCACTCTGAGTCCCCTTTGGGGTGAGAAGGGTGTGATACAAATGTAGTAAATAAATGCAGTAAATAAATAAATAATAAATAAATAAATTTTAGACTTAGGCTCGCCCAAAGTCTGAAATGACTTGAAGGCACACAACAACAACAACAACAACAACAATCCTAATTAACTTGACTATCTCATTGGCCAGAAGCAGGACCACACTTCCCATTGAAATCCTGATAAATGTATGTTGGTTAAAATTGTTTTTATTTTTAAATAATGTATTGTTCTTTCATTGTTCTTCTTCTTGTTGTTGTTTTTGCACTACAAATAAGACATGTGCAGTGTGCATCGGAATTTGTTTGTATTTTTTTTTTCAAATGATAATCCGGCCCCTCAACAGTCTGAAGGATTGTGGACCGGCCCTCGGCCTAAAAAGTTTGAGGACCCCTGCCATAAACCATTCTTTAATCCATATGATCCTGCAAGATAGTTGGTTGTTTATGCTTCAAGAGGGAAAAAAGATCCAATATTTTATCTCTGTTACTTACTTATTTGATTTAGCCTTTTTGAAGAGCATAGATAGGAGGTGAGAATGATATATTTATTTGCATTTAGACCGGATCCTGTCTAATATGGCCCTCTAAAAACTAAGTCAATTCATTTTTCATAAGAACATATTCTTTTGGAAGATTGCAGGCATTTCCTGTTGATCACTATCCTTGAAATCCTTTTGCTATTTCATCACCAGGAAGTGGTTTCCCTAAATGAAACATGTTTTAAAAAAACAGAAACAGTTTTAAGCTCCTGCTTAGACATAAGTGCTTTAATATGTGCATTGCTGTTTCTGTTTGGAATATGTGGTTCTTCTTAAGGTTCAGCAATTGTACATTGTAGGGAAATCAACAATGCTCCCTCCAAATAAGAATTCTGTGCCTCCCAAAGGACATTTTCCTACGGTATGGAATTTGTCATGCTTTTTTTTAAAAAAACAATTTCAGTTTTTTTTTTATCAATTCAATTGTTAGTCAGTTTTAATTAAATGCAGACGTCGAGGTTCCTGTGTGACTTCTTTAATGCTTATGAAGATATTGTTGTGTTTCAACATTAGGCATTAAATTTTGCCAGTTGTTGTAAGCCGCCCTGAGTCCTCTCGCTTGAGAAGAGCGAGGTATAAATGCTGGAAATAAATAAATACATTTCATACCAGCAAACTAAAAGATAATGAAAGTCTATTAGAAAAGCTTTGCGATTTACTTACTGAAGAAATCTTACTCAGTCAACAACAACATTTTATTATGGTCCAAAGACCCTTTTTCTGCATAGGTGTACAAGTTTAATAAGGTTAACAGCAGCCGACTGATTAGTCATATATTACAAAATAAAACTAGCAAATCAAGTTGTGAAAAAAATGTATGTGACATAGCAAATCTGAGGTCATTTTTGGATTTAGAACGCCGAATTCCTATAAAACTAGCATACATTTTTGAAAGATTTCAAGATGCTAAATGTAGCCTGCCTATGATTAATCTCTTATGTTCATCTTTTGTTAATAAAAATGTGGGGGTTTTTGGTACTTATGTGCTTTTCCCCTTTGGGAATGTTGTATATTGGAAAGCTGGAATTCAGACACTGTGTGTCTGGTGGCAGTAGTAATTAAAGAGGGTGGGTATAGAACTTGCATATTATCACGCAGGTACTTTGACAGCATCTATCAGAAGTGCTATATTAATGCATGGGCAATCGGTTGTCTGGGGCCCAACGCATATATGGGCTCCATGCTAAGTTATGTACAGATCAAAACTTAATACTACTGGGTTGCTGTGAGTTTTGTTGGGAGATGTTAGCTGGCCCTAATTATTTCATGCCTGGAATTCCCCAGTTTTGTGAGTGTTGTTCTTTATTTACTGTCCTGATTTTGGAGTTTTTTTTAATATTGGTAGTCAGATCTTGTTCATTTTCATGGCTTCCTCCTTTCTGTTAAAATTGTCCACATGCTTGTGGAGTTCATTGGCTTCTCTGTGTAGTCTGACATGGTGGTTGTTTGAGTGGTCCTGCATTTCTGTGTTCTCAAATAATATGCCAGCTAACACTTCCCAACAAAGGATTCCCCCAGGCAGGAAACAGCCAGGCTTTGAAGCTGAAAGGCTTCAAGGCTATTCAATGCTAATCGAGGTAGCCAATTGCAACATTCACACTTGCCTCCAACAGACAAAAGTTCTTTCTCCCACCCTGGACCTTCCACAGACACAGGCCTGTTGCTTGGGGGGGGGGGTGTTAGGGGTTCAACCCCCCCCTCGAAATTTTTCAGATTAAAAAAAAAACCTGGTTTATTCATGAATTTTAACTGGTTAACCAAATCCCCATGCTAAGCTATGAGATTCAAAAAAATTAAGATTCCCTCCAGGCACTATCTCAAGCAGATATTGACAGGTCTGTAGCGGGGTTGTGGGGGGGGGGGGGGTAGGGGTTCAACCCCGCCCCCGAAATTTTCAAAACCCCCTCCCTGAAATTTTTTTCTGGCTACAGCCCTGCACAGACATATAAACCCCACTTCCCTAGTTTCCAACAGACCTCACAACCTCTGAGGCTGCCTGCCATAGATGTGAGCGAAACATCACTAGAGAATGCTTCTGGAACATACAGCCCGGAAAATTCACAACAACCTACATTTAACATTACCGTTTCAATAATCTATCTCATCATTCAAATCTCCCGTTAATTTGATAGAAAGGAGAAAAATTAGTACTTGTAGCAGAGAGTTGGCGTGTCTGCATTCAGGTGAGAAACTTGCCTACAATAAAGACATACACTGCTTTCATTTTTGTTTTTTTCACATCTTCCTCTCCCTCCTCCTTCTCTTTCCTAGATATGAGGGGGGACATAAAAAGAAGGAGTGGGGTGCGTCATGCCCTATGCCCGTGGTTCTCGACCAGTTGGTCCCCAGGTGTTTTGGCCTACAACTTCAGAAATCCCAGCCAGTTTACCAGCTGTTAGGATTTCTGGGAATTGAGGGCCAAAACATCTGGGGATCCACAGGTTGATAACTACTGCCCTACACAAAGCAGGGCGCATTTGGCACTGTTGTCCAGGGGCCTCTAATGCTGTTAAGACAGCCCTGTCTAGCAGGCTCCCATAGTGAATGGCCACAGCAGTAGGGCAGGAAGCGGTATTTGCAGTGACGGCATGTATGGAGACAAGGGAATGCCCTCACCGTTGATGGAAATAGGGAGCTGTGTGGAAGTCTTCACATGATGAGGTTGAGGCAAAGCCTCACAATCTGGTGGAAAAGTGGTGGGTTAAGTGCTAAACCCTCACAGAACCAAATTTGAGGATGTCTTTGAATGTCCTCTCCTCTCTCTGTAGTCTTCTACACATCACACAGAGGTTTCAAATAAATAAATAAATAGTCAACAAGTTATATTCCAACTTAGCAATGAACTCTTATCATAATTCCAAGGAGGTTTAACCAAGAAAATAATTTCTTATCTTTCCTTTCACTGACAAGAACACCCTGTTACTGTTAAAAACCACACAGCTCTTTGGTTTTGTATAGTGTTGTCATTTTTTCCTTCCTCTGTGGTCCACCATGTAATTATCAGATGGCAACTGATAAGAATCACTGAGAGACTTCTAATCTAGAATATATGTATGTATTTTCAAAATACAGAGATCAAAGTTTTGGAAGACAACAGGGATCTGGACACTGCACTGCAAAAAATCAGGATGCCTACAGTGGAAATTGACAAGTTTGAAGTTGATGGTATTAGTAAGTACAGTAAAGTGTAAATTTCCCTACTGCCACTGAAGAGACCATAAGCCAGAAAATAGTAAACTTTTGCCTGTGTAGCTTGCCTCTGCATATGCCCCTCTCTTCCTGTGAGCTGGTACCTTTCTCCAGGAAGTTCTAAAGAGAGAACAAAGTTCAGAGTAAACAAGTTAGGTCATTGGTATCACTTATGCCAAAAAGGTGTGGAAGGTGAGGAAGACCCTCAGCCATTGGTCAATTTTAGATAAGCCAAAAGTATATATTCTTTGTTTGCTACGCACATGTTGTGGCAGCCATTTGCAAGTACAAACTTTTTGCGGTATATGGCTGTTCTGCCTTCTCACAGCTGTGGTGAAAATAAACGTTGCTTTTTGCATCTCTCACGAGACTGAGTTTTCTGCCTGATTTCCCTCCTGAGCCAGAACCCTTTGAAGGTAATTGTCTTACACCACTACATCCTTTTAGGTTGTGAGCAAAAAAGGATGTGTGTGATCTAAGTAGTTCAAAAAGTATGCTATATGGTAAATAACCACCTGAAAAAATGGCTGTCTTTCTGCAGGATTGTAATACAGTAGAGTCGCATTTATCCAACATAAACAGGCCAGCAGAACGTTGGATAAGTGAAAATGTTGGATAATAAGGAGGGATTAAGGAAAAGCCTATTCAACGTCAAATTTCCTTATGATTTTACAAATTAAGCACCAATACATCATGTTTTACAACAAATCGTCAGAAAAAGTAGTTCAATAAATGATAACATTATGTAGTAATTACTGTATTTATGTATTTAGCGTGAAAACATCGCAATCTATGGAAACATGGACTATAAAAACATTGACTACTAAAAAAATGACTACAATTGAAGTTAGAATTGCATAAAATGAACTTACAGTAACAACATTGTTGGAAGTATAATCTGTAAAAAGTTCAGTCCTTGCTGCCTAGAGAAACAGCTGTGGATCCGGGCGGGAGGCAGACTGCATTGGATAACCCAGAACCTTGGATAAGCAAAGGTTGGATAAGTGAGATTCTACTCTAATATGAAAGAGTCACTGTACATAAAGCATAGTTTTAGCAACATTTCAAAATTATTCAATTTTTGTTTTGGCATTTTAAGATTATCTTTTGTTGTTATGCTAATGATTTTAGGGTCAAATGGACAATTGCCAAATAAAATAGTCATTTGGCGAAGGCAAGGGCAAACCCTTCATATGCCTACAATTGTTGGACTGCGATGTAGACTATTTGTTGATCTAACTCTGGAAAAACATTGCAAAGAGAGCAAAGGGACAGAAAAAAATAAATTATAATGAGACTGGAATAACTCCTCAGGGTGCATCTACACTGTAGAACTAATACAGCTTGACACCACTTAGCCGCCATGGCTCGATGCAATGCAATCTTTATTGTAGTTTTACAAGATCTTTTGTCTTCTTTGCCAAAGAGTGCTGGTGCCTTGCCAAACTACAAACTCTTAGCTCATGAATTATGCGAGTGTGACATTCAGCCACCTGCATTCTCTTTCACAAGCCAATTCTAGTAATATGATGCTCTCATTTCTGGTATCTATTACTTCATTTAGGGGTAAATCCAATGTTATATGTGTGGACTTCCAGCCATACAGTTGGACTTTTTTTCTTCTTCCTCCTGAAACTCTTTGCCTTCCTCAGTCCTGTTGGGTGTATGGAGAGATCCTTGCATCCTCCCGAACAGATTTTGAGCGTAAACAGCAAAAGGAGTGAGTTCATCCCATCTCATCCTGCTATTCCATCAATGGGAGAATGCTACCAAATGTAATTTCATTCTCTATCTCTCTCTTTTTTTTTAGCTTTATGGTACAAGATGCTTTTGCCTCCACGATTTGATAAATCCAAGAAGTATCCTCTTCTCATACAGGTGTATGTAAACTTTTCTTTAGTTTTTAAAGTTTACATTGTCAAATGCTTCAGTGGCTGTGTAGTAGCAGTAGAAGTTAGTTACATTGTCTAGAAAATAGAATGGGACATAGGAAGAAATGTGGAGTGTACAGGAGGAAGTGAGCTATGTCTCCAGTAGAAAACAACACTCGTCAACAAAGTATTTGCATTTATAATCTGGAAACTCCAGTCATTATGGGTATACATTTAACCTTGGTTAGAATTAGATTATTATGTAGTCAATATAGTTAGAGCTAAGTATAACCTTGTTTTAACTTTTCTCTGTTTTGGGTGCTATATTCTGAACTTGAAGAGACACTCACAACTTCAAATTTGGACGTTCTGGTTGTAGATGTTGCTAGGGGTGCATCTACATTGTAGAATGAATGTGGTTTGAAACTACTATAACTGCCATGGCCCAAGGCAATGGAATCATGGGAGTTGTTGTTTTCCAAAATCCTTACCCTTTTCTACCAAATAGTGTTGGTGCCTAACCAAACTACAACACCAAATAGTGTTGGTGCCTAACCAAACTACAAATGGAGCCTCCGGTGGCCTAGGGGATAAAAGCCTCATGACTTGAAGGTTGGGTTGCTGACCTGAAGGCTGCCAGGTTCAAATCCCACCCAGGGAGAGCGCGGATGAGCTCCTTCTATCAGCTCCAGCTCCATGCGGGGACATGAGAGAAACCTCCCACAAGGATGGTAAAACATCAAAACATCCGGGCGTCCCCTGGGCAACGTCCTTGCAGACGGCCAATTCTCTCACTCCAGAAGCAACTCTGGTTGCTCCTGACACGAAAAAAACCCCCCATACTACAACTCCCATAATGCCATAGCATTGATCCGTGGCAGTCAAAGTGGTGTCAAACTGCATAAATTGTACAGTGTCGATGCACCTTGGAAGAACCTTCAGATAAAAGACAAAAAGCATAAACTCTTATCATGAAGTGGAAAACGCAACACTTTCGCTGGACAGTATGTATAATCTTGTGCCTGTTTCCTTGGAAACAAGCTACACTTTGTTCAATGGAGCTGTTCAGAAATTTGGTGCATACATGTGGGTGTGGGTATATCATTGAGATGAAGAGAATATTTACGTTTTCTCACCCTTAGTGAGAATAAGTATCTTAACATGTCAAAACATCCTGTAGGGAAAATCCTCAAACAATTTCATTTACATTTTTGGTGTATGTTTTTGATGAAAATGTTGTGAAGTTTTTTGGGGGGTGGGGGTTGCATTGAGAGATGTAGTTAAAAAGACATAGGTATACTTTTGTAACTATTGGCCCTATTGTTATCTTCTCAAAACATACCTGTTCAGTAGTGCAGCTTGCTGTCATGGTCAGCTCTGACAGAGAGGATGAGTGGTTGGAGCTGCAGAAAAACATTTTTCAGCAGCCTGCACAGCAGAGTATAGTAGCTGCAGAAGGAGAACCTTTAGCAGTAGCCAGCTGGAGGAGCAAGCAGAGAAACCAGCACTTTAGGGCAAGCTGCTGAAGGGTTAACTGCTCCTTCTCATGTGAAGTTTTGCAGAGAGCAAGTCCAGTTATGCAGGTCTGCTAGGTTAGCTGAGAAATAGGCTATCCACAAGTAACACCTATGGCAGTGATGGGCAACCTTTTGCGCTTGGTGTGTCAAAATTCACCAAAAAAACCTAGCATGACTTGGGTGGTGTGTCACTTTGAGAAAAAAACCCCATAATTTCACAATATATATAGTTTAAATAACAAAAATATATAATTGTAATATATAACTGTATTTGATAAATCAAAAACTATTTACTACCATTATTTCCATGTACAACAATCTATGGTACCTCTTATTTACAATTTTATTTATTTATTTATTTACAACATTTATATCCCACCCTTCTCACCCGAAGGGACTCAGGGCGGCGCAGTTTCCACGCTGATTTCTCTTGCAGTTTCCACGCTGATTTCTCTCTATTCTAGTTTAAATGTAGTCATGAGTAATGAATAATATAATAATAATATAATAGTAATAATATGATAATAAACTACAACAATAATAGAATAATAATAGAATGTAATGTGCATAATTCCCATGGAGTAAACAACAAAACCACTGGACCAAATCACACCAAATTTGGCCACAAAAGACATAGTCATCCAATCAATCTGCATGCGGCAGCGTGTCAGCAAAAATGGCTACGTGTGTCAGTGCTGACACGCATGTCATAGGTTGGCCATCACTGACCTATGGCCTTAGCATAAAAGACGCTTGAATTTGCAGTCTTGTTGCTGGAGGCAACGTCTTGCTGGATAGTGTTATCATGAACCCTGGACCAGAACTGGACTTAAATACTTTGGAATCTCTCTTGCAGTTAGTTATACTATTACTTACTGGCTTATTTGACCTCAGAACGTGGACACTGACTTACTGGCACTGGGATTGTGGATTTATGACCTCATTGGACAGGCAAAGCTGCCTGACCTATGGCAGTTCGACCTCACTTCAGGTATGGAGCCCACTGGAACACATTACACGATGTAGAATTACTTGCGGCAGGGCTTCATGCCTGAAGTGAGACTAAACTGTTGTAAGAGGCAGCACAAGGAACACAGGAGGCTTCCTGTGTTCCATAGAGAGCAAGGCAGCAACGCTTCCCCATGGGATGAGGTGCGGGATGACGAGTTCCCCATGCCTCACATTGGATTTGCTACGATCCATGGTGAATCCTCCTGCTATCATCCAGCTTATTGGCCTCAATGTGATTAGGTCCTAAGGCTTTGATTCAATAACTCTCTGTGTATGACCTCTAAACTTAGATATTGACTATCTGTGTTTGAGCATTAGTAAGGCACATCAGGAAACTTATCCCTGTCATAGCACTTTCTATTGGGGAGAGTTCATGGGATCAGCAGAGACATATCCATCTCTCTTCCTGCAGGAGGACACTCTCCAGCAACAAGGAAATGGCTGTGCTGCTGGAAAAAAAGTTTTGGGGGAATCTTCTATCATTGTATGCAAAACAACCATAAGAATAACTGAAATGGAATAAGCAAGATTTATTACATCATACTTACCGAACACGTTGCCAACCAGGATATTCCCTATCAGAAAAGGAGTTTTGCACAACACAGTGTTTTTCACAGACATTACATTTTCTCAAACCATTACAATACTTTGAGTCAAAATCATCATAAAAATGCACAAAAGTTTGTCCAAAGGGGAAAAAAGTTATGATATTTTTCATTCTTGGGAAAAAATAAAGGAAGATTTACATTCCATGATGTAAGAATCCAAACCTATAAATTTTTAGTAGACTTTAAAAACAAACTTGAAAAATCAAATACATGTTTGATTCGCTCAGGGATTTCCCTGATGCACTCTTAACAGTTATGACATGGAAATCCAGTGGTTTCTCATTCTGGTTTTAGGGCCTAAAAACACGTGAAACAAGCTGCATTTATTAAACATTTGCCCATTTTTGCTGTTTAGAGAATGTTCTTTGTCACCCACAATGCCGAAACTAAAATGCCGTGATTCTTTGCTGTAGGTATGCAGGACCTTGCAGTCAAAATGTGAAACACACCTTTGGTGTTACCTGGCTAACCTACCTTGCAAGCAAAGAAGAGATTGTGGTAGCTCTTGTAGATGGCAGGGGAACAGCTTTTCAAGGAGATAAAATGATGCATGCAGTCTATCGGAAACTTGGGGTTTATGAAGTTGAGGATCAGATCTCAGCTGTAAGGTAAGAAAGACTAGAAGGACAGTTCTGTGGCATACATTCTAGAACAGTGATTCTCAGCCTGTGGATCCCCAGATGTTTTGGCCTTCAACTCCCAGAAATCCTAACAGTTGGTAAACTGGCTGGGATTTCTGGGAGTTGTAGGCCAAAACACCTGAAGACCCACAGGTTGAGAACCACTGGTCTAGAACTTCTGTAAGGCCATGGTGCTTTTGTGGTCTCTACAGGGACAATATTTACTGTTGTTGCCCAATAAATATTACAAGTTCAGTAAAACAAGTAATCCTATCTTTCTTCATGACTTTAGAAAAATATGATCAGTTATCTAGTACTCATGCAAGGAACAAATCATGTAATACTGGAGTTTGCAAAGCAAACTTCGAAGTTTAGTTACATTAACCAGGATCCATATGTGAGTTTTCCATTCTTCAGATTACACTATGTAATAAAATTTGAAAAATATTCTGTTCCTGGTTTAAAAGTGTTATTTCCTGTTTAATTGTGCAGTACAGTAGAGTCTCACTTATCCAACATAAACGGGCCGGCAGAACGTTGGATAAGCGAATATGTTGGATAATAAGGAGAGATTAAGGGAAAGCCTATTAAACATCAAATTAGGTTATGATTTTACAAATGAAGCACCAAATTAAGCATCATGTTATACAACAAATTTGACAGAAAAAGTAGTTCAATATGCAGTAATGCTACGTAGTAATTACTGTATTTACGAATTTAGCACCAAAATATCATGATGTATTAAAAACATTGACTACAAAAATGCATTGGATAATCCAGAACATTGGATAAGCGAATGTTGGATAAGTGAGACTCTACTGTACTTACTTTGAAAATAGTTGTTATACTCCAGAACTTCGTTTTTGTGGCTGCCACAAACTATGTTGAATTGGTTGAGACTCTATGACAGGGGTCCTCAAACTTTTGATGTAGAGGGCCGGTCCACAATCCTTCAGACTGTTGAGGGGCCAAATTATCATTTGGAAAAAAAATGAACAAATTCCTATGCACACTGCACATGTCTTATTTGTAGTGCAAAACAACAACAATGAAAGAACAATACAATATTTAAAAATGAAAACAATTTTAACCAACATAAACCTTTCAGGATTTCAATGGAAAGTGTGGGCCTGCTTCTGGCCAATGAAATAGTCAAGTTAATTAGGATTGTTGTTGTTGTTGTTGTTGTGTGCCTTCAAGTCACTTCCGACTTTGGCCGAGCCTAAGTCTAAAATTATTTATTTATTTACTGCATTTATTTACTACATTTATATCCCACCCTTCTCACCCCGAAGGGGACTCGGAGCAGCTGTATGTACATACAATATATTATATTATTAGCATAGCACAATATTAGCATTATATATTACTATATTGAACTATACCACTATACTGTAATATTATATGTAATATATAAAATATAATTAATATTATTATATGGTATTATTATTAGTATTATATTGTATAACATGATAATATTATGATCAATATTATACAATATTATTATACAATATATTATACAATAGATTATATTATTAAAACTGATATTAAAATATTATATTATAAAACTGAGGGCGGGGGCTAGGTAAATGACCTTGGAGGGCCCCCGGGCCTTAGTTTGGGGACCCCTGCTCTATGAGATATTCATTGAAAAACTATAGCAAAATGTCCTGCAGGATGTCCCACAAAAACAGCGTTTTGCAGTTTAATAAACCTTTCCCATGTTTTTATGATAGAGCCAATTAGGAAATGACGTTTATAACCCAGGAACAGAAATCATGCTATACATTGGAATTGGTCTCTTGCATGAGGATGCAAAAGTATGGATGCTGTTTTCATTGATATAATGAAAATATCAAAACAATCCATTTTGATAAATTGAATTGGATTTGATGAAATCCTCAAAATGTTCTTGGGCAAGTTTCAGGAATCTTGCACTCTCAGTGCTGTAACATGTTGTTTTTTGTAGTCAAAATACAGAATTTCATCAAGTATTTTGCCTAGTTGAGATTCCTTTCCCAATCCTGTTTCAGTTCACCAACCTCCCTTCCTTCCCTCTCTTTCGTTCCTTCCTTTTAAAAATGTGGTCTTCCTAGTTCTCATTTACTTTCATTTTAATTCGACTTCAATCTGTATTATGCAGTTTCTTTGTATGTCCTCTAATGTTTTTTATATCAAATTATTACTGTAGGATCAAACTCTTTTCATCATATGCTCACCCACGGTGTTTACTTTGTATAAAATGAAGGCTCAATATTTCTATCCTGTTTAGTCTTTAAATGTTTTATCTCTCATGTCTTTAGTTTGATTTGTGGGAGTTGAGGGTAGCAGAAAACACTGTGCAAATTTGTTTGTAGCATTCTGCCTTAGCCACAATCTGTACAGGAGATTATACATTAGGGAGGAAATGAGTTTGATCCTCCATATATGAATAATAATTGGGATATGGGGACTTTTTAAAAAGTTAAGTAGGGGTTACTGTACTTCCAAATAATGAATTGTTTCTGAATAACAGAGTCACAAATACAACCTTGATAGCATTATATCTATACAGCTCCTCTCTTATCTCACCCATCCTGTTCTTGCTTATTGACTCTTCCATTTCCCCCTTGTATCGGGAATGAGGTTGCCTAGAATGAGATTGGCATGGATTAGATATTTTACAATTTTCACCTTCTTATCGTGATCACTTATTTACCTTTCTTTTTGAACAACTGAACAACAGCACTATTTGCGTTATAGTAACCATAAAACTTATCAGCTCATTTTTATTTCTCTGAAGTGTCTACAGACTCAGGGTGGGTTGGCCGATTATCCTAATTCTGTTCCATGGCAGTTTCATGTGGACCCATTGATAAGTTTACAGCACCTTGTTTCTACATCAAACTGCAAATTAAAATAAATGCATGTTGTATTTTAAACAGTAAGCCCTGTTGTATCTATTTTATCCTAGAATATATTTGCAATGTATTTTATCTTAAAATAAACCTAATAATAATCATCATCCGAAAATACATCACACAGTCCTAGACACTTGGGAAGTGTTCGACTTGTGATTTTGTGATACAAAATCCAGCATATCTATCTTGTTTGCTGTGTCATACAATAATATAATAATAGTCTTTATTTATACCCCGCCTTCTCTTCCCAGAGGGACTCAGAGCCGTTAACCAAAGAAGCACGCATAATACGTATTTCACAGAATTTCCAGTTATGGAGAACTTACAAAACTCTTGGTTTGTTGAAACCATGCATGGACCCTCCGGCGGCGCATTGGGTTAAACCCTTGTGCTGGCTGAACTGCTGACCAAAAGGTCAGCAGTTTGAATCTAGAGAATGGGGTGAGCTCCCATCTGTCAGCTCTGTCTCCCCGTCCGGGGACATGAGAGAAGTCTCCCACAGGGTGGTAAAACATCAAACATCTCGGCATCCCCTGGGCAACATCCTTGCAGACAGCCAATTCTCTCGCACCAGAAGTGACGCAGTTTCTCAAGTCACTCCTGACATGAAAAAAAGCTAGGATAACATAAGGATAACTTATGGAGAACTTACAAAACTCTTGGTTTGTTGAAACCATGCATAGTGAACAAGCTGGACCCTCCAGTGGAGTATTGGGTTAAACCCTTGTGCTGGCTGAACTGCTGACCAAAAGGTCAGCAGTTTGAATCTGGAGAATGGGATGAGCTCCCATCTGTCAGCTCTGGCTCCCCATGCGGGGACATGAGAGAAGTCTCCCATAGGATGGTAAAACATCAAACATCCCAGCATCCCCTGGGCAACATCCTTGCAGATAGCCAATTCTCTCACACCAAAAGTGACTTGCAGTTTCTCAAGTCACTCCTGACATGAAAAAAAACTAGGATAATAAACCATGTTTGAACCTGGCTTGTTTGATCTCAGGTTTAAAGCAAGGGATTTTCTTTAATTAAAAATCAAAGGGTGAAGCTTTTAGTCTCCATTGAATACCAGCAAAAGAAACTAGTCTTGCTTTAAGTTGTACATATAATCATACCCTGGTCTTGCAGCATTGTGCTTTGCTTAGTCTCAAAACTTCATTTTAATTATTTACATTTACTAGCTACATAGTGACTAATCCAATTTCATTTTGTATACTAAACTTACATTCTTGCTACAGTCACAAAACAATTGCAGGAGTGGCAAAAGCAATATTTATCTCTTCTTGTTTCTATTGCTTGTTGTCTATTTGTACTAATGAGACTTTTTATTATTCCCAACAGAAAATTTATAGACATGGGGTTCATTGATGAAAAAAGAATAGCCATATGGGGCTGGGTATGTATGTTTTTTTTTTTAATTTCATTAGGTTTTCACATGTTTATACATGACTCTAATGTGTTTTTTCGAATCGACATAAACAGCTGAATCACTTTTCTGGTGGCAATCCTATTTCCACTGCTTCAGCATCCGCCTTCCTTTCAGTTTGAATTGCATTGGATGTTTCTGTGTCTATCTTCAGTATAGCAAGATCCTATAAGTAAAGGCGTAGGATGAACAGTAGCTCCACAGGATGATCAGAGTAACTAGAGAGCTTGCAGATTAACTGGGATAAAAGCCAGCAGTCAATTTGATCGTGCCCAGTTTTGGTTTGTTTGTAAATGTTACTTTGCCTTTGATTGATTATCTCTCAAGAACAGTTTAATTCTCACTCGCTTTTCAGCTGATGGTGTTGTTTCTCCAGGAAATTTTCCTTTAGTCTGTCACTCCCCCTTTGTTTTTGCTGCGTTCCTCTTTGGCCTGAAATTCCTTAAGAGCAGTTTGCCCAGAAACACAATGAAGGAGAAATTTTTAAAGTGATCATGTTTAAAATAGAGTTCTATGTAGCTTGTTTCAGGGATCAGTCTAATGTTTTTGTGATAATTTCTTGCATTAACACAAGAAAGTCTTTGGCTATTGTCCGAAGGTGACATAATTATGTCCATGAGGATACATCAGGATGTGATTAAATTATGTCATTTGTAAGGCATTTGGATTATTAGACTTAATATCTGGGAAAGGGTGTGTGCACACCCGATTTGCTAAGTCCCAAGAACATATAGCAGGTATTATAAACTTACAAAACAATGCAGCCTCTTATAACTGATATGGCAGTTTGGATGGGAGAGCTTCCCCAGTGACCACCTCCCCCCCTTTTTTCTCGATTTCTTGAGATTTTTGGATTTGTGGCCAATGGCAAAGAAAACTCTTTAAGTTTTAATAGTCTAGGCCAGAGCTTTTCAATCATTTCATGTTAGTGACTTTTTAGACATGCATAATTTACGACACAGTAATTCAGTTTTACTAACAACCTGGAGGTTAAACCAAGCCTTTATAAGGACACACACATACATTGTAATAACAAAATGTATGGAGACACAACATATCACATGCAAACCTTTCATTTATATTTTTAAAAATACAATAATGACAGACATTTCCAAAACTGTTGTCATTTCTCATTAAGTTCACATGACACACACTCCAGCAGACACACAAGTGTGTTGCAATATATTGTTTGGAAAGTTCTGATCTAGACAGAGCTTGAAACAATTATTTTGGGCTTCAGCTACCAGAATCCTCCAGCCAACATGGTGATTGGTTACGCTAGCTTGGCAAATTTAGGAACCATAATCTAAAGAAAGTACCCAAAGAAAGATTATCCCTTTTTAAAATTGTGTCAGAAGTAACTTGAGAACATACTGCAAGTGGCTTCAGGTGTGAGAGAATTGACCGTCTACAGAGACGTTGCCCAGGAGATGCCCGGATGTGTTGCTGGGAAGCTTCTCTCATGTTTCCGCAAGCTAGAGCTGACAGATGAGAGCTCACACCGTCTTGTGGATTCAAACCGGCAATCTTCAGGTCAGCAACCCAACCTTCAGGTCAGCAGTTCAGTTGGCACAAGAGTTTAACTCATTGCGCCACCGCGGCTCCCTTGACTTGTAAAGACAGAATCACATCAATTCATGTTGTATGGTTAATGCTGTTGTTTCCATACAAACGTTTGGCTGCTGCTAGCAAAAGTGCTTAAGGAATATTTGTTTTCTTTTTAAGGATAAGGGTTGTTAAATTTTTCAGACTCAGGCTCTGACTTGCACTGATAAGCTTGTTAAATCTCCTGGTAGAGTAGGAACTGTTTTTCACAGCCTCCTACTAGTTACATGGTGAAATTTAAAATGATTTTGAAGGCTGCCAAGCTTTGGCATTTTGCCTTTTGCCTGTGCTGTATACATTTCTTCATTTCAGATGCATGATTTTCTGCTTACATCCACTTGAGATAGCCACCTGGGTATTGTATTGCATTTAGAAATAACAACTGATAGATTTTACCTTTCTCTATCCTGATATGTCAGTTAAAGTGACTTTCAGCAGTCTGTAGACACATTTTATATCACTTTTTCACTTTCCCAGTTTATAAAGTGTTCATTTATAGCACAGAATGAAATACAGTAGAGTCTCACTTACCCAACATTCGCTTATCCAACATTCTGTATAATCCAACGCAGTCTGCCTTTTAGTAGTCAATATTTTTGTAGTCAATGTTTTCAATACATTGCGATGTTTTGGTGCTAAATTCGTAAATACAGTAATTACTACATAACGTTACCCTGTATTAAACTGCTTTTTCTGTCAATTTCTTGTAAACCATGATGTTTTGGTGCTTAATTTGTAAAATCATAATGTAATTTGACGTTTAATAGGCTATTCCTTAATCCCGCCTTATTATCCAACATTTCGCTTATCCAATGTTCTGCTGGCCCGTTTATGTTGGATAAGTGAGACTCTACTGTACATAAAAGAACTGTGTGCTTTTTAAACAAACTACTATATATTAAGTATGAGCTTTCATGGACTGTAGCCCTCTTCATCAGATGCATGAAGCATTATCTATCAATATAGTTATACATCTGGTTTGTAGTGGGATTGTAGACAGTGGGTCAGAAGGAAATTAAATGGAAGAAGTTTGGTATTAACACTAGCTGTGGTGGCGCAGTGTGTTAAAGCGCTGAGCTGCTGAACTTGCAGACTGAAAGGTCTCAGGTTCAAATCACAGGAGCGGAATGAGCGCCCGCTATTAGCTCCAGCTCCTGCCAACCTAGCAGTTCGAAAACATGCCAATGTGAGTAGATCAATAGGTACCGCTCCGGCAGGAAGCTAACGGTGCTCCATGCAGTAATTGTCAGAGTAATTTACGCAGCGCAGCAGTAGATGGAGTCAGTGGAACGCAGAACGAAGAGACATCAGAGACGTTAGTAAAACTATATACAAAGTTTTACTATACAAGACAAACAGACTTGCAGACAATAGACACAGGACTTAACACCTAGGCAGACAGAACAGAACTGAACTGATGCAATCAGCAATGCATACACACTTGTGTCTGGACACTCCCCAGTTCCAGCCACACATCAAGGTCATCACAGCTTCTCAGTAATTAACTCTTTCCAGACTATGTTACACTCTGGATGATGCAATCAGAATGCAAAGACACAAATTTCATTTAAACACTACCAATACACAAATTCCACATTAACAGTCATGCCGGCCACATGACCTTGGAGGTGTCTACGGACAACGCCAGCTCTTCGGCTTAGAAATGGAGATGAGCACCAACCCCCAGAGTCGGTCACGACTGGACCTAACGTCAGGGGAAAACCTTTACCTTTTTACCTATGCACAAAAATACTGTGAATAGCAAAACATCCAGATAGGTCAATTAACACTCATGTGGTAGAATTCAGTTATTCTAATTCAAACCTCCAGTGACAGACTAAAAGTTTGATTTCCTTCAAGCCATCCCGTGTTGCTCATTGCATTCTCTTATTGTCATGCTGTCCTCCACCCCAGCTTTTCTAAGATGCCATCTCCTCGGTCTCCCTCAAGTCCGCTCTTCATCTATGAACTCAGATTCCCCTCCCAGCTCTTCGCTGATTAAGTTACACTAGGACAGGACATGCAAACAACAAGTGGGGAGAGCCAGAGAGCGCCCCACCCAGGAGTACTGATGACAGGCAACTAAACCTTTCGGGAGGGTGGGTGGGATCAAGCAGCGAGGGATTACATAACTATGTGGGATGCGTGGTGCTTGTTCCATTACATGCCTTGAGGTCTGTGAGCAAAGGCACTGTACGCTCATGATCCAAGTCTTTATTTAGAGATGACATGCCAGCATCCTGTCAATGCCTGTGTGATTTATTGGCTGGGCTCCTACTGAGATGGCACTTGCTGAGAAGCCAAGCAGTATGTTGTCAGTGGGGTGGGCCCCTTAGCAGCTGGTGCTTTGATGCTGTTTGCTCACACATCCGGGTGACAATCCTGCTGCCCTCTAGACGCTGTGGGTCTACATGTTTCAGAAGCCCTGTCCAGTAGTCATGAGAGCTGGAAGTTGCAGTCTGACATGTCAGGGCAGCCCTGGCTTTTTGGTGTTTATGTAAGAGGAAATTTTAATCCTTTCAGTGGGCTGAGAGCTTGCACGTTGTCCACAGCCAGCATAAGCACCAACTTAAGCTAACTACTGTAGGAAGCTGCTTGCACTACAACTCCCAGAAATTTCAGCCAGTTTACCGGCCCCGGTGGCGAAGTGTGTTAAAGCTCTGAGCTGCTGAACTTGCAGACCGAAAGGTCCCAGGTTCAAATCCCGGGAGCGGCTTGAGTGCCCGCTGTTAGCTCCAGCTCCTGCCAACCTAGCAGTTCGAAAACATGCACATGTGAGTAGATCGATAGGTACCGCTCCGGCGGGAAGGTAACGGCTCTCCATGCAGTCATGCCAGCCACATGACCTTGGAGGTGTCTACGGACAACGCCGGCTCTTCGGCTTAGAAATGGAGATGAGCACCAACCCCCAGAGTCAGACATGACTGGACTTAACGTCAGGGGAAACCTTTACCTTTACCTACCAGCTGTTAGGATTTCTGGAAGTTGAAAGCCAAAACATCTGGGGACCCACAGGTTGAGAACCACTATGCTAGTGGGAGTTGGGGTTGTTGTATGTATTCCGGGCTGTATGGCCATGTTCCAGAAGTATTCTCTCCTCACATTTCGCCCACATCTATGGCAGGCATCCTCAGAGGTTGTGAGGTATGGAGAAACTAAGCAAGAAAGGTTAATATATATCTGTGGAAAGTCCAGGGTGTGAGAAGAACTCTTTGTCAGTTGGAAGCCAGCGTGAATGTTGCAGTTAATCACCTTAATTAGCATTGGAAAGGTTCATCTCCTTCCTGGGGACATCCTTTGTTCAGAGTCATTAGCCGTCCCTGGAATTAGCCGTTGCTTCTTATTTACTGTTCTGATTTTTGAGTTTTTTAATACTGGTAGCCAGATTTTGTTCATTTTCATGGTTTCCTCCTTTCTGTTGAAGTTGTCCACATGCTTGTGAATTTCAATGGCTTCTCTGTGTAGTCTGACATGATAGTTGTTGGAGTAGTCAAGCATTTCTGTGTTCTCAAATAATATACTGTGTCCAGGTTGGTTCATCAAGTGCTCTGCTATGGCTGATTTCTCTGGTTGAGTTAGTCTGCAGTGCCTTTTATGTTCTTTGACTCGTGTTTGGGCGCTGCATTTGGTGGTCCCTATGTAGATTTGTCAACAGCTGCATGGTATACAGTAGATTCCTGCAGTGGGAGTTGTTGCAGTTGCCACTGAATTCCTGTGACAACAGCAAAGTTGGCAGGGAACTTGGGCTGAGAGCAGCAAACCTGGCAGCACTTCAGCCCCAATGGGTTCCTAGGGATATGAGCAAACCCTCCCCGCTCCAGACACACATAATGCCAAAAAGTGGTCACTTTCTAATTTATGCTCTGTCTGTATATCTACCACTAAATAGACATTACAAAGACATCTTCGGGGCTTCCCATCCACAGGTGCTGCCCCTGGACTTGAGTTCACACAGGGGAATCATAGAATCATAGAATCATAGAATAGTAGAGTTGGAAGAGACCTCATGGGCCATCCAGTCCAACCCCCAACTAAGAAGCAGGAAATCGCATTCAAAGCACCCCTGACAGATGGCCATCCAGCCTCTGCTTAAAAGCCTCCAAAGAAGGAGCCTCCACCACAGCCCGGGGGAGAGAGTTCCACTGCCGAACAGCTCTCGCAGTGAGGAAGTTCTTCCTGATGTTCAGGTGGAATCTCCTTTCCTGTAGTTTAACAGCCCCATGAAAATTACACTGCTTTGGATCAAAAGCCTATTTATGTCAGCATTATGTTACCTCAGGGGCCAACCAGATGTTTCAGAGAAGCCAACAAATGGAATGGAGTGCAATGGTGCATTTCTGGGGTTTTCCCCCAATATACAGTAGAGTCTCACTTATCCAAGCTAAATGGGCCGGCAGAAGCTTGGATAAGCGAATATCTTGGATAATAAGGAGGGATTAAGGAAAACCCTATTAAACATCAAATTAGGTTATGATTTTACAAATTAAGCACCAAACATCATGTTATACAACAAATTTGACAGAAAAAGTAGTTCAATACGCAGGAATGTTACGTTGTAATTACTGTATTTACGAATTTCACACCAAAATATCATGATATATTGATAAAATTGACTACAAAAATGGCTTGGATAATCCAGAAGCTTGGATAAGCGAGGCTTGGATAAGTGAGACTCTACTGTACTACTGTACTCGGCTTCTCTGGAGGGATTCATATCAAAACTAGTCAATATTGACTGATGCACCTTCCACAAGTAATAATAATAACTATTATTATTTTATTTTTATGCCCCGCCTCCATCTCCCTGGGGGGACTCGGGCGGCTTACATGGGGCCAAAGCCCGGGCAAATATAATAACAAACATAAAACAACATCAAATAACAGAAACCACGCGCAAATAAAAAAATTAAAATTAACATAAAAATAAAATAACAAACATTAGTAAAACACAAGTTAAAACACAGCAATAGAATCATAAAAATGAGCTGGGCAAAAGTGCGCTAAGTGAGTTTTGTAAACAAGAGGTAGGTAAAAGTGCATTTCATTCCTATTTAGAACTAACCACGTTGGTGGCCTCCAACATTTCACAAATGAAAACTGGTGTGTGTGTGGCCAAGCAAAACTGGAGTGTGGCCAGGATGGCTTATGTTATTTATGAGGAAGAACACATAAGCTAGGAATAGCATTCTTTAACAGGAAGGACAGGATCCCATAGTCCCTCCGCTGCTTTTGCACTTTCAATAATTTCAATACGCAGAAGAGAGAATCATAGAATCAGGTAGGGAGAGAGAGAGAAACTGGGACATTTTCAAAAGCAGATGGAAAAGCGGGACAGCAGAGAATTAATTTGGACAGTCTTTGCCAAATAAGGACGGTTGGTGGGTATGCTATCAATTAAGTGTATTCCTTTGTTTAATTATGCCCATTGTGGAAAAGTACTTTCTTGTACCTGTCCTGGATCTTCCAGAGGGTGGCTCTGGCTTCTAGTATTGCAACAGAAAGTAGAGAACTGGTTTGTTGCAGCCTTCCTCTAAAGAAAATTGTGCCTCTCACTGCTCTTGAGAGAGACATTGTTATAAACTGTGCAGGGCAAAGTGTGGCCCTTGTGCCTCGTGTGAGACCGCTTGGGATCCCTAAATGCAACCTTCTCAAAAGTTTCTTAAAACCATCAGATTCCACACCCCAAAATTATTTTGAGGTGACTTATTTATTTATTTATTTACATCACTTTTACCCCGCCTTTCTCTCCGAGGAGACTCAAAGTGGCTTACAGTAAATAGGCAAAAATTCAATGCCTAAAAACAATGTAAAAACAACAATTCATATAAAACAATCTACAAAATAACAGTTCATATAAAACAGATACCATTACAAAATAAAGTCACATTATATAAAATTTTAAGAATATCCAAGATTAAAATCCATTCATCCAGAATCCTCAATAAGTCTTCGTACAGGTCATGTAAAGTCCATGTTCTCATTCATTAAAAGCTTGCGTGCACAACCATGTCTTTAAGGCTTTCCTGAAGCCTAGGAGAGTTGGTATCTGCCTTATGTTGCTGGGGAGGGTGTTCCATAGCCGAGGGTGTTCCATAGACTTTCCCCCCAATCTCCCAAAACCACATAAAAAGATGAAAGTTTTCTTCCCTAACCCTCATCAGCCTCCCCCACGCAAAAATCTGGCTGAAATATCAGCCAAAAATGGTCCCTGGAAGTGAGATCACATCACTGAAATGGGCCACCATGGCCTGCCAGATGGGCACAAGAAGAAAAAATAGCCCCTGACCTGTTTCAGTTATTCAAGCTTGTTATAAAATATATAAGTATAGATAGTCGCACCGGTAAATCAAATCCATAAAGATACTGTATAAGTGAAAAGTGAGTGGCCTTGTGCCAGGCTCTGTTTGGTTCTCTGCTTGGCAGAGAATGATTCAGGAGAAGCCTTGGCTGCCAAAACAAATACTTTCTTTGGCTTCTGCATTTTACTACTTGGATTCTTAGAGAGCAAGTGCTTTACAGCAGAGTATTAACTTCCCTCTTCTTTTTTCCAGTCCTACGGTGGCTATGTAGCTTCGCTGGCACTTGGATCTGGCACAGGTGTCTTTCAGTGTGGAATAGCTGTCGCTCCTGTCTCCAGCTGGGAATATTATGGTACGGAAAAAATGATGGCAACTATCAGCCCTTTAAAGCCAGGCACAAACAGTGAATTATTTCAGAAATTGGGTCACTGCGAAATGCTTGGTCACAGCTGCAAAATTGACAAGAGCCACAATTTCACCTAGAGAGAGATTCCTGGAACTGGCCATTTATTTTAAAATTGAACCCTATTCTATCTGGTGGTGGTTTGTGAAGTAGTTTTATTACATCACCAGGCAGATTTCCTTAAAACACAGTAAAAAGATTGTCAGTAGAAAGGTCACCACATCTCTCTGTTCAGAATGCTTTTGGGGCTTCAGCCATAACCAAGGCTATGGATGGAAATTAAGGGAAAATCAATTTAAATCAGAAATGTGGAAAGCTTGGCTTTCATCCGCCTCATAAGGTAAGTGTGTTCTGCCACTAGCTATGCTAGCTGGGGGTTGCAGGCCAATAAACCCTGGAGCCAACATGACACATGGCTATTGGACTACAATTCTGGAGAACAGGGTTTGAAGCTCCACTCAGCCATGTGGGTGATCTTGTCCACATCACATAGTCTTAGCCTCAGAAAATCCCATTGAAGTTTTGCCTTACGATCACCATAAGTCAGAAATGACTTGAGGGTACACGACAACAACAAAAACCTGGAGAGCCACAGTTTCCCAAGCCCTAATTTAGGCAAGTGAGTTAGCACAGTTAAGGTTATTATTGAAATTGTGTATTCAAGTTGTGCAACCAGGATGAAAATTACAAATAATAATTCACCAAACAGTTTGTCAATATTACTTGTTTGTGGGGCTCAAATCAGTCTTACAAACAATAATATAAGCATAGAATGAGAGAAAGGAAAGATAGATGTTGAATGATGCTTCATTAACTGGATAGCACCAATAGCACTATCTAAATCAGGGGTCCCCAAACTAAGGCCCGGGGGCCGGATGCAGCCCTCCAAGGTCATTTACCTGGCCCCCGCCCTCAGTTTTATAATATAATCTTTTTATATCATTTTTAATAATATATTATATTGTATTTACATATAATACTGATAATAATATTATAATGTTATACAATATAATACAAATAATAATACCATATAATAATATTAATAATATGTTATATATTGCATATAATATTACAGTATAGTAGTATAGTTCAATATAGTAATATATAATGCTAATATTGTGCAATGCTAATAATATAATATATTCTATGTACATACAGGTGCTCTGAGTCCCCTTCGGGGTGAGAAGGGTGGGATATAAATGTAATAAATAAATGTAGTAGATTAATAAATAAATAATTTTAGACTTAGGCTCGCCAAAAGTCTGAAATGACTTGAAGGCACACAACAACAACAACAACAATCCTAATTAACCTGACTATCTCATTGGCCAGAAGCAGGCCCACACTTCCCATTGAAATCCTGATAGGTTTATGTTGGTTATAGTTGTTTTCATTTTCAAATATAGTATTGTTCTTTCATTGTTGTTGTTGTTTTGCACTACAAATAAGACATGTGCAGTGTGCATAGGAATTTGTTCGTTTTTTTTTTTCCAAATGATAATTCGGCCCCTCCACAGTCTGAAAGATTGTGGACCGGCCCTCTGCTTTAAAAGTTTGGGGACCCCTTGTCTAAATGCATGGAATTTGATCCTCTCCAGCTTCTTCGTATGAATATATTTGGGATGGTCTAACCAGAGAAGGGGGAGCCCCGGTGGCGAAGTGTGTTAAAGTACTGAGCTGCTGACCTTGCAGACCGAAAGGTCCCAGGTTCAAATCCCGGGAGCGGAATGAGCGCCTGCTGTTAGCCCCAGCTCCTGCCAATCTAGCAGTTCGAAAACATGCCAATGTGAGTAGATCAATAGGTACCGCTCCAGCGGGAAGGTAACGGCGCTCCATGCAGTCATGCCGGCCACATGACCTTGGAGCTGTCTATGGACAATGCCGACTCTTCGGCTTAGAAATGGAGATGAGCACCAACCCCCAGAGTCAGACATGACTGCACTTAACGTCAGGGGAAACCTTTACCTTTACCTTTAACCAGAGAAGAGCTAGGTTCAAGTTCTCATTGAACTATTAAACTTACTCAGTGATTTTGGGATAGTCACTCCCTTGCAGCCTGACCTGCCTTGTCAGGTTATCATGAAGATAAACTGGGAAGAAAGAAAACAATGTATGCCTACAGAGTTGCTAGGTATCTCTTACTACAAATAATGTCTCTGATTTGACTATTTGAGGGTGAGCCTCCCTTTCCTATCAACACATTCAGAAAAGTCGAAAGCAGTGTCATGGCAGAGAAAACAAGGGGAATCATTGCTTCTTTTAGTTTCCTCTAGGACAGACTAAGCTCTCACCTTTTGCTACTCTGCTAAGAGAAGAAGATTGTTCCTTTTCTGATAAAGATTAAGGCACAGTATGCACATTGACCCATGAATAACTCAACCCAGTTTTTGGGTAGATGTTTTGACTAAAATTTCTAGTCTTATGTATATAGGAAACATTTTTAGGTTAACTGAAATCAATACTTTCATTTGACATTTAAGTAGAATATAAACTTGTTATAAACTTTTTGGATGATCTCATGCCATGACTTTTTGACAGTCCCATTTTGCTATTTTGAAAACCTGGCAACACAGGTATGCTGCTTTAAGTTTATTGGAGAAGAGGTAGAATATAAATCTGTCAATCAAATAAAGCAGCAAGGCGCTTGCACATACACTTTGGGCCACAATAAATATATTTACATCATTGTAGCTCTTCTGTAGCAGAAAAGACTCTGAACTCATGAGTAAACTGTTCTAGAACTAAACGATCTTGATATCCATTTTCCCGGTTTTCTTCTGGGCTTAAGAATATGAGAGAACATCTGCATTAAATGGAAGCCGTGGTTGATAGATTTTCCTTCCCTTTGCAAAAAATGTATGTGCCAACGGAATTACATAATTGTCTTTGGCCCCTTTGCAAGCTAAAAAGAGTTTATTTAGTGGACATTCATGTTTTAAGATACTGCCAACATAACATTTATGATGGAGCTCCACCAATGCCTCCCAGAACTGGCCCCAGCTATAAATGATTTCCCCATATTCCCAGAAGGAAAGCTAAATATATATACTTTATTCTCTAAATACAATGGGAATTTTGGCTGCTAGAGTTAAAACACTGAGTGTTACAGAAAGAGAGAAGCCTCTTTTCCCACCATTTGCAATCCTAAACAAATCTGGCAGCGCTGGTTGATTTTGCAGCACAGTAAAAACACACACACCAAATTTAGGTGTATTTTAAAGTTGTAACAAATTAAATAACTAATAATCTGCTATGTTTTCATAACAGCCCAATGGTCTCAGTGAGACAAGAGTCTGCCTAACAATGCAATCGTCTGCATTGGGCTGCCATATATTTTCTGTCTAGCGGCTTAAACAGCTGAGAGCGGAAAGAAAGGGGCCTGGGACCAGGAATTCTGGGAGTTGAAGTCCAAAACATCTGGAGGGCCGATATTTGCCCATGCTTGTACTCGTGGCTTGTGCCTAATAACTCACAAGTCTAAGCAGGATGTTCTGGACAAGTAAAACTTTTGAAATGTTTTATTGAGATTATGAGAAGTTATGATCCAACTACATTGAAGATTCTTCTGTATATCGATATCTACAAATTATGTATCCACAGATTCCACCATCCGTGGCTTGAAAATACCCCCTTTTAAAAAAATCCAAAAAGCAAACCTTGATTTTGTTATTTTTAAAATAAAAGACACAATTTTATTATGCCACTGTATTTAGTGAGAATTGAGCATTTTGGTATCTAAGGGGGATCCTGGAACCAAGCCCTAGCATATACTGTAGCAGGAGTCCACTGTACAACGTATTTTCTGTTACATGTATACCCATATATACTTGAGTATAAGCCGACCCGAATATAAGCCGAGGCACCTAATTTTACCACAAAAAAACTGGGAAAACATTGACTCCAGTATAAGCCGAGATACTAATAAAATTACATTAATTGAGGCATCAGTAGTTTAAATGTTTTTGAATCTTTACATCAAACTGTAATTTAAGATGTGATTGTTCAACTCTGATTAAATCATTATTTTCATCTTCTTCAATGTAAATGTGCTTATGTATCCTTTTAATAATAATAGAGTGAAATAATAAATGTAATAATAAATGCAGTAAAATAATAAATGTAATAATAGAGTAAAATAATAAATGTATTAATAATAATAAAAATAGAGTAAAATAAATGTAAAAATAACAATAGTAGAGTAAAATAATAAATGTAATAATAATAATTAATAGAGTAAAATAATAAATGTAACAATACCAATAATAACAGAGAAAAATAATAAATATACCATATATACTTAAGTATAAGCTGACCTGAATATAAGCCCACCAGAACCCTCACCTGAGTATAAGCCGAGGAGGGGTTTTTTTTAGTCCTAAAAAAGGGCTGAAAAACTAGGCTTATACTCGAGTATATACTGTCACAGCTTTGACTGTAAATAATACCATATTTATCTTGTGTATTATAGCATCCATCTACACAGAACGGTTTATGGGTCTTCCAACAGAATCAGACAATCTTGAGCACTACAGGGTAAGAATTGTGAAAAATTCTTGTTCTCCGCACCTTATCTATTATTCTGAATTCCCTCCCCTCACTTTTATTTCTTGTCTCCATGATGTCTTTGCTGCATTCCTTCTGCCCCTCCACTGCTGTTTCTTCCACATGACTTCATCATGAATTGTTATTTGATGCTAGTATGGAAGAAGTTGTTGGGAAAAAGGAAGGTGTTCTTTTATTTTGCCACTACTAAAAGCAACCCCTTCAAACAACTCATGTATAGTGCTGTGATTCTACTTTAATGGCCACGGGGCATCTTATGAAATTTAGGGAAGGTAATTTTGAATTGTCAGCCAGAGACTCTCTAAATTACAAAGCCCAGAATTCCACATAATGTAGCAATGGTAGGTAATCAAGTTATGGGAAGATGTCAACTTTGGTTGAGAGATTTTTACAAATACAGTAGAGTCTCACTTATCCAAGCTAAACGGGCCGGCAGAAGCTTGGATAAGCGAGTATCTTGGATAATAAGGAGGGATTAAGGAAAAGCCTATTAAACATCAAATTAGGTTATGATTTTACAAATTAAGCACCAAAACATCATGTTATATAACAAATTTGACAGAAAAAGTAGTTCAATACGCAGTAATTTTATGTTGTAATTACTGTATTTACGAATTTAGCAGCAAAATATCATGATATATTGAAAACATTGACTACAAAAATGCCTTGGATAATCCAGAACCTTGGATAAGCGAGTCTTGGATAAGTGAGACTCTACTGTAAATATATACTTTTAATCATCTTGTAGAAATAGAAATCCATCTCTCCCATAAACCATTGACTGCAAATTAATACAATTTTGATGAAGGTTTTCACCACAAATATATGTTGGTTCAGCATTGCTAATGTGCCCTATTTAAGAAATGTAGCATATCTTGAGCATGAGAATAGGTTCAAATCTGACTCTCTGGCATACTGGTGAATGAACTGATAAATGACCAACTACTAGCGATAGCACTTTGGAAGCTCCCATTCAACTTCTCATGGGGTGGTATGAGTATAGCAGAACTTGCACATCAAGTGCTTGCCTTCTTCCCAATTCCTTTCTGTACCTATGGCAGAAAAGTGAGCCTCCCCAGTCTCCAAGAGCGAGAAGGAATGAAAAAGAGGCAATCTTCATTTATTTGGCCCTCTCTCCTCTTTGGAAGAACTTTATAGGTCCCACAGCCTTAAGAAAGCTCAGAGCATTCTTGGGAATCCATCTCACCCGGCATATTCTTTTTTTTTTTGAATGATTACCATCTGCCATATGGTATAGGGCGACAAAGACAAGGACAAACAGACTGAGAGACAGCTTTTGTCCTAGAGCTGTAACTTTATTGAACTCCATAGCTGCGCATTGATATGGCATTGGGGACTGTGCGATGGTGGTGGGAGTATGAAGGATGTGTTGTTTTGTGATGTGTGTTGGGGAAAGCATTTAATCTCATTGTAAATAATAATAATAACAACAACAACAACAACAACAACAACAACAACAACAACTTTATTTTTATACCCCGCCACCATCTCCCCGAAGGGACTCAGGGCAGCTTACATGGGGCCAATAGAACATAGGATCTCTTAAAAGATACTGATCTTGACATTTAAAGCTCAAAATGGCCAAGGACCATTATATCTTAGGGACGGCCTCATTCCTTTTTTCCATCAGTGGTCACCTCGATCCACCCAGGAAAATCTCCTATACGTACCGGGCCCTAGGGAGGTACGCCTGGAAGCTACAAGGCGTAGAGCCTTTTCGACCTATGCTCCAATTCTGTGGAACTCATTGCCTCCATATGTTTATTTATTTATTTATTTGCAGCATTTATATTCCGCCCTTCTCATCCCGAAGGGGACTCAGGGCGGATCACATTACACATATAGGCAAACATTCAATGCCTTTTAACATAGAACAAAGACAAACAAACATAGGCTCCAAGCGGGCCTCGAACTCATGACCTCCTGGTCAGAGTGATTCATTGCAGTTAATTGCAGCTGGCTTGCTCTCCCGCCTGCGCCACAGCCCGGGCATATGTTAGAGCAATGTCGGAGTTGCGACCTTTTGAAAAAGCGCTCAAGACTTGGCTCTTTGGTTGTGCATTTAAGTAAATCAGATCTAATTCGCCAAATAGTCACTGTTGAATGTTTTTATGCTGAATGTTTTTATATTGTGGAATGATATTTTAAATTGTAAGTTGCTCGGAGCACTCTGGTGGAGAACGACTAATTAATAAAGTGAAGTGAAGTGAAGTGAAGAAGCCCAAATACAATGTACAATGACAATAAAATTATTATATTATTTTCCATTCTTCAATGTTTCAGCAAGTCTAGAGTTGTTTGGAGGGGGCACAGGGCAGGAGGAAATTGATGAAAGGTGTGACTCTTTCCACCAATGAACTTTCCCCACTTGATCAGAAACTTTCTGTAGTCAGAAGATACCTTTCTGTCCATAGGAGGCAGATTTTGAACTGACCATCGATTTTCTCCTGCTATTCTGGCCCCTTGATTTTTGCTTCAGGATGAGTGCATCTACACTGCAAAACAAATGCAGTTTGACACTATTTTAACTACCATGGCTCAATGCTATGGAATCCCGAAAGTTGTAGTTTTATAAGGTCTTTAGTCTTATCTGCCAGATTGCTGACATATCACCAAACTACAAATCCCAGGATACCTAGCATGGAGTCATGGCAGTTAAAGTGACATCTAACTTTGTCAATGGTATAGATGCACCCTCAGCTGGCAAAGCCTGTGATGTGAGAACCATTTCTCAACAGTATATAAGAACTGCTTACTTAATGTCGTTGTGGCTCCACAGTTGTACAGGGCAGCTAACAATGAACAAAGTCACCCATCCTTTTGTGCTTGGCAACCATTGAATGGCTCATTGTCTCCCCCACTTTGCAGAACTCAACAGTGATGGCAAGGGCTGAGAACTTTCATAATGTGGATTACCTTCTCATCCATGGAACGGCAGATGGTGAGGTTTATGAAAAGCCAGTACTCATCTCCTGAGAGAGAGAGTCACTTTGTTTTAAGAAACATTAAGCATTTTTCTGTATGGGTCAGTACTTTCAGACACATTTCCATTTTCCATCCGGCACATCAAGCAGTGCTGACTCATTGTTGATCATGTCTGTGGTGGAGCTTGATAAGACATGACATGAATTTAATGCACCACGTTTGTATGCTTTCTGATATTTGTCAGTTGTGTGGGTTGGATTCTTTTTTTTCTTTATTTTAATCAGTCATCTTCCTAATTCCACATCTTCTTCTTTTTATATTGTTTCAGATAATGTGCATTTTCAGAACTCGGCACA
Organism: Anolis carolinensis; assembly: GCF_035594765.1. NCBI lineage: Eukaryota > Metazoa > Chordata > Lepidosauria > Squamata > Anolidae > Anolis > Anolis carolinensis. The sequence continues at coordinate 217,336,276 of NC_085841.1, forward strand.
GATCTCCAAAGCCTTAGTCAATGCACAAGTGGATTTCCAGGCCATGGTAGATAAATATTAAGCAATTTAAGGATTGATGTATAGTGCTAATAACAATTATGATGCTACAGTCTGGGTTTAGGAGAACAGAAGCTTCCAAAATCAGTTTTGAAATTGTCGTCACTTGCGTAGCACAGCTTGTGTAGAAAAGTTGTGTAGAAAATATTAAATAGGTTTGATTCTAAATTTACTCTGCACATGCGCAGAAGACAGTGTTTCAGTGTAATTTGTATGCTGCATTACAATTTCATTGGCAACAAGCATGGGACACTACTGCAAAAGTCGGTGACAAAATTATGCAGCAACTTGAACTGCTATCCCAACATTCCTTCCTTTTGGTATTATGCTTACTGGGGTGAAGAAAGCACAATTTCCACTCTTGTCCTAAAGCCTCCTCAGTGTTCTGAAAACCAATTTCTCTTATTAGATAAATAGATGATAGGTAGGTAGCTAGGTAGATAGATAGAGAGACAGATAGATCGATAGGTTTGCAGCGAATGATTTGACTCTGCACAGGTTCAGAAGGTAACCTTTCAATGTATTTCACACACTCCATAAAGCTTTACCTTTTACATAAATCTAAAAATGAATGGGGTAAGACATCAGTCGTACGAATCTACAGAAAACAGTACACACAGAGAGAGAGAAAGAGAGAGAGAGAAAGAGAGAAAGAGAGAAAGAAAGAGAGAGAGAGAGAGAGAGAGAGAGAGAGAGAGAGAGAGAGAGAGAGAGAGAGCCCTCCACCTTTACAGGTTTTAGTTTGGTTTTACTTATTCCTGGATTTATTCTCTCTAGGAATCTCTAAGTTCTCCCTGAATTACTTTATTAACCACTTCACGTAGAAGTAGACCATAGATTCACTCTGGAGGATCGAGAGATTACTAGAGAGGTGTTCTCTTAGGTAAAAAAAAATCCCCCTTTTTCTTTTTTTCTTCAAACATTCATGACTTTTCCACTTTTGTGAAAGTCCTGTGCTCTTAACCCTTGCAAAACTGGAGGGTATAATCTTTGTGTGTACATATACTGTATGTATGTGTGAGTGTGTTTATGCCAGTCATAGCAGTTGATATGGAAAATTTAAACAAAAGAAGGCATCCATGAAAAATTCAATTGGAAGGTCATTTGTAAGACTGAGCTACACTTCCCCAGACATACTAGCTGGAGCACAGTGTTTTCCTGCAAAACAAAGAACTAAGATCTTAATGCAGAATTCAAGCTTAACGGCATCAAGCTTCCAATAAAGAAAGCAATATAGGGAAGTATGGTATATCCCACTTGGGGCAGTTTTGCAAGTCTAAAGACCTGAGTGACTGCACTGTGTACCATTCAATCTAGAATCCAGTGCTGATCTTCATGGCATTTTGAAAACCAAATCAGTTTACTGTACTTGCATCTTCGGCATTACTATGCTGTGCCTATTTGGGCCACTTTTATGACGTATGCCCTAGTCCCCAAAGATGGGACACTTCGTAAGTTATCACATGAATAGGAGCCCATAGTGCAGTGGTTCCCAACCTGTGGGTCTCTGGGAGTTGAAGGCAAAAACATCTGGGGACCCACAGGTTTAGAACCACTGTCAAAGTGGGTGGCATGCAATGAGATCTTGGTAAGTAGACAGGCTGCCTTATGGTTAATTCCATGGTTTAGAAGACAACGAGAGTGGAAAAGTTACCTTAATTCTAAGGCCTGATAATTGAATATTTTTGGAAGTATTTATTTCAATTTATTCAAAAGTAAATTTCTGTGGGATATGTTTTATTTTTATTGTTCTTTAAATAGTCAACCTTTAGCACCCAAACACCATCTCAAAAACTCTTTTAAAGTGTTTTCTTAAGCAGTGCTAGGAGCAGAAGTAGGGCTGTAGTTTAATACAGGTTGAGTAACCCTTATACAAAATGTTTGGGATCAGAAGTGTTTTGGATTTTGATTTATTTCAGATTTTGGAATCCTTGTACATATATAATGAGATATCTTGGAGATGGGGTGCATTTCTAAGCATGACATCCATTCATTTCATATGCACCATATCTATCTTTCTATCACTTCCTGGTAATTTTATATAATATTTTTTAATATAGTTGTACATGACACAAGGTATATGTACACCGACACGTCACTTTCTAATCCACCCAGGTAGAATATTTGGGAATTTCGAATAAGGGATGCTGAACTTGCCTCACTGAATAACTTGCACAGATACCTTGGAATTAGTCATTAGCTATACAAATAAAGATATCTTAGAGCAGTGATTCTTAGCCTGTTGGTTCCCCATATGCTTTGGTTTTCAACTCCCAGAAATCCTAACAGCTGGTAAACTGGCTGGGATTTCTGGGAGTTGTAGGCCAAAACACCTGGGGACACACAGGTTGAGAACCACTGACTTAAAGCCTCATCACACTTGAGCATGGCTCCACTTTAAATCCGATTTCTGCCTCCTGCAGGATTCAGGGGTTTGTAAGTTTAATGATGCCCAGGACTGTCTGGCTGAATGGTTTAAAGGCTCCTTCTTAAACTACAAGTCCCAGAATACTGCAGGAGGCAGAAACTGGAATTTAAGTGGATCTATGCTCTAGGTGCCCCTGGTGGCACAGTGTGTTAAAGCGCTGAGCTGCTGAACTTACAGACCGAAAGGTGCCAGGTTCAAATCCCGGGAGCGGAATGAGCGCCTGCTGTTAGGCCCAGCTCCTGCCAACTTAGGAGTTCAAAAACATGAAAAGTGAGTAGATCTATAGGTACCGCTTCAGCGGGAAGGTAATGGCACTCCATGCAGTCATGCCGGCCACATGACCTTGGAGGTGTCTACGGACAACGCCGGCTCTTCGTCTTAGAAATGGAGATGAGCACCAACCCCCAGAGTCGATCACGACTGGACTTAACGTCAGGGGAAAACCTTTACCTTTACCTATGCTTTAGTGTGATGAGGTCCTTAATGTTTCTCTTTCTTTTCAGTGGTATGCTGATGAGAACCATGCGATTCCAGGCCTTTCTCTTAAGCACCTCTACATCCACATGACCCATTTCCTGAAGCAGTGTTTTTCCCTGCCTTAAGAAGATGTTTTCTTCCTCCTCGGCCTGCCTTCATAAAGAGAATGGTGGTGTGCTTTGCTGTGGAAGCCATGTTAACTGCACAGATTGTCTATTTTCAAAGTAGAATAATAAAGTGAAAATTAGGGAAGGCTAAGTATTTATAGTCTCTTAAGTGACATTTCAGCATCAGCAGATCATATGACATTTTGTTCAGATATGTTTATTTGTTAGTAAACAAAGGAACAATAAGAATAAAACAACTATTTTGAAGACTTCACGTCCTGTTTCTTTCTCATCCTCAAATCTCAAATTTAACCTATGATTTATTCCAACATGTCACATAGATGTATCTATGAAAGAACGAGGTCATAAAGGAGTGGAAGAAGGAGTTATTAAAACTGGAAGACGGTATATCAACAATTTGAGATATGTTGATGACATGATATTATTAGCAGAAAACAGCATTAGAATACCTATTGGAGAAAAGCATTAGAATGCCTATTGCAGAAAGTTAAATAAGAAAGCCCAAAATAGGGTTCCATTGATTATTAAGAAAACAAAAATAATGATCACAAGCAATTTACACAACTGTAAAGCAAGTAAAACATCAATACTGTTTTTCTGTGCCTTGGCTCAAATATTAATAAAAGTGAATAGTATAGTCAGAAAATCAGAAGACTAGCCATGAAGATAATATATTAGATCTTCGAGTATACAGATACACCATTAAATATAAAAGATCACACAATGGGTGGATTGACTTGATCAAAGAAGCCACAACCCTTGTTTACATGGCCTAAGCAAGCTGTTGATAACTAGGGTTCATTGATGTCTCCCATTCATAACGTTACGTAGGTGAAGCAGACTTGGTGGCAGATATCACTTAAAAGTACCTTAGTGATGCAAAAATGTAGGAATCACAGAGAAAATCAAATCTTGTATCAGTTCCAGCTAAGCCCTGGAAAAGGTCTAATATAACCCACTAAGCTTAATGCTATAATACGTAGTCAGTGGGTTGTTTTCAAGTTGGTCAGTTGTAATTGTAGATCTACACCTCTTGGCTAGCAGATATTTTGCAACAGTAGCCTGAAGAACACAAATAATAACAATGTTCATAATAACAATCCTATCTCAAGACCTAATTTGAAGCTCCAGGGTTTTATGTTCATCCTAAGATCAGAGGCCAAAGCTAAGAGAGATTGCATTGTATTTTCTGCTTGTTTTGGAAAATTTGGCTATTAATACCCTTTTCCTTTTTTCTCTTTTACTATCAGTCCATCCAGCTCTCCACTTTAGTCATCAGTCACAGCCAAGTTCTTCCTCATGAACTGGGAAGCAAAAAACTGCTATGAGCCACATTTTCATTTTAACAATCTTCCCCCTTGTCAGGGTCTGAGCTTCAGAAGACTTGAAATCAAGATATATCACAGTTCTTAAACTGTTTTAAGTTTGGAGGGAGCAAAGAGATCAAAATGAAGTAATAAATATAGTGGAGGAGACAAGTAAGGGTTAAGTAACAGTTAAAGCACCATGATACCATCTTTTTAACAATGGCTATGTTATATGAAATACTGGAATTGGTGCTTTGGTGGAGCACCAATACAACTCTCATCTCCCTAAACCACCAATCCTGCAGTCCAAAAATGTCTGGAGTGCCACTGCTGATGTACTTTGTAAAGTCAAGGGCACTACTCCCTCTGGCCATGAATAATATTTTTCAAAAATTTTCAGTCCATGGTAGTCCATTACAGACAGTCCCCAAGTTACAAACATCCAATTTACATATGACTCCTAGTTACAAACAGAGGTAAGACAACAGAAAATGAGATGAAATTTACCCCTAGAAAGGAAAATTCACTCCTGAAAGAGTTATCATGGGGAAAAGGTGTCTCTACTGAAGAGCTGGACCATAAGGAAGGCTGAGTGAAGGAAGATAGATGATTTTGAACTGCGGTGTTGGAGATCAAACTAGTCCATCCTCCAAGGAATAATGCCTGACTGCTCAGTGGAGGGAAGGATATCAGAGGCAAAGATGAAGTATTTTGGCCACATAATTGTTGTAGTTCAGCCTTTGATTGCGCCTGTACCTGATTTCACTTGGGATTCTAGGCCTGTTAGGCAACCTGATGATGGCATTGCTGAGCCTGTAAGCCAGCGTTATGTCTCTCTTGTAGTTTCTGAAGGCCAGATTCCTGAAGGGGCCAAGAGCAGCCTTTCTCTAGGGAAGCGAGTTCTGAAGATGAATTGCCAGGTGAAGAGGCTAATGAGCCAGGAGATAGGAGGCAGAACTTTGGATGAGTTCTCAAGCGCGTTGAAGGTCATTGCACTTGTTAGCTAAGAGACACTTATCTGCTTGTTAAACTAAATGAAATGCTTCCATTACACTCTATGAGACAGGAAAAACTTTATATGAGAAAGGGAAATGATTTTAGATAGTCTGGGCAACACTGGAGTTTCATGAACATCTTGCATCAAACCATAGTCAAGGGAATTTCTGGTTTCATGTTTTCAGCTATTCAAGTTCTTGCTTTCCAAGTCTAAGGGATTATTCTGGAGTTCTGTGTATTGGATTTTATGCTGCCTCATTTATCTGGGTATTTTGTATTCTTGGTTTTTGGAATTCTACCTTTGTACCTTGGAGTTAATGAACTATTTCATATCTTTGGACTAACCTGTTTTTACCATTTTTACTGCTTTGCCTTTTATCTCTTCTTCAATAAACTACCTGTTGATTTATGCTGGACTGGTGAGGTGGTTAAGTTCAGAGGTCTTCCTGCTCTGAAATACAACAATAATGCGGAGACAGGAAAGCTTGGAGAAGAGAATGATGCTGGGAAAGATAGAAGGAAAGGGGAAGAGGGACCAACCAAGGGCAAGGTGCATGTTATCCTTGAAGTGACTGACTTTACCTTGAAGGAGCTGGGGGTGGTGATGGCTGACAGGAAGCTTTGGTGTGGGCTGAATCATGAGGTCACAAAGGGTCAGAAGCAACTGAATGAATAAACAACAACAAATGAAATTTTTATCACCAATCCTTGTTTCTATGACAAACCAAAATTTTCAAAATCCAATCATCACAGGGATGGAAAGTGAGGTAAAATCTCCTGAATAGGGGCACAGACATTGAAACAAACATTATAGGGATATTAACCCTTCCCTATGCTATCCAAAGTTACATTTTTAAAAGTATCTGTTCCAAGTTACATGTAAATTCAACTTAAGAACAAACCTATGAAGCTATCTTGTTCACAACCTGGAGACTGCATGTATTAGTTTTTAATTAGTTGTGGATTAAAGATAAAATGAACCATCTGACACAAGAAATACTGATTGAAGAATAGAATTTGTCCAGCAATTCCCACCAACATCCCAGCATGAAAACTGAAAAGGATTTTGAGAGACCCCAAAGTCCTGCCTGCCAGCTCTAGTGAGTTGAAACCTTCAGAAGTTAACCTTTCCTACTATTGTACTCTTCTTTTCTTTTAGCTCAATTTGATTTTCTCCCTGAGAAAAAAATATTTTTTTTCTTCAAAGAAAATAGACACATCTTTTATCTAAATGCCACTGCCAAGCTGTTTTGGATGATTAAATTAAACTTTGCTAGGAACTCTTTAGAAAATATTAAAATCAGCTAAAGGATTTTCGAAACACTGCCAATTAGGAGACATTAATGAGCTTTTTTTTGTTGGTAATGTAATTAGAATACAGCTGCTCTAATTGGTAAAGAGAGGCAAAACTACAGCTCTGGGAAAGTTGAAATTATGCAAATATAACATGGAATGAGACTAATTAACGGGGTGATTATGTGAGTTCGGTAAGTAATCTGCAGGCAATGACAGTTTCATTAGTGCAGGAACTTTGCAAAGGAAGGAAAATCTATATTGATAGACTTCTGTCTGAGTGTCTGATCCTTAAAATGACATCTTCAACTATTTTAACCATGGCTGTCTGTGCAGAACTCTACTGAGGTTTCTTAAATGATGTCAAAGTACTTTTGTCTTTTCTTGAAAATCCTCGAATGATTTCTTCAGTTAGGAGTCCCCAAATATATTGCAGAATTTCACTCCAGGTGGAATTTAATACAGTAGAGTCTCACTTATCCAAGATAAACGGGCCGGCAGAACATTGGATAAGCGAAAATCTTGGATAATAAGGAGGGATTAAGAAAAAAGCCTATTAAACATAAAATTACATTATGATTTTACAAGTTAAGCACCAAAACATCATGTTTTACAAGAAATTGACAGAAAAAGCAGTTCAATACACAGTAATTTTATGTAGTAATTTCTGTAGTAATAGCTGAGTTAGAAAGATTATAAAAGTATAGTAATCCTTACAACTGTTACTTCAATTTTTGAAGGCTGCTTGTATACTAGGGGCAGTTCTCATTATCATTCATTGGAAATCCTTACATTCTCAAGCCACCCAATAGGTTATGCTGCTTTACATTTTCTCTGTCTTTTGGTTCAGGTCTGCACTTTTAAAGTCATCCTATGCCAGATCCCTTCTTTACTGCCATAAAATCCAGATTATCAAAGCAGATAATCCCCATTATCTGCTTAGAACTGGATTATATTATTTTATTTACAGCATTTATATTCCGCCCTTCTCACCCCGAAGGGGACTCAGGGCGGATCACATTACACATATAGGCAAACATTCAATGCCTTTTAACATAGAACAAAGACAAGACAAACACAGGCTCCGAGCGGTCCTCAAATTCATGACCTCCTGGTCAGAGAGATTCATTGCAGCTGGTTGCAGCTGGCTTGCTCTCCAGCCTGCGCCACAGCCCGGGCCCGCTATGAGTCTACACTGCCATATAATCCAGTTCAAAGCAGATAATCTGGATTTTATATGATGGTGTAGAAAGGGCCTCAAAGAAAGAAAATAACGTCTTGATTTAACAGTGAAGCCATTCTATCTTGTTAAACATTCTATTTAGCTACATAGATAGGGTTTTTTTTCAATCCATAGCATACGTTTCATAATGGAAATGAAAAGAATACATCTACCTTTTGGCATTTCAATGTACATTTGTGTGCATATGCGGAGAGGGGGAGGATGACTGGATCTATGAAATTATTCCACATTTAAATCAAAAGTCTTATTATACATACTTTTGTTAAAAGGACACCTCGCCAAATTCAGTGAGTAAACATACTTAAACATGGGCCTGCCAGTTTCATCTACCCACATGTTATGCCAAATTCAATCAATATTGACTGTGGAAAAGTGTCTTCTGCCAGCCAAGATGTTAGTGATTTCATGTTTTGTCATCAAGAGAAACACAACATTGACATTACAATTTTACCCCATCCCCCCCCCCCCCCAACTTCCCAGTGCTAAACAAGTAGCAATTATAGGGTGCAGATGTTTGTAGACTCATTCTAATAGCTGGCAGTTAAGCTGAAAGATTCTGACTGTGCTTTACTGGTATTGTTTATTATTTTCAATTAGAAATGTCATTTTCTCAAAATACTCAGAAGTACTTTGGAGGCAAAGTCTGTGTAGACTGAAAACAACCGATCTCCAGCTCTGAAATCGGCCCATTAAGAGAACATCCACTCCAACATGTCACTGATGGAAAGCAAGATGTATGTGGCCAAGTAACATCAAAGTATCAAGATGGCAACAATTATGAATGACACACAGACAAGCTAGGATAGGCTATTGCAGTTTGCTTTGGTGTGAGTCTGTTGGAAAGGGAAAGACTCTGTCCTCTTCTCTGCTGAGTTAGTTGAGTGCCAACTGCTTTTGCACTCTGAAATCAGAAAACCCTGTGTGCCAGGAATGGTGTCCTAGATTCAGTGTAATACTTACTTACTTACTTACTTAGGCAATCCCTCATAGCTCGAGGATGATGGCCCTCCAAGTGTAGTGTCTTGGCAGTGGATGAGTAGTGGCTGTGGAGATCTATTCTTGACCTGCATGTTCTTCTGCAGGGAAGACATTGGTTTCCAGATAGAAGGCAGTCCTGGTCAGAGTTGGCTTGACGCACTTTCCTCTTGGCACGTTTCTCCCTTAAGCCCTCCATTCGTGCCTCTTTGAATTCTGCAGCATTGCTGGTCACAGCTGACCTCCAGTAGAGCTCTCAAGGGCTTTGTAATACAGTACATATATTAAAATACATGGTAAGGTAAAGGTAAAGGTTTTCCCCTGACATTAAGTCCAGTCGTGTCCGACTCTGGGGGTTGGTGCTCATCTCCATTTCTAAGCCGAAGAGCCGGCGTTGTCTGTAGACACCTCCAAGGTCATGTGGCTGGCATGACTGGATGGAGCACCCTTACTTTCCCACCAGAGCAGTACCTATTGATCTACTCACATTTGCATGTTTTCAAACTGCTAGGTTGGCAGAAGCTGGGGATAACAGTGAGAGGTCACTCCTCTTCACTCCTCTCCCTTTTGGTCAGCAAATTCAGCAGTTTAATCTGCTGCGCCATCGGGGCTCAATCATACTTCTGAATAAAGCCCCATTTATACTGACCATTTAATGCAGTTTCAAACCAATATTGAAGAAAGCGAATGATGACATAGGAAATCCTGGAACCAGTTCGAGGTGCAGATGGTGATGGCACAAATCATAGAGCACTGACAACCATTAACGGCTTTCTTTCACTCACTTTTGTGCACTAGCTTGCATTAAACTGTATTAACTGGTCAGTGCAAATGGGCCTCAAATGTAATGTAGCAAGAAATGTATTTGTCCTGAAGATGTTCTGAAACTCTTCTAGTTTTTGTGGTAGATTGGACCTAGTGTGCTGTGCGTGTCTACCTGTAATTATCCATTTTAAGACTTATCTGGAATTCCAAAATTTGAAATATTCCAAAATTTGTCCATGTGGGTGACTACAAAAACAAAAACTTTGCTTTATAATAGTTCAATGTTTCATGCACAAAATTATTGAAAGCATTAAATAAAATTACCTGCAATGAATCACTGCAATGAATCACTCTGACCAGGAGGTCATGAGTTCGAGGCCCGCTCGGCGCCTATGTTTGTTTGTCTTTGTTCTATGTTAAAAGGCATTGAATGTTTGCCTATATGTGTAATGTGATCCACCCTGAGTCCCCTTCGGGGTGAGAAGGGCGGAATATAAATGCTGTAAATAAATAAATAAATAAATAAAGGTAGAAGGTGCATATGAAACAATGAGTTTGGTGTTTAGACATGAGTCCCATCTCCAAGGTATCTCATTATGTATAGACAAGTATTCCAAAATCTGAAAAAAAATCAAAAATTCAGAACATTTCTTGTCCCAAACATTTAGAATAAGGGACATTCAATCTGTGTTATCTCTTGAAACTGAACAACCATGTGGAAGAGACTACATGTATGCCATCTGCTGTCTAACTGATAGAACCACATCTCTGCTGTCAACAGCCTTACAAGAAGAAAAGTTTGCAGAAAAAGGATGCATTTGTAAGGAATGGAAACATAATAGATATAAAAGGCAGCCTCGATAAAGAAACAGAGACTATTTGAAATAATGCAATGTCTGCATATTAACAGAATGACTCTGTACAGTCATATCTTTTTATCTACAGAATCATCCAACCAACACAAGTCAAAAATATTCAGAAAAAAGTAAAATTTGATTTTGCTATGCAGCAAACATTACATTGATGTTTTTCTTGTTATTGTATGGTTCCCCTATTTGGATTTCAGGAATAAATATATCATTTAATACATTAGGTTCCAAGTGTCTCCGGAATCTCATGCATTGAGATGGGACAAACCATTTGAAACTTTGACATGGATGAGAGGCATAACATTTTGGCTGCATATACATTTTCCAGCCAATTCTGACAGCTATATTCCCTCTCTGCTATCAGATCATTTTATTTCAGAATGGTATGCTTTGGTTCTCAGAAAGATTGAAGCAATTGGCTTGTCTTTAGAAGCACTTTTAATGCTTATGAATGTCTGCAGGTTAGTCCAGAACAGACTTCTGGATCTTGACTTCCACAATTTGACTCTTGCAGCAAAGACAGCTTGTACCCCTACCACATAATTAATTCCATACGCCCCCAGTGGCGCAGTGTGTTAAAGCGCTGAGCTGCTGAACTTGCAGACCAACTTGTTGTTGTACATGGATGTGTAGGCATAGCATACCCCGAAGTAGTATGAGTTCTTCACCATTTTATACAATAGACATCATTTTACTAAGCCATTGTATATAAAGAGAATTCAGTATCCATAGATTTTGGTATCCATGGGGGATTCTGGCATAAATCTAGTGGATACTGAGGGCCCACTATATCGTCATGACACTCATGGCTTTTTCACGCTTCAAAAATTCAGTGCTATGACTCCATTTTAGTTGCAATTTCTCCATCCTATAGGATTTGCATTTAATGGACAGACATTGAGATTTCTCAACTGGAACACTCAAGAGTATCACCAGACTAATAATCCCAGGACTCAATAGAATGGATCCATGGCAGACTAGGATGCGGAACAATGGCTTCAAACTACAGGAAAGGAGATTCCACCTGAACATCAGGAAGAACTTCCTCACTGTGAGAGCTGTTCGGCAGTGGAACTCTCTTCCCCGGACTGTGGTGGAGGCTCCTTCTTTCGAGGCTTTTAAGCAGAGGCTGGATGGCCATCTGTCGGGGGTGCTTTGAATGCGATTTCCTGCTTCTTGGCAGGGGGTTGGACTGGATGGCCCATGAGGTCTCTTCCAACTCTACTATTCTATGATTCTATGGCAGTTAAAGTTGCCCTCTGTCTGATATCTTGAACAAAGCATCCAGGGACATAGAGTTACAGAATCCTTAGAACTGAATGAAACCACAAGGGCCATCTAGAGCAACACTATGCCATGGAGAAATACACAATTACAACATCCCTGAAAGATGTCTATTTGTTTAAAGACCTCCAAAAAAGGAGAGTGCACCCCACCCTGAACAGTTCTTACACTAAAAAGGTTCTTGATAAGGTGTGGGTGTAATCTCTTTTCCTGGAATTTCAATTTCTGTAATTTTAGTCTCCGGAGCAGTAAAAACAAGCAGACACACCTGTCCTGAGCCAGGTTGTGTGATCAAGTGGATGAAAGAGAAAAGATTCAAGTTGAACTGAGGTAAGGTGGAGTTGATTGTTCTGAAAGATATGGTTTCTGAAGAGTACACTTTATGACTGAAGCAGGGCCGGCCGGAGATATTTTTTGATGTGAAGCGGGGGTGCTGAAAAGCGCCCCCGCCACCGGCCCCGCCTCCCGCCTCCAGAGTTGGCCCCGCCCCCCGCCCCCCGTGCCCTGGCCCTGCCTCCCACGCAGCGTGGGAGGCAGGGCCAGGGCACGCTGGGCGGGGGGGCGGGGCCAGAGCTGGCCCCGCCTCCCACGCTACTCCCGCTCGCCCGTCTGGCCTTTTCTAGCAGGCCAGACTTCAGCGGAGGTCCCTCCAGGCCGCAATCGCGGCCTGGAGGGACCTCCGCTGAAGTCTAGCCTGCTAGAAAAGACCAGACGGGCCAGGGCGCACTAGGCGGGAGGCGGGGCACCGTCAGGGCGGTGCCCCGCCTCCCGCCCAGCCTGACGGCGCCCCCCCGGGCCTGCGCCCGAGGCAGCGGCGTCAGGTGCCTCAATAGTGGGGCCGGCCCTGGACTGAAGGATCATCCAAGTTTAATCAAGATAAGGAGCCAGAAAGCGAGAGAAATGAACCTAAGTTGCCCATTGAGCAGGAAGACATACAGCTCACATTCCAATTGTTTTCTCTTCAGTGCAAGATATATTTCTATGTAACTTAGGGATGGGTAACCGTTCCCTTCTACTTCTTTTTATGACCCTCCCAACAGCAATCTGGTGATGAGAAGAGTCCAAGAGTCAGTTCTTTGAGTGTTGAACTTGGACTTTGGAAACTTCATGGATTTTCCTCTCAGCCATGAAGAACCACTGGTGGCCTTGGGTGAGTCATAGACTTTCAGCCTCAGATAATTTCACCTTAGGATCACCATTAGTGAGAAATGACTTGAAGAAACACAGCAGCAGCAGCAATAACAACAACAACAACAACAACAACAAAAACAGCAACAACAACAACAACGTGTTATTGTGAGCTCAGGATGCCTTATGCAATTTGTTAGAGGTTAGGTTAAAGGCTTTCCCCTGACGTTAAGTCCAGTCATGTCTGACTCTGTGGATTGGTGCTCATCTCCATTTCTAAGCCGAAGAGCCGGTGTTGTCCGTAGACTCCTCCAAGGTCATGTGGCCAGCATGACTGCATGGAGCGCCGTTACCTTCCCACTAGAGCGTTACCTTCCCACTTCCCACCTATTGATCTACTCACATTGGCATGTTTTTGAACTGCTAAGTTAGCAGGAGCTGGAGCTAACAGCGACCGCTCACTCCGCTTCCGGGATTTGAACCTGCGACCTTTCAGTCTGCAAGTTCAGCAGCTCAGTGCTTTAACACATTTCGCTTCCGGGGCTCCTTTGTTAGAGGTTAGCCTCCCCTAAATTTGAATGATATGAATTATTTCTAATTTCCACATGTATGTGTAAATGCTACCAATCCATGGTCTCTTTTTGGCAATGTCTAAGCAGCGACCATACAGAAAAGAAGGTTCTAGTCTTGGGTACAATGTTCATATCTGCTTTTGCAGATAGATCTGACACCTCCCAAACCATGGACAGTTTGTCTCATGATCATAGGGAGAGATGTGAACATTAAACACAAGGTCTTACACATGTGCGTAAAGAACAGGAAGTGCACGTCACTTGTGCTTTCTATCTCCCCATCCCGTTATTAGCATCCCAAGTTGCTGGTGCCGCTGTTTTAACATATTTGCCATCAAATGGATGAGCAGTGAAGCATAGTGTGGAATAAAAGCAGGTGGTGTAGGTAAGCAAAGTTTTCTCGGTAAAAGTCCAGATCAGATGTCATCACTCCTATACCTATTTACCATCCTAACACCTGGATGCACACAACATGAATCTGGCAAAAAATTCATGCTGTCCTTTTACAGCAAGGATGGGCAAATTGTGGCCTTCCACGTGCTGAAATGCAAGTTCAAGCAGCTGTTGCTGACTCAGGCAATAGTGACATTTGAAAAATCTCATTTAGTCGAGCCCTGCTTTAGAGGGACAGTTCCAGATCTCTGGACTGGTTTGATCTAGATTGATATATAGTTATCCTATGTTGAGAGGCAAAGTTCTCCTATACACATCTATTCAGAAGCCCACTTTGAGTGACAGAAAAAAAGCCCTATCTATGTGTGTTAGTGGTGGCAGTGCAGTGTGTTAAAGCGCTGAGCTGCTGAACTTGCAGACCGAAAGGTCCCAGGTTCAAATCTCGGGAGCAGAATGAGCGCCCGCTGTTAGCTCCAGCTCCTGCCAACCTAGCAGTTCGAAAACATGCCAATGTGAGTAGATCAATAGGTACCGCTCCGGCGGGAAGGTAACGGCGCTCCATGCAGTCATGCTGGCCACATGACCTTGGAGGTTTCTACGGACAACGCCGTATTTGCATTCAATTTTACCCAGTAGTTGTAGGCCCTAATTTTGGATAAACCATCAACTATACATACTACCAGTTCTGCTCTTACTGCAGCAGCTGGGGTCTACAAAACCCATTTATATTTAGATGTGTATATTAAAACCAAGCATACAGTCCAGTCAAGATCCAACATTTCTATATCCCATTGGGGAATTCCACACATCCTTAAATATCTCCGATTCAAATTAGCAAGATTCAAACTCTGGTTGAATCATAGCTTTAGAATGTGTATGATATTTCACACATACAGTTACATAAAAGTATACATTTTAAAATTCATATAAATTAAACATAGAAAAGAGTGATAGAGCACTATATTGCCCTCTAGACCTGTAGTCCCCAAACTGTGTTCCAGGGAGCCCTAGGGTTCCATGAAAGCATCATAAGGGTTCTCCGATATATACGAGGGTTGAATGAAAAGTAATGCTTCCACGTTCGTAACTCCTCAACAGATGGCAGTACTGGCATGCGGCAGGTACTGGCTTGTTCAGTAGATTCTTGTTCAGGAAGCCTTAGCATTAAACGGTTGTATTGTTAAAGTGCGAAGTATGGAACCCTGCGCAGACGGTCGGTCAATGCGACTTAAGCAATGAATTCTTGACAGCAGAAGGTGTCACCCCAAAGGAGATTAATCAGAGAATGCAAGCTGCTTATGGTGATTGTGTTGATGTGAGTACTGTGCGTCGTTGGGCGAGTAAGTTTAAAGATGTTGAGGTGGGAACATCTGACTTGCGCAACAAACAAAGAGTTGGACGACCTGTGACAGCAACCACCAAGTTTCACAAGCAAAAGGTTGACAGATTGATTCAGGATAAACGTTGTATCACTCAGAGAGAAATTTCAAGCATAATCGGCATTTCACAAGAACGTGTGAGTCACATTATTGCTTTGCTTGGCTATTGGAAGATCTGTGCACGATGGCTACTGTGAGATGCTGGTTGTGGAAACAGACTGTCGATTTCCTCCGTGACGGCTTCAGAAAACTTGTTCATCATTGGCAGAAATGTATCCAATTGTCTGGTGATTATGTGGAAAAGTGAATAGTGGTAGTTAAAGAGCACATTCTAAGGATTATTTCTGTGTTTGATTTATTAAAATATTCGCATCCAAACCCAAGTAACGAAGGTAGAGGCATTACTTTTCATTCAATTCTCGTGTGTGTATACTTAAAAAAATTGAATCTTTTCAGATTTACATTATACAAAACACCCAGGTAACAGAAGTAGATGAAATAAGGAAGACCTTTGTGGGTTCATAGTGTTTAGAGACAGAGTTAGGGTTCTGTGGGGGGAAAGTTTTCTGAAGGGTTGCAAGACTCAAAAAGCTTGGGAACCGCTGTCATAGACAGTTGATTCCTGAAATGGGCAACTCATATCATTATGACAGACATGTCTTTTGACAGTGACACCTTACTCCCTTAATACCACCGTTATGGCCTATGTCAACACTGATGTCAAGAGAGTAGACAGAGTAAACGTGTGAAGTCACTTGTAAAAAAAATGGTCAAATGCAAAGAATGGCAAACAAGAGAATATGTTTGTTTGGTGAATGTGTGTGTGTGTGTATTTTCCCCCCAACTGAGTAAGGAAACTGTCAGCAATGATGCAGTCTCATAAGTGCTTACTGGAGCTGAACAGTATATATAAGGCTATGCGAGACAACTAGGCAGTCACTCGAAGATTCTCAAGACTTCCAGAGGTCCTACAGAATTAGGAAGACCTCCCTTCCCTGCTTCTCCAGATCTTCTCCAAGTGTCCAAAGGTAAGAGTCAGCCTACTGTTTTGATCTAAGAGAACATTGTTGTTTCATATAGTTCTGGGAAACTTTGGCTGCCTCCGCAGGTTATTTTGTAGTGTACTTTATGCATGTTTTCTGGATGGTAAGTCCCATTTACTTCAAAGGACTTCACTTCCTAGTAAATGGTTATAGTATTGCCGCCCTGTAATATTTTGTGTCTACATAACTAGAAAGACAGGCAGGCAGGCAGATAGAAACATACACGCGCACTTATAATAAGATAAGCCTTATCTTGAGAAGCATGATGCAAAATTGTTTAAAATCTATTTCAATTAAGCACAGTGGGAATTGGTTTCCATGTTGCAGAAAGCTGTGTTATATGTAAGACATCAAATAGAACAAAGAAAAAAATAATATAAAATGAGAAATTAGCAATACAAAGTGGTTAGCTATTTTAAAAAAATCTTTAACAAATAAAGTGGTTTATTTTCGATACACAACTGTATCTTTAAAAAAAGTTTCAACAATACAGGAGAGTCTCACTTATCCAACATTCGCTTATCCAACGTTCTGGATTATCCAACGCATTTTTGTAGTCAAAGTTTTCAATATATCGTGATATTTTGGTGCTAAATTCGTAAATACAGTAATTACAACATAACATTACTGCATATTGAACTACTTTTTCTGTCAAATTTGTTGTATAACATGATGTTTTGGTGCTTAATTTGTAAAATCATAACCTAATTTGATGTTCTCCTTAATCTCTCCTGGTTATTTAACATATTCGCTTATTCAATGTTCTGCCAGCCTGTTTATGTTGGATCAGTGAGACTCTACTGTACTATTAATACAATCCAAATAAAAAATAGGAAACAGTCTAGCCAAAGTCAAAGAGCCATTAAGTTACATGTTGAGATCTCTACATCATTTAATTGTACACTTGTTTATTTATGATGTAGTTCCATTTAATTCAGTGGTGTCTATGCATTAATGGAAATGCAAAAGACCTCTGGTTGAAACACTCTGGACGTCCAAATAGCGGTCTGAAATTTGGGAACGCCATTATCTGGCACAAAAATACTGATTTGGAGCTTGGATGGGTTCCTACATGGGCAATAACTTCTAGAATCCTTCAACTAGCGTGGTTTCGACAATTCTGGGAGTAGGCAACACATTTACAAGCTCTGTATTTGTCCAGATGGGATGAGTATAAAGCAGTCTCCTATGTTTATAAGTGGACCAAAAATAATGCTTGCATCCTGCCTCCCTTTAGAGATATAAATGGGACTATACAGTGTTGTTCACAGTTATTCATTGGGCTTTAAAACAAATACCTGTATCTTTCTTTTTCTTGAACTGTTCTGGGATGCTTAGCTCTGGAACCATTATCAGTTTATTACAAACAACCCATGAAAATCTATTTTGGCAGATAGTTTTTGACCAGATGTTGATAACTGGCCAGTGCAAGAGAGCTGTGGCTCGGTTTTCTGATGGATTAGATTTTCCTCCCATTTTCTAAATGTTGCTACTGATTTGGATAAGATATGTGGCACCAGTGGAAAAGGAGCATCCAGATTTTCCCATACTGATTGGAAATGAGATTAGCCATAGAAAGAAAAGCATACAGGTATAGATAGCGCTACTCCTTCTTACTTTCTGCAGTTAGTAAAACTTTTTGGGAAATAGAAAGGCACTCTATTATCAAGGAGCCCCCGGTGGCACAGTGGGTTAAACCCTTGTGCCGGCAGGACTGATGACTTGAAGGCTTGATTGCTGACCTGAAGGTTGCCGGTTCGAATCCAACCCAGGAAGAGCGCGGATGAGCTCCCTCTATCAGCTCCAGCTCTATGTGGGGACATGAGATAAGCCTCCCACAAGGATAGTAAAAACATCAAAACATCGGGCGTTCCCTGGACAACGTCCTTGCAGATGGCCAATTCTGTCACACCAGAAGTGACTTGCAGTTTCTCAAGTCGCTTGTGACATGAAAAAAAAATCAAGTGCCATCTCACTCTTAAAGACGGAAAATAAAATATTAAATGAAAATGCATTCTAGATTACTGGTTCTCAAGGCTTGGTATGGGACTTCAACACCAAAAATTCCTGATCATTAGCCATTGTTAGCTCAGACATTTGGAAGCCAAAGTTCAACAAAATCTGAAGGACCATAGATTGAGGAAAAACTGGTCTCGAATTCATTGGGAAATAAGCGCTTGGATACAGATTTCCAATTTATGTAATTTTAAGACAGACAGTGTGGTGCAGTGGTTTGGGCATTGGAGTAGGACACTGGGAGATCAGAGCTTGAAACCCTCTCAGTCATGAAAACCATTGAATGACCTTCAGCAAGTCACATTCTCTCAGCCTCAGAGGAAAGCAAAAATAACACATAAACTCCCTCCTCCCAAAAAAACAAATCATGTCAAGAAACCCGTGATAGACTTGCTATAAGTTGAAAATGACTTGAAGGCACACAACAGAATTAAATGACAGGGGAAAAATGTGTGTGAAGCATGCAACCAATGAATACAGTTAAACTGTGTGGAAAGCCTGTAACTGATGGACACATTAAACAAAAACAAAACCATATCCATATTTCAGTGCTTTATTTATTATTTTGAACACATGCTGCATTCCCAGCAGTATACCTGGGTGCCTGACTTGCGGATGCTTAAATATTTGTCTACCTGACCAAAGTCAAACCAACATCTGAGTTACATTGTTCAGGTAGCTACAACCATCCAGGCAATGAATTTAAATTCATGCAGTCATGTCGGCCACATGACCTTGGAGGCGTCTACGGACGATGCCGGCTCTTCAGCTTAGAAATGGAGATGAGCACCAATCCTGAGAGTTGGACACTACTAGACTTAATGTCAGGGGAAAACCTTTACCTTTACTTTAACATAGTCTACTAAAATAAAAAGGCTCATAGTATGTCTGACATTATGCTATTCGTGCATTGGTAACAAGGAGTACTGCTGTTGAATAGTCAAACATATCTGGAAAAGTATAGGATCTGGACTAGGATCTTTTAATAGTTCTTTCCCACAGTATTTTCCAGCAGTTGCTTAGTTTTAGACATCATTATATGTATCAAATGCATATCAGCATATTTTCCTAGATTCCAGAATGTAAACGAATATGCTAGTCTTTTTATTAGGATATGTTACTGAAATAATAATCCTTTCCTAGCAACATCTATTCAAATATAAGCCTCGCTATAGATGTGTTCAGGATGTCAGCTTTAGATTCTTTACTGTCATTTTGGTGGTGGTGCAGTGTGTTACAGCGCTGAGCTGCTGAACTTGCAGACCGAAAGGTCCCAGGTTCAAATCCTGGGAGTGGAATGAGCACCCGCTGTTAGCTCCAGCTCCTGCCAACCTAGCAGTTTGAAACATGCCAATGTGAGTAGATCAATAGGTACCGCTCCGGCGGGAAGGTAACGGCACTACATGCAATCATGCCGGCCACATGACCTTGGAGGTGCCTACAGACAACGCCGGCTCTTCGGCTTAGAAATGGAGATGAGCATCAACCCCCAGAGTCGGTCACGAAAACCTTTACCTTTTTTATAATAAAATAAATTATAGATAGACATATAGACACATAGATCCTAGAGCAAATCATATTTAAACTGTCCATAGCATGAGAAGACATAACTCAATAGAAAAGACCAGAATGCTTGGGAAGGTGTAAAGCAGTAGGAAAAGAGGAAAACACCATTACAAATTGATAGATTCAATCCAGAAAACCACAACTCCGAGCCCCCCATATAATCCAGTTTCTGAATCCAGATTGTAGAGTCATATAATCCATTTCAAAGCAGATAATCTGAATTTAGAAACTGGATTATATGGCAGTTTAGATCCAACCTGAGCCTGTCAGTCCAGGGCTGTCGAGATTAGGCTGGCTTGGAGATCTCTCATTCATAGTGTCACTGCAAATCAAAGGATGCATTTATACTATAGAATTAATGCCATTCGACACCACTTTACTCAGTAGCGCTATGTGCTATGAAGTTCTGAGAGTTGCAGTTTGGTAAGACCCCAGCACTCTTTGGCAGAGAAGTCTAAAGACCTTGTAAAGCTATAATTCCCATTATTTCATAGCATAGATACATGGCAGTGAAAGTGGTGTCAAATGGCATTTATTCTGCATGGTAGATGGATCCAATGTTCACAACAGTAGCAACAATGTGGTCAAAATTGTTATGAGGGTAAAAAAAGCAGGACCGTTGATAATATATAATGATATACCATATATACTCGAAGATAAGCTGCGTTTTTCAGCCCTTATTTATGAGCTGAAAAAACCTCCCCTGGCTTATAATCGGGTCAAGGTCAAGCCAGCAGCGGAGCCTGGAGGCCTTTGCTTGCAATATATGATATATTTATCTCTCATCTTGCCCTCCCTTATCAGTGTTTTCTTTTCCAAAGCCTCCCTCGCTCTTAACCAAGGGAATGTTTTGAAAAGGGAAAGAAGCTCTTGCAAATCAGGAAGAAGAATATATATATATATATACATATACCCATTAATCTTATAAAAGCATTTTCCCCTGAAATATTTGTTAATCTCTGCTACAGATATATAGGCATTTCCCCCTTTGCAATCCCTATGTACCTTTATATTTGTATCTATCTATCTATCTATACACATTAATTTTATATATGAATTTCCTGGTCATATGTTTGCAAGTCTTTGCAAATCATATAAACATATCGATATCTAAAGATTTCAATGTACCTATATATCTGTATCTATGTGTATACATTATTTTATATATAAATTTTTGCCTCACATGTTTGCAAGTCTTTGCAAAGCCTATACAGATATAATTATGTTTGCAAAGCCTATACAGATATACATATAGATATGTAGGGCTTGCAAATATTGCAGGTGAAATGCACGCACGCGCGCGCGCGCACACACACACAGATTTCTAGATAGATATAAACATAAATATATAAGGCTTGCAAATATCGCTGGAGGGAAATGCACATATATAGAGAGAGGATTTGCAAACGTTTCAAGGGGAAATGCATATGTGAAATTAGTATATATAATTATAGACCTATATCTAGTTCTGCATTGTTTATTTAGGGGCCGGGCTGTGGCGCAGCTGTTGAGCAGCTGCCTTAAATCACTCTGACCATGAGGTCATGAGTTCGAGGCCAGCCCGTGGTGGGGTGAGCACCCGTCAATTAAAAATAAAAAATAGCCCCTGCTCGTTGCTGACCTAGCAACCCGAAAGATAGTTGCATCTATCAAGTAGGAGATAAGGTACCACTTATAAGTGGGGAGGCAAGATTAACTAATTTATGACCTGGAATGAGGAAGTGCCGTCAGTGTGGATGATGAAGCAGCTGCTCCCCCCTGTGGCCAGAATCGAACATCCCCTCAGAAGAAGGTTAACTTGCCTCTGCGTGTGTCTCTCAGTCTCTGTTTGATGTGTTTATGGGCATTGAATGTTTGCCCTATGTGTGTTATAATGTGATCCGCCCTGAGTCCCCTTCGGGGTGAGAAGGGCGGAATATAAATACTGTAAATAAATAAATAAATAAATATTTAGGTATTGAATGTTTGCCTGTTACTATGTTGGAAGCTGGCCTGAGTCCCCATGGGGAGATAGTGTAGGGTACAAATGAAGTTGTTGTTGTTGTTGTTGTTGTTGTTGTTGTTATTGTTATTATTATTATTATGTTATTGTTAATATCATATTTTTTTCTGACCCTACTTTTTCACTTACAGAGCTAGTTTACTGTTTTTCTTTGAAATACAGTAAATATTGAAAAACCTTTAACCTACTGATGCCTCAATATAATTTCATTCGGATCTATTTTCATTTTGAAATGTACCAGTAGCTGCTGCATTTTCCACCCTCGGCTTATACTCGAGTCAATAAGTTTCCCCAGTTTTTTGTGGTAAAATTAGGTGCCTCGGCTTATATTAGGGTCAGCTTATACTCGAGTATATACGGTAATATATTTATTTTTATATCCCGCCTTCATCTCCCCAAAGGGACATGAGTTGGCTTACATGAGGACAAGCCCGATCTAACAGAGATTAAAACCCAACATGGATTAAAACATATCTCAATAAAATCAAATGACATTTAAACAGAACAATCACATAAAAGCAGCAGCATCAGCAACCAATATTTTGAACAGTAATAAGTACTGAAATTCAGGGGAAGGAACTTGTGCAGAATTTCAGAAACAGGGCAAATGGACAAAAGTGCAAGAGTCAATATAAATTAGGACTAAAAGAATATGTCAATTAAAACACTAAACCTATAGGTCAAGAGATAGGGGTAAAGTGCAGAAATTGATGGTAGTAGTTGGGGCTGAATATTTTGTGAACTGTTTAATTGCAAGCACAGAAGGCTAAGTTACCCTATTTACTTGAAACTAGTGCTCACCTTTTTTTTTTACTTACCTTGCCAAAATTAGATTCAGGTCATATGGAAATCTTAGTGCTGAGCCAAAGCAAAAGGGGAAGTTGCTTCTGGAGCGGCACCTGGAACTCCTATTTGAGGGATGTCCTCTCTAATTAAATAGACACAGCTCAATGCTATGGGATCCAGGGATTTGTAGTTTGTTGAGCATTCATCAGCATTCTTTGGCAGAGAAGGCTCAAGACCTTGTCAGACTACAACCCTCATGATTCCATAGCATTGAACCAAGGCAATTAGAATGGATTCATT
Source organism: Anolis carolinensis (assembly GCF_035594765.1). Classification (NCBI taxonomy): domain Eukaryota; kingdom Metazoa; phylum Chordata; class Lepidosauria; order Squamata; family Anolidae; genus Anolis; species Anolis carolinensis. The sequence continues at coordinate 217,359,283 of NC_085841.1, forward strand.
CTACAACATAGATGCAACCCAAGGTTTTCCTTTCTGTTGCTGAAAGCTTTGATGTTCTAACATTTTTGTTGTTAAGGAAGGAATTCTAAGCAGGTAGCATCATTTGGGGCTAAATGACAAAGATGACATATGTTGCCACTGCACATAACATTAGTCAGCAAATACTTTTTCGGTTTCAGGGTTTTGAAAATTGAGGTGAGCATTAGATTCGATGGTGCATTAGACTTGAGTAAATATAGTAATTTGCCACTCTAGCTTGTTGGCCATGGGAATTCTGTGTGCCAAGTTTGGTTCAGTTCCACCGTTGGTGAAATTCAGAATGGTTTTTGATTATAGGTGAACTATAAATTCCAGCAACTACAACTCCCAAATGAAAAAAACACACACACTCCCCAACCCCACCAACTCTGGGGGGTTGGTGCTCATCTCCATTTCTAAGCCAAAGAGCCAGCATTGTCCGTAGATACCTCCAAAGTCATGTGGCCGGCATGACTACATGGAGTGCTGTTACCTTCCCGCAGAAGCGGTACCTATTGATCTACTCACATTTGCATGCCAACTGCTAGGTTGGCAGAAGCTGGGGCTAACAGCGGGAGCTCACCCTGCTTCCCGGATTTGAACCGCTGAACTTTCGGTCAACAAGTTCAACAGCTCAGTCGTTTAACCCGCTGTGCTACCGGGGGCTCCAATATATCTCTATTGGATAGGAAAACTGATTTGATCTCTTAGGGCTCTTCGGCACAGCCATATAACTCAGAAGATCAAAGCAGAAAATCCACAATTGAACTGGGTTATTTGAGTCCACACTGCCATATATTCCAGTTCAAAGCAGAAAGTGTAGGATATTATTCAGCTGTGTGGAAGGGGCCTCAGAGGGTTATTTTTCTCTTTCAAAATACAATATTTCTGTCAAACAGTGATACACAATAGTGTCTCACTTATCCAACATCCGCTTATCCAACGTTCTAGATTATCCAACGCATTTCTGTAGTCAATGTTTTCAATACATCGTGATATTTTGGTGCTAAATTCGTAAATACAGTAGTTACTACGTAGCCTTACTGCATATTGAACTACTTTTTCTGTCAAATTTGTTGTATAACATGATGTTTTGGTGCTTAATTTGTAAAATCATAACCTAATTTGATGTCTAATAGGCTTCTCCTTAACCTCTCCTTATTATCCAACATATTCGCTTATCCAACATTCTACTGGCCCGTTTATGTTGGATAAGTGAGACTCTACTGTAATTGCATTTATCATTTTGTGTTGGGATTAGAAAGAAACGAATAAAATATTCTAATTTTTCATATTATGCTGTGGCCCCTTCTACTCTGTCATATAATCCAGATTATCAAATCAGATAACCAACATTATCTGCTTGCCTGGAACTGGATTATATGAGTCCACACTGCCATATAATGGGATAATCTGGATTTTATAATATGTCAGTGTAGAAGGGGCTTGTGTAAAGGGGAACATTGTGTAAAGGGGCCGGGCTGTGGCGCAGCTGTTGAGCAGCTGCCTTAAATCACTCTGACCATGAGGTCATGAGTTCGAGGCCAGCCCGTGGCAGGGTGAGCACCCGTCAATTAAAAATAAAAAATTGCCTCTGCTCGTTGCTGACCTAGCAACCCGAAAGATAGTTGCATCTATCAAGTAGGAGATAAGGTACCACTTATAAAAAGTGGGGAGGCAAATTTAACTAATTTACGACCTGGAATGAGGAAGTGCCGTCAGTGTGGATGATGAAGCAGCTGCTCCCCCCTGTGGCCAGAATCGAACATCCCCTCAGAAGAAGGTTAACTTGCCTCTGCGTGTCTCTCTCTGTCTCTGTTTGATGTGTTTATGGGCATTGAATGTTTGCCCTATGTGTGTTATAATGTGATCCGCCCTGAGTCCCCTTCGGGGTGAGAAGGGCGGAATATAAATACTGTAAATAAATAAATAAACATTGCTATCTTTGGAAGTAACACTAGAGGGCAGCATAGCACTACTGAATGAATGAAACCCGCAGGGAAAAAAAATCACTTGTTCATGAGAAAATGGAACAATGTCGGCAGATGAGTAAGAAAGAGACAAATGTTGATGAAAGCAAAGCTTTTCCATTTTTACAAAAGATGTTGCAAAACATATTATTTGGCACAATAATCTAGCAAGCATTAGTCACAACTAAAGTCTATCGCAATGGGCAAGCTTAATCTAGTCATGATAGAATGACTGCTATTGTCAGCTTTTGAGGAATTATGCTATTTGTTTAAAACTGCAAGTGTGCCGATTTGATAGTTATATTATTATTATTATTATTATTATTATTATTATTATTATTATTATTATTATTATTAATAATAATAATAATAATAATAATACACTTTATTTATATTCCACTTTATCTCCTCGGAGGAACTCACAGCGGATTACAGTACACCTAAAAGGCAAACATTCAATATCTTTTGCACAACAACGACATACAATACGCATACACAAACAAAGGTAAAGGCCTTCGCCTTTCATGTTTGGTGTCTGGAGGTGATGCTCAACTCCGGCTATGGGAAGGTGCTCTTGTTCCGTTTTTCCATGCCGAGGAGCCTGTTGTCTGTAAACATCTCCAATCGGCTTTTGCTGGCATGTTGGCATGTCTGCATGGGGTGTTCTTTTAATTTCCTACCAAAGCAGTACCTATTGATCTACTCGCATTGCATGCTTTCAAACTTAGGTTGGAGGAAGCTAGGGGTAACAGTCAGGAGCTCATCCCAACTCGCGGCTTTAAACTGCCAACTCTCCGGTCAGCAGATTTCCCACAGCTAGTGGTTTAACCCACTGCGCTACCATGGACCCATTCAAATTGAGTTGAAAGAGCAAAGCAGTTTGCACTCAGTTGACTCAGCAGAAGAAGAGGCTTAACTTTCCCAGAAGGCTCTGGCTAAAGCAGGATGCTGCAACCTTTTGTAGCTTCCTCATTAATAATTTTTTTTGCCATCTTGACCATATTCTGCTGTTGCTTGGTCTCATGTGTCCCAAATGTTGGAAAGTAGGTCTAGAGAGTCACTTCAGAATATACGATAGAACATTGGATTCATAGGTGTACAGTATTCCCTCACTACTTCGCGGTTCACTTTTTGTGGATTCGCTGTTTGGCGCTTTTTTTCAATAAACTCTAAAAGACAATTAGCTAAAGGTAAAGGTTTCCCCTGATGTTAAGTCCAGTTGTGTCCGACTCTGGGGGTTGGTGCTCATCTCCATTTCTAAGCCAAAGAGCCGGCGTTGTCCATAGACACCTCCAAGGTCATGTGGCCAGCATGACTGCATGGAGCGCCGTTACCTTCCCGCTGGAGCAGTACCTATTGATCTACTCACATTGTCATGTTTTCAAACTGCTAGGTTGGCAGAAGCTGGAGCTAACAGCGGGCGTTCACTGCGCTCCCCGGATTTGAACCTGCAACCTTTTGGTCTGCAAGTTCAGCAGCTCAGCACTTTAACACACTGCGCCACCAGGGGCTCCAAAAGACTATTATAAATCATAAAAAAATTACAATTTACAGCTTAAGGAAGGGAGGAAAGAGAAGCCAAAGGGAGAGAAAGGGAGCCCAAGCAGCAACGGGAGGAGAAGGTGGTGATTTATCCTCACACAATTGTTGATAAAAACTTAAAATAGTGTATAACTACTAAAATAATGTATAAATATTAAAATAAATATAGCATTCCCTAGCCTAAAATGATACATTTTAATATATTGGGTTTATGGTTCCCGTCCCCTTGATCTGGTCATGTAAGTGTTATTTATTGTTATAATTGTATTATTTTACTTTGTTTAATAATGTGTTATTATGTTGTTATGTAATGTTTGTGTTGTTTTTATGACTGTAAACGCCCTGAGTCCCATCCGGGAGATAGGGCGGTATATAAATAAAGTTTTTTTTATTTTTATTATTATTGTTATTATTATTATTTATTTATTTATTTGCGGATTTTCACTTATTGTGGGTTGTCCTGGAACGTAAACCCAGAGATAAGTGAGGGAACACTGTACTGTAAAGTCAATAGGATAAAAAAAATAAAAACACTTTTTCCCAGAGGGCACAATCAGGAAGCTGGTCACATCCTTCAGTCTTCTCTGTTCGTGTGAACTTGGATGCAATCCCCACAGTACTTGGGCAGGAAAGGGGCAAGAAATAAAAATTCCCAAGGAAATTTGAGATTTATTTGGGAGTGATAACAAAATTTATTTGAAGGTGGTTTGATTTGAAACAGCCAATAAAGATTCAGCCACATGACCTTGGAGGTCCACAGACAATGTCTACAGACAATGCCAGTTCTTCAGATTATTTATTTATTTACAGTATTTATATTCCGCCCTTCTCACCCCAAAGGGGACTCAGGGCGGATCACATTGCACACATATAAGGCAAACATTCAACGCCATAACACAGAACAGAGACAGACGCAGGCATGGGATGGCCTCAAACTCATGACTTCTAGGTCAGAGTGATTTGTTGCAACTGGCTGCTAACCAGCCTGCGCCACCTCCCGGCCAGATTAGAAATGGAGATGATCACCGCCCTCCAGAGTGACTAGACTTAATGTCAAGGGAAAACCTTTACCTTTAGTGTTAGGAAATAATAGCTCCAAGGAGAGATGAAAACTCCACTCAAGACAACTGCCAGAAATTTTGGTGTAGCTTCCTAGACAACTTCCTGTATTACTGGAAAAGAGATTGCAGCTAAACATTGTGAAAAATTTATTGACAGCAAGAGCTGTTCAGCAGTGGACTACGCTGCTTCGGAGCATGGTGGCATCTCCTTCTCTGGAGGATTTTGAACAGAGGCTGGATGGTTAGCTGTCAGGAGTGCTTTGATTGTATATTCTTATATGGCACAATGGGGTTGGACTCAATGGCCCTCAGGTTCTCTTCCAACTTACGATTCTAAATTCGTATACTGTATGGAACAGGTTGTGGGGCTTCTTCCACCTTGATGTAAAACATTTGAGTCAGCTGTAACTGAATTTGGATCATGTCTCAATTCAGTCTCTTAGTATAGAAGTCAAGGACCCTTCCACACAGTCATATAACCCAGAATATCAAGACAGAAAATCCCACAATATCTGCTTTGAATTGGGTTATTTGAGTCCACACTGCCATATATTCCAGTTCAAAGTAGATAATGTGGGATTTTATTCAGCTGTGTGGATGGGGCCATAGTCAAAGTCTGTTGTAAGCCCTGAAGCCCCATGTAAGCCGCCCCGAGTCCCTTTGGGGAGATGGGGCGGGGTATAAGAATAAAATTATTATCAACACAACGACGTTGTATGGCACAGCAAACAAGATAGATATGCTGGATTTCGTTTTGCAAAACCACAAGTTATTATTATTATTATTATTATTATTATTATTATTATTATTATTATTATTATTGAAATGACTGTTGTTTCTTCTCCTCCACCCCATTTCCCACAGATGACAAACATGAAAAGCATGTACTTTGTGGCTGGGTTGGTTTTGATGATTGTTCAAAGCAGCTGGCAAAGCCCCCTTCAAGAAACAGAAGAGAAATCCAGGTAAAACTCCTGAGACCAAACTCATATGCTTTTATAACCTAAGAGTGGATTGTGTGTGTGTCTGTCTATCTATATCTGTATCTGTATCTGTATCTGTATCTGTATCTGTATCTGTATCTATATCTATATCCATCTATATCTATATATCTATATGCAGAAGGAAAGCTGCATGGAATTCCCTTAAAAATACTAACATTGATTATTTTTTCTCCCCATCCATTGGCCATTGGATAAGTCAGCAGAATGTTGTTCATTCATTCAGAAAAATTTGGCTTGTTGCTGCTGTTCTCTTAACAGGATGTATTGTTACCTATTACCAAGCATTTATTGGGCAACTAATGGTCTTTCCCTAACAGCAACTTTAAAAGGGATAAAATAAATATATCATGCAAGGAGACCGAGAACTGTTATGGCACCTTTTAAATGTGCAGTCTTCAGTGCAATTAATGTGTTACAAACCACACTTATAGATCATTCAAAGCTTCCCAGGCTGAACCATTAGATGACTCTAGACAGCTGAACGAAGTGAAACGGCACTCACAAGGTACATTCACCAGCGATTACAGCAAGTACTTGGACACGAGGCGAGCTCAAGATTTTGTGCAGTGGTTAATGAACACTAAAAGGAGCGGGTAAGCAAAAAAGACACCCCGACAGTTATAAATTTCACCCATGGATTTTAAAAACTGAATTTTTCACCTAATATTCTATCAACCAGGGATAGGGAACATGTGGCCTTCCAGACATTGTTGGTCTTCTCCCATTTCCCCCCACCATTACTGGGTGAAAATTTCATTGGATGGCTACATATTCCCTGCCTATGATATAAAGCCATGGTGAAACAGTAATAGTAAATAAATGTCCATTCATTTATTAAACTATCCATCAATCTAACCATTAACTCATCCATTGCTCAGTCCATCTACATCTCCAGCCACCCCTTCTCATTCACATCTTATGTATTCTGTAGATTACAGTTCTAGCAAATGTTCTGTATATCACAGAGATACCACTAAAATCATCCATTGAGATATCATTTTCCATCACCCCCATATATATCTGCTAGGGAAACATCACTGTTTTTTTTTCCTCCAAGATATATCAGTTCAGGAAAGAATATGGAATCTATTCACTGGAGTGTTTTGCTACACAGAAAAGTTTTTTTGGAACCCTAACATCAAGCTAAGAGGACCCAAATTGGGATTGGGACCTACAGTATAAGAAGCAGTGATCGAGATCAAGTACGGTCTATACAAGTGTTTATTAGGGCCCTTCTACACTTGCTGTAAAACCTGAAAGTAACTGGGTTAAAAAGTGGGGTGGCTAAATGACGTTTAGTCAAAGTTCAAGAGGGATCAGGTTAAAAGCTAAAAAGCAGATCTTAAAACCCAATTCCATCTTAAAAATGCACCCATTTCCATGACAGTATATCACTGCGGTCATGTAAAACACATGTTTTCCTTCCCTCTCGCCATGTAGACTACTTCGGTGCACGTATGCTTTTAAAAAGCTCAAAACAGCTGATCAGCTGATTGGGCTGTCAAACAGACAAAAAAGTGGTTCAAGGGAAGCACAAATGGAGAGCAAATAGAACTCTCTGAAACTCTTTATTTTACACTTTATAATCTTAAACAGAGGTTGAATTGAAAATTAAAGGAGGAGGGATCTGAAGGAAATTTTTAAAAAATCCTCAGTTATGTGCTGGACCTCATATGCACACATGCAAATCTGCTTGTGTTTATATTAATATAGTCACATCTGCACATATATGGTCAATTGCATAATAGGGGGATTTAAAAAACAAACTCTCGCCAGATGTCCCCTGTCTGGCCACCATCTTAATCCACTTCAAAAGAAGATGTGAGGATGGCTAGGTACCATTTTTTGGGACTGAAAGCTCTGTGTGTGGACCTGCTATCAGGTCTCGGGATTTTTTGACTCATTTATAAAACATGGATTTTGGTGCTGTCTGAAAGCGCCCTTAGGCTTGATGTGAGAAAAAGGCAGGATTTCTCCCCCAACATGACAGGGACTGGTTCTACATTAATTTATTTTTCTTTTCTTTCCTTGAAAATTTATTTATTTATTTATTTTTCAAACTTATATGCCGCCACTCCCCTAGGGCTCGGGGCGGCTTACAAGAACCGGCTAAAATCAACAATTTAAAAAACATCTTTAAAAAACATCTTTAAAAAATTGCCACAGACCGGCAGACAATGGTTTGTCAACTGACACAAGTCCACAGATCTTGTGTCACAGGCGGAGTGAAAAACCAATAGACACAAGTGCTCCCCAAATAAAGTTTTTTTACACTTCACCCAAATTTTTGTCCATCTAGCCCAATAGTATCTGGCATATTGTTTATCTGATAGCATCTCTGTAAGATCTTAATAGAGTTCAGTGTCACTTATTCTTTTGCAGGGTTTTAAACTGTGGACATTTTATATCCAAGAATAGACTTTGCCCCATTCCTCCTGGGAGAATAATTGCAACTCTTTAGTTTTTGCAGCTAGATGTGTAAAGCAAGATTATCCATGTGGAAGAGAGAAATTAAATACAGCTATCTTTCCCTCTGCCAAGTTTTTTTGCACAAGTTGTAGATGCAAAGATTGCTTCACCATTAATCCACCCATAGTTTAATATAGCAGCGTCTTCCAAACTTCCTACTTTCAGCAAATCTTAGTGTGTTGTTGTCGAAGGCTTTCATGGCCGGGATCACAGGATTGTTGTATGTCTTTCGGGCTGTGTGGCCATGTTCCAGAAGTATTCTCTCCTGACATTTTGCCCACATCTATGGCAAAACGTCAGGAGAGAATACTTCTGGAACATGGCCACACAACCCGAAAAACATACAACAATCTTAGTGTGTTGATTTGTCAGCAGAAGTGTTCATCTACGAAAACATTCATATACTTTGACAAGGACTCTGGGACTTCTAATCTCTGGTGTCTCTCTGGAAACATTCAAATTCACTGGTTTAAGTACAGACTGCAGAAATGCTTCCAGACATCACTAAATCCCAGGAGAAACTGGGATATTATACTACAAAATCTCTTTTCATACTTGTAGATGTATGTTCCACTGACAGGAAAGCTGTATTCTGAGACAACTTTTCCATTATTAGCGATTTTGTGATTAGGAACCCTTAGATAAATTTTCCAGAATAAAATCTGATAAAAAAAAGCCTTGATGTAAAATGTACATACAATTTGAAATTCCTGAAATAAATACGCATGGCTGGTAAGTACCATTTCTTTCATATATTCATTCATTCATTTTCAACCTTGCTTTCTTGTCCTTCATAACCTTGTACCATTTACCATTTTTGATGCAAGCAAAGCAGTTTGATACTTTGCTGTCTCACAGGTCAGTATTTGGTCTTCAAATACCCCATCATCCATTGCTGTTTCACAATCATATCTGTTGTTGTTTTGCTTCCTTGGCATTTTTCATTGTCATTATCACCATACACTATGGTTCTGCCATCTGATAGACAGAAGTTGGGGGAGAAAGTGGTGTTTTCAGTCCTGCTTTTACATGTAATATGCAAGCCAAGCAGTAAACATCTCAGCACTGCATTGCTCCTGAGAAAGATTATATAAAGACTGGGTTTGTTGGCTGGGTTTATCCAATTTCCTATAGCCTTTGAAATAAAAACTTCTCTCATCTCTGTTTTCATCAGCAGAGTACTTGGGAAGGACTCATTTTGAATAGCCCAACAGTTAGACCTCTGAGTTTGGCTCTATGGAATTTATTTCTCTTCTATATAAGATAAAATTATACACATGGGATGGGGTGTCAGTGCTAAATATCTGTATGTTAGAGAGAAATGAGTCCTTGCCTTGCAATTCTAGAACAGGCATGGCATAATACCACTGTGGCTTGTATACTGTTGGCCCAATTCCAGTTGTAGTCAGGGATAGTCAGAACTTTTGTACCAGGCCTTTGCATGGACATCTGGCAGAAGCAGGATGATGCTCACTACAAATAATGAAATAAGCTACTAATAGTACTTTGACTTGGAAACAGTCCTTCTCTGGGGTAGATAAGCTTGGTTGTTTTACTGTGGGCCCTTGGTATGCATTTGGTTTGGTTACAAGGCACGCATACACCCCACCCCAAAGGATACCAAAAATCTATGGAGGCTCAAGTCCCATGATATTTTATGATATAATACAATTATGTACCTTATATAAAGTGGCAAAATCCAAGATTTGGATTTTTTGAGGGGTGAATATTTTTTAGCCTTGGATGGTTGACTGTGGGTACATAATCCATGGATACAGAGAATCAACTGTAATTTCCAAACACTTAATTTTATTTTGTTTGGATGCCACCCTGTGTTGTCATAGTATCTGCTGGGATGAAAGTATTTCAAGACATATTCTTTGAGATAAATGTGCCTGCTTAGAACTTAAACCTGAGCCAAAAAGGAAGCATCAGTGTTGCCTGAATAATTCTGGGCAAAAGATATGTTAGAACGGATCAAGAGGGTTGATTTGTTCATATTTGGATGGTAACCAAAATTTACTGCAAGTTGGGAGATGTTTTTGGCTCAGAGTTTGAGTGGTTTTATGAACTATGTCATTGGCACTGAGAAAAGTTTTTTTTAACTATAATCTCAGAATTCCCTAAACTGTTGTACTAGTGGCCATGTGGACATAGGAACACCAGGCATTATAATCCAAGAAAATAACTGTTTATAAACTCAATTGAAATTAAACAGTTTTGTTTCAAACATTTAATACACTGTTGCTTGCATAGTTGTTTTCATCCGTAGATCATTTTATAAAACAACAACAAGCTTGAACATTGCTAGCTACTGAAAAGATCAGTTGATCAATCAGATGTACTCTAGGTATAAATAATGACCATAATATTCATATATTATGCATATTAATCCCATAATGACTCTACACCTGTTGTTTTCAACAGGTGTAGAGTCATTACGGAATTAATATGCGGGCACGCAGTGCACATGTAATTCTTATCCTACACATTTAAATGTCATGCTAGAATGCCATGGTGTTTAACTAATTAAGAGCATTTTATGTATTCAGACATTTTAATAATTAACAATACTATGATTTTCTGCTGCAGACAACAAGGATTTGAAGAGAAAGAGAAAGAAAATCTACTGGACCAACTCTCAAGGTACTGAATGAACTTGACCACCACAGTGAAACGTATCCCAACTTCATTTGGCTGAGTTGGCATTCATAAAAGGTCCTCACATGTTAGTGTCCAATACTACTATGTATTGTGTGTCTGGGTTTGACAACCTGACCATCTGCCGAGAGGAAAAGGTTTGATTAGGAAGATCTCACCCTTTGTGGCATACTGTCAGACCTGATGGCAATGGAGAAACAACCCAGGGCTGTTCAGAAAGTCTATTGTAATATATAGTAATAATAATTTTTATTTCTTATCCACCTCTCCCCATGGCTTGAGGTGGATCACAGCAATAAAACACACAAATACTATAAAATTTCACATATATTAAAATGCAGTTCCATAAAAGAGACATATCAAGCATTTCTATAAAATACACATTAGTCACACAGGACAGAGACCAAAACACAGGTCATGAGTTTAACATTCATGCTTTCAACTGGCTGGGTAGGCCTGCTGGAAGAGATAAGTTTTTAGATGGTTTTAAAATCTGACAGCTCATTTAGCTGTCAGAGCTTTTCCGGCAGGTCATTCTGCAGTCTTGGGGCAGCCAATGAAAAGGTCCTCTTAGTAACGGTGACCAGACGGGTTCTGGCTGTTTGGAGTCATCGTCCTCAGATGTCTCAAATATTCTGGGTGGATTGTATGAGAGAAGGTGATCCTATAGGTAACTTGGACCCAATCCATGTAGAGCTTTAAAGATCAAAACAAACACTTTGTGCTTTACCCAGAAACTAATTGGCAACTAGTAGAATAACTTTAGGATAGGCATAATATGCTCACTCCTAGATGTTTCCGTAACCAATCTGGCTGCCATATTTTGAACCAGCTGGAGTTTCTGAACTTGGTACAAGGGTAGCCCAATGTAAAGCACATTGCAGAAGTCCAATCTTGAGGTTACCAATGCATGTACTACCATCTTCAGGTTCTCCAAATCTAGGAAATCTACCTTATTGCCATGCTGGTAGGAAATCCAGTCTTAGCTTTACAGCTACTCTTCCTGCAGTAGCCCTAAGTTGTATGGGAGCCACCTAAGTTGTGGTTCCTATTCCCAACAGAGGTTCAGCTCCTGTACAACATACTGCAGGTGGAACAGTCATAAAACTGAGAGTGGATTCACCATCCACCCATGAAGTTAAGGGCACGTATTACATAGTCCAGTCCTGTCTTTTCTATACCTGGAGTATAGTCAGATATATCTCCCCTGTTCTTATCACCCAATTCCCTTATTTGAAGATCATGTGGAGTGAACCTAAGCATGTGCTCTATCACGAACACTGTCCTTGTATTGCAGCTTCTTGTACATTCAGGACTTGTTCCCGGAGAACTGATGCGCTTCTGCAGTTACATACCCCTAGCTGGTTTCTTTTTGGGGAAACACGGCCCATTCATTGCGAGGAAAGTTCCATCCAAAAAGCGATCTTAGGACGCTGGCTTAAATTAGATTTTTCTAATCAATTGAATCCAAGTGTGGGCAGATAAAGTCAAGATACTTGGCAAGTGTAAACTTGCGGCAAGTTGCATATGTGGTATCACAACTAGCCATGCTCTTGGCATTGTGGGCACATGCGTCATTAGAACCATCCACACCTTCATTTTGGATAATGTTCTCTCAGACATATGGGCTACTTCACACATTATGTGGAAGCAAATTCATGATTAGTGGAACGATATAAAATGGATATATGACACACCATGTGCACCTTGCAGGGAACAAGAGCCCATCACAGCTCCTTGAGATATGTAAATACTTCAGAGAACCATGGCAAATACATGTGTGCTTTTGCCATGTGCATTCATTTCATTCTTTACTTGTAGATGTGAAATATTGTATATGTATCCATAATCACACAAAGTGTGAAGTAGTCCTTGAATAGACTTTGAGAATTTCTGTTTGCATTTACACTAGAAGCCTTTAGCAGAATTCATGTCAGGAGAAGGGACTTTAAATATATATACAGTAGAGTCTCACTTATTCAACATAAATGGGCCGGCAGAATGTTGGATAAGCAAATATGTCGGATAATAAGGAGGGATTAAGGAAAAGCCTATTAAACATCAAATTAGGTTATGATTTTACAAATTAAGGACCAAAACATCATGTTATACAACAAATTTGACAGAAAAAGTAGTTCAATACGCAGGAATGATATGTAGTAATTACTGTATTTACAAATTTAGCACCAAAATATCATGATGTATTGAAAACATTGACTACAAAAATGCGTTGGATAATCCAGAAAGTTGGATAAGCGAGTGTTGGATAAGTGAGACTCTACTGTATATATATTGCTTTATGTATCGTACTTTATATTTCACAAAATTCACACACATGCACACACAAACCCCATTAAATACAATGTAGTTGGATCAGTACACAAACAAGGAGAAAGCAAGGGTTCCTAAGACAGGTAGGTAAAAATGAATTCAGTTATTCTCTGTAAATGCTTTTAAAAATGGTAAATGCAGTGGAACTATACCTCTGTAATGCAACAAAATTACTCAAATACAGTGTTCCCTCACTACTTCGCGGTTCACTTTTTGCGGACTCGCTGTTTCAGTTTTTTAATAAACACTAAAATAATATTATAAATCATAAAAAAATTATGATTTACAGTGGTGGTAATCTCAGTCAGGTGCAGGTGGTGGGACGGAGAAGGAGCCGAAATGGCAGTGGGAGGAGAAGGAGGCAGAGCCATGTTCCTCTGCCTCTTTCTTCCCTTCTTCCCTTCCTTCCTCCCTCCCTCCCTCTTTCTACTTCCTTCCTAAGGAGAAGCTTAGCATCCCTACTTCGCGGATTTTCACTTATTGCGGGTGGTCCTGGAACGTAACCCCAACGATAAGTGAGGGAACACTGTAGACAGAAGCACAGTACTTTACAGCACAGAAAACCTAAATGATAGATTTACAGTATCATGTTTGGGAAAAGACTCCTCGGGGAAATTGTCCACACTAAAGACAGTCCAGCTAAAATTTGATCCCTAAGTGAAGAGAGTGGTCTGAATTAACTGAATGGGAGACATCTTAAACTTGACTGGAGACCATATTGAGGGTACAATGAGAAATACAATTCTTTAGCAAAGCTGATTCCTGACCAAAGGAATTTAGCACATTGAATCAGAGAACATGCGGCTATTTCCCTGTAAACATGGGACACTAGTACAGAGACTAATTCTTCCTCAAATGTCATGTCGAATGCTCCATAACAGATCTGCTTTGTGATGTATGACTGTGGGTAAAACAAATGTGGCAAAACAAACATATCTGACTGGGATGCACACTGAGGAATAGAAGGACTCTTCAGTCTGTCACTTGCCTGCCTCAGTGCTAGATTGATTCATTTGTGCCGAACTGAGAGTAATATGACAATAGCGTTGTTGTATGTCTTTCGGGCTGTGTGGCCATGTTCCAGAAGTATTCTCTCCTGACGTTTCGCCCACATCTATGGCAGGCATCCTCAGAGGTTGTGAGGTATGGAGGATGCCTCTGAGGATGCCTGCCATAGATGTGGGCGAAATGTCAGGAGAGAATACTTCTGGAACATGGCCACACAGCCCGAAAGACATACAACAACCCTGTGATCCCGGCCATGAAAGCTTTCAACAACACAAATATGACAATATTACCATCAATGAATTGGGTACTTGGGGGCTTCCTTTAGCTATCCTTAACATGTGGCATCTTGTCTTGTAGTGCTTCTGCGATCAGAGATAGCTTGAAGAATCAGGTTGCTCTCAAGCCACTTTATACAATTATACTGACTTTCTGAGAATCTAAACAGATCAGTGCTTGGGAAGTCAATCACAGGATCCCTTTATTACACGCCTAAGGTTCTGGAAAATGTAAATGTCCCTTTTTGGAGAAAAAGGGACAAATACTTATAATTGAAGGAGCCCTGGTGAAGTGTGTTAAAGCGCTGAGCTGCTGAACTTGCAGATCGAAAGGTCCCAGGTTCAAATCCCGGGAGCGGAGTGAGCGCCCACTGTTAGCTCCAGCTTCTGCCAACCTAGCAGTTCGAAAACATGCAAATGTGAGTAGATCAATAGGTACCGTTCCAGCGGGAAGGTAACGGCAATCCATGCAGTCATGCCGGCCACATGACCTTGGAGGTGTCTATGGACAACGCCAGCTCTTTGGCTTAGAAATGGAGATGAGCACCAACCCACAGAGTCAGTCATGACTGGATTTAACGTCAGGGGAAACCTTTACCTTTTACTTATAATTGTGGTCATGGGCAGGTTTCTTTACCACAAGCCATTTACTATTTAATGACAGCCCATATTAGGATGCTTGCTAGTGTGGGCTGTTTCATCCAGAAGCTTTCCTGTCCACCTCCCAAAGATTTGATCCCTGGGAGGAAAAGTGGTCTGAATTAATGGAATCAGGGACATCATAGACTTATGATGAGGGATCTTTAAAATGCTCAGCCGGAAACGTCTTAGGTTTCACTAAACTACAAGCCCCAGAATTCTGCAGGAGGCAGCCATAGGATTTCAGATGGGATGCATACTCTTTGCCTACTTTTTAAGACCTAGTGTGATAAGGACCTAAACCTGCTCCTTGCCCTGGTGACAACAGCCTCTCAAACATATCTAATCTGCATAGGCCCATTCTTTGGCCATGTTAGACCATATTAGAGCTTGAAAAACAACTTTTTTGGGCTACAGCTCCAGGAATCGAAGCTGGCTGCATAATTTTTGGAGGATATGAAGGAAGGAGAGAGGGAGGGACACTAGGGGGAAAGTGACAGCAAGAAGACAATACAAGAAGACAATCTGTCCTCAAACACTGTGTCCTTCTTTCAGCAATGGACTTGCCAGGCGTCATGCCGAGTACGAGAGACATGCTGATGGCACCTATACCAGTGATATCAGCTCTTACTTGGAAGGTCAAGCTGCCAAGGAGTTCATTGCTTGGCTTGTGAATGGACGAGGGAGAAGAGAGTAAGAACCCATCTGTTGCTACTATTGTTAAGCATTTCTTAGCTTTTGGGGGGCTATCATCAATCAAAGCATAGTGAAACTCTAATGTTATCCCCCCCTCTTTCTCCTCTGTATTTCACATTACAATTTTGTAACTGAAGATATTATCATGGGTGTGTGAAATGATCCAACTGCTTATTAAAATGTAGCTCTTTGCAAATTCATTGTGCTGTTACATATTTGAATAGGTCACTGTGTCTCATATTCTGAAGGTCAATGTTTTCCCATCTGACTTCTTCTGCACCCATCCCTGCTTCCACATGACGTACCGTGACATTCCTGGATCACCAGGATTATTATCCCAACTCACTCTTGTTTCCTATTTGCCCACAATCCTTATTCGTGTGCTTCTGGTGTTTGTGGCATTTTGCTTTCCCTGGAGTTTTTTCTAGCTGTTATTTCTAAACTTTGTACAAACTCCTCCTTCTCAAGCCTCTCCTTCCTTCCTCACCAAGAGGAGAAGTTGCTGCTAAACTCATCACCACACTGTCATCATCCTTCCACCCCTTTTAAAGTTTTATTCCTGCCTTCCCACTCTCCTTTCTGCAATACGCTGAATATTTACCCCTCCCCTGCCTCCAAGCATCCCATAACTTTAGGCTGCCAACACCTCCATCAGTAACCTGTACTCCATCAGGAACCACCTACATCCTGTTCTCACCACTCTCTTGACAACCTCCCCTTCTTTTTGCTCCTTGGTCTGTTCTACCCACTGCTAACTTTGATCCATCCTTCTAAGCAACTGTACATTTGGAACAGCATATTTTTTGCTTCATTTCCTCTCCTAATAAAGCCCACTCACAACAATCTTCAAGGCCCCTACATGTTCGCCTGCATGGTGTGTCAGTGAGACATCAACCGGCCTTGTCCCATATGTACTTATTGATACCTTTAGACTGTGAGCTCTCCTGAGCAGGATTTCTTGTTCCTTCTTCTCTCTTGGTTTCGTGCTTGAAATTAATATTGCCTGCTGTAAAAAGCACTGTGTATGGCACTGGCACGCTACGAAACTGATTATGATTGCCATAATAATAATAAAATAAGATCTGAGAGTCAACAATGTGTGCTGGAATGTAGAAAGGCAGCCAACCAAGACATGACTGAAATGCCCTGTTATACAACCCGAGATAGGCAATACTATATTGCCCTTAGATGATTTTTACAGCATTGGTTGGAACAGGATGATACCGGGCCAGAAATACCAATTTTTTTATTACAGTAGAGTCTCACTTATCCAAGCTAAACGGGCCGGCAGAAGCTTGGATAAGCGAATATCTTGGATAATAAGGAGGGATTAAGGAAAAGCCTATTAAACATTAAATGAGGTTATGATTTTACAAATTAAGCACCAAAACATCATGTTATACAACAAATTTGACAGAAAAAGTAGTTCAATACACAGTAATGCTATGTAGTAATTACTGTATTTATGAATTTAGCACCAAAATATCATAGTGTATTGAAAACATTGACTACAAAAATGCGTTGGATAATCCAGAACGTTGGATAAGTGAGACTCTACTGTACTATATGTAAGCCCTTAGATGATTTTTAAAGCATTGGTTGGAACAGAATGATACTGGGCCAGAAATACCACTTTTTATTATAAGCAAAGAAGCACATTTTAGCAGTGTCAATTTATCACGGTGAATATCAGTTCTTGGAGCCCACAAAAAGCAACAATTCAAGAGTATACATGCTTCCTTGCACCATGTTATTATGATATTTCTAAGGGACATATTTCAGGGTGGTTGTACTTTACACACAAATTCGTGTACCAGGTCTCTTTTGTTTATAGAACATTAGGGATTTTTTAAAGTAATGAAGCAATGAGAGTTTGACTATTAATTCCTTTCCCCATCTCTTTCCCATGGAGGGAGTACCCTGTTTCCCCTAAAATAAGACATCCTCAGAAAATAAGACCTAGTAGAGGTTTTGCTGAATTGCTAAATATAAGGCCTCCCCCAAAAGTAAGACCTAGCAAAGTTTTTGTTTGGAAGCATGCCCGCTGAACAGAACACCAGAGCATGCAGGATCAGTAAATGTACGTACCATAGAGTGTTGTACATGGAAATAATTGTAGTAACAAGAAATTCTTGATAGGATTCACAGTTTGTCTGGTTATGCTGGTTTGTGATGACAACTACTGTACAGTATATAATGTTCATTTTTTTGTTCAACAATAAATGTGAATTCTTCTTCATGGAAAAATAAGACATCCCCTGAAAATAAGACCTAGAGCATCTTTGGGAGCAAAAATTTATATAAGACACTGTCTTATTTTCGGGGAAACACGGTACTTCAAAGGAGGGGAAGGTGAATAGAGAAGGCTGAAGCACCCTCGCCATTGCTAGTTCTCTGTGCAAAACCCACTCCTGCCCAGAGACCATTCTGTTGTCATATGCCTATGGGTAATCTGGTACCATTGTGCTATTATGTGCCATGTGTACCTAGACTCAAAAGCTTCAATCGCTTCAAGAGAACATAACAGGTCTATGAAATGCAGTCTGTTCTGATATTATTATTACCAGTCAAATCTGCGCCATACGTTTGATGGGGATCACAGCAAGTGATTGCTCTTTCATTTCTATTTGTGTACCTGTTGAAAGGAACCCCACGGCCATAAAGCAGGAACAGGATTTCTCTCCATATGTTTGTATGCTTACACATCATCAAATGGATATAGAGAAATAAGATAGCAGGCTGTTGCAGATTCCGAGCAAAACTATCAGTGCCATCTGATGTTGCTAACAGCAAGATATTTCTACATCTTTCTCTTCTCCCATCCCACCCCAAAGCTTTCTTAGGTATTAAATTTAGAGGTGAAAAGAAATGCTCAATGAAACAGTTGGTCTTTGCTATGAGTACATTTAACTCTGAAGGATATTGGGTTTTGCATGATACTTTTTAATAGCGTATTTGCCTGCCAACAATCACATTCGGGCTTCAGTGAGATATGTTGCGTCTTTGGTTTCTGACCTTAATTAACATCACAAGCCAAGATTTCAGAACATTTGCCTCAGGAAAAGTGAATTCTGATATCTTGTCAAATATTAATTCCTCTTATCAGATAGGAAAGCTGCCTTGTGTCACTCTGAGCAGCAATACGGTATTCTTGGGCAACAAACGGGAAAAACAGAAATGCAGCACTATTTACGATAAACATAAATATCCTCATCCTTCTCTGAGAATAAAGCTCTCGAGAATACTGATATTTTTGAAAAGTTCATTAACAAAGTTCTACTGGTGTTGATAGGGAAGCACATTGGTGTATGTACCCAATCACAAATCCAGTGTATAACCTGTTGACTCCAACTGACAGTCAAAATGTTCCCTGAATTCAGCAGCGAGAAGCCTCACAATTTCTGTCACAAATTATAGATATTGTATATACTCGAGTATAAGCCTAGATTTTCAGCCCTTTTTTTAGGACTAAAAAAGCTCCCCTCGGCTTATACTCGGGTGAGGATCCTGACTGGCTTATATTTGGGTCAGCTTATACTCGAGAATATATGGTACATTTATTATTTTTCTCTATTATAATTGGTATTATTACATTTATTATTTTATTCTATTATTATTACATTTATTATTTTACTCTATTATTGTTGCTACTATTACATTTATTTTACTCTATTTTTATTATTATTAATACATTTATTATTTCACTCTGATCTTATTATTATTATTACATTTACAATAGAGTCTCACTTAACCAAGCCTCGCTTATCCAAGCCTCTGGATTATCCAAGCCATTTTTGTAGTCAATGTTTTCAATGTATCATGATATTTTGGTGCTAAATTTGTAAATACAGTAATTACAACATAACATTACTGCGTATTGAACTACTTTTTCTGTCAAATTTGTTGTATAACATGATGTTTTGGTACTTAATTTGTAAAATCATAACCTAATTTGATGTTTAATAGGCTTTCCCTTAATCCCTCCTTATTATCCAAGATATTAGCTTATCCAAGCTTCTGCCGGCCCGTTTAGCTTGGATAAGTGAGACTCTACTGTATTATTCTACTGTATTTATTATTACATGTATTATTTTCCTGTATTTATTATTATTATTACATGTATGTTTTTACTCTATTATTATTAAAAGGATACATAAGCACATTTACATTGAAGAAGATGAGAATAATGATTTAATCAGAGTTAGACAGTCTTATCTTAAATTAGAACTTGACGTAAATATTCAAAAACATTTAACCTACTGATGCCTCAGTTAATGTAAATTTTTTGGTATCTATTTTTATTTCTGAAATTTCCCACCCTCAGCTTATACTTGAGTCAATGATTTCCCAGGTTTTTTTGTGGTAAAATTAGATGCCTTGGCTTATATTCGAGTATATATGGTATATGTCTGCATTATATCAGATATATTAATCACTACTGATTGAAATTGCTCGTGAAAGTTGGGACTCCACTAACAACAATGTGTAACAAACACTCCTGGGATGAGTTAACACATATAACTGAATCCAGCCAGCATTCTCAAGTTCCATGTCTGTAGATGGGTGAGATAATCATGGGGTTCAGTATTTCCTGTTGAAATCAATGGGATATTGCAAAGACTTAGCTTATAGTGCCAAATGATACCCTTTTGAAAAAAATATTTGTAAGGCATTGCTTTTGGGGTAAAATTTCCAGCTATTTTGTGGAAAGTTGGATTGGGAACTTGCACAAAGGCAAGCTTTATTTTGTTCTAGAAGGATGTCATTTGTCTGTTTCTCCCCTTTAAGTTTCGTGGAAGGAGCTGGTGCGGCTGAAGATGTTGGCAGAAGACACGCAGATGGCACGTTCACCAGCGATTACAACAAGCTCCTGGACGATATGGCTACCCAAGAGTTCTTGAAGTGGCTGATTAGCCAAAAAGTGACCCAGAGGTGCCTGAATTATTCTTAACAATTTTGGCTGTATTTGGATTACATTCTAATGTAGGGGAACAATGTTTATTTCCACATTGTAAAAATCTATTTACAGGGTTGCAAATCAGTGGCTCCACAGATACTATTGGATGGGAATTCCCAGTAGCCATGGCCAATATACCCAACCATGAGAAATGTTAGAAGCTACAATCCAGTGATATCTGGAAGCTCACTATCACCACCCCCTTTAATATCACATGAACAGTTTTTTTAAAAAAAGGAACATTAGAGCTTTGAAAAAAATAAAAAGTCTTTCTAGGGCTCATACAAGCCACTTCTCGATTTTCTCCTTGTATGCCTTACTCATGGAAAACAAATACTGTATATACTCGAGTATAAGCCTAGTTTTTCAGCCCTTTTTTTAAGACTGAAAAGCCCCCCTCGGCTTATACTCGGGTGAGGGTCCTGGTTGGCTTATATTTGGGTCAGCTTATACTCAAGAATATATGGTACATTTATTATTTTTCTCTATTATTGTTGCTACTATTACATGTACTTTACTCTATTTTTATGATTATAATTAATACATTTATTATTTCACTCTGATATTATTATTCTTACATTTATTATTCTATTATATTTATTATTACATGTATTATTTTCCTGTATTTATTATCATTACATGTATTATTTTATTCTATTATTATTAAAAGGATACATAAGCACATTTACATTGAAGAAGATGAGAATAATGATTTGATCAGAGTTGGACAGTCTTATCTTAAATTAGAGATGTATGTAAATATTCAAAAACATTTAGCCTACTGATGCTTCAATTAATGTAATTTTATTGGTATCTGTTTTTATTTCTGAAATTTAACACCCTCGGCTTATACTGGAGCCAATGTTTTCCCAGTTTTTTTTTGTGGTAAAATTAGGTGCCCCGGCTTATATTTGGGTCGGTTTATACTCGAGTATATACGGTAGTTGCTTTTCATATAAAAGGGGAGAGTGCGAGGACTGACAAATTGGATATGAGACAGGGCTTCTGTAATTTTAATCCTGAACAAATTAAGGAATAGAATGCAATATTATAAAGCCCTAAAAAGTCAGGAAAATATACCAATGGTCTTCTAAGTTCATGAAAGTGGTGAATGTATTCTAGATTCTAAAAGAGCTGTCCAAGGTTCTGAACCATATTCCCCAAATGTATCTAGCACTTTGGATAGCTCCTTTCAAACGTAGAGCAAGAAAGAAATTATTGTTGCTTTAGCCTGGTTTGGGGCTCTCTGAAACATGTGATTCACATCCACTATCAGTGGCAGCTGATGCCTTCCTTGCTAATAGGATGGTAAATCTCCCTTATCCGCAAGAGAGTAAAAACGTGGCTTTGTGACCAAGACTTTGGAGAACTTATGCAATAGATAAATATGGAATAATGTGCAATGACTATAGGAACGGCCCTGATTATGCTTAAAGATTACGTGATTAATTGTGATTGCATTGTTTAAATGTTTCTAATTGTTTTAATGTATTTTATTATACTATTTAAAATGTTCATTTTATTGTACATTGTTTTTAAGGTATCAAATAATTGCCTGTGTGTAAAGCCACCTTGAGTCCCCTTTGGGGTAGAGAAAGGCGGGGTAGAAATGTTCTAAATAAATAAATAAATAAATAAATAAATAGATAAATAAATTATTACTGTATATACTCGAGTATAAGCCTAGTTTTTCAGCCCTTTTTTTAGGACTAAAAAAGCCCCCCTCGGTTTGTACTCGGATGAGGATCCTGGTTGGCTTATATTTGGGTCAGCTTATACTCAAGAATATATGGTACATTTATTATTTTTCTCTATTATTACTGGTATTATTACATGTATTATTTTACTCTATTATTATTACATTTATTATTGTACTCTATTATTGTTGCTACTATTACATGTATTTTACTCTATTTTATTATTATTAATACATTTATCATTTCACTCTGATCTTATTATTATTATTACATTTATTATTCTACTATATTTATTATTACATGTATTATTTTCCTGTATTTATTATCATTACATGTATTATTTTATTCTATTATTATTAAAAGGATACATAAGCACATTTACATTGAAGAAGATGAGAATAATGATTTAATCAGAGTTAGATAGCCTTATCTTAAATTAGAGCTTGATGTAAATATTCAGAAACATTTAATCTACTGATGCCTCAATTAATGTAATTTATTGGTATCTATTTTTATTTCTGAAATTTTCCACCCTCGGCTTATACTTGAGTCAATGATTTCCCAGGTTTTTTGTGGTAAAATTAGATGCCTCGGTTTATATTCAGGTCGGCTTATATTCGAGTATATATGAAATTTGTATTTTCAGAGGATTTCGTGGACAGAATCACTGGAGTGTTGTGTGGTTTCTGGGCTGTATAGCTGTATTCTATCAGCATTTTTTCTTTACTTTTTGCCTCCTAAAATCCCTAACCATGGAACAAGCCTACTAGGATTTCTGGGAGTTGGAAACCCAAACACCCGGAGGGCCGCAGTTTGAGGGTGCCTGATGTAGAGTAACTAATAGAGGAGATTCGTGTGGTTTCCAGGCTGAATGACCATCTTTGAGCAGCATTTTCTCCTGACGTTTCACCTGCATCTGTGGCTGGCATCTTCAGAAGATGCCAGTCACAGATGCAGGCAAAATGTCAGGGAAAATGCTGCTAGAACAAAGCCATACAGTTTGGAAACCACACGACACTTCAGTGATTCTGTTCGTGAAAGCCTCTGACAAAACAAATATGGGAGATCCCAATCCAGGCTAAAGCAACAATACTTTCCTTCTTTTGTCTCTCAGCAATACAATTCAGAGAGATGCTGTCTCTAAACTTAGAGTTGTGTGTAGAATTCATGTCCAATACCCACTGTAAAACTCGTCCATGAATTTGTTAAAACCATCACCATCTCTTCTGGCAAAAATATTCCATCATTTGTTTATTCATTTTAATCCTCCCTTACTCCTGATATAAGGACTCAAGGCAGGTAACAGCAAGCATGACACAATACAATTAAAAACAGAAAACTGCATTAAAATATGAACAAAAAAGCAATTATATATTTTGTGTCATGGAAAATTAAAATACAATTAAAACTGCACAGCATACAGCCCTCCAAAACCTCACTTACACCATCCCTAACAGCCTGCCTGTCATTGTTCACTGATGGCAGTAGTACGCTTTCATGATTTAATTACGTGTTGTTCGAAGAAGTGTATCCTTTTGTCTATTCTGAATTAAATGCTAGTAAATTTCCTTGGAATTCGAGGCCAGAATTCTTTACACCTTCACTCCTACGCATTCATAGCTATTACAAATAGAATTTACTTAGAAGTAATGTTGGACAGGTTCACACAGAGATAATTTAAATATATTAAAAGCTGAAAATCCACACACCGTTATCAGGAAACAAACCTCACAATCACTATGTCCAAATAAAGACCTAACTAAGTTGTGTATTCCATTTTGACTTGAACATGATTCATCCATTCAAATCAAGCGTCTAATACCACTGAGGCTGGTACAAGTCAGATCTAACCACACCCAATGGACTAGTCAGACCTGAATATACCTTTCCTCCTTTTGCTGGCTCCAATAGAGGTTTAATAATAATAATAATAATGATAATGATAATAATCAACATCATCATCATCATCATCATCACAGCGACGAAAAACAAAAGGAAAAACTCAGCCGCTATCAGGACCTCAAGATTGAACTTCAAAGACTCTGGCAGAAACCAGTATAGGTGGTCCCGGTGGTGATCGGCACATTGGGTGCCGTTCCAAAAGATCTCAGCCGGCATTTGGAAACAATAGACATTGACAAAATTACGATCTGCCAACTGCCACCCTACTGGGATCTGCACGCATCATCCAAAAATACATCACACAGTCCTAGACACTTGGGAAGTGTTCGACTTGTGATTTTGTGATACGAAATCCAGCATGTCTATCTTGTTTGCTGTGTCATAATAAAATATTATTATTATTATTATTATTATTATTACTATTATTATTATTATTTCCAAAGGCCAGCTGAGATCTTCAACTGCAAAAGGCCACCTTACTGGGATTTGCGCGCATCATCTGAAAATACATCACACAGTCCTAAACGCTTGGGAAGTGTTCGACTTATGATTTTGTGACACGAAATCTAGCATATCTATCTTGTTCGCTGTGATAAGGATGATAATAATGATAATAATGTGTTGTCGAAGGCTTTCATGGCCGGGATCACAGGGTTGTTGTATGTCTTTCGGGCTGTGTGGCCATGTTCCAGAAGTATTCTCTCCTTGGTCCACATCTATGGCAGGCATCCTCAGAGGTTACCTGCCATAGATGTGGGCGAAACGTCAGGAGAGAATATTTCTGGAACATGGCCACACAGCCCGAAAGACATACAACAACCCAATAATAATAATGATAATAATGATAATAATAATAATAATAATAATAATAATGATAATAATGATAATAATAATAATAGCATCTTTATTTTTATATCCTGCCTCCATCTCCCCAAAGGGACTCAGGGCAGCTTACATGGGAACAAGCCAGATCCAACAAAAATTTAAACCAAACACAGATTAAAACATATCTCAATAGAATCAAGGATTTTAGTAATGGCCCATTTGACCAAAGACTAAGGCCACCGTGTAAATGGTGTTATATAAAACCATCACCACCCTTGTAACACTGAACTTTAACTAGAATGCGCCCATATTTTTAGATTAAAATATGCAAAGGAGCAATTATATAGATGCGATCATTCAGGTGTATGACCTGTGCCATTCTATATATTTATGTTTGCATATACACATATGCCCACAGAGGGAGAGGGAGGAAAGAAAAGAGGAAGAAAAACTTGTAAACTGTAAGCCTACAGAATTAACTCTGGGATTTGTGGTCTAGGACATGTCTGTTTAAAATACAGGACTGGCAGCTTTCTTTCCCAAATGTGCTAGGGATCGGCTTCGTATTTGTGTCCATTGGAAAGTGTTACCTTCTATTCTGGAAACCTGACACAGATTGGACCAGATTGCCTGTTCCTCGTGGCTAATATTAACTAGGTTTTATTTTAAAAGCACTGTATAATCTCAAATGAATTTTGTCAAAGTTCTGAATAATATCCCTGTTATTAACTTTCCCTCTTTGTGTTTCCAGGGATCTGGTGGGAGAGTACCAATGAGTTCCAGAAGAAATATTACCTATCAGTCAAGGTCTTCAATTCATCTGCTACCAGCCACCAGAGATTTTTTTTTTTCAGGCTTACACATTCTGTACCCTAAAGCCACACAGCTTGGCATGCCAGGAAATGAGTTGAACCATTTTAACCTGCTACAAAATGATTGTGTAGTGAATATACCTTCATCAGCTGGACATAGCTAAAGAGTTTGTTGGTGTAAAGACTGTAGGTTTTTGGATTTTTCTGTTTATTTAAGGAAGATCTCAACAAATGCCCTAAACCACCGTGTTTACATTTAGCAATGATTTTTTTTTCTATGAAGGCAAGGTGTGCATAGAAAGGAGGCAACACTCAAACACAAAAACAAAAGTAACCACAATGCTGGCAAGTCAAAATTGTGTAGAAATGTCCCTCTTGAAACCTTTGTTATAAAAAGGATCCACTTTCCAGACACCAGTTGATAGTCTTAAATAAAATATGTATATATTCAAGCTTCTTTTCTGGTTTCTAATTTCTAAAAAACAAAACTTACGGTGCCTTTTAAAAAAAGACGGAATGAAAATATTATATGCCTATGGGTCGATTTGATTCAGCACTCCTATTTCCTACAGTCAGGTTTAGTCTCGAGAAATACATGGAAGTGTTAATGAGAAAACCCTGACAGTAACTCGTCTCCCAAACAATCTAATTCCTTTTCCTAATCATTGGGCATAATAACATTGCATTAGTATTTTAGTATAACAAAGACTAACATTTTTGCACTGCAACTTTAACTTTTAGTTATTATATGAAGCGAGACGATCAGAGGATTCAAGTGTTGGTTTGTGCTCTTTCTTAATAAATGGATACAAAGAGACAATGCTTTCTCCCACACTTGCGGAGTATTAGCATTGTAAGAAGAAAATGCCTGTTTTAGTTACTTCTGAGAAATAGATAATCAGAGTTATTTTAACATTACAACTATAATAGTAACTACCTCAATTAGGGTACAGGCTGAATAACTGCAATTAAATTTATTTACTTTTTCAAGATCATTTTCCAAGCTGAGGAAGATTTTATACTTCTAGTATCTCATCAGCATTTGGATAGGAGGAATAACATATAAAAAGGTTGAAATTGATTTTTGGTCCTTTTAATTTCTCATCCAACTTTTCTTTCAAGGCAACATTTCAAATATATCCATCCCTGGCTAATAAAAAAATCAAGGGAGTGCATGTTCATGCAAAATCGGGAATGACTGAAAAACTCTTTTCTATTTCATTTTCTCTTCTTTGTAGTAGCCAGAAAGCTTTATTATGCCAAACAGAGTATTAACACACATATTCTACTAGCAAAAGGTCTTACATACAACAAGTTCTTCTGAGAGTGAAAGCTCTTCTTTTGCAATTTAAATTCATTGATTGATTTTCTGTCCAGAGCAGGAGATACTAGAAAACAAAATTAGTAAATGCTCTCTATGGCATCATTTCTTTTACAGTGCTTTGATAGAATAATGCTTATTAGAAGGGAAGGGAATAGCAAATATTTTCAAAGAACAATCCAGTCTAAATTAAGTGTTTTAAATTTGATTGATTTCAACCGAATTGGACTTACTTTTGAGATGAGTGCAAATTAAAAGTACTTCATTATAACCATAAGGGTTTCTCTGCAAAAAAATACTACAGAGCAAGTGTTAGTACATTTCCTCATCCTAAATTGTTGTGGAAATAACACTGTTGCAATTATAGATCACTGTTGTAAATTAACAACTCCTAGCTTGACATCTGCAACCGTTTACTCAAGAAAAGCACATAGGTCTGAGTCATGCTTCCTTTTCCAAATTAAACCAAATTCCAAATAAATCCACTGTGTAACAAAAATTGAATAAATATAGTATATACTCATCATGAAGAGAAATAAAAGTTCAGGAAATCCAGAGGAATAAACAAGTTTGATCCCCACCCCGCAAAAAAGGTTGGCAAGCACTAAGGAGAATGATAGAAATTAATACTAAAAAAATACTTTCAAATACTAGAGTTGCTAATTTGATTTAACTTGCTGTCAATTGCACATGGCATAGCAGGAGGATATGAGAGCAAAACTATTCCAGACACATAATGATGAAAAGCTTTACCTGTTTGTTATTTTGAGGCTATAGTGGTGAAGCTACTAAATGTCTGGAAATCTTAAGCCTAAGATACTTATTTGCATTGTGCCCACTCCCATACAAAACAAACAGTGGAGCACAGTTAACAAAGTGAAACAGATTAAAAGGCTATTCAGCATGCACACTGAATGCTATTATCTAATAATATGAAAGAGGAAGCGAGAGGAAGAAGTTAAGCTGAAATTAAGCCTGCTCTCAGTGTGCACAATGGTTTTGCAAAAGACTCCGACCCACCCATCTGACCCACCAAGTAGCGGTTAAAACTGTTTAATAATGACTTCCTGATAGCAATAACTGTTAGACAATGGAATATGCTTTCTGGGAGTGTGGCGGACTCTCCTCCTTTGGAGACTGCATGGCCACCTATAGGGAGTGCTTTGGTTGTGTGTTCCTGCATGGCAAAATTGGGTTGGACTGGATGATGATTATGATATTATTATTTTATTGTATGACACAGCAAACAAGATAGACATGCTGGATTTTGTATCACAAAATCACAAGTCGAACACTTCCCAAGTGTCTAGGACTGTGTGATGTATTTTCGGATGATGTGTGCAGATCCCAGTAGGGTGGCCTTTTGCAGTTGGCAGATTGTAATTTTGTCAATGTCTATTGTTTCCAAATGCTGGCTGAGATCTTTTGGCACGACACCCAGTGTGCCCATCACCACCGGGACCACCTGCAATGGTTTCTGCCAGAGTCTTTGAAGTTCAATCTTGAGGTCCTGATAGCGGCTGAGTTTTTCCTGTTGTTTTTTGTCAATGCGACTGTCACCTGGGATGGCAACATTAATGATCCAAACCTTTTTCTTTTCCACAACTGTGATGTCTGGTGTGTTGTGTTCCAGAACTTTGTCAGTCTAGATTCGGAAGTCCCACAGTATCTTTGCGTGCTCATTCTCCAATACTTTTGCAGGTTTGTGATCCCACCAGTTTACTGCTGGGAGGTGGTACTTGAGGCATAAGTTCCAATGAATCATTTGGGCCACATGGTTGTGCCTCTGTTTGTAGTCAGTCTGTGCGATTTTCTTACAGTGCTGAGGATATGATCAATGGTTTCGTCGGTGTCCTTGCAGAGTCTGCATTTTGGGTCATCAGCTGATTTTTCGATCTTGGCCTTAATTGCATTTGTTCTGATGGCTTGCTCCTGGGCTGCAAGGATTAGGCCTTCTGTCTTATTATTATTATTATTATTATTATTATTATTATTATTATTATTATTATTTTAACCCACCCTCTCTCCCCGAAGCGACTCAGGATGGTTCTTACGGCCTCTTCCGACTTTTATGAATCTAAAATCCTTATTCTACCCCAGTTTTCAATTCAAAGTAGTGCAGTGTATTTTCCTGCATGTGTCCTGCCAAAACTCTTTTTGCCTGTTTCGAGATCATAATAGTCTAGAGGAGATCTGAGTGGTACATTTTGACATAAGTGGCATGCACAGTTGAATTAAACCAGGGTATGCAATTCAAGAAATGTGAGACAGGACATCCTTAAAGCCCAGTGAGAAGTCATCACTTGATACTGGGCTTTATAGTCTATCTTTTATAACCACACAAATCCACTCCCAACAACCAGGAAATCTGAAGTGATATTCAACACAATGCAAGTGCCTGCAGTTTGAAGTGAAAACAGGAGGTACGCCTGCCTAAGGATTGCTTGGGATCCTTGCCAAATTGCCTTGAGAATTAAAACACCCTTCTTACTTCTTCCGGTGGGACATGCAAAGGTTTTGATTTCTTGGGATTGTGTCAAAAAGACCCGTATCCCACCTGTTCCTGGTTTTACATGGGGGGAAAATGACCCAACATGCCTTCAGTTTACAATATTCAGATGACTACTAGTTGCTGACGGGAATGTTTCTTTATGCGCTGATGTCCCAGGTATGGAAACATTTATTGCATCTCATGCTCTCCTGTGCATTGGCTTTCCCTCTCACTTTATGGTTCTGCTACTTTGTACAAAACAACATTATACATGCTTGACAATCAACAGCAAGAGAATATGAGAGGTTATTTTAAATTATCAGCTGGAAATTCAAGACATGTACCTGCAGAACATGCTCACACTTTTGGGAATGTGGCACTTGTCACAGTCTGGGGTCCTTCAAACTGTCTGGCTTACAGCCACAGGGTTTCCTCCTTATGAAAGGCAGACACATAGGCACACAGAGACTTCCAAAATGTTGTTTGTTCTGAAGACTTTGTCGCAAGAGAATTTGGCTAACGAAAGTACTACCTGTTTCTCACAGAGGTATATATCCCAATTTTATCATTATACATAAAAATTATATGAGCTCACAGAAAACATTGTAAAAATGGGTCCTATTCTGATGTAAGTTATTCATGGAGTAACAAGCTTAAGTTAGTCATGACTTACCATATGTACTTGAGAGTAAGCTGAGTTTTCAGCCCTTTTTTGAGTGAGGGTCCTGGCCGGCTTATATTCAGGTTGGCTTATACTTGAATATATAGGTAATCAGAGTTGTACAGTCTTATCTTAAATTACAGTTTTATGCAAATATTCAAAAACATTTAACCTACAGATGCCGCAACTAATGTAATTTTATTGGTATCTGTTTTTGTTTTTATTTTTGAATTTACCAATAGTTGCTGCATTTCCCACTCTCATCTTATACTCGAGTCAATAGGTTTTCCCAGTTTGTGTGGTAAAATTAGGTGCCTTGGTTTATATTCGGGTCGGTTTATATTCAAGTATGCATAGTAATCTCATTAGTTTCAACACATGAATTTCAGATGGCAATTTTTGCTCAGTACAGTAGAGTCTCACTTATCCAAGCCTCGCTTATCCAAGCTTCTGGATTATCCAAGCCATTTTTGTAGTCAATGTTTTCAATATATTGTGATATTTTGGTGCTAAATTCGTAAATACAGTAATTACAACATAACATTGCTGCATATTGAACTACTTTTTCTGTCAAATTTGTTGTATAACATGATGTTTTGGTGCTTAATTTGTAAAATCATAACCTAATTTGATGTTTAATAGGCTTTTCCTTAATCCGTCCTTATTATCCAAGATATTCACTTATCCAAGCTTCTGCCGGCCCGTTTAGCTTGGATAAGTGAGACTCTACTGTAGTTCTAGGCTTCTCTTCTGGAGCAATAGAAAAGAAATCTACATAGGAGCCATTCAGATATTCAGGAGAGCCAGCTCATCTTCCTTTAAAACAAACACACACACACACACACACACA
Source organism: Anolis carolinensis (assembly GCF_035594765.1). Lineage (NCBI taxonomy): Eukaryota > Metazoa > Chordata > Lepidosauria > Squamata > Anolidae > Anolis > Anolis carolinensis. The sequence continues at coordinate 217,390,473 of NC_085841.1, forward strand.
CATTGTTTACTTTATTTATTCAATTTATATTCATCTTTCCTTTTCCAAGGGCTTCTTACAAATTTCAAGGCAAACCTTCTGCTAAAAATTTACCATTTAAAAAGCTTAAACATAATTAAACATCAATTCTTCTGAACACTCATACTGTCGGCCCACAGGATCGGTGAATTCTTTTTGCACAGATTCAACCATCCTCGGTTTGCAAACATTCCAAGCAAAACAATTTCAAAAAGCAAAGCTTCATTTTGCCGTTTTACATAAGGGAGAACATTGCATATACATTAGAGTCTCACTTATCCAAGCCTCGCTTATCCAAGCCTCTGGATAATCCAAGCCAATTTTGTAGTCAATGTTTTCAATATATCGTGATATTTTGGTGCTAAATTCGCAAATACAGTAATTACAACATAACATTACTGCGTATTGAACTACTTTTTCTGTCAAATTTGTTGTATAACATGAAGTTTTGGTGCTTAATTTGTAAAATCATAACCTAATTTGATGTTTAATAGGCTTTTCCTTAATCCCTCCTTATTATCCAAGATATTCACTTATCCAAGCTTCTGCCGGCCTGTTTAGCTTGGATAAGTGAGACTCTACTGTAATGAGATTTGAGCATCCACGGATTTTGGTATCCAAAGGGATTTTGGAACCAAGCCTCAGTGGACACCAAAGGCTCACTGTTGTGCAAAACGATATAAACATTAAAGCATAATGTAAAGCATAAAAATAAACAAAGAGCATATCATTTTGAATATTGTTCAGCCATAGAACTAGAATCAGTTCAAAGAATAAATCCATCCAGCTTTTTCATCCATTCTCTCCCCAGCCTTAGTTTTGTCATACCATCTCAATCACCTTTCTCTGGATTTATGGTAATATGTTAGTCCCAACTAAAGAAGGCTTGTTGATTCAATGGAACTAAGCTAGGTATAGACTTCACAACTCATATTCATTCAGTAGGTCTACCAAAGTTGGGACTAAAAATTGAATTTGGTTCTTCGTCTTGTTTTTAATATATAGAATGTAAAATGGATATACAGCCTGGATCTATACTGCCATATGATCTAGCATTTGGTTCCAGATTATCTGCTTTGAACTGGATTGTATGAGGCTGGATCTACACTGCCCTATATCCCAGGATCTGATCCCAGATTATCTGCTTTGAACTGGATTATATGAGTTCCCCATGCAATCTGGGATAAGCAGATAATCTGGGATCAGATCCTGGGATATAGGGCAGTGTAGAAGGGGCCTGAGTCTACACTGCCATATAGTCCAGTTCAAAGCAGATAATATGGGATCAGAAACTGGATTATATGACAGTGTAGTTCCAGCCTTAGCGAGTGTTACCTAAATCATTCCATCACATTCTTAATATGATGCATCCTATGAACAGCAAAACCACATACTATCACATGCCTTCCCCTACCTGCCCTCTGGCTGTTTTAAACAACCTGTTTTAGAAAACTTAAATTTTGATTTGAGCAGTTCTATACAAACTATTTATTTATTATTTATTTATTTACCCTATTTATATCTCGCTTTTCTCTACCCCAAAGGGGACTCAAGGCGGCTTACATATGGTAATTATTCAATGCCTTCAAAACACAAACAAAACATTATCTTAAAATATTTGCAAATTAAAAATTACTACATAATGACATTTTAAAACATTACACTCAGTTCTGTTAAAATCACGCTATCCAAAAATCGTAGTCTAAAGTCATTCCATGGTCACTGCAAATATTAAAGTAAAGGTAAAGGTTTCCCCTGATGTTAAGTCCAGTCGTGTCCGACTCTGGGGGTTGGTGCTTATCTCCATTTCTAAGCCAAAGAGTCGTCATTGTCCGTGGACACCTCCAAGGTCATGTGGCCGGCACGACCGCATGGAACTTACATGTCTATTATTTCACTGAGCTATTATCCGAAAGCTTGATCCCAGAGCCAGGTTTTTACTTTCCTTCTGAAGGCTAGGAGGGAGGGGGCTGATCTTATCTGACCGAGAAGCCCCTGTCTCTCGTCCCCGCCAATCGTGCTTGCGAAGCAGACGAGACTGAGAGCAGGGCCTCCCCAGATAATCTTAATCTTCAAGGTGGTTCATAAGGGAAGATATGTTTGGACAGGTAAACTGGGCCAGAACCATTTAGGGCTTTATAGGCTAAAGGCAGCACTTTGAATTGTGTAAAAGTAAATTAGTAAAAAGTGTTGCTTTACTCAAAATGTAGAGTTTTATCGCTGGATGTAAATAACAAATTTAATATAAGGATTTAAGTACATCGAATGAAACAATTTTTATTGATCAACTAATTAGCCTTATGAAAACAATTTAAGTACAGAAGATAGGAGCAAAATTCAAAACGATCTTAACAGATTAGAGAGATGGGCCGAAACTAACAAAATGAAGTTCAACAGGGACAAATGTAAGATACTCCACTTAGGCAGAAAAAATGGAATGCAAAGATACAGAATGGGGGATGCCTGGCTCAACAGCAGTACGTGTGAAAAAGATCTTGGGGTCCTCATGGACAAGAAATTAAACATGAGCCTACAATGTGATGCAGCGGCAAAAAAAAGCCAATGGGATTTTGGCCAGCATAATGTCAGAGTAATTGCAACGCAGCAGTAGTTGGATGGAGTCAGTGGAATGCAGAACGAAGAGACACCAGAGCCGATGGTAAAACTAGATACAAGTTTTACTGAAAGCAGTAATAAAGACAAACAAGCTTGCAGACAAAGGATGAACACAGGACTTGACTCTCACTCCAGGCAGACAGGGCTCGACTCAACTCAGAACTGAACGCAATCAGCAATGTACAAACACTTGTGTCTGGATACTCCCCAGTTCCAGCCACACATCAAGGTCATCACAGCTTCTTAGTAATTAACTCTTTCCAGACTATAGTACACTCTGGATGATGCAATCAGTATGCAATACAGGCAAGACACAAATTTCATTTAAACATTACCAATACACAAATCCTGTGTGTGATGGAGGCTCCATCTTTGGAGGTTTTTAAGCAGAGGCTGGATAGCCATCTGTCAGGGGTGCTTTGAATGTGATTTTCTTGCTTCTTAGCAGGGGGTTGGACTGTATGGCCCGTGAGGTCCCTTCCAACTCTATGATTCTATGACTCTATTATTCTACATCTATATAGATTATGGGAATAATTGGTGGATGCAAATGGGAAATGTGTATTATCAATAAAGACTGTAGAACAACACAAGAGGAAATATTGCTTTTAAACTTTAATTTCTACTTACAATTAACTTTCTGATTTCTGAAAACTATCTTATACCTGGGAGATGGCCACTGGTATTCGTTTTTTAGAAGAAAATGTTTTCTCATTTAGACAATGCTATTTCTGTGTTGGCCTAGTGGGCCAACACAGCTCTGGACATGACTGTTTAAAATAAAGATGTTAAAAATACAGTAGGTGATGAGGTGAGAAAGAAGAAGTTCTTCCTTAACGACTGTTTGATTGATGCCTTTTTTGACAAGTTCCTAGATTGAACTGATGAAGGATAAAGCTTTGCCCATCCAGTTCCAGTTCCTTCTTCTACCCTGATAGCTGTCTAGAAGGTGGATTTAGGGTGCATCTATACTACAGATTTAATGCAGTTTGACATCTCTTTCACTGCCATGGCTCAATGTCCTGGAATTGTGGGAACTGTAGTTTTAGAAGCTTCTTCTCTGCCAAAGACAGTGACTCCTATCCTAGACATTCACTCTGCAATAGTTCTGGTTTCTATAGGGAGAAAGTACAGTCTGGGCCCATTAGAAGTAAATACATCTTTAAAGAACAGCCACAAAAACTATTAATTTAAGATATATTAATTTCAGATATGGTATTAATTCAGTTTGACACCACTTCAGCTGCCATGGCTCCATGCTTTGGAATTCTAGCTTTACAAGGTCTTTATCCTTTTCTGCCCAAGAGTGCTGGTACCTCACCAAACTGCAAATCCCAGGGTTCCATAATACTAAGCCATGGCAATTTAAGTGCTGTCAAAATGCATTAATTATGGAACGGCTGCAGACCTTGTCTTCGGATGACGTCTTTTATATTGGAATGTATTTTAATTATGTTTTTATGTCTGCCTCAGTTTTAATAATTTATTTTATGCTTATGTTTTATGCCCAAGGCACTGCGCAGCTGTCGTTTGTAAGCCGCCTTGCGTCCCCCTCAGGGTAGAGAAAGGCGGAATATAAATATGGTAAATAAAATGAATAAATAACTAAATAATTTTAGTGTAGATGCACCCATACTAATCATTATGCTTCAGGTATAGGAGTCATTGTGGTGTAATAGTTTGAGCATTGGACTATGGTTCTGGAGACTTTGGAGACCACAATTCAAATCCGTCCTCAGCCATGGAACTGGATTATACGGCAGTGTTGATAGGGCTTCAAAGTCCTTGCAGGCAACCAATTCTCTCACACCAGAAGTGACTTGCAGTTTCTCAAGTTGCTCCTGACACACAAAAAAAATTGTAAATGTCAAGGCCCCTCTGAACAAATTTTGCCAAGTAAACCCTATGATAGCATCACCTTAGGCCGCAGATCAAAAACAATTTATATTTCAGATATATAAATTTCCATTTCCTCAAATATACCATATATACTCGAGTACAAGCCAACCCGAATATAAGCCGAGGCACCTAATTTTACCACAAAAAAACTGGTTAAACATTGACTCTAGTATAAGCCAAGGGTGGTAAATTTCAGAAATAAAAATAGATACCAATAAAATTACATTAATTGAGGCATCAGTAGGTCAAATGTTTTTGAATATTTACATAAAGCTCAAATTTAAGATAAGACTGTCCAACTCTGATCAAATCATTATTCTCATCATCTTCAATGTAAATGTGCCTATGTATCCTTTTAATAATAATAGAGTAAAATAATAAATGCAATAATAATAATATCAGAGTGAAATAATAAATGTATTATTATTAATAATAAAAATAGAGTAAAATAAATGTAACAGTAGCAACAATAATAGAGAAAAATAATAAATGTAATAATACCAATAATAATAGAGAAAAATAATAGATGTACCATATATTCTCGAGTATAAGCTGACCCAAATATAAGTCAACCAGAGCCCTCACCCGAGTATAAGCCGAGGGGGGCTTTTTTAGTCCTAAAAAAAGGGCTGAAAAACTAGGCTTATACTCGAGTATATACAGTACATTGGCATTTTAAACACTCACAAACAGCCTTTTAAATGCAAGTATCCCCAAAAATCAGTTTGTAAATTCAAATCCACATCAAGATTTTTTTTTTAAAAAAATCATCATAAGAATTCTGTTGGATAAAAGAATCTGATATTTTATTTTTTTCACCACCAAAAATAGCTGCTGGTGGTGGATATGATTTTAACAGAAAATGCTTCCAGAAAGAGTATGGGATGTTACAGAATATTTATGAGATAGCTTTCAGTTCATAAAAGAATATATTATTTTAATTTTATTTCTTACAAAATAGAACAGAAAACATTTAAAATAACCAGGCAGACTATTTATTTTCTCATTACTTAACAAAAGATATTGTAAATTGTTTTATTCTACACAAGAATCCTGAATAAAACAAAAATAGAACAGAATCATTATTTTAAAAAACCAAACATTTTTTTAAGAACCAGAAATGGAACTTTGGATACGTTGTGAAAACTGTTGTTTTGTTATGCCTTTCATAACAAAACAACAGTTTTCACAACCTATCCAAAGTTCAACAGGAGGCAGGCTGAACTCCCTTTGGTTGGAACTCCAAAAAAAAAGAAGACCTATCGTACCAAAAAAATATGCTAATCTCTACGGCTGCATTTTGTTTTCTTTTCCTTCTCCTTCCTAATTATAAAAATAACATTTCAGTCTCCCGTGTAGCATCTCTGTAAGGATGCTGCCAGATTGAGTGTTTATTGTGAGGATGCAGGATTTGGTGGCATCGGCCTCTTAAAGACTTTGTCCTCTTCCCTTTCTAACTTTCCCCAATATCCCTGATGTCTTTCTTTTTTTCACAGAGTCAGAGAATGGATTAATGAAGGAACGGCACTACCCGATGTCTTTTGACAATCTGCTCTCGGAGCTGCCTGTGTAGAGAAGCATTTGCTGATTTCATACAAGTTTTCCCTCTAAACAGCCATTTGTCAAATGTTTTGTAGTTTCCGCCTTTCCCCATACCAAACAGACCCTTCTTGTTCTGCCAATGAGTACCTTACAATATGGACTTTACACCCGCACAAATGGTTCCAGTTAAACAAACAGCCTTTTATTGCTTGCCCCCTCCCCAACATTCAGGGAAGGATGGAGGCCAAGAACTAGAATCTTCATGGAGCAGCTGTAAAAGAATCCCCCCTGAGAGCCATCGGAAGTTTGCAATTTAGTTTATTCTGCCATGAATACAATTTGTAGCCTATACATTGCAAAAGTGAATGTTGAGAATGTCAGCACTTTTACACACCAAGAAAGTTAGAAGACTTTCTTTGATATAAGCCAAAAAGAATTAAATAAGAAAGATCTGAGCTTCCCAGGAACTGTATGACCTTTATGCTTTATGCAATTAATTCATATAAAATGGCTGATAATATAGTGCTGAATACATGCATGAGGACACTTATTTCACATCTCTTTTTCTAACTACAATATTTCCCTTACTGTACATCTCTTTTTCTAACTACAATATTTCCAGCATAATAATAATAATAATAATAATAATAATAATAATAATAATAATAATAATAATAGACCTGGCTATGGCTCACGAATGGGACACTGAAGATGGAGACAGAAGGCCTGATACTTGCAGCCCAGGAGGAAGCCATCAGAACAAATGCAATTAAGGCCAAGATCGAGAAATCAGCTGATGACCCAAAATGCAGACTGTGCAAGGAAGCTGACAAAACCATTGATCATATGCTCAGCTGCTGTAAGAAAATCGCACAGACAGACTACAAACAGAGGCACAACTATGTGGCCCAAATGATTCATTGGAACTTATGCCTCAAGTACCACCTCCCAGCAGCAAAGCACGCAAAGATACTGTGGGACTTCCAAATCCAGACTGACAAAGTTCTGGAACACAACACACCAGACATCACAGTTGTGGAAAAGAAAAAGGTTTGGATCATTGATGTCACCAACCCAGGTGACAGTCGCATTGACGAAAAACAACAGGGAAAACTCAGCCACTATCAGGACCTCAAGATTGAACTTCAAAGACTGTAGCAGAAACCAGTACGGGTGGTCCCAGTGGTGATCGGCACATTGGGTGCCGTGCCAAAAGATCTCAGTCGGCATTTGGAAACAACAGACATTGACAAAATTACGATCTGCCAACTGCAAAAGGCCACCCTACTGGGATCTGTGCACATCATCCGAAAATACATCTCACAGTCCTAAAAACCCGGAAAGTGTTCGACTTGTGATTTTGTGATATGAAATCCAGCATATCTATCTTGTTTGCTGTGTCATACAATGTCGTGTCAATAATAATGATAATAACAACAACAATAATAATAATAACAACTTTAATTTTATATCCCGTCAACATCTCCTCGCAGGGACTCGGGGCGGCTAACATGGGGCTAAGCCCAAATAATCACAATAGAACAAATAAAACAAATAATATACAATGAGAACAAATAACATCATCAGCAGTAAAAATTCAAACAGTTTAAAAGTACTAAAACAACAGTAAACCGCCATAAGGAACAAAGCAGAGTAATATAATAAAAGACTAGGCAAAATGCATGTTGTGCATGGTTAGGAGTCTGAAGAGATCAATAATAAAGTGCTGTATTATAGCTAAGAAAAGGAGAATTCGGGGGTGGGCAAAGAAGAGGAATTAATGCCTACTATAGACAGGAAGCAGAACATTGACACAGCAAATTATCAATATTGAACATGCTAGTGTGCCGGCCATTGGCTACTGGTTAGGCTGTTGTTGAGTATTTGTTGAGTTTTACATATTTTTATGCATCAGTTTTACCAATTTTTATCTCAATTGGAATGCATTTTATGTTGTTGTATTTTATTGTACCTTACTGGGTTTGGTCCCCATATAAGCCACCCCGAGTCCCCTTGGAGAGATGGGGCGGGATATAATAATAAAGTTGTTGTTGTTGTTGTTGTTGTTGTTATTTCTATTTTCCTCACACCATTAACACAACACTTTTCTAAATATAAAACAAAATAAAACAATCTATGTTATAAGGTATTATCTCACCTGGTAGAAAAAAAAAGCTGTTAGTAGTGATAAAGAATTTTTTTGAAAAGAATAAAAATCACTTAAAACATGTACAATGTTCCCTCACTACTTCACGGTCACTTTTTGCGGATTTGCTGTTTTCCGTTCTTTCAATAAACTCTAAAAGACTATTATAAATAATAAAAAATTACAATTTACAGCCTAAGGAAGGGAGGAAGGAGAAGCCGAAGGGAGAGAAAAGGAGCCCAAACGGCAATAGGAGGAGAAGGGGGTGATTTATCAACACACTGTTGGTTGATAAAGACTTAAAATAGTGTATAACTACTAAAATAATGTAAAAATATTAAAATAAATATATTGTACCTACTTCACTGATTTTCACTTATAGCGGGTGGTCCTGGAACCTTCTCTGGAGGTTTTTGAACAGAGGCTGGATGGTTAACTGTCAGGAGTGCTTTGATTGTATGTTCTTATATGGCCCAATGGGGTTGGACTCAATGGCCCTTAGGTTTTCTTCCAATTTATGATTCTAAATTAATTTGTGGACCATGTGGAGCAGGTTGTGGGGCTTCTTCTACCTTGATGTAAAACCTTTACATCAGTTGTAACGGTTACATCAGAGTCAGTTGTAACTGTATTTGGATCATGTCTCAATTCAGTTATCTCAGTATAGAAGGGCCCTTCCACACAGCCATATAACCCAGAATATCAAGGCAGAATAACCCCAATATTTGCTTTGAACTGGGTAATCTGAGTCCACACTGTCATATATCCCAGTTCAAAGCAGATAATGTGGGATTTTAGTCAGCTGTATGTAAGGGGACTGAGAGATGATGAAACCACAACTAGAAGAGGCTGCAATTGATGTCACCATTTTCACATACCCTCTGATATTTCACAGATGAATACCTGGGCACATGTGACTAAGGCCCCTTCCACAAAGCTGAATAAAATCCAACATTATCTGCTTTGAACTGGGATTTATTTATTTATTTATTTATTTACAGTAGAGTCTCACTTATCCAAGCTAAACGGGCCAGCAGAAGCTTGGATAAGCGAATATGTTGGATAATAAGGAGGGATTAAGGAAAAGCCTATTAAACATCAAATTAGGTTATGATTTTACAAATTAAGCACCAAAACATCACGTTATACAACAAATTTGACAGAAAAAGCAGTTCAATACGCAGTAATGTTATGTTGTAATTACTGTAGTTACGAATTTAGCACCAAAATATCATGATATATTGAAAACATTGACTACAAAAATGGCTTGGATAATCCAGAAACTTGGATAAGCGAGGCTTGGATAAGTGAGACTCTACTGTATTTATTTACAGTATTTGTATTCCACCCTTCACACCCCGAAGGGGACTCAGGGCGGATCACATTGTACACATATAAGGCAAACAATCAATGCCTTAGAACATAGAACAGAGACAGAGACAGACACAGAGTCACTTTAAACCTTCTCCGGCTTCCTGCTTCTTGAGGATATGCTTGATTCTGGCCACAGGGGGAGCAGCTGCTTCATCATCCACTGCGACGGGAACTTCCTCATTCCAACGGCAGCTGGGTGATTTTTTTTATGGTGTCATAAATTAGCCTCCTCACATATAAGTGGTACCTAAATTTCCTACTTGATATCTTTCGGGTTGCTTAGGTCAATAACGAGCAGGGGCTATTTTATTTTTAATTTTAATTGTTGGGTGCTCACCCCGACACAGGCTGGTCTCAAACTCATGACCTCTTGGTCAGAGTGAGTTATTGCAGCTGGCTGCTAACCAGCCTGCGCCACAGCCCGGCCCCTATATGGCAGTGTGGACTCAGATATTCCAGTTCAAAGCAGATATTGTGGGATTATCTTCCTTGATATTTTGGGTTATATGGCTGTGTGGAAGGGCCCTAAGCAACATCAGGATGGAAAGATTGTTAATAAGGAGGAATAGATAACCTAGGGGTTGGGTATGGACGATCTGAAAGATCTTATCTTCTCATATAAGTGAGCAAGAGGTTAGGATCTGTGGGGGAAGGCTTTATCTCAGTGAGAACTTGAAAGAAAGCCTTCTTTGTGGCTACTCTCAGGTTCCATGGAAGGTCTGGTCAGTGAAGACATTTTAAGGCAAGCTTTTGAATTTTGACTCCCCTGTTTCCCCAAAAATAAGACATCCCCTGAAAATAAGACCTAGTACAGGTTTTGCTGAATTGCTAAAGATAAGGCTTCCCCCAAAAGACCTAGCAAAGTTTTTGTTTGGAAGCATGCCTGCCAAATGGAATACCAGAGCATGCAGGATTGGTAAATGGACGTACCATAGATTGTTGTACATGGAAATAATGGTAGTAACAAGAAATTATTGATAGAATTCACCGTTTGTCTGGTTATGCTGGTTTGTGATGACAACAACTGTACAGTATATAATAAATCATTTTTTGTTCAACAATAAATATGAATTCTTCTTCATGGAAAAATAAGACATCCCCTGAAAATAAGACCTAGCGCATCTTTGGGAGCAAAAATTAATATAAGACACTGTCTTATTTTCGGGAAAACACGGTAGGGAGCTGTGGTGTGTGCGTGTTTAAATGGTATACTTTAAAAAATGTTTTAACCTTAAATTGGGAAATGTTTTACATATGCTTCACGTGTATTGCAAATTGTCCTGAAACCCATTCTGGGGGAAAGGCAGGATATAAATCTAACAAACAATAATCATAGTATCATAGAGTTGGAAGAGATCTCGTGGGACATCCAGTCCAGCCCCCTGCCAAGTAGCAGGAAAATCACATTCAAAGCATCCACAACAGATGGCCATCCAGTCTCTGCTTAAAAACTAGGTGAGTTTGCTTTTGGAGAAAGCTATTGAAAGGATCAAGATAATACCGCCGTCTCTCGCCTCTTCCGCCTGCTGCTGGGTTAACTAAGTGCAAACCATTTTTGCATTTTGAATTCCTTTTGCAGCAACTGAAATAAGTCAAAGACAAAGAAGAAAAACAGGAGGAGGACAGACACTGTGACATATTTTAAAAAATGAGATTACAGAGAGTTAACTGGGATTGTTCTTGCCAGATTGGGACAGTTGGTATGCATTTTAATCTCCCGGTCTTCCCCGGTTGCTCTGGCTGGCAACCTCTCTGTCAAAGACAAAGGAAGAGGCTGGCTAAACGGCATGAGCTATTGAAAAAGATATTTTCCAAACCCATCTCTCTGCAACCAGTGCCATCTCATTGCCATTCGCTGTTATTCTGCCACGGTTGGACCATGCTTCCTTCTCCTTTTTCAAACAAATGTTTCCATCCTGAAACTCCAATGTGGAGTTTCTTAAATGTTTCGTTTAAGTTTCTTAATTTAAATGAGAAGTCAGATGAAAAGCCAGTTTAAGGAAGTTTTTCTATTAACTGGAAATCAACCACAATCTTGCGTTGTCGAAGGCTTTCATGGTCGGAATCACAGGGTTGTTGTGTGTTTTCCATGTTCCAGAAGCATTCTCTCCTGATGTTTCACCCACATCTATGGCAGGCATCTTCAGAGGTTGTGAGGTATATTGGAAAAAAACTAAGCAAGGAAGGTTTATATATACAGTAGAGTCTCACTTATCCAACACTCGCTTATCCAACGTTCTGGATTATCCAACGCATTTTTGTAGTCAATGTTTTCAATACATCGTGATATTTTGGTGCTAAATTCGTTAATACAGTAATTACTACATAGCATTACTGCGTATTGAACTACTTTTTCTGTCAATTTTTTTGTTAAACATGATGTTTTGGTGCTTAATTTGTAAAATCATAACCTAATTTGATGTGTAATAGGCTTTTCCTTAATTCCTCTTTATTATCCAACATATTCGCTTATCCAACGTTCTGCCGGCCCGTTTATGTTGGATAAGTGAGACTCTACTGTATGTGAAAGGTCCAGGGTGGGAGAAGGAACTCTTGTCTGTTGGAGGTCAGTGTGTTTTAGTTAATCACCTTAGTTAGCTTTAATGGCCTTGTCAGATTTATGATCTGGCTTCTTCCTGCCTGGGAGAATATTTCGTTCAGAGGTATTAGCTACCCCTGATAGGAGAGAATACTTCTGGAACATGGTCATACAGCCCGGAAAACACACAACCTTAATTTGGTTTGCTTTTGAACATGAATCATAGATGCATTTGATCTAAAATTAACTGGAGGAGTTTCCTCGGGAAAGTGAAATTGAACTCAAATCTGAAAATGTTCAGTTAGAAACTATTGCTTAAGAATTACGCAAAAAAAGAGTTTAATTTATGGGCTAGTTTGAACTGGTTTAAAAGACCTATTTAGTGAATACTGAGTTTCCAGTGCAGAATATCCGGCTGTTTCAATTATGTACTTGGACTGTTCTTCAGAATATTTGGAATTCCAGGAAGGAAAGAAAATTCCCAATGAGCCTTATACTTGAATATATGCAATGCCTTGCAGTTTAAGACAAAGAAGTTCTCAGGCAGAACACAGCACGATAGGAAGAAGCTTAATTTCATAGAATCATAGAATTTGTTCTGCTCTTTAGCATCTGAAACACAGAGGTACGTTGCTTTTGAATATGGAGGTTCTATCGAAATTGTCATGGTCTTTGATAGCAATTATCCTCCACGAAGCTGTATAAATATATTTTTTTTCCAAAAAAGCCACAATGCCATCCAAGCTAATGGCTATAATATCTTAAGAGTGCCATACGCTAATTATGCAGTGTGATCAAATACTTTCTTTGACAGTCCTAAACTTACTGCCAAAACCTTCAGTAGGTGTCCCAAGTTCGAGTATTATGAGAGTGGGAGCAAAGAAAATCTGTATTCATGGTGAATTGTCATCTATAATTCTGTGGTTTTGATTCTCTGCATGGTTCATGGTGTTTAAACATCCATAATTTCATCAGTATGATTCGCCTCTCTGATTCATCTCCTGCCCCTGTTGCATTAGACTTTTTTTCATGTAAATGGGTTCTAAGCTGTAAATCAAAACCATTTTAAGCAGCAACTTTTTGTGTACATTTCAATGGAAGGCCAATTCCACACTTATGTTTGAGTAAATATCTATAGAATGGTGCCACAAGAACATGAAACTTACATTCCTACTATGCAAAAACCATTTATCGGTGAAATATCAACTTGGAGACACACCAAGGACAATGAAAGTTTTTGTCAGTGTGTCTTTCCTATATTGTCTCTGTAGAATATAGATATACCTGTACGGTGCCATCTGGCTTAAGCATAGTCCCATAGCTGAAGAAATGCTAGATCTTTCATCAGACTGGCCATACTTTCAAGGTTGTCAGGAGCATTGGTAATGAAAGGTCTTATCCACTTGAAATGGGAAGACATATACTATCTTAGCCATCTTAGTAGCAACGATCTCCACTGCCTCCACTATGTCCCCCATCTTCTGTCAATCTCTCAAGCAGTGGCAGCTCGTGACTTCTGTGTCAGTAAAGCAGTGAATGCACCAGGCAAGCATCTATCCAAGAGTTGTTATTAATTGCTGTCAAGTCAACTTCAACTTATGGCAATCCTATGAATGGAAGACCCCCAAGTCACCCTATCATCAACAGCCCTGCTCAGGTCTTGCAGACTCAGGGATATGGCTTCCTTGATTGATTCTATCCATCTGGAATGTGGTGGTTTTCTTTTCCTCTTCCCTTCTACCCTTCTGTGCAGTATTGTGCAGTATTCTGTGCAGTACACCCAAGAGTATTGAAGGAACTAGTGGAAGTTATTTCGGAACCACTGGCAATTATCTTCGAGAGTTCTTGGAGAACGGGAGAAGTCCCAGCAGATTGGAGGAGGGTGAATGTGGTCCCTATCTTTAAGAAGGGAAAAAAGGACGACCCAAACAATTACCGTCCTGTCAGCCTCACGTCGATACCAGGCAAGATTCTGGAAAAGATCATTAAGGAAGTGGTCTGCAAACACTTAGAAACAAATGCAGTCATTGCTAATAGTCAACACGGATTCACCAAAAACAAGTCATGCCAGACTAATTTGATCTCTTTTTTCGACAAGTTCTGAGTTGGGTCGATACGAGGAACGCTGTAAACGTAGTGTACCTGGATTTCAGTAAGGCCTTCGACAAAGTCCCCCATGACCTTCTGGCAAACAAACTAGTAAAATGTGGGCTAGATAAAACTACAGTTAGGTGGATTTGTAATTGGTTAAGCGAACGAACCCAAAGGGTGCTCACCAATGCGTCGTCTTCATCATGGAAAGAAGTGACAAGTGGAGTGCCGCAGGGCTCCGTCCTGGGCCCGGTTCTGTTCAACATCTTTATTAATGACTTAGACGAAGGGTTAGAAGGCACGATCATCAAGTTTGCAGATGACACCAAACTGGAAGGAATAGCTAACACTCCAGAAGACAGGAGCAGAATTCAAAATGATCTTAACAGATTAGAGAGATGGGTCGAAACTAACAAAATGAAGTTCAACAGGGACAAATGCAAGATACTTCACTTCGGCAGAAAAAATGGAATGCAAAGATACAGAATGGGGACGCCTGGCTCGACAATAGTACCCATGAAAAAGATCTTGGAGTCCTTGTGGACAACAAGTTAAACATGAGCCAACAATGTGATGCGGCTGCTAAAAAAGCCAATGGGATTCTGGCCTGCATCAATAGGGGAATAGCGTCTAGATCCAGGGAAGTTATGCTCCCCCTCTATTCTGCCTTGGTCAGACCACACCTGGAATACTGTGTCCAATTTTGGGCACCACAGTTGAAGGGAGATGTTGACAAGCTGGAAAGCGTCCAGAGGAGGGCGACTAAAATGATTAAGGGTCTGGAGAACAAGCCCTATGAGGAGCGGCTTAAAGACCTGGGCATGTTTAGCCTGCAGAAGAGAAGGCTGAGAGGAGACATGATAGCCATGTACAAATATGTGAGGGGAAGTCATAGGGAGGAGGGAGCAAACTTGTTTTCTGCGGCCCTGCAGACTAGGACACGGAACAATGGCTTCAAACTACAGGAAAGGAGATTCCACCTGAACATCAGGAAGAACTTCCTCACTGTGAGGGCTGTTCGACAGTGGAACTCTCTCCCCCAGACTGTGGTGGAGGCTCCTTCTTTGGAGGCTTTCAAGCAGAGGCTGGATGGCCATCTGTCGGGGGTGCTTTGAATGCGATTTCCTGCTTCTTAGCGGGGGGTTGGACTGGATGGCCCATGAGGTCTCTTCCAACTCTACTATTCTATGATTCTATCATTCTAGTGAATCATGCTATAAAGAAAATGTTGAGGCAGGAGGAAAATCTTTTATAATATACTAGCTGTGCCCGGCCACGCGTTGCTGTGGCATTGGCTGGTGGTGTTGGTGAGAAATTGTTGAGGTAGTGGTGGTATTGAATGTCTGTTGTATGGTTGTCTTTATGTTTAGTATGCACACTGAAGTGAATTATCTGGCAGTGTGGAGTCAAGATAATCCAGTTCAAAGCAGATAATATAAGATTCTAAATGGGTTATATAGCTGTGTGGAAGGGCCTTGAGTCTACACTGCCATATAATCCAGTTAAAATCTGATAATCTGTGGAAGAGGCCTAAGTGAGGCCTAACTGTGCCTGTCCCCTGGGCTGAGTAGATTGCTAGGAGACCAAGTGGGCGGAGCTTAGCCTTCAAACTGGCAGCAATTGGATAAAAACTATTATTCCTCTCCCTGTAATTAGGACTTTTTTTCTGTTCTTTTTGTTGTATCAACCTAGAGCCGTGGATGATAGGTTGTGTTGTCAAATTTCGAGGTTGGGGGGCCTGTAGTTTTGTTGTTTTGTCCGCTGCCCTGATGCCATCACTCTTTTATATATATAGATTATCCCACTACTGCCACCAATATAACGGGAATCCGATGGCAGGGGGAAAAACTTTTAATAATATCCCACCACGGCCCCCAATATAAAGAAACTGAGCAAGCGGGGAGAGGCTAGGCTGAGAGACGAATTATAACAGATTTTCTTTTAAAACTGGTAGCTGCCACCAACCTAAAATGTCTTTAGGATTTTTAACAACCTTGCTCCCCTGGGTTGTTAATTAACTCTAACCTAGAGTCCTTCTATTAACCAGCCCAATATTGAGATACAATCCCTTGAGTTATCTCCCCCAAGAGATCCAAGCTGCCTGACTTATCCTGTCAGTTTCCACAGCTTTCAGTTCTCTCTCACACACACACTATCCCAACTCCAAAACCAAACTGCTCTTTTCAAACCCTCAAACAGAACTCTCTTCTTCAAACCTCAAAACAGAACTGCCTGGAGCTCTTTTTTTTCTGCACTCCAATACTTGGCTCCTCCCATCTGCTCTGGTTGGCCAATCCTAGGAGTCTCTCTCTAAGCTCCTCCCTCTTTCTAACCACACTCAAGATGGCTGCCTGGCCTTCCAAAACAAAATGGAGGCTGCCTCACTCACTGTTACCAAGGCTTAATCCCAGGCCTAATAGGTAAGGTTCACTACACATGCCTTCTCATAATATGTCCAAAGTTTGATAGTTTCAGTTTAGTCATCTTGGCTTCTAGGGAAAGGTCAGACTTGATTTGTGCCAGGACCATTTATATGTCTTTTAATCAGTTGATGAAATCCATAGAATTCTTCTTCAACATCACATTTCAAATGAGTTGATTTTATTCCTATCCATTGTTTAGCTTTCTCAATCATACATAGAAACTGGAAATATGACAGGCAATTCTCCCACAGTACTTGGTCCTGAGGAACAACTACCTTATAGCCAAGAATTTGTGCCTGGATAACTTTCAAGACAGCCTAGCCAACGTTCTGAGAGAGATGTCTAGAACAGGGGTCCTCCAACATTTTAAACAGAGGGCCAGTTAATGGTCGCTCAGACTGTTTGGGGGGGGACTATAGTTAGAAAAAAAATGAACAAATTCCTGCTTCCACTGCACATATCTTATTTGTAGTGCAAAAAAGCATGAAAGAGCAATACAATATTCAAAATGAATAACAATTTTAACCAACATAAACTTAGCAGTATTTCAATGGGAAGTGTGGGCCTGCCTTTAGCTGAAATAGTCAAGTTATTTAGGGTTGTTGTTGTTGTGTGCCTTCAAGTTGCTTCAGATATAGGGTAACTCTAAGTCTAAATTTTAGGCAGAGAGTGGGTAAATGACATTGGACCCATTGGCCTCTCGTCTAGAATGAGGCTAGATATAGTCAGCACCATTTTTCAACTAGTTTCAGCCCCTCGTCCAATTTTTGAACCTTGGTTTCTGCCTCTGGGGCACACTGGAATGTTTTTTTCTCCTCAATCAACTCAGCATCATGTAGTTTTCTAGTGTTTACTCTTGCATTTTCAAACAAAAAAAATCTGGTTTCTACTTTTCAACCAATTCCATTTTCTGACCCTTCTGAACCCATCAGATAAGCTGGAGCTTTCTGTAAATGCTCCAACAGATCTCAAAAAGAAACAGAAGATAATAGGCTGTAGCTCCAGGGAGTACCATGGTTTCCTATAGTGTTGCCTTGGTCTGAGAAGGAAGCAGCTATGGGCCTCTGGTGGCAAAGCGCTGAGCTGCTGAATTTGCGGACCAAAAGGTCCCAGGTTCAAATCCCGGGAGCAGAATGGGCACCCGCTGTTAGCCCCAGCTCCTGCCAACCTAGCAGTTCGAAAACATGCAAATGTGAGTAGATCAATAAGTACCGCTCCGGCGGGAAGGTAACGGGGCTCCATGCAGTCATGCCAGCCACATGACCTTGGAAGTGTCTACGGACAATGCTGGCTCTTCGGCTTAGAAATGGAGATGAGCACCAACCCACAGAATCAGTCACGACTGGACTTAACGTCAGGGGGAAACCTTTACCTTTACCTATGGACACACCCAATGTAGTGTATGAGTGTGGGTGGGTTTATACACATGGGTGTGGATGCAGAATTCACAACACACACACACACACACCCCTCAGAGACCCTTCTCCAAGTTTTTCTAGTGCCTTATAAGCAGGGCCAAAGCCAGAAAAATGTTTTGGGGTGTGTGTGTGTGTGGGGGGGGGGGGGCACTTTTTTAATCGAATCATGAAGAGTGCTTTCATAACGCAAAATAATTTAGAAATCAGGCTCCACTGATAACCTTCAGTGCACACTCAAGACATAAACTTCAGTGGACACTCATGGGGATTTGGTTAACCAGTGAAAATTCATGAGTAAACCAGTTTAAAAAAAAAACCCTGAAAATTTTCAGATAGTAGCCCCCCCCCCCCCCCCCATCTACAGCCCTGCTTATAAGGGAGACAGTTTTCCTAGTTGTGTCACTTATATTGTGAGAAAAAACTCCTGGAGATGCAAATAACATTAACTCATTATATTAATTTTGAGTACAGTACTTGGTCAAAACAAAGATGCTTACCCAGGCTTTTTGATTTAATTTATTTTTAGGCTGAGCTGTTGTTTTTAACACATATAAAAAGTATTATATGAATTGCCTTGAAAAAATCTAATTTATTACTTTTCCTGACATTTACTGCAGCAGTTGTCTTATTGTTTTTACCAGACATGGTACCATCCCATTCTCATACTTTTTCAAATTAACAAGCATATATATGCTTAGGATTTCCAATATTTTAGAAATATATCCGCCCATACTCTCTTGCAAACCGTTAAAAAGAATTCACCACAGAAAGGACAGCACTTAAAATGATGATTTTACGGGAAAGGCTTGAAGCATCCACAGTGAATACTCTAGAGCCCTAGAAGTACCTGGGAGCTCTGCCATTAATGATGTCAGTGAGGCCAGAATTTGACCTCTTGCCTCTTACATTTTGCAAACCTGCAGAAATCTCTAGCAGGATGGAGTGAAACAATGGACCCTTGTTTGGTTACTGCTGTGCTACCTGCTTGGTCAGCTTCACTTTTTCCATTAACAACAACCACAGGCACAAACTACCAAATACGGCACACGCACACACTCCCCAAACTCCAAAGTGCCATGAGTTTCATTTCATAAAGTTCATGTCACTTCAAAAAATGCTCTGACTGAAGATCACCACCACCTCAGAATACATTTCCCCCCATTATTTCAGCCCTAAGGATCCATTTTCAGTCTGTGAAAGGTTTGGGGGCCACTATTCCATCACTGAAATTGTTTAAGAATGGTATACAGAGCAAAGCACCAAATAGGCAAGGCCAAATTAAAGTGGGCAGAAGAAAATGCAATTCCTTTGCTACCAACTTGAGCATTTTTTCCCCACCAGATGTGCAAAGTACAGATCAATTTCATGCATACCTACTTAGGAGAAAGTTCAACTGCTTTTCTGTCTACAAAGCATATTTCATCCCTGACTGCAAAGCATCATTCAGTTCTATCCTATAATTTTCTCCCTCCAAAGCAAAGTTCAGTTTTGTGCACAGCATTTAAAGTTTATTCATTACAGAAAACAGCAGAAGAAACAGGCAGGCTGGATCAGAAACCATGGGAGAGATCCATTTTTCAGCAAGAGGTCTCTCCAACCCAGTCGTATTTTTCTTTTCTTTTTTCTGGACTCTTATTGTCGGTGGCACAGCGGGTTAAATCGTTGAGCTGCTGAACTTGCTGACCGAATCCAGGGAGCGGGTGAGCTCCTGCTGTTAGCCCCAGCTTCTGCCATTCTAGCAGTTTGAAAACATGCAAATGTGAGATCAATAGGTACCTCTCTGACGGGAAGATAACGGTACTCCATGCAGTCATGCCAGCCATATAACCTTGGAGGTGTCTACGGACAACGCCAGCTCTTCGGCTTAGAAATGGAGATGAGCACCAACCCCCAGAGTCGGACACGACTAGACTTAGTGTCAGGGGAAAATCTTTACCTTTACTCTATCGTCGGTATAATATATTTCAGTATTCATTTGATTCTTTTCCTTGAATGTGTATTTTTATTCTGTGTCTTTTCAGAGGTAGTCATTATTATCTTTTCAGTTAACAGGTTGCCACTATATCCCTTTCCTTTGGGGTAAACACTGCTGAATTTAATGATTCCTGCACCTAAGTAAACACATACCAGCTTGTGCACATTTGCTAACATGTTATTACTTAATCATTAAATGGTCTTATAAAATTAATCGTTAATATTAATGATTGCTTTAAACATTGTTGCTTTTAAAAATAAAGTGAAAGTAAATTGTTGATTTAGTTATTTTAATCTTTTAAAATTACTTTAAATATCCAGACTTCCAATGACTTATATTAAAATAAAATGCATGCTTCACACATAGTTTTGAGTAACAATCGAGATATGGAGACTTAAAAATCACAAAAGGTACAAAATATCCTTGAAATAGAAATAACCAACAACACAATTCAGGCAAATATCTGTAAAAGCTCATCTCACTGGCATATAAAAATGTATTTTCAGATCTGGCTAGGGGGGAAATTCAAATGAAGTACAGATTATGGAAAAATAGCAAAAGTTATACATGACTACTCTTTCTAAACATGTTTGCTGCTTAAAACATGGGAAAGAAAGTTAAATCCTAGTGGGATTTTATAAATGCAGCAGTGATTATGTGGCTATGTTTCAGTTGCTCAGAGGAAATATAATGTGTACCTCAGAAAGGTTTGTTAATTTTTTTTGGCACGGAATACATTTTGATAACCCCCAGTGAGACCATATTTGATGCACTCTGATATAAAAGGACTCATTTGTCTTATGGAACTCTGAAATGAATGGAGTTATTGTTGCCACTGATATGAAGCAAGTGGAGTAAACTAATTGCCTGTTAAGCATGCAGAAATCAAATTTCTTAAGTTCATTTACAGAACAGATTTGATATCACATTTGTTTAGCAGGGAATTCAAAACTGAAGGTGGAGAGATTTTAAGAAGATAGGCTACTTGTGAAGGACATAGTTGCATAGTCTCCGAATAATGAGATGCACAGTGTAAATGTACAGTATGACCCCCATATTACTAGACATATAACAGCAAACCCTATTGCTATAATAGCGAACTCTGTTGAAATGAACAGTCTGATTTCAGTAAGAACTCTGCAGAAGGATTTAGAAAATGCCTAGAGTAGTAAAAGGTAAAGGTTTTCCCTGATGTTAAGTCTAGTCGTGACCGACTCTGGGGGTTGGTGCTCATTTCCATTTCTAAGCCGAAGAGCCGGCGTTGTCCATAGACACCTCCAAGATCATGTGGCCGGCATGACTGCATGGAGCGCCGTTACCTTCCCGCCAGAGCGGTACCTATTGATCTACTCTCATTTGCATGTTTTTGAACTGCTAGGTTGGCTGAAGCTGGGGCTAACAGCTGGGTGCTTACGCCGCTCCCAGGATTTGAACCTGGGACCTTTTGGTCTGCAAGTTCAGCAGCTCAGCGCTTTAACACACTGTGCCACCAGGGGCCCTAAAGAGTACATATTGTTAAAATTAATTTTAAAAGCACAAATTTCCTTAGGTTAAATGAAATACAGAATGTTTAACAACAACAACAACAACAACTTTATTCTTATATCCCGCCCCATCCCTCTGAAGGGACTCAGCTTACATGGGGACCAAGTTCAGTAATGCAACAATAAAACACAATAACATAAGATACAATCAATTACAATGAATTAATACATAAAATATATAAAAACCATAAAAGCATAAACTCAACAACAACTGATAACCAATAACCAATAGCCGGGTGCAATGGGCATGTTCAAAAACTGGAGGCAAGGCAATAAATTATACATGTGCAATATACTGCAAGGTCACTAATAAGATGGGCCAGTAATAAAGTGGTGTGTCTGGGTATAGGTGGAGGTAAAAGGACTCAGTAAAATTGTGCCAAATTAGTCAAAAGCACATTGAAATAACCAGGTTTTCAGGTCTTTCTGGAATGTGGCCAAGGTAAGGACTAATCTAATTTCTCTCGGGAAGGAGTTCCAAAAACAGTGGGCCATCACTGAGAAGGATCTTTCATCCCCGCCAAATGTATTTGTGACGGTGTCGGGAGTGAGAGAAACGCCTCCCCAGCAGATCTTGAAGTTAACGCAGGTATATAGAAGAAAATGTGATTGCAAAGATAGGCTGGACCCGAACCGTTTAGGGTTCTTTCAGAGTTTGCTCTTATTTGGTTATGTTTTCAGTGGGTTCGGGGTCCCGGCGTGCCTATTCCAAAGTTTCAAATCAGACATGAACAGGATGAAGGCATGGATTAGAGGTTTATTCACTTTGGCCAAAAATGGATGTCGGGGTAGAAAATACTCCCAAATCAGGCATAAAGCAATGTATGCATTGACATTTATAGAGACTTGACAGCAATTAAAAGAATGGGGTTTTGCCACTTCAGACACTGACTAGTGAGTTACGGTGCACACAGATTGGTGGAGGTGTGCTTCCCGTTGTTGCAGATGATTGGTTCACTGGTCAGACGGGAAATTTAATAAACTATAATTGCCCCAGTGGCGAAGTGTGTTAAAGCACTGAGCTGCTGAACTTGCAGACCGAAAGGTCGCAGATTCAAATCCCGGGAACAGAGTGAGCACCCGCTGTTAGCTCCAGCTTCTGCCAACCTAGCAGTTCAAAAACATGCCAAGGTGAGTAGATCAATAGGTACTGCTCCGGCGGGAAGGTAACGGTGCTCCATGCAGTCATGCCGGCCACATGACCTTGGAGGTGTCTACGGACAATGCTGGCTCTTCAGCTTAGAAATGGAGATGAGCACCAACCCCCGGAGTCAGACGTGACTGGACTTACGTCAGGGGAAACCTTTACCTTTACCTATCATTGCTCAGTTTGAAGTTTTGTGTGTCCACCTTCTTTGTTTACTTAAGGAAATGAATGTTTTAATGGTTCTAATCCTGTCAGCTGGGATTTCACAATGCGTCCTGGCTCAGGAAAGAATGGGTGCTGAAACACCTTAATGGGTTCTCAAGGAGAGACAAAGACAGAGCTCTTGATGACTTAGTGACCTTTTGGGTTGCCCAGGAATTAATTTAGGTGAAAGGATTCATTGTTGGCCAAGAAGGAAAGGATGGGTGATTGTGTCAACTGCCTGGAGGAGTAATGAGATTAGCCCCATGTCAAGATTATATCTTTATTTATTTATTACAGTCGATGACCAGCAACAGAAAATGTACAAGCATCAGAATAGATTAGTCCCATGTCTCTCTTAGGAGTGCTTCTGTATATGGGGAAAATATCATCAGTCAGTGGGACCTTCTCTGGCTATCTGGTCAGAACTCTCTTGGTCGCAAATTTTGGGGTCCCAGTTTTCTATAACAAAATTATTAGCAAACAAATTGAAACCCTTCCTGGGCTTTAAAAACAACACATTGCTTCTTTTTCTTATTTTGTTCCTGTTGTTCTGGGGACCGGAAGGAGTGTGACTGCTTACTCTACACGTGGTCTCCGCACACCCCCCAACATTTCACACATGGAAACTTGAATACAGTAACACAATCCATTGTCAAGATAGCACACATTATTTATAACACATAAACTAGGAGCTGTTGCAGCAGTTTTGTTAAATTTTTAAAAATTGCATTAAAGTCTAAAATAAGTGTATTGCTTTTTCAAATGGAGGACTATAGTGTGTTTCAACAGCACTGAGACTTATCCAACATATTCACTTATCCACTGCCACTGTAAATTATATTTTTTATGATTTATAATATTATTTTAGTATAAAAACCCGTGAAACAGCGAGTCCGCGAAAAGTTAACTGCGAAGTAGTGAGGAAACACTGTATTATCTGTAATTTGCATTATAATTGCAAACGGTTGAGCCAGAAGACCTGCTCAATGATTTTAAAAGACAATCCACACAAGGCAGTGGATAATTAAGATTATTGTGCAAGGACTTTTTTTCCTTATTTGTGGTGGCAGATGTCATGAAAATTATGCATGGGCCCTTTTTAAAATTTGTTTGTTCATCAGCTATCATTAGGATATTTTATAATGCCTCAGTTGGCATTATAACTCTATCCTGAATTTTATTAGGTCCCTTTTATTCTGGTATTTTAACTGATGATGTTATTTTTATATTGCTGTTGCAGTCCCCCCAACCAATGAAGTCAACTGAATTGTACTTGGTAGTTGATTGATATTATTACTGCTGTATTAACTCTTGTTTTATTGTCTTACTGTGTTTGGTTTTTTTGGTATATTGTTCAATGTATTTATACTGTTGTTTTTGTAAATTGTGCTAGTCTGGCCTTGCCCCATGTGAGCCGCCCCGAGTCCCCGTGGGGAGATATTGGCGGGGTATAAATAAAGTTGTTTATTATTATTATTATTATTATTATTATTATTATTATTATTATTATTATTATTATTATATTTTATGTATGTCCCAAGACCATTCTTTTGCTTCCATTGAGGCTCAAGGAAGTCAAAGGTTTGGGCACTCCTGGATTAGAGCACAGTATTTACTTGAGTCTAATGCGCTATTGAATCTAATGCATACTTCAATTTTCAAAACTCTGAAACCAAAAAAAAGTATTTGCTGCCAAATGTAATGAGAAGTGGCAAAAAAGTGCACTCTTTGTAATTTGGCAAAACAAAAAGATGTGCATCACAGTTGCTGCCTCCTCAGAATACCTTCTTTAAAAACAAAAGTGTTAAAACACCAAAGCTTCCAGCAACGGAAAAGAAAACCTTGGAATGCACCTATGCTGTAGAATGAATCCATTTTAATTGCCTCGATTCAATGCTATGGAATGATGTGAGCTATAGTTTCACAAGGTCTTGAGTTTTCTCTGCCAAAGAATGCTGATGTCTCATTAAACAACAAATCTCAGGATTCCATAGCATCGAGCCATGGTAATTAAATTAGAGATGACATCCCTTAAATAGGAGCTCCAGATGCTCTCGAAGCAGCTTCCCCTTTTGCTTGGGCTCAGCACTAAGTTTACTGTATTACACAAATCTAACGCACACCCTAATTTTGGCGAGGTCATTTGGCCAAAAAAGGTGAGCATAAGATTTGAATAGATAGAGTGTTTAGTACTCTGAGTATTCCAAGAAGAATCAATGGCACATATAGAGACTTTATAGGATCTCCATATTAAATTTGTGAAAATCCCACAGAGAGCTTTCCCTCTTTCCAATAGTCAAACAACAAATTAAACTACTACTTGCTGTCCTTTTGTGACATCCAAAATTTGCAATTTGAAGTCACAAAAGGACAGCAAGTAGTAGCTTAACGTGGTGTTGTTTTACTGCTAGAAAGGGGAAAGAGTTGTGTGTGGGATTTTCTGCCTTGTGTGCCAAAATAAATTACTTTGGAGAATTATGTAACATGACTTGAGTGGGTGCAGAATGCCCCTGCTATGCTGCTTCAGGCATTATAATATCTTGGGCTAGCCCTATTCCTAATGCGAGTCTGCTCCGTAACATTTCTTAGTCTCATAATTAGATTCTGATTTCACAAGTATTTTGGACTCACACTTCTTTACCAGAAACAAAGTTTGTGCCTATCTTTTTAAAAAATATGCTTGCTTGCTTTTTAGGGTGCAGAAAATTGTGTTTATTGTTTGTGCAGATTTCTTCCTACTCCTTGGGGCACTGTAAAAAAAACCTTCACACATGTCTTCCCTTATAATGGGTACATTCTCAGCTTTAGATGTAAAAAAAAAAAAACCCAATCTTTGTCCAAACATATTTTCTGAAAAAGAAAATAATTGGCTCTGAGGTGAATGAAGAATGTAAAAACTTGCTGAAAGATTTATTGTGACTGAACAACTAACAATGCTTCCTGTCACTGCTTATACTTTACAATGGATGTGTGATAATATGTGATACAGCTTTAAACCGGAAAGCAGCTGCCTTCATGCAAGTGCTTCAGGATGAAGGTCAGTTCCTGAAGCAAAAGAAAAAATTGAAAGAAAAAGTCTTATTCCCATACTGTGTGTATGGGTGCATATATATGTGCCTTCAATTCACCATTGAGTTCTGGCAACTCCATGAATTTCATAGGCATAGGAGAATGAGTAGGCTGAAGCCTGTTAGAGTTAGTGGGCCAAAGCTAGTTTTGTTCTGCGGAGTGTATGAGAAGGCCTCATTATAAGAAGGCCTGGTGTGAGAAGCTTCAGTGTGAAGGCTGCCTTAAGTAAAAGCTACTACGTGAAGCTCCTGTGTAAGTTCGGCTGAGAAGAGGCTCTGTGAGAGTGAAGCTGTTTATCTGCATAAGAAAGAAGCCCAGGATGGAAGCAAAGAAGGAAGTACAATGTTCCCTCAGTACTTCACGGTTCACTTTTCATGGATTTCCTGTTTTGCGATTTTTCAATAAACTCTAAAAGACTATTATAAATCATAAAAAATTACAATTTACAGCCTAAAGAAGGGAGGAAAGAGAAGCCAAAGGGAGAGAAAAGGAGCCCAAGTGGTGACGGGAGGAGAAGGAGGCTATTTATCAACACACGATTGATTGCTAAAAACTTTAAATAGTGTAAAAAAGGTAAGGGTTTCCCCTGACGTTAAGTCCAGTCATGTCTGACTCTGGGGGTTGTTGCTAATTTCCATTTCTAAGCCGAAGAGCCGGCGTTGTCCATAGACACCTCCAAGGTCATGTGGCCGGCATGACTGCATGGAGCGCCCTTACCTTCCCACCAGAGCGGTACCTATTGATCTACTCACATTGGCATGTTTTCAAACTGCTAGGTTGGCAGAAGCTGGAAATAACAGCAGGCGCCCACTCCGCTCCCGGGATTTGAACCTGGGACCTTTCGGTCTGCAAGTTCAGCAGCTCAGTGCTTTAACACACTTCGCCACCGGGGCGAAAATAATGTGTAAATATTAAAATAAATATAGCATCCCAACATCGCGGATTTTCACTTATTGTGGGTGGTCCGGGAACCTAACCCCCACAATAAGTCAGGGAACCCTATATATATAAAGCACTTTGTGTTATGGAAACCTTGTTCTTGTAAATAGTGCAACCATATTATATGTAACCATATTATATTATTACAATGTAATAATAATTATAATTCACTACTATAATTGTATATTTATATTACATGCAATATTACTAATAATATTGCAATATAGTCGTATAATATAATATATTGTATGTATATATACTTATAAACCGCCCTGAGTCCCCTTCGGGGTGAGAAGGGTGGGATATAAATGTTGCAAATAAATAAATAAATATTATTTTGCTATAAAGAAAAGTCTCCTAAGGAAGAGATAACATTGGACTGTGTTTTTTTTTCTATCACTTTTGGCTACTGGTACTGGGTCACGCTGCTGCTAATAAGTTACTCTACTATATGTTTATGGAGAGGGTCTTTAGTTAATAAGCCCACTTGCCCAACAACATCTAGGCCCTAACCAGGACTGACCCTGCTTAGCTTCCAAGGAAGTAATTGATGGTCATGTTGCCAGTTTCTTCCTTTGCAATATAGCCTACAGTACCATGTATTGCTTGGAAGTCTCCCATCCAAGAACTAACCTGCATAGATTCCAAGATCAGATGGGATTTGGCACTTTTAAGATATTTGGGCATTTCCTAAAACAGGGTGTGGGTAGTTGCAGCCCTTCAAATATTATTGAACAGCAATTTCCACTATTGATTGTGCCTTGATCAGACCACACCTGGAATACTTTGTCCAATTCTAGGCACCGGAATTTAAGGGAAATGTTGATTTTATGATATTATATGATTGTATTAGGCTTGCCCCCGTGTGAGCCACGCCCCCGTTGGTGAGATGGAGGCGGCATACAAAAATAAAATTATTATTATTATTATTATTATTATTATTATTATTATTATTATTATTATTATTATTATTTGTTGACAGGCTGGAATGTGTCCAGTGAAGGGCACCTAAAATGATCAAGGGTCTGGAGAACAAGCCCTATGAGAAGTGGCTTAAAGAGTTGGGAATGTTTAGTCTGCAGAAGAGAAGGCTAAGAGGAGACATGATGAGGGCCATGTATAAATAGGTGAGGGGAAGTCATAGGGAGGAGGGAGCAAACTTGTTTTTGGCTGCCCTGAAGACTAGGACGCAGAACAACAGCTTCAAACTACAGGAAAGGAGATTCCACCTGAACATTAAGAAGAGCTTCCTAACTGTGAGAGCTGTTCAGCAGTGGAACTCTCTGCCCCAGTGTGTGGTGGAGGCTCCTTTTTTGGAGGCTTTTAAGCATAGGCTGGATGGCCATCTGTCAGGGTGTTTAAATGTGATTTTCCTGCTTCTTGGCAGGGGGTTGGACTGGATGGCCCATGAGGTCTCTTTCAACTGTATGATTATATGATTATGGATGTTATTGGACATAAAATTGCATCCCTGCAATGTAGAATAACAACTACTTCCTGGCATTATGAGAGGAGACATTGAACAATAACTGCTGTTGCAATGCCACACTTCTGGGTAGGCAGTGTAACTCCGTGCTCCTGCTATACTACTCCTCCCCCCCTTTCCCTTTAAAAGGCACTTTGCAATGGTGATGGGACCATCACCATTGCAAATCTATGACAAATCTATCCCAGGCTTTTCTTGGCAAGCTTCGTTCAGATGGAGTTTGCCATTGTCCTCCTCTGACACAAAGAATGTGACTTCCCAGTGGGTTTCCATGGCTAAGCCCTCCGGGTTCTAGTCCATCTGAACCCTCCAGGTTCTACTAGAGCAATGAAACAACTAACTACACTGGGCCACAATGTGGCCAGTATATGCTGGAACACAACTCCATGGAGCTCACAGCAAGGTTGTTTGTAGTTCTGAAGTAGGGAGCATGACAAAATATTAATATCTATTTGCACACTCTGTGGCAATAGCATTATTGTTGGTCATTTGTTATGTTGACTTTAAAAACTTTTTTTCATGTGGCCACTGACAAAAATAGTTCTCATTTAGGAATGTAGAGAATAATAATGTCCTTACCCTTCACACGGTTTGGTGGAAGCACAGAACAGCTGTGGGGCATGTGAGATCATTGCTTTTAAAAAGCATGGCAAAACTGATTGAAGGGGAATTCTAACAATCTTCTACTATGTGCACAGCCAGCTTAGATACAACACTACTCCACATTATTCTCTGCACACACAGTGCATAATTATCACTCAAATGAAGAGTGCAACGTATGTTACAGTGGTTAGGATCACCCTTCTCCCATCTACACTGTAGAATTATAGTAGTTTGGAACTACATTAACTGCTATAGCTCCATCCAATGGAATTCTGGAATTCGCTGTCTGTTGTGACACTAAAGCTCTATGCCAAAGAAAGATAAACATTTCACAAAATTATAAATCCCAGAATTCTATAGTTTTGAATCATGGGAGTTAATGTGGTATCGATCAACTGTAATTCTGCAGTGTAAATATAACCTTCACCTCTTTTTGTTTTTTTTCGTGTCAGGAGCAACCTGAGTTGCTTCTGGAGTGAGAGAATTGGCCGTCTGCAAGGAAGTTGCTCAGGGGACGCCCGCATGTTTTGATGCTTTACCATCCTTATGGGAGGCTTCTCTCATGTCCCCGCATGGAGCTGGAGCTGATAGAGGGAGCTCATCTGCGCTCTCCCCGGTGGGATTCGAACCTGGCAGCCTTCAGGTCAGTAACCCAACCTTCAAGTCACAAGGCTTTTATCCCCTAGGCCACCGGAGGCCACCTATTAGGGGATGGATCAATTAATGTGATGACAGACACATTACATTGCTCTGTAGTTATTCTGAAAAATTTGGTTAATTTTTTGCATTTATTTTTGCATTACAGATTTACAAATGCATTCCCCTGAAGTCAGTCATGTTTCATGAGGTTTTTCAAGTGCTATGCTTTATTCAGATCATACATTTCATGGATGTTGCATGTTGCAATTCGCTACAAAGACGTTGCCCAGGGGATGCTCGGATGTGTCATGATCCTGTGGGGAGGCTTCTCTCAAAGGATATTTAGTATAATGCCAAGTTGTTGTTGTTGTTGTTGTTTTTAACTTTGTGTTTTCAAATACATTACAACTTGTACCCTCGGTTCGCTTCTGACACGATAAATAAATACATCTCATGGTTGCTGTGTGTTTACCAGGCTGTATGGCCATGTTCCAGAAGCATTCTCTCTTGACGTTTCACCCACATCTATGGCAGGCATCCCCAGAGGTTGTGAGGTATATACAGTAGAGTCTCACTTATCCAACACTCGCTTACCCAACATTCTGGATTATCCAACGCATTTTTGTAGTCAATGTTTTCAATATATCATGATATTTTGGTGCTAAATTCGTAAATACAGTAATTACTACATATCATTACTGCGTATTGAACTACTTTTTCTGTCAAATTTGTTGTATAACATGATGTTTTGGTGCTCAATTTGTAAAATCATAACCTAATTTGATGTGTAATAGGCTTTTCCTTAATCCCTCCTTATTATCCAACATATTTGCTTATCCAACGTTCTGCCGGCCCGTTTATGTTGGATAAGTAAGACTCTACTGTAGTTCCTTCTATGGTTATATATTCTGACTTTTGACATGTACTCAAATAAAATGCAACCAAAAGGGAAAATCCAAACTTACTTTTCTAACAAACAAAAAACAAAAAAGAACAGACACAGTTTTGGTTTCCGTTTGTTTGAAAGGATTGAAGTTTAATGTAGGAAAGTTCCTCATAATAGAACTGCTTGACGAACGCGGTGTTAGAACAAAAGACCTATCTGTTTGAATCACAAATGAAGACCCAGCTAATTTAAGAGGAACCCTGCTGGCTCTGGTCCAGTGTTGTATTCCCACACGGGCCAATGAGATGCCTCTGGGAGGCCCACAAGCAGAACAGGAGTGCAGTAACACCCTCCCACTCATGTTCTCCAGCAATTGAGATGTTCTGGCTGTGACACGGGCAGATTAGCATAGAGCCGTCCTGACTATAGCCAAGGATAGCCTTATCTTCCCTAAAGCTGCTTTTAGAGATATTCCAACTTATGGCCATCACTAAGTCTGATTTGCAGACCAAAAGGTCCCAGGTTCAAACCCTGGGAGCGGTGTGAGCAGCCGCTGTTAGCTCCAGCTTCTGCCAACCTAGCAGTTCGAAAACATGCCAATGTGAGTAGATCAATAGGTACCGCTCCGGCGGGAAGGTAACGACGTTCCATGCAGTCATGCCAGTCACATGACCTTGGAGGTTCTACGGACAACGCCGGCTCTTCGGCTTAGAAATGGAGATGAGCACCAACCCCCAGAGACAGACATGACTGGACTTAACGTCAGGGGAAACCTTTACCTTTACCTTTAAGTCTGATTTATATATATATATATATATAGTGAAACATATTCAGGGGAGTTTGTTGAATATGCAGCAAAATAAAACAAAAACCCATAAAACAGTGATACTTTACAACCTACAAACTATCTACAGACCCACAAAGAAAATACAACAAATGCTACGGTCAGCGAAGGACAAGCGGGATCCTCTCACTTCTGCAGGAGTCTACCGTATACCATGCAGCTGTGGACAAGTCTACATAGGGACCACCAAACGTAGCGCCCAAACACGAGTCAAACAACATGAAAGGCACTGCAGACTCACTCAACCAGAGAAATCAGCTATAGCAGAGCACTTGATGAACCAACCTAGACACAGTATATTATTTGAGAACACAGAAATGCTCGACCACTCCAACAACTATTATGTCAGACTACACAGAAGCCATTGACATCCACAAGCATGTGGACAACTTCAACAGAAAGGAGGAAACCATGAAAATGAACAAAATCTGGCTACCAGTATTTAAAAAAATCAAAAATCAGAACAGTAAATAAGAAGCAACACTCTGAAAACAGAAGAGTTCCAGACATGAATCAACTAGGGGCAGCTAACGTCTCTGAACAAAGGATGCCCCCAGGCAGGAAGAAGCCAGGAGATGAAGCTATTCAATGCTACTTTAGGTGATTAACTACAACATTCACACTGGCCTCCAACTGACAAGAGTTCTCTCATCCTGGACTTTCCACAGATATATATAAACCTCCCTTGCTTAGTTTCTCCATACCTCACAACCTCTGAGGATGCCTGCCATAGTTGTGGGCGAAACGTCAGGAGAGAATACTTCTGGAACATGGCCATACAGCCCAGAAAACATACAACAACCCAGTGATACCTTAATTGGCCAGCCAAATGCACAGAACATATCATGCATGGTTTTGAAGCTCTTCTGGCTTCTTCACCATGTAGGAAAAGAAAGGTGACATTGTCGGTGTCACAGGTTTACAATTTGTAGCAGATATCTCTGGTTCAGTAAGTCCAGATGGATCTTTTAATGGTATACTTCCATCCCAAGTATAGTCAAAATAAAAGAGTTCACTATTATCTCCCTAAGGAGATCAGGTTAGCTCCTTCCCTGCCCATTTTCCGCCGGGAATTGAAAACATGGTTGTTCCAGAGCGCGTATGAATGAATAGGTCCAATAGAGCTGTCATTAGAATACTTCTTTCTGTTTTAAAGCGTATGGCACTTTATCACTGTTACTTATTTCCATGATACAGCACTTTATGAAACCTGTCCCCGCTGGTTTGCTTTTAATTACTCTGATTTTATCTGCTTGGATTTTAATGTATTGTGCATTATTTTATTTTGTGTATTGTTGGAATGTTTTAAGTTTTTGTCAAATATGTTGTGTTGTTGTTTCGGGCTTGTCCCTGTTGTGAGCCGCCCTGAGTCCCTTCGGGGAGATGGGGTGGGATATAAAAATAAAGATGATGATGATGATTATTATTATTATTATCTGCAGTTTCAGGTATCTATGGAATGTGTGTGTCTGGAAACATATATCTTGTGGATACAGGGGTTGTACTGAACTCAAAACTATTTATTGCAAAAGTTAAGAAAAACATACAGTAGAGAGTCTCGCTTATCCAACGTAAAAGGGCCGGCAGAATGTTGGATAAGCAAATATGTTGGATAATAAGGAGAGATTAAGCAAAAGCCTATTAAACATCAAATTAGGTTATGATTTTACAAATTAAGCACCAAAACATTGTTATACAACAAATTTGACAGAAAAAGTAGTTCAATACACACTAATGCTATGTAGTAATTATTGTATTTACGAATTTAGCACCAAAATATCACAATGTATTGAAAACACTGACTACAAAAATGCGTTGGATAATCCAGAAAGTTGGATAAGTGAGACTCTACTGTACATTTAAATACACTGTGAGATACAGATCTCAGCTGAAACATTTATAATCATTATATATATATATATATATATATATATATATATATATATATATAAAACATTTATAATCATTATATATATATATATATGGTTTGTAAACTATGCCTCCAGTTCAGCCAGGTATGTCTTAAGGAGGAAAAGATTCACAGGAAGAAGAGCGTTCCAAAAGATGAGGGTGGCAGTGGAGAAAGCCACCTTGCTGGTTGTCCACAGGACCTTCTACAATCTCATTTGTAGGCCACCAACGATGGTGAGGTTCACTGGTGGTGGGACATGTCATCCTTGTATCTTGCATTATCTTGCTACTACTGAAGCATTGGTGCCAGCCTAACTAACAGTATAATGCAGTGGTTCTCAGCCATCCTAATGCTGCAACCCCTTAATACAGTTCCTCATGTTGTGATGATCCTGAACCGTAAAATTATTTTCATTGCTACTTCATAACTGTAATTTATGAATTGTAATGCAAATATTTGACATGCACGATGTATTTTCATTCACTGGACTAAATTTGGCACAAATACCCGATATGCCCAAATTTCAATACTGGTGGAGTTGGGGGGGGGGGGGGGAGGGATTGATTTTGTCATTTGGGTGTTGTAGTTGCTGGGATTTATAGTTAACCTACAATCAAAGAGCATTCTGAAATCCACTAACGATGGAATTGGACCAAACTTGGCACATAGAACTCCCGTGACCAACAGAAAATACTAGAAGGGTTTGGTGGGCACTGGGGGCCCTGGTCGTGGCGAAGTGTGTTAAAGCACTGAGCTCCTGAACTTGCAGACCGAAAGGTCTCAGGTTCAAATCCCGGGAGCGGAATGAGCACCCGCTGTTAGCCCCAACTCCTGCCAACCTAGCAGTTCGAAAACATGCAAATGTGAGTAGATCAATAGGTACTGCTTCAGCAAGAAGGTAACGGCACTCCATGCAGTCATGCCGGCCACATGACCTTGGAGGTGTCTATGGACAATGCCGGCTCTTCAGCTTAGAAATGGAGATGAGCACCAACCTCCAAAGTCGATCACGACTGGACTTAACGTCAGGTGAAAACCTTTACCTTTACCTTGGTGGGCACTGACCTTGAATTTTAGAGCTGTAGTTCACCTACATCCAGAGAGTACTGTAGACTCAAACTATAATGGATCTGGACGAAACTTGGCACGAATACTCCATATGGCTAAATTTGAACACTAGTGGGGCTGGGGGGAGAGGGGGGATTTTGTCATATGGGAGTTGTAGTTGCTGGGATTTATAGTTAACCTACAATCAAAGAGCACCCTAAAATATATATTTTCTGATGGTCTTTGGTGACACCTCTGACACTCTCCTCGTGACCCCCCCCCCCCCCAGGGGTCTCAACCCCCAGGTTGAGAAATGCTGGTCTAAAGTATGGAAAGTATTTTTGTAAAATAAGAAAGGTGTGAGATGAGTAGGATGGAAGAGTGCTTGGAGGAGAAGGGATAGCTAGCCAAATTTTGCTTGGTTTATTTCCAAAACTTAGAAGACTTTGCTTAGCTTATTTTTGAGTCAATCTCATGAGGATCTGATCATGTCTAGAATAGTTCTTCTTGAATGCACTTTTTTGTTTGTAACAGCAACAACTCTGTGGAGCATTATAAATGGAGCGACACTGAATTACATTCACCAAATGCAATGGGGTACATTTAAAAAAATCCCCACTTCTATCTCTTTATTCATAGTTCCATGACCACAGTGTCTTGAGGCTGCAATCCTGTACACTGATATTTTAGAATAAGCTTTATGGAAATCAGTGGGGCTCCTGTCTAAGTAAGCTACCCACGAAACTCCCTGCACTTCCTTTCTGAGAAGTTGTGTGTGATTACATTGCAACCAAATCCTCCCACAGACATTCTGTTTATTAAGATACCTAGGAGCATCTAGTTCAGTGGTGGGTGAGGTTATAAACAACCCCCAAAGTTTTTTTGGGGCGGGGAGGAGGACATAAATCTTCTCCAAACCACTCTTTCTCTGGCCAGAAAAAGGTGTGAATCTTCATTTTTGGAACCCTCTAGGAGATGCAAACTGCTTTTAAAATATATTACACCCCCTTGCATTGCCTAACAATTTTGTTTTAGAAAACCTATTGATTTTCAAAAGCAGAAGTAGACTTTGGCTGTTTTATATTCCTCTTCCCTCTTATTCCTAATTTTTGGCAAATTTGGCAATCCCTCTTAGTTGTTATTTTGGAAATACAGTAGAGTCTCACTTATCCAAGCTAAACGGGCCGGCAGAAGCTTGGATAAGCAAATATCTTGGATAATAAGGAGGGGTTAAGGTAAAGCCCATTAAACATCAAATTAGGTTATGATTTTACAAACTAAGCACCAAAACATCATGTTATACAACAAATTTGACAGAAAAAGTAGTTCAATACGCGGTAGTTATGTTGTAATTACTGTATTTATGAATTTAGCACCAAAATATCACGATATATTGAAAACATTGACTATAAAAATGGCGTGGATAATCCAGAAACTGAGATAAGTGAGGCTTGGATAAGTGAGACTCTACTGTACCAGGATATAAAGTTCGCTCCAACGTCAGTTGGCCAGCTTAATCATGATGCTGCTTGGTGTGGATGTATACAAAAATGCTACCGGTGGTTTTTTTGTATGTGCCTCCTGTTCTCCAAGGATGACTGGTTTCAAATGTGCTAAAATGCTGCTGTAGATGAATGCTTCCCAGCATATGCAAAGCCTCTCCACCCCTCCGACAACTGCAACTGCCCCTCTCACAAGGCCTTTAGGATGAAGGAGCAGAACTTCTATGTCTATACACTGTACGAGCTTTTGTCATGTAATGAGCTCTGTCGGTAGCCATTTCTTAAATGTATAGAAATGCTGATTTTATTGCATGTGATGAAGTCTTCGGTCTATCTAAATGTTGGATATACAGTGTTCCCTCACTTATCACTGGGGTTAGGTTCCAGGACCACCCGCAATAAGTGAAAATCTGTGAAGTAGGGACACTATATTTATTTTAATATTTATACATTATTTTAGTAGTTATATACTATTTTAAGTCTTTATCAACCAATCGTGTGTTGATAAATCACCTCCTCCTCCTCCTCTTGCCACTTGGGCTCCTTTTCTCTCCCTTTGGCTTCTCCTTCCTCCCTTCCTTCGGCTGTAAATTGTAATTTTTTTATGATTTATAATAGTTTTTTAGAGTTGATTGAAAAACTGTGAAACAGCGAATCCGTGCAAAGTGAACCACGGAGTAGTGAGGGAACACTGTATTACTTAGGATTTATTCGAATCATCTTCCAAAGACTTGGAATGGGGAACAAAAGCAAAACCCTTTAGCAAAAGTACTACATTTCATCAGATAAGGTGCTCTTCTTTGCAGGTATAGCAATCTTCAAATGCCATGAAGAGAGAAGGAATTTGTTTCTTGAGGAATTGTGATTTTGTAGCCAATGTTTTCATAGTCAATGTTTTCAATACATTGCGATGTTTTTGTGCTAAATTTGTAAATATAGCATAATGTTACTGTTATTTTGGTGCTTAACTTGTTAAATCATAACATAATTTGGCCTTTCCTTAATCCCTCCTTATTATCCCATATTTTCGCTTATTCAACATTCTGCCAGCCCGTTTATGTTGGATAAGTATCTACTGTAAGTAAAGTTACTGGGCTTTGGGTCATTACTGTTAGGTAAGTGGCCCCTTGGCATAGCTTGGGGCTCCAGAAAAAAAACACCCGAACACTGTAGAGACCGAGAGGGGACGGGGTTGCTGTGATTTTTCCGGTCTGTACAACCATGTTCCAGAAGCATTCACAACTGACGTTTCACCCACATCTATGGCAGGCATCCTCAGAGGTTGTGAGGTCTGTTGGAAACTAGTCAAGTGGGGTTTCTATATCTGTGGAAAGTTCAGGGTGGGAGAAAGAACTCATCTGTTTGAGGCAAGTGTGAATGTTGCAATTGCCCATCTTGATTAGCATTGAATGGCCTTTCAGCTTCAAAGCCTGGCACTTCCTGCCTGCTGGAATCCTTTGTTGGGATGTGTTTGCTGGCCCTGATTGATTCACGTCTACAATTCCCGTTTCCAGAGTGATGTTATTTATTTACTGTCCTGATTTTAGATTTTTAAAATACTGGCAGCCAGGTTTGGATCATTTTCATGGTTTCCTCCTTTCTGTTGAAATTGTCCACATGCTTGTGGATTTCAGTGGCTTCTCTGTGTAGTCTGGCATGGTAGTTGTTAGAGTGGTCCAGCATTTCTGTGTTCTCAAATGATATGCTGTGTCCAGGTTGGTTCACCAAGTGCTCTGCTTTGGCTGACTTCTCTGGTTGAATGAGTCTGCAGTGCCTTTCATGTTCTTTGATTCGTTTCTGGGCAATGCTGCATTTGATGGTCCCTATGGAGACTTGTCCACAGCTGCATGGTACACGGTAGACTCCTGCAGAGGTGAGAGAGGACTCTTTTTGAATCCAGTAGTTTTAACCTACCCAGCCGTAGTTCTTTGCCAACTCCTGCCTTCCTGGCCGCCTCCCTCCACTTGCCCCGGCGGAGCGGCGCCCGCACGCCCACGGCTGTTTCTCTCTCGATCTGTGTGTCTCTCTCTTCTGCCTCGGCTCGGGCGGCCTCACGCCTTTGGCCTCTCTTTCTCTGTCGCTTGCCTTTTCACCCCCGACGGGCCCAAGGCTTGGCTCCCTGACCCCCTCCTTCTCCCCCTCCGCCCGCCCCTCTCCTCCTTCTTGCCTCTTCTTCCCGCCTCCTCCTCCTCCTCCTTTCCTGGAGTTTGCCCCGCTCGCCTTGCTACTGTTTAAACTCATCGCGCTGCTCCTGCGGCTGCCGGCGGAGGACTTCGGGGCACCCGAGGCGCCCCCAGGATGAAGGTCAGTCCCGGGCCGCCCTTCTTGCCTTGCCTGGGGCCGGGGCGGAGGGCCAGGGAGGCAAGCAGCAGGAAAAAGACAGCGCTTTGCCGGCTGCCTCTCCGCTCCCGGCCCTGGAAGCGCTTGCTCTTCTTCGCGGGCAGGCAGGCAGGCAGGCGCCTTCTACCTCTCGCCCCCTCCCTCCCTTCCTTTCCTCATGCCCACTTTCCTCCCTCTTTCTTTTACCTTCCTTCCTCACCTCCCTCCAACCCCCTTCCTTCCCCTTCCCCCTCCCCCTTTCCTCCTGTCTCTCCCTCCAACTCCCTTTCCTCCGTCCTTCCCTCTCCCTTTCCTTCTTTCCTTTTCTCCTCTTTCCCTTCTTCCTCCCATTCTCTTCCTTCCTTCCCCTTCCCCCTCCTTTCCCTCCCTCTAACTCTCTTTCCTCCTTTCTTCCCCTTCCCCTCTCCTTCCTTCTTTCCTTTTCTCCTCTTTCCCTTCTTCCTCGCCTTTCCCTCCTCCTTTCTTTCACTTCCCTCCTCCTTTCCCTCCCTCTAACTCTTTCCTCCTTTCTTCCTTCCCTTTCCCCTCTCCTTCCTTCCTCCTTCCTTCTTTCCTTTCCTCCTCTTTCCCTTCTTCCTCCCCTTCCCTCTTCCTTCCCTTTCCCCTCCTCCTTTCCCCCTGTCTCTTCCTCCAACTCCCTTTCCTCCTTCCTTCCTTCCCTTTCCCCTCTCCCTTTCCTTTTTTCCTTTTCTCCTCTTTCCCTTCTTCCTCGCCTTTCCCTCCTCCTTTCTTTCCCTTCCCTCCTCCTTTCCCTCCCTCTATAACTCTTTCCTCCTTTCTTCCTTCCCTTTCCCCTCTCCTTCCTTCCTCCTTCTTTCTTTCCTTTCCTCCTTTCCCTTCTTCCTCCCCTTCCCTCTTCCTTCCCTTTCCCCTCCTCCTTTCCCCCTGTCTCTTCCTCCAACTCCCTTTCCTCCTTCCTTCCTTCCCTTTCCCCTCTCCCTTTCCTTTTTTCCTTTTCTCCTCTTTCCCTTCTTCCTCGCCTTTCCCTCCTCCTTTCTTTCCCTTCCCTCCTCCTTTCCCTCCCTCTAACTCTCTTTCCTCCTTTCTTCCTTCCCTTTCCCCTCTCCTTCCTTCCTCCTTCTTTCTTTCCTTTCCTCCTCTTTCCCTTCTTCCTCCCCTTCCCTCTTCCTTCCCCTTCCCCCTCCTCCTTTCCTCCTGTCTCTCCCTCCAACTCCCTTTCCTCCTTCCTTCCTTCCCTTTCCCCTCTCCCTTTCCTTCTCTCTTCTTTCCCTTCTTCCTCCAACTCCTTTTTCCTTCCT
Source organism: Anolis carolinensis (assembly GCF_035594765.1). Classification (NCBI taxonomy): domain Eukaryota; kingdom Metazoa; phylum Chordata; class Lepidosauria; order Squamata; family Anolidae; genus Anolis; species Anolis carolinensis. Next base: position 217,429,935 of record NC_085841.1, read on the forward strand.
TCCCTTTCCCCTCTCCCTGTCCTTTCTTTTTCTCTTCTTTCCCTTCTCCCTCCCCTTCTCTTCCTCCTCCTTCCCTCTTCCTTCCATCCCCTTCCCCCTTCTTTCCCTCATTCTAACTCCCTTCCTTCCTTCCTTCCTTCCTTCCTTCCTTCCTTCCTTCCTTCCTTCCTTCCTTCCCTTTCCCCTCTCCCTTTCCTTCCTCCCTTCTTTCCTTTTCTCCTCTTTCTCTTCTTCCTCCCCCTTCCCTCTTCCTTCCTTCCTCTTTCCCTCCCTCTAACTCCCTTCCTTCCTTCCTTCCCTCCCTCCCTCCCTTTCCTTCTTTCCTTTTCTCCTCTTTCCCTTCTTCCTCCCCTTCCCTCTTCCTTCCTTCCCCTTCCCCCTCCTTTCCTTCTCCCCAACTCTCTTTCCTCCTTCCTTCCTTTCCTTTCCCCTCTCCCTTTCCTTTCTCCTTCCTTCTTTCCTTTTCTCCTCTTTCCCTTCTTCCTCCTGCTTCCCCTTTCCCCTTCTTTCCCTCCCTCTAACTCTCTTTCTTCCTTTCTTCCATTCCCCTCTCCCTTTCCTTCTTCCTTCTTCCCTCCCTCCTTCCTCTCATTATTTTCTTTTTCCTTCCTTCCTTCCTTCCTTCCTTCCTTCCTTCCTTCCTTCCTTCCTTCCTTCCTTCCTTCCTTCCTTCCTTCCATGCAGGGACATGAGAGAAGCCTCCCATAGGGTGGTAAAACATCAAAACATCCAGGCATCCCCTGGGCAACATCCTTGCAGACAGCCAATTCCCTCACACCAGAAGCAACTTGCAGATTGCACAAAGAAAAAACCCTGCACTTTAATTGCTATGGCTCAAGGAATGGAATCTGGGAGTTGTAGTTTTACAGTCTTTAGCCTTCTCTCCCAAAAAGTGTTGATACCTCACCAAACTGCAAAACCCAAGATTCCATAGCATTGAGTCATGGCGGTTAAAGTGGTATCAAACCACATTATTTATACAGAGTAAATGCATCCTAAATCATTATTGGAGCCAGCATGATGCAGTGGTTTGAGTATTGGCGGAATAACTAAAAGAAGATTCCCTCTGTGGGAGTGTGCAGAGTTCATCTCCTGACCACTGAAGATTGAGAGATGGCCTTGTCCCCACATCTGGAATTTAAGCATATGGGCTGTTAGGCTTGAATCCTAAGCTAGGCTCGAAAACATAATTTAAACAATGGCTACAAATTGCAGAGGCCTTCTTATTGACATACGCTGGCGTTAAAACTCAGCACATCTGCATATAGATTATTTTCATATTAGCGTTTAAAAACTATTACTTCCCTCTTGTGTCCTGCTTTTTTTTCAAGTGTGGAACATATTGTAAATACATTAGAAGGAAGTGAGTGTACTCCATGTAAGTTTGACATTCACATTATAGACTGATATGCAATGAGATCTTTCAGTGAGTTACATACACCTAAGACTGCTGTTGGAGCCCACGGTGGCGCAGTGGATTAAACCGCTGAGCTGCTGAACTTGCTGACTGAAAGGTCGGTGGTTCGAATCCGGGGAGCTGTTAGCCCCAGCTTCTGCCAACCTAGCAGTTCGAAAACATGCAAATGTGAGTAGATCAATAGGTACCCGCGCTGGCAGGAAGGTAATGGTGCTCCATGCTGTCATGCTGACCACATGACCTTGGAGGTGTCTATGGACAACGCCAGCTCTTCGGCTTAGAAATGGACAGGAGCACCAACATGATTATTTATTTATTTATTTATTTATAGTATTTATATTCCTTCTCACCCCGAAGGGGACTCAGGGCGGATCACATTGTACACATATAAGACAAACATTCAATGCCATACACATAGAACAGGACAGAGACAGACGCAGAGGCAATTTAACCTTCTCCTGAGGGGATGTTCGATTCAGGCCAGAGGGGGGAGCAGCTGCTTCATCATCCACTGTGATGGCACTTCCTCATTCCAATGTCGTAAATTAGTTAAATTTGCCTCCCCACTTTATAAGTGGTACCTTATTTCCTACTTGATAGATGCAACTATCTTTCGGGTTGCTAGGTCAGCAACGAGCAGGGGCTATTTTTTATTTTTTAATTGACAGGTGCTCACCCTGCCACGGGCTGGCCTCGAACTCATGACCTCATGGTCAGAGTGATTTATTGCAGCAGGCTGCTCACCAGCCTGCGCCACAGCCCGGCCCTTGGGGAAAACCTTTACCTACCTTTACTAAGACCTCTGAAAACCACAGATTTAGGCAGGTATTTTTATGTACTTAACATATAATTACTGCATATAATCCATATCTGCTGATTCTGCATCCATGGATTCAATCAACCGCTACTTAAAAAAATTAATCCAAAACACAAACTTTGTTTTTGCCATTTTATATTTTGCATCATTTCACTACGCCATTGTATATAATGGGACTTGAGCATCCACAGATTTTGGTATCCACAAGGGTATTGAGACTAAACCTCTGAAAATACCAAGGGCCCAGTGTATTACCCAGTGGTTTACAAATACAGACACAATACAGGCTTTACAATTAAAAAAACGAATAAAGAAATCTGAAGGATATCAAACTATTAAATTATGGTGATGTTAACAGCTGCCATCAAAACTTGACATTATCAACAAAGGCAGAATATTTAGGCATGGGCATACCCAGAAAACTATGTACTAAGAAGTTTAAACCTCAGATGAAGAATGCCTTGTCACTCTCTTTATAAAGGATTATCAGATCAAGGACAGATCTGACAGATCAAAGGTCTGTGAGTTCTATCTCAGCATGGAGGCCGTTCCCGATAATAGCTCACAAGCAGATGAAATACCCTTGCAGATTGGCTGCAAGAATAGATTGAAAGTCCTAAAGCTCCATCATACTGACCTGCTGGGAAAAATGCTTTTGTGTTAAATCCTATTATATTAATTATATGTGGATAAAATCACAGCCATCCTAAGGCAACATTGGCTCCCATTGCAGCATGTATATTTGTTCACATGAAGACAAAAATTAAAATGCAATAGGCCAAACCTCTTTAATGCAAGAACAGGAATAATCTGGATGAGAGTTCTGGTTTTGTGCTGTTTCAGGGATAGGCAATTTGTGATCATGCAGGTGTGTTGAATTGCCAATCCCACAAATAGTTGCATTGGTTAAATTGGCTGATGAGAATCACAACAGCTGGGAAGGTCTAGGTATTTCTGGATTGCAACGCATGGGATTTCCAGTCTAGCAGCATATGCAGAAGTACAGCTTTCTTGTTCCTGGTTCTGAGGAAAGCACCAAGGTCCCTTTTTCAATCTTCGACAGAGCCTGATTAGATAGGTGGAATATCATGAAACTTTCAAAAATGGAAACATTGTTCCAGGTGAGAGGTGGGACATACTTTTTGGATACTGTGTCAGCCATTCTTCTTGTGGGTTGTGTGAGTTTTCCAGGCTGTATGGCTATGTTCCAGAAGCATTCTCTCCTGACATTTCACCCACATCTATGGCAGGCATCCTCAGAGTTAATGAGGTCAGTTGGAAACCAAGCAAGTGTGGTTAATATATCTGTGGAGGTAAGTGTGAATGTTGCATTAATCACCTTGATTAGCATTGAAAATCCTTGCAGCTTCAAAGCCTGGCTGATTCCTGCCTGGGGGGCTCCTTTGTTGGGAGGTGTTAATTGGCCCTGATTATTTCATATCTGGAATTCCCCTGTTTTCTGAGTGTTGTTCTTTATTTACTATCCTGATGATAAAGTAAAGGTAAAGTCCAGTCGTGACAGACTCTGGGGGTTGGTGCTCATCTCCATTTCTAAGCCGAAGAGCCGGCGTTGTATATAGACATCTCCAGGTCATGTGGCCGGCATGACTGCATGGAGTGCCGTTACCTTCCCGCTGGAGCGGTACCTATTGATCTCACGTTTGCATGTTTTCGAACTGCTAGGTTGGCAGGAGCTGGGGCTAACAGCGGGCGCTCATTCCGCTCCCAGGATTTGAACCTGGGACCTTTTGGTCTGCAAGTTCAGCAGCTCAGCGCTTTAACACACTTTGCCACCAGGGCACTCTAAGTCCTGATTATAGAGTTATTTTAATACTGGTAGCCAGAGTTTGTTCATTTTCATGGTTTTCTCCTTTTTATTGAAATTGTCTACATAAATAAAATCTGGCTACCAGCATTAAAAGAACTCTAAAATCAGCACAGTAAATAAAGAACAAAATTAAAAAACAAGGGTCTTCCAAGCATGAAACAATCAGGGCTAGTTAACACTCTAAACAAAGGATTATCCCAGGCAAGAAGCAGCCAGTCTTTCAAGCTGCAAGGCCATTCAATGCTAATCAAGGTAACTAACTGCAACATTCACACTTGCCTCAAACAATCAAGAGTTCTTTCTTCCACCCTGGACCTTCCACAGATATATAAACCCACTTGATTAGTTTCCAACAGACCTCACAACCTCTGAGGATGCCTTCCATAGATGTGGGCGAAACGTCAGGAGAGAATGCTTCTGGAACATGACCAAAACTCACAGCAATCCAGTGATTCCAGCCATGAAAGCCTTCAAGAACACATTCTTCTTTTTTGTTTTTGAAAAATGTGTTGTTGGATACATTCATGTCTGGAATCACGATAAAATGATCAAACAACAAAAAACAAAATTAAAAAAACACATTCTGTTTTTGTTGGGACAACTGGTTCTTTGTACTTGCACATAAAAGATTATCACAGTATTTATCATATACTGTAGCAATCTTCCATGTTTTATTTCTAGTTGATCGTCCAGATTTCCCAACAAATAAAATTCTGTTTTCATTATGTTAACTGTAACAATTTTTTACAGCATGAGATGTATTTGAATCCAGTATATCTGGGCCTATTTGCAAAACTATCACGTATGGTAAAATATCCAACAATTTTCTCACATTTCCAACATTTACTACAATTGCCTTTTTATGTCTTAGAAAGTCTGTCTGGTGTCAAGTACAGTAGAGTCCCGCTTATCCAACCTTTGCTTATCCAACGTTCTGTATTATCCACGCAGTTTGCCTTTTAGTAGTCAGTGTTTTTGTAGTCAATGCTTTCAATACATTGCAATGTTTCGGTGCGAAATTCGTAAATACAGTAATTACTATATAACATTACCGTGCATTGAACTACTTTTGCTGTTAGTTTGTTCTAAAACATGATATTTTGGTGAAATCATAACGTAATTGGATGTTTAATAGGTTTTTCCTTAATCTCTCCTTATTATCCAACATTTTCACTTATCCAACATTCTGCTGGCCCATTTATGTTGGATAAGTGAGACTCTATTGTACCACCCATATCTCCATATATCTATAGATATAGATATTTTCAAACCAAACTCAAACTTCAAGTTTGTTCTCCACATCCTCTCCCGTTGTTCCAGATGAATTTCTGTACCTTTATTTTGAGACCATTTAACTATACAGTTTTTCACTTGTTCTTCTTCCATTTCATTTTTTAACAACAATGTGGACATTCTTTGTAATCAAATGGTCATCCCCTAAATAGATTTTCAAACTTAGGTTTAACTTTAACCAATTCAAATGGGCAAACCATTGTATAAAGAAACCTTTTGTTATTAACTCCTCTCTCTTCTTCAAACTGTATCAATTGTTATGAAATGCTAACAAGTCTTTATAAGTTAACCATTTTCCTACTCTTTTAAACAACACCCTAATCTGTGTCTCCTAGCCATGATGTCAGAAGTGGAAATGTGTTGTCAAATGCTTTTAGGACTGGAACCACTGGGTTGCTGTGAGTTTTCCGGGCTGTATGGCCATGTTCCAGAATCATTCCCTCCTGACATTTCACCCACATCTATGGCAGGCATCCTCAAAAGTTGTGAGGTCTGTTGGAAATTAGGCAAGTGGGGTTTATATATCTGCGGAAGGTCCAGGGTGGGAGAAAGAACTCGTGTATGTTGGAGACAAGTGTGAATGTTGCAATTGGCCGCCTTGATTAACATTGAATGGCCTTGCAACAGACAAGAGTTCTTTCTCCCACTCTGGACCTTCCACAGATATATAAACCCCACTTGCCTAGTTTCTAACAGACCTCACAACCTCTGAGGATGCCTGCCACAGATGTGGGTAAATATCAGGAGAGAATGCTTCTGGAACATAGCCATGCAGCCCAGAAAACTCACTGCAACCCAGAAGTGGAAATGTTGGTCCCACCTCTAGCATTTGAGGAATCTGATTGGTCAATATGGGAAATAGAATGCTGGATTTTTTTTTGTTTTAATCCAGCAGTGCAGTTGCCATTTTCTTACATGCTTCTAATGTGTTTCTTCTTTCTTTTATTTGCAGAAAGCACTGAAATATCTGTTTGGGTTCCTTGTGGTCGCCGTTATCATTACAGCCATAGTTGTTCCTGTAGTTTTGCTGACAAACCAAAGTAAGTTGGGAGTGTTGACTGTAGTTTTGCTGACAAACCAAAGTAAGTTGGGAGTGTTGACAGTAGTTTTGCTGACAAACCAAAGTAAGTTGGGAGTGTTGACTGTCTCTTAAGTCTTTGCAAAACCTGGGGCCTATTCACACTACACAAATGTAGCTATCTCTATATGTTCCACTTTAATTGTCCTATGAAATCCCAAGGCTCGTATTCCGTTGAGACACTAAAGGATTTAGTCTCTAAATTGCAAACCCCAAGATTCTATAGGATGGAACCATTCAGTCAAACTAGAATAAAGTACTATAATGAAATGATATGATTGTACTCTCATTGTACCCACCCTTTTCTGTCACAGGAACAGAAATTTTAGGTAAAGGTAAACCTTTCCCCTGACATTAAGTCTAACTGTGTCCAACTCTGGGGGTTGGTGTTCATCTCTATTCCTAAGCCAAAGAGCCGGTGTTGTCTGTAGACACCTCCAAGGTCATGTGGTCGGCATGACTGCATGGAGCGCCATTACGTTTCTGCAGAAGTGGTACCTATTGACCTACTCACATTTGCATGTTTTTGAACTGCTAGGTTGGCAGAAGCTGGGGCTAATAGCAGGAGCTCACGCCGCTCGAACTGTCAACCTTTCAGTCAGCAAGCTCAGTAACTCAGTGGTTTAACCCGCTGCACCACCGGGTGCTCCATAGAAATCTTACTCTTAGCTAAAAGCAGACTTAATGTTATTTCATTTTGGCATTATAAAAATGTGGTTACTAGATGGTTTCTTAGTTTTTTATGCCTTTAAGTTGATTATGAGCTACAGTGAATCTATCAAGGAGTTTTCTTGGTCAGATTTGTTCATGGGGAGTATAATAATGATGATGATGATGATGATGATAATAATACTTTATTTATATACCGCCCTATCTCCCGGATGGGACTCAGGGTGGTTTCCAATCATAAAAACAACACAAACATTACATAGCAACATATAACACATTATTGAGCAAAGTAAAATAATACAATTATAGCAATAAATAACACTTACACGACCTGATCAAGGGGACGGGAACCATAAACCCAATATATTAAAGTGTATCATTTTAGGCTAGAGAAATCTTGTGCAATATATTGCAGTAGGTCCTTCCCCTTCTCTAAGGTCCCATCTACACTGCCACATAATCCAGCTTCTGAATCCAAATTATCTGCTTTGAACTGGATTATATGGCAGTGTAGACTCATATAATCCAGTTCAAGGCAGATAATCTGGATTCAGAAACTGAATTATATGGCAGTGTAGACCCAGTCCAAGACTGAGAGAGTACAGGTACACTTTTTGGGTTTCCATTGCTGATCAGAGATTTGAACCCTGATCTCCTTAAATTCAAGCTTGTACTCCAGCTCTCAGAAGATTTGTGATTCTGCTAAATAACTTAGAGGTGCAATCATTCTGATGTCTAAACACCTGATATGATTACAGATACAGATACTGTGTAGAATGAATGCAGATTGACACCACATTAACTGTCATGATTCAATGCTAATAAATCCTTGGAGTTGTAGTTTGGAAAGAGCACTCCTTGGCAGAGAAAGCTACATACTTTGTCAAACTACAACTCCATGAATCTATATCACTGAACCATGGCAGCTAAAGCGATGTCGAACTGCATTCATTCTACAGTATAGACACATCCATAATCAGATGGTGAGAAGTAGGTTTCGGTAAAGTGAAGCAACTCTGTCAGGTGATATGATGTAATAAAAAGACCGTAAATCATTAATTATATATGTTGTAATTATGATATGTTTACTGCCAGGAACTGGGAGAGGTAATTGACTGGTTGCGATACCAGGCACACAGACAGTCCTGTTTTTATCTTCTCTTTTTTAGACAACCAAATGTCTTGGGCAGTCCATTTTGCTAGTATTTTTTTCACCACTGTAACTATCATAGCTCAGCGGGAATTTGTAGTTTGGGGAAGCATCTGCATTCTGGCAGAAAAGGCTCACAAATTTGTAAAATTACTTTTATCATGATTCCATAGCATTGAGCCAGGGCAGTTAAAGTGGTATCAAACTGCATTAATTCTGCAGTGTAGATGCACCCTATAATACAGTATGTACATCCATCACATAGAAAGGAAGAGAAAGACAGGAGTAATGTCAAGATGGAGAGGTATGGCAAAACCATCCCATAACCCGCACAGGCTGATTTACTCTACACTGTCATATAAAATCCAGATTATCTGCCTTGAACTGGATTAGATGCAGCATAGATTCATATAATCCAGTTCAAAGCAGATAATGTGGATTGCCTGCTTTGATAATCTGGATTATATGGCAGAAGGGGCCTAAGATTGAATCCAGTTAAGGCTGGATCTACTTCCAGATAATCCATATTATGAAGATACAGTAGAGCAGGTGTCCCCAAACTAAGGCCCGGGGGCTGGATTCGGCCCATCGAAGCTATTTATCCGGCCCCCATGGCACAAGGGCAGAAGGGGGTTGGGCTAAATGACCCAAGGGGTCTCCTCTTCTCTTAAAACCCATTATTATTATTATTATTGCTGTTATTATTATTTATTTGAAACACAAGATGAGTCAACAGCAGACACTCTGCTGGCTGTTGTATTGGATCATACATCGGACAATTCTCAAGTGTCTAGGGCTGTGTGATGTATCGGCGAATAATGCATGCAGATCCCAGTAAGGTGGCCTTCTGCAGCTGGCAGATGGTAATTTTGTTAGCGCCAATTGTGTTTAAGTGCAGGCCAAGGTCTTTAGGCACTGCACCCAGTGTGCCAATCACCACTGGGACCACCTTGACTGGCTTGTGCCAGAGTCTTTGTAATTCGATCTTTAAATCCTCATATCGTGTCAGCTTTTCCAGTTGTTTCTCCTCAATCCTTCTGTCACCTGGGATTGCAACATCGACAGTCCATACTTTGTTTTTTAACACAATTGTGAGGTCAGGAGTATTGTGTTCCAAAACCCTGTATTATTATTATTATTATTATTATTATTATTATTATTATTATTATTATTATCATTATTACTAAACATTGAGGCTGGGTGGCCATCTGTCAGGAGTGCTGTGCTTGTGCTTTCAGTGCACAAAGGCAGAAGGGGATTGGACTCAATGGCCCAAAGGGTCTCTGCCAACCCTCTTTTTTATTATTATTGTTGTTGTTATTATTATTATTATTAATTATTATTGCTCGGTGGCCAACTATAGTCCGGCTCTCCAATGGTCCGAAGGATCTTGAACTGGCCCCCTGTTTAAAAAGTTTGGAGACCCCTGCAGTAGAGTCTCACTTATCCAACATAAACGGGCCGGCAGAACGTTGGATAAGCGAATATGTTGGATAATAAGGAGATATTAAGGAAAAGTCTATTAAACATCAAATTACCTTATGATTTTACAAAATAAGCACCCAAACATCATGTTTAACAACAAATTTGAAAGAAAAAGTAGTTCAATACGCAGTAATGCTATGTAGTAATTACTGTATTTACGAATTTAGTACCAAAATATCATGATGTATTGAAAGCATTGACTCAAAAATGCGTTGGATAATCCAGAACGTTGGATAAGCGAGTGTTAGATAAGTGAGACTCTACTGTAATCCATATTATCTGCTTTGAACTGGATTATGTGAGTCTACACTGCCATATAATCCAGACTATCAAAGCAGATAATCTGGATTTTATATAGCAGTGTGGATGGGGTCTAAAAATGCACTATATGTCTAAGTAATAAAGAACTAATTAGCTCGTTGTATAATTAAATCAGGATTGTACTAAATGAAAGTACAGACAGTACAAATTCAATTTAAGAACAAACCTACATAACCTATCTTGTTCATAATTTGGGAACTGCTTGTGCATTCTTTCATATGTTTCTTGGATCTTAAGATTGTTCATCTTTTTGGTGTTTGAATCAGTGGACAACTCTTCTCTGGACTGCATGTATCACATTAACAAGAGTACAAAATAAAATAGATTTCATAAAAAGTCTTGGGGACGGCACTGAATGCACTGGTGGAATGTTTTTTAAATCTCAGTTCTTGCAATGATACTTCATAAGAGCAACTTGCTTGCAACATTTCTTTACCGATAATTTGGTGTCCATTCTCATTACAGTGTGTAGAAGGTAACCTCCTGTATTGTTCATTACTTTTATTTTTGTTACTTAAAAAAAAACCCTTGGGGTTAGAAGAATGTAGCATAAAACTGGAAACACTCATTAAAATCTCTTTACATCCCTACATTTTTAGAAGGAACTTTAAAAACCTATCATTATATGGTGATAAAACATAGCATAACTATCATTATGGAATATCTTTATTCTCACATTTTAATTCTGGAATGTGGTTCTGTTATACTACTGTTATCCCCAGAAGCATTTTACATATAACGGTGTTACTTGTAGCTTGCATTCCACGCTCTTCTCTGTGTAATTGTATAAAGATGCCTTTAAAAACAAAGCTTTAGATATACAGTAGAGTCTCACTTATCCAACACTCGCTTATCCAACGTTCTGGATTATCCAACGCATTTTTGTAGTCAATGTTTTCAATATATCGTGATATTTTGATGCTAAATTCATAAATATAGTAATTACTATATAGCATTACTCCGTACTGAACTACTTTTTCTGCCAAATTTATTATCTAACATGATGTTTTTGTGCTTAATTTGTAAAATCATAACCTAATTTGATGTTTAATAGGCTTTTCCTTAATCCCTTCTTATTATCCAACATATTCGCTTATCCAATGTTCTGCCGGCCCGTTTATGTTGGATAAGCGAGACTCTACTGTAATTGCTTAATCCAGTTTTTAATAGACTTAATTTTTATATGGAAAAATAATGGAGCAGGACTTGAAACTACTGTATTTCTCCAATTCTAAGACACATTTTTTGCCTATACAGTATAAACATCTCTGAAATGTGGTTTGTCTTAGAATCGCAGGTGTATCTTATGGATTTTTGTTGCTGTTGGTACTGAAATAAGGGCATATCTTACAATCAATGGCATCTTACAATTGAATAAATATGATATTAAACATTCTGCATAATGTTCCAGCTATGCATTGTATATGTTACAATTTTGCAATTCCCTTATAAATGTTGAGAATTTCCTTATTTTGGACAATCACTGTGCAGTGTTATCTCCTAAACTGGCTACACATTAAAAAAATATAATAATAACCTTAGCTTTCTTTTGGAAAATCCCTTATAAATGTTGAGAATTTCCTTATTTTGGACAATCACTGTGCAATGTTATCTCCTAAATTGGCTACAAATTAAAAATATAATAATAACCTTAGCTTTCTTTTGGAAAATTCAGGACAATTAATAACAGCTGCTTTGAATGAATAACTAGGAAATTAATGATGCTGCTAACCCATTCGTGTAATGCCTTTCTTCTCAAGGATAAGCAAATATTTGTGTATTTAATTGCAGATATTTTATAATCATGCAGAAAGAAAGGTCCACTTTCTTACTTAAATATTTCTAAATGTGCAAAGAGTATGTTCAGATATATTTAAATAATTGTTATGAATTTAAGATTTTTTTTACTCCTGTATTGCAGGATGCCATTTGAATTGTATTGGCTGTAAGTTATGACTATTCAAATTATTTTAGAGCTATGAGGCAGCCTTTAAACAAATGCAAGTAAAGCCATTTAATTAAGAAATATAATGATGATGATGATGATGATGATGATACCATATTTTAAGACACCATTGATTGTAAGGCACAACTGATGGTAGTACCACCAACAGAAAAAAGCTTGATTTATATATAAGAAAACGTCTGTGATTCTAATGGCCCTTCCACACAGCCATATGATCCACAATATCAAGGCAGGGAATTCCACAATATTTGCTTTAAACTAGAATATTTGGCAGTGTGGAGTCAGATAACCCAGTTCAAAGTAGATATTGTGGGATTTCCTGCCTTGCTATTCTGGGTAATATGGCTGTGTGGAAGGGCCCCTAAGATGCACCCCATTTTTAGAGATTTTTTTATGGTGGCGGGAGTGTATCTTAGAATCAAAGAAATAAGGTAATAATAAAAATTGTTCATTACCATGCTCTCCTCAGGACTCGGATCAGTAAACAAGAGTTAAAATACAATAGGTAAAAACATAAAAATATTTAAAACACAGAGATTAGAAATGCATAAACATAAAAGTAATAAACACACATTAAAATAAATAAAAATCTGTAAGATATTGATTTAAAATCCATAGATACTGGGGGAAATACCATATATACTCGAAGATAAACTGAGTTTTTCAGCCCTTATTTATGAGCTGAAAAAGCCTGCCCCGGCTTATAATCGGGTCAAGGTCAAGGCCAGCAATGGAGCCTGCAGGCTATTGCTTTCAATATGTGATCTATTTCGCTCTTCTCCTCCCTTATCAGTGTGTTTACTTTTGCAAAACCTCCCTTGCTCTTAATCAAGGGAATGTTTTGAAAAGAGAGACACCCTTGCAAGTCAGGAAGAAGAAAAATATATATTCATTAATCTTATGAAAGCATTTTCCCCTTAAATATTTGTTAAACTCTCTGATAGATATATAGGCATTAACCCCTTGCAAGCTTTTGCAGTCTCTATGTACCTTTATATGTGTATCTATCTATATACATTAATTTTATATATGAACTTCCCCTCATATGTTTGCAGATCTTTGCAAATCCTTTATACATATAGATCCATGTACCTGTGTATCTGTAGCCATACATATACATTATTTTTATATATGAATTTACCCTAATATGTTTGCAAGTCTCTGCAAATATCTATATAAAGAGAGATGTCTGGATAGATATGAATATATTCTTACCTACCTATATATAGGGCTTAGAAATATTACAGGGGGGAAATGAACACACAAATATATATTGACATGTCTAGATAGATATGAATATATATATAGGGCTTGCAAATATTGTAGGGAAAATGCACACAAACACACAGAGGGATTTGCAAACGTTTCAGGGGGAAATGCATATGTGAAATTAGTATCTATAATTATAGATCTATATCTAGCTCTGCATTGTTTATATAAGCATTGAATGTTTTCTTGTTACTATGTTGGAAGCTGGCCTGAGTCCCCATGGGGAGATAGGGTGGGATCGAAATGAAGTTTTATTATTATTATTATTAATATTATTATTAGGTTATTGTTGATACCATATTGTTTTTGTTGCCCCTACTTTTCCACTTATAGAGCTAGTTTATTGCTTTTCTTTGAAATACGGTAAATATTCAAAATCATTTAACCTACTTGATACTTCGATTAATGAAATTTTATTGGTATCTATTTTTATTTTGAAATTTAACCATAACTGCTGCATTTCCCACCCTCGGCTTATACTCGAGTCAATAAGTTATCCCAGATTTTTGTGATAAAATTAGGTGCCTCGGCTTATATTTGGGTCAGCTTATACTCGAGTATATATGGTAACTATAATAGTATTGCACTAGTAATAGCAAGACCTGCTTTTGCTCATAGACTCAAGCGTGTTTTGCTTGGTTTAGTTTCTACAGTGTTTAATAAATAATAAATAAAATAATAATAAAACTTTATTTATGTACTGCCCTATCTCCCGGATGGGACTCAGGGCAGTTTACAGTCATAAAAGCAACACAAACATTACATAACAACATAATACACATTATTAAACAAAGTAAAATAATACAATTATAACAATAATTCACACTTACATGACCAGATCAAGGGGACGGGAACCATAAACCCAATATATTAAAATGTATCATTTTAGGCTAGGGAAATCTTATGCAATATATTCAGGCTCAGAAATTTCTGCTGTAATTTCTTATAAAGCAATGCAAGATATTTGTGCATTCTCAAAAAAGACTGCAAAGCTGTCTTGAACATGTGACCCTATTATTAGAATGGACTTTGGTCCTGCTTAAGACTTGCTGGAGATTATGGCAGCATTTTAACCTTTCCTTAATGAGGAATTGTATCAGTGTTCAAAAGGATGTAGTATGAAAAAATGCTTATTAAAATTGCCCAAAAATGTTTCAAATCATCCCGATTGCTTTTTGTTTTTTACATTATTTCCAATAAATATTATCTCTGTCTCATCTTCCATCAATGGATGAGAAGGAGTGTGTTTCCAAATGAATCTGTTATTGCCCTGCCACATTAACTGAATTTTATGGCGGGGCCTAAAATTATGTAAATATTTGCTTCTAATCCAACCAGCATCATTTTCCATTAGTGCACAAAATCTATTAAGTAGGAAAGGCTGCACAGTTCCCTCTAATAGCTAAAGTGAGTAGTCTTATATGTCGAAGTGACCTAGATGCTGTCCTTGCTTCAGTGGTACTTTATAAACAAACTGGGCAAAAAGGACGTCAATATACTGCATGTGTGTATCTTGCAAGCAGCAAGGCTGTTCAGTGCTGTTCAACCTGACCAACCAAGATTTCCCCTAGATGGAAAACCCTCAGGTTTTGAAGCCATGAGGCTACTCTGTCCCATTCAACCTGCCCAAGGAAGGATGCCACTATGTAGAAAGCAGCCAAGCTTTAAAGCAGTGAGGCTATTCAGTGCAATTCAAATTGGTCAAAAAACCATTCCCCTAGAATGCAAGTACCCAGCCTTCCAAGCAGCAAGCCTATTCCATTGTATTCCAGCTCACTAAACAAGGATTCGCATAAGAAGAAAACAGCCAGGCTTTGAGGCTGCAAGGCTATTCACTGCTATTCCACCAGGTCAACAAATGATTCCCATAAGCCACAGCAACGCGTGGCCGGGCACAGCTATAAACAGCTAAATGAACTTTATGGGGGCCCCTAAAATGATATAAATGTTTGCTTCTGATCAACCTGCATCATTTTCCATTATTGCCGAAAATCTATTAAAAAGGAAAAAAGATAAAAGGCGGCACAGTTCCGTCTAATAACTAAAGTGTCTTCTATGTCGAAGTGACCTAGGTGCTGTCATTGCTTCAGTTGTGCTTTATAAACAGACAGGGCAAAGAGGGCATCAATATACTGCAAGTGTGCACAAAACAATATGCTCTATCATTCTATAAGCAGCCAAATGAAGATAGGTGGTGTAGACTAGGAGAATGTGCAACTCAAGCCCTACAATAACTAGAGTCCGAACCAGTGTTTCCAACATTCATGAAAGTTGATGTATACTATTTTTAGAATTAATTGGAAGTAAAACCCATGCTAGTAGCAAGTCACATTGTCATCGACATTGTAGAATAAATGCAGTTTGATGCCACTTTTACTGTCATGGCTCAATGGTATAGACCAGTGGTTCTCAACCTGGGTCCCCGGATGTTTTTGACCTTCAATTCTCAGAAATCCTAACAGCTGGTAAACTGGCTGGGATTTCTGAGACGTTGTAGGCCAAAAACATCTGGGGACCCACAGAACCACTGCTGTGCAATCATAGGAGTTATTGGTCTCAGGATTCCATAGTATTAAGCAATGGCAGTTAAAGTGGTGTCCAACTACATTAATTCCTCAGTGTAAATGCATCATTATAATCTATGCAAAAGCAGAAAGATTTTTGTTTTATTTTATTTTTACACTGAACCAGGCCATTGGAGCACTGAACGTAGTAGTGCCTATCCTCATTGGGAGTGGTTCTTCAGTCTTTCACATCCGTGTTTGGATCTGCTAGTACTTGATCCTTGGACTTTGGTTATGAAAGGCATCGGTTCTCTACCTATGCTACAGTAGAATTCATGATGAGATAAGGAACCCACCCTTGTGTTTTTGCATGAGTCAGTGATCAAGGTGTGCCTTCTGATTATAAGGAAAGTAAATGCCATAGATATAAAAGCAGTGTCCATAAGGAAACAGGATATTTATTAATGAATACTATTTGAAATAATATATCAACAAAATGATTCTATACAGTTGGCTTTTCTCGTCTAATGATTCGTCCAAGCACAGCTCAAAATATTCAGAAAAAAATCCAAAAATTAAATTTTGCATATGCCATGCATTGCTATGCTGCTGTGTAGACATACCTTGGTATCACCTGTTGCTATTTCACAAGACCTTTCCAGACAGGCCCTGTGTCCTAGGTTCTGATCCCAGGTTTTCTGCTTTAAACTAGATTATATAAGTCCTCATTGCCAGATAATCTGGGATAAACAGAACACCTGGGATCAGAACCTGAGACATAGGACCTGTCTGGACCGACCCACAGATCCACAGGCTCTTTCCAGCACATGTTTGCTATTTTATATAAGCATCACTATTTTGCTACGGTATCTATATATATAAAAGAGTGATGGCATCAGGGCAGTGGACAAAACAACAAAACTACAGGCCCCCCAACCTCGAAATTTGACAACACAACCCATCATCCATGCCTCTAGGTTGATACAACAAAAAGAAAAGAAAAATAAAGTCCTAATTAGAGGGAGAGCAATAATTGTTTTTATCCAATTGCTGCCAGTTTAGAGGGCTAATCTCTGCCCACTTCGTTGCCTAGCAACCAAGGGACAGCCAGGTTTCAGTTAGGGGACAGGCAGATTTAGGCCTCACTTAGACTTCTTCCACAGATTATCTAATTTGCACTGGATTATATGGCAGTGTAGACTCAAGGGCCTTCCACACAGCTATATAACCCATTTATAATCTTATATTATCTGCTTTGCACTGGATGATCTTGACTCCACACTGCCATATAATCCACTTCAGTGTGCATTTTATACAACTGTGAAGAAGGGGCCTCATATAATCCAGTTCTAAGCAGATAATATAAGATGATCAATATACAGTAGACTCTCACTTATCCAACATAAACAGGCCGGCAGGATAAGTAAATATATTGGATAATAAGAAGGGATTCAGGAAAAGCTGATTAAACATCAAATTAGGTAATCGTAATACAAATTAAGCATCAAAACATCATATTATACAACAAATTTGACAGAAAAGGTAGTTCCATGCGCAGTAATGCTATGTAGTAATTACAGTAGAGTCTCACTTATCCAACACTCGCTTATCCAACGTTCTGGATTATCCAACGCATTTTTGTAGTCAATGTTTTCAATATATCATGATATATTGCTAAATTCATAAATACAGTAATTACTACATAGCATTACTGCGTATTGAACTACTTTTTCTGCCAAATTTGTTGTCTAACATGATGTTTTGGTGTTTCATTTGTAAAATCATAACCTAATTTGATATTTAATAGGCTTTTCCTTAATGCCTCCTTATTATCCAACATATTCGGTTATCCAACATTTTGCCAGCCCACTTATGTTGGATAAGTGAGACTCTACTGTACTGTATTTACAAATTTACCAGTAAAATATCACAATGAATTTGAAACACTGACTACAAAAACATTGATTATGAAAAGGCAGACTGTGTTGGATAATCCAGAACATTGTATAATCGAATGTTGGATAAGTGAGATTCTACTTTGATATGAAATAATTTCTAGGATAGAATAATGCAGAACAATATAATCTCTAAAACCAGGATAGTAATAAAGAAATAAAGAAATAAAGAAAGTAAATAAAGCAAGGAAATTGGAAATTCCACAAAGGAATCAATCAGGGCCAGCTAACACCTCCCAAGAAAGGATTCTTCCAGAAAGGAAGCTGAGAAGGCAGTGAAGCACTATGTATTACCAAAGTCATTATTATTACTATCATTACTATCCTTACTATTATTATTATTATTATTATTATTATTATTATTATTATTATTGTGTTGCGGTCAACCGTGAAAATGAACAATCTGGCTCCAAGTTTTCAAAAACACTAAAATCAGAATATATAAAAATTAATGTGGTATAATAAAACAGAACAATACAGTCTCTAAAATCAGAACACTAAATAAAGAACAACACTCTGAAAATAGGGGAATTCCAGACAGGAAACAATCAGGGCCAGCTAACACCTCCCAACAAAAAAATCACTCAGGGAGGAAACAGCTAGGCTTTAAATCTGCAAGGCCATTACATCCTAATCATTTTTCCTAATTGCAGCATTCATACTTGCCTCCAACAGACAAAAAAAAAAACAATCAGAAATATTGTATATTCACAACCTTTAGGAAATAATGTCCCCTGATGGCACAGCATGTTAAAGCGCTGAGCTGCTGAACTTCTGGACCGAAAGGCCGCAGGTTTGAATTGGGGGAACTGACAGAGCCCCCACTGTTAGCCCCAGCTTCTGCCAACCCAGAAGTTCAAAAACATGTAAATGTGAGTGCATCAATAGGTACTGCTCCGGTGGGAAGGTAATGCTGCTCCATGCAGTCATCCCACATGACCTTGGAGGAGTCTACGGACAACGCCGGCTCTTCGGCTTAGAAATGGAGATGAGCACCAACCCCCAGAATCAGACATGACTGGACTTAACGTCAGGGGAAAACATTTACCCTTTACCTTAACTACCACCAATTCCTCAATACTTTATTTCCCATACCACCATTCTTCGCCACAGCAACGCGTGGCCAGGCACAGCTAGTTGCATATAATGGGCTTTAGCATCCATGGATTTTGATAGCCATAGGGGTCCTGGAACCAAGCTCAGAAGATACTAAAGGGCCACTGTATATGTTTATTCAGAGGTAAACACCATTAAATTAAGTAAGATTTACTCCCAAATAAATATGGACAGAATAATGGCCATATTCACATAGAAATGTAGCTGGTATTTTTTTTTTCTGTGAGTGGGTGAGCTGGGCTATCAACAACCCTCTGTTATCTAATTTATTTCTCACAGCATATGTTTTGTACCTAAAGGTTTGCTAGTATGGAGTGGGCTAAGGTACATGGTTTTTATTGGCCTTTTGCGATTGGTTACATCTGGCACACTTCAGTCAGTTTTTTTAACTGTTAGCATTTCCTGTTGGTAGTTTGTTTATTTTTGTAATGATTGGAAGCTGCTCTGAGCACTGCAAATTGTTGCTACTGTACAAGAAGTGGTCACTAAAATGCATTTCCCACCTTCTATGAAAAGAGAAATGCAGCTTGCAGATACAGTAGAGTCTCACTTATCCAACGTTCTGGATTATCCAACGCATTTTTGTAGTCAATGTTTTCAATACATCATGTAATACAGTAATTACTACATAGCATTGCTGCATATTGAGCTACTTTTTCTGTCAAATTTGTTGTATAACATGATGTTTTGGTGCTTAATTTGTAAAATCATAACCTAATTTGATGTTTAAGAGGCTTTTCCTTAATCCCTCCTTATTATCCAACATATTCACTTATCCAACATTCTGCCGGCCCATTTACGTTGGATAAGCGAGACTCTACTGTATGTCCACTTTTCAGTTTTGTGGTGTTGATTGATGTATTTTATTATGCTTTTACTTTCTCGGTTTTAATTGTTTTAATTCAGTGGTTCCCAACCTTTTTTTGACCAGGGCCCACTTTGACCAGGGCTCACTCTCCATTAGTACCAAAATGAATTAGTTTTTGGTCAACTTGAGATTTGGTTTGATTATTTGGGGTGTTGATTCAGATTATTGCACAGAATAGACCACATCAGCTCTAGTTTCTGAAACAGAACATACGCCATCCAGTAGTTGCTATCTGCTTGCACAAGAAAAAAAATATTTAATGATCTAGAACTGATGTAATCTATCCAATGCAATGGTCAACTTTGTGGAAAGGGGCAGAAATAAAATTAATAAAATAAATAGATAAAGAGGAAGGAGGTTCGCGGACCCGATTTTTGCACGGCCCACAGGTTGAAAACCATTGTTTTAATTACATTGTTTTTTGCTATGTGTTTTGATTTTGTCTCCTGCCAACCTAGCAGTTTGAAAACATGCAAATGTGAGTAGATCAATAGGTACCGCTCCGGCGGGAGGGTAACGGCGCTCCATGCAGTCATGCCGGCCACATGACCTTGGAGGTGTCTACGGACAATGCCGGCTCTTCGGCTTAGAAATGGAGATGGGCACCAATCCCCAGAGTCGGTCACGACTGGACTTAACGTCAGGGGAAAACCTTTACCTTTACCCTTTCATTTTGTACCTTGAATTCTCTGTTTATTCTGGGCTTGGTCCCCATGTAAGCTGCCCCAAGTCCCTTCGCGGAGATGGAGGTCAGTTATAAGAATAAAGTTATTATTATAATATTATTATATTATTATTGCTTATCTTATTTTTCAGTCTTAGCTCTTAATGGTCATTATGATAATTTTAAAAATGTAATCAACAATGTTTAGAAATAATATGTTCTTCCTTGCTCACACATTAAGTTTTAGGCAGACTACGTTAGGGCAGTGATTCCCAAACTCTGGTCTTCCCGGTGTCTTGGACTTCAGCTCTAAGAATCCTCAGCCACTTTGGCCGAAGTTCTAGGATGCTGGGAGATGAAATCCACAATATAGAAAGGAGCAGGGTTTGGGAACCATTGTTTTAGGGGGATAACATCCTACAGCTTTCTTACCTTTCCCTCTTCTTGACAGATACTCCTGATCCCCGCAGGAAATTTACTCTACAGGACTATTTGAGTGATCAATTTCAATACAAATCATACAACTTGAAGTGGATTTCAGGTAACCAGCATATTATTTCTGGAATGTATTGGGGCTGCTTTCTTGACATATAGAAGAAATCAGGGAAGATTTGGTTGTAAAATGTGTCTATATGCACACAAAGTGCCCTTCCAGACAGGCCCTATATGCCAGGATCTGACCCCAGGTTTTCTGCTTTAAACTGGATTATATGAGTCTGCATTGACAGATAATCTGGGATAAACAGAAAACCTTGGATCAGATCCGGGGATATAGGGCCTGTCTAAAAGAGCCTATAGAAAAAGCCATGCATGGGATCCTTGGTAATCAAAACTCCCAGGTGCTTATCATGCATTCTAGGCTGGCATTCATCTTTCAGGACATGCATTGGTAGACAAGCATAACTAATGAAGCACAAATGCTGCAGGGAATGCAAAAATATTTAGTTTATTAAGATGCTTTTATGGCATCTATCTCTTATTTTGCTTCCTGCTCTCTCTGGAAAGCCTTGCAATGATGATACCTCTTGGTGTTAGCCTCTCAATATTCTCTCTTTCTGATATATCTGTATCTTCTGCTGCCCATTTTATAGGGACCATATGTCAACCAGCTCAACAATTCCTTTTTCCTGCTGTTACTTTGTAGCCCTGATTTCTAAATGTCATTAATGAATTCCACTTTGCGATCCTAAATTCCACGCATGCAGAAATAAGAGCTCCAAGCATCTTCATCTAGAAACTAAGGGCTCTTCCGCACAGCCATATAACACAGAATATCAAGGCGGAATAACCCACAATATCTGCTTTGAACTGGAATATCTGAGTCCACACTGCCATATATCTCAGTTCAAAGCAGATAACTTGGGATTTTATTCAGCTGTGTGGAAGGGGCCTCAATGCCATTTACAGCTTTTGACTAGCTACATATCATATAGTCTATTTGCCATATGATACCAAGCACAATAAATGCCTATAAAGTGGTGGTGGTGGTGGTAATTGGTTTATCATCACTAAATACATAAGGGGCTATTGGATATTAGAGGCAAAGATGAAGTACTTTGGCCACATCATGAAAAGTCAGGAATGCTTGGAGAAGAAAATGATGCTGGGGAAAATGGAAGGAAAAAAGGAAGACGGGCCGACCAAGTGCAAGATGGAAGGATGGTATCCTTGAAGTGACTGGCTTGACCTTGAAGGAGCTGGAGGTGGCAAGCCCCGATAGGGAGGTTTGTCTTGGACTGGTCCATGAGGTCACAAAGAGTCGGAACCGACTGAACGAATAAACAACAACAAATAAATGACTATCTTCCATTTTCTCTTTTAGGACATCAATATATCCACATCAACCAGAGCAATGCCATTCTCTTTGATGTTGACAATGGATCACAGACCATCATCTTAACAAATGGAACATTAGTAGGTTTTTATGAATATTGTATGTTTCAGCCTCTCAAGAAGTTGTAACCTGATCTTTTTCATTATAATATGTGCAGCCATAGTCTTCTTGTTTTCTAATATAACCTTTTTTTTGTTCCTATGTTAACAGGCCACTTATAACAGTAGTGAAGTAATTTTGTCACCTGACCAAAAATATGCTCTTTTACGATACAACTATGAGAAGGTACCTATGAAATGACCTTATCTCTTTCTGTTAATCTGTTTTGTATTAGTAAAAGGTTCAGATTTTGGTATACAGTGTTTCCTCACTACTTCGCAGTTCACTTTTCGTGGATTTGCTGTTACACGGTTTTTCAATAAGCTCTAAAAGACTATTATAAATCATTTAAAAAATTACAATTTACAGCCTAAGGAAGCGAGGAATGAGAAGCCGAAGGGAGAGAAAAGGAGCCCAAGCGGCAATGGGAGGAGAAGGAGGCAATTTATGAACCCAGGATTGGTTGATAAAGACATAAAATAGTGTATAACTACAGGAGAGTCTCACTTATCCAAGCTAAACGGGCCGGCAGAAGCTTGGATAAGCGAATATCTTGGATAATAAGGAGGGATTAAGGAAAAGCCTATTAAACATCAAGTTAGGTTATGATTTTACAAATCAAGCACCAAAACTTCATGTTATACAACAAATTTGACAGAAAAAGTAGTTCAATACACAGTCATGTTATGTTGTAATTACTGTATTTACGAATTTAGCACCAAAATAGCACGATATATTGAAAACATTGACGACAAAAATGGCTTGGATTATCCAGAGGCTTGGATAAGCGAGGCTTGGATAAGTGAGACTCTACTGTACTAAAATAATGTATAAATATTAAAATAAATATAGTGTCCCTACTTCGCAGATTTTCACTTATTGCGGGTGGTCCTAGAACCTAACCCCAGCAATAAGTGAGGGAGCACTGTATCAGGACTGAAAAAAGTTTTTTTATTTTGCTATGCCTTGATCAATTAACCTGTTAGTTGATACTTTATAGTTTACTACCAACCAGATACTGTCTCTTTCTTATTCAGAACCTACCTTACCTACCTAATGTCTCCAGCCAAAACATGTAGATATCTTGCAGGCATAATATAAATTATGTAAACAGGTCCTATATTTTTAGTTCTTACTTTGGAAATAAATGTTTATGGAATCAGCCAGCATTTGCTTTTTAGCAACATTGTGCTGGGATTTTGAAATGTGAATATTTTCATTTATGTGTGGATATGTGAGTGAGAGAGGGAGGTCTGGTATTTGTACAGACAGTTAAATGTGGTATGAGTAGGTGATACACAATATCATTCTGAATTAGAGGGAGTCATGACCATGAGGCTCATTTAAATTATACCAATTGTAGTTTACCATTACATGAAGTAAGCTAGTCTAACAGGGGATATGTGTTACCTTGGCCATGCGCAAGCACATGTTCTCATTTCAGTAAAGACATTATCAGAGCGCTCTGACTATTATTATTATTATTATTATTATTATTATTATTATTATTATTGACACAACAACATTGTATGACATCAAACAAGATAGATATACTGGATTTCGTATCACAAAATCACAAGTCGAACACTTCCCAAGCGTTTAGGACTGTGTGATGTATTTTCAGATGATGCGCGCAGATCCCAGTAGGGTGGCCTTTTGCAGTTGGCATATCGTAATTTTGTCAATGTCTATTGTTTCCAAATGCCGGCTGAGATCTAGATGAGTCCACAGCAGACACTCTGCTGGCTGGTGTATTGGATCACACGTCGGACACTTCCCAAGTGTCTAGGACTGTAATTATTATTATTACTATTATTATTACTTCATTTCTATCCCGCTTTTCTCCTGTGGGTGGGATTCAAAGCGGCGTACAACATATACAATTCTTACAAATACATCAGACAGCAATACATAACCAATTAAAACATCATATCCCAATGTAAGAACCCAATTAACATAGCAAATAAAACATTTTTATGCCTTTATGCTGTGAAAGGCTTGAGTGTTGGGCCAAATATACTTCCAGCTCCTTGTTTCCTGGAAGTATATTTGGGGTCCTGGTTTGTTAGCAATTCTACAATGATTTTGGGGTATGATGAGAAAACTTGATGTACCTTCTTGTTCATTTTTCCTTTTTCTCCTCTTGTGTTGAAATGCTCCTTTTGCAGGTGTGGAGGCATTCATACAAAGCATCATATTACCTCTATGATTTGGGTAGCAGGTCAGTAACAATACTTGCTTATCAAAGGGTGCTTCCAGACAGCACTAAATCACGGGTTTTAAATAGGGGCAAAAAATCCCAGGACTTCAGAAAAGGTCCACATACAGACATGTTAGTCCTAGGATTTTTGCCTCTGTTGTCCAGACTTGCTGCTTTGTTCTGAGATCTAGGGGCTCCCAAAATGGCCTACGTGAGACTTCCGCTGGAAACCTTGGCAGCTTTTTTTTTTAAAAAAAGCCCCAGGATGCAGATATACGGATATGCGGATCTCTGCAAATGTTCTTTGTCCTGGCCAGATAAACTGTGCCCTCCAGATGTTTTATGAAGTCCTGTATCTTCCAGAGCCCGGTGGTGAAGTGTGTTAAGGCACTGAGCTGCTGAACTTGCAGACAGAAAGGTCGCAGTTTCAAATCTCGGGAGCGGAGTGAGCGCCCGCTGTTAGCTCCAGCTTCTGCCAACCTAGCAGTTCAAAAACATGCCAATGTGAGTAGATCAATAGGTACCACTCCGGCGGGAAGGTAAGGGCGCTCCATGCAGTCATGCCGGCCACATGACCTTGGAGGTGTCTACGGACAACACCGGCTCTTCGGCTTAGAAATGGAGATGAGCACCAACCACCCAGAGTCAGACATGACTGGACTTAATGTCAGGGGAAACCTTTACCTTTTACTGTATCTTCCACACAAACAAACCTAACGGGGTAGGACCACTTCTGCCCAAGTTAGCACTGCACAATGAAACAGGAACACACACTTTCAAGCCAGGAACAGAACCTTGTCATTAGTGACACTTTTTAGAGCCTGACTGCCTGGCCATCTGTCCAGATAGATTTGCTTGTGTACTTGTGGCATGGAACAATAAGGTGCTGCTCCTGGGTTATACATGTGTATATAACAGTGTCTGGCCACCCTCCTGATTGCTGCGGGAGATCCTGGGATAAAGGTATTGTCTGGACAGGCCCAAAGTGTCACAATGATGATATGGATTACATTCCTTTGAGTTTGTTTCTTTGTGTTTTCCTTTCTCCCAGGTCTCTAATATCAGGCAAGCAACTTCCTGAAAATCTCCAGTACATAACCTGGTCACCAGTTGGTCATAAATTGGTTAGTAAAAAGCAAAATGCCCATCCACACACCACCCTTCCTTTGAATATTGTCAGATCTCTCTGTACATACCTATTTGTATGCAGCCAAGTCAGTCACATGCAAGAGACACATTGTTAGAGGGGATGTTATCTTAAAATTTATACATAACAAAAATCTATATGGTTAAATAAAATTAATGAGCAAATTTCCAAAATAGCCTTCATTAGACTCAGTAACACAGAATATTGAATAAGACTAAAAAACCTAGGAACCCTAAATGCTGACAACCAAATTAAAAAAAGGATGGAATAGCTGGGAAAGAAGTGGAGAGAGAGAGGAGCACAAAGAGATGAAAAAGGTGGAACAATCAATTTAATTGAGTTTCTGTGAGTCTTCCGAGCTGTATGGCCATGTTCCAGAAGCATTCTCTCCTGACGTTTTGCCCACATCTATGGCAGGCATCCTCAGAGGTTGTGAGGTCTGTTGGAAACTAAGCAAGTGGGGTTTATCTATCTGTGGAATGTTCAGGGTGGGAGAAGGAACGCTTGTCTGTTTAAGGCAAGGGTGAATGTTGCAATTGGCCACCCTGATTAGCACTGAATAGCCTTGCTGCTTCCTCCCTGGGGAATCCTTTCTTTCCTATCTGGAATTCCCTTGTTTTTTGAGTGTTGCTCTTTGTTTACTGTTGTTATTCTAGAGTTTTTAAATACTGGTAAATCCATTTCATTATCTAAATAGGTCATTCATAGGTTTATGCTGAACACGAATACTGTTTATTAAGTATTGAACATGAGAATAACATGGATAACTCGTAGCTGGGAAGAACCTTTAGCACCAACCAACAGAAAAGATCTCAAGTTTCAGACTATGTAAAATAAATGGAATTGTAAAGCAACTGAATAAAATTGGAATGATTTTGAAGAGCTACAAAACTAGCATTATCTGTTGTTCTGCTCTGTTTCTGACAGGCTTATGTTTTAAACAACAACATTTACATCAGAGAAACTCCCAATAGTCCTGATTTACAGATCACCCACAATGGAGAAGAAAATAGAATTTTTAATGGATTAGCAGATTGGGTGTATGAAGGTAATTATTGCATAGCTATAACTATATTGTTGTGGGCCAGTATGTTGTTGTAGTTTGAAGGTTGACCAAGCATGCCATCTACACTGTAGAATTAATGCAGTTTGACACCACTTTAACTGCAATGACTCAATGCTATGTTATCCTGGGAGTTGCAATTTGGTGAGGCTCTGGCACTCTTTGGCAGAAAAGATAAAAGACTTTGTAAAGCTGCAATACTCAGGATAACATGGCATTGTGCCATGGTATTTAAAGTAATGTCAAACTGCAATATTTCCAGAGTTTAGGTACAGATCAGAATCTGATTTCATAGAATTTCAGCCATGGAAACCTTCTCGGTGGCATTGGGCAACTTACATTCTCTCGGGGCTTATGTACAATGGCCCAAAACCTTGGTTCCAACTAGATCAGTGGTTCTCAACCTGTGGGTCCCCATGTATTTTTGCCTACAACTCCCAGAAATCCCAACTAGTTTACCAGCTGCTAGGATTTCTGGGAGTTGAAGACAAAACATCTGGGGACCCACAGGTTGAGAGCCACTGAACCAGATGTTGCTCTTAGACATCCACATGATATGCAGGAATTTCTTAGTTGGTAAAATGGGGTAAAACTTCTTTACCCATTTTTACTCCAGATTAGGAGAAGTTGGGGAATGTTCCAGCTCCATATATGGTAGTGAGGACAGCTGAATCAGATATAATTTAGACAGATGAGTAATCTGCAGTGCGGGAAGAAGCAGATCGATTGGGACTGTGACATCTTTGCTGTAGTAGCCATTCAAGCTCTCTGGAGAGCTACTGGGTAAAACTGGGAACCTTTGTTGATATCACCCTCTCCGTTTTCCCGGCCATGCAGACACCTTTGCTAATATCAGGAGTTCTCTGGTCTGTGGTGCCAGCTGCAGCTTATAGAAATATTATCCTGTGCAAGGGTGACCATCCAGCAGGGTTGTACTGGGCAGTCTGGATTCCAGTCCCACTATGGTTCTGGGGTGGAGTGCGTAAACATCTTCTGAATTCAGAGCTGCTCTGAAGCAGCAATGCTTTGGACCAGCCCTGGATTTAGGTGACCATGTAGATGACTCCTTGGTCTCAGAGGAAGACAATGGAAAGACAAAGCATGTGAGAGATTCATCTCTGAGTCACCTTGAGTTGATAAAAATTGCAAAATAGTCATTCCGGAAAGAAAATCCTTTTGCTCCAGAATGCTGCCAAATGTATCGAGGAAGTATACAGATTATTTCTATTATATTTAAAAGCTACTTGAACCTCCAGGGACCAAAATTAGTTTTTGCAAAAAAATTGCCTGTAGATGTTCCAAAATACTAATTATGGGGCAAGGGGTTCATTTCTGCCATATTATGTGGATCCCATAGGCCATTTTAGATGCCAGAAATGCCTTTAGAAAAAACACCCAACCCTGCCTAATTTTCCACCTCTGCTGTGTATAATTTATTATAATTTATAATTTATTATTTCCATCATTTCTATCATTTCTATTTATTTCTATATAATGTACTAGAATTGTTCTAGTGCATTCACCAACTATCATGTTGCTATGACTTGCTCACTCTGGCCATTATGAAAATGTTCTGTGTGTTCATGTTAAAAAGTTATCCAACCACCAGGACTGGCTGGGTTCCCAGTAAAAAAGTTGGATCCAAAACTATCCCAAAGGTGCTTGTGTTGATTATGGAGTAGCTTGCAATAACTGTATTAGATGAATGTTTTTAAATATGTATACTTATCTCTGATTGTAAAATTGTTTTATAGGTTTTGTTTTATATATGTACATTGTTTTATATTGTTTTTTACACAATGTATTGTGAGCTGCTTTGGGTCCCGTTTTAGGGAGAAAAGTGGGATACAAATAAAAAATTATTATTTATTATTATTATGTTGATGTTCTCTCTGAAATGAATCCTTGGCACAACTGCATGCCTTAATTGTTAACATTTTATGTTTTAGCAGTCAATGCGTGACTTTAAATGCAGTTCTACCTTTTCGAACTACAATATGTATGGCACATAGGAACTGTCAACCTAGGTTGACACTAAGGCAAACCTCTCACAGAGCAGTCTTGGCAAAATTTGCTCAAGAGGGACTTGCCCAAAAGTTACCCAGTAGGTTTCCATGGCTGAAGAGATATTCACACCCTGGTCTCCAGAATCATAATCCAGTGCTCAAACTACTACACCTTGCTTGGTCTTCATAGTGTACTCTTCCCCTTTTATCTTACATCACTATGTTTTATAGTGTCATTTTCCTTTTAACTTGCAACATAATAAAATAATGAAAAAATGACTAGAAGGAGAGGTCAATGAAAATGGATCTTGTCCTGCTCACTTATACAGCCCTTTTGCTTTCTAAAAATTGAACCATCACTGTTTCAGCATATAGTTTGCATTTTGGGGGCAAAGGTTAAAAGATATATTTACAGCATCAAGCTTTCACTTTCAATTTTACAGTGTCTGGAACCCCTTTTATATTTGATACTAGTTCTATATTTTTCTCGTTGACTGTGGGCACATCCAGACAGCACCTAAAGTGCACGCCGTCCCGCATTTTATTCTGGGGTGTCCAAATGATGTCTCAGGGAAAAATGAATGCTTTTGGGACAAAGCAGAAAAACCCTGCTTTGTTTCGAAACAATTTTTTAGCTGGAAAAAACTGGGCCTTTCAGAAGACCCGGATCGTTGCAGTTGTGGGCACTGTGTAGATGAGACCTGGGATCACGCCATGTGACTTCTGGTGCCTATGTACACATTTGTCTTGGGTTTCTTGGGTACCTGGAGCCCAAGAAACCTGAGACAGCTCACACTCAATTCTACACATCAGGAGAGCTCCAGAGAAGGGGGAATGGCAGCCGGGTAAGTTATTTTCCATTTTAAAGACTTTTTTTTTGGGGGGGGGGGGTTGTTTAGTGTCCTGGTGCCTTGCCAGGAAGTCTGTCAAGGTATCTGGACACCCCCCCCCCCCCGCCCCAGGAAAGCGCAGACGTTAGGGGAAGGTGTCTGGACTTCAACGCCAGTGCAATCGTGTTTAAGAAACGTGATTGCTCCTGGGTTAAAGTGCTGTCTGGATGGCATGCATATTTAGATATACAAAAGGCCAAACCAACAGGCATATTTAATGATCATTACATATGAAGACCAGTTCTAAACACCTGAAACAGATACAAAAAAAGAATATATACAAAGACCAGTGGATGTCCCCACATGAGGCACACTACAAAAGGGAGAACATCTTACAAGGGAAATGGTTAACTTACAGGGAATTGGTCCATACCAATTTGGAAAACTCAGAAATGAAATCCCTAGAAGAACTGAACCAATCAGGCCTTAAATGTAATTGGCTTTTATATAGACAACTGCGTGAGAAATTTAAAGAACAACTTAACACCTCGGGTTTCCAGACTGCAAAAACATGGTTTGATGTGGCGATGTTCCAGAAACCAAAAGGACTTATATCTTATATATACAAAAACCTATTGACTCGGCTCACAGAAGAGGAAATAGTAAAGGACTCAATGGTTAGATGGGCTCAAAACATCGGCCAAGAGATAAAAATGGCCCAATGGGAAAAAACATGGAACAGAAGAATGAAGTACACGGCATGTCAAAACCTAAAAGAAAACATTTACAAAATGCATTTGCGGTGGTATCTCCCTCCAGAGAGATTAGCGAAGATGTACAATTGCACCGATAAATGCTGGAAATGT
The DNA here is from genome assembly GCF_035594765.1 of Anolis carolinensis. Taxonomy (NCBI): domain Eukaryota; kingdom Metazoa; phylum Chordata; class Lepidosauria; order Squamata; family Anolidae; genus Anolis; species Anolis carolinensis. The sequence goes on from NC_085841.1 coordinate 217,460,380, forward strand.
GGGAAAGAAAAAGGCACATTTTACCACCTGTGGTGGTCATGCAACAAAGTAAACAGCTATTGGAAACAGATTCGTGTACATCTAGAAAATATATTAAATACAGATTTTAAAATGACACCACAAATGTACCTTTTGAATATGCCCGAAGAAGAATTGGAAAGGAAATATGGAAGAATTTTGTTTTACGTGACAGTGGCAGCTCGGATAGTATACGCTAGATATTGGAAAACCTCAGAGGTACCTTCCTTAGCAGAACTGGAACAATATATTATAGAGTTGCTGATGATGGACAAAATAACGATGCACTTAAGAGGAGAACCTTTAGAGAACTTTGTTAATGAATGGCAACCAATGATCCAACATTTCAGTGTAAAATTAATTTAAAAATGTACATAGAGGAAGCTAATAGACTGAAGGCAAGGAGGAAATGGATATTAATTTGGAACTTACAATATTTTTATATATACTATTCAAATAGAAGACTGTGACCCCTTATTGAAAATATATTGTCTGAGAAATGATTATGAAAGACTAATAGATGAAAATATTGCACTGTATGCAACAAACACTTGCAATGTATGTATATTTGAATGAATGAAAATAAATAAACATTATATATATATAAAGTGCTGTCTGGAACTGCCCTGTGTTTCCTTAAGGAGAATGGATTTGGAGATATCTAGTGTGGGTGGTAGTAGTAGTTAAGTCCTAATACCAAATCATGATAAATTATAGTGTTAGAGTTTGCTATTCATTATTGAAGCCAAATTTCTTTAACACAATATTTCCATAGAAGGGCATTTTGGAGTCTTCCGTTGCTACATTAGACACAAGCTAGGGGAAGTGTTCTGAATATTAGCATATAAACTTCCATTTGAAACGATATACAGATTAATAAATACAATGTTTTGGGACAGGAGCCAACTTATCGACTATTGCTTCAAAATAACACATTTGCATTTCTTTCAGAGGAAATGTTTGGCACTCATTCTGCTCTGTGGTGGTCTCCAAATGGCACTTTTTTAGCATATGCAGAGACTGATGATACCAAGGTTCCTGTTATTGAGTATTCATTTTATTCAGAAGATACGCTGCAGTACCCAAAGACCATTAGAATCCCATATCCTAAGGTCTGTGCTATTTATTAAACATGATTGTTGAGCAGTTTGATTAGGAGAATAGTCACATTTAATCAGTTGCTGCTAACAAAAATATTGTCTGTCTCTCCTCAACAGCTTGCTGTGATTACTGTGACTTAAGTCAATAGCATCTGGCAGCACTGAAGTATTATATTATCTCTACAGAAACAGGAAATAGAAGTGCAAATTGGAGCTTTGGAATTTTAAAAGTTTCTGAAATGGTTTATTGCAATCCATTTTGATGGGGATTAGAAGCAGGAAAATGTCCTGTTCTCTCTAGATGAATTATCTGGTTCTTTTTTATTACTCAGGCCCCTTCCGCGCAGCTGAATAAAATCCCACATTTTCTGCTTTGAACTGGGTTATATGGCAATATGGACTCAGATAACCCAGTGGGATATTCTGGGTTATATGGCTATGTGGAAGGGCCCACAGAATTTGTCTTTCCTTATTACTTACCTCTTCTGAAGGTGACACTAGCTTTTTAGAAAAAAGGTAAACACCTTTTGGCTGTGCCCAGCCATGCGTTGCTGTGGCTTATGGGAATAATTTGTTGGCCAGGTGGAATAGCAGCGCATAGCCTTGCAGTCTCAAAGCCTGGCTGTTTTCTTCTTTTGGAAATCCTTGTTTGTTTCCCTTTTTCTTGCTTAAATGGGTTGGGATAAGAGATTCCTAAATTTAAGAAGGCACATTCTCATCTTTTCATGTAACCGGGATAGGCATAAAGATGTATGTGTATTTACACATACATGTATACTAATGAATTTTATAGATAGGAACTACTACAACTTTTCTGTATCGATCTTAGACATATTCCCCTTTCCTATACCCTTCGGAGGGAAGAAAGCATTAAAGTAAGCAGCATAATTGCTCCTTCGATCCCTATTTCTTGGTATTTTACTTATTCTTTTCCTTACTGTCTGAGTTCAAATGTGACCACATAGTCTTGGAAATGTGTGTGTTTGGAATCCTTTGCAAAAATTAAGAGGGAAGTATTATGTATTCTGCATCATTTTCTCCCACAAACTCATGGAAAGTATAGTATTTCTTTTCTACATAAAGTGAAATATTTTCTGTTGGCTTTGCAGATTGTTTTCAAAAGGCCTATGTATTGTAATTTTAACAGAATTTCACAGTCTATCTTTGATAGCACTTAACTTTTTCTTTCATATTTTGTTTCTGATGTCTCATGTTGTATCTTAAAAGTAAAACTACTTCCAACTTGATTGCACTTTTATAATGGAAACATGCTCTATGTAGAATCTAAATTGTGGTATGAAGTGTTGTGTTTTTCTCTAGGCAGGCGCTACAAATCCAACCATAAGGCTGTTTATTGTGAATACCCAACCTCTTTCCAATTCTACTGAAATCGTTGCACCACCAAGCATAAAATCTGGGTATGTCAAAAATGTAGTAAAATTTGTATTTCATTGAATCATATAATTGGACAAGAAATTAATGATATGTTAGGATTCAGATTTTTTTAAAAAAAGTATTTATTGGATTTCATGAAGAATAGGACAATGTGGTTGCTGTTGCCTGCTTTTGGTCTAAAACTATTTAGCTGTTTGTGATTCCTTTATTTTATCACTTTTAAATTTATTTATTATGCAATGCTTTTGACATGAAATAAATAAATAAATGAAGAATAGGAAAAAGCAGCTGGTAGAGAGTTGGTTATCATATAACATGGCCCTTCTTCTCAATATGTGGTGCTATACTATAATAAGACCCATATTAATGCTACAGCAAAGCTGAAATGTTGATGTATGCATTAATATTATAGGGAAGTTCACATTTTGAATCTATAATTTCTTTTAGTGATGCTTTCATTAGTTTGTTCTCAATTCCATAATAATAATAATAATAATAATAATAATAATAATAATAATAATAATAATAATAATTTATTTGTACTCCGTCCTATCTCCCTGAGGGGGAGTTTCCAACAAAAGTAACAAGGGACAAACATTCAATGCTGAAAACAGACAATGATAAATCAAATCAAAACAGTGGATAAAACAATCTCAAAATAAACTTGTAAAACTAAATAAAAAAAGAATACATAAGAAATAAAAATAATATACATTTAATCTGAGCATTCAAGAAAGTCTGTCACTGCATTTCAAAACACGTATGCTTATATTTGCAAGAGAATTGAGAGCAAATGTGTTGAGTAATTTTGTTCAGTTTTTACAGTACATTCCTAAGGGTTTAATACACTCTCTCTATTCCAAAGTTGTCTAAGCACATGGCAATATACAAATGCTGTATATGTGGGCTTTCTTTTCATTTTGAGTTTAGTGGAGCAGCTTTTCATATTTTCCCCTTTTCACACAAAGCTGTTTCTCTCCATTGAAAACCAAAATAGGAAGCCCTTGCAGACAGTTTTGCTTTTTGTGTTCTGGCTTTCCTGTGCCAGCAAAAGGATTATTTTATTATGGGAAAGAAAGCATGTGACAGGGAAGAATGCGAGAGCAGCCCTGCATAATTGCATACACAAAACATATTAATCACAAAGTCATTATTTTCCGTTTTTCTTTTTTTTTATTCAGTGATAGTTTTAATACTATTTTTTGAATATTCTTTGTTTTGGATTATTCATTTTGGATTATTCAGATATTCAGTGTTTGGAAGAATGAACCTGTACTTAACCCTCATTGAGTGATTTAATCTGCTGTATCACTTAACTCCAGTACGGATCCCCACGTATTGGGGAATATAAACGGCTTCATGACCACAGGAATGTCACAATACGTAAATGTCCCAAACCAGAAAAGCACAGGTTTCCATAAAGCCATAAAGCTGTAGTGTTGGAAGGAATCCCAAGGGTCATCTAGTCCAAGCCCCTGTCAGTAATCCATAGTTGGAGCACCCTTGACAGATGGCCATCCCACCGCTGTTTAAAAACTTCCAACCAAGGAGGGCCCACCACCTGCTGAGGTAGTCTGTTCCTCTGTCAAAAAGCTCTTAGCATCGACGTGAAGAGGAATGTTTGTTTTGAGTAGCTGTCAGCCCTCCTTATTTGCAAAAAATTGTAATGAACCAAATGCAGTAGATTTGTTCAGACCATTTTGTCCCACCTGTTTTTTTGCTGTTAAAACAGCAACGACAAATGCACGTAGCAGGTGGCTGAAACTTGAGGACATTGCTTACAACTTTTGGGGTGACAATGTCAGAAAATGCCTATCTTGTAGATCTAGTTCTTTGTGAATTCTGTAGTCAAACTCAACTCGGAGGGACTGAACTGTCCCATCTGCCTGGATAAGAGTAGAAACTCACAGTAAGAGATCAAAACATGTTGTTCAGATGTAATTGATTATGAAGCCGATGTTTGTGCTGATTGGCATACATATCCTCAAATAGCCATATCCATGGCCTAGAAAAAGGATGAAAGAAATGTCAGCTCCTTCCACACAGCTGAATAAAATCCCACATTATCTGCTTTGAACTGGAATATATCGCAAGGTGGACTCAGATAACACAGTTCAAAGCAGGTATTGTGAGATCTTCTGCCTTGATAATTTGAGTTACTGTATATACTTGAGTATAAGCCTCGTTTTTCAGCCCTTTTTTTTAAGACTGAAAAAGTCCCCCTCTGCTTATACTCGGGTGGGGGTCCTGGTTGACTTATATTTGGGTCAGCTTAAACTCGAGAATATATGGTACATTTATTATTTTTCTCTATTATTGTTGCTACTCTTACATTTATTTTACTCTATTTTTATTATTATTATTAATACATTTATTATTTCACCATGATCTTATTATTATTATTATTATTATTATTATTATTATTATTATTATTATTATTGCATTTATTATTTTACTCTATTTATTATTACTTGTATTATTTTCCTGTATTTATTATTATTATTGTTACATGTATTATTTTACTCTATTATTATTAAGAGGATACATAAGCACATTTACATTGAAGAAGATGAGAATAATGATTTGATCAGAGTTGGACAGTCTTATCTTAAATTTGAGCTTTATGTAAATATTCAAAAACATTTAACCTGCTGATGCCTCAATTAATGTAATTTTATTGATTTCTATTTTTATTTCTGAAATTTACCACCCTCGGCTTATACTGGAGTCAATGTTTTCCCAGTTTTTTTTTGTGTGGTAAAATTAGGTGCCTCGGCTTATATTCGGGTCGGCTTATATTCGAGTATATACAGTATATGGCTGTGTGGAAGCGCCCATAGAGACAGCTGGAAGAAGCTGAAAAAGTAATCTGTTTTTAGACTGAAAACTAGTTTACCTATTTCACAAATTTAAGGCTGCATTAAAAAAGCAAACTTTTATATGTTTATTAGTTATTGCTTGAGTATGTTTTAATGTATTATATGTTTTATGATTTTATGTATATATGTTTTATTTTTTATTTTTTAAATATATTTTTATTGAAGTTTTACCTTATAAGATAAATTAACATCAAAAGAGTGAGAACATTTGATTGTATAGAAAGTAGGAAAACTGCGATTAAAAAAGGATCAAAAAGGGAGAGAGAAAAAAAAAACCAAAAACCTAAAACAAAGCTAGTGTCCATATTTATATAAAAAAATAAAAATAAAAATGAATCTGAACAAATAGTGATATAAAAATGCAAAAGTACTTGGCAAAGAAACACCAAAAAGCAAAAGCAAAAAAGCATTAGGACTGGCATTAAATACTTCAAGTAAAATCGCTAGTAAAATGTATATTTGTTTTAAATGTATTTATGTGATTGTATTGTGTATTGCTGGGCTTGGTACCCATGTGAGCTGCCCCGAGTCCCTTCGGGAAGATGGGACAGGATATAAGAATAAATTTATTATTATTATTATTATTATTATTATTATTATTATTATTATTATTATTACAGTAGAGTCTCACTTATCCAACATAAACAGGCTGGCAGAATGTTGGATAAGCGAATATGTTGGATCATAGGAGGGATTAAGGAAAAACCTATTAAACATCAAATTAGGTTATGATTTTACAAATTAAGCACCAAAACATCATGTTATACAACCAATTTGACAGAAGAGTAGTTCAATACTCAGTAATGCTATGTAGTAATTACTGTATTTACAAATTTAGCACCAAAATATCACCATGTATTGAAAACATTGACTACAAAAACATTGACTACTAAAAGGCAGACTGCATTGGATAATACAGAATGTTGGATAAGCGAATGTTGGATAAGTGAGACTCTACTGTATTATTATTATTATTATTATTATTATTATTATTATTATTATTATTATTATTATTATTACTATTATTACATGTTATCAAGGTTTAAACCCCGCATCTGTAATTAATTACTTCCATGAGGTTAATAATGTCCATAGCATTACAAAAGACCAAATGATATGTAGCAGATATTGCAAATGGTTTAATATGTCAGGTGTTCAGAGAAATATAAATAGTAATCACTGGTTTTTAGTGTTAAGATTTGAATATGTATGCAGTTGTATGCTTAGAATCTTTTTTTTATGTCCAGGGACCACTACTTGAGTGTTGTAACCTGGGTGACAAATGAGAGAATCTGTCTTCAGTGGCTCAGAAGAATTCAGAATTTTTCAGTTCTTGACATATGTGACTTCTCTAGACAAAATGGAACATGGCAATGCCCACAGGTATGCAAGAGGGTGCCACTTTAGATAGGGAGTCCTGGAAAAAAAATCTGTACATATTGGCTTTTAGACTCAGGAGTCAGGGCAATACAAGGTACATGTTTACTTAATTTTTTTACTTTTATTTTCCTTTTCCCTTTCAGGATAAGCAGCGTATAGAAGAAAGTAAAACTGGCTGGATTGGCAGAGTGAGTATTTTCTATTTATATATAAACTGCCTTTCTGGATCAGGTCTGCTCAGGGCTCAAATAAACATGTTACACAGCCCATGTCTCTAAAGTTAAGTCTATTTGTGCAAGTTTTTAAAATGGTTTTATTTGATATGTTAATTTGGTTTTTTGTATTAGGATATGAGAAAAGCGGGATAGAAATAAATAAGTAAATAAATAAATAATAAATTTCCTTTACTGAGGGTAGCTCTGAAGAAGTATTTTGCAGTGTAGGAATGGAGAAAGAGGCACTTAGCTCCAAATATCCTGCTTCCTATGTGAATTGTAATCCTGGATATGTGAGGCAAATAACACTTTGTAATAAAATATGAAAATGTTATTTCCTCTTTAATTGTGTGGTACAGTAGAGTCTCACTTATCCAAGCTAAACGGGCCGGCAAAAGCTTGGATAAGCAAATATCTTGGATAATAAGGAGGGATTAAGGAAAAGCCTATTAAACATCAAATTAGGTTATGATTTTACAAATTAAGCACCAAAACATCAGGTTATACAACAAATTTGACAGAAAAAGGAGTTCAATACGCAGTAATGTTACGTTGTAATTACTGTATTTACGAATTTAGCACCAAAATATTATGATATATTGAAAACATTGACTACAAAAATGGCTTGGATAATCCAGAAGCTTGGATAAGCAAGGCTTGGATAAGTGAGAATCTACTGTACTTACTTTGAAAGTCATTGTTATACTCCAGAAACTTCATTTTTGTGTCTGCCAGAAACAACATTGAATTGATTGAGACTCAATGATCAATGAAAAACTATAGAAAAATGTGCTGCAGTATGTCCTGCAACAACAAAGTTTTTGCAGTTTAATAAACTTTTTCTATGTTTTTAATGATAGATCCAATTAGAAAATGACATTGAAAGCCCAGAAACAAAAATTGTGTTACGTAGTGAAGTCATCCATAGATTAGTAGAGTTGAAAACAGTTCTGTGTTCATGTATATGTTTGTGTGTTTTTATGTGCCCCCAATGGCACAGTGGGTTAAGCTGCTGAACTTGCTGAGCAAAAGGTTGGCGGTTTGAATCTGGGGAGTGGGGTGAGCTCCCGCTGTTAGCCCCAGCTTCTGCCAACCTAGCAGTTCGAAAACATGCAGATGTGAGTAGATCAATGGGTACCGCTTCTGCGGGAAGGTAATGACACTCCATGCAGTCATGCTGGCCACATGACTTGGAGGCGTCTATGGACAATGCCGGCTCTTCGGCTTAGAAATTGAGATGAGCACCAACCCCTAGAGTCGGACATGACTGGACTTAATGTCAGGAAAACCTTTACCTATATACCTTGAATTCTCCCATTAACTTCATTGGGCTTTATCAGGCAAGGACTCAGAGATGGTTTGGCTATTCCTTGCTCTGAAATATAGCCTACAGCCCCAGATATTTGTTAGTGGATTCCAATCCAAATACTAAACAGGGCTCACTCTGCTTAGCTTCCAATATCATTGGATCTGGTGCTTCTAAGGGTATTTATAACCTCTGTGAACATATATGACTGAACATAATAGGTTCTTTGTCTGGGTTGACATTAATAGAGTTGTGAAAGTCCCTGTACTAAATCCTTGCCCATCCATCTGGAACAGATAGAGATAAAATCCTGTTGAGTTATTTATTCAAGACGTAACTAAAACAACAAAGCTTTAACAGTATGGACATTACTGTTCCAATAAGAGAGTCTTATATGTGAGTCTTACGTGTCTATATTCTGTTTCTGGAGAATATTGTACAATTTTTTAAAAAAAGAAAATATATAGAATAATTATTCTCCTTTCTCTTGGAAGCTATGTTCTTTTACATTTCTGTATTCCTGAGGAAAGCTTTCAAAAACATACACCAATCGAAGAAGGAAGCAGGACAGCAGGGACAAAAATCTACACTACAAAAATGGGAGATAATCCCACCTGCTGTCAAGCTTGTTCAGGAAGGGAAAGACCTTACAGCTAACACATTTTGCTTCTACACCATAAAGTCTCAGTCAGCAACATGATGAGCAGACTGTGTATGTTGTGAATAGTTATGCAAAGGGAAAGTGAAAAAATGGAAGTGTGGATGTACTATAAAGTAACAATAAATAGGCAATATTAATCTTTTCCCTTTAATAATTACTATACCCTATGGCTGGCCAATCAGCAACAGTTTTGTCTACAAACCATATCATTACTCTGTAGCACAAGGGTCAGAAATCCTTTGTAAAAGCTAAAGGTTTATTTACCCATTGAAAAAATTAAACAGGAGCCGGAGCCAAAACTAACAGTAGGCAGCTCCAAAAGTGAAATACGGGAGTCTTCAGAAGAAGGCCAGTGTAATGTACCTATTGTGTACAAAAATAAATAACACCAGGGCTCAATTCTCCACCCAGCCATTGAAAGAAATCCACTGGGGCCCCTTCTATGCTGCCGTATAAAATCCAGATTATCTGCTTTGAACTGGATTATATAGCAGTGTAGACTCAGATAATCCAGTTCAAAGGAGATTATTTATATATTTATTTATTTACAGCATTTATATTCCGCCCTTCTCACCCCGAAGGGGACTCAGGGCGGATCACATTACACATATAGGCAAACATTCAATGCCTTTTAACATAGAACAAAGACAAGACAAACATAGGCTCCGAGCAGGCCACGAAATCATGACCTCCTGGTCAGAGTGATTAATTGCAGCTGGATTCAGCTGGATTGCTCTCCAGCCTGCACCACAGCCCGGGCCTAATGTGGATTATCTGATTTGATAATCAGGATTATATGGCAGTGTAGAAAGGGCCTGGGTTGCCTTGGGTGAGTCACACACTCGCAGCTCCAGAAAACCCTGTGACAGGTTTGCCTTAGGGTCACCACAAGTTGGAAGTGACTCGAGGGCAAATGGCAACAACAAAGGAAATTCTGAAGAAATGTCTTTCTCATTACTAAAAAGCAAAAACAAAAAAGGAATTTATTTAAATGACATTTTTTAAATCCTTTCCATTTCAAACACTTCTCTGCAAGCTGTTCTGAAACACGGCAAAGCCATTTTATAGCATTGAGAAGACTTGTCCCTAAATCCATTTTTGAATCTCCACTGGGATAAATCTGTTTGATCAATGGGATTTACACAAATGCTGATTGACAGTTCAGAAACTGGTCCTATAGTCCTAATGTAGTCAGGGCCGGTCGGAGATAAATTTAAATATTAAGCGGGGGCGCTGAAAAGCGCCCCCCGCCGGCCCCGCCTCCTGCGCCCTGGACCCGCCTCCCACCCAGCGTGCCCTGGCCCCGCCTCCCACGCTGCGTGGGAGGCGGGGCCAGGGCACGCTGGATGGAAGGCGGGGCCAGGGTTGGCCCCGCCTCCCACGCAGCGTGGGAGGCGCGGCCAGGGTTGGAAAGAGGGAGGCTTCGCCGCCCGGGGAGGGAAGGAGGGGATCCCTCCTCCCCTTCCCGGGCGGCGAAAGAGGGAGCCACAAGGCCAGGGCGCACTGGTCGGGCGGCGGGGCACCGTCAGAGTGGTGCCCCGCCTCCTGCCCAGCGTGACGGCGCCCCCCGGGACCTGCGCCCGAGGTGGCGGCGTCACGTGCCTCTATGGTGGGGCCGGCCCTGAATGTAGTCGAGAGTCATGGAGTTCATCTGTTCGATTCCTGTTCATGCTCCTGGCTTTAAATGGCTAGAACGAATTACAATTTGCGTATTTACATTTGTTTCCTTGAGTCTATCACAATGCAAAGGATTAGAACATTTTAGTTGTTGCTGCTGTTTCTATTATGTGCTTTTAAGCCATTTCCAATTTATGGTAACCTTAAGATGTACCATATATACTCGAGTATAAGCCGACCCGAATATAAGCTGAGGCACCTAATTTTACCACAAAAACCTGGGAAAACATTGATTCCAGTATAAGCCGAGGGTGGTAAATTTCAGAAATAAAAATAGATATCAATAAAATTACATTAATTGAGGCATTGGTAGGTTAAATATTTTTGAATATTTACATAAAGCTCAAATTTAAGATAAGACTGTCCAACTCTGATCAAATCATTATTCTCATCTTCTTCAATGTAAATGTGCTTATGTATCCTTTTAATAATAATAGAATAAAATAATGCATGTAATAATAGTAATAATAATAAAAATACAGGAAAATACTACAAGTAATAATAAATAGAGTAAAATAATAAATGCAATAATAATAATATCAGAGTGAAATAATAAATATATTATTAATAATAATGAAAAATAGAGTAAAATAAATGTAATACAGTAGAGTCTCACGTATCCAGCATAAACGGGCCGGCAGAATGTTGGATAAGCGAATATGTTGGATAATAAGGAGGGATTAAGGAAAAGCCTATTAAACATCAAATTAGGTTATGATTTTACAAATTAAGCATGAATTACGAATTTAGCACCAAAATGTCATGATGTATTGAAAATATTGACTAAAAAAATGCGTTGGATAATCCAGAACGTTGGATAAGCGAGTGTTGGATAAGTGATACTCTACTGTAGTAGCAACAATAATAGAGAAAAATTATAAATGTAATAATACCAATAATAATAGAGAAAAATAATAAATGTACCATATATTCTCGAGTATAAGCTGACTCAAATATAAGCCAACCAGGACCCTCACCCGAGTATAAGCCGAGGGAGGCTTTTTCAGTCTTAAAAAAAGGGCTGAAAAACTAGGCTTATACTCAAGTATATACAGTACTTATCACATATTTTTCTTAGCAAGATTTATTCAGAAGGCCTTTGCCTTTGCCTTCACCTTCCTCCGCACACTGCCATATAAAATCTAGATTATCTGCCTTGAATTGGATTATATGGCAGTGTAGACTCATAAAATTCAATTCAAAACAGATAATGTCAATTAGCTGCTTGAATAATCTGATAATCAGTGTAGAAGGGACATGAGAGAACCTAATCAAAATTAGAAAGGCCACCTCACCACACCTCCCAAAACACAATGTCCCATTGGCTATAGTATTTTTTTTTATCAATGAAAAACAACTGCAGAAATCTACTTGCGTTTGCACTAACTGATCGGGATCTCCCTTTTAACTTTCCCTATTTTGAAATAAGGACTGTTCTGTGGAAAATGAGGATTTACTGAACAAATATTTTCTTCTACTCATGTTACACGTATCTGTTCAGAAATATTACAAAGCTGTTTAAAACAATTTCAAAGCACTTTGCAATAACAATAAAATATACAATACATTTAGGGACTTGCCATAAAATTTTCTCATGCTTCTAACTCTGGAAAAAATAAGGCTGGATCTACACTGCCCTATATCCAAGGATATGATCCCACATTATCTGCTTGGAACTAGATTATGTGAGTCTACACTGTCAGATAATCTGGGATAAGAAGATAATCTGGAATCAGATCTTGAGATATAGGCCAGTGTAAATCCATCCTAAGGCTGGATCTACACTGTTATATAATCCAAATTATCAAAGCTGATAATACAGATTATTTATTTCAAAATGGATTATATGTGTCTACATTGCCGTATAATCCAGTTAACAGCAGATAATCTGAATTTTATATGATAGTGTAAGGTAAAGGTTTCCCCTGATGTTAAGTCCATTCATGTCTGACTCTGGGGGTTGGTGCTCATCTCCATTTCTAAGCCAAAGAGCCAGCGTTGTCCATAGACACCTCCAAGGTCATGTGGCTGGCAAGACTGCATGGAGCGCCGTTACATTCCCGCCGGAGCGGTACCTATTGATCTATTCACATTAGCATGTTTTCAAACTGCTAGGTTGGCAGAAGCTGGAGCTAATAGCGGGTGCTCACTCCACTCTCGGGATTTGAACCTGCAACCTTTCAGTCTGCAAGTTCAGCAGCTCAGCGCTTTAACACACTTCGCCACCGGGGCTCCCCATATGATAGTGTAGAGGGACCTAAATTACTTCTGAACCATTACATTAAAAAGGAGCCTGGTTATAAAACTGGGAACAACTGGTTGTCTAATTCAGTGGCCAGTTGCAATTAATTGCAGATAATCAAATTCATGTAAGTGAAGTAGTGCATCTATAATTAACTTGTCATGTTTTTGTTTTATTTGGAAATTTTAAATCCCTTTTCGGCAATAGTATGTTCTGGGGGTGGGGGATACTGTGTGTTCACCCTGAGCCATAAAAGCATTGTCGTGTCTGCATTTCTTAAGACTATTATATTAAGTATTATCAACATATGAAGTTACATATTAAAAGGATTTATGAACCTTTTTTTCCAGTCTCAGCCATCTGAACCTTACTTTACAGCTGACAGTGTTAGCTATTACAAAATCATCAGTGACACAAAAGGATACAAACACATCCACTACATTGACAGCACAGGGGTAAGTGACATAGATGTTACAGCTTTTGACAGTGTTTCTTAATACCTAAATTTATATATTCCTACTCAGACGTTTGTTCATTTTTTGATGCTGGTAATCAACCGTATTAGATAGGTATGTATATCTTATATCATGATGCTTAAATCATCATATTTTAATCTATCTTTATTTTAAATTTTAGAAGGTGACACCTGTTACAAATGGATCATGGGAAGTGATCAGCATAGCTGCACTAACAAACAATTTCATGTGAGTTTCTGTTGAACTATGTAGATGTTAGTGCATTAGAGTAAGAGGGCATAGCTTCAATAATTTCTATTTAATGACTGAATTAATTTCATATCTTATCTTTTTGTTTTTATGAGATCGAAGACAGCTTATAATTTAAATGTCATAGTTCATCAACTCTCTGTTTAGAAATCAAAACCATCTTGTCTGTGTTTCATAAAGCTCTAATTTCAAATTTGACCTTTACAACAATACAGTAGAGTCTCACTTATCCAACACTCACTTATCCAACGTTCTGGATTATCCAACGCATTTTTGTAGTCAATGTTTTCAATATATCGTGATATTTTGGTGCTGAATTCGTAAATACAGCAATTACAACATAGCATTACTGCGTATTGAACTACTTTTTCTGTCAAATTTGTTGTAAAACAACCTTATTTGATGTCTAATAGGCTTTTCCTTAATCCCTCCTTATTATCCAACATATTCACTTATCCAACATTCTGCTGCCCGTTTATGTTGGATAAGTGAGACTCTACTGTAATTGGTTTTGTCCTTAACGTTTCTCTTGGTCCTACATGTCACGAGGACATGGGAGGGAGCTTTCTTGGTAGCTGTTTTCAGGTTGTGAAATTCCTTCCCATGTGAGAGTTGGGGTTCATCTAGCTCAATACCATAGAACAATGGGAGTTGTAGTTTTACAAGGTTTTTAGCCTTTTCTGCCAAAGAGGGCCAGTGCCCCACCAAACTACAAATCCTAGGATTCCATAGCATTGAGCTATGGTAGTTCAAGTAGTATCAAACTGCCTTAATTCCTTGTGAAATTCATGAGGGTACCATAAGTTAACACGTGACTGGAAGGCACATACATACAGAAATTCATAGTAACTGGTTTTAGAACCTTGCCTTTTGTGCTTATATATTTCAGTAATTTTACCTCTTGTATGTGACAGTGAGCAATTTTTGTTAGAATTTCTTCAAATCTAATAAATAACCTTTCTGCTGGCTTCATAGATACTTCATCAGTAATGAATTTGAAAATATGCCAGGAGGGAGAAATCTTTATAAGTAAGTTGTTTTCTATCATAGCTATGCATTGCTCAGGGGAAAAGAACCCTTGGTAAGGTATCATGACAGTTTTTATGATTTTAAATAGTTTAAAAAACCCTTGAAATGTTCCAATGAACCAGAAATGTTTTGAAGTTTTGCTCTGTTTACAGAGCAAAACAACAGATCCTGGAAGCTTCACAGCACACTGTTATCACCAAATCTAAACTATGCTCAGAATTGGCTATTGAGTGACTCTTTGGTCTTGTTAAGTTGTGGCCTGAATCCTATGAATCACAACTAAAATCAGTTCATTGGATTCATTGTAGAATACTGATTCTCAGTACATTTGTAAATTCCATTATTTGATTGTGTCTGATGTAGTTGTGAAGAAACAGTAGGATCTACACCCATTTGTTGGATTCAGAAATACCTCAACAGAAGAAATTTTGCTGGTGATGCCCCCAAAACAAAGCATTTAGCAAACCATTAGGCAAGAAGACTTCGTGCAACATGGGCTTAATTCAAGCATATCTTTTGAAATTTTGTCCAAGAGACTATAGATTACCTTGCTCTAATTGCAGCATGGTTTTATTTCCACATTCTGAGATCTTGTGTCAGGTATCATAAACCAACCTATTCATGGGAATGGCTTTCCTTTGTGGAAGGGCACCTTTGAATATGGCCTTGTCTTGTTGGTAGGTGAGCAGATTTCTTCTTTGAGTGCATCCATATAAATGGTCCCAAATTCTGAAGTTTTTGTACAGTGGAACATTTGTTTTTTGGGTGTGAGGGCACTGATCAAACCACATGAAACTTTAATGATAGGTTAGTTAAAATATTGTGACTTAGATTGAAAGATGATCAACAGGGTGCATAGTTACCGGACTGTGGCGCAGGCTGGATAGCAGCCAGCTGCAACAAATCACTCCTACCAAGAGGTCATGAATTCGAGGCCAGCCCGTGACTGTGTCTGTCTCTGTCTCTGTTCTATGTTATGGCATTGAATGTTTGTCTTATATGTGTGCAATGTGATCTGCCCTGAGTCCCCTTCGGGGCGAGAAGGGCGGAATATAAATACTGTAAATAAATAAATAATGCACACAGACTGAAAATATTTGACAGAAAGAAGGGTCACTGTACTTCTCTTAAGATTTATGATGATACCATTAAACAAGCAAAAAGTGTAAATTTTCTGGTTCATAATGTTGGAGATAGCAACCTTCTCAAGCCTCCTCTATTTAATGTTTTGTCTGTTTTATAATGTGTCAGTTTATTTCCTGAAGTGTATGTCTTCTTTGTTTGTAGTTTTCTTAGCTCTATGTACTTAAAGCAGTGGGATGGGCTGCAGATCTTGTGACTGATTCCGTGACTGTTTAGAATGTTCAGTTTTTAAAAGGATGACAGTTAGAAATGTCAGTTGAGGCTTGAGTCTCTTAGAGTGCAGAAGCCAGTGTTAGAAGTTAGAAGATGTTGAGGCTTGAGCCTGTCTGAGTACAGAAGCCAATGTTAGAAGTTAGAAGTCAGTTGAGGCTTGAGTTTCTTTGGAAGTAGATTGTTATGAAAGAGAACTGTACAGAACAATATAGTTTTAAATAGACTGTTAAATATTATAAGTTAAAGATACAAACTTAAATGTTTCAAAGTTTACTCTGACAAGAAATGTACCTGTATATTTAAATACATGAAGTTATGAGTAAAACAAACATGTTATTTTAAAGATATTTATGTGACTAGTGATGGAGCCCCCGGTGGCGCAGCGGATTAAACTGCTGAGCTGCTGAACATGTTGACCGAAAGGTTACAGGTTCAAATCTGTGGAGCAGAGTGAGCTCCTGCTATTAGCCCCAGCTTCTGCCAACCTAGCAGTTCGAAAACATGCAGATGTGAGTAGATAAATAGATAAACTGCTCTGGTGGGAAGGTAACAGCGCTCCATGCAGTCATGTCAGCCACATGACCTTGGAGGTGTCTAGGGACAACACCAGCTCTTTGTCTTAGAAATGGAGATGAGCACCAACCTTCAGCGTCGGACACAACTGAACTTAATGTCAGGGATGATCATCCATTACTCAATAAACTAAAGGAACACTCCTGAAACTCTGCTACCCACTAGATTATGATCTGAACAGGTCATAATCCCCATTAGGTTATGATCCTAACAGGTCACAATCCAATAGCCCAAGATATAAGACATACCATCGAGACATCATTAATAGTAAGAATGAGTATCTGAAAATCAAGAGGGAAACAATATAGCAGAGCTTAATAAAGTTTCTAGAGAAAGGAAAACATGCATAAATCATTCCATGGAAATACTTAGGAGAGATTGTAGTGGAGCACTTTTTTCCAACCAAATCCTTGTTCATTGAAAAACAGGACAGAATGGAAGATGTGTTTGTGCTAGTGTAATTGTTTGATATTCAGTAACATTCAGTCAAAACAAGTTTGGTTTGAATTCTTAATAGAGCTGTGATTGGTTTAGAGATTTATGAAATATTCTTTTTTCTTTTTCTCAACTGTGCAGAGTAGAGTTAAAAAGCGGCTTTCCAAAAAAATGCATTAGCTGTAATCTAGACAAAGAAAGATGTCAATATTATTCAGCATATTTCAGCACAAATGCAAGATACTATAAGCTGAATTGCAACGGTGAGTACAGCCATTTCTGTCTTGAGATAAATATTACTTGATATTAGGAATTCTAATAAATATAGGAGGTTTGGCAATCACTGAGAATACTGTTGCATATCCTTATTCCCTTTTATGTCTGAAGAGGGCTCCATAGCCTACACATTTGTCAATTACTGTACTTTGTATCAGCTTGAGGTTATCAGTTTCCTGGTTCAAACTTTAGATCCCAGAGATGGGCTGCTTATGGTCTTGCAGGTGTTTTTACACTGCCAGCATAGCTAATGGTCAGGGATTGTGGGAGTTGCAATTCACAACTGGAAGGCCACACATTTCCCATTGCTGTCTTAAATACTTTCTAGTTTCTCATATGAGGTATTGTACAGGCAAGGAAAGCTCTATGGGTGCATGGTTTTATGAGAATGTGCCCAAGCCTCTTCATGTGCTTATTGGGGTTTTCTGTATCATGACTAGCAAAGGCTTATTTGGTTTTAATTCAGTTCAACTTTGGGCAGCATTAATGAACATGGATATACTGTATATACTCGAGTATAAGCCTAGTTATTCAGCCCTTTTTTTTGGGTCAGCTAATACTCAAGAATATATGATACATGTATTATTTTTCTCTATTATTATTGGTATTATTACATTTATTATTTTTCTCTATTATTGTTGCTACTATTACATTTATTTTACTCTATTTTTATTGTTATTAATACATTTATTATTTTACTCTATTATTATTAAAAGGATACATAAGCACATTTATATCAAAGAAGATGAGAATAATGATTTAATCAGAGTTGGACAGTCTTAGCTTAAATTTGAGCTTGATGTAAATATTCAAAAACATTTAACCTACTGATGCCTCAATTCATGTAATTTTATTGGTATCTATTTTTATTTCTGAAATTTACCACTCTCAGCTTATACTTGAGTCAATGTTTTCCCAGTTTTTTTGTGGTAAAATTATGTGCCTCGGTTTATATTCGGGTCAGCTTATACTCGAGTATATACGGTAATATTTTTTGCATCTACAGGCACACATCCACCAATTCTGGATTTTACATTCTCCTCAAAGCATTGGAAGAAAAACACTGACACATACATCTCCATTTCCGAATCATTTTATGCTCATTTGACCAGATCTTTATTTACTTGTTTAGATGGCTATAGTTTGTTCTAGATTGTGTTCAGATATTCACTCATGCATTTGCAGAATAAATGCAGAGCATTATCCTTAGGTTTCTTCTTTGAGCATCTTTTCAAGCTTTTTATTTGTGTCATAAAAGGCAGTGGGTGCGTAGAAAGGCTGTTCGTGGAAAGGCTGTTGTTTTTTCTGCAGAAGGTCAGACTTCAGGCTGTCCATCTGGCAGTTTAGAAAAGCAGGAGAAGAATTCAAGGAGGCCATAGCAGTGAAACGTTAAGCAGTTAGTCCCACATAAAGCCTCAAGAAAAGGTTTTCTTTCTTGGCATATCTTTTCCCTAAGACTATATCCCTGCCTGAGTTACTAACCGTGAGTTCAACTATAATTAGATGAGTTCTTTGCATGCCTTGATTAAAATGAATAACTCACATATTTAACATTTTGTTCATAACAGGTCCTGGTCTTCCCTATTTCACCTTGCTTAACAGTACTACAGATCAAGGTATTTTTACTTTATTTTCCTCCTTTAGAAGACTGTGAGTACATACAGTCTTTATTGTTGGCAATGCAATTTGAAATTCAGCAATGACTAGAAGCCCACGGGCTGTTTACACCATTACAACAACTCATTACAACTGGTTATGGCTCGGGATTATGGGACGTTCATTCTAACATCATCTCGAGGGTCACACATTGTTCATCTCTGATTTAGAGTTTTTAACTTCTTTGCCTGTAGCATTGGTTTGTGATGTTTGTTATGTGAGTCCTTCATGTATCTGTCCACATGGCTTCACACATACCCAGTCTCCCCGTTGGACCCCTGATTGTACACTTTTTTATCCATAACAACAGACTCTGGGAGAACAATTGAATAGACAGTTCGGTGAATGATAATAAACAGGGTTGACCCCTAGGCTACATACATAAAACAGGGCTTATAGAGAGAGAGAGAGTAAAGCAATAGCATTTAGAGATTGTCACAGGCCCCTTCTATATTGCCCTATAAATCCAGATTATCTGCTTTGAACTGGATTATATGGCAGTGTAGACTCATATAATCCAGTTCAAAGCAGATAATGTGGATTAGAATCATAGAATCATAGAGTTGTAGAGTTGGAAGAGAGCTCATGGGCCATCCAGTCCAACCCCCTGCCAAGAAGAAGGAAAATCACATTCAAAGCACCCCCGACAGACGGCCATCCAACCTCTGATTAAAAGCCTCCAAAGAAGGAGCCTCCACCACAGTCCGGGACAGAGAGTTCCACTGCTGAACAGCTCTCACAGTGAGGAAGTTCTTCCTAATGTTCAGGTGGAATCTCCTTTCCTGTAGTTTGAAGCCATTGTTCCGCGTCCTAGTCTCCAGGGCAGCAGAAAACAAGCTTGCTCCCTCCTCCCTATGACTTTCCTTCACATATTTGTACATGGCTATCATGTCTCCTCGCAACCTTCTCTTCTTCAGGCTAAACATGCCCAGCTCTTTAAGCCGCTCCTCATAGGGTTTATTCTCCAGACCCTTGATCATTTTAGTCGCCCCCTTCTGGACGCTTTCCAGCTTGTCAACATCTCCCTTCAACTGCGGTGCCCAAAACTGGACACAGTATTCCAGGTATGGTTTGACCAAGGCAGAATAGAGGGGTAGCATGACTTCTCTGGATCTAGACGCTATACTCCTATTGATGCAGGCCAAAATCTATTGGCTTTTTTTGCCGCCGCATCACATTGTAGGCTCATGTTTAACTTGTTGTCCACAAGGACTCCAAGATCTTTTTCACACGTACTGCTGTCGAGCCAGGCGTCTCCCATTCTGTATCTTTGCATTTCATTTTTTCTGCCGAAATGATGTATCTTGCATTTGTCCCTGTTGAACTTCATTTTGTTAGTTTCAGCCCATCTCTCTAATCTGTCAAGATCGTTTTGATTATCTGCTTTGATAATCTGGATTATATGGCAGTGTAGAAGGGGACACAGAGGTATTCTGAAAATTATTATAAAATGCCTTAGGAACTACTTTATAAACATGATAAATATTATTGGTATTGTTGGTCAGGTTCAGAGCTTGAAAAAGTCACATTATGGACTACAGCTCCAAGAAATACAAAACCAGTATAAGGCATTCTGGAGGCGGTCCAAAAGGATACCTTTTCAATCTCTAGTGGCTGCATGGTGGTGAATATTTGTAGAGCTGTGGCATTTCATTATCAGTGTGATTTATTTTAAAACAAATACAAAACAGGGAAGTGTGTACGTCAGAGATATTGGGTGATGCACTGGAGACCAAAGGGTTTTCAAGCATGTCACACCTCTTCAGAGTTCCTTGTTTTTCTGAGGCTCTCTTGACCTATGTAATTACTACTTATACATTTGTAGTATTGATATTCAAGCTATTTTTCCCATTATTGATCCTTCTGGGTAATGTGTGAACCTTTCCTATCTCATGGTTTGCCTTCCTTCTCTTTGGTGACAATTGACCATGAAAAGCCCAAGTGATTTGAAAGCAGCACCACCATGGGTGCCTGAAATGAGATCTAATATATTCATTTCCCTTCTCCCACGCCTTTTGCTTTATTTATTGATTAGGGCAGAATACCATTAATCTAAATGAAGCATTGGATTTACAGTTAACATTTGCTCTGCATGTGTTGATATGAAATAAAGTTATAAAACTGTACTCACTTTTGGGGGTGTAAAATTTTGTGTTTAGGTTTATATACCGTATGTACTCGAGTATAAGCCGACCTGAATATAAGCCGAGGCACCTAATTTTACTACAAAAAAACTGGGAAAACATTGATTCCAGTATAAGCCAAGGGTGGTAAACTTCAGAAATAAAAATAGATACCAATAAAATTACATTAATTGAGGCATCAGTAGGTTAAATGTTTTTGGATATTTACATAAAGCTCAAATTTAAGATAAGACTGTCCAACTCTGATCAAATCATTATTCTCATCTTCTTCAATGTAAATGTGCTTATGTATCCTTTTAATAATAATAGAGTAAAATAATACAAATAATAATAGTAATAATAATACAGGAAAATAATACAAGTGATAATAAATACAATCATAATAATAAGATCAGAGTAAAATAATAAATGTAATAATAATAATAATAATAATAATAATAATAATAGAGTAAAATAAATGTAATAGTAGCAACAATAATAGAGAAAAATAATAAATGTAATACAGTAGAGTCTCACTTATCCAACGTTCTGGATTATGTTATTTTGGTGCTAAATTCATAAATACAGTAATTACTAAATAGCATTACTGCGTATTGAACTACTTTTTCTGTCAAATTTGTTGTATAACATGATGTTTTGTTGCTTAATTTGTAAAATCATAACCTAATTTGATGTTTAATAGACTTTTTCTTAATCCCTCCTTATTATCCAACATATTCACTTATCCATCATTCTGCCGGCCTGTTTATGTTGGATAAGTGAGACTCTACCGTAATACCAATAATAGAGAAAAATAATAAATGTACCATATAATCTCGAGTATAAGCTGACCCAAATATAAGCCAACCAGGACCCTCACCCAAGTATAAGCTGAGGGGGGCTTTTTCAGTCTTAAAAAAAGGGCTGAAAAACTAGGCTTATACTTGAGTATATACAGTAGTATATACAGGCCCGGGCTGTGGCGCAAGCTGGTGAGCAGCTAGCTGCAGCCAGCTGAGACCAATCACTCTGACCAAGAGGTCATGAGTTCGAGACCAGCTCGGAGCCTGCATCTTTGTTTTTTGTCAAGGCATTGAATGTTTGCCTTATATGTGTAATGTGGTCTGCCCTGAGTCCCCTTTGGGGTGAGAAGGGCGGAATATAAATACTGTAAATAAATAAATAAATAAATAAATAAATAAATAAATAGTTGGTCCTCTGTATCCATGGATTTTGTATCCACAGCTTGAAATTATTCCAAAACCAGCCAATTAACAAAAATCTCATTAAGCAAAGCTTGGTTTCTTCATTTTACACCATTTTACTACACTATTGTCTGTAATGGGACTTGAACATTCATGGATTTTGTTATCCCCAGGTGGTCCTAGAATCAAACCCCTGTGGATACCAATACCCAGCTGTACTTTAAAGTTAATTATCTGAATATAGGTTTCCTTCAACTCTCTTGTGCATTTCTTTTTTCTTTTTTTGTAGTTATAAAGGTTCTGGAAAACAATGTAGATTTTGAAAATTTCCTGAAAGATATCCAGATGCCCTCCAAAATACTGAAAACCATTTCACTGCATGGGGAAAGTAAGTTCACAAGCAAAATGTAATTTTTACATAAAATGCAGGAAATTAAAATTGTTTAACTATTGTTTCCAAGGAACAGATACATGTTCAGAATGTTATTGTGGAGTCCTAATGATTGAGGTTATTGAAAAAGGCTTTCTTTAATATAATGCTTGACACTGCTTCCTAAGCGAAGGTGAAGTGCCATTTCATCAGGTTGTGTGCAACATGAAAGGTGCAATGATCCCTGAAGTTGTCCTCTTGCACTCAGTGATCAGGAGAATGAGCTATGAGTAAGTTGCCAACCATGGATAGTAGAAACAAATGATGTGTGCAAAAACCTTCAGTGAGAGGCTTTTTAAAGCTACAGGTTGAACATCCCTAATCTGGAATTCTGAAATCCAAAATACAGTACAGTCTCACTTATCCAACCTCCACTTATCCAACGTTCAGTATTATCCAATGCAATCGGCCTTTTAGTAATCAGTTTTTATAGTCAA
This sequence comes from Anolis carolinensis, assembly GCF_035594765.1. Lineage (NCBI taxonomy): Eukaryota > Metazoa > Chordata > Lepidosauria > Squamata > Anolidae > Anolis > Anolis carolinensis. The sequence continues at coordinate 217,483,498 of NC_085841.1, forward strand.
TGTTTTCAATACATTGTGATGTTTTGGTGCTAAATTTGTAAATACAGTAATTATTACATAACGTTACCGTGTATTGAACTGCCTTTTTGTTGTAAAACATGATGTTTTGGTGCTTAATTTGTAAAATCATAATGTAATTTGATGTTTAATAGGCTTTTCCTTAATCCCTCCTTATTATCCAACATTTTCACTTATCCAACGTTCTGCTGGATAAGTGAGACTCCACTGTAGTCCAAAATCCAAAATTCCCCATGGTAGAGATAGTGAAACCTTTGCTTTCAGATTGTGCAATGTACACAGACTTGCTTTCACGTACAATAGCATTAAAATATTGTTTATAAAATTACCTTCACACCATGTGTATAAGGTTTATATGAAGCATGTGATTGGTTTTTGCGTAGACTTGGATACTACCTCCAAAATATCTTATTGTGCGTTGTATATGCAAATACAAGTATCCCAAAATATGGAGAGAGAAAAACAAAATCCAAACTACTTCTGGTCCCAAGCATTTCGGATAAGGGATATTCAACCTGCACCACATATGAAGGCTCAGTAAATGTCAGCATAACTGGCAAAGTGCAGAAGAATGTTAGTTACATTGAAATCTGTGTCCTGAATTGACATTTCTTTGTTTTGTTACCTTTCCACACAAACTGCGTGCAGACATTCAGCCCTGATTTTCATAAAAGTACACATATTTCTGAAGGTCCTTCATATAGTTTTGGGATGAATGAATGGTTGGACTTCTGTCACAGATGTAGTTAACTTGATTAATGCAAGTAATTAGCAGATGCTTTACCTCTACTGGTCCTCCCCTTCGCTTTACACAGCTGTCACACTGTTTATGAACCTGGACCATTGCAGAACAGGAGAAGTTCCAGCCAGTACTGGCAAATTACTCCTGTGATAAGTTTCAAATGGTGTGACCACTTATTTACAGTGGCCTATTCCTTGAATTCAGACTGGCTTACTTCCTAGAAAACATGTGCAATCCAAGACTCAGACTCCACAAACTCTGAAGGAATTTCTTCTAATGTGTTCTAACTTGCTTTTCTGAAATTCCAGCTTCTTATCTGTCAATAGTCGCTAGTGATTGAATATCCTTTTACTTCCCGCACCTCCATATGGTTCATTGTATTTGTGCTTTTTCTGAAGTAAAACTTTTATTATGTCAATATATGTAATCTAAAAGGGAGAAAATGGAAATGTAAAGATTCCTATCTTTTTATATGATCATCTCCATTTTTCTTTTACTGCTTTTCCTCTCCCAGGAGGAATTAATAGGTAAGAAAAATGTCTTTGATTTATTATGCAGTGCTACACATTTACAGTGTTCCCTCACTACTTCGCGGTTCACTTTTCATGGATTTGCTGTTTCGCGGTTTTTCAATAAACTCTAAAAGAATATTATAAATCATAAAAATTTACAATTTACAGCCTAAGGAAGGGAGGAAGGAGAAGCCAAAGGGAGAGAAAAGGAGCCCAAGCGGCAACGGGAGGAGAAAGAGGCGATTTATCAACACACAATTGGTTAATAAAGACTTAAAATAGTGTATAACTGCTAGAATAATGTATAAATATTAAAATAAATATAGTGTCCCATCTTCTCTGATTTTCACTTATTGCCGGTGGTCCTGAAACGTAACCCCCGAGATAATAATAATAATAATAATAATAATAATAATAATAATTATTATTATTATTATTATTTAGTCTATTTATATCCCGCCTCCATCTCCCCCGAAGGGGACTCGGGGCGGCTCACAGAAATATCAAATAAAAACAATAACAGTATACAGTATATCAATGCACAAAAACATGCACCAGTTATAAAATCTGAACATTAGCCTATGATATAAAAAAATGCTTAATAAAACATAGAATTGATAAATATGGGAACACTGTAAACCAGTTTGCCCAATGCAGTAATCTGAATCCTAGGAAGTTACAAGCTGCAGCTACTTGTAAGAGAGTTGTCATTTTTGATAAAGGTAAAGGTTTCCCCTGACGTTAAGTCCAGTCATGTCTGACTCTGGGGGTTGGTGCTCATCTCCATTTCTAAGCCAAAGAGCCAGCGTTGTCCGTAGACACCTCCAAGGTCATGTGGCCGGCATGACTGCATGGAGCGCCGTTACCTTCCTTGAGCTACTCACATTGGCATGTTTTCGAACTGCTAGGTTGGCAGAAGCTGGAGCTAACAGCGGGCGCTCACTCCGCTCCCGGGATTTGAACCTGTGACCTTTCGGTCTGCAAATTCAGCAGCTCAGTGCTTTAACACACTGCGCCACCGGGGCTCCATGTCCTTTTTGATACAAAGGACTAAATAAGTTACATTTCAACAATAATGTAATAAGTGGTGACAAAACACTTTGCTGGTCTAATGAGTTACACTTACCAGTTACTTTTTAAATCAATACTCTAATATATGTTTCTTGCATTTTAGAGGCATTTTGACATATATTTTCCAAGTCTTATGTCATTCACTAATCTTAAGTAAGGCCCTCAAAAGAAATGAAAGCAATGGAAAAGTAAACAGCAATCCATCAAGTTACTTTTCAAATATTATAATAGCAGTGGTACCCTGCAGGCTTATTCTCATGTTATGCTTTCATTTCTCCACATTTGCTGGGGTTAGAGAAACAGGAAAGTTAAAAACTGTAAATAATACTTTATTTTACCAGAGAACTTCTGTCTAGACATTTCAGGGTCCTTCAGCATGAAGCACAACCACATATACTGACCATATAATTATTATTTATTGTGTCAGAGGCAATGGAGAATACAGTTATAATGTATAAAAAATCACAAGCAAAGTTAAAACTTGGCATTATAGTAAATTTCCTTTGACCAGAAGCTGGCCACTTTGAGTGCCTCTGGTGTCGCTGTAAGAAGGTCCTTCTTACCACATAATTACACTGGGGATATTATCTCTAAAAATGTCTAGGTCCTCCAGTGGAGGAATTTTCCCATAGAGTCACACTGTAGGATGTGGAGATTCCTAGAGAAAACGTTTTAGTCAAAGCCATGAATAATCAAAGCTGTACAGTGTTTCCTCGCTTATCGCTGGGGTTAGGTTCCAGGACCACCCGCAATAAGTGAAAATAAGTGAAAAGTAGGGATGGCGCTCCATGCAGTCATGCCGGCCACATGACCTTGGAGGTGTCTACGGACAACGCCGGCTCTTCGGCTTAGAAATGGAGATGAGCACCACACCCCAGAGTCAGCACTCTGACTTAACATCAGGGGAAACCTTTACCTTTTAGGGACACTATATTTATTTTAATATTTATACATTATTTTAGTAGTTAAATACTATTTTAAGTCTTTATTGACCAATTGTGTGTTGATAAATCACCTCCTTCTCCTCCCATTGACACTTGGGCTCCTTTTCTCTCCCTTTGGCTTCTCCTTCCTCCCTTCCTTAGACTGTAAATTGTAATTTTTTATGATTTATAATAGTTTTTTAGAGTTTATTGAAAAACCGTGAAACTGTGAATCCACAAAAAGTGAACCGCGAAGTAGTGAGGGAACACTGTAAATGTGGAGAGCCAAATGTATTCCCATTCGTGGTTTTCCTCATTACAAATACATGTGAAAGTAACTATCCATTTTTGGAAAGTACCAAGCTTTCCATGTCATCTTCATTATATGTATTTAATCTTGCTGTCAGTATGCCCCACCACCTCCACTGAAATCTGAAATAGGCTTCTTGACATACTGCTAAATAAACATCTCTTGGGGCTGATTCCTGTGCTGTGCTCCCATTCATGATTTTTCTCATTACTTCTCTCTGATCAACACTTCTCATCATGTTCTGCTAGTCTGCACATGACACCTATCTGCAGCACCCACACATAGTTCACCTGTTCATTCTGCAGTTGTAAGCATTCCTTTCCCCCCCCTTGAAGCAGGAATATCTTGACTAAATGCAGTTAGCAGCAGAGTAGTCATGCTTGATTTTTATAAGACAGTAAAACTTTAAAGTTAGCTGGACTGCTCTGTCTTTCACCTTGATGCCACAATTCATTGGGAGAGACTTCGGCATGTACCTCTTTCCAGTGACTGTTGAGGCTTTCTAAGGGCTCGTCTACAAGAGCCACTTAATCCAAGGCTGGTCTGCAATAGCAATACTCCAGCTTGGTCCTGTGGGTGGCTTGGTCCTGTGGGTGGAGGTGCCATTGTGGGTGGCACCTCCATCTTGCAACAGCTAGGTCAAAACTGGTTCAACACCACTGAATGGTCACTTTACCCTGAATGTTTGTTTTCACCACAGCAGCCTGCCGTGGAGCTCCAAAGAGCTCATCTGGTTAGCAGATGACTAGGAAGAAGGAGTGGGAGTGGGGCAATCCTCCTTATTTTACCTGGTTGTGTGGATTCCCTTGCTGATGCCAGCAATAACTCGGCAATGGCCTGGGGCTCTCCAGAGCTCCATGGTGAACTGCCGTGGTGACAGAAGGAGGATATGGCCCAGTCCTGGCTGCATGGACAGAGGATATGTTTTAGTTAGAGTCACTCCAGCTATCCATATAAACTGTCAGAGTAATTTGCAGCACAGCAGTAGTTGGATGGAGTCAGTGGAACGCAGAACGAAGAGACACCCAGAGACTTTGGTAAAACTATATACAAAGTTTTACTGACTTCAGTAATACTCAAGACAAACAGATTTGCAGACAAACACAGGACCTGACTCAACTCAGAACAGAACTGAACTGATGCACTCAGTAATGCATACACTCCCTAGTTCCAGCCACACATCAAGGTCATCACAGCTTCTTAGCAATTAACTCTTTCCAGACTATAGCACACTCTGGATGATGCAATCAGTATGCAATACAGACAAGACACAAATTTCATTTAAACACTATCAATACACAAATCCCATATTAACATAAACCTCGGTGTATGAGGTTCCCTAATTTCTCCTAACACAGGGTATAACCAATTTAACCAATTTTACCTCGTGTTATGGACTGGTTTAAGTTGAGGCCAGTCCAGAACGTTATTTTCTGGATAGGTACTGGAGCAATTGTGATGGTGACCAGAAACACCCAACTAAACCCACTGTGGCACTGTGTTAGCATCCAAACTGGGATCACATCAGCAAGATCCCTAAGATCATCTGGAGAGGCCCTGCTCTCAGTCCCACCTGCCTCACAAGTGCGGCTAGTGGGAACGAGGGACAGGGCCTTCTCGGTGGTGGCTCCCCGGCTGTGGAACACCCTCCCCAGAGATATCCGACAAGTCCTAACCCTCTTGGGCTACAGAAGAGCCCTAAAAACATGGCTATGTGCCCAGGCTTTCAAGCAATAAATGATAAAGACGACACAGATGGACCTATGGATACAGCACGAGGTTTTCTGAATGAACGGATCTGAATAAATGTTTTAAATTTATATATTGTAATTTTATATTGTATTTAATAGTTTTAATGGATTTTATGTATTGTTTGATATTGTTTTTGTGTGGGCATCAAATTGTTGCCATTGTTGTAAGCCGCCCTGAGTCCCCTCAGGTAAGAAGGGCGGGATACAAATGTTGGAAATAAATAAATAAATAAATTTTCTCAGACCACCACCAGACATGCAGCTCCATGCAGATGCCTCTCTATCGCCAGTTGCCTGTGATGTCATAAAAGGATACCTGGAGAGGGTAGATTGATGCCCTCTTTATTGCTGGTCACATAGGTGCCCCATTCTGACATTGGCAAATGCGATCATGATGGCCAGACACTCGCATGGATCTTCATGGGCGGCAGGAAGTCACAGTGGTGACAAGCAGATAAGTCCATGTTCTGATTGGCTCAGGAAAAGGATGATTGCTTGGTGTCCATCAGTTGTCCAACCTATCTAGCTATCCAGACTGCGCTGAAGCCCTGGAATACTCGAGCGCAGTGGTTCTCAACCTTTGGGTCCCCAGATGTTTTTGGCCTACAACTCCCAGAAATCCCAGCCAGTTTACCAGCTGTTAGAGTTTCTGGGAGTTGACAGCCAAAACATCAGGGGACCCCACGCTGAGAACCACTGCTCTAGAGCTTCTAGGACACTCCAACGTACCCTTGACTTTGCCTGAAGCAGGACAAAATTGCGCTAAACCCAGAAAACTCAGGATATTATCACTGGAAGCCACCATTTTGAGTAGGATTTGAGGTGAGTTCACTTTTTCTTGTTAATGTAGACTCCCTCAATCAACTCAGTTTGGCTCAAGATTTGTCCACAAGTAAAACATAGTAATGTAATATATCTTTCATGTGCTAATTATTTGGTTGGGTCAGCATTTCAGTGATACGTTTCTGTATTTGCTTTCAGATTTCTGGTATCAAATGATCTTGCCTCCCCATTTTGATGAATCAAAGAAGTACCCCCTGCTCATTGACGTGTAAGTCAGACAACTTGGCCATTCTTGATTATTGATTGAATGATGAGTTAATTGATTGAATGCCCGATGATCCTTATGTAAACCATTTTTAGATTGAATTGTCATCAAACAGTTTGTGTTTTGTAGCAAAACTGAACACAAATAGAGTAGCTAATTTTAGCCATTGCAGAGTTTATATTTATGATATAACCATTAAATTTCATGTGCGTGGAAAGCAGTGTAAGGACTGTGGGGGCATTGTATACAAACTCGGTCAACAACAAAGAACAGTAAGAAATAACCTCAGTTGCGTTCTTAAATGTGACTTTCCCAGAAGGTGTTGATTTCCTCTTGCATTCACTACTGTCATTAGGAAACAAGGGTAATGAGGAGATGCTCATTAGCTTAGAGGGCAGGGAGTCAGGATTCATCTGAAAACAGCTGGTTTGTTCAGTCTCTTGAGACCAGTCCAGAGCTTATTAAAATCAATTGAAACACTCTTACTGACATCAGTAGATGATCTCTAGATGAAGGCTGTTATATGTCATGGAAACTACTAACTTAGAACACAATGGCCATATATTACTGGTAAAAGAAAAGGAATGTGGGTTAGAAATTATACATCTTACATCTTGTACAATTAGCAAGCACACAATGGCAGTGTTCCTACTTATTTTGCAAAAGCTATTCAAGAAATGTAACAAGACATATTCACTGGACCCTGAACATATGCTTCTGGATCCTTTCCTCCTTCACACTCCTCTGCACATATTAATGTATTTGCATTAATTATCCAGCTTCCTTTTACTGCAAATTGTAGAAATTTGTGTTTCATATTAAATAGGAAGCAAATATTCTATATTGACTGGAAATTGTCTGTCATGCATAGTAATAGGTCATCCATAGTAGCAATTGTTGTTTTTTTGTGCTCATGTTAATTTGTATTTTTAAGCCTAATGCAATGACATAATTATTACTGGATTTATATTTTTAGCTTCAAATTGCAATGAGAAGTAAAGGGCAAATATACTATTAGAAATTTGAACATCAACAGTTGTTCCTGATTTGGGTCATTAACTCATCTGAAGTTTGATAACTTTTAGGACAATGTATGGGGGAAAATAAGTGAGCACATGATGTTTAGAAGAAAGTGCTTTTTAGTAACAGAGGAATAAAAGTGATGTGGGGCACAAAAGCAAACCTGAAAGTGTCTCAGTTCTGCTGCAACAAAAGGAAGAAGGCTCCTTCTATGGATACTTTATTATATCAAGGAGAACTTTCCTGGAGAATTTTCACAGAGTTATAACATTACTTTTTAAGAGTCATGGTTATACTACAATACAATATTACAGTAAAACAAGGAAAAACCATGGGCATATAATCTAAAATGTAGGTGTGTACACATACACATACAGACAGAAGAAGCAATAACAAATCACTAAACTATACAGTACAATTCAAAATGAATTATCCAGATAAAATGCAAACCAAAACACCATATAATACAATGATTAACATACATGCAATAAAAATATTCAAGACTGCAACAAAAAAGTTATGAGAATCTGATGTTTTGATCCAACAGCCAGTTTGGATGAGCTGAGGTCACTAATAATAATAATAATAATAATAATAATAATAATAATAATAATAATAATAATAAATCTGGAACACAACACACCAGACCTCACAGTTGTGGAAAAGAAAAATGTTTGGATCATTGATGTTGCCATCCCAGGTGACAGTCGCATTGACGAAAAACAACAGGAAAAACTCAGTCGCTATCAGGACCTCAAGATTGAACTTCAAAGACTCTGGCAGAAACCAGTGCAGGTGGTCCCAGTGGTGATGGGCACATTGGGTGTTGTGCCAAAAGATCTCAGCCGGCATTTGGAAACAATAGACATTGACAAAATTGCGATCTGCCAACTGCAAAAGGCCACCCTGCTGGGATCTGCGCGCATCATCCGAAAATACATCACACAGTCCTAGACACTTGGGAAGTGTTCGACTTGTGATTTTGTGATACAAAATCCAGCATATCTATCTTGTTTGCTATGTCATAATAAAATAATAATAATGGTATGAACTCTACCACTAACCTGTTAGCACAAAACTTCTGTGCGAAAAAGGCTGGCATTGTTGATGTACTGCTGCTATCTGTCCCGCTCCTGCAGATACTACTCCTGTCTAGTATTATTGTCTGCACTCAACACCACTTTGGTCCTCTTGGTTGTACTCCTACCTCTGGTCAGTTTGACCTTGTGATGTCTACTGTTTGAGATAGGGAACTAAGTGACCCCCAGTGCCAGTCTTCATCAGTACTGTGCTCAGTTTTGATCCTGGATGTTGCATTTTTGGAAATACAATATAGGAACCATCTAACACATATTTGTGCTCTCTCCGTTATCGTTGAAAACTGCCAGGCAAGTGTGGCAGGGGAAGGAGATGAGTGACAACAGAACTGGTTCAATAGTACTGCTGATAGGGTGCCTGATTGCAGCATCTTCTTTTAAAAAACATCAACAAAACCTTTTGATGTTATCAATCTCAAATTACCAATGGCCAATGGGTTAAACCTTTGTGCAAGCAGGACTGCTGACCAAAAGGTCAGTCGTTCAAATCTGGGGAGCGAGATGAGCTCCCGTCTGTCAGCTCCAGCTTCCCATGCAGGGACATGAGAGAAGCCTCCCATAGGATTGTAAAATATCCAGGCGTATCTTAGGTAACATCCTTGCAGACGGCCAACTCTCTCACACCAGAAGCGCACCAGTTTCTCAAGTCACTTCTGACACAAAAGAAAATCCATTTTTTGTTGTTTTCCATGGATCTGCAATGAAACAAACATTCAGCAGAGCTTTTGACCCAGTCACACACTCTAAGACTCAGAGAAAGGCAAGGCAAACCTCCTTTTAACAAATCTTACCAATAAATTATTGTGATAGGCTCACCTTAGGCTGGAAATGACTTGAAGCAACGCAAACAAAAATTACAAAAACCTTCGCTATGATAGTTATTAAAACCATATAAGAAAATTAAAAATCCACTGAAATGAACATTAAAAATCCTTTCATATATTCATATCCAGATCATTTTTTTTGTGTGTGTCAGGAGCGACTTGAGAAACTGCATGTCGCTTCTGGTGTGAGAGAATTGGCCGTCTTCAAGGATATTGCCCAGGGAAGCCCGAATGCTTTTTGATGTTTTTACCATCCTTGTGGGAGGCTTCTCTCATTTCTCCGCATGGGCTGGAGCTGATAGAGGGAGCTCATCACACTCTCCCCCGATTGTATTTGAACCGGCAGCCTTCAGGTTAGCAACCCAACCTTCAAGTCAGCAGTCCTGCCAGTACAAGGGTTTAACCCACTGTGCCATCGAGGGCTCCATATCCAGATCATGCCATCTATTGAAAGTGAATGCAAACCACAGTGATAACAGTGGTTCTTGAGTTTCTCAGTTCCAGATGCATTTGCCTACTTTATCAGCCAGTTTTGTTTAAGAAAAATATAGTACCGTGCATAAAATCACCTGAGATTCTCTCCATAGATATGCAGGGCCCTGCAGTCAGAAAGCAGATGCTACCTTCAAGATCAATTGGGCTACATACCTGGCGAGCTCAGAAGATATTATTGTCGCTAGCTTTGATGGCAGAGGAAGTGGCTACCAAGGAGACAAAATCCTGCATGCAATATATCGAAGACTGGGCACCTATGAAGTTGAAGATCAGATTTTGGCAGCTGAGTAAGTATTGCAATAGTCCCCCTCTTCCTTTATATAGTAGTATTCAAATATGACAGATGACTTTGTTTCTTAGTAAAAGGTATTCCCCTGAAAGGAAGTCTAGTCATGTCCGACTCTGGGGGTTGGTGCTCATCTCCATTTCTAAGCCGAAGAGCCGGCGTTGTACAGAGCCATCTCCAAGGTCATTTGGCTGGCATGACTGCATGGAGCACTGTTACCTTCCAGCTGGAGCAGTACCTATTGATCTACTCACATTGGCATGTTTTCGAACTGCTAGGTTGGCAGGAGCTGGGGCTAACAGCGGGCGCTCATTCCGCTCCTGGGATTTGAACCTTTCGGTCTGCAAGTTCAGCAGCTCAGCACTTTAACACACTGCGCCACCACCAGGGGCATGTATTTTCTTGAATATATTTTCTGGGTTTTTTTCTTAGACAATTTTCTAAGATGCGCTTTGTTGATGAGAAAAGAATAGCCATCTGGGGCTGGGTAAGTATTAACCATTAATTGTCCTTATAGTAGCAAACTTAATTAAAAAGACCCTGCTATCATTGAAAAATATCTTGGCTGCAATTGAGAGATGAGATGGGGAAATTTTAGCTCTAGTTCCCTCCCCAATTTTACCTTCTTTTCCAGGAAAGCTGGACAAGGACACAACACTGTTACGTCTTACGTCTATTTTTCTCCAGCATTGCCTCACAGTTGCTCAATTGTTTTGTGCTTTACTGTGTATAGATAGAAAGATCGCTATGATATCAAAGGGTGGAAATTGGGGAGAATGTGGAAAGGGTTTGGGAACAAGTGTCTGGCATCTTTCCATTCTTGAGAGCAACACGTTAGGAAATATGGCCTCTAAATGAGATCTCAGTTCCCTTCCATTAGGTGTAGCTACTTCATTGGGTACATAGTTATGGCACTACTTTATCTACTGTGGTTGTCTGCTGTGGAATCCTGGGATTTGTAGTTTGGTCAGAGGCACCAGGGGAACTCTCTGAATAAGGATTTTAAGGTCCTTCCCTCCACTGCCAATTCCAGGATTCCATAGGAAAGTGGAATCAAAGTAGTGTAATTGTGTAGCGTGAAAGCAACCTGGAATTAAACATTGGGAGGCTTATGTCTGAATAAACATGTATTTATTTATTATTTATTATTATGTATTTATATTCCGCCCTTCTCACCCTGAAGGAGACTCAGGGCGGATCACAATGTACATATATATGGCAAACATTCAATGCCATTAGACAAACAATACACAGACAGACAGACACAGAGGCTATTTAACTTCCCAGCTTCTGGCTTTGTGAAGGTATGCTCGATTCCGGCCACAGGAGGAGCTGCTGCTTCATCATCCACTGTGACGACGAGTCCTTTTTGATGGAGTACTTCCTCATTCAATGTTGTAAATCAGTTAAATTAGCCTCCCCGCATAAGCGGTCCCTACATTTCCCTACTTGACAGATGCAACTGTATTTTGGGTTGCTTAGGTCAACAATGAGCAGGCCTATTTTTAATTTTAATTGTCGGGTGCTCACTCCAACACGGGCTGGCCTCGAACTCATGACCTCTTGGTCATAGTGATTTATTGCAGCTGGCTACTAACCAGCCTGTGCCACAGCCCAGCCCGGCCCCTCCAACATGACTTGCAGATGGATGTCACTGGGGTGGAGGATAATGCACAAATGAAAACTCTCAAAATGTATCAAATCACTTTTGTACAGAACTTGGAAAAATGGCATTTTATAGAAAAATAATAACTATCCTCAACATGTTTTTTTATTCCTGTAAAATCTGTTCAGATGGATTTGGTACCTTTTGGAAGCAAGCTCCACAATTGTGGCAGAAAGGAATTCTAACTGTACATTTAAGCTCTGGTAGTTGGCTGTGGAGGAAACACTGGATGTTGTCATGGTTGCTAAGGCCTCTTCCACACAGCTGAATAAAATCCCACATTATCTGGTTTAAATTGGAATATATGGCAGTGTGGACTCAGATAGCCCAGTTCAAAGCAGATATCTGTGGATTATCTGCCTTGATATTCTGGGTTATAAGGCTGTGTGGAAGGGTGTTTAATGGATACAAGCACTGGAAGAATGGGTCTTCTAGAATCTGGTGGCCCTCAAAGGTCTCCTGAAGGGGGTAAGATGGCCCTTAGTCGCCAACACTCCTGCTGTAAATCTATAGATGGAGTTTTAATTCCCACTCATTTTCAATTGTCATGCTGAGACTGACAGATGTTCCTTCTAGTAAACTGCCTTCCTGACATCACTGCTCCAGACCTTTCACTGAGCCCAGAGTTAACTTTTTGGCACATAAGTAACAGTTTGAAAGCACTATCTGCCTCCGGAAAAAGAAATGCAATATACTTTGTCATTCAGCCTGGGACAAACGTGATCAGCAAGATGTATAATTTTCAATTAAGATCATATCCTGTTTTCCTGAAAAGAAGACAGTGTCTTTGCTCCCAAAGTTGTGCTAGGTCTTATTTTCAGGGAATGTCTTATTTTTCCATGAAGAAGAATTTACATTTATTGTTGAACAAAAAAGAAACATTTATTATATACTGTACAATACTTGTCATCACAAACCAGAATAAACAGAAAACTGTGAATCCTATCAAGAATTTCTTATTACTACCATTATTTCCATGTTCAACCATTTATGGTATGTACATTTACCAATCCTGCATGCTCTGGTATTATGTTCAGAGGGCATGTTTCCAAACAAAAACTTTGCTAGGTCTTACTTTCGGGGGAGGCCTTATATTTAGCAATTCAGCAAAACCTCTACTATGACTTATTTTCTGGGGATGTCTTATTTTCAGGGAAACAGGGTAGAAAAGAACTTTTTCATAATGTGTTCATGATATCTGAATCATCATAACATTGCTGCCCGCTGAAGTATGGTGGAAACGGCAGATATTAGAAACCCTTAAGAAGAGGATATCAAACTGTAGTCCTCTCACCAATAGTAATGTCCCAAAAATATGGATGTAGGAAGGAAAAATCACATAGATTCCTGGAACAGAGGGTTCTTCTACACTGTAGAATTATTTCAGTTTGACACCATTTTAATTGCCAAGGCTCGATGCTATTGAATCATGTGAACTGTAGCTTTACAAGGCCTTTAGCCTTCTCTGCCAAAGTGTGCTGGTGCTTCACCAAACTACAAATCCCTGGATCCGACAGCATTGAGTTATGGCCCTTAAAGCATTGTCAAACTGCATTTAATCCTATAGTTGAACTGGATGTTTCTTGTGGCCTCTTCCAATTCTCTGATTCTGTGAAACTGCATCAATTCTACAGTGTAGATGCAGCCTGTGTTATTGTATAGCTTGGAAATGAAGTGCAGTGCAATGACTGATGGAACAGGTAGTATCTTATTACTAGGCAAGCTGAAATGCAGGCGAAATTGGGGAAAATGAGGAATGGTTTGTTCGCTCATGCACATACTCTCACAAAATGAGAACAGGAAGAGTTCTTGAACTGTGACAATGTCTTTTGTCCTAGTCATACGGTGGCTATGTGGCATCCATGGTGTTGGGATCTCATAGTGGATATTTCAAATGTGGAATAGCTGTTGCTCCGGTGTCACGGTGGCAATATTATGGTATGTGATTCTTTCTAGATATTTAATGGAAAGTTGTTTTGCAACATGTTACAAACCATATATATATATATATATATATATCCCCTTGCATTGCGAAGGTGTTTCAAGTGTTTACGATGTATGTACTGATTTCATCCTCCCAAAATAAATTGCCATGTGGTGCCTTCATGAACTCATGCGAGGCATTACACAGTGTCCCTGGATCATATTTTCCACTAAAAACTTGGATGGGAAAAAGAAAATAATCTGCTTAACCTTTAAAAAGCACAAAATTACTTAATATTTGAAATTTTACTATAATACAAATGTCTGCATTTGCATTCTTCAAAAGTGCCATGTGTTCCAAAGTGTTGAGGGATCATTTCTGAATGTCATAAAATTCATTAGCACTGAAACTACAGTAACTTCCTTTACTTTAGAGTGAGCTCTAAAAAGAGAGGGGTCACAAATTTAATCATGGACTGGAAGGTTTATCATTTAAATCGCATTGCTGATCACCTCTCGTATATTCACATGGGTATACAAATTTCCATATTGATTTGCTAGATGTTCCAAAAAGTTCCCAAAGGTGTGTTCTTATGTCTTGCTTCTTCAAAAACTGGAAGTAAAAGGCAAGGCATGAAATGGAAGGTGTTAATTACACAGGACTGCAGTGAAAAAAAATGTTTCAGTATTGTAGTTGTTTTATATGTCTTTTTGGATGTGGATTTTGAAAGCACCATAAAAATACTATACACACACAAGTTTCTTTTCACAGACGCAATATTTTTTTCATGATCTACATCAGGGTTCTCAAACTTTCAGCCACAGACCCCTTTTTGAAGCAAAAGGTTTTTCATAGAGCCCCAAGAAATGTGTGTGTATGTATGTATGTATGTATGTATGTGTATATATATCAGCCTTGGGCTGGGCCAATGGCAGATGGATGGAAAGTGTTTGTCTGAACTAATTCATACAGTGCAAAAATAAAAGGAAAAAATGAAAGAACAATACAATACTTAAAACGAGGAACAATTTTAACCAACATAAACTTAACAGTATTTCAGTGGAAAACCCTAGGGGCCATTCAGTCCAACCCTCTTCTGCTAGGCAGTGAAAGCACAATCAAAGCAGCCCCAACAGATGGCCATCCAAGCTTAATAATAATAATAATAATAATAATAATAATAAAAATAATAAAAACTCAGCCGCTATCAGGACCTCAAGATTGAACTTCAAAGACTCTGGCAGAAACCAGTACAGGTGGTTCCGGTGGTGATGGGCACATTGGGTGCCGTGCCAAAAGATCTCAGCCGGCATTTGGAAACAATAGGCATTGACAAAATCACGATCTGCCAACTGCAAAAGGCCACCCTACTGGGATCTGCGCGCATCATCCGAAAACACAGTCCTAGACACTTGGGAAGTGTTCGACTTGAGATTTTGTGATACGAAATCCAGCATATAGATCTCGTTTGCTGTGTCATACTATGTCTTTACGTCAATAATAATAATAGGAATAGCAGAAACCCCAGGGGGCATCCAGTCCAATCTCCTTCTGCCATGCAGGAAAAATACAATCAAATCACAATTGAGTGGTGGGAGGGAAATAGGGTTTTGGAAGCAAAGAAGAAGAGCCTATGGTGGCGCAGCGGGTTAAACTGCTGAGCTGCTGAACATGCTGATCAAAAGGTTGGCAGTTCGAATCCGGGGAGTGTGGTGAGCTCCCACTGTTAGCCCCAGCTTCTGTCAATCTAGCAGTTCAAAAACATGCAAATGTGAGTAGATCAATAGGTACTGCTCCGGCAGGAAGGTAATGGCACTCCATGCAGTCATGCCAGACTCATGACCCCGGAGGCGTCTATAGAAAATGTTGGCTCTTCGACTTAGAAATGGAGATGAGCACCAACCCCCAGAGACAAACTTTACTAGACTTGATGTCAGGGGAAAACCTTTATCTTTTCCTCCCATGACTTAATGTCAGGGGAAAGCAGCATTGCACTGCGGAGCTCCTTATTAAGGACTCTGTGAAGCACAGTTTGAGAACCCCTGATATGCACAATCAACGGCTATGCTGTGATTGAAAAAGCTCAGGCTAATTCTTCACTGAAGTTTTTTTTTTTGCAGTTCATTATCATATGGATGTTTGCAATATGCTCTTCCATGCTCTTACTTCCCTGAATCAAGCTTAGATATCTGGCATTTCTTACTCCATGTATGGTGAAATGTTTCATTGTAGAATTTTGAACATGACTTAATTAGGAAATCAATGCAATGTTCCTGTGGTTATTGCAATCCCTAGTGTCCGCTTTCTTGGGGTTTGGGATGCATATAGACCACTTCAAATCAGCAACCATTCTTTTGTTTCTCATTATTGGTTGACAGTTTTTAGTTAGAACTGCAGTAGATTTTGCCTCTGTAGTTTTAAGCAGCAATTTTGGTATGCCATCTGTTCCTGGTGACTTATTTCTTCCAAGTGCTCTGAGTGTAGCTTTCATTTCATGTTCTAAAATTGTGGTTTCATCTTCAAATGGTTTTTTGAAGAAAAAAACACTACTCACTTTAGAGAGTAGAAGGAGTCTGGCTGAATTAAGTGCAAATTCCTGCTTCTGCTGCCTTCCCAACTAGCTCATACATTCAGCAAATTATCTGATTTGAGCTGGATCATATGAGTCTACACTGCTAGATAATATTGGTTAAACAGATAATCTGGGATCATATCCTGGGATATAGAGCAGTGCAGATCATGCCTTAGTCCAAACAACTCACACAAACAAGATGACTTCTGGGTCTCTTCACACTCGGAAGTCATCTTGTTTGGATGAGGCTTTTTATTAAGTCTATCGGCCCATTGTGCATGCAGGTTTTGTGCATATTTTTGTAATTCTTCCTCTTCTTCTTCTACTACTACTACTACTTATTATTATTGACACAACGACATAGTCATTATTATTGACACAACGACACAGCAAACAAGATAGATATGCTGGATTTCGTATCACAAAATCACAAGTCGAACACTTCCCAAGGACCACCAGGACCACCAGCATTGGTTTCTGCCAGAGTCTTTGAAGTTCAATCTTGAGGTCCTGATTGCGGCTGAGTTTTTCCTGTTGTTTTTCATCAATGCGACTGTCACCTGGGATGGCGACATCAATGATCCAAACCATTTTCTTTTCCACAACTGTGATGTCTGGTGTGTTGTGTTCCAGAACTTTGTCAGTCTGGATTCAGAAGTCCCACAGTATATTTGCATGCTCATTTTCCAAAACTTTTGCAGGTTTGTGATCCCACCAGTTCTTTACTGCTGGGAGGTGGTACTTGAGGCATAAGTTCCAATGAATCATTTGGGCCACGTAGTTGTGCCTCTGTTTGTAGTCTGTCTGCTCTATTTTCTTACAGCAGCTGAGGATATCATCAATGGTTTTGTCAGTTTTCTTGCACAGTCTGCATTTTGGGTCATCAGCTGATTTTTCAGTCTTGGCCTTAATTGCATTTGTTCTGATGGCTTGCTCTTGGGCTGCAAGGATCAGGCCTTCCGTCTCCTTCTTCAGGGTCCCATTCGTGAGCCATAGCCAGGTCTTCTCCTTATCAGCTTTTCCTTCAATTTTGTCAAGGAACTTTCCATGCAATGTTTTGTTGTGCCAGCTGTCATCTCTAGTTTGTAGTGCGGTTTTCTTGTACCTTTTTTTGTTTTTGTTTTGTTTTTGTTTTTTAATATTATTATTATTACTATTACTATTATTTTATTTCTTACTCGCCTGTTCTCATGGCTCGAGACAGTTACAACATTGCAAAAACAAATAATCAAAACACACAATCATGTAAAAATACAGTAAAATACACATATTAGAACATATTTCCATAAAATGCATATTAAAAGACACAAAACAAAAGTTAGACATAGAAAGGAAGTTTAAAATATGTCATTAATACAATTATTTAAGTTAAAACATTCTAAGGATTTTAGGAAAATTCTTTTCCCCAAAAAAAACTTAAAAGGGGGGTTGTGCCTTACCTTTGATGGTGTGTTAGATGTGGTGACATTTCCTTGTATTGTAAATAATTTGTTACCTTGTTAAATATAAAAGGAAGCATTATTAGAGCATTTTACAACATATCTTTCTTTTCTCTCCTTTTTCAGATTCTATATACACTGAACGTTACATGGGTCTCCCCACAAAAGAGGATAACTTGCATAATTATGAGGTAAGGAAGTATCTTTAACATGAAGTTTTATTGATTCAAAAAGCTGTGAGCAAAATCCATCATTGTACGAGAGGACTTGTGGTCATGCAGTGTGACCTCCTTCCACTACAATACTTGATGCTCCTTATAAAATTTGCTCTGGGAGGAATTAAAGATGTGAGTAATTTCCATTGTTTTCATGGAGTACCATCCCCTATTTGTTTTTGGAAGGCATCATAATACATAGTTTTATAGGGAGCATGTGTTTATTACAGTCTGATGAGTATTGCTAATATATTCCAGATGATTTCTGAGTGATTGAATTATGTTTTCTGCCCACAAGTGCTATAGAACAAGGGTTCCCAAACTAATTCCCACTGGCTGGATGGGCCTCTCCTAGGTCATTTACCTGGCCCCTGCCCTAAACTATAAACTTAGGCTCACCCTAAGTCTGAAATGATTTGAAGGCACACAACAACGACCATGCTAAGTTGTTGGATGTTTAAACAGGCTTTTGACCCTGAGTAGGCTGAATGGGCACTTATGAAGTTGACATTTGGCACTTTGTGTATTGATGACAGCTAGTTTTATCTACTGATGTCTTTAAAATTGTATTATTTTGATTTTATGTTGTACGTGTTGACAGGGGTTGCTGTTATAATTTTATGTGACTTGCTTTATACTTATATGTACCGTTTTTTACCTGCTGTATGTTATATGCTCGGAGCCCCTGGTGGCACAATGGGTTAAACCACTGAGCTGCTGAACTTGCTGACCAAAAGGTCGGCAGTTCAGATCCGGGGAGTGGGGTGAGCTCCTGCTGTTAGCCCCAGCTTCTGCCAACCTAGCCGTTCAAAAACGTGCAAATGTGAGCAGATCAATTGGTACTGCTCTGGCGGGAAGGTAACAGTGCTCCATGCAGTTATGCCGGCCACATGACCTTGGAGGTGTCTACGGACAACGCCAGCTCTTTGGCTTAGAAATGGAGATGAGCACCAACCCCAAGAATCGGACACGACTGGACTTAATGTCAGCGGAAAACTTTTTCTTTTACCTAAGTTATATGCTGCAGCCTGGAGTGTATTTGTCGGCCGCCCCAAGTCCCTTCGGGGAGATGGTAGTGGGATATAAATAATAATAATAATAATTATTATTATTATTATTATTAAATAACTAGACTATCTCATAAGCCTAAAGCAGGCCCACACTTCCTATTGGATTACTGGTAATTTTATGTTGGTTAAAATTGTTCTTCATTTTAAATATTGTATTATTCTTTCATTCTTTTACACTACAAATAAGATATGTGTAGTGTGTATAGGAATTTGTTCATGTAACCAACTCGAACGGTCCTGGCACAACTACTGGTCCAAAGGCACTTCATGACCAGTAGTGTATTACGTGCAGTCTCTTGCACAGTATTTATTCATTTATTTATTTACATCACTTTTACCCCGCCTTTCTCCCCGAGGGGACTCAAAGCGGCTTACAATAAATAGGCAAAAATTCAATGCCTAAAAACAATGTAAAAACAACAATTCATATAAAACAATCTACAAAACAACAATTCATATAAAACAGATACCATTGCAAAATAAAATCACATTATATAAAATTTTAAGCATGTCCAAGATTAGGCAGAAAAGGGTTCCTGTCACAAAGCTGCCTTGTGTTGGAGATCATTCATGTGAATACCCTAACAGTGCCTCGACTACTGGTTGACTGTTCACTATGTTTTATTGTTTATATGCTTGTTTTATATGCTTGTTTTATATGTTCTTGTTTTAAATGCATTTGATACTGTATTTTATGCTGTACTGGGCTTGGTTCCCATGTGAGCTGCCCCGAGTCTCCTCGGGGAGATGGGACGGGATACAAAAATAAAGTTGTTGTTATTATTATTATTTGAAACACAACAAGTTGAGTCCACAGCAGACACTCTGCTGGCTGTTGTACTGGATCACACGTCAGACACTTCCCAAGTGTCTAAGACTATGTGATGTATCAGTGAATAATGTGTGCAGATCCCAGTAAGGTGGCCTTCTGCAGCTGGCAGGTGGTTGTTGGTGTTATTATTATTATTATTTTAAGTATGACACAGCAAACAAGATAGATATGCTGGATTTTGTTTCACAAAATCACAAGTCGAACACTTCCCAAGTGTCTAGGACTGTGTGATGTATTTTCACATGATGTGTGCAGATCCCAGTAGGGTGGCCTTTTGCAGTTGGCAGATTGTAATTTTGTCAATGCCTATTGTTTCCAAATGCCGGCTGAGATCTTTTGGCACGGCACCCAGTATGCCCATCACCACCGGGACTACCTACATTGGTTTCTGCCAGAGTCTTTGAAGTTCAATCTTGAGGTCCTGATTGCGGCTGAGTTTTTCCTGTTGTTTTTCGTCAATGCCACTGTCTCCTGGGATGGAAACATCAATGATCCAAACCCTTTTCTTTTCCACAACTGTGATGTCTGATGTGTTGTGTTCCAGAACTTTGTCAGTCTGGATTCGGAAGTCCCACAGTATCTTTGCGTGCTCATTTTCCAATACTTTTGCAGGTTTGTGATCCCACCAGTTCTTTACTGCTGGCAGGTGGTACTTGAGGCATAAGTTCCAATGAATCATTTGGGCCACATGGTTGTGCCTCTGTTTGTAGTCTGTCTGCTCCATAATATGATCATATGATCAATGGTTTCGTCAGTTTCCTTGCACAGTCTGCATTTTGGGTCATCAGCTGATTTTTCGATCATGGCCTTAATTGCATTTGTTCTGATGGCTTGCTCCTGGGCTGCAATGATCAGGCCTTCTGTCTCCTTCTTCAGGGTCCCATTCGTGAGCCATAGCCAGGTCTTCTCCTTATCAACTTTTCCTTCAATTTTGTCAAGGAACTTTCCATGCAATGTTTTGTTGTGCCAGCTGTCAGCTCTAGTTTGTAGTGCGGTTTTCTTGTACTGGTTTTTTGTCTGCTGTGCTTTGAGGAATTTCTGATTTTTGACTTCAATCAAAGCAGGTTCTTCACTTTGCTTTACATATTCTGCCAGGTCATGTTCTTCTTCTTTGACTGCTTGTTTTACTTGTAAGAGTCCTCTACCACCAGATCTTCTAGGCAAATATAGCCGGTCAACATCAATGCGAGGGTGCAGTGAATGATGAATGGTCATGAGTTTTCTTGTTTTTCTGTCCAAATTGTCATTATTATTATTATTATTAGAAGAAGAAGATCAGGAAATCACTTCTCTATCAACAGGGAGAAAGCTGTGTAGGCTATGTTAATTGTAGCAGCCTGACCAGATTATGGCCCTTATTTTCCTATGTGTAGAGTCATGGTAGATTTTAAAAATTGTCATACTGTATTTACAGTAGAATACTTAGCATCTTGGATACCTTTTTAAATACCAAACCAAAACCCAGAGTGGATTTTTCACCATGACACAGAAGCTCCCAGTCACCCTGAACCTCTTATTTCTTGCAAATGAGAATTATTACAGGAGACTACAAAGCGGCAGTACAAAGTAGAACAGTTGTAAATGTTCTTAGTCAAAGAACGGGCCCATTATTTTGGTGATATGCACATGGGAGCTCAACTTGGGTTGTCATAGATTCCTTTGTAGGTGTGATGAGTCATGGGCCATGTAGTCCCATTCCTGGCACTGTTGTGCTAGATGAAGAGGAAAACTGGGGTTTTTCACCGTTTCAGTCAGAATTGGAACTTTCCCAGCCAGATTTGGAAACCTTGCACCTGCAAGAGATTTGTCTTCCAGAAGTCTGTCAAACAAGCCCTGAACCTAAATCTCCTACGTTTTCTCGCCATGAGTTTTGTAAACAACAGAGGGGAGTTCAAGCGGCCTCTCGCAGGAGTGCGAGGATAGCTGCTAAGCATTCAGCTGATTAAGTCTGCTTCCATGGGAAACTTTAAGGAGTCACACATCTGGACTCAGAGAATAGCTTTCGTTTCTGGTTCTCCAGAGAACTGCTCTTTGGCGGGAAAACGGGACCCTATTTAGGTGTTTTACCCACAAAGGGATCTTGCGGAGTCAATTCGTCAGCTACCGGAGTAGCGTGTGTGGACAGCTACTCCGTTTCCAAGCCTCGTTCCTGTTTCAAGCCTTGTTCCCGATTTCAAGCCTTCGTTTCCAGCCTTGTTTTACTCTCTGGATCTTGCCTTGTTTTCCGGACCTCGCCAAGTAATTCCACGGATCCTATTCTTGCTCCTTGTTTCCTTGCTGCCTCGAATCAAGCCTTGTGTTTCAAGAATCAAGTTATTTCCTAGCCTTGCTCAAGTTCATGGACTAAGGACCTTGTCATCTCCCCTCACTTGCTTGGCAAGTGAGTGTTTCGGTTATTGGATTACAACTTTGGACCTTAATATTTCATATTGGACATTGCTTCTTTGGACTAATTTTGACCTTTCCTGAAAGGTCTACTCCTGGACTAATTCATACGCTTGCTTTTATTAACTTTACATATTTCCTTAATAAAGATATTAGATAGATTCTGGCCTCTGTGTATGGTTATTGGTGCTCTGCTGCCTGGGTCGTGACAGTTTGACTCCGCCACCCTAAGCACCAATTAACCTAGGCCAGAATGTCTACCGGAGCCGGGCCGGGTGGCCAACCGATCAGCTACACCAGGGGTCCCCAAACTACGGCCCGCGGGCCACATGCGGCCCCCTGAAGGCATTTATCCGGCCCGCACCCTCCTCCAAGGAAGGTGCGTGCCGCTACCCGCCTTTCCTGCCTTCTCCCTCCCTGCATAAGCCTTGGAGCCTTTCCTTCTTTCTCCCGCTCCCTGCACAAGCCTTTGAGCTCCCTCTCGCTGCCTTGGAGCCTTGCCTTTCCTGCCTTTCCTCCCTCTGCTGCACGAGCCTTGAGCCTTTCCCCACCTCCTCTCTCATCCAGTGCCTTTCCCCGCCTCCTCCCTCGCCCGGTGCCTTTCCCCACCTCCTCCTTCTCCCAGTGCCTTTCCCCGCCTCCTCTCTCACCCAGTGCCTTTGCCTGCCTCCTCCCTCGCCCGGTGCCTTTCCCAGCCTCCTCTCTCGCCCGGTGCCTTTCCCAGCCTCCTCTCTCGCCCGGTGCCTTTCCCCGCCTCCTCTCTCGCCCGGTGCCTTTCCCAGCCTCCTCTCTCGCCCGGTGCCTTTCCCCGCCTCCTCTCTCGCCCGGTGCCTTTCCCAGCCTCCTCCCTCGCCCGGTGCCTTTCCCCGCCTCCTCTCTCGCCCGGTGCCTTTCCCAGCCTCCTCCCTCGCCCGGTGCCTTTCCCAGCCTCCTCTCTCGCCCGGTGCCTTTCCCAGCCTCCTCCCTCGCCCGGTGCCTTTCCCCGCCTCCTCTCTCGCCCGGTGCCTTTCCCAGCCTCCTCCCTCGCCCGGTGCCTTTCCCCGCCTCCTTTCTCGCCCGGTGCCTTTCCCAGCCTCCTCCCTCGCCCGGTGCCTTTCCCAGCCTCCTCTCTCACCCAGTGCCTTTCCCTGCCTCTTCCCTCGCCCGGTGCCTTTCCCAGCCTCCTCTCTCGCCCGGTGCCTTTCCCCGCCTCCTCTCTCGCCCGGTGCCTTTCCCCGCCTCCTCCCAGTGCTTGCCTTGCAAAGCTTTGCTGGCTTCTCCCTCCCTGCATAAGCCTTGGAGCCTTTCCTTCTTTTCCCCTCTCGCTGCACAAGCCTTTGAGCTTTGGCTTTAGAGACTTTCCTCCCTCTGCTGCATGAGCCTTGAGCCCTTTCCTCCCTCTGCTTCACCAGCCTTGAGCCTTTCCCCGCCTCCTCCCTCGTGTGATGCCTTTCCCAGCCTCCTTCTTCGCCCGGTGCTTGCCTTGCAAAGCTTTGTTTTGTGTTTATAAAGGTATTTTAGTTATTATTTAATTTTTAATAATTAAGGGGGTGTTTTGCTTGTGCTATTGCTGCACAAAGGCAGAAGCTGGTTGGACTACATTGCCCAAAGGGTCTCTTCCAACCCTCTTCGTTATTTTTATTTGCATTATTTTTATTTGTATTATTATTATTATTATTATTATTATTATTATTATTATTATTAACATTGAGGCTGGGTGGCCATCTATCAGGGGAGCTTTGCTTGTGCTTTTGGTGCACAAAGGCAGAAGGGGGTTGGACTGCATTGCCCAAGGGGTCTCTTCCAACCCTCTTCATTATTTTTATTTGTATTATTATTATTATTAACATTGAGGCTGGGTGGCCATCTGTCAGGGGAGCTTTGCTTGTGTTTTTGGTGCACAAAGGCAGAAGGGGGTTGGACTAAATTGCCCAAGGGATCTCTTCCAACCCTCTTCATTATTTTTATTATTATTATTATTATTATTATTATTATTATTATTATTATTATTAATATTGAGGCTGGGTGGCCATCTGTCAGGAGTGCTTTGCTTGTGCTTTTGGTGGACAAAGGCAGGAGGGGGCTAGACTAAATGGCCCAAGTGGTCTCTTCCAACCCTCTTTATTATTTATATGATGATGATGATTTATATTATTAACATTGAGGCTGTATTTGTTCCTGTTTAGGTTTTTTTTTACTTCAAAATAAGATATGTGCAGTGTGCATAGGAATTTGTTCACAGTTTTTTTTAAAAAAAAACTATAGACTGGCCCCCTAATGGTCTGAGGGACCGTGAACTGGCCCCCTGTTTAAAAAGTTTGGGGACCCCTGAGCTACACCATCGACAAGGATGAGGTGGACCGGATCCGTGATAAGCTCAATGCGCAGGATGGGGAAATAAAGGGTTTGAAGGAACGCGGAATCCGTCTCCCGGCCATGGCGTTGCCAACCAAGTTTTCTGGAGAAGCTTCTAAGGTTCATGTTTTCCGTCGTCAATGCCAGGCTTATCTAGAGGCCCGTGCTGCCGAGTTTCCCCAAGAAGACATCAAGGTGGCGTGGGTTTACAGTCTCCTAGACGGGCCAGCGGCCAACTGGGCGACGGCACTGTTCAACCAAGCCTCCCCACATCTAAGGTCAGCGCAACACTTCTTGGACCACCTTAAGGAGACCTGGGGAATCGAGGACAATTTGGAGGCAGCCGGCCACAAACTCCGGCGCCTCTCCCAAGGGGACAGACCCTTGTCCCAGTACATAGCCGAGTTCCGAGTGCTGGCCCACAACACCGGATGGAACGATGTAGCCCTTAGAGGACAATTTCGGGAGGGCCTCAACATTGAGATGCTGGAAGAAATCTCCAAGGTGGATCCTCCCCACTCTCTTGAAGCACTCATTGATCAATGTTTACGAGCTGAAGTCATGCTTGCCAACAGAAAACAATGGGTCCGAGGCCAGAGCGGTAGAGCTGGGGTGAAACCTCCCGCTCCCACCGGCGTCCAGCCGCGCCCAGTATGGAGACCCCCGCCACCAGCCCCATACCCCAGAGGGAGCGAGGAGGTGCCGATGCAGTTGGGCAATGTGCGTCCCAGATTAGATGCCGCCGAGAAGGCCCGCCGCCAACGCCTAAATCTCTGTTGGTACTGCGGAAACGGGGGCCACTTCGCCAGAGAATGCCCAGCCAAAGGGAAGCCCGCCGCCCGTCTGGCGGCGGTGTCCTCCACGGAGACGAAGACGTCTGAGGCGGCTGGCGCACAGCCGGCGGGGGAAGCCAGCGACCGGGCGTAGAGAGGCTCGCCAACCCGGTCAAAAAACCCACTCAAGAGCCGCCAACCGGGGTCCTGTTTCTTCTAGTGGTCACCTTGTGGTCAGCAAAAAAAGGACCCGTCATGGTCCATGCCATGATAGACTCCGGAGCCACCAACAATTTCATTGATAGAGAGTATGCCGACTCTCTGGGATTACAATATCATGACTTCAAGAATGCCCGTGTGGTGCAAGCCATCGATGGCCGCCCCCTCAAGACGGGTCCCGTAAGCCAGTGGTCGGAACCCACCAGAATGTGGATAAGGGAACATATGGAAGAGATTTCCTTCTTTGTTACCGAGGTTCCCCATTTCCCTGTGATTTTGGGAATTCCATGGCTGACACTTCACGACCCAAGCATCTCCTGGTCCAACAGAGAACTGCAGTTTGCTTCAAAATATTGCCAAAACCATTGCCTTGTAGCCAAGGTCTGCCATGCCACAGACACTGAACCCATTATCACCTTGCCCAAGAAGTACTCAGAGTATTGGGATGTATTCAATGAAAAGGAAGCCGAGAGATTACCCCCACATAGACCTTATGACTGTGCCATTGACTTGGTGGAGGGGCCCCCGATCCCGCGAGGACATCTCTACTCCCTGACTGAACCGGAGCAAGAAGCGCTCAGGGAGTTTATAGAGACAAACCTTCGCAAGGGATTCATCAGACCCTCTCAATCCCCAGCCGCCTCCCCAGTGATGTTTGTGAAAAAGAAGTCAGGGGACTTACGCTTGGTGGTGGACTATAGAGCATTGAACAATATCACTAAGCGGAACAGCTATCCCCTGCCCTTAATCTCGGACCTACTAGACCGACTTCGAGGAGCCAAGGTCTACACCAAGCTGGATCTTCGGGGGGCTTATAATCTAGTTCGCATCAGAGAAGGGGACGAGTGGAAGACCGCCTTCCAGACTAAATTCGGATTATTCGAGTCCCGAGTTATGAATTATGGATTATGTGGAGCTCCCGCAACGTTCCAGCATTTTGTCAATGACATCTTTCAGGATTATCTAGATCGGTTCTTGATCATCTACCTGGACGATTTTTTGGTGTTTTCTAGATCACAATCAGAACATGAGAACCACGTCAGAATGGTATTACAACGATTGCGGGATCATGGACTTTATGCCAAGCTGGAAAAATGCGCTTTTGATCTACAAGAGGTAGATTTCCTGGGGTACCGCGTCTCGCCACTAGGGCTCTCCATGGACCCGGCAAAGGTTTCAGCAGTATTGGAATGGCGGGCGCCAACCAACAAAAAAGAGGTGCAACGATTCTTGGGGTTCGCGAACTATTACCGCAAGTTCATTCCAGATTTTGCCCGCTGGTCTGACCCAATCACCAGCTGCATCCGTGGGAAACAGCCCTTCCGCTGGACAGATCAAGCAGAGAAAGGGTTCCAGCAACTAAAGAAATTATTCACGTCTCAGCCAATCCTTCAGCACCCAGATCCTGAAACCCCATTTGTCGTGCAGGCGGACGCCTCCGATGTGGCAATTGGGGCTGTACTCCTACAACCAGGGGGAGATCATCTTCATCCTTGTGCCTTTTATTCCCGTCAATTGACCACACCAGAGAGAAATTACACCATTTGGGAAAAGGAACTATTGGCCATAAAGGCAGCTTTTGAAACCTGGAGGCATTGGTTAGAAGGGGCCAAATTTCCCATTGAAGTCCATACTGATCATCGGAATCTGGAGCATCTAAGAACTGCCCGCAAGCTTAATCAGAGGCAACAACGCTGGGCTTTATTCTTTGAACGTTTTAACTTCCAAATTCATTATGTAACCCCAGCCCAGACCAAGCAAGCAGATGCTCTGTCGCGGAAACCGGAATACGCTGCAGGGCGCAAGGAGACCTTTGAGTCCCAGCTGCTACAACCCGAGAACTTTGCCACGCTCACGGTGGGAAACACCAAATCCACTCCCATTGAATCAACTCCCTCTACCCCAGGGCCCCTTTGTGCTCAGGAAATCAGGGCTAGTCAGCAAGCAGATGCCTGGGCACAGGATCAACTTCGCCAAGGGCTACATTTTCCCTTTTCGCTTAAGGATGGGCTACTTTGCTATAGAAATCATGTTTACATCCCCCCAGGGCCGGGCAGGGAAAAAGCACTTCGTCTGTGTCATGACTGCAAGCCAGCAGGGCATTTCGGACTATTCAAAACCATGCATTTGATCCTAAGAGATTTCTGGTGGCCCAAGATCCGCAAGGATGTGGAAAAATATGTCAACACCTGCCCAGTATGCCAGCGCTCCAAGACAAGAAGGGAAAAGCCCTCAGGGCTTCTACATCCCCTTCCTACCCCATCTCGCCCATGGGAAATAATTTCTGCGGATTTTATCACCGATCTACCACCTTCCTGTGGATTCACCACGATCCTAGTGGTGGTGGACCTTTTTACCAAGTTAGCCCATTTCATTCCCTGTGATGGCCTTCCCACGGCCAAAGAGACTGCAGATCTATTCCTCCAACATGTTTTCAGATTGCATGGATTGCCCAAGAGTTTGGTCACAGACCGTGGGTCCCAATTCACCTCTCGTTTCTGGAAAGCACTACAAAAACTATTGGGCATAGACTCTCGTTTATCTTCGGCTCACCATCCCCAAACGGATGGGCAAACTGAGCGCACCAATGCCACTTTGGAACAATACCTTCGCTGTTATGTGAACTACCAACAGGACAATTGGGCTTCCCTGTTACCGCTGTCAGAGTTTGCCTACAACAATGGGGTCCAGGCTTCAACTAAAGAAACCCCGTTCTTTGCAAACTACGGCTTCCATCCACGTTTCTTCCCCCCAGTCATTGAAACCTCAGAAGTTCCCGCAGCAGAGGACTGGCTGCAGGAACTCACAGCGGTGCAACAACTTTTGCTCCAGCAACTGGACCAAGCCAAGGAGAACTATAAACGCCACGCTGACAAACATCGCCAGCCGGGCCCCGAAATCAAGGTAGGAGACCGGGTTCTTCTGTCCACTCGTTTTTTGCCCTCCCATCGCCCTTGCCGGAAATTAGATGCCCGTTTCATTGGCCCCTATCCAGTGGTGGCGCAACTTAACCCCGTGACTTTCAAACTCCAACTTCCGCGCTCTATGCGTATTCATCCAGTGTTTCATCGCTCCCTGCTCCTTCCGGCGGATGGTGTGCGCCCTGATGCAGACCGGCCGGCTCCCACTCCTGTTTTGGTAAATGGAGAGGAGGAGTTCGAGGTTCAGGACATTTTGGATTCTCGCTTTCACCACCGCCGCCTACAATATCTCATTGACTGGGTGGGTTTTGGCCCCGAGGAACGCTCTTGGGAAGACGCTTCCACAGTCCACGCTCCCGATTTAACCCGCCGCTTCCATCAGACCTATCCCGCCAAGCCGCGGCCTCGCGCCTCGGGGAGAGAGTCCCAGTTTGAGAGGGGGCTTGAGGAGGGGGATAGTGTGATGAGTCATGGGCCATGTAGTCCCATTCCTGGCACTGTTGTGCTACATGAAGAGGAAAACTGGGGTTTTTCACCGTTTCAGTCAGAATTGGAACTTTCCCAGCCAGATTTGGAAACCTTGCACCTGCAAGAGATTTGTCTTCCAGAAGTCTGTCAAACAAGCCCTGAACCTAAATCTCCTACGTTTTCTCGCCATGAGTTTTGTAAACAACAGAGGGGAGTTCAAGCGGCCTCTCGCAGGAGTGCGAGGATAGCTGCTAAGCATTCAGCTGATTAAGTCTGCTTCCATGGGAAACTTTAAGGAGTCACACATCTGGACTCAGAGAATAGCTTTCGTTTCTGGTTCTCCAGAGAACTGCTCTTTGGCGGGAAAACGGGACCCTATTTAGGTGTTTTACCCACAAAGGGATCTTGCGGAGTCAATTCGTCAGCTACCGGAGTAGCGTGTGTGGACAGCTACTCCGTTTCCAAGCCTCGTTCCTGTTTCAAGCCTTGTTCCCGATTTCAAGCCTTCGTTTCCAGCCTTGTTTTACTCTCCGGATCTTGCCTTGTTTTCCGGACCTCGCCAAGTAATTCCACGGATCCTATTCTTGCTCCTCGTTTCCTTGCTGCCTCGAATCAAGCCTTGTGTTTCAAGAATCAAGTTATTTCCTAGCCTTGCTCAAGTTCATGGACTAAGGACCTTGTCATCTCCCCTCACTTGCTTGGCAAGTGAGTGTTTCGGTTATTGGATTACAACTTTGGACCTTAATATTTCATATTGGACATTGCTTCTTTGGACTAATTTTGACCTTTCCTGAAAGGTCTACTCCTGGACTAATTCATACGCTTGCTTTTATTAACTTTACATATTTCCTTAATAAAGATATTAGATAGATTCTGGCCTCTGTGTATGGTTATTGGTGCTCTGCTGCCTGGGTCGTGACAGTAGGAGATTTTCTGGTTGCCTGTCTCAAGAGGCAATGTTCTCCACACAGGCAAATGAGTCTTTGATTATTTTGCTCTCTCTGCTTCTTCTGTCAACTGCTTCAATGATTTGTGGCCTGCCTCTAAGCTTTCTGAACTGATCCGCCCAATTCTGATGCCTTGTTCTCATCCTCAGAACCCAGTCCTCATTGTTGTTGACTGGGATTTTTGGATGCTGAATAACTTGGGGTTCTATAAAGGCAGGCTGAGTGGTAGCAGATCTGTGAGGTGGTACTTATGTAAATGGAAGTCTCTTAACTTGCTACAGATTGAAATGTTAGTGCTCTGGGTGCACAATGTCACTCTGCAACTTCACAGCACAGATGGCACCAGAGGACTGTGTAATCTTTTTGTGCCAGGAGTCGAATTTTCTTGGCTCAGCATCCATTGCTGGCAGTGTCCACGTTGAAACTGCCAGTACCAAAGAGCTAAAGGTTTCCAATGTGTTACTCAGAGGATTAAATTGGAGAGGTTGCAAGCAGGCTGTGTGTGCGCGCGTAGAAATACTGATCAAACTGTTGCAGTGCATTGCATCCCCTAAATGTGGAAAAGTGAACACTCTTGTTTATTTCCTGATAATAGGAGTCAAGAAGAAAGACAAATACATCTCTTGATATATATATCTATATATATATAAATGTAATGTGCTGTTTTACTATGGAGTAAACAGCAAAACCACTGAACCAAATCATGCCAAGTTTGGCCACAAAAGACATAGTCATCCAGTCTATGACTTAAAAAAAAAAAAACCCTAGAAAAATAAAGCCCAAATTAGAGAACGAGAAAGAGCTAGCTATTCCCTCAGCCAAAATGGCACCCAGGGCACAGGCTAAGTGCACTTAGGCCTCATCCACACTGCCTATAAAATACAGATTATTGGATTTGAACTGGATTATATGGCAGTGTAGACTCAAGTCCCCCCCACACAGCTATATAACCCAGAATGCCACAGTATCTGTTTGAACTGGATTATCTTGAGTCCACACTGCCATATAATCCAGTTCAGTGTGGATTTTATACAACTGTGTCGAAGGGGCCTCATATAATCCAATTCTAAGCAGATGATATAAGATTATAAATATAATATATAATATATACTGTGGTATAATAATACAGAACAATATAATCTCTAAAATCAGGACAGTAAATAAAGAACAACACTCCGCAAACAGGGAAATTCCAGACAGGAAACAATCAGGGCCAGCTTACACCTCCCAACAAAGGATTCCCCCAGGCAGGAAGTATCCAGGCTTTGATACTGTAAGGCCATTAAATGCTAATCAAGGTGACTAATTGCAGCATTCATACTTGCCACACCAAGACTATTAATTGTTATTCAACCTGGGCAACCAAGGATTCCACAAGCTAGAAATCGGCCAGGCTTTTAAGCTGCAAAACTATTCAGTGCAATTCAAGCTGGCCAAACAATGATTCCTCTACAAAGGTAGTAACCAGGCTTCTTTGATTGAGGGTGCTACTCCAGCTAACCAAACAAGGATTCCCCTATCTATAACACAGCCAGGCATTGAAGCTGCAAGGCTATTCAGTGCAATTCAACCAGACCAATAAAGGATTAACCTTGGTAGAAGGCACCCAGGCTTTGAAGCAGCAATACTACTCTGTGCTATTGAAGCTGACCAACCAAAGATTCCCCTAGGTAGCAAACAGCCAGGCTTAGAAGCAGCTAGGCTATTCACTGCAATTCTAGCAGCCCAAAAAATCATTCCCGTAGAATGCAAGTACCCAGCCTTCCAAGCAGCAAGCCTAATCCATTGTATTCCAGCTCACCAAACAAGGATTCCCATAAGAAAAAAATAGTCAGGCTTTGAGGCTGCAATGCTATTCACTGCTATTCCACCTGGACAACAAATGATTCCTATAAGCTACAGCAACGTGTGTGTGTGTGTGTGTGTGTGTGTGTGTGTGTGTGTGTGTGTGTGTGTGTGTGTGTGTGTGTGTGTGTAGAGAGAGAGAGAGAGAGAGGGAGGGAGGGAGAATATCAAGGATGGATTGTACGTTTTTCCATTGACCCAGGATTCTGATTATCTTGGAACAAAAGTTCACCATGTTTCTAGTTCGCTCTAACAAAGAAAGTAGGGTGAGATCCTTACAAGGGTCATACATTCCTCTTTCAGTCAGTTAAATGGAGAACCCAGCCCTACAGATTCATCTAAGGCAGTGGTTCTCAACCTTCCTAATGCCGCGACCCCTTAACAATAGTTCCTCATGTTGTGGTGACCCCCAACCATAAAATTATTTTAGTTGCTACTTCATAACTGTAATGTAAATATCTGATATGTAGGATGTATTTTCATTCACTGGACCAAATTTGGCACAAATACACGATACGCCCAAATTTTAAAAATGGTGGGGTTGGAAGGGGATTGATTTTGTCATTTGGGAGTTGTAGTTGCTGGGATTTATAGTTAACCTACAACCAAAGAGCACTCTGAACTCAGCCGATAATGGATCTGCACTAAACTTGGCACACTATCTACATGACCAACATTGAATACTGGTGGGGTTGGGAGGGCTATTTTTGAATTCGGGGAGTTGTAGTTCAGCAACACTCAGAGCACTCTGTACCAAAGTGGTCATAGTAAACTTGCCACACATACCCAACATGCCAAACTTTGAATAATGGTGAGGTTTTGAGGGGACTGACCTCAGAGGTTGGGAGTTATAGTTCACTCATATCGACAGAGCAATGTGCACCCAATTGATGGATCTGGACCAAACTTGGCAAAAATACCCAGTATGACCAACTTTGAATACAAGTCCTTCCATTTTATTAGCTAGAAAAGAATGCCATGCATGGTTTGGGAAAATATTTGTAAAAAAAAGAATGGATTAAAAGCCATTCTGAAGCTATTTATTAACGGTCTTGTATTAGGATGATACTCTCATCCTATTACTGCTTAGTTGTGCATTGCTTCAGTACTTCATTAGAGACATTCTTCTGAAAAGTTTTGAAGCATCAAGACATTGAATTAAGCTGCAAATCAGCTCAAAAAATTGACACCAAGACAAAAGTTTGGTCGTTTCTAAATGTTGAAAATCTGTACTGACTGATAGCAACACAGATTTGGATCCTTACAGCACATCCACACAGCCCTATATACCAGAATATAGGGCAGAAAACCCCACAATATTTGCTTTGAACTGGGTTATGTGAGTCCGCACTGCCATATATTTCAGTTCAAAGTAGATAATGTGTGATTTTATTTAGCTGCGTGGAAAGAGGTCTTTGTGAACTTGGGAAATGTACTGCAGAGTGATGTAATACATCTGCTAATAACATTTATTGTTAGATTTACAAATAAAAATTCAAAGTTGAGAACAAAAAAGTGATAATATTTTTAGTTTTATATGTGGGCAATATTCAATCCATAAAATAGAGACACTGGGTTTGGGTAATATCCATTGTTTTCACTGCAACCTTCATTACTTTTTTATTTCTTGGACATTTCCTTCTGGTATAAAATGCAGCCAGAATTTGATTAATATTGGTCTGTTTTCATTAAACATGTTTTAGAGAGTGATAAGGGGAAACAATACAACCTTGTTGGTCAGGAATTTTGGATATGACATTTGTTTACTGGTTGACTCATAAAATTATGGCAAAGGAAAAGATACTTGTTCAGGCCTTGGTGGTAGGGTTATGTGTTTGTAAAATGTTCATTGTTTTGTGTTCTGTTTACATTGTAAGTTGTTAATGAATGTAAATAAAAAATTATATATAAAAAAATAAAAATAAAATGGAGCCAGGTATATTGCTGAGGAGGCAATATGACTGCTAGGCAAACTATAGCTTTAGTCAGGTATGGATGTACTCAATCTGACCTATATGTTCTACTAGCTTGGGGACCCAGCGGTGCCTGGGTTATTAGAAGGCATTGTTTGTTTTGGAATGTTAGGTCATATCCGTCATTGGCTGGGTTCAGTGCTGTCTGGATAAGGGTGAACTACAACTCCCAGATTTGCTGGGCAATCACCTCCCAAACTCTGCTAGTATCCGCAGTTGGCCATGTTGGGTCTGTGTGCCAAGTATGGTCCAGATCTGTCATTGGTTGCGTTCAGGGCTCTCTGGATAAGGGTGAACTACAACTTCCAGATCCGAGGTCAGTCACCCCCAAACCAGGCCTGTATGCACAGTTGGCCATGTTAAGTCTGTGTGCTAGGTTTGGTCCAGATCTGATGTCAGCTGGGTTCCGTGCACTCTCGATACAGGTGAACTACAACTCCAAAATTCAAGGTCCATTCCCCTAAACCCCATTGTCAGTGGGGGTCACTGTTTCTCTGGATGCAGGTGAACTATAACTCCCTTTCCCCCAAACTTGTCCAATATGTTCTGTTGGTTATGGGGGCTCTGTGTGCAACGTTTGGTCCTCGTCCATCATCGGTGGGGTTCGGAGTGCTCATTCATTGCAGGTGAACTATAAATCCCAGTACCTACTACTCCGAAATGTCCAGGCCAATTCACCTCCAAACCCACCAGTATTCAAATCTGGGCATATCGGGAATGAATGGCAAGTTTGGTCCAGAGCCAGCATTGTTTGGGTTCATAGTGCGTTCTGAGTGTAGGGGAACTACAATTCCTCTACATTCCCCAGTAGGAGTCACAGTGCTCTGACTTGATGCAGGGTGAACTACAACTTCCACCATATGGAGTCAATCCCCTAAACACCTCTTCTGCTGTGTGTGTTCTGCAGACAGATTTGAAAGGGAAGGGCAGTAGGCGGGGTCATGCAAATTTCACACCAATGGAGAACCCTGGGATGCCTGTCTGTGTTGGAGGAAAATCTAGGATGAAATAAATGGTCCTCAAATGAAAGCATTCCTTGGGTGGTGTGCCATAGCGTTTGGGAAGGACATTGGCAGAATTTGGGCTACATGTTCATGGTGCTCGCTGTAACCTCAATGTCAATGGACGGGAGTGACTTGCTGGCTCCTCAGCACTGGGAACTGTAGCCTGTTTGTGGAGGCTGGAGGCTGTCTGTGTGAGCGGACATCCATGCCACATACATACATACAGGTTTGCACTTTTATTATGGACTAGCTTGGGGACCCGGCAGTGCCCGGTTTATTTGAGAAAGGCATTGTTTGCCTGTGTTTGAAGTGTAGTTTCGATGCAATGTCAGCTGGATTTAGTGAGTGTGGGTGAACTGCAACTTCCATATGCAGGTCCCTTCGTACACACTCCATCTCCCTGTAATCAGTGTCAGGATGTTGAAGTTTGGTTTTGATCAGTGATTGTGGGGGGTCACAGTGCTCACAGGAAGTGAATGAAGATACTGCAGGTCCCATCATCCGTGGTTCAAACTTTTCCAAACCGCACCAGGATGTAGGGCGGGTCATGAGTGGTCTGTGTGCCAAGTGTGGTCTTGATCAATCATTGGTGGAGGTTACAGTGGTCTTAGAAAATGAGTGAAGGTACTGCAAGTCCCATTATCCCTGGTATGTCCTCCCCCAAACTGCACCAGGACATAAAGTGGGTGAAGGGAGGTATGTCTGCCAAGTTTGGTCCTGATCCATCATTAGTGAGAGTAACAGTGGTCTGTTGGAGAGCAAATGTTTGAAAGTACAGTAGAGTCTCACTTATCCAACATTTGCTTATCCAACATTCTGGATTATCCAACGCATTTTTGTAGTCAATGTTTTCAATACATCGTGATATTTTGGTGCTAAATTCGTAAATACAGTAATTACTACATAGCATTACTGCATATTGAACTACTTTTTCTGTCAAATTTGTTGTATAACATGATGTTTTGATGCTTAATTTGTAAAATCATAACCTAATTTGGTGTTTAAAAGGCTTCTCCTTAATCTCTCCTTATTATCCAACATATTCACTTATCCAACGTTCTGCTGGCCCGTTTATGTTGGATAAGTGAGACTCTACTGTACTGCTAATCCCATCATCCTTGGTCCAGTCTTCCGCAAACTGCAGTTATGGATTTAGATTATATTTAGATTAGATTAGATTAGATTAGATTAGATTTAGATTAGATTAGATTTAGATTAGATATAGATAGTTGTAAGCATATTATAAAATAGAAGAAGACGTCAGTTGTAACATAGTGACGAAAGCCAGGATTAACTAGAAAACCTGCTTACATGCACATAAACACCTCCCTGTTTGGTTTTTGCAGTGGAGACTAGAGCAGGACAAGTCTCTAGGAGATGAGATGTGAAACAGCATACCACCTTAAGAAGTACAAGAGCAAACCAGAAGGAAACTGGGCTGACAAGTGCAAAGCAAAAAGGAAAAGACTGAAAGGGGAGCTCTCTAAGCGGGAATGGGATGATGATGCAGATACTATTTGTCATGGGCTGCCAGGAGAGCATGCACCAGGGGTGACTGTTAAACTTGTGAAAGAGGTTGTTTTGCAGTTCTCTCTTGAGTTTGATATGCTGTTGGCAAGTATTTGAAGCAGTCATACATTTGGCAGTCTTCTGCTAGCAGATTTGAAATGTTCAGTCCTCAAGAACTGCTGCATCATTAGGTTATGCAAAACAGGGTACATTTTTTGTAAATATGCCATCTTGTACTGATATGACATTTGTTCTATTATCCAAGGAATATGCCAAAAGGAGAGAGACCTTCAGCTCCCAGCCAAACGTTAACTTGTTTGTTGAGTGCTGAAGAAATGTTGACTGCTGCTTGATCTTTGTACAATGCCAGTTCTCCTTGCACTGGCCTTAGAGCTAAAGAGGAGCAGGGGGCAGCCGATAGTTTCTTCAGTTGGACTCCACGAAAACAAAATAGTCATGCAGAGAGACTTGCTTGTCTGCAAAAAGATCCCAGAGGCCTATTTCATTGCATTGTTTATGTAACTCTTGGGCAAAGATGTGAAACTTAGCTCCTCGTTTGAAACGGTAGACTAATAGTGGCCAAGTTTGCCACATAAACACTGTACTAAGTTCAGGAGATTTTGCTTAATGAATAACATCTTCTTAGAGTTGTTTTGGTTTTGGTTCTTCTTTCATTCTTGGGGATGTCTTTATTTCATTTTATCTTTTTTGGGACTCAGGCCCCTTCCACACAGCTGAATAAAATCCCACATTATCTGCTTTGAACTGGGATATATAAACTTGGATAACCCAATTAAAGCAGATATTGTGGGATTTTCTGCCTTGATATTCTGGGTTATATGGCTGTGTGGTGGAGCCCTGAGGGCTCTTCCAGGCAGTAATTTATTGTGGGTGAAAATGGGTTAAACCCTTTGCTATTTTTTGAGTTAGGGAGAAACCTTCTAAACTGGCTAATATTTGCTTTGAATGCGATTTCCTGCTTCTTGGCAGGGGGTTGGACTGGATGACCCATGAGGTCTCTTCCAACTCTACTATTCTATGATTCTGTGATTCTACTAATATTCCAGACTACAACATTAACTAATTATTATTGTTTTGGGTGTTTGCTTTTTTTTTTACATTCTTAAAAAATAGAATTCTACAGTCATGGCCAAAGCTCCATATTTCAAGGATGTTGAATATCTACTGATCCATGGAACAGCAGATGGTAAGGCACTCCTAACAAGACATCATATGTAATATAGAGTAATCACTTTGCTACTAGCAAAGGGGAAACACAAAGGGGAAAACCATGACAAACCATTGAGCACAATGACAAACCATTGAGCACATCATTGCTGTATCTTTGTTAGCTTTTAAGGTAGGCTGAGTCAGTGTGGAGTGTGGGACTAGTAATCTGGGAGACCAGCATTAAATCCCTGATCAGCTATGGAAACTGACTGAATGGCCTTTTGTAAGTCACACACTCTCAACCTGAAGGTTGGGTTGCTGACCTGAATGCTGCCAGGTTCGAATCCCACCTGGGAAGAGTGCAGATGAGCTTCCTCTATCAGCTCCAGCTCCATGCGGGGACATGAGAGAAGCCTCCCACAAGGATGGTAAAAACATCAAAAAACATCCGGGCGTCCCCTGGGCAACGTCCTTGCAGACGGCCAATTCTCTCACTCCAGAAGCGACTCAAGTTGCTCCTGACACGAAAAAAAAAAACCTCAGAGCAAGGCAAAGGCAAACCTCTTCTGAACAAATCATGCCAAGAAAACTCCTTGATCAGTTTATCAGAAATTATTTAAATGCATACAATATCAACAAAGGTGGGTTGAAGAGTGGTTTCCTGACTCCGGTGTTCAGTTTTCTCTCCTCTCCCCCACCCCACCATCTCACCCCTGGCAGATTCTTCACCTTATCCAGATAATATTATGCATTACATGAGTCACATTTTTCAGTTTCTTTTATATTTCCAGATAATGTTCACTTCCAGCAAGGGGCCCAGATCTCAAAAGCACTGGTTGATGCAGAGGTGGATTTCCAAGCAATGGTATGTGATAAGCGTCCATAGGCAGCTTGCTTGTAATGCTATTTTCATTCTAAATGAAAGAATAAAACTGCCTGTAAGAAAAATCTATATAACAAATCACCTTTCTCAGCCAGGAGAAGATGAAAAATATGGGAACAGCAGATGCTTTCTCCCAAGAAAGTTTGATCATGGAACTAAGGAATTATATTCAGTCTTAGTATCTGCAGTTGTTTATGTGCAGAAAACTTGTACTCTAGTCCTTGGTAGAAAAAATAGGAGCCTTTGGACCTGCAAAGTAGGTGGCTCTGCTGTTGAACTATGGCCTTTCCCCTAATCTAAACATTAAAGTCCAAAGTGGATGAAAATAGTTTCCTATGTAGTCTTACGTCAATGATCTACAATTTAGCCCAGGAAAAAAGGATGGCTGAGAAATATTTATTTTGTAGTTACATTTATGTACTGCATTTCATCCTGTGACCTGAAAATGCTTCTGCAGTGGTCATATATCTCACCCCACTCTCTATCCATATTACAATCCTGTTAGTTAGGTAGAAAACTTTCCCCATAGCATTGAGTCATGGCAGTTAAAGAAGGGATCAAACAGCCCTCCATATCCACATATTCAATCATCAATGGCTTGAATACACACACACACACGAGGGTTGAATGAAAAATAATGCCTCCACCTTCGTAACTCCTCAACGGATGGCAGTACTGGTATGTGGCAGGTACTAGCTTTTTCAGTAGACTCTCCTCTACAGTTCCATTTGGCGGGAAGCCTTAGCATCGAATTGTTGTGTTGTTAAAGTACGAAGTATGGAACCCTGCGCAGATGGTCAGTCAATGTGACTTAAGCAACGTGCAGTCACTGAATTCTTGACAGCAGAAGGTTCAAGCATAATTGGCATTTCACAAGAACGTGTGGGTCACATTATTGTTTTGCTTGGCTATTGGAAGATCTGTGCATGATGGGTACCCAGGATGCTGATGCCCGAAATGAAAATGCACAGACTTAATAATAATAATAATAATAATAATAATAATAATAATAATAATAATAATTTATTTGTTTGACCAGTCATATGACCATTTCAAAGTGCAATATAAATATAAACAAGGCAAAAAGGATGGGAGGACAGGCAGCTGACCTTCTGTTTGCCGTCAAAATCTTATTTTCCTGATTCTTCTTTCAGGAAATGTGCTCTTTTCTTGATAGCTTTCAGGATAAAAAGGCTTACTCTAATTATGGTGGATCTTTCTTGTCCTTGCAAGAGGACTGTCAGAAGATCATTTCTGTTGGGGGACCTAAAATTAGATAGTAATGGATGTAAATATCTGTGTCGAAGTTCAGCATATGCTGGGCAGTCAATCAAAAAATGTTCGATATCTTCCACTATTTGTTCTCCCCAGACACAAAATCTCTCATTTCTTGGGATGTTACAGTAGCGATCAGTTTGCATCATAATACCGAGTTGTTCAAACCTGGCCCTGGTATATATTCTTCTTAAGAGTAACAGAACTAGAATAGTCAAATAGTGTTCTAAATGAATATTCATTTTGTGGGAGGCTAAAAACTTTGTGGCAGAAGATTTACCTATACAGTAGAGTCTCACTTATCCAACACTCGCTTATCCAACGTTCTGGATTATCCAACGCATTTTTGTAGTCAATGTTTTCAATACATCGTGATATTTTGGTGCTAAATTTATAAATACAGTAATTACAATGTAGCATTACTGCTTATTGAACTACTTTTTCTGTCAAATTTGTTGTATAACATGATGTTTTGGTGCTTAATTTGTAAAATCGTAATCTAATTTAATGTTTAATAGGCATCTCCTTAATCTCTCCTTATTATGCAACATATTCGCTTATCCAACGTTCTGCCGGCCCATTTATGTTGGATAAGTGAGACTCTACTGTACTTGCTAGGTCCAATTGAGCATAGATATCATGAGTGCGTTGCATGAGCACTTGTTTTGCCCTAGGTCCTAGATCATTCAAAAATTGTAAAGGAAGGCCAATTTTAGCATTTCATTGTTTAAGGCCACTACCCAGGATGACTTGTGGGCACGCTGGTCTTGATCCTCTAAACATAGGAGAGGAAGTCTACTGGAATTCAACTAATTTACCTTTGACGAGTAATTGAATTGTCTCATTAAAATTTGAGCTTTTACTGGGAGCATTCCTAGCTCTGCCCTTACTGCAGCCATCAGCGTTGTTCTGGAAAGGCCCAGGAGAATACGAAGCTGCTTAACTTGGAAGGCTTCGATCTTGGCCAAATTGGTGTGCCCCCAAATTTCGGCCCCAAATAGGAGTGTTGGCATTATTTTTTTCTTAAAGACTTCTAGGGCAGGTCTGATTGTGCCTGGGTATCTATGATGGTACAGCTTGTAAATGGAAAAAACGCACAGGCTTGAAATTTGCCAGGAACTCCTCTCGCGTTACGAGAATGAAGGTGACGCCTTTCTCGTATGGGGTGACACCTTCTGCTGTCAAGAATTCAATGACTGCACGTTGCTTAAGTCGCATTGACTGACCATCTGCGCAGGGTTCCATACCCCACTTTAACAACACAACCGTTCAATGCTAAGGTTTTCCGCCAAATGGAACTGTAGAGGAGAGTCTACTGAACAAGTCAGTACCTGCTGCATACCAGGACTGCCATCTGTAGAGGAGTTACGAAGGGGGAAGCATTATTTTTCATTCAACCCTCGTGTGTGTATATGTGTGTATCCTGATTGTACTTACAGTGTTATTTTTTTGTAACTGCTGTTACATACGCTGCACCTTAACTTCTTTTTCTTCTCCTCCTCCAGTGGTATACGGACAAAGATCATGGGATTGGAGGCCATGCTCACAATCATATCTACACCCATATGAGCCATTTTATCAAGCAGTGTTTTACGTTGTCATAACACATTTTGCATCTCAAGCAGATACCTTATGAAGTTTTGTAAAAGAACACTATCCTAGTTAATGGTCTCATGCTTCATTCAGCTGAGATAGTATCATTGATTGCTAAAAATACTTGAATGAAGGAAATTTCTATTGTTGTTCTTTTTACAACTCCTGCATCCAGTGAACACAAACCAAATATCTGCAGTACTTTATCCTGCATGGAAAACCTGCTCTGTGGAAAAGTAATTTGCACCTTTGTTATAGACTGCATTGACCAGTAATTTTCCTTTTGGACAAGACAAAAGAGCACAGTCATGTGTATGTGTGAACCTTAGGATTGCAGCATTCCTATTTATTCCATTTTATTTTTCCGGGCGTCCCCTGGGCAACGTCCTTGCAGACGGCCAATTCTCTCACTCCAGAAGCAACTCTGGTTGCTCCTGACACGAAAAAAAAAATATTTTGCCAATATGTAAATGTTGCTGTTCTGAAACAAAATGTGACTTGAGCTCACATGCTCTTTGTTGCAAGTTACGGGGAAGTACTTGAAGTGCAGCTTCATTTACATGCAGAGTAAAATTTTAGCACAAATGTGATAATTTAAGCAGATAGGATTCAGCTTTTACATGGGAGAGGTTGAAAGTGAAAATACCTGCTTAAAATACCTTCTGCTGTAGCCCTCCAAGAGAGTCTTGTGCATGACAATCACAATTGGCAAATGTCATCTGCTCTGATGTAAGGACAGAGCAAGATGTGATCTGGGAGACCTGTAATTAATGTTACTTGAAATTTAAAAAATGAAAAGTCACTGGGAAAGGGGAAAGTAAATAATTAAAATAATAATTAAAAACAAATTAATTAATAAACCACTGGGAGAAAGGGAAGTTGGATGATGAGAGCACTGCTTTTTGAACCTTTCCCTTTTCTCACTGCTCTTCCCAGTAAGTTGCTCTTCACCATTCTAAAATTTAAAGATGGCAATTCTAAAATTATATGCTGTACTAGCTGTGCCCGGCCACGTTTTGCTGTGGCGAAGTATGGTGGTATGGGAAATAAAGTATTGAGGAATTGGTGGTAGTTAAGGTCAAGGGTAAAGGTTTTAACTTACATTAAGTCCATTATAAATGGGTTATATAGCTGTGTGGAAGGGCCTTGAGTCTACACTGCCATATAATCCAGTTCAAATCAGATAATCTGTATTTTATAGGCAGTGGGAAAGAGGCCCAAGTGAGGCCTAACTCTGCCTGTCCCCTGGGCTGAGTGGGTTGCTAGGAGACCAAGTGGGCAGAGCTTAGCCTTCTAACTGGCAGCAATTGGATAAAAACAATTATTCCTCTTCCTCTAATTAGGACTTTCTTTTTGTTGTATGAATGTAGAGGCATGGATGACGGGTTGTGCTGCCAAGT
This sequence comes from Anolis carolinensis, assembly GCF_035594765.1. Taxonomy (NCBI): domain Eukaryota; kingdom Metazoa; phylum Chordata; class Lepidosauria; order Squamata; family Anolidae; genus Anolis; species Anolis carolinensis. The sequence continues at coordinate 217,526,012 of NC_085841.1, forward strand.
TTTGTGTTTCTGGGATGTGTAGTTTTGTTGTTTTGTCCTTGGCCGAAATTTCATTACCCTTTCATATATATAGATAATTTCCTAAAAACCTAACAGCAACATCAATCTCTAGGACAGTGCGTCTTACACTTTTCCCATTCATAACCTCTTTCACCCGAGAATTTTTTACATGACCTCAGGTATATCTATATATATAAAAGAGTGATGGCATCACGGCAGTGGACAAAACAACAAAAGTAAACACCCCACAACCTCGAAAATTGACAGCACAACCCCTCATCCACGCCTCTAGGTTGATACAACAAAAAGAAAACAAAAATAAAGTCCTAATTAGAGAGAGAGGAATAATTGCTTTTATCCAATTACTGCCAGTTAGAAGGCTAAGCTCCTCCAACTTGGTCTCCTAGCAACCCAATAAAAAATAATAATAAACACTAAAAATAATTAAAAACACTAAAAATTAATACAATAAAATACTATAAGAACAGAAAATAACTAAAAATGATACAAGAAAATAATAAAATATAATATTTAAAAAGATAACTTACAATAAAATTAATTAAAAAATACAAATGTCAAATAAAAATTACACAACAATTTTTAACCAATACCACCACCAGACTTCGCCACAGCAACGCGTGGCCGGGCACAGCTAGTAGATATATAAAATAGGAATAAAAATTAAATACTTACACATAATAAATCAGCATTTGCAAGGCTTGTTAAACAGGCTGATTTTCCATGTTGTGGATTACAGCTGCAAAGTCGACTATCAATGCTGCACATTGTTTCTAACAGATTTGTGTAAATGGGTGGCATTCAGAAAAGCTTTACTGTTGCTAAATTTTTTTTTGTTGAGCGAAGGTTGGAACCCATAATTTAAGAAGCAGCAGTCTAGTCCGTGCTTCTTTTTAAAAGTTGGCAACACTTGTAAAAAAATAATTATAGAAAAAGTATAAAATATATTTTAGAATGAATAGCATATGATGGTTTCTGGGTATAAACTGCCATTTATTATAGAAACAAAATAATGCTACCTATATATTCAGGTTGAGATTAGCTCCTTGGCATCCTGCAGACTGATCAGTAGAACAGTTTATCTGTTTCTTGCCCAAGTCGTCACTAGTGAATGAAGCCAGATCCAGAGCTGGGTGATGGCAGAACATGTTGAGGACTGAGAACAGATATTAAACGTGAACCTTGCACTTGCGCTCTGACCATTGTTTTTACCAAGGAACAAACCACTAAAATAGAACCATTAATATTACACTTGATGTGTCTTAGGACTCTTATGAATCTGGAACTTGAAGTGGGCTGCAATTCCAAAAATCTTATGCCAAATCAAATCTTTTAGTCTTTTCTTAAAATTTTATTATTTGGAACTAGCATTTCGCTATAGTTAGGAGAGGCCCACCAGCCATTGATGGGTTGTGTGTCCTAGAGCCTTCCAGCAAACTTAGGAGAGGAAAAGCCAACAATTATCACATATATTCTATCAGACAAAAGTAAAAAAAAACCCTGCCTTTTTATTTCCACATGTGCAAGGAGTACTGGATGGACCCAGGGATGTAAAGGTGTTTCTCAAGGAAGTTTGAAATGCTTCCTTCCACCATTGCCATAAAAGAACTTGCACTCGTGGCCACTTTTTGCAGATTTCTCTCTTTTCTAAGCAGCAAAACATAAACCTGGAATATGGATTATGTTGAGTATGCATCAAAGCTCATCTTTTGCTTTAAATAAGCGTGTTGGTGGACACTCTATTTTGCTCTTTTTCTTACTACATATTTATTCTGATGGCGAATCACAAAGAGAAAGCAATAAAAGATAATGTGATAGCTGCAACTCTTGCAAATTTAATTGATACGGCTCAGGCAGTTTATGGCATCTCACTTTTTATATCTATGCAATTCAAATGTGTATTGAAGTGCCCAACTATGAAATTTTATACTACTGCTTACCAATGTGCCTTAGAACACACTGATCAAAATCTTGAGATTTAGCTTAGCTTCGTACATTCCTAGCCCTTTACCACCACAGGTTTCAAATATAAATCCCATTGTTCTCAAATAGCAACGTCTATGTGATTTGCAAATTATGATGTCCTGAAAATCTCACTGTTTAAAAAAGCTGTAAGTAAAACTGTATTAGTGATACCAGAACTTGTATCTTGTGTGGTTTGTTTTCTAACCAAGCCTTTGGAGAACAGCTTGGCAGCAATGAAGTAAGTGTAATACGACTGGAATAGCTCCGGATTTGTGTGGTTTTGGATTTGTGTGGTTTTAATAGCTGATTTAATGTATTAATGTAATGTATCAATATGCTATGATTGTTTAACTTTTAATGATTTTAATATTTGTGTAAATTGTATCTGTTGTTTCTATGGCATTGAATATTGCCAACTTGAAAGCCACTTTGAGTCCCCTTGGGGTTGAGAAGAGAGGGGTAAAAATATAGTAAGTACAGTAGAGTCTCACTTATCCAAGCTAAATGGGCCAGCAGAAACTTGGATAAGCGAATATCTTGAATAATAAGGAGGGATTAAGGAAAAGCCTATTAAACATCAAATTCGGTTATGATTTTACAAATTAAGCACCAAAACATCATGTTAGACAACAAATTTGACAGAAAAAGTAGTTCAATACGCAGTAATGTTATGTTGCAATTACTGTATTTACGAATTTAGCACCAAAATATCACGATATATTGAAAACATTGACTACAAAAATGGCTTGGATTATCCAGAGGCTTGGATAAGCGAGGCTTGGATTAGTGAGACTCTACTGTAAATAAATAAATATCTGGCCGTCATATGGAATCTACTTATCTTAAAGTAGGCTGATTTAACCTAGATGATGATTTATTACTCAACAATTGTTTTAGTTGGTCTACTCTAATTGGGACTAATCAACATAGTTTCAGCCATAAACAAAATAAATGGTCAACAATATACCTTGCCCTATATTGAGTTGGCTGCTGAACTGAGCTTAACAGCAGGACTAACACATTCATGCCCCGATGACACAGGATCAGGTAAACTAAACTCTACTTGTAGAATGGACAAACCAGGCCAGAGGTGGTGTAAATACAAACATGAAGAACAGGTAGGATAAATATTTTATTTCCACTTAACATCTCTTAAAGATGTGAAAAACACAGTATTCTATTCACATGTACACTTTATTTAAACCTTTGTAATAAAGTACATCCAAGAAATTCAGCAATTTGTGACAAAGAAATATGAAATTAAAAGTAAATAAATGCTAGTTATTTGCAGTTTATGCTCTCTTTGTGATTTTAAAATCTTGAGATTAGCACAGGAATAGCATTGGAATTCAAAGAAAAAACAGCATTATCTTTAAAATAACTCAAAAATATTGAACAGAAATGATGCAGGGTGCCATTCAATACATTGATTTCATAAGATCCAGAAGGCTAGATAGGCAAGATTTTTTTATTTTGTTTGTTTTGATATAGAACATCAGCAACCTATTAATTACAACAGCAATCTCTTTCCAGGCCCAAATGTGCCCTGCATTGTTATGCTATGGCTGCCTTAAAACAACTGGAATGTTACAATTGATCTTTAAGTGCACAGTAACAAAAAATCTGTCTTAAATGAGCTGCATTTTAATCTAAATTTATACATACATTTACGTATATTCTGCATTTTATTTATTTAAATAAATACAATAGTTGAATCATATTTGAAGACTGGATGATACCAAGAATTTTCTAACATAAACTTCCGTGGACCAAAAAGTAACCCTAGAAACACTTTCTTTTCATCACCACCACCTGTTTTAGTCTACTTTTTGGCACAAGGACACTTGGTGGGATGTCATGTTTAGAGTAAGAAGGCATATAGAATACGGAGCTAATCTGGGCCTGTTAGAGATGCAACATGGCATTTACTCCTGGCTGATGGCACCTGTTTTTTGGAGGTTTTTTGGGTGACTATGTCCACATTAGCTGCAATCATTGGGTACTTTGGCCTCTTGCTTGCCAACTATCAGGAGATCCAGGTATCGACAGTCTGAAGATAAGCAAGCAAGAAACCAAAAGTAACTGAAACATCCCATGGGGTCTACCTTGGATCAGATGTGCTCAAAGAGTTTCCAAGTTAAAAGAAATAGCTAGTAGACCAAAGGTTGGGAATCACAGCTATAGGAGGATTATGTGCAAGGTCTGTAGAGCATGAATTGACTTTTTTCCCTGCAAAATCCTTGGATGTCTACACATGCCTAAAGCTATGAATTTGCCAACTTTATAAAGGACAGAACAGCTCTGCTTCAAGTATGATGTGCACTACTGATTTCAAAGGAAAAGTGCCAGAACCTCTACTGCCTTTATTATGAATAAGGAGATGACCATAACCCATTGATTTTGCACAGAATCCCCCTAGAGCAGTGCTTTCCTAACTTTGCCCCTCCAAATTTCTTGGACTTCAGTTCTCAAAAGCCACCACCAACTTGGCAATTATTAGGAATTCTGGGAACTGAAGCCCAAACTATCTGGAAGACCAAAGCTTGGGAATCACTATCCTATAGCAGTGCCAGTAAATGTATTGTTGAAGGCTTTCATGGCCGGGATCACAGAGTTGCTGTATGTTTTCTGGGCTGTATGGCCATGTTCCAGAAGTATTCTCTCCTGACGTTTCACCCACATCTATGGCAGGCATCTTCACAACCTCTGAGGATGCCTGCCATAGATGTGGGCGAAACGTCAGGAGAGAATACTTCTGGAACACGGCCATACAGCCCGGAAAACATACAGCAACCCAGTGCCAGTAAAGTCACCCTATTTACTGTGAGTGCTATCAAATTGGCTAAGGGTTATTCCACTAAGCTGAGAAAATCTGAAAATCAAAAGCTGGGATCAAAGCCTTGGACACTGAAATGGTCTCAGTTCCTTGCTATTCTAAACACTGTTCCAAAATCTGATTTAAAAAGAAAAACGACAAAACAAAAAGTAATAAACATTTCCCCCCAAAACAATTAAAAACATAAAAGCAAACTTTAAAATTTTCAGTACTGTCTCTTATTTTAAATACAATCCCTCCTTCTCAAAAGTGTGCACAACAAAGCACTAGTCTGCTACCTTCCAAGGGATGGCCAATGATCTACTTTTGTGAAGATCCAGCTACTTTGTTCCCCTCCATACAAATTCTGTCATGTTCTGCACATCTCCATTACTTGAACATGTTCCAAGCATATGTATATGAGGGTCATGGGGAGAAACACTATGGCTAGATCTCCCCAGCAAAGTACAACCCTTTCGCTATAGGTGGTGGTTTGTGCTTTACTGCCTAACTTCTGCCAACTTGGAAGGAGAGAGAAAAGGGTTCTAATGAATTTCCTCAAAATCTTTTTCTGTTCCCTGTAGGAAAACAAATAGAGGGGGAAATCCTCTCCGGGGCAGATACTACCATGTTCTGACATTAAAAACGATAGTTTGGCTACTGTTAAACTCTTAGCAAGACAACACAAACTATATGGCATATACAAAAAAAGTCTGAATTAAAACCTCTGTGACAATGCTTACCTTTCACCCTAAAATTCCAATTCAACTCCCAAGAAAGGTCAAGTAGGAATTCTGTTTCATTCTGCAAAACTAGAGCATTATGGCAATAACTGGGCCTGTTGAAATGTTTCACAGCCCCCATTCATTTTGATGAAATTGTGATTTCAAGCTCCATTTGCATTGGGGAATACAATCAAGGCATGATCTAAAACCTATTTCAGTCCCATGGATATCAGAGATAAGCACATGCCCAAATGACTTCCTCCAAAATCCATTGTGTCTCAGACTGCTTAACTTTGGCTAGACGGTAACCAGAGTTTATTGACCAAGTGCAAATGCATACAATGCATTTTTTTAAAAAATAGCAAACATCTGATAAAATAATGAAATAAGCACTCTAGCAAAAATAGACATAGAATTTATACCTGGATCAAATCAGTACCTATCCATAACCAGATAAGTGCAGAACATCATAAAAGGAATGTAAGGAGAGTATTCAAAGGTTTTAAGCATCCGTGGGCTTACGGATCAGCCCTGGGAGGAAGGAACGTAACCTTACTGCACTTGCCTGTAAAGGACTTGAAGCTGGAAAGCTAGAAAAATGTGGATTGTTTTACCACCACAATGCAGCTGTTAAAACTCACCACTGCAACATTTAGTACAGTACAATATAAGATATTGCAATAACAGCTTGCTTTCACAACAAATATTGTATTAATATTGCACATCAGCGGATGTGGCTTTTCTTCCAAACAAGATGAGAGAATGTTTTACTATAGCCTACGTATCTTTATATATTATATTACTTTATATTTTCCAGTTACATATAAATTTAAATATTAAATATCCAGTATTAAATCAAGGAAAATTGCACAAATATAGGGTCTGATCCAATTAGTCTCACACACATACACACATACTTCCATACACACATCCGTTCATACGTACATACATAAAAGCCATGATTTTAATGATGAGAGGTGGGGGTCATTCTTACGCTTTGCAGGATCAAGATGCTCCTTGTTTTAAAAATAGCTCTAAAACTAACATTTCATTGTTACTTTGGGTCTCTTGAAATAGCTGGCTGAAAGCTATGCTAGAAAAAGAATGGGGTGCTATTTCAAGTTTGCTTTCGGAGATGGAGAAAGCGAGGACCATACGTTGCACAGGCAAAGTAGGAAAAGTACAGTCCAAACCTACTGTGAGAGAAGTTTGAACGGACACATTGCTCATTTTCTTGAATGGACACAGGTTCAAAGGGTCTTGCATCCCAGCAAGGAAAGCACAGGATCCCTTCACTGGCTATGGTCGATTCTGGCATGGAGTATGGCCAGTGGATAAACAAGACAGTGAACCGAAGCACATATTGCACTACTTACATTACCAGTGCTACTGTGGGAGGAAAGACAGGTTGTACACACAATGAATTGATCAAACTGGGTACAGTTACGTTTGTGGCACTCCTCGCATTTGCTTATATAAAAAACAAACAAATTGAAGAGCACATCATAGACAAGTCTCGCGGTCCACACCTTTCCCTGAGTCACCTTTCTTCTCTTTTCGGCTTTCAGTGCTATGGGAGAGAGAAAAGCAGAAAGTCTTAAAATTGCCAAGCAAAACCTATACATTTTTGTTTTAAAGGATGGGGAGCCATTTGCCACACAACAACAACAACAACAACAACAATAATAATAATAATACATTGGGTGCCGTGCCAAAAGATCTCAGCTGGCATATGGGCTCGGGCTGTGGCGCAGGCTGGAGAGCAGCTGCAATGAATCACTGCAATGAATCACTCTGACCAGGAGGTCATGAGTTCGAGGCCCGCTCTAAGCCTATGTTTGTCTTGTCTTTGTTCTATGTTAAAAGGCATTGAATGTTTGCCTATATGTGTAATGTGATCCGCCCTGAGTCCCCTTCGGGGTGAGAAGGGCGGAATATAAATGCTGTAAATAATAAATAAATAAATTTGGAAACAATAGACATTGACAAAATCACGATCTGCCAACTGCAAAAGGCCACCCTACTGGGATCTGCACACATCATCCGAAAATACATCACACAGTCCTAGACACTTGGGAAGTGTTTGACTTGTGATTTTGTGATACAAAATGCAGGATTTCTATCTTGTTTGCTGTGTCATTAATAATAATAATAATAATAATAATAATAATAATAATAATAATAATAATAATACATTGAGCACGCAAAAATACTGTGGGACTTTCAAATCCAGACTGACAAAGTTCTGGAACACAACACACCAGACATCACAATTGTGGAAAAGAAAAAGGTTTGGATCATTGATGTTGCCATCCCAGGTGACAGTTGCATTGACAAAAAACAACAGGAAAAACTCAGCCGCTATCAGGACCTCATGATTGAACTTCAAAGACTCTGGCAGAAACCAGTGCAGGTGGTCCCGGTGGTGATCGGCACATTGGGTGCCGTGCCAAAAGATCTCAGCCGGCATTTGGAAACAATAGACATTGACAAAATCACGATCTGCCAACTGCAAAAGGCCACCCTACTGGGATCTGCACGCCTCATCCAAAAATACATCACACAGTCCTAGACACTTGGGAAGTGTTCGACTTGTAATTTTGTGATATGAAATCCAGCATATCTGTCTTGTTTGCTGTGTCATAATATGTTGTTGTGTCAATAATTCATCATTATTATTATTTTTATTATTATTGTTGGTGTTGTTGTGGCAAATCCAGCATATCTATCTTGTTCGCTGTGTCATACTATATCGTTGTGTCAATAATAATAACAACTTTATTTTTGTGCCCGTCTTCATCTCCTCGAAGGGACTCGGGGTGGTTTCCATATGGCACATGGTGCCTAAAATAATGCATAAAATGAACACACAGTACAATACAAAATAAAACCACTAGTATATAAAACAACAATTTGCCTCAGCTTTTCATGCTGCAGAGCGGGAATACCACTGCTGGATATGCATGAATGTAATGCACAGTTATGAAAAAACATCAGTCGACTCAACAGCATCAGCCAACAGTAAAGAGGAAGGCAAAGAACATCATTTTTGAACCACAATGAAATGGGAAATTAATTGATATAAATCTGCAAGCATGCAAGCAAAAAAATAAAATAATATCACTGCAAAGGTTTAAATGGTAGCCATTTGCTTTACAAACAACAACTGATCACATAGTTTAATGCTGGCATTTTCAGATGCACAAACAAGAAGCTGAACACTCAAGTGGTTATATACTTTCTTACCTAGCTATCAAAATCACTAATCAACTCACAGACTTAGTCAATTCCTACCTTTGTCACACAAGTTCATGGGAAAACACTGTGGGTGAAGGACCTCCTTTCCCTTCCCTTTTACATATGTTTCTGTGCTAGAGACCTGGTTTCCCTTCTGATGAAAATCAAGCTGTTGTTAATGGTGAACACCAAGGCCCTTATCCCCTTGCTTTCTCCTCATTTATTTTTTAATTTGGATTACAGCTCAAACCGAAAGAATTTTAGGATACTAGAGAAGAAATCTAACTTAAAAAGGAACAGTAACTGTCATGAAAATATGCTGTTTCCATGAAAGAGAAAGAGAGGGAATTCACACCATCATTAAAAAAGTTGAGAATATTAGTAGATTCTGTGATATAATTAACAATACAACACTGGTGGCTGAGCATGCACAATAGATATGCACATATTCTCCAACTGTGCCACTTTGTCAAGGACTGTCCTAGTTAATTCTCAGCTGTCTCACTTTTCCAGCTGCTTTTAAAATGTTCCTGTTCCTCTCTCCTTCTCCCATGGTCTTCTTTGATTTTCTTCAATTGGAATTCCAACTGTAAAAGTAGTTTGAACTCAAATATCTCAGCAAGATGAAACAAGACAGCAGAATCTTGCCCTTCCCAATAGGTTCAGGCAAAAGAAAACTGTGGCACTGTCTCCTAGCTTGTGTTCATCCTCATTATGAATGTTTGCCATCCTGACCAAATTCTGATGTGGTTTGGTCATGTCTCCCTGTTTTCATCTATGAAATTCTGGAGGGTTTATAAGCACTGTAAATACTTTAGGGCCCCAGCAGGGCCCCTGCAACAAGAAACCACCAGCCAATTGCTGCTACTGGGACTATGTAGCTACTGATAGATGTGGTAGCTTCTTCTTTTTCCTTCTTTTTTTAATAGATCAATTTCACCAAATAAAAGCTACTTGAAATGAAAATGGACTAAATCATACAAAAACTACAAATTACCAATAGAACTACACAGACTCTGGGCATTCCAAAGATATATATACACCCCACTTGCCTCGTTTCCAACAGATCTCTAAGGATACCTGCCATAGATGCAGGCCAAATGGCAGGAAAGAATACTACTGGAACATGGTCATACAGACCGAAACATTCACAGCAACCCAGTGATTCCGGCCATGAAAGCCTTCGACAACACAATTTGTTAATGATTTTAATTAAGTCAGAATATATGATTCATTTATTTCCACTAAATCATTCATTTTAAGTAACCAGTCCCATTTCCTAGATAGCAAGTATCTGTCCTTTTCAATTTTAACTTGTTCTGCTGTTCCTTTTGCTTATTTCTAGGTTATGACTGGTGAGTAATCGTCTCCTGATTTGTGGCATTCCTGGTTGAACTTCCATTTGTGCACCAGATGGGAACTGCCCAGCTTTAGATTTCTACTCAGGGCTCTGGCATTTTGTCCATTAGAAATTAAGGATGAAGTCTGGGTGACATCACTGGCCTCAGCTGCTCCCACTCTAGGTCAATCCCACAGCTTTACATCTTTTAGGGGTTAAATCTTAAATAGTTAATATTTTTAAAAATGGCCCTTTGAACCCAATCTCTTGTGTATGGTCTTGTTTATTCCTTGACTGGTTATAGAATAACCAGCCAAGTGGGTGATAAATATTTTAATGCTTTTTGACAAGTTCAGCTTTTGCTCTTATTCTTCAGTTTGATTTTCTCCAGAAAGAATATCTGGTCTTGAAAATGCATGAAATTTGTTGGATTTAGTTAAACTTCGAATAAAAGGTAAAGGTTTCCCCTGACGTTAAGTCCAGTCATGTCTGACTTTGGGGGTTGGTGCTCATCTCCATTTCTAAGCCGAAGAGCCGGCGTTGTCCGTAGACACCTCCAAGGTCATGTGGCCGGCATGACTCTTACCTTCCTGCCGGAGCGGTACCTATTGATCTACTCACATTGGCATGTTTTCGAACTGCTAGGTTGGCAGGAGCTGGAGCTAACAGCGGCCGCTCACTCCGCTCTTGGGGTTTGAACCTGGGACCTTTTGGTCTGCAAGTTCAGCAGCTTAGTGCTTTAATGCACTTCGCCACCAGTGCTCCTCCAAAAAATTAGAATAGACTCACCCAAGTGTTTTGAAGTTCCTCATTTAAGGGAAACCACTGTGGCTCCTCCTGTGGTTCTTCTATCAGTAGCCTATATTTGGCAACGTACTATTTGCTAAGGGGTTTCTTTTATATGAATCACTGTTTTCTTTTTTGTTATTGGTATTTTTTGTTTTTGTTTTGTTATTGATATTTTTGTATTTTTTTTGTTTGTTGTTATTTTGTTTTAATCTAATTATCTGAACTCCATGTTATGTTTCAATTATAGTATGCATTCGGTTTGGCTGTGGGATGTTTTGAGATCTGTTTTTGATAGAAAGATAGGATATGAATCCAAGAAGTAGTTACAACTAATTGAGGTCCCAATCATTTTAGTGGGTCTCCTGAGAGGATGGCTAAGTTGGGATCCAGTCCATTATGTTATTCCATCTAGAATCCACCAATGTGCAGTGATGTTGTAAAATTCTCATGGTCTTTTGTCAAGAGCACATGGAACTGCCATCATTTTGCAATCACAACAACCATTAGGAATAAGCTTCTGTTTAATTTTCTGCCACAGGCAGGAAATGAATATGGACACCTAAATTGGCCTCTCTCTGTTATCTCCCCTCAGTCAAATGCAACATCTAACAGTGAGGCCATCATCTAATGGATGCTGTTGCCCAGCCACCATCCTTGCTTTTATCTGTCACTAGCCTGCAGGTACTTTCAAATAGTTAAAGTTACAATAGCTGCTGCTACAGTCTTAATGCACAGGCTTACATAACATGAATAGCAGAACATTTGCTGTTATATTTTCAAGGTTTTTACAGACCATCTCCCTTCCCCAGTCTGAAAGGGGAAGATGGAACTTCTCATCTACTCAACTTATTTGGTTCAGGTTCAGCTGCATATATCTTCATTGCTCCCAACCTAGGAATTCCTCTTTATTGTTGATGATACTAAGCACATGCTGTGCTCCCCCAAAATGTTAAATACAAAGCCTGGGATCTTCTTTAAGATTTACTCCACTGTGTTGCTTAGATGGTTCATTGGAGCCTCCAGTGGCCTAAGGGATAAAAGCCTTGTGATTTGAAAGTTGGGTTGCTGACCTGAAGGCTGCTAGGTTCGAATCCCACCCAGGGAGAGCGCGGATGAGCTCCCTCTATCAGCTCCAGCTCCATGCGGGGACATGAGAGAAGCCTCCCACAAGGATGGTAAAACATCAAAACATCTGGGCGTCCCCTGGGCAACGTCCTTGCAGACGGCCAATTCTCTCATCCCAGAAGCAATTCCGGTTGCTCCTGACACGAAAAAAAGGTGGTCCATTGTAAGGCACTTTCTTGAGCAATGTGAAGAAGCAGTGGGGGAACTGAAGAGAAGTTAGCTTTAGCATCAGAGAAAACAGCCCAGCAAGCTTCCAAGCAGCCAGGAGTCAGTAAGGCAGCTTAACTGCTCAACAGAGATAATTTACTGTGTTGTCTCTTGTGTCATTGTGATATCTGTGGCCATTTAAATCCTGTTGCTGTCTACTCTGTGCATCAGGATCACAACAGAAGCCATTTGTTCTTAAAGTTAAGGAACCAAATGGTTATTGAACAAGGAAACTATCAGGAATGTACCAAACAGATCTTTGAAACATTATTCTGGTTGAAGGATTTAGTTGAAGAATAGTGCTGAAATAGCCCAACAGAAGGAATAGCACAGGGATACTCCTTTTCCTTACAATTATATGAACTCTGCATGAATAGCCAATTACATCAAATACCAGTTTGTGTGATTCAGTCTTTCCCAACAAGGAGGCCTCTAGATGATGAAGAATGCAGTTCTTATCATCCCCATCCAATACCAGCTATAGTAGGGAATTAAACCAAGATCATGGCAATCACACCTATCGATAACTGGCAAATAGAGGGAGAAAACATGGAGGCAGTGACAGACTTTATATTTCTAGGCGTGAAGATCACTGTAGATACAGACTGCAGCCAGGAAATCAGAAGACGTTTACTTTTTGGGAGGAAAGCAATGGCCAACCTTGATAAAATAGTGAAAAGCAGAGACATCACACTGGCAACAAAGGTCCGCATAGTCAAAGCAATGGTATTCCCCATAGTAACCTATGAATGCGAGAGCTGGACCATAAGGAAGGCTGAGCGAAGGAAGATAGATGCCTTCGAACTTGGACCTGAGAGTGCCTTGGACCACAAGAAGATCCAACCAGTCCATCCTCCAGGAAATAATGCCCGGCTGCTCACTGGAGGGAAGGATATTAGAGGCAAAGATGAAGTATTTTGGCCACATCATGAGAAGACAGGAAAGCTTGGAAAAGATCATGATGCTGGGGAAAGTGGAAGGAAAAAGGAAGAGAGGCCGAGCAAGGGAAAGATGGATGGATGGTATCCTTGAAGTGACTGGCAAGAACTTGAAGGAACTGGGCAGCAACGGCCGACAGGGAGCTCTGGCGTGGACTGGTCCATGAGGTCACAAAGAGTCGGAAACGACTGTGTGAATGAAGAAGAAGAAGAAGACTTGATTTGAACAAGTATTGGAAGATGCTGTTTTCCCTTCAATAGACTATGATGTCAACCTATAATGTTGGTATAGGACACAGAGATTCTACTATTTATTATGGAGGTGTAGCAACACCAGGGTGACTGCTAAGCTTCGACTTATCGGGCCCTGTATACTGTAGATATAAAATGCATATTCAGGTTGAGTGTCCCTTGTATGAAATCTATAAAAGATTTGGATTTTGTTTGGATTTGAACATAGGGACATAATGAGATATCTTAGGTTGAAACACAAAATTAATTTATGTTTCATATATTAATATATAATTTATACACATAGCCTGACAGTACTTTTATATACAATATCTTAAATATTTTCGTTCATGAAACAAAGTTTGTGTACACTGAACCATTAGAAAACAAACATTTTGCTATCTTCTCAGTTCTGGATTGTGTAGTATTTCAGGTTTTGAAGTTCTGGATAAGAGCTCCTCAACCCGTATAAGTTTTATGGTGATGTTGTAAACCCATAACACTTGGACACCAATTTAATTGCCCCCACATGCAAACACACACACACTCCTGAACTGCAGGCGAGAACTGGGACTGTGTTTCTCGATCCTGAACTGATCATCTTGTTTATGCTGCTCGGGGAGAGGAAAAACACTGCAAAAGCAACATGCCATTTTGGGGGGACAAAATGTCAGGAGACAAGAAGTCCCTTTACTCAGGTCACTGAATTCAAATTAGTATGGCTAAAGCCTGCACATTTTCTCAGTACATTGGATATTTTAAATAAATTATTATAATTTAAATTTCGGGTGAATGACAACATTGGGTAGATGCGCATGCCTGTTTGCTGATCATGGAAGAACCAATGCACACATAACCAAACAGTACTCCCAATGTGTTTTTCATGCCATTCTTGTCAATTTTGTCTCCCCAGAATTTATACATAAAAAATATTTAAGTCAGCTAGGTTTTCCAAAAGACACCATTCAGTAGCAAACAAGGGAGAGGTCTGGGAGGAGAGTCTTACCTTTGGGAATCAGCTTCGAGAGAGATTAGGAAGGGGAGCTTAGGGTAGAAATGTGAATAGTAGAACAATTAAGTAGTAAATAATGTTAATTCAAAATGAAGGGCATCTGGGGGGAAACAACAGTTAAACACAATTGTATATAGACTTGATGAAAGATAATAAATATAGATGTGCCAAGAAAAGTAGGTGTCTCCCTTTATAGTTGCCATAAGATACAACTTGGCCTTATATGATGCAGCAGCCTGGTCATAGGAGAACTAAGATCCCTAGCATCCTGTACCTCCTTCTGCTCAGTACAAAATGCAGTGCCCAGATCTTCAGCGTTTCCTCCCCAGTCATCCTTGATGATCCAGACTCAAGCTACTTAGGAAATCCGACATCACTCTTAAATCAGAAGTGGGAAAACTGTGCCCTTCTAGATGTTGCTATATATCCCGTCTGATCATTGGAAACATGGTAAACTGATGAAAGCAGCAGCCCAACACTTGGAAAGCCATGGGTCTCAAACTTCTGCTTTAAGCAGAATTTCAGTCTACACTTATGAATGGAAATGTAGTCATTCATTTTATTATAAATGATACACCAGTTGCCTTTAGCTCGGACTTAATTGTCACCATTCTATGAATTTTCCCAAACTATTTCCAGAGGAACTAGAATGAGGAGAACTATTTTCAACCTTCTTCAGCTCCTTCCAGTTTACAGCACCACAAACAAAGGAAAGTCAAAGCAGCAGAAACTCTGAAAAGGACTCTTGCAACAAGATGGGACTGCACACCAAAACCATTATATTTTATTCCACACTTGTGCAGCATAACTCTTCCTCTACTGCCCACAATTCTTTCCCCTGCTATTTTCAGATCTAGCGTAGACATGGATGGAAGCCATGGAAGAGGGTTTCATACTGATGTATGTGAGCACACAAGATACCTTCACAGGCCTGACATTTCTAGAGGTTCTGCTGATGCATTCACTGACTCTATGCATTTGTGAGAAAAACAATTGTACTCACACTTCCCTTTGACAAAATGAGGCTGCTATGCTTTAATGCCATAAGTCTGAATCAGAATGGGTTGGACATATTGATATGTTCTTATAACCTTGCTTGAATACTAAACTTGAACTAGTGAACTGGCATTTTTATTTATCTTTTGCCTACTAAAAGCAGCTTTTATTAAATAATGTAGTATAAGCAGAAGAAAGTTTAAAAACCTTTTTGAAGGAAAGCTGGACTCCTTATCCTTGGTATTTTCTGTTATCAACATCGTCTTCCACACAGTTGTTTTTGACATCTCATCAGAAATATTTATTACAGATGGGTCATCTCTAGAATGAAATAAAAAGACCAAGAAATATAACCAATTAGGATTGACAACAAACATGGATTGAAATAATTGTCCAAAGATGTCAAGACCAAGGATTTCAATCGTCCCTTATTTTGTGTTAGAAAAACCATTTTGAACAAACTTTGTGTGTGGAACACACAGTTTTCTGTATGGTGAAGGGGAAACCATTGGAATTAATACAATCAATAGTTAGGCTAGAAAATGGATTTTTTCAAAGGTTGAGAGATACAAACACAACAACATTGTTTCAGTTATCTCCAGAGTCTGGAAACATTATCTTCTGGGAACCTGGAATGGCTGGAGTAGTATGAGACTGCCAAATCCCAAATACATTTCACGTTTTTAGCCATGACATACCAATGACCTGTGTGGCAGTCATTTGAATGTTGAAAAATCAGAGTCAATTTATTTTTTACCTGTAGGGCCCCTCAAGTGGTAACTGCACTGTGCCTTCCTCTTCCAATGCCAACATACTTTGCTCCTCCTCGAATAAAAGAAAAGAAAAGTGAGCACACCTGTTCTTGTTTACAGTTATTTCTATACTGGAAACAAACCATTTTTTAAAAAAAGGGCAACGTTCTTCCACTACCCTGTTCCCAAATTGTTCACTGTAGGATTTTAAACATATATAAACAGACAATATGCCATTCCATTTTTAGTGAAGTAGCAGGCATCCGGAGCCCTTGATGGCGCAGCGGGTTAAACTGCTGAGCTGCTGAACTTGCTGACCGAAAGGTTGGCGGTTCAAATCTGGGGAGCGAGGTGAGCTCCCGCTGTTAGCCTAGCTTCTGCCAACTTTTCATGCCAATAGGACTTTTACAAGTACTTTTTCATTCCTTCATTTTCACCACCTTCTTCAAAAGAGCTTAGATCACTATGCAACAGGACAATCAAAATAAGGGTATTGGTCCCCAATGAAATCTTCCTTCAGATCCCCAACTTCTAACATTATGGGGATTGAAACATGCAGAATTGTTCACACCCATTCCTGTTGTATATTTTCCTGCCCGTTTCCTCTGGATGTGTGAGTGATGAGCGAAAACTGCACAGAAATAGTCACAGCAGGAGAAAACAGTTGAAATTATTCTTCTTCACTTGCAAGGACAAAATGCTGAACTGAATGCATCCCTAATGTAGTCACAAACAAATAAATCCCAGTTCACTCACTGTATGCCATCTGCCTTTGAAAAATTATTAGAAAGGGGTTTTGGTTAATTTGAAAATTAATGACTTAAAACATTTAAAATATATTCAAATTCATGCAATGGAGGTCTTTCCATACCGTTGTATGGCATAGAACTACCAGTTTTCAGGTACCTAGGACAAATTGGACAAGCCTTTCTCACTGAAACAAGCTTTATTCCAGGCAACCACTGGCAGGTAATAATTATTGACATTATGATGAATTTGATATGTGTGAAATCAGGCCTTCAAAAATACCAGGCTCAATATAGACTTCCTAGCTAAATGTAGACATCCTTGAATTCAACAGGACAAGTTGTTCTTGACTTATTATGTCCAGCTGATGTCATTCAGTCTCACACTTATATTAACCTAAGGCACATCCAGACTTATTGAAAAATCCCAGATTGTGTTCCTGTTCTTTCTGATTTCATACTGGGTTAAAACAAACCAGGGGCCAACATGGTGTAGTGGTTTGAGCACTGGACTAGGACTCAGGAGACTAAGGTTCAGTTCCTCACTTGGCCATGGAAACCCACTTGGCGATGGTAGTCAAGTCACACACTCTCCACCCCTGAAAACCCAATGATAGCTTCTCCTTAGGGTTTCCGTAATTCAGAAATAACTTGAAAGCACACAACAAAAAAATAAACCAGCCTAGAAAGCATGCATAAACATCTCTGATCATGCTGAGAGCTGATCGAAAATATTCTGGGTAGAAAAAACATATGGCTCTACAAAATAAAATCAGTGGCCCCTTCCACATTATCCCTATATTCCAGGATCTGATCCTAGATTATCTGATTTAAACTGGATTATATGAGTCTCTACTGCCCAGGATAAGTAGATAATCTGGGATCAGATCCTGGGATATAGGGGCAGTGTGGAAGGGGCTAGAAAGAACAGGAATAAAATATGGGTCTTTCTGATCTTTTTAATCAGTCTGGATGGAACCTTAGACCAGTCTAATGCATTATGCTGAGATGGCTATTGTCAAAAGGTATGGGTAGAGTAGCTTCAATATAAATTAAGATAAAAGCATGAAGAAGATATTGCTTCTTGACTTGGTGTAACTGGGATTGTTCTGTATAAAGCATGCCACAGAATGATAATTTGGATCCAGTCAAATCAGCTTTTTAAAAATATCTTCTCGCCTCTGCTTCTATTTGTATGGAGAACTTGTTTGCTCTTTTTAAAGCAAGACTAATAATATCTTTTCAATTACATTCCAAGGATTTCCTATAATCATTTTCTTCCTAATTCATTTTTGTCATTTACAGGTTTTAAGAATATCATAAAATATTTAGCAATGTAATTTTTAAAAAATAATCCTCAAAAAGATAGAAATGAAAAACAAAACTAGATGGGAAAATAGGCATATTTCTAGTTTTGGTTTCTGTCACATTCAGGTCTAGAAGAATGGACACACAAATAATGCATGAGGAGAAAAACAGACTAAAAAGCCAAGGATTTTTGTGACAGACATGAAGGATGAAAAAGCCTTTGGATTGTGAGAGCATGCATCAGCAAGGGAGTCAACTCGGCATGGACATGGAAATCTATAACTGCAACAATTTCCTTGGAGAAAATGTAGATGGAAAATAGAAAGCAGGTAATAAATATGTGACCTCTATGAAAGAGCTTCGAAAAGAGCCTGGAAAACCAGCTCATGTGGTTGCTAACTATTCTGGCTAGGAAATGCTGGATCTGGAGTTTGCTAAAGCACTGCTTCTTAAACTGTGGGTCCCTTTAGCTCAATGTTGGAGTCCAGAAAAATCTGGAAACCATAAAAGGTTTCTAAAAATATTTACATTAATCTGTTACATAGTGCTTACAGTGGACTCTGCAGAAAATGTTTCAGCGGTACTTCAGAAAAAAAGAAAATCAGCCTGTTTAGCAAGCCTAGCAAATGCTGTTTTTTTAATCGTGCCAGAAGCCACTTAAGAACATACTGCAAGTTGCATCTGGTATGAGAGAATTGACCGTCTACAAAGGCATTGTCCAGGGGACATCCGGATGTGTTATTGGGAGGCTTCTCTCATGTCCCCACAAGCTACAGCTGACAGGCGGAAGCTCACCCCGTCTCGCAAATTCGAACTGGCAACTTTCAGGTCAGCAACCCAACCTTCAGGTCAGCAGTTCACAAGAGTTTTACCTCACAACCTCTGAGGATGCCTGCCATAGATGTGGGCGAAACATCAGGAGAGAATACTTCTGGTACATGGCCATACAGCCCGGAAAACATACAACAACCCTGTTTAACCCACTGCACCACCGCAGCTAATAAAATAAAAAATAAATGCTGATTTGTTATCAGTAAATGTTTGTTTTTATAGTGAATTTATATATTTGTATATACCCAGGATCACGTAAACAAACATTTCTCAGGCAAAAAAGGATTGGGAATTGAAAGGTTTAAGACTCCCTATGCTAAAGTAACCTTTTCTATGAGCAAGCGGTTACACCATAGTCGCCAGCATCTTCATGCCTCCAAGGAGAACTGAGTCTTTTATGGGTTAAATGCAAGGGTAATACTCCTATCACTTAAGCATGAGGCACATTTTAGTGGTAGCACTAAGACAGCAAGACAGCTTTATTTATGGACAGAAATGGGTTCCTATGCCATCATCTCCTTTACCAGAGAATCTGTGGTCATTTTACCCGTGTTGGCTAGGGTGTTTACATTGGCATGATTATTACATCAGTCAATAAGAACAGTGTCTCAAATCCAGACCTCTTTATCCCAAATGGAGATCAACATGCCATTCACCTGAAAATTTATCCAAAGTTTAGGGGTGTGATTCTTGTTAATTTATTTCTACAAGTAACTAACAAGAAATTTCAGCAAGTTGCTTCTTGCTGTGAAGAAGTCTTCAAAAACTGTATTTTTCCAAGACTGGGATTTCATCGGGACATATTTCTGAAGGGCTTTCTGCAAAGCCTTTTAAATCCAGAAAATACTATTTGTGTGCAAAAATAATTTCAGCTTGGAAAATGTTGTTTCCGACATAGCATACAATTTTCTGCACGAAACAACCATGTCCAACATTTTGCACAGAATATGCTCCCAACTACAGGGTCTTCTGCATAGGAAATAGCTGTGCAGAAAATAACATTTCTGTGTATTATTTTCAGCACAGAAAACATTTCTCTGTATTTTTTCAGCACAGAAAATACTGTTCCCTATACAGAAAAAAAATCTGTTTTGTCTACAACCACATGCAAATTTGTCAAAGAATAAACACCTAGCCTCAAAGGTTCTCTTCATTCCATGATTCTTTTCATCAGAATTTCTCAACACTTGAGAAATGTATTTTCCAACTATTTTTGAACATTGTTCCCACCCCTAAAAAAAGATGCAGATCACCCTCACCAGATTGGACATGCATCTAGATCTGCTACACAGATGTACAATTTCAAGAGGCAATCTCAGATTACACCTCAAGTGTTTTTATACCAAAAACCCCAGGTTATCAACTCTGCAAGGGAAAGAAAGAAACCTACCTCTTTTTCAGCATCTTCAAGTTTTTTCTTCTTGCTCTCTGGCATCAAATCATCTAGCCAGCTTAGTTCCCGTTTAGTGAAAAATAAGTCCATGAGTTTTCTGACAAACACCAGTGCCAAGACCTAGATGGAACAACCACAATACGTTAAATATTATCATCAGATGTACACATCTCAGAGACCTATTTCTGGAAATGCTTTGACAAATGTATGCCATTAATGTACTGCCACTGAAGATAAAATTAATAAAATAATGTTGTGACTGTATTTTGTACTTTTTAAAACTATTTCCTTCTATAATGAATTGGTTTTATATAATCTTTTAACTAACTTTTATTATAAAGTTGGATATTTATTATTTATTTACAGTATTTATATTCTGCCCTTCTCACCCCGAAGGGGACTCAGGGCGGATCACATTATATACATATAGGGCAAACATTCAATGCCCATATACACATAGAACCGAGACAGACACAGAGGCAATTTAACCTTCTCCTGAGGGGATGTTCGATTCTGGCCACAGGGGGGAAGCAGCTGCTTCATCATCCACTGTGATGGCACTTCCTCATTCCAATGTCGTAAATTAGTTACATTTGCCTCCCCACTTTATAAGTGGTACCTTAGTTCCTATTTGATAGATGCAACTATCTTTCGGGTTGCTAGGTCAGCAATGAGCAGGGCTATTTTTTTTAATTGACGGGTGCTCACCCTGCCACGGGCTGGCCTCGAACTCATGACCTCATGGTCAGAGTGATTTATTGCAGCAGGCTGCTCACCAGCCTGTGCCACAGCCTGGATATAAAGGCAGTTTACCAAAGGAAGGGAGGAAGGGAGGGATAGATAGATGTAAACAAAGAAGGAAGACATAGAGCAAGAGGGAGGGAAGGAGAGAGAGGGGGGAGGGCATATGTCTGTGTAAAACCAAGAGTTGTTGGAATATTTGCATATACATAAGGAGACATCTTGGAAATGGGAGCCAAGTCTAAACATAGAATTCATTTATGTTCCATAAATCTATATATATAAAAGAGTGATGGCATCACGGCGACCCACAAAACAACAAAACTACAGGCCCCCCAACCTCGAAATTTGACAACACAACCCATCATCCATGCCTCTAGGTTGATACAACAAAAAGAAAAGAAAAATAAAGTCCTAATTAGAGGGAGAGGAATAATTGCTTTTCTCCAATTGC
Source organism: Anolis carolinensis (assembly GCF_035594765.1). Taxonomy (NCBI): domain Eukaryota; kingdom Metazoa; phylum Chordata; class Lepidosauria; order Squamata; family Anolidae; genus Anolis; species Anolis carolinensis. The sequence goes on from NC_085841.1 coordinate 217,547,634, forward strand.
TGCCAGTTAGAAGGCTAAGCTCCTCCAACTTGGTATCCTAGCAACCCAATAAAAAACAATAAAAAACAATAAAAATTAATACAATAAAATACTATAATAACAGAAAATAACTAAAAATAATACAAGAAAATAATAAAGTATAATAAATAAAAATATAACTTACAATAAAAGTAATAAAAATTGCAAATAACGTCAAATAAAAATTACACAACAATTTTTAACCAATACCACCACCACTTTGCCACAGCAATGCGTGGCCGGGCACAGCTAGTACCTTATAAATGTATTAGTAATATATAAATGTATAATTAAATGTATACACAATGTTTTTAATTATTTCTTTAATAATTAGAAGAGCAAACATTTCACAATCTCAACCACCCATGTGGACAATTTGGAATTTTGAAGCATTTTGGATTTCAGAATTTCAGATAAGCGATGCTCAACCTATACCTTCTTTTTCTCTGTGGCATTTAACTAAAAAATCTCACAGCAAACCATAAAAGAGAGATGGCACTTTTCCTATTTTCTGCCGTATGTTCATGTAAAGTTATCTAATAACAGGGTTCCCAGTCACCCACCCACTCAGTATTGTGTTGAGTAAGAATGAAACTGCAGTCTTTCAAGCTGGAGAAAGTAAACCCATACCATCATAGGGAACACAATGGCAGCTCTTGAAGCCTTGATAACCCACAGCAGAACTAGGCAGGACAGCTGGATTACTGTGAAGAGATGGACTTTTCTGAGTGGGACGTGCCTCAGGTAGATAAAGTCTGGCTGGTGTTTGGCAGGCATCCAGAATAACTTGATTCTATCAAAAAGCTGGACAAAGAGGGAAGGCATATCATTCATTTTTGAAGCATTGACATGGAGACAGAGTCACAGATCTAGAGCAGAGGCAATGAACTTCATGGCACCGATGGTCAAATGTGGAGTCAGCAAAACAGTATGTGTGCTCATCCATAAACCACACTTTGGAACAGAAAGAAAGCATACAGTAAAGACTCTTGTAATGCATACATTTGCAAGGAAAACTGATCAAGGTTGATGTGTTATTTATTGTATTATCTAATTGTATAGTTTTTTAAATCTTATTTTAATATCAGGTTTTATGTGGTTATGTAATGTACTTGTTTTTATGATTGAAAACCACCCTGAGTCCCTTCTGGGAGATAGGGCAGTATATAAATAAAGTTTTATTGTTGCTGCTGCTGCTGCTGTTGTTATTATTATTATTTTATTATGACACAGCAACAAGATAGATATGCTGGATTTCGTATCACAAAATCACAAGTCGAACACTTCCCAAGTGTCTAGGACTGTGTGATGTATTTTCAGATGATGCGTGCAGATCCCAGTAGGGTGGCCTTTTGCAGTTGGCGGATCGTGATTTTGTCAATGTCTATTGTTTCCAAATGCTGGCTGAGATCTATTATTATTATTATTATTATTATTATTATTATTATTATTATTACTACTATTATTATTAAAACCATCTCCATGCCCCCTGCTCCCCTGAGGAATTAGTTTTGATAGGGAACATACCAGACAGAGTACTGAGATTAGATCATGGAGGTGACAAGGGATCTACAACAGACCACAGAGGTGGGCTCTATGGATCACATCTGTATGTAGGATGCAGACCTCCCCCCCCCCCAAAAAAAAAAAAAATCAGGACAGGAATTATACAGCTTTCCAAATATTTTGGAACTGCAAGTCACAATCAGCCCTGGGAAGCATTGCCAAAGGTGAAGAGTGATAGAAAAGGCAATGCAAGATTGCATAATACCCACTGTTTAAAAAAACAAAAATACTCAGCACTTCAAAATGGTATTCAAAAGTCAAAGAGTGCCTATGCTCAAGGGCTATAATGGTCCACATCTCTTAGAAGGCTACAAATACCCATGGTTTCATTGTTCCAGTGCATATAAATTTTTAAACCAGGCAGCAGATACCATCAGACTACAAAGCCATTTAGAGAGGAGGATAAAGAGAGAGAACAAAATGATCTGTGTTTAATCCATCTGCACAAGTGATCTGCAGTTATGTTTCAGTTCTACATTAAAATAATTAAAAAATATGCCTACATTTTAAAGGGTAAATATAATACTTTAAAACAGGTAAGAATCACATAGCCCTACAAGTCCTAGCAGAACTAATCATGATAAACAGTGATGAGGAATGCTGGACATTATAGTCTAACAACAGAAAGCCACATGATTTTAACTATCAAGCTAAAAAATATCTTACAGGATTGTCAAGATTTTAGTCAAGTGTGCCCAAAGAAGCTCATTTACTATTTTATGTCAATACAGTAGAGTCTCACTTATCCAAGCTAAACGGGCCGGCAGAAGCTTGGATAAGCGAATATCTTGGATAATAAGGAGGGATTAAGGAAAAGCCTATTAAACATCAAATTAGGTTATGATTTTACAAATTAAGCACCAAAACATGTTATACAACAAATTTGACAGAAAAAGTAGTTCAATACACAGTAATGTTATGTTGTAATTACTGTATTTACGAATTTAGCACCAAAATATCACGATATATTGAAAACATGGACTACAAAAATGGCTTGGATAATCCAGAGGCTTGGATAAGCGAGGGTTGGATAAGTGAGACTCTATTCCTGAAAAATATACCACAAGTAATTATGTTGGTTATGTGTAAACACACACACACAACATTTTTCTTTGCATAAAACAGGTTTCCCAACACTTCAAGATGTTCCAAAAAGGGGAGAACGCTGCAGTTTTTCTCCTGCACCGAGGAGAAAAACACTAAAATCTCTGGTGCTGGCTACTGTAACCCATAGTATTATACTGAAACCTGCTCTTCCATAATTCAAATTTCTGTGAAAAAATTCTCTTAAAACTTCACAATGTAGAGTCACAAGAAACAATGAGGTGAAAAGGGCCATAAGAACCATGAGAAAGAAATATTACCTGAATTCCTTTTAGAGAAGAGGCACCCATATACAGAAATACACCATAAAGCACAGGCATGGGAATAAACTGCAAAGAAGAGGAGAGAAAAAACCAAATTGGGTCTCTGTTCATGGACAGACATAGTAAGCAGATACACATTTGGAAAAACACTAAGGAATGCATACGATGCATATAGGAAAATACAATAGGTTATAATAATCATTTCTTCATTCTGTATTTTGTCCATGCAAGTTTGAAGTGATGGTGTATGCATATATTAATATAGCTAGCTACTTTTATTTTCATTTTTGAATGTCTTAATTACATTTTAATTGTAATGTTTTAATATGGCAGCTTACTGATTTTTTAAAAAACAAAACCATCTGATTTTAACAATACTTTGTTTTAATTTAAACTGTAAAATATATTGGATCCCACAATGAGACACACCTGAAACGAACACATGGACAAATAATCCAGTTTTCTCAAACTGTGAGATTTATGTCCCTTTGCTAAACTTGGCTCAGCTTCAGGCCTCTCATGACATCAACCATGTTTCATTACAATTCCTCAAATTCAGGAACTATCATGGCCAACGGAAACTGTAATCCAAAGATTTTTTTCAAAATCTGTTTTCCAAATCCTGACTCTACAACAATATGGTCATATATGTGTGGGCCAATGCCACGTGCAGTCTACAGGCACCAGATGTTTTCCAAAGGTACTAGATCTTGTCTGATCACAGAAGCTAAGAAGCATCAACCATGGTTAGTACTTGGATGGATTTTTTAAATTGTGTCAGAAGTGAATTGAGAATATACTGCAAGTCCCTTGGATGGATGCCTACCAATGAATACCAGGTGCTGTAGGAAGAAAATTGCAAAATCTCCTCTGAATATTCCTTGTCCATGAAATTTGACAGAAATTTGACAAGCACATACACAAAGTTGACATCCTCCTTCAAAGGAAATGTCAGGAAACTAAGCTGTGCTCTCACTGTACTTTAAACTACCCCGTTCTTGTCCATGGCAAAAACACAAGTCCAATCTGTGTGAAAGTAGCCAAGTTAAAATAGGTTAGAGCTAAGCAACATCTCCCCTTTCTGCTCCTTTTCTTCAGTGCAGAACTGTGTGGCAAAGGAAATAAAATCATCCATATGCATGAACACAAAAGCCATGTGAATTTATATGGGTCATCTGCAGGATTTGTTCATCCCATCAAATGCTAGCAGGTTATATCTGGCAGGAGGATGCAGTCTACTGCATTTCTAGGATAGCTGAATTGGTCTATAAATGCTGAAAGAATAGAAGTGCCTTAACTAAAGTCAGACTATTAACCTTCCAGGCTAGTACTGTGAGCTCAAATGGGCAGCAATCACTCAGGATCTTACGCAAAGGATTTGCTGAGATTGTTTAGCTAAGTAACTAACTAAAATGTAGTGATTCCAAGCATTGCCCTGGGACCTGAGAAACAAACAAACACATGATCTAACATTGATCGAAATAAGATAGAACCTCAGTTGTGTAAGAAGAAAGGAAAATTTACTCATGACAAAAAAGGAACTTATGCTCACAATTGAAATGCTATATACCTAATAGACTCACTGACTATTCCCTTGGTTTCTGAACCATGGACCTACCTTAAGAATCCTGGTCAAAAAAACAGATGACCCCATGAGGATAAATATCATGAGCCCAGTAACCCGTTGTTCGCGTATGCCGAGAAATTTGGGCTGCTCCCCCGGAGCAGAACATTCTGACTCGAGCTTTAGGCTGTTTACGTGAGAAATGGAGAGGACAGTGGCGGCAACAAACCAGGGCAGGCCCATGAGAGAGCAGACGCCAAGCATGAGGGCCACCATCAGCAAGTCCAGGTGATAGCCACAGCCTTTCTGTAAGAAGAACAAAGGAGACACAGAGAGGAAAAATGTTATGAGGATACAAGTTGACTCTTGGCTTTGGCCTGGGTAAACATTTGAGCAGAGGCATCCCTAATGAACAGTTAAGTGTAACAATGTACAGTGGGAAGCACTATGAGCATTACACATCTGGTGTGTAATGCTCATAGTGCAAAGAATGGACACAAACAGACATCTGGTGTGTAATGCTTATAGTGCAAAGAATGCACTGGTTCAGTGTACTCCAGAGTGCAATGCATATTGGTACACAATCTACATCAAAGTATGATGTACATCACAAATCACATTGTGCACCGATGTGTATTAGCCACTTTGCTGGTTCTAGCAATAATGTAACAGTAACCCTCTACTGGAGATGGATATTACTCAACTGCTTAATTCTAATTGCCACAGTGTAATTACACAATAATGTAAGCTCCCAACAGGATTCTGGCCAATTATCATTATCCAATTCCTAGTGTAGTATATAAATTATAAAAACAAATAAAATAATAAACAAAAATCACTTTCAGGCTGTTTCTACATTGCCATGTAATGTAGTTTGAGTTGTGTTATATGGTCAGTGTAGATGCATATAATGCAGTTTGAACTCTTCTAAACTGCATAATATGACAAAAACCCGAAAGGAATATTCCAAGTATGGGAAAACAGTGGCCTTCCAGATGTTTTTGGAAAATAATTAATTGTCCTTGGCTATGCTGGTTGGGGCTGATGAGCTCTGGAGTCCAACAACATTAGTACTATATAATATTAATATTGTGCTATGCTAATAATATAATATATTGTATATACATATAATACTGATAATAATATTATAATCTAATACAATATACTACTAATAATAATACAATATAATATTAATTATATAATATATATTACATGTAATATTACTAATAATATTACAGTATAGTGGTATAGTATAATATAGTAATATATAATGCTAATATTGTGCTATGCTAATAATATAATATATGTTGCACCTCAGCACTGGATCACCTTGCTCTTAACCCACACTCCACCACAGCAGACTTGGTTTTTTTGGTTTATTGATAAAAAAAATAGCAAAATCTTAATAAACAGCAGTAAAGAAAGCAGTAATCCAATTGCAAAGGCAAACTGCAGAATACAATTCAAAGTCTTTGTAGAAAATAGTTCAAACTTCTTTCCCTGTTTCACCCGTTTTAACCATGCTTAAAAGCTAGGAAAGCATTCCTCTGACCTTGGGTTCCCACACGTTTATTAGCGATTCTCACAGAACGTCTGGGACAAACTCTTAACCTTAATCTTGTGTCTCTATCTAAGGAAAGCTCCTCTGACTCACTGCCAGAGCCACCTGGACTTTGTTGATGTTCAAAATCTTGTAAAAGGTCACCTTTATCACTAACTTCAGCTTCTCTGCCAGCCTGCAGCCTCTCTGACAATTCAGAGCCTTCAACATTGCCTTGGTCAACCTGCATAAACCCAACCCCCCCTTCATCATCAGACTGAACCACAACAATATATTGTATGTACATATAACTTGTAAGCTGCTTTGAGTCCCTTTCGGGGTAAGAAGAGTGGGATATAAATGTAGTGAGTAAATAAATAAACAACGCTGGGGGCTACAGGTTTCCTACCACTGTTGTATGCAGACCTGTCTAGTATATCGAATAATGTCTGCCCAGCAGCAGGCACTTCTGCCTTCTCAACTTTCTTAAAGCACCTTTGGTATGAAGAGATGGAAGTCTGCTTGTGTAGACTGGATGGAATCCTATCATATGGAGTTAAGATCTGACAATTTTAATAGCTTTTGTAGTCACTTGTTCATTTGCACTGTCACAGCCAAGGGTTAGTTATGAGAAATCAGAAATAAAGAATCTGAGGCAGGTTTCATATTCCTAAGAAAATGTGCAACCTATGTGCTTCTTTCGAACTTAAGTCTCCCTCAGTCTTCCAAAGTCAAAAGGGACAGAAGTTTCACAAGGGCAAAGATGCCATTTCGGCAGCAAGTGATATTGAGTTTGCCTCTCACTCAGGCAGAAGCCTGAGGAAACTGACATATGGGAGGGAAATGAAGTGTGTCAACAGGTGACGATGCTCCATCAGACCCCAGCAAAAAAAACAAAATGAAATACAAATGAATATGGATATGCAGTAAAGCAAGAGGGCAGCCAGGAAGACCATCTGACTCCCACATGCCATGGTTGAAAGGAAGAGAAAAGGCAGGAATCAAAACACCACACACACTGAAGTTTGGCAGAGACTCCCTACATCTGTCAAGTTAACCACATGCAACACCATGGATTGACACAAGGAGCCTGAGGGACAAAGAGGGCAGAAAGAAAAAACACGGGGGAAAAACATGGAGAGACCTCAAAAAACTACGGCTTGTGCGTAGAGAAGGCAGAAACTGTATTCATAAGGTGGTTTCGGTTTTCTGAAGAGAAGCAACTGGTGCACCCATTCATATCTTTTATTTTGTCAGAAATGTGCTGAACCTTGTTTTATTTTGCCATCTGCGGAATGGAAAAATACACTGAGCTAAATCCAGTCTTCTACTGGCAGTTACCATAGGACTTTCCCCCCCACAAATACTGTCCCTTTCCTTCCAGGCTTTCACACTATCCAAAAACAAGTTCTGTAGGGTTTCCCAGAATTTGGGGAGCACATGAGAGGGCTGCAGCAGAATGTGGGGGAAATCATTCACTCCCAGTTCTGCTGGAATCAGCTATCCCCATGGTATGACTCAAGGTGGATCTACACTGTCAAATAACTGCAGTTTGAACTGCATTATTGTTGTTGTTGTTGTTGTCAGTATAGACCCCTCGGTGGCGCATCATGTTAAACCACTAAACTGCTGAACTTGCTGGCCGGAAGGTCAGCAGTTCGAATCCATGGAGCCCCCACTGTTAGCCCCAGCTTCTGCCAATCTAGCAGTTCGAAAACATGCAAAATGTATCACTCTGGTGGGAAGATAATAGCGTTCCAAGCAGTCATGCCGGCCACATGACCTTGGAGGTGTCTACAGACAACACCGGCTCTTTGGCTTAGAAATGGATGAGCACCAATCCCCAGAGACACGAATAGACTTAACGACAGGGGAAAACCTACTTATAGACCCATATAATACAGTTCAAATTGCATTACATGACAGTTTTTCATTCTCCACAATAAGAGCGAGACTAATAAAGATTTAACATTTTCACGGTGGCATGTGCTGTCATGGGCATTCAATGCATTTCATGTATCAGATCAAACACTAGCTCTAGATTCTACACTGCAAACACCATTAAAATTAGCTGCTTGCTCTATTTGGTATGTCAAAATAATCTACAGGTAACCAGGTAGAAAAGCTTTTATGACTAGGAAAAATGTTCAACCAATTCATAAATGATGAATGAGAAAACTAAAATATACATACTCAGCAGAATTAAAAGAAAACTGGTACAAAATGTTTTACAGATGGTACCTAACACCAGAAATAATAGCCAAAATCAGTAAGGACAGAAATACAATAGAGTCTCACTTATCCAACGTAAACGGGCTGGCAGAACGTTGGATAAGCGAATATGTTGGATAATAAGGAGAGATTAAGGAAAAACCTATTAAACATCAAATTAGGTTATGATTTTACAAATTATGCACCAAAACATCATGTCATACAACAAATTTGACAGAAAAAGTAGTTCAATACACAGTAATGCTATGTAGTAATTACTGTATTTACGAATTCAGCACCAAAATATCATGATATATTGAAAACATTGACTACAAAAATGCGTTGGATAATCCAGAACGTTGGATAAGTGAGTGTTGGATAAGTGAGACTCTACTGTAATGGGAAATGTTGGAAATGCGGGAAACACAAGGGTGATTTTCTACACATGTGGTGGAAATGTAAGAAAGTAAAAATATTTTGGCGTGAGACACACAGAAAGATGGAAACAATTTTACAAAGGAAATTTGAGTTAAAACCAGAATACTTTTTGTTAGGGCTTACAGATTTTCATATGGATTTAAACACAAATGAGCTATTCATTTATTTAACAACCGCTGCTAGGATATGCCTAGCCGAATTGTGGAAATCTCAAGAAGTTCCCTCTATTGAAAATTGGATATTAAGAATCCTGGACATCAGAAATATTATACTCATTGGCACAAATGTTGGCACAGAATAGTCCAAACGGACAGCCGACAGATTGGAACAAATTAAGACTTTATATGAAAAACGAAAAAATAGAACTTTACTAAAGAGGAACATAAAACAACCCTCGGAGAGATAGACCACATAGTCCAATGTTGACACAGGAAAAGGGCTAAGAAAATATGAGCAGCAACTCAGGAATTCTGGAAGTATGACCAAAATTTTCTTTTTTATTGTATTTTTTTTTCTTTTTTCTTCAACACCATCATCCCCCCCCAGCTCCCTTCCCCGATCTTTTCTCCCCCCCCCCCCCCCCCCGCAGGACATGTTCTTATCTATCCATATTCTAACTTTCTCTTTCTATAAATTGTTCCACCACTTTTATTGTAACCTCAAAACCAAAATAAAAATTAATATCCAAAAAAAAAGAGAAGATGAATGAGAAAGGCCAGTTAGCACCGATATATTTAGGAAAACTGATAGCACTTTGAAGAAGTATTCCTCACTGTGCAATTCCCCTTGGTTGTGGTTTTCATATGACACAAAGTATTTACTCCGTTCTTCAACTGCCTTTGCATTTCCATTTGTCTGCATCCTTTGCTTCAATAAATACATGGGGTTTGTTCATAGACAGGCTTCCCTATTCTTGTTACCCAAAGGTCAGTGGTTCTTGGCATGTACCAAACTACTTGAATCCGAGACCTCTTTCACATTACACAGTTATAGTACTATATTCCACTTTAAGTGCACAGTTGCGTTCTTTGAAACCCTGAGAAAATAAGGTGGGGATTTTCAGACTGAAAATCGTAAATGCTCCTATCAAAACTGTTGATTTCAAGTTCTGCCAGGTTGGAACCACGAGAGTTAAAGTGGAATCCTGGATCTATAATTCTGCAGTGTGGAAGGGCCTCTCTCACACAAATACAAATAGCAAAAAATTGAGTGAAATGTGTAATTTTTATTTTTTGAAAGGTCTTTACATAGATAACCAGTATTTTTCAAAACATGTACCGATTGAGATTCTAGAACAATAATTCAAAAGATCAAAATAATCTTACCTTTAGTTTATGTTCTTTCCTATTTATGATAACTGCGGTAATCTGCTGGTCCATAAATATTAAAATAGTACAAAGAAGTGCTGGAATTACTGCCGCCAGCACTGTCCACCAAGGATTGGGACCCACAGGTGTAACGAACCAGCCACGGTCATCTCTGGTAGGCTAGAGGAGAAGAGCAAATTAAGGTCTATGAGACTGCATTTTTATGAAACATATGCAGAGGTTTTTCAGGATCAGAGCTCACCAAACATTCCTCCTCCACTTTTGAAAAGGAATACAAATAGAAATACACAACACAAATAACTAAAAACACTGCATATTCGTCTTACATAGCATTGTGCATATCAGAAGAATAATGCAGTGATAACATAACAAAGCCAGAGAACATCAGTGCAAATATCTAATCAATAAAACTGCAATCCTAATCATACTTGCAGGTAGCAAGAGCCATAGAAATGTATGTAAGGTAAAGGTAAAGGTTTCCCCTGACGTTAAGTCCAGTCATGTCTGGCTCTGGGGGTTGGTGCTCGTCTCCATTTCTAAGCCGAAGTGCCGGCGTTGTCCGTAGACACCTCCAAGGTCATGTGGCCGGCATGACTGCATGGAGCGCCGTTACCTTCCTGCCGAAGCGGTACCTATTGATCTACTCACATTGGCATGTTTTCGAACTGCTAGGTTGGCAGAAGCTGGAGCTGACAGCGAGTGCTCACTCCGCTCCCGGGATTTGAACCTGGGACCTTTCGGTCTGCAAATTCAGCAGCTCAGTGCTTTAACACACTTCGCCACCGGGGCTCCAGAAATGTATGTACGGTAATCAAAAATGCAAGTGGGGAATCTGTAGGACTCCTCAAAGTGTTTAGGTATTTGGTTTCCATGACCCCTGCCCATTGATTATTCTGGATATAAGGATGCAATTTGGAGTCAAAACCTCCCTGAAAACCACAAGTTCCCCATCCCGATGTCTACGATTATTACCCTAATAGCATTGCAAATGGAACTAATGTGGGAACAATTGGGAATAGAGCAAAAAAATAACTTTTGACCAAAGTTTTGCTCATTACACTTGTTATCTCAATCACTTATCATTTGATTTTTCTGAAACCTAGTCTAATTGTCAAGAAAAAAATTAAACTGGAGATACATTCAAATTCATATTTTAATACATTTCTGAAAGAAATACTTATGTTATTTACAACACAGTCACTGCGACAATTTTTAATTTTAGTGAAATTTAGAAAAATGCAAGGGATTACCTTGAATTCATTTGGAACCTGAAGCTTTGGTGATGGAATCCCAAGGGCATAGTCAACTAAGACCATGCACAGGATGGTAAGAAAGACGGCAAAGTCACTCACTACAGACCGCACCTGGAGAGACATTGAGATGATTGTCAGTGTCAGCAATGGCTGCTGAAAAAAATATGCTCTCCTACTGCAGGGAGAATTTTCATGTAGATCATTTTTCCACAGTTACAAGAAGCTATTACATCCCACCTCTGTGCTGCATTTGTCCCAACTCTAAAGATCCCAAGAAATCTCATGGAGCTCCATTTTGGAATAAAGGAAGGAACAAAGAGCTATTTTCCTGCACTTGGCCCTAAGTGGATCACATATAACCAATGAACATGAATATTGCTGTGCCCTACCAATAAAATAAAATTTAACTGAATTATGGCTGCAACAATTAACCTTTGCAATTATCCAGTGCACAGCTTTATAAGAATTTTCTGAAAACATGTTCTATTTTCCAATTTCAGCCAGATGAACTGCACTGTACTGCATGACCATAATGCTCAGTGGAAGAAAAGGGTTTGATTTGTTGGGACAGAGATGCCCACTGGTGATCTGTGATCCATAGAATTTGAAGCCCTGTATGACCTGTGCCACTCACACCTCAGGAAAGGCAGTGGACATTTTGCTTTGCTCTCTTGCAGGGTTGTAGCAACCTCTTATATCACAGAGAACTGCAACAGCCATTGCAATTGGAGTGTAATCCCACAGTACACTTCCTGGTGGGTCAAGAGAGTACAACACACTTCCCTGACCCTCAGAAACTACGTATTTCTGCTTTAAGACATGTTAGTAGTCTTTGTGAACCAAGTGAGCACTGGTTCAAAGTACAAAGATGGATTTTGAGTTTAGATATCAGGTATAAAAACATCTTAGGTCACTCTTGTTAACTGAAATAGGCATCCCATTGGAGTTTTACATACACTAAATTCCCTTAGGTAAAGGTAAAGGTTTTCTCTTAATATTAGGTCAAGGTCAAGGTAAAAGTTTTCCCCTGACGTTAAGTCCAGTCATGTCTGACTCTGGGGGTTGGTGCTCATGTCCATTTCTAAGCCGGAGAGCTGGCATTATCCGTAGACACCTCCAAGGTCATGTGGCCGGCATGACTGCATGGAGTGCCGTTACCTTCCCACCGGAGCAGTACTTATTGATCTACTCACATTGGCATGTTTTCGAATTGCTAGATTGGCAGAAGCTGGGGCTAACAGTGGGAGCTCACCCAGCTCCCCATATTTGAACTGCCGACCTTTCGGTCAGCTATTTCAGCAGCTCAGTGGTTTAACCTACCGTGTCACCAGGGGCTCCTAAATTCCCTTACACCTCTGCTTTTATTTTATTTTTTGGCCATGGAGTACCAGCCACATTCAGTGAAGTTCCAAAACTGTAACTACAGTATAATCTCACTTATCCAAGCCTCGCTTATCCAAGTTTCTGGATTATCCAAGCCTTTTTTGTAGTCAATGTTTTCAATATATCGTGATATTTTGGTGCTAAATTCGTAAATACAGTAATTACAACATAACATTACTGCGTATTGAACTGCTTTTTCTGTCAAATTTGTTGTAAAACATGATGTTTTGGTGCTTAATTTGTAAAATCATAACCTAATTTGATGTGTAATAGGCTTTTCCTTAATCCCTCCTTATTATCCAAGATATTCGCTTACCAAGGTTCTGCCGGCCCGTTTAGCTTGGATAAATGAGACTCTATTGTACTGAATATGTAGGTGCACACTTTCAAATGGTACATAGCTGCCTTTAATGTAGTACCCGGTGCACCAAGATTGTGGATTTCACAATGGGACAATACGCAAGGCCATTCAGAGATACACAAATGACTGCACAATGTTCCACAAAAGAGTTGTATAGCACAAACAGCACTCAACTAGGACAATGCAGGTTTATACTATGCAAGCTTAAGATTGAAGAACTCTGTCTCTCTGTGGAGCAGACTATTACAGTCTGTTGGTCATATTTACATTCCAGATTGAACTGCAATGACTTTGCTTAATGTGTTTTGCTCTAAATGATCACATCTTCCAGTTTCAACAAAGAGGCAGAATAAAATAAAAGTACTGGTACTTTCTCTCCTCCCCATTCTCCTATACTAACATATTACTAGCAGTAAACATATAAAGAAATGCCATAAAACATTACAAATGAGAGTTGATTAATGCTAATGGCATCAATTGGTCATGGATATCTGGTAGTAAACACATAAGGAAGTGCTATAAAACGTTATAATTGGAAACTGATTGATGCTAATAGCATCACTGACATCCATAGAGACAGAACTGCAGCCTGTGTTTGCAACAAAGTGAATATTGTTTCGTTTTCAAAAGACACATTACCTTGGTTGGGAAGTATCGGCTGGTCTTGAACTGCTTCAGTGTGGATGAGAGAGTAACTGTAGAAAAGAATAAGATGACTGACCAGAAGAGAACATCTGGGACGTAAGGACCATGATGTCCACAGGCTCGTCCTACAAATGTCCCTTGCCAAAGTTCACATTCCTAACATGGAAAGTAAAGGCACGTTTTATGTTTTTGTAGCTCACCAAAAAGAAACAGAAGATTGAATTGTATTCCATTACCACTCCTGACTTGACTGACTTCCATTTAAACTACCCTATATCCATGAGATTGATATCCACAGTTTCATTTATCCGTGTCCAACAAACTATGTCTTCTCCAGGCATTTTCTACGTCCTCCAGTGTGACTCGGTGGTATTCTGAGGCCATAAACAAAGCTCAACACGATTCATTATTATCCACCGTTTTTGTGTATCCATGTGAAGTCTGAGAATGTATCCCATGTAAATAAGGGAACTATACTGGAATCCTGATCTCAAGACCACACTTAAAAAAAACATACAGTAGAGTCTCACTTATCCAACACTCGTTTATCCAACGTTCTGGATTATCCAACGCATTTTTGTAGTCAATGTTTTCAATATATCGTGATATTTTGGTGCTAAATTCATAACTACAGTAATTACTACATAGCATTACTGCGTATTGAACTACTTTTTCTGCCAAATTTGTTGTCTAACATGATGTTTTGGTGCTTCATTTGTACAATCATAACCTAATCTGATGTTTAATAGGCTTATCCTTAATGCCTCCTTATTATCTAACATATTTGCTTATCCAACATTCTGCTGGCCCGTTTATGTTGGATAAGTGAGACTCTACTGTATGTGTAAAATTTGTTAAGGTGTACACTGAAATAAAGCCCTACATTTGAAAATACATGCTATACTATGTACAGGTTGGACTTGCCAAAGCTCTAGAATTGGTTATAGGTTTCTGTTGAGTACACATTTGGTAGAATGCTTCCATCTGCTGCTACATAATACATAATATGGCCAAAACATGTTTGAAAGTGTTGAAAATAGACAAAATGAGTATCTTCTTCAGAAGAAGATGTCCTTGACAAAGAACCAGCTATTAATCCCAAGTCAACAATAACTAAATTCAAATGCTCCTTTCTTTCATCTTCCTTGTGCCTTTTTTCTTCAAGCAGTTTAGATCCTGATTTAATTAAAGCACTATTAGCTGTTAAAACACAAAAATACTAAGGAATTTAAATCACTGATTATTTGTGGTTAGGATGCTGTTTATTAAGCAAGCATTATACCATATTTTTCGGCTTAATGCCTACTGACTAATGGTAGTTGGATCAAACTAACATGTCAGTGACAGATGAAATTTATTTATTTATTTATTTATTTACAGTATTTATATTCCACCCTTCTCACTTCGAAGGGGACTCGGGGCGGATCACATTATACAAATACAGGGCAAACATTCATTGCCCATAAACACATCTAACCGAGACAGAGACAGACATGCAAACCCAGTCTGCAGAAAGGCCCAAAATCTCAATATTTTGAATGCACCTACTCATAATCACAGATAAGTTTCCACTTAAGGGCATTTTGACATTCTATAATACAGATACTTGGATCATAGCCCCAACAATTGAACAGTCATAAAAGGGCGGTCTGACGCAGGGCCCTTCCACACAGCCTTATATCCCAGAATATCAAGGCAGAAAATCCCACAATATCTGCTTTGAACTGGGTTATCTGAGTCCATGCTGCTATATATTCCAGTTCAAAGCAGATAATGTGGGATTTTATTCAGCTGTGTGGGAGGGGCCTCAGTAACAATAAAAATGAGAAGGGACCTTCAACAACTACAGAATATATAGATCTCATGGTGTTTTTTTTTTCCTAAAGAGCACTTCTATTATGTCAAAGCCTTTCATTATAAGTTGGTCCTTTTGTTGTTGCTGTGTGCATTTGAGTCATTTCCAGCTTTTGGCAACCCTAAGGTAAATCTATGACAGCATTTTCTGAACAAGATTTGTTCAAAGAGGGTTGGCTTTTTGGTCCTTTATTTCCTTTTTTTCCTCTGACAAAAAAAACACTTTACTTTTCTCTGTAATATTTTTTGTTAAATTTAACATACTGCTACTTCTAACAGAAAATGGTTAGGAAGTTTATTATGAACCAACAAGTTAAATAAAAACTGTAGGTTTTCTACAGATAGAACTGGGTAAAAATCAGTTAAATTTTTAAATCAGTTGTTAGTTGTGACTATCGACAAGTCATGACTGTATGAGCAAATATGACTATCATGAGCAAATATGTCACGGGACATGTCATTTTAGAGTTGCCCATTCCACCTTGGTGCTCCAAACTGCAACTTTCAAAATATCCAGCCAGAATATATATAAGGCAACAGGCTGGGGAAAAAGGATTAGAGGAATCTTCTGGTACTACAGAGCAGAAAAGCAACTCTTTTTGCCACAAGATGGCAACAGACTCCACAAAACTGCTTCTATTGTAACTAAAAAGAAAATTAATTATACGAAGACCCATTCATGGCACAATCTGTCATGAAGACTGAACAAATATATGAGCATGAATCCAAAGCAGTACGCATGAAATTCTACATGCTTCCTGGAGTATGTCATGTTTCTCTCCTTAATTGGGCTCCAGAAAAAGCTGATTCAGTGGACTAAAATTCTCACCCCCATAAATGTACAGAAATGCAACTTACATAGCTGGAGCCTCCGCTGGCCTAGGGGATAAAAGCCTTGTAACTTGAAGGTTGGGTTACTGACCTGAAGGCTGCCAGGTTCGAATCCCACCCAGGGAGAGCGCAGATGAGCTCCCTCTATCAGCTCCATGCGGGGACATGAGAGAAGCCTCTCACAAGGATGGTAAAAACATCAAAAACATTCAGGCGTCCCCTGGGCAACGTCCTTGCAGACGGCCAATTCTCTCACTCCAGAAGCAACTCCGGTTGCTCCTGACACAAAAAAAAAACTTACATAGCTCTCTTTGATATTTATTTCTATATCAAAATCTACAGGATACAGTGTAATAACTTGTTCCCATATCTCACAAAAAGAAAGATTTGCAGCAAACTGATTCTTGTTCCTTAGAAAAATGTGCTCCAATGACATAGCATTTTCTGTATTTTCCTCCAGCTGAATGGGAAGACACCTGGAGTATATTGCACTTGACTATCAGGATAGCATGAGAGAGGACAAGAGTTCCAGTTTAGAGAGAAAGATGCGACTATTTTTGCATTTTGAATGGCTTTTGCAGCAATTGAAATAAGTCAAGGGAAAAGAGGGAAAGTGAGAGGAGAAGGGAGACACTGGAGTATTTATTGGTTGTAAAAAGCAGGATAGTAATTTATTAGAATCATCCCTGCAAAACTGGGGCAGCTGGATACTGGATAGTGTTCCTTCATGGCCCTTCCAGATAGGCCCTATATCCCAAGATCTGACGCCAGGTTTTCTGCTTTAAACTAGATTATATGAGTCTGCACTGCCAGATAATCTGGGATAAACAGAAAACCTGGGACCAGATCCTGGGATATAGGGCCTGTCTGGGAAGGCCCTCAATTGCTAAGTATTTCTATATCTACATAGTCACTGTTATTGTTGACTTCATTTGTATCCTGCCCGTTTTCATGCATAGCAAATATATATACACAGCTAAAGACACAATTGTTGGACTGCAATAAAAACAGCAGTTAGCTTAGCCTCCTGTGCAGAAAGGAAGAGTATTTATAACAGGTGTTTAATTTCATTGTCCCCAGTTTTTAGCTTGTCACTATGTAGAAACCAAGGATTATGGTTTGAAATCTGTTCTAATCTGTGAAACAAGCCCAAAAAAAGCCAGAATTTGTGGTTGGATTGCCTAGAATTTGTTTACACTGATGCAAGCAACTTGTGGCTTTCCAGATAATGTTGGTTTATAACTCTCCTGACCCACTTCATCAATAATTATGCTGTTTAGGGAAACCAGGGTTCAAATCCCCACTGAATGATTTTTGGGCAAGTCACATTCCCTGAGCCTCAGAGGATGGCAATGGCAAACATTTTCTGAGTAAATCTAGCCAAGAAAATCCTGTGATGGGTTCACCTTAGATTTGCCATAGATTAGAAATGACTTCCAGGCACACAACAACAATGATGGATGAGGCATAACACCTGGGAAGCAATGTGTTGCCCACCTGTAGTTTATACCATTAATCCTTACAAAACAATTAACCAGATTCTCATTGAAAGAGGAATGGGAAACCCCTTGCATTTGCCAGCAGATTGCAGATAGGTGGGGTGGACAAAGCAGAAAAAATAGGGAAGCATTTAGCTGGCCCTGATGCATCTCTGTCTTTTATCTCTTGAGTCTCACACTGAAGCCTGGCAGGAAAAGCAGAAGTGCTGCTTCCCAGTCCTAACATAGTGACAGTTATCAGACCTCCTCCCTCCGAGAACAAGTTTGACTAATGCCAACCTCACATCAACCAAATGCTTTTAAAGGTTACATAAATACACACACACACACAAATATAAGACTGAATGGTGGGTGGCAGAGCTTAAATAAAAGGATAAAAGATAGTTTTGATTATGCAAGCAGTCAACTTGCAAAAATTGGATATACCACTATATTCGTCACCGACATTGGCTTTTATGACAGGAATACAATAGAGTTCCGGTTATCTGACATAAATAGGTGGGCCAAATGTCAGATAACTAAAACTGTTGGATAATAGGGAGGCCCTAGAGCAGGGGTCCCCAAACTAAGGCCCGGGGGCCGGATGCGGCCCTCCGAGGTCATTTACCTGGCCCCCGCCCTCAGTTTTATAATGTAATACATTGTATATACATATAATATTGATAATAATATTATAATGTAATACAATATAACACTAATAATAATACCATATAATAACATTAATTATATATTCTATATTACATATAATATTACTAATAATATTACAGTATAGTGGTATAGTTCAATATAGTAATATATAATGCTAATATTGTGCTATGCTAATAATATAATATATTGTATGTACATATAATTTGTAAGCCACTCTGAGTCCCCTTTGGGGTGAGAAGGGTGTGATACAAATGTAGTAAACAAATGCAGTAAATAAATGATAAATAAATTTTAGACTTAGGTTCACCCAAAGTCTGAAATGACTTGAAGGCACACAACAACAACAACAACAACAACAACAACAACCCTAATTAACATGACTATCTCATTGGCCAGAAGCAGGACCACACTTCCCATTGAAATCCTGATAAATGTATGTTGGTTAAAATTGTTTTTATTTTAAAATATTGTATTGTTCTTTCATTGTTGTTGTTGTTGTTGCTTTTGCACTACAAATAAGACATATGCAGTGTGCATCGGAATTTGTTTGTATTTTTTTCGAATGATAATCTGGCCCCTCAACAGTCTGAAGGATTGTGGACCGGCCCTTGGCTTAAAAAGTTTGAGGACCCCTGCCCTGGAGAGTTCTAGTTGCTTGAGTTCCAGTTAACTAAAAATCTACTGTACATGTTATACATTTAGCTTAATTTGGAATTAATAGAAACTGCCTTTAACTGTTTACAGATGCTAAATATAAGCACAGTTTGGTAAATATAAAGCACATTATTCCTCCATACAGATTCTAAGTTAACAAGAAACAAACCATGAAAAAGTAGGCTATTACACACACACACACACACACACACACACACAGCCTTTATTGGCACACAACAACAAAATTGGCATACAACACAGGTACAGTAGAGTCTCACTTATCCAACACTCGCTTATCCAACATTCTGGATTATCCAACGCATTTTTGTAGTCAATGTTTTCAATATATCATGATATTTTGGTGCTAAATTCATACAGTAATTACTACATAGCATTACTGTGTATTGAAGTACTTTTTCTGTCAAATTTGTTGTATAACATGATGTTTGGTGCTTAATTTGTAAAATCATAATCTAATTTGATTTTTAATTGGCTTTTCCTTAACCCCTCCTTATTATCCAACATATTCACTTATCCAACATTCTGCCGGCCCGTTTATGTTGGATAAGTGAGACTCTACTGTATATACAACAAGTGGAAGTCACAGATAAAAAGAAAACACACTTAAAAGTTAGTAATCTCAAGGATAAAATTTGCAACAATCTCACAAAAGAATGCATCAGAGTTGTTCAGAAGATATGGAATTTTATAACATCCTTACCATTGAGAACACTGTGAAAAAATGAAAATCCTATATTTCATCCACATATTATCATATTTGGGGCAAACAAACAAAGAATGATGAAGTGTTTCAACAGAGACCAAATCACAAGAACAAGCCCTTTTGGAACATTACACTTTTTATATTTCCCATGCAAAAGAGCTGATAGTAACACATTATATCTTGCCAAAGCTCTCATCTGGGTGGGATAAATCAAAATGTGAAGATATGCTGCCATGACACCACGCTCTGATTGAATTAATGATGTGGTAGGGGAACAAGTTATCTTTGCTGCAAGAGTCAGATTGTGGAAGTCAAGATCCAAAAGTCTGCTCTTGATTGACTTGCAGACTTCCACATTTGTGAGCATTAAGAGTGCTTCCAAAGATAGGCCAATTGCTTCGATCTTTCCGAGGATCAAAGAATACAATTCTGAAATAAAATGATCTAATAACAGAAAGGGAATATAGCTATCGGGGTCTGCTTGAAAATGTATATGCAATCAAAATGTTATAGCTCTCATCCATACCAAGGTTTCAAGAGTAGTTTGACCTGTCTCAATGCATAGAACAGTGTAAGGCACACATCTAGGAAGCTCCATTAGTTTCAGAAGAAACTTGGAATATGGTATGAGTTATTGATTGCAAAAATCCAAATAGGGGAGCCATACAGTAACAAAGAAGCAATCCTAGCCTCAAAAGCCTTGATTGGTTACCTTATAATTTTTATAATATAATAATTTTATTCTTCTACCCCACCCCATCTCCCCGGAGGGACTCGGGGCGGCTTACATGGGGCCAAGCCCGGTTATAACAATATAAAACAAGCAGTAAAACAAATCAAACAACAATAAAACAAGTTATAAAAACACATACAGTACATCATGATAAAATCATGGATAAAATCTGTAGGAAACTGGGCTAAAGTGCTAGTTAAGTCGAAATCATCAGGGGGGAGTGGTTATCCAAAGTGTCATAGCCATCAAAAGTGCTAGGAGAGGCATATAAACGGGACTATTCATGAAAGGAGACTGGTCAATCTTACTGTAGAAGAAATGATGAAAAGGTAGGCTATAGTATTTTGAAATAAATCTGCTGCTGTTCTCAATATGTTTTCTGCTTACCTGGTCACAATCTATACTGCTGACAATGGTGAACTGTATGTATAGAAGGATGTTTGCAATAATTTTGACAACTCAGCAATTTCACATTTTTGACTTGTCCTCGTAGTCTGAACATCTGGAAGAGTATTCAACTGAAAATGTGGAGCTTATATGCCTTTTACACACCGTAGCTTCAGATTTACCATCTGGTAGAATTTAGGTCAAATCTGCTGCTATTTCATGATTGTAGCCTTAATCTCAGTAATACTCCTTGGTGAAACACCAAAACTAGTGCACATATATTGCTATTGTTAAAAATATGCACCCACAGGGAACACTCGCTGAAAAGATTTCCTAAGGGTGCAATTTGACTCCACTTGAAAGGCCATGGTTTTTAACAGAGGTTGGATGGGTGTCTTTCAGAAGTGCTTTAGCAGTGTATCCCTGCATAGGACTAGATGGCTTTTTTAGCTGCTTCCAATGCGAAGATCTTATGATTCTATGAATATAGGAATTTAACTCATAGAGGGGAAACTTCCCATAAATATACCTGCATGAACACAATCTTTCTTCAAACAGATACCTAGAAGAGAAAAGGCTATTTAACAGTATTTCGCCCTGCCTACATTATACATTTGTTTAAGCATTCTTTGAGTCTGTCCATGCTGTGCGTTCAATGGTACACTTACTTTCCAAGTCAGGTTTCCCCAAGCTATATCATTTGAAGTCTTATTCTCGGATGCCCAGAACTGTAAAGTATTATTGCTGGGGTTGCTTGGCTCCACACAGCTGCATCTGGAAAGCAAAGCAAAACAATCATATATACATATGAATCTAGATATTGATATATTTAACTTAAAGTGGTGGCACAATGGGTTGAACCTTTGTGTCGACAGGACAGCTAACCAACAGGTTGGTGGTTCAAATTCAGGGAAAGCAGGTGAGCTCCCTCTATCAGCTCCAGCTCCCCATGCGGGGACATGACAGAAGTCTCCAACAGGATGGTTAAAAAACATCAAAACATCCAGGCGTACCCTGGGCAACATCCTTGTAGACAGCCAATTCTTTCACACCAGAAGCGACTTGCATTTTCTCAAGTTGCTCCTGACATGAAAAAAAAACAACTTAAATTGACCTTCCTTAAGAGTTGTGTGGCCAGTAATGCATAAAACTCCAATCTTTGAAAGAACCCATGTAACTTTAAGATGGAAAGCTTTCTTCAGATCTCAGTGGATAATTTTCCAGACACCTAGAATTCTACTCAAATGCTCTGATATTTTTTCAAATTTGATAAAGTTTACATTTTAAAGTACCAACACACTCTGTAGGAGATGTGGAGCTCTTTCTCCCATGTTTTTTGCACCCTCCCTCGCCTGTTGTAAGCCCTGGGAATAGCTTTCGCAAGTGTTGGAATTTATCAGAACTCACAGTATTCAGAAAAGGACCATCTCAATCTCTAAAAATTATCTGGTCACTCAAAACATGGTTGTATCTCTCCCCACTTTCCCTAGAGTGTGTGAGGGGTTTTTCAAAAGTAAACTAAACTTGAGCAAGAGACACTGTTTTAGTCTGAGAGAAAGGCAAAGGAACCCCCCTTGACTTAGAAGTTAAGTGTATTAAGAGTGGCTCATGAGAATGTGTGATGCAAAAAGTCAGCAATCCTCAGAAGTCATGAGGCATAGTCAAGACTTCTGTGAGGTGGATATCATAATTTTCACTGTTATTCATATGGCCCTTAGATACCATTGTACATCATAATGCCTCATGAAGCTGAATTTATACTGTGATTGTTTTACTTAACTTGTTTATTCTATCATGCTTATATTATTGATGTACTCTGATTGTTGTTTATGTGATTTTAATATGTTGTAAGCCGCTTTGGATCCCATGAGGGAGAAAATTAGGATATAAATAAAGAATCATCATCATCATCATCATATTTTCCCTCTGCTTAGTCTGGATTCCCTAAGATATGCCTCTAATAAAAACAAATCCCTAGACTAAAACCATTGATCATCCTATGACATGAATACAATTTGCTGCTTTATGAGAAAAACAGACTCATGTATTATACCCCTCTCATTTCCCAAAGCTGTGAAGAGCCTGGAAACATTTGCTTCATTTCCAGTACCAGAGTTGGTTGCTTGGGTCAAATAGTGTTTAGTGTTAACTGATTCTGATCCTCTTTGGGATAAACCATAGTTAGAAAGAATCACGGTTCCCCATATTGATATAATATCAAACTACAGCTGGTTAAAATGGAAATGAATTCTTCTGGCCTTCTCTTTGTGACCACATAAGAAGACAAATGAACATCAGGAAGAACTTCCTGACTGTGAGGGCTGTTCGGCAGTGGAACTCTCTTCCCCGGACTGTGGTGGAGGCTCCTTCTTTGGAGGCTTTTAAACAGAGGCTGGATGGCCATCTGTCGGGGGTGCTTTGAATGCGATTTCCTGCTTCTTGCAGGGGGTTGGACTGGATGGCCCATGAGGTCTCTTCCAACTCTACTATTCTATGATTCTATGAATAAACGAAGCTGTGCACAAAACACTAAACTGTTTAGCTTTATGTTCAAGCCAGGCCAATGATGTGTCCAATGTATGATCCCTACTTCTACCACTGCTTAGCCCTGAGGCCAGTTTTCACCTCTCATGTTTAGTCAGCTGATCAATTTATTGGACAATCGGCTTTTAAGCCTCATTCTTAAAGTAAACAAATGTCATAAATTTATATGAATTGCTATGGGTTGAAATATTTAGTCTATACTTTGTTTTTAGCATTTCCTGGATGGACAGACCTCCAACAATCTATACACATAATAAAAGTGAAAAATTTGTATGTGTGTATGTGGAGGAGGTGTCCATTTACACAGACAGCCTCCCACCTCCACAAACAGCTATAGTTCCCACTGAGCAGGAAACACCCATGGCCCTTCCTCCACTGACATACAGATTATAGTGAACACCATGAACATGTAGCCCAAGCCGAGCCAATGTCTTCCACAAACACCATGCTGCCCCCCACCCAAGTGAAGGCTTTCATGCGGGGACAATTTCATCCTAGATGTTCTTTTTTTTTCTCCAGAATGGGCATATCAGGGTTCCTTAATTTGCATGACCCCACCCACTGTCTCTACCTTAACGCTTTCCTACCCCTTCCTATGGCACACAGTTATCAGAGGAATTGATCAGCAACTGAACAAGAAGTTTGGGGAGACTTCACCATGATTTACAAGAGTTGTGCTTGACCTACATCCAGAGAGGGCTGTTAACCCAACCAACGATAGATCTGGAACAAATGTGCCATGGATAATGGGACTTGCAGTACCTTCACTGATACTGTGACTGCCACCAACAATGGACTGGGACCAAACTTGGCACACAGAAGCCCCAGGACCTTGACTTTGGGAGCTATAGTTCACCTGCATCCAGAAAGCACTGAACCAGCTGACATCAGATCTGGACCAAACTTGGCACACAGACCCAACATGGTCAACTGTGCATACAGGCCTGGTTTGGGGGTGATTGACATCAGATCTGGGAGTTGTAGTTCGCCCTTATCCAGAGAACCCTGAACCCAGCCAACGACGGATCTGGACTAAACTTGGCCC
Source organism: Anolis carolinensis (assembly GCF_035594765.1). Taxonomy (NCBI): domain Eukaryota; kingdom Metazoa; phylum Chordata; class Lepidosauria; order Squamata; family Anolidae; genus Anolis; species Anolis carolinensis. The sequence continues at coordinate 217,572,227 of NC_085841.1, forward strand.
ACAGACCCAACAGGCCCGGGTTGTGCCGCAGGCTGGTGAGCAGCCAGCCAGCTGCAGCCAGCTGCAACAAATCACTCTGACCAAGAGGTCATGAGTTCGAGGCCAGCTCGGAGCCTATGTTTGTCTTGTCTTTGTTCTATGTTAAAGGCATTGAATGTTTGCCTTATATGTGTAATGTGATCTGCCCTGAGTCCCCATCGGGGTAAGAAGGGCGGAATATAAATACTGTAAATAAATAAACTGTGATTACTGGCAGGTTTTGGGGGTGATTGCCTTGGAAATGTGGGAATTGTAGTTCACCTTTATCCAGAGAGCATTGAACCCAGCCAACAATGGATCTAGACCAAACATTAGTGATATTACCTAACATCCCAAAACAAACAATGCCTTCATCTAATAACCCAGGCATCGTCGGGTCCCCAAGCTAGTCCTTGATATTTTTTATCAGTTAAGGCAAATTTCTACAATTTTCAGATGCTGGGAGCAAGCAAACTACAATATGAAATGAAGTGACTGATGCACTGTTATTCACATTTGGGAATTTGTAAAGTTAACAATGACACCACTGAGCTGCTTTAGCAACAAAACTCTTCTTTCTTTGTATTTAAAATAGTGGGACAAAAATCCTTGGCTACCTCATTTGGAACAGTAAGCCACTTGTAATCCTGAATATGGGAAGAATGTGTCTTCTCCCATTAAGAAGTGCTGACTTTCCCCCCCAATTTTTGCCAATCACAAACCACCTGGCAAAAGTGGATGGAGATATTTAGCCTGGTTATATCAACCGAATCAACCCTGGCGATCAATGGGATGACAGATGTCGCAGCCAGATCGCCCTCACATCCAACACATCCCGGTTATATCCTAAGCCCATCCTCTTTAAGCTCCTCCAAAATGCAATGCTACAACTATTTTGCAGCTTTTCCCCCCCTGCTCTGAATCTGCTTCTAAGAATCCATCCTTATTTCCAACTACATAATGTAATGTAGGATTTGCAGAATATGCTAAGTGGGTGTACAAAATGTTCCAACAGAAATTTAAATTAAAGCTTCAAAATCCACAGTAGGGGAGTTGTTATTTCTCAGAGCAATTAAGAAGGGGTGCTATTATTTTGCACATGCTTTAGAAAAAGTGAGATGAACACTTCTCCGAAAGCAATAATATCAGGAAACTAAAAATCTCTGTTATCACAAACCTAGCTGTATAAAGGCAGACATTCACATGTGGGTATGTACACACAAAAGCAGAGGGAGAGAGGGAAGGAGACTGCATGTGTGGCCTCAGTGTTGAAAAATGTTCAATTTTTATTCTATGACTTGTTGTTAAAGGATTAATCAAAGGCAATGTTAAAGTCAAGCGAGACCTGCAGCAAATTTTAGAGCATTTTTCAACTTGCACTTACTCCATTACATTCTCTCCTTGGCTAAAGTTTTGTTTACCATTCCCTGGACATCAGGTAGCAGTCTATATCCACTGAACATACACAAACTCCACTGGGCTACTGAATGCAGGGTAAGAAGAGTGGTCATATAGGGTCTTGGACTTCTACCAACACCTTACCACAGGCTGACTAAACAGAGGCTGGATCCCATTCAGGATGTTTCTATTTACACTTTTTTTCATGTCAGGAGCAATTTGAAACTGCTAGTCGCTTCTGGTGTTAGAGAATTGGCCGTTTGCAAGGACATTGGCCAAGGAATGCTGGGATATTTTTACATTCTGTGGAAGGCTTCTCTCATGTCCCCACATGGGAAGCTGGAGCTGACATATGGGAGCTCACCCCACTCCCGGATTCGAAATGTTGACCTTTCGGTCTGCAGTACTGCTGATACAAGAGTTTAGCCATTGCACCACCAGGGACTGCTCTGTTTAGACTAGGCATGGGCAAACTTCAGCCCTCCAAGTGTTTTGGACTTCAACTCCCACAATTCCTAAGAGCCTACTGGCTGTTAGGAATTGTGGGAGTTGAAGTCCAAAGCACCTGGAGGGCCGAAGTTTGCCCATGCCTGATTTAGACTGATTCTGGGCAACTTTGACTAAAGGTAAAGGTTTCCCCTGATGTTAAGTCCAGTCGTGACCGACTCTGGGGGTTGGTGCTCATCTCCATTTCTAAGCCAAAGAGCCGGCGTTGTCCGTAGACATCTCCAAGGTCATGTGGCCGGCATGACTGCATGGAGCGCCCTTACCTTCCCGCCAGAGCAGTACCTATTGATCTACTCACATCTGCATGTTTTCAAACTGCTAGGCTGGCAGGAGCTGGGGCTAACAGCGGGTGCTCATTCCGCTCCCGGGATTTGAACCTGGCACCTTTCGGTCTGCAAATTCAGCAGCTCAGCGCTTTAACACACTGTGCCACCAGAGGTCCCTGGGCAACTTTGACTACTGCAATCAAAGCTGAGATACTGAAAGATTTCCTATGCCTTGGCTCAGGCATTAATCAGAATGGTATTAATCTAAATGAGAAGAAGACTAGGACTTGGAAGAGCAGGAAGATATGATTCTTAAAGATATATCTTTGAATATCAAAGTCAGGATTGTCCATGCCATCATATTTCCTTTTATATGTATGGCTGTGAAAACAGAACATTGAAGAAAGCTGATAAGAAGAAAATCAGACAATTTGAAATGAGGTCTTTGGACACAGTCTAAAAAGACAAACATATGGGTCCAGACAAATCAAGCTTAAACTTTCCCTAGAAGCCAATATGATTAAACTGAGACTGTTGTACTTCGGGCATATCATGAGAATACATGACTCATTGGGAAAACAAGGAAGAGACCACAGGAGGCAGCATGATGTTGCCCTTCCCAGTAGGCTCATTCATAAATATATTTTGCCATCTTGACCACATTCTGATGTTGTTTGGCCTTATCTGTCCTAGTTTTCAGCTGTGAAATGTTACAGAGTTTGTCAATGTTCAATGAATGCGACATTTTCAATCTATAAGTTGTAAAAGTTAGGTGAGAAAAAGCCCACTCGTTTTTGATAGCCACTGAGCACCATCCAGTAAACACACATTGTTTATAGGCACTTCCCTTTCCTTTCCATCCTAGCAGAGGGCTCTCACAGAAACTCAGTTGTCAAACTTGGCCAACAGAATACATTGATGCCTTCAGCCTGAACGACATGTCAGAATGACATGAACTTGGCACCTTCAATACCTCTGAGAATGGGACATTATGCTCCTAAATGTATGTCATGGACAGATTGTAATATGCATATCACCATGCCAAAACTGCTTAAAATTATTCAGTATGATCTGTTAATAATTGAGTAACTTCTGGTAGAGATTTTTTTAATGTCACAAAACAGAAAATCACCACTCTGGGTGAACAACATAGCTCAGCCAGAAAGGTGAGAAATGAACTAATGAACTATTATATGGACTTTACACACCACTCAAAGACACACTTACTTTTATCGCAAGAAACTGGCAAGACTGAAAGTTATTTATGAATCCTGGCTTTGAGAAGACATATTCATACAGGACAAAGAGGAGACAGAATGGTGAGAAATAAAGGGGAGTTGCCAGGACTATTACTTTAATAGATAAGAAAGTAAATGTCCACTATAATGAGTCTAGAAAACAGGGTTACCTTACTTGCTAAGCAAAGTAAATGTTTACATAGTTTACTGGCCTATAAATTGACACTGCATTTATCTCACTTTCTAAAAAAGTTTTACATTTACTGCATGGCAAAATAAAGATCATAGAATCATAGAATCATAGAATAGTAGAGTTGGAAGAGACCACATGGGCCATCTAGTCCAACCCCCTGCTAAAAAGCAGGAAATCGCATTCAAAGCACCCCCGACAGATGGCCATCCAGCCTCTGCTTAAAAGCCTCCAAGGAAGGAGCCTCCACCACAGCCCCGGGGAGAGAGTTCCACTGTCGAACAGCTCTCACAGTGAGGAAGTTCTTCCTGATGTTCAGGTGGAATCTCCTTTCCTGTAGTTTGAAGCCATTGTTCCGTGTCCTAGTCTGCAGGGCAGCAGAAAACAAGCTCGCTCCCTCCTCCCTATGACTTCCCTTCACGTATTTGTACATGGCTATCATGTCTCCTCTCAGCCTTCTCTTCTGCAGGCTAAACATGCCCAGCTCTTTAAGCCGCTCTTCATAGGGCTTGTTCTCCAGACCCTTAATCATTTTAGTCGCCCTCCTCTGGACGCTTTCCAGCTTGTCAACATCTCCCTTCAACTGTGGTGCCCAAAATTGGACACAGTATTCCAGGTGTGGTCTGACCAAGGCAGAATAGAGGGGGAGCATAACTTCCCTGGATCTAGACGCTATTCCCCTATTGATGCAGGCCAGAATCCCATTGGCTTTTTTGAATCCCATTGGCTTTTTTTCCTTTTGGAGAATGCTGTACCCATTTTGTAGTTGTCTAAAATGTTTTACGATATTTACAAAACCAAGCAGAGTTACAAGTCAAATTCTAAAATTTCTAAATACAGTAGAGTCTCACTTATCCAACATAAACGGGCCGGCAGAATGTTGGATAAGCAAATATGTTGGATAATAAGGAGGCATTAAGGAAAAGCCTATTATACATCAAATTAGGTTATGATTTTACAAATGAAGCACCAAAACATCATGTTAGACAACAAATTTGGCAGAAAAAGTAGTTCAATATGCAGTAATGCTATGTAGTAATTACTGTATTTATGAATTTAGCACCAAAATATCACGATATATTGAAAACATTAACTACAAAAATGCGTTGGATAATCCAGAACGTTGGATAAGCGAGTGTTGGATAAGTGAGACTCTACTGTACTAAAACATTCTCTCCTGTATGAAAAGCATTGTACTACTGGCAATTAGTTTGTTGAATATTGTTTTATTGAGCTTTTGCTGCTGTTTAATATTCTGCTGTTTTATCTAATTGTGTTTTATCTTGACTGTTATATTTTATTTTGTTCTTATTTTAATCCTTTTTTTTTTGCTTTAATGGATTGCTTGTATTGTTTTTAGAGTTTTATGGGCATTTTGCCCCATATGTAAGCCACCCTGAGGCCCTTCGGGGAGATGGGAAGTTGTTGTTGTTGTTGTTGTTGTTAAGCACCTCAAATGATAGCAAGAAGAATACTGCATATATATACTGTCCATCGTATTGCTATCATCCATCAAAAAGCTGTATTTCTTAACCTCCCATTCATGTATAGTTTGTAACTCATGAAATGTATGGGTGGGCAAGGATGATATTCTTCTTGTAGCAGAGCTTGTGCAAGTAGACTTATGCAAGCAAAACAACTGCTACAGCACCCCACATTTCTTTTATTTCCAGTCTATCTTTATGCAAGCACTCATTTATTTGCAGAATTATGGTTGGACCTTCACTTTTGATGGGGTGAGGAACCTAGAAATCTCTAGATCCTTCAATACAATGCTATGGTTAACTTCTGCTGGAAGTTGACCACAGAGTCATACTGAAGGATCTACAAATGCCTAGAGAAGTATTTACTCTAGGGGCCCTTCCACACAACCATGTAACCCAAGACAGAAAATCCCACAATACCTGCTTTGAAAGTCAACCTATGAGAAATCTTCTGAATTATATGGGGGAGTAAGGATGCACCTTTCAGAAAGTCAACCTATGAGAAAAGTGACAAAAAAGTGCAAAAATGTCCCTCTTTCTTGAACACCTCAATGCAGCAGGAGAGACTGATAGACCAAGCCAATGTATTATTTATGGCAGACTTGGGGAGTACTTGTCTCCTCCTCAGAGGTGGACAACTGCAGCAAATATAACTACTTGCTGCCACAGATAGCCCTCAACCCCACCATCATCCCAAAAAATAGAAGTGGAAGAAAATGTTTTTGTTTTAAAAAATACAGGCGGTGTTTTTAATGTCAAAACATCAAAGTATAATTCACCTTTTGCTATGCAGAACAAAAGAATGTGAAATTGAAAGGGTGAAGGATATAATGCAGCCCTAGAGTTTCACATTGCAACCCCTTGTACTAGGAATAACAGCCAAGAGGCAGGGACCAAGATAAATTTGCCATGTGCCATGCATAGACTCTAAACAGGAGCAAGTGAGGAATTACATAATCTAAGACAATTATAATTTTTAATTGTCAGGTGATGTTAGACAGATGTCAGACAACATCTGGGGAAACCATCTGAAAGGCATGTGTCTTGTAGGAGATTCTGATGAACTCCTGGCATTAATTGGCTAATGTGGTAGTTCTGTTTTAGAATAGTTCTGCTCCTTAGAAGTACCTTGAGGGACAATGACAACTTCAACAGGGTTCTTCAGATTGTGTATTTTATAAAAGGCAGTGAGTAAAAGGGGAAATATTACTCATCTGGGTGATATTAAAAGAACAGATCACTACTATACACCAGCATCAAAAGGATCATATAAAATTATACTGATGTCTCACATTGCTGCTAATAGACTCCAACACTGTCACTTTTCTTGTCTTCTTCTGTATGATTTTTAAACATCTTTTGCCTGGAAAGGAAGGCAGTGGAGCTTCAAAAGCTTGCCTGAAATGTTTTGTTGAAACGAAACGATTTTTATTGATCAACCAATTGGCCTTATCAAAATGAAATGTTTTGTGTATTTTGGATTTTAGAAACTATAGTCATTGACGGCCCTTCCACACTGCCCCTTTATCCCAGGATCTGATCCCAGATTATCTGTCAGTGAGGACATAAGAGAAGCCTCTCAGCAGGATGGTAACACATCGAGGTGTCCCCTGGGCAACGTCTCTGTAGACAGCCAATTCTCCCACACCAGAAGCAACTTGCAGTATGTTGTCAATTCGCTTCTGACATGATAAAAAATCTGGCAGTGGGCACTCATATATTCCAGTTTAAAGCAGATAATTTGGGATCAGATCCTGGGATAAAAGGCAGTGTGGATGGGCCCTGATACTGTGTAAATAGTAGGCCAGATCTAGGTTTGTCATCATTTTCCATCCATAGCCAAAAGGGTTCATTTCTTTGGCAGAGGAAACTAAGATCTAGCACATTCTTCCCACTGTAGAATGGAAACAATGCAATTATTTCCACTGATTTTTCCTCCTTCCTTCTGCCCTCTGTGATGGGAAGTCTAGTTGGGGCACCTAAATCCTCAAAACAGAGCACCCCATCATTTCTGATGATTCTCATGGGAATCATCATAAACCTATTCCTTCATTCCATGTGCAGGATCATCTGCTTCATTAACTTCATATCTATGCAATTTTGAATAGAATCCAATAATTTTTATTAAATTCAATGCCTGGCTGAAGTATCAAGTGAACGCTAAAGAAAAGAAGACCTTATAGTTCCTGCTGAAGAAAGAAATGACACTAGTTACAAATAACTGTGCTATTCTAAGTAATAGTTTTTATAGTTATAATTCAGCCATCTGCGTTTGTGGGTTTAACTTTTGTGGATTTGATTATTAATGGATTTCATGAATATGTTCTCTAGGAATTGACAATGGAAGTTGGTAAGTAAGTAAGTAAACTTTTATTATGGTCAATGACCAGCTCGTAACAGGGGTACCCTGTACATCCATGTCAAACTTCATTAATAATAAATAATAATAACAAATTAAAAACCATTATAAAATTGAATCATTTACCAATTTAAAATCTAGGCTAAAGACCACATACAAGTAACTATTGAAGCCCAATTAAACCCACGGGATCAACTGGGGCAGTCCCAAGGGAGGGAGTGGGGATGGGAGTTGACCATAAGACATGCTGGGGGATCTAGAGATTCCTAGAAAGAACATATTAATGAGAGAACTTCTAGCGGAAGTTGATCATAGAATTATTCTGGAGGGACTAAAGATTCCTCAAGAAATATTATTTTTGATTTAAAAACTCCACATTTTAATTTTCAGTTTTCCAATTTTTGAAGGGGTTCTGCATCCATAACCACCCCAAAGATGGAGGCCGTACTGTATTATAACTTCATCTTTGATTTCAGTTGCCAGGTATTCCTTTTCTTTGGGAAATGCAGTCTATGATGTTAACAGATAGAGTATCATCTTATATTATTCAAAAGGGTGGTTAACTGTTCTCAATGGTTTACAGAACAATTCTAATTTTTATTATTGCTGCTATTGCTGCTGCTATTTCTGTTGTACGTCACCTTCTACTGAGATGTGGCTTACAAATGTTAAAATACAAAGTCATACATTTAAAAAAACACATTAATTAATGGAATTAAAATTATTTAGAATAAATCCACTAAAAATACCAAGATACATTAAGAACAGCAAATATTACCCTGTAACAATGGTGTCAAACTTGTGGACCTTCAGGTGTTTTGGACTTCAGCTTCCAGAATTTGATATCACTGGACAAGCTGGCTAGAGCTTCTGGGAGTTGAAGACCTAAACATCTAGAGGGCCACAAGTTTGACCACCATGCCTATAAGAAGCCTTGGAAGTCAATGCCTAAGATAGTCACTAGTCAATGGTAGGACAGCAAAGAGGGACCCTTCCTAACCTCCCTAGGAAGAAGTTCAAAATCCTTGGAGTAGCCAATGAGGAGGTCCACTTCTGCATTCTCACCAAACATGCCTACAAAGGTGGTAGATCTTCTGTAGGCTAAAGTCTGCTAGTGGAAGAGCCAAAAAAGGGATGGAAAAGGGATGAGTGAGAGTAAGAAGGCTAGTTACAGTAGACCCACCATCCAAAACAGCAAAGAGTTGGAGCCAGGCAAGCCTACTTATTAATTTCAAAGAATATATAGCTTTCAATGCCTAAATAGCATTAAGGCACCAGATCCTATCTGATTTTGAAAGCAAAGTAGGGTCAGTCATGGTTAGTACAGGATGGAAGGCAGCTAATAAATACCAGATGCTGTGACTATATTTCAGAGGAAGGCAATGGTAAAACTATTTCTGAGTTCTCCTTGCCTAAGAAAACCCTATGAAATTCATGGAGTCACTATAAGTTGCCAGGCAAAAAACAAAAAGGCCCCCAGGGCAGCTGACAAGATCTGTTGTAAGACAGTTCCTGCCCTCAAGCTTACAATCTAAATTTAAGACATGACATACAAATAAAAAGGTACTGTGGGGAAAGAGGGAGGAAATCACATTCATTGTGTATAACTATTATAATAGCATTATAATACTTATCATATACTAGCTTGGGGACCCGGCGGTGCCCGGGTTATTCGTAGACGGCATTGAGTTGTTTTGGATATTTTGAATGGGCCCATTTGTGCAGATCTGTGGCTGATGGGGTTTTCAGTGGGAGGCAATTTGGGTGAAGGTACTGAAAATCCCATAATCCTTTGTCCATCCTCCCCCAAACTGCTGCAGGGTGTAAAGTGTGTCATCTGGGATATGTGTGCTGAGTTTAGTTTAGTTCTGTCGTTTGTGGCAGTTGCAGTGATCTTAGGAAGTGAGTGAAGGTATTGTAAATCCCATCATCCATGGTCCGTTGTCCCCCAAACCACATCAGGATGTAAAGTGGGTGAAAGGAAGTATGTGTGGCACGTTTTGTCTTTATCAGTCATTGTTGTGGGTTGCTGTGGTCTCAGGAAGTGAGTGAAGGTTCTGTAAATCCCATCATCCTTGGTCTGTTGACCCTCAAAGTGCAGGAGGGTCATGTGGGGCATATGTGCCAAGTATGGTTATGATGCCTCATTGGATAGAGTAACAATGGACAGCGGAAGGGAAAACATTTGAAAGTACTGCAGATCCCATCATCCATGGTCCATCCTCTCCCACACCACACCAGGGTGTAAAGTGGGGCACATAGCATCTGTGTGCCAAAATTGGTGTAGTTGTTTCATTCATGCGCGTCTCAATGGTCTGTGGGAGGTGAATCAAGGGAAGGTACTGTAAATCCCATAATCCTTGGTCCATCCTCCTCCAATTGGCACCAGGATGTAAAGGGGGTCCCGGGGGCTCTATGTGCCAAATGTGGTCCAGATCCATCACAGGTGGGCACCACAGTGGTGTGTGGGAGCTGAAGCATTTGAAACTCCTGCAAATCCCATCATCCATTGTCCAGCCTGCACCAAATGGCACCAGGAGATAGAATGGGTCATGGGGGTTATGTGTGCCAAGTTTTATCCTAATCGGTCATTAGTTAGAGGAACAGTGGTCTGACAGAAACAAAGTGTTTGAAAGTACTGCAAATCCCATAATCCTTGGTCCATCCTCCCCCAAACTGCTGCAGCGTGCGAAGTGTGTCGTTTGGGATATGTGTGCCAAGTTTGGGTCTGTTCTGTGATTCGTGGCAGTTGCAGTGGACTCTAGAAGTGGGTGGAGGTACTGGAAGTCCCATAATTCTTGGTCTGTCCTTCCCCAAACTGCCCCAGGACATAAAGGGGGTCATGGAAGTTCTGCGTGCCAAGTTTTGTCCAGATACGTGACTGGTGGGCATTGGAGTGGTCTGTGGAAGGCAAAGCAATTGAAAGGACTGCAAATCCCATCCTCCATGGCCCATCATCTCCCAAACGGCACCAGGACATAAAATGGGTCATAGGGGTTATGTGTGCCAAGTTTGGGCCAGGTCTGTCATTCCTGGCGGTCACAGTTGTCTGTGAAAGTGGGAGCCAATCAGAACGCTGCCACATACTCGCAAACAAACATTGACTTTTATTGTATATATATAGATTGTCCTAGCCCAGCTACCAGGTGCCTTCAAGTCATTCCTGATTTATAATAACCCATAAGTTTTCCTGGGAAGATTTGTTCAAAGGGGGTTTCACTTTGCCTCTCTCTTAAGCAGAGCGAGTGTAACTTGTCACAGTTCAGTCTGGGCCCAGGCATGAAGTTCTTGCGTCTAGTTGTTGCTCTTCTTTTCCCTACAGGGCCAGACCAATGGGAGCTAAAAGGAGAACCTAGGCCAATACATAATACAAAGATGACTGGCTGGGTCTAGTTAGCTCTATATAATCTCCAATATGCTTTGTTGGAAAAAATATTTAGATTCTGCTTAGCTTTAGCTGGCCTAGTGTTGGCTTACCCAATCTTTAGATACACTGGCTAGTTAGGATGGTACCATCATCCCACAAGTAAATCTGTTTAAGATTCTAGCTTAAATCTATTAATTTGCAGTAAATCTGTATATAGGGATTTAGATGTGGATTGTACTGTGGCTTAAATTTAGTTTTATACTAAGATTCCGAAGTCATAGCTATTGTTTGTGCCAACTGTAATTGATAGGATCACAAATAACATTTTACTTAAATGTTATGAACAAATTATAATATGCCACACAACTTCATAATTCTTTGTATGGTTTTGAAAGATGAATAGTGAAGAAGGCTTTTGTAACAGAGTTATAATTTTGGCGTATATACATTCCAAGAATGGTAGAAATTGTTGCAATTTTCCAGAAGATACATACATGCTATTATGCATACATACACACATGACTAAACACACCACTTTGAGAACTATGGTGAGCTTCAAAAGTGTTGGTGATGTGGAACCAAAGACAAGTTTCCACAAGGGAAATAAAATATTAAAAAATTCACTGTTTAGGCTCAAAGCCTTCAGTCTGTCTGGTTTTGATTCTGCATGAGAAATGTCTGATAATTTGACACTGCTTTGCCTTAAGATGCAAAAACAGGGCTGTTTTGTACAAGGGACTGACCACCATAGGTCAAAATTGGCACAGGTAAGACAAACTATTTGGATGCAACCACAGCTAAGTGTGGAAACACATTCTTTGCTTCTAAAAGGCCCCGGCATTTCCAGGGAGCTTTTTCAGAGAACATGAGATGACAAAACCCTTGCCTGAGATGCTGGAGAGTGGCAAATAGTATGTTCTATCTGAGGTGGTATAAAGATACCTTCTCAGGCTTCTTATAATTGGACTGTGGTAATTCCATCCTCACATATCTGAAACAAGCATAATTGCAGTGGCAATAAAAATGTAACTCTGGAAATAGGACATGTGTGCATGATTTCCCCTCTCACTCATGATCATAGAAAATGGACCACATGACATGTGCACAAATATGTATATTTTTCTCTAGAATTAATTTCACGTAGCTATTCAAATGCAATGACTTTGCTGGGCTAACTCACTCTGATTTGCTCAGGGAACAAGTGGAGGTGGTGACGGCCTAGTTCCTTTGACTGCTATTTCAGGAAACAAACTCCCTGAGCCAAGAGTTCATTTGAGTTAAAAGCATTCACCAAAACTGTATATCTAGAGGGACTTTTTGTTGGAGAGTGCTTTTCTGACCCTTCTCTGTTGCAGAGGAGATGCTGACCATTGTGTGCCTCCGGCTGGAATGCACTCTCATCTTTGCCCATGAGAATATTTCTGTTTTCACATTATGTTAGTCTACAGAAACATACTTTTTGATAGATCAGCACACTTTATCCAGCTGTGACTTTAATGGTATTGAACAATAAAGCAACACACACACACACCTGAGCACTTACATTTCTTATCAATTTAACCCCTCAAAGTACAGTTTATTTTGAATGGTTGTATACTGCTCTTTTTCCATGTGATAACTGCACTTAACTATTGGATAACAACTCTTGTGGATATCTTATTACAGTAGAGTCTCACTTATCCAAGCCTCGCTTATCCAAGCCTCTGGATAATCCAAGCCATTTTTGTAGTCAATGTTTTCAATATATCGTGATATTTTGGTGCTAAATTCATAAATACAGTAATTACAACTTAACATTACTGCGTATTGAACTACTTTTTCTGACAAATTTGTTGTATAACATGAAGTTTTGGTGCTTAATTTGTAAAATCTTAACCTAATTTGATGTTTAACAGGCTTTTCCTTAATCCCTCCTTATTATCCAAGATATTCACTTATCCAAGCTTCTGCTGGCCCATTTAGCTTGGATGAGACTCTACTGTACTTTCTAGTCTCTTGCTATTTCCTCTGGAATTGGAGAAAATAAAAGTATCTGAAAGCAATCTCAACTAATAGTCTTATCCATCGCATCAAAATTGCACTATGATGTATAGTTCACTGAACATTGATCAGTCCTTTAGTCTAGATTCAACCCTAGTGTCAACTTAGTTAAACTTAGGTCCCACTGAAATCAACTGTGGGATCTAATCAAGCTCTGGTTCTTTATTCAAATCCATTGTGTGTGAATGCTTGCTGTTAAGACCACACTGATGCAATGACATTTTGCTTTATATGGCATGAGTTATTTGTGTAGTAACTACAGATGGACAAATGGGCAATACAGCATTCCTCTGCCATTCCTTACAACAGAAACCCTGTCCTTGATAAAGGAAATCCACCATAACAAACCAATGGGGAGAAGCCAAGATGGCGCCGGAGTAATCAGACGTGCCTAATTGAGCTCCGGTATCTTTGTTGTTTTTATGTTTTTAAAGTTTTAAAGTTTGCCTTATTTTATCTGGGATTTATAAAGGGATTCAAGGCAGCTAACAATCCACACTAGACAAGTTTAAAAGCAACAGCCAGCCATAGAGGAAGAAAGCTGTTCTGTGTTTGCAGCTTCAAAGTCTTTGAAGTGAAACGGCTTTGGAAGGGTGTGGAGGAGCGTCGGAGTTGTAAGATAAGTTGAACTTTTCCTTGTTTAAGTATGGTTCACACAAGAAAAAATTATAATGAGAAAGCCTTGCCATTACACTCCCTTACAACAGAGAAAAAACAGAGACAAGCCAAGTTGACGCAATTCTTCCCCAAAGAAAAGACTCACCAGGGACGGCAGGAGGTTGTGGATGAGGAGGTTCCAGGGAACGCGAGTGTGGATTTGGAGGTTTTGCCTGCTGAGGACATGGAGGTCTGGCCGAGCAACATTAAAGGGCTTTTGCTGGGAGGGTGTCATGCCGGGGAGTCAGGGAGCGGGAGAAGCCTGGCTGAGGAGATGACTGAGTTTGTGAATCCCAAAGTTGCAGTGAAACAACCCATAAGCTGGAACCCAGCATCAGAAAAGCACCCAGGTCCATGCTTGAAAAAGGGGCATTTCGAACCTTTTACTCCCAAGAATTCCCCACAGCAACATCCCCAACCTCCCCAACTTGTGTTTCAACAAGGAAAAGAAGGGACGGAGGGATACCTGCACCTCGAATCTAAGTTTAATGCTTTTTCAAATGATTTGCTGGTAATAAAGAAATACCTACAAGAAAGCACTGGGCTCCTGTGCACCTTAGCAAGATTACTTAAAGCTGAAGAGTTATCCGGCACCTGTGAATCTAACATGGTAAAGCCAGCAGCAATCAGGCAGGACTTAGCCTCCTCCAGCCCGAAAGAAATAAGAACAAAACAGTCAAAGCTAAATAAAACCAAACAAGTTCCAGTCAACTGCAAGCGCAAAAAAAACCCCAGGAACATTAAAGGAAAGTTGAATCACAAAATTACATGCAAGCAAACAGGGCGCACTAGGTTTTGCAAACGGGGATTAAAAAAACTTCTAGCATTAATCCCACCCTCAAGAACTTCTGCAACAAAAAAGAGGGCAAATAAAAAAGACCCTTCAAAGTGGAGCCACAGTGATTCCAAAGTTGGGAAAATGGATAGAGCCAGAAAATCCAAGCAAGGCCCCCAATACATAAATGTGGCAACACAAACACACTGGGAACCTCAGGACCCCAACACGTCAAGAGAGAAGGATGACAGAAACCCAAAAAAAACAGTGAGAGCAGACGGACCTAAATCGCCAAGGACCAATCAACAAAACTACAGGCAAAAGACAAGCGACAGAGAACATTTTGGGGATAACTGGAACCTGGTCCTCATACCAAACAAGATAGTGTTCATCAAAGTTCCCAAGTCAGGAAAGCTCTCAAGTCTGGATGATCGCAAGTCCCATGTGATAAGTCTTGTGAATACGGTTTTACCAGGGGGGCTGTATAAAACTGATATAGACCAGATTGATCTCTTGTATAATGATCCTTTGTATGCTGATGCCATAGTTTCTTTTACTGACCTAAATATAGCGAAGTTCATCATAAGAGCTAAGGACCTATTTGCAAAAAAGGGCATCACAATAACAAGATTCTTCCAGAAGATCTTCAACCAAGGATCCCCTGAGGGCATAATGGACTCTGAAGAACAACTATCAGCGACGACAGAGAGAAGTGAACAGTTGCAGAGCCCCCTTGAGGTCCAAGCTGCCAGCTCCACAATGGAGGGAAAAAATACCCCCGGCCAGGAAAACCTGTTTTGCCCAGAGGAACAGCTACTGGTTGAGACATATGTGAACCTGCCAGGAAAGGAGCAATGGGCTATTCTAGATAGATTGCAGGCGTTAAGCGGTCACCTAAGAGAAATAATTTCCAAAAGACAGTATTTAAACGATGACGGTCAGATCAGAGCAAGGGTCGGGCAAAGGGAAGTGCAGGATAACATTGACTGGCTGGGGATGAGATTTTTGAACACGGAGGAAAGAGTTGACCCACCCCCTAATCACTTCCCCCTGTCCCCTGAGGTGATAGTGGTGAAACCCCAAACTATTAACCCATGTGTGGCCCATGATAAAGATTTTACTATAGGGCCTTGGGACACACAAACGGGTACTGAAAAAGAGAACAGGGGGCCAATTATTAAAACAGCATGAAGGCCAGACAGGAGGCCGGAAAAGGTAGGGCCTCAGATGCAAACCACAATACCTAGTGGAAATTGTGGTTTGAAACAGACTTCTATCACCCAATTTTTTCCATCTATAGTATCTAAAAAAAAAGAGAAAGTAAAGGCCCTTAAAGAGGGGAACCCTACATACCTATACAAAAATAAAGTCACCCAGTCACATTTAAATAGTTTAGGCCCGAACAATTATATAAAAATGAAAACAGCAAAGGAGCTAAAGATCCTGTCCTGGAACATTGCTGGATGGATGGGAAAACTAGTGGACAAAGAGTTCACAGAATATTTACAGGAGTTCTCTATCATCATGTTACAGGAGACCTGGGTGGAGGATACCCCAAACCTCACTTTGCAGGGTTTTAGGAGTTTTGCAGTGGCTGCCTCGAGGCGACATAAGTGGGGGCGCTGCTGTGGGGGTTTAGCAGTTTTTGTTTCAGTCGAGATAGAAGCTGAATGTCAAATTATGATTAACCACACGAACAATAATGTTTTAGCAGTAGAGATAAAATTCAGGGATAACCAGGTTCTGCTGTGTATTAATGTATACGTGCCCCCAGTAAACTCAACGTCTTCGACCAAAGAGGTTTGGAGGCTACTAGACGCAGCCTTAGGGGACATTACCGCGGACTTGGAAAACACGAACATAGTCTTAGGAGGGGATTTTAACGCAAGGATGGGAAAATCAAATGAGGATCTAGCGCAGCATTTTGGGCTTTATCTAGAGAACCAGTTCTCGCTTGGCAGAAACTCAAGAGACGTGAAAATTAATAAGAATGGGCTGGAACTATTCTTACTAGCCTATAAGCATTTTTTATTAATTATGAATGGTAGCTATTTAGAGGAGTCATCTGGTCTATACACTTACCACTCAGCAAGACGGGGAAGTGTTCTAGATTACTTTATAATCTCAACTGGGTTGTTACCAGCAGTTAAAACCTTTAAAGTGGACATGCGCCCAGAAAGTGACCATCACCCAATCAAATTAATTATAAAAACAGAAGTAGAGCAGGACAGTGCGTCAAATAATTATCCGCTGGACCTGGTCTCCACGGGTCCCAGACAACTCAAATGGTCAGGGCCCATGTGCGAAAAGATGTTAGACCTACTTACCGGACCGACTCTCGAAACTTGCAGAGACAAGATACTCAAAAGCACTATCGACCCAATAGAAGGTTATCAACAAATTATTACCTCCCTCAAACCCCATCTGATTCACTCAGATCCAGCTAAAGACATCAAGCACAGCAAAGGAAGTTGGTTCGATGCAGAATGCAGGAGCCAAAAAAAGACCCTTGTCCGGGCCATTAGAGCAGCCAATAAAAATGGGACCGAACAATCCTATAAAAGTCTGAGTGTAATCCGTTCACAGTATAAATCCCTACTAAAAAAGAAGAAATTCGAATTCAACAGGCAAAATTGGTGCAAACTGGACCTGGCAATTAGGCAAAAGGATGAGGGCAAATTCTGGAACATGGTACATTCTGGGCTAAGGTCCGTGCAACCCCACTTAGATTCCCAAATTTCAGCTCCTACATGGGAAGCCTATTTTGGAGAGGTATTTGACGACCCGGAGGCAGCGGGAGAGGTATCCGAACCTTTTGACGCTCCTGCTTGGCCACCAGTTTCTTCTGAGGAAATGGAAGGCCTACTTCAAAAATTAAAAGCTGGAAAAGCTCCAGGAGAGGACATGCTCCCCCCAGAACTGTTCAAATGTAACATCTCCTGGTGGGCCCCCATCTTGGCCAAACTGTTCACACATATCAACCAGACAGGAATCATTCCGAGTGGGTGGAAAACCAGTATAATTGTTCCACTATATAAAAAAGGTAATAGGACGGACCCCCACAATTATAGACCAATTAGTCTGTTGGATGTAGTATCAAAAATCTATGGTAGCTTTCTGTTAAACAAATTACAGAGTTGGGCGGAGGAAAATAATATTATTGCGGAAGAACAGGCTGGATTCCGTCAAGGCAGAAGCACAATAGATCAATGCTTTGTGCTGTCGCACTTAATCCAAAATAGTCTGAGGAAACCAAAGGGTTGCCTTTACACAGCATTTGTGGATTTCACCTCAGCTTTTGATTTAATTGATAGACAACGTCTGTGGGCAAAGTTGGCAAAAACGAATGTGGACAGACGACTGCTGTTATTATTGCACCAGCTATACTCGGGAACTGATCTAAGAGTGAGGTTAGGGCTATCAGGCAAGCTATCGAACAACATTGAAACCAAAAGAGGAGTGAGGCAAGGCTGCTTGCTTGCACCTTTTTTGTTTATCTTCTACGTGAATAACTTAGTGGCCGAGTTGAGCTCTCCTGAACATTTTCCCCCAGCAGTAGGTAACAGGAGAATCCAAATCCTATTATATGCGGATGATATGGTGCTACTCTCATCGACGCAAATAGGTCTCAGGAGACTTTTGAGGTCACTAAGTAGGATTTGTAAACAAGAGAAGCTGACAATCAATCACTCAAAAACCAAAGTGATGGTATTCTCCAAAAGGAAGCAAAGTCACACCTGGAAATTGGATGGTCACTCAATAGAGCAGTGTGATAGTTTTAAATACCTGGGCTTACACTTCGCATACAACGGTAAATGGAAGAACCATATAGAGGCAGCCAAATTATCTGCCTGGAGGTCAGCGAAAGCAATCCTAGCCTTTGGAAAAACAAAGGGAGGTTCACTGGTTTGTCCCACAGTAAAGATTTTTGCCGCTAAAATTTTACCCCAACTGTTATATGGAGCGGAAATTTGGGGGCAAGGTAACACAGAACAGGTTGAATGCATCCAGAACAAGTTTGCAAGAGCTCTTTTAGCCCTTCCCTCGGGGACCCCAGCCACCTTGTTAAGACTGGAATTAGATCTTCCCTCACTCAAGGCCAGAATGCACAAGCTTAACATCTCGTATGGGAAGAGATTGCTAGGAATGGAGGAGGAGAGCATAGCAAAGCAATGCTTGAGGGAACAGTTTAAACGGGGAGGTTGGGTGCAATCCTGGCTAGCCTTGCTCCATCAATATTTTGACGGGTCAATAACAACTCTAATGCAGCTAGACAGGAAGGCGATTAGGGACAATATCTTTGAGAAGGATGCAGCCGACAATTTAGAGATTAGTAAAAAGCAAAGTTTTTCTATATGGTATCCCAGACTAAAGAGTGACCAATACTGCCAACAATACCTTCAAGACCTAACGTCAGCTGAGTTGAGGAAAGCCTTTACAGCCCTGCGTTTCCAAACAATGCCCTCAAACTGGCTAGAAGGGAGATACAGAGGGATCCCTCATGCCCAAAGGCTTTGCATTTGTGGCGCCGGGGAAAAAGAAGATCTAACTCACTATCTATTGTACTGCCCTTTGTATAATGACCCCAGAAAAAATCTCCTGGGAACACTTCTTAAAGAAAGGGCAGCATGGCAAGAACCTGCCGTGATTGGTGCCTTACTAGCAGATTATGATAAAAATATAACACTAAAAGTAGCCACATTTGCAATCGCTGCCCAAAAGATCAGAGATAGAGTAGCAAAAACCTCGCCGGAGACCAGATAGGGAAAGGGAGATGGTTAAGGAGGTCACAGACTAGACTCTGTTATTGCTAGGTTTCTGCCAGCAAAATTTTAAAGTACTAGTTTTTAAATCTTGAACGGGTTTTGCTTTACATTGGAATGTTTTTATAAAGGTTGTATGTTATTGATGTCATGGCCTATGGCTAGTGCAATAAACTTTATTGATTGATAACAAACCAATGCAAATGTACTTACGAGTATTGTGTCAGTAGCTGCAAATTGTTATGCATGTTGATTGGATATGTCTCGCTGAGATGAAAGAGTTTCTCTAAGGCCTCATAAATGAAAATGATGCAGATAAGGGATGCAAAAGCTTCTTCCGTAAAGCGAGTAATGTAGCAGACGAGGGAACTTGCATCTGTTGCAACCAGAATGAGGCACAGAGTTGCTGTCCATAAGCCAATACTCGCTCTCAAAGAAAGGTAAGATAGCCCATAATCTCTATAAACACATGGTGGAAAGAAAATATTGCAATAGTTCAATATTTCAGTATCATTTCGTAAAAAATCATGGATCCAAAAACAAAAGAATGGAAAAGAACAGCTGTTTCAGGGAAGCATAACAAGGCAAATAGATGCATATGACACTGTATACATAATCAATGGGATGCCATAAACTGTGTTGTCGTAATAAGGCTGTAAGTTGTATTTGGTGCTTAGAAACTGACCTTCTCTGATGCTTCTGTCACATAATAATAATAATAATAATAATAATAATCATCATCATCATCATCATCATCATCATCATCATAAAACTTTATCTCCCCGAAGGGACTCAGTACGGTTTCCAACATAGATAAAACATTCAATTATCAACACAAAAACATACAAACACAACCATAATAAAACATCAACATAATTACTATTGACACAACATACTTATGTAGAATTAAAAACCACTTCAATGCTGACCCATTGGGTGAAGTTCAACTACCAATGGACAAGATTCCAGGTAGGGGCTAGACACTATGGGAAGCCGGGCCAGGGCTAGTGCAACGAAGTAATATAGAGATGGGGGTGGGTAAAGTGCAAGCTGGTGGGTAAAGTGCAAACTGGGTTTCTCGATCTCACTGCCTGTAGAGCAGCTATAAGAGGGTTAGACTAGTCCAACGATGTGTGGTAGGGCCAGGGAGGTAGGTAAAGTGCAAGCAGGGTCCTAGCTGGTGGCCAGGGTAGGATCTGGAGCTAATAATTTTCAAAGGCCTGTTGGAACCACCAGGTTTTCAAGTCCCTGTGGAAGGAGGATAGTGAAGGGGCTTGCCTTATCTCCCTGGGGAGGGTGTTCCAAAGTTGGGGGGCCACTATTGAGAAGGCCCTCTACCTTGTCCCCACGAACCGCTCTTGGGACAGTGGTGGGAGTGAAAGGAGGGCCTCCCTGGAGGATCTAAGAGTCCGTGTTGGTACATAGGGGGAGATGCGATCACGGAGATAGGCGGGACCCGAACTGTTTAGGGCTTTATAAGTCATTATCTGTACCTTGAATTGGGCCCAGAAACTTATCGGCAACCAGTGGAGCTGTTTCAATAGGGGTGTTGTACGTTCACTATAATTAGCTCCAGTTAAAAGCCTGGCTGCGGATCTTCGTACTAGTTGGAATTTCCGGGCTGTCTTCTAAGGTAGGCCCACGTAGAGCACGTTGCAATAATCCAATCTGGATGTAACCAAGGTGTGGACCACTGTGGCCAAGTCAGATTTCACAAAGTATGGTCGCAGCTGGCACACAAGCTTTAATTGTGCAAAGGCCCTCCCGGCCACCACCGACACCTTAGTATTAAGCGTCAGCTCTAAGTCCATGAGGACCCCCAAACTCTGGAGCTGGGTCCTCAGGAGGAGTGTAACCCCGTCGAGCACAGGCTGCTACCCAATACCCCGATCGACCCCACGACTGACCTGGAGGACCTCTGTCACACATATACACCTACATCAGCTTTGGACTGAATTGTAAATAGATTCCTGGAACTAATTAATTACAGTCAGAGAAATAAATTCACATTAAGAATTATATGCACCAACGGCACTCTCCTGCCTTCAAGAAATTCCCTATTCAACATGAACAAATCTGCTCTGTCAAAGCAAAAGGCCCTCATCTTGCTCTGACCAAAAGCACCAGGAGTCCTGAAATAGAGAATAAATTTAATAATAAAACTTTATTTATATACCACCCTATCTCCCAGAAGGGACTCAGGGTGGTTTACAACAAAGATACAGACATACAATACACAACAATATAAAAACACATTATTACACAAAAATAAAATTTACACTAAAATAACAATCAGTAAAATCACAGCAACTTCCAATTGGGGTCAATAATGTTGTAGGTAACATAATGAAAACCGTGAAGTATGACATCTAAACTAAACAAAACAACTCATAGAATAAGCTTCTAAATTTTATAGTATTTTAGGGAAAACAGGGACAGTGCCTTGTGGCCAGCCAGAGCACCAAGAACATATTGTACTGAATAATTCCTGGTCCTATGCAACAGTAGAGAGAAGCCAAAGTATGTATATTTTAGACAACAAAAAGAAAACACATAATTATTACGAATGCTGCAGATCATACAAAATTGATCTGTTTTTAGATGTTGATTATTTCTAGGCTAAAAGGAAAACAAGACAGAAATACTGAAAAACCCCAAGTTAAAAAAACAAACAAGCATGGTACTTACTTGCAAAATTTGAATAATATCTTTTCAAAGACCAGAACTGGTCCTGTGCTGCCCAAGATGGTAAGTGGCTGCCCACCAAAAAGTGAGTAGGCGATTCCAGTCATAGACGCACCAAACAGAGATTCTATTGCACTCTGTGTGTGGAAAAAATGCACAATGAGAAAGTTAGAGCAAATATTTCTTAGCAAAAGAGCTCTTGTAACTTTGAGGAGGGGGATTTGTTTTGTTTTAACAAATGCAACATTCCAAATGTGTTTGCTGTTTTCAATGAATCATTCATGCGTAGAAAATGCCAATCATCTATCAAAAAGATACAAAATATGCAAAATGCGAATGCTGATTAAAGAACAACACATACTATACGACCTTCCGTCGCTTCTCCCAGAAGACCGCCGAACGTGATAACAGGAGACATACACGCACAGTAGAGAAACAGAAATGATGCGAGACACTGCAAACTGAATGCGTCCGTGAAGTCACTCAAAAAGAATGGCACTTTCCTCTTGATATCTAAAATTAAGCCTCCAAAAAGCCTACAAGAATAAAAAAGAAAGACTTTAACCAAAACTTGCTCCTTAATTTTGAAATGCAATTAAACTTACTGCTCCCATCATGTTCACGCTTTAAAAAGCCATTTAAATTTACTCCTGGTGTTCATTTTTATTTTTAAAAGACATGAAGCAGATGAACCCTTTCTGAAAATGATCCTAACATGCTCATACATGGTTTTCCCTTCCTGTCCTTTAATTATTTCTACAGCAGTCCATGTAATAGAAGTGTTCTATGTACAAAATCTGGCTTTACATTATACTATTTGCTTTGAGGTGTCCTCTTCTCTGGTAACAGCCTTGATGAACTTTCTTTATAGATGCTTCACTGCAGGACGGTGCAATGTCTTGAAAATTAACCTTGAGCATATATGTCCTTTACTTTTATCTTTTTATTGATTATATACAAACCATGGCTAAAAAAAATTGTTTCATAAAAGAAAGAAAGCAGAAAGGGTGGGGGATTGTTTTCTGTGTATATTAATCTCTAATCGGTTTAAGTAAACTTTTGTAAACCATTCACATCAGATACAAAGATTTCATGGCCACCCGTGTTAAAATGCTTAAAGCAGACCAGGCAATGGCCATATCACCACAGAAGTAACAGATAAATGGCATGATAGTAACTTTTTCAGTTCAGTATTTTTGTGTGTGTCAGGAGCGACTTGAGAAACTGCAAGTCGCTTCTGGTGTGATTCAGTATAATTCAAGGAAAGGCAGATATTAAAATTGCAAGACCCACTTTATATATTTTTCTCTCTCTAAGACTCTAAGGTTTCACCTGTTTTGGGTAAAAATATCAATATATCTGGAAGAATCTCCCATCTTGTCACTCATTGGTCATGTGCCATCTACCTGCCTGGCCATAAATCAGAGTGGGGATCAAGCAAATGTTGTTGAAAGTCAAACCCCCATCAGCCCTTGCCAATAATCCTGGGATTAGCAGTCCAACAACTTCCAGAAAGGCTCATTTTGTCAACCATGGCTACATGCTGATGTCAAGTGTCAGGTGCCTACATTGTGTGTGCTGCCTTATTGGTATATGGCACAAGCAGTCATGCACATGCATGGAGCAAGTCTTCCACTTCAATTTCTGAACACACCTATTTGTCATGGGTGGATTAAACATCAAGAAAGAGCTCTCTCTGTGCATCTCTACAAAGGCAGTACTTCAGACAGGCATAACAAGATGAATTCCTCTCATCAAATAATCTATATCATGTGCAACACAAAATATTGTATATGAAAACCTTTTTGTTATTATGCTATGATGGGGTATGTGCTGTGTTAAAATATTAATTGGCACAAATTTTCAATGTGGCCTTGCAGGGGGGAGAAAGTCTCTGGCAGCAGGGGAGGAGAATGACTCTCCATCACATCCCCATGCAGCCTGGAAAGGTACAGACTACAGGCTACAGATGTCCACGATCCCTTCCTGACTCTCCATCTCCTTGAAATTGGGAGGATGATAAGGAAGTCAATTGAGGACCAGAGGTTATAGCAGGCATGGGCAAACATCAGCCCTCCAGGTGTTTTGGACTTCAACTCCGGCTGTTAGGAATTGTGAGAGTTGAAGTCCAAAATACCCGGAGGGCCAAAATTTATCCATGCCTGGCCTATAGCCTTCCACAATCATTATCTGAGTCCTCACCACTCATCTATCTGGCTGCCAACCTGGCACGGAGGAGAATGGCAAGTGAGGATTGGGGAGCTCTAGCCTCATCATCTGTGTTCTGCTAAGTGTCTGCACAGCAATGCAGACACCAGCTAGCAGACTACAGAACATAATAATAATAATAATAATAATAATAATAATAATAATAATAATAATTATTATTATTATTATTATTATTATTATTATTATTATTTTCCTTGACAAAATTGAAGGAAAAGCTGATTCATTGACAAAATTGAAGGAAAAGCTGATAAGGAGAAGACCTGGCTATGGCTCACGAATAGGACCCTGAAGAAGGAGACAGAAGGCCTGATCCTTACAGTCCAGGAGCAAGCCATCAGAACAAATGCAATTAAGGCCAAGATCGAAAAATCAGCTGATGACCCAAAATGCAGACTGTGCAAGGAAACCGATGAAACCATTGATCATATCCTCAGCTGCTGTAAGAAAATCGCACAGACAGACTACAAACAGAGGCACAGCTATGTGGCCCAAATGATTCATTGGAACTTATGCCTCAAGTACCATCTCCCAGCAGCAAAGAACTGGTGGGATCACAAACCTGCAAAAGGATTGGAAAATGAGCACGCAAAGATACTGTGGGACTTCCGAATCCAGACTGACAAAGTTCTGGAACACAACACACCAGACATCACAGTTGTGGAAAAGAAAAAGGTTTGGATCATTGATGTTGCCATCCCAGGTGACAGTCGCATTGACAAAAAACAACAGGAAAAACTCAGCCGCTATCAGGACCTCAAGATTGAACTTCAAAGACTCTGGCAGAAACCAGTGCAGGTGGTCCCGGTGGTGATGGGCACACTGGGTGCCATGCCAAAAGATCTCAGCCAGCATTTGGAAACAGTAGATATTGACAAAATTACAATCTGTCAACTGCAAAAGGCCACCCTACTGAGATCTGCACACATCATCTGAAAATACATCACACAGTCCTAAACGCTTGGGAAGTGTTCGACTTATGATTTTGTGATATGAAATCCAGCATGTCTATCTTGTTTGCTGTGTCATACAATAAAATAATAATTTTATTTTTATACCCCGCCCCATCTCCCCAAGGGGACTTGGGGCAGCTTACATGGGGCCAAGCCCAGGCAAAACAGACAATATAAAACATAACGATAACACAAATCAATCAACAATAAAGCAAGTCATAAAACTAATAAAATCATATAAAACAAACATGCTTGATAAAATCCTGGGTTGGCTCCTAAAAAGAACTGGGCCATAAAAGTGCTAGTAGTATCAGATACAGTCGAGGAGAGGACAACAACAAGGATCCTCTTCACTGGACTATCTCTACTGCACTCCCGGCTTGGGAGAATAAGAAATATGTGAGCCTATGGTGGGAGAAGTGGTAAGTCTGAGAAAAGGACTTGATGACAATTATTTTGTTGGGGTTTTCAGACACTTCTTCATTTTCCCCTCATGTTCAAGCACTCAACCATTATCTCCATTGCTATTTGTTACTAACTTTCCAGTACGTTGCAATTCTGGCCCTGAGTGTCCTCCAAGTGGCTCTGGGTCTCCATGGGCAGCAGTTCCATTTGGCACGCTGGGAATCTTACGCTTTTCCTAAACGGAATAAAGAGATATTATTTCTGTGCTTTCCTTCCCTCCCTCCATCCCATTTCAAATCACTGACTGGAAAGGAAACGGCTAAGGTCAGTTAGCAGGTTGTTCATGCTTCAAGAACTCTTTTACAGTTTTTCTTCACAAATGATAGAAATCACACAACAGAGTGTTTAATCTGTAAGGACTGTTGGCATCTGGATAGGCCATCCACAATTTGACAGGAGCAGCTTGAAAACAGCAAGGACAGGAGGAGCCTGCTTATCAATTAATAACACCCCTCTCAGCTTTAGCACCAGCCCTGCCACAGGAAAGGCACCCGTCTTTGTTAACACTTGGCAGCTTGGCTAGAAAAAGTGGCAACTAGATTTTTAAAAGAAGGATTGCAGAATGTATCTGTACTACACAGTCATAGCAGTGTCATCCCACTATAACTGCCATGGTTCCATCCTATATATATATATAAACCTGGGATTTGTAATATATAGGCTCCTTCCACACAGCTGAATAAAATCCCACATTTCCTGCTTTGAACTGGAATATATGGCAGTGTGAACTCAGATAACCCAGTTCAAAGCAGATATTATGGGATTTTCTGCCTTGATTTTCTGGGATATATGGCTGTGTGGAAGGGCTCATAGAGGGACTTAGAATTTATTACCATAGAAAGATATTGGCTTGATGGCTGCTGATGGGTGACATGCTGTTAAATCAGAGCATTCCATGCTAAAAACCACAGAATTCCATAGAATAGGAACACAGATGTTTATGTGGGAAGTGCACACATGCTTTGAGTCATGGCTTTCCTCCTCCACAGCTCCTCATTGGTTCTTAGCATATAGCAACTACTGTGCTAGAACTGAGTCATAGTTTGGGGGTTGAGGACAAGACAGTAAGAGGTAGGACCTTTTGGCATGTTACCAACATTACTATTTTGGACTAGAACTCCCAGAATCTCCAGAGATATGGTCCAATGAACTACCCTTTCCAAACTCAGCATTTTCACTCAGATCCACTGTCATCTCCACCCCTCTTCTATTTTCATGTTAGGTCAGAAGCATTTAGTTAGAAGATCCATGAAGTGACATGGACCCGACAAGAAAGGGCATGAAGTGGAATTGAGGCATAAAAACACTTCATGCATCAACCCCATCACTATTTATTAAATGTCATCAGGAATGGGATCCAACTCTGTGTCAACCAAATTAATGGTGACATGACTTTCCGAATTCATGGAAAAAACTTGTTTCAGGTAACAATGAACTCCAGATGAGGCACAATCAGAGATGGGAGAATTATGAAGCATTGTCACATTAAAATACAACAATGTGGGTTTTATTAAAACATTGCAATGATTAATTACGACGGTAAGGTAGAAGTAAAGGTTTTATATATCTGTGGAACGTCCAGGGTGGGGGAAGGAACTCTTGTCTATTGGAGGCCAGTGTGAAAGTTTTAATTAACAACTCTAACAACTATCATGTCAGACTACACAGAGAAGCCACTGAAATCCACAAGCATGTGGACAATTTCAACAGAAAGGAGGAAACCATGAAAATGAACAAAATCTGGCTACCAGTATTTAAAAAGTCTAAAATCAGAACAGTAAATAAGGAACAACACTCTGAAAACAGGGGAATTCCAGACATGAATCAATCAGGGGCAGCTAACACCTCTGAACAAAATATTCCCCCAGGCAGGAAGAAGCCAGGACATGAATCTGGCAAGGCCATTAATGCTAATCAAGGCGATTAATTAAAATATTCAAACTGGGCTCCAGCAGACAAGAGTTCCTTCTCTCATCATGGACCTTCCACAGATATATAAACCTTCCTTGCTTAGTTTTTTCCAACATACTTCACAACCTCTGAGGATGCCTGCCATAGATGTGTCAGGAGAGAATGCCTCTGGAACATGGCCATACAGCCTGGAAAACACACAACAACTCCATACCCAGCTCTATCTCTCCTGAATTGCTATCTAGATGCTATAAATTCCTATATGCAAGTGAACAGATTCAGGCTTAATTCAGACAAGATGGAAATGCAGCAGGTTAGTAGAAAAACCAATATGGGATTGGGATCACAGCCATTTCTGGATAGGTTGCATTCCCTCTGAAATATCAGGCTGGTGGCTTGGGGTTCCAGAGAACCAAAGCTCTTAAATCCAGTTCTAGTTCTGGAATGCTAGGTTCGTGTAGTGGTCAGGACCACCTTTGCTCTAATTCTGTGCCTGCTGTGGGCTTTTCTTGGAGAAAGTAGAACTAGCCATAGTGGTTCATTTCTTATCTCCAATTAGACTACTATAATGTGCTCTGAGTGGGACTGCCCTTGAAAATGTTTTGAAGCTGCAACTAGAACAAAATGCCACAGACAGACTTGTGATAAGTATGCATTTTAGAGACCATATAACACCATGTAACATTTAATGATGGTCAGTCATATCCATGCTTTCAGGTAACCGCACTCGAGCTGGGGACATATCCCCCATTGTTTCAGTGGTCTTGCTGTACATATTTTTGAAATCAGAAAACAGTATCAACAGAGCCATGTAACATATGGCACCTTGGATAAGAGAGGTCCATAGTATTTTATATGTTGTTGGATTGTCACTACCTCTAGCATTGTCAATCAACATTTTGCACGTTCTCTGCCATATACAATAATATAACAATAAAGGTAAAGGTAAAAGTTTCCCCTCATGTTAAGTCGTTGTGACCGACTCTGGGGGTTGGTGCTCATCTCCATTTCTAAGCCGAAGAGCCGGCGTTGTCCATAGACATCTCCAAGGTCATGTGGCTGGCATGACTGCATGGAGCGCCGTTACCTTCCCGCCAGAGCGGTACCTATTGATCTACTCACATTTGCATGTTTCGAATTGCTAGGTTAGCAGGAGCTGGGGCTAACAGCGGGTGCTCATTCCGCTCCCGGGATTTGAACCTGGCACCTTTCGGTCCTCAAGTTCAGCAGCTCAGCGCTTTTAACACACTGTGCCACCAGACGCCCCAATATAATAATAATAAAACTTTATTTGTATCCCGCCCTATCTCTCCATGGGCGGTTGGGATGAGAATGAATTCAAAAACGTTATCAACACAGGGTCAATGGGAAATCGCTACTGGAACCAAATCCATTTGATTTTCCTAGTAGAAACTTTCACTGCTATCATAGATTATGGAAATGTCCATTCTGTGAACTAAAATTCTGATCAATTGTTTGCGCAGGATTAATTTTTTTTCACAAAACATGGACAACAAGAGAACACTTTTTTCACAAAATGTGGACAACAAGTAGAAAAGTTTGTCTGGTATTCTTATTACAAGTTAATAAACAATTCTACAGTTTTAAATCATTGCCACTTAAGTAGATACATCTATGATCGAGTAATGTGAACTTTACACCCACCTGGGAAGGGATGTTTTTGGGAGGTTCTATACGAATTGCTGGGTCCCACTCTCCAGGAGGAAGAACAGTCACCTGATCAAGAAACTCATCGATTCCAGCAAGCAAGTCATTCCGATCTTTAGCTTTGTATGCAACATCATGAAATACCTGTGAGAGAAAACATTAAATCCATCAGATATTATAGTGGTTTTCAACTTTTAGCTGATCCTTTGGATTCCAACTCCAAAAAGCTCCAGCTAGCAGTATCAAAAGTCAAGGATTGTGGAAATTGAAGCTCTGAAATATCTAGAATACTAAAGGTTGAGAACACTGTTTTAAAAGGTGAAAGCATAAAATAAACTCGTAAACAAATGGTTGATTGGTTCTCATTGAAGCATACAACCTATTTCATTGCAAGTTTTCAGTGTAACCCATTGTGGAAAATGAACTCGTACTTTGTCTTTGGTTTGTGTTTGCTTTTTATCTTTCAAATGGTCCCAAATTTTGATTTAAACAAATTGCTGTTTAATTATGTGAGTTTTTAAAACTATACCAGGAGGTAAAATTAAATCTTAACACAAGAAGCTTTATAACTTTGAATGCGATTTCCTGCTTCTTCGCAGGGGGTTGGACTGGATGGCCCATAAGGTCTCTTCCAACTCTACGATTCTAAGGGTGAAATCAATCTGAACCAACTACCATTAACCGATAAATACCTCATCTGTCATTAATGTTCCAATTGACCTTCCAATCTCATGGTACTGTTGGCCTTTTCCTAGAGGTCCCAGGAGAATGAATAAAAATCTACAAATGAAGAAAAAACAAAACTATTCAGAGGATATTTATTTCAAAGAACTCTAGCACTTGAACCAATCTGCAAGAAATGATGACTTATCTTACATGGTTATTTAAAAACTTAGGGAGCTTCAATACAATATATTTTTTTAAAATGATGCATCATATAAATATATTTTAAATGACCATGTCTGGACTATAGTTTTGTCTCCACATTCCACATCCTCCCACAACTGGAAGCTGTCAAGCTCTGTTCTCATTTAAGGGTGGGAAAGAGAAGGAGGGACAATTCAGATGAGGGAAAAGTTATTTTTGGGAGGTAATAAAACAGTGGTTCTCAACCTGTGGGTACCCAGATGTTTTGGCCTTCAACTCCCATAAATTGTAACAGCTGGTAAACTGGCTGGGATTTCTGGGAGTTGTCAGCCAAAATACCTCGTGGCCCACAGGTTTAAAACCACTGTAATAAAGGTTCAATTCCAAAATAATACTAGTGGGAACTAGATTTCTTTTAAAAAAGTAAATGCAGTCACTCCCCTTTTTTCACATTGTGGGACAATATAAACACTGCCCTCATATGAATGAACGACTTTTTTCTAGAAAAGGGGACAATCAAATAGCCACAAGAGCTTATGGTCTGGCTCTTAACCCCTCTGCACATTTGGAGCAAAAACACAGTAAGGAAGAATATCAGCCTGAGCTTTGCTCCCAGTTTTATTACAAAGAGAAATCAGGAAAGGAGAAGACACCACACTCAAGCCTCACAAACCAAGTTTGGAACAATATATTCTTCAGTACTGAAACCTTTTGTGCACATTTGGAAGGTATCCACACCGACCTGTTATAGCCCTTTGATGGCATTTTAAATTCCACAATTTCTTCTTAGGCAATCTTGGGATTTATAGTTTGGTAGGGTACTGAGCCCCGATGGAGCAGTGGGTGAAACCACTCAGCTGCTGAACTTGCTGACCGAAAAGTCGGCAGTTCGAATCCGGGGAGTAGGGGTGAACTCCCACTGTTAGCCCCAACTTCTGCCAACCTAGCAGCTCGAAAACATGCAAATGTGAGTAGATCAATAGAGACCACTTCTGCGGGAAGGTAACGACACTCCATGCAGTCATGCCAGCCACATACACTGGAGGTGTCTACGGACAATGCTGGCTCTTCGGCTTAGAAATGGAGATGAGCATCACTCCCAAGTTGGACACGACTAGACTTATTGTCAATGGTAAACCTTTGCCTTTAGGGATTTATCTATTAGTGAATTCTGAATAACAGGATTAGAGCCCTCTGGCCAATAAACGGGTAGGTTGGTGGTCACTACACCAATGGTTCTCAACCTGTGGGTTCCCAGATGTTTTGGCTTTCAACTCCCAGAAATCCTAACAGCTGGTAAACTGGCTGGGATTTCTGGGAGTTGTAGGCCAAAACACCTGGGGAACCACAGGTTGAGAACCAGTGGACTACAGCATCTCAAATTCGATATATCTCCTATTAAAGCTCCAAACCTTGTCCATTTGAGTGCAGATTTGGAATCAACAATGGCACCTTTCATTTCTTTCTTAGCCTGGGTTACAAATTACCTTGTCGGAATTGGAACCTCTGCCAGTCCCGAAAGCAGTACGGCAGGAGACAACCTAACAAAAGCCACTACCGCACGTTCCAGGAATTCAAGCTCACCGACCAAAATGTTTGAAGCCTCAGCTCCAGGAGGGATCTTTTTCATGAAATGCAGATCAACCTGATCATTTAAAGAAAAAGAAAATCACACAGGGGGAAAGCCTATATGGGAAATAGCAAAGAGAACTTAATAGATGTAAAGGCTACTTTTTGCCTTAGTATTTTGCAGCATGGATCATTAATCACAGAACAACTTAGATAAGCACAAATATTTATCAGTAACCATACAAGCGCTCATAAATTAATTGTAAAGGTCAGTCAATTAAAATAATTGCAAGTTTAGAATGTCCAGCAATTGATCAAATAAGTCATTAGCCATCTGAAACAGGCACTTTTTAATGAACACATCTTTGTTTAAGTCATGAAATGCAGTGCAAGAAAAAAAACACCAAGGATTTTCTATATCTTAAAGGCATTGGTGTTGGTGCTTTCTTAAAGGCTGCTTGGTACTATGAGTATTGTGAAAAAGCTCTTTACGTTTCATGGTGCTGCCTTGAGGCAAGTACTGTTTAAATTTTAAAGCAGTCAAGTTTAAATGTTCACATTTAAAATTTAAACCTTAATAGTTTAAAACTCTTTAAAGCACAGCAATGGGAGGCATGAAGGTCAGGAAATCCAGCACAGCCACAATTGGTACAGCAGCAAAAGCAACTGTAAAGGACGAGGTGAGGTAAGATAGAAGCAACTTGCCTCAGGAAGGTACGAAGTCTTATTATGACTCAGATTTTATCAGTGATATGAGCCAATTCTACATTGGATCATGGCCATTATATATAAGTTTCATGTAAAGTAATTAGAATAATTTTTAATAATTAAAAGGGTTGAGATGCGAGCTGACAACTGTTAAATGCCATCAAATCAGCTTCAACAT
The DNA here is from genome assembly GCF_035594765.1 of Anolis carolinensis. Classification (NCBI taxonomy): domain Eukaryota; kingdom Metazoa; phylum Chordata; class Lepidosauria; order Squamata; family Anolidae; genus Anolis; species Anolis carolinensis. The sequence goes on from NC_085841.1 coordinate 217,604,519, forward strand.
ATGGTAACTCAATGCATGGGAGACCTCCAAAATACAGTTATTAAGAGTCCTATTTAGCTCTTACAAACTCAAGACTATGGTGTCCTTGACGGAGTCTCTCCACCTGTAATGTGGTCTTCCTCTTCTCCTACTGCAGTGGTTTTCACCCTTTAGTTCCCCAGGTGTTTTGACCTACAACTCCCAGAAATCCCAGCCAGTTTACCAGCTGTTAGGATTTCTGGGACTTGAAGGCCAAAACATCTGGGGACCCACAGGTTGAGAATCACTGTCCTACTGCCTCTTACTTTACCAAGCATGAGTGCTATAGGCTGTATTTCACAAGAACAAACTGGCAAAACTATCTCTGAGTATTCCTTCCCTTAAAAAAAAATACCCTTAATGGGGTCACCACAAGTCTACAGGCAACTTAAAGGCACACAAGAATCATGACCACAGTATCCAGAGTAACTAAGATGACTTTTCCAAAATCTCTGTATTGATAAATGATTCTGCCACATGTCTTTGCGAGGACTGTAAGCTGTCAGGCTGATATTACCTCTCACTCAAAGCATCATGAAAAGTAATCTTCACCTAAGCAACCTATGAAGGATTTTCCACTTATGGAACCTATGAAGGTGAACTGTAATAAACACATTCCGAGGAGTGATCGAATTGAGAACTCAAATATCTTAAGAACACCTATTGATACAAAACAGTGAGTGGGAAACAACTTTGTGATTAATGAGCAGGATTATATTTCTAAAAAATAAGGAGTTATGTTAAAAAAGATAGGGGAAATATCAAACATGAAGCTACATTGTACAGTGGGCATAGACACCCTTCAATATCAATGGAATGTGGACTCTGTTCCAAATTTTGATCTGAAATGTAATGAGGTATTCAAGTTCCTTTTCAATTCTGTCTAAAGCCCAGAGTAGATGCATATCACAACTGGCATGGAACGGCCAGCTGTCACTGAGCACAACCTTTTCCAACCTGATGACTTCCATCTGGCTGATCCACTATCACCAGCATTCAAATTCTCTGTGCTCACTACAGCTGCTGTGGAAGCCTGACTTTTGAACTGAGAAAAAATGAAAAAAGGCAAAATTTACTCACGGCAGGGAATTTCTATTTTGGTGTACTACTCTAGCACATACAAAAAGAATATTATAGATTAATCCTATTATAAGTATATGAATTCATATTATAACATAGTATAACAATGGATTTATTTTTTCCTGTCTTCCTCGTTTTTCAAAAATCTACAATGACATACAAAGACTCCAAAACCATTCCATAGTCTTTCTTTCTTGAATTTATACCCTTCCTTGGAGAGTCACTTAATTTCTAATTGTATTCTAATGCAATATTTATGGGAGGAATATAGTTCTGTTGATCTGTCACAAGACTATTCCATAATCTATCTATCTTTCATTCATTCATGTATTTATTCATTCATTTATATACTGCCTTTCTCTCAAAGTGAGTTCCAAGGCAGCCAGCCAAGCTGTTAACAGGGCCTTTGAAGATCAAGCTATATGCATTTAACCTATATTCTGGAACAGCTACCACTTTGGTTGTAATAAAACCCGAGACAAACTTGACATTTCCCATGGAAAATTGGGTCTAATAAAATCACACGTGCAGCCATCCTGCAAAACAATTCACCAGCAGCATTTATATTCCAGCCCTCCGAAGAATGCAACTCTAAAGCAAACCTGGAAACGCAACAGTTAAAAACATTTACAGGCTTTGTCTCTGGTTTGCTCCATTCATTTCAAAATGGCACCAGCTAACGGTCTGGTGCTCATAAACATATTTTATTTGCATTCTTCCCATAATACTTTACTAAATGTTATGAAGAGGGAAATAAAGTGATTCACAAAACATGTTCAAATTGATATCACAGCTTCCTAGTCTGAGAATTTCAATCTTCGGTACTTTTTCCCATTTGCTTTCCTATTTCCACTCTAAACACAAAAACAGTGACCAAATCCAATATAAACTGTTAAAGTGACCATTTTAATGTCTATCTCAGAGCCATCTGTCAGAAGCAGTGTGCTACGTCTTCAACAGTGTTTATGAAGTGGTTTTTCTTGCAAATGGCTCTGGCACGTAGACAGAATTTAAGCATAATGGAGTTGTCTGTGTCATGAAATCTCTTTCAAAAACTTTTAACATCTCCAAAAATTCAGCCCAAACAAAGCCTCTTTTGGCTGTTTTGCCATCTCATTTCCATATTCCTTATGGGAAAATAATTTTTAGTTACATATTGATCCAATACCAAGGATTTATCACTGATCACTTGAAATATAACAGTACTTTTGAGGAAGGCTACACCACAGATGGAGGATAGCATATGTACATGTTTGGAAAGGATTTGGAGTGACTTTTGATTGAAAGACTGTAATTGAGGCCTCATACACTGTGGCAAAAAGGAAGTCATGTCAGAATTTTTTAAAAAGAAAATTTCACTGTGTTGTTGTTGATGATGATGATGTGTGAATGTGGTCTGTGTGAATGTGTAAAAAATATGTTGTTCTCTTTCCCACTGTTTTTTTTTCACTGATCAAAAGAATGTCCAGTTCAGTTCTTTGTCAGAGGCAAACAAAATCGGAGGAAGATAATAAAATGTATGCACTATTGTAAAAGTAGACACTGGTATTGTTTATTGTGATAGTTGATTTCTGTATGGATAGTAACAATTGATGCACAAGATATAGTTGAATGGGAAATCAAGGCAGTCAACACAGCACAGGGATCTTAAAACCACAACATAAAAGATCCGTCATGGCCTTTTAGGTCACTTTGCGCTGTTCTTTTGTTATGCTAAGAATTTTGGATCAGAAAGAAAATACTGCCCATCACACTTTAAATCCAGTTTCTGCCTCCTGCAGAATTCTGGAGTTTGTAGTTTGGTGAGGTCCAGGACCTGTCTGGCTGAGCTGTTTAAAGCCTCCTCCCTAAAGTGGATTTAAAGAAGATCCAAGCTCTAGTGTGACGAGGTCCCTAGTCTCTCCTCACTGAAAATAAATCTACAAATCATCTTCCACCAAGCTTGGTTTTCCATTGTTTGCATTATTTACTCATTTATTTACATCCACTTATTTGCTTCTCTACCACAGATTTTGAGTAGGCTATGTACCTTCTTCCCATTCTTCCATTTTATCCTCATTAATACACTGTGAAGTATGTTAAGCTGAAAGAAGGACTGGCCCAACCAGCTCAGCTTTACAGCTTGTTGGGAGTCTTGAAGCTGGGGATACATCTACACCGCATAATTAATACAGTTTAATACCACTTGAACTGCCGTGGCTCAGTGCTATAGAATCATGGGTGTTTTATTTGTAGCCTCCCCTGCCAACTAGTGCTTGTGCATCACCAAACTACAACACCAAACTGCAATTCCATAACATTGAGGCATGGCAATTAAATTGGTGTCAAAGTGCATTAATTTGACAGTGTAGATGAACTCTAGGTCTTCCTACTATCATATTATATTGTCTCATGAACTTTACCTGAAATTTTGGAATGCACATGTGTACAACTGAGGATGAAAGCAAATATTTGGACAAAGTTTGGCATCATCCTTGAACAGAAAATAAAGCAATGTTCTATCTGAATGTCTGTTTCATTCCCAACAGATCAGACTCACCAGACTTTAAATATATCTGAACATCTTGCATAAACTGTTTGGATTGCTATTGGTTAGTGTCCTTAAGTGTGCAGTTTTATACCCACTTACCTGCAATAATCCCCTTTTAATTCAATGGGACTTCTTTTTATAGAATTGAATGGTAAAGCAAAATTATGCAAGATTACATTTTAGCAGTCAAAAGATTGATTAACTTTATGGGTATTTCTTCAGGGTATTTTTACATGTCATTCTACTCCCAAAGTTATTCCCCCTTTCTTTTTTGTGTGTGTCCGAAATGTGTGGTGCGAGCCTCAATAAAACATGAAGGGTTGTGAGGCTATTTCTTAAATGTAATACATGTGTACATACATCTGGAGCAGCCGTCTTCCAACTGGTAACGTCCAGATGATTTAGCCCCAAGGGACATTAACCCACAGAAGGAAGGCTGCTGTGAAGACTTCCCCTGGTATAGCAACAGAGCATGGTTTTCAACCTGTGCTGACATTTCAAAATAGACCCTGCTTGCAATCACTGTAGAAAGATAGTCAGATTAGGTCCTCACCTCTCTCTCTCTCTCCTCCTGATGCGGATGTCCTTTTTCATGTCTTTGTTTCATCCCAAATAGACTATTGTTATGCCCTTTTTGTTGGTCTCCTAGTCCCTGCACGCACAATTAACAGACTTCAGCTGGTACAAAATGCTGCTTCTCATATTCTGTCTGGCACCAGATGGAGCAAGCACATAACTAGTTCGGGCTCAGTTACACTCACTGACTGGATGTCACATTCAACCACAGATTCAAAGCACTGCTTGCATCAATTCCCTTAGAAGAGAATTCTGGTTAAAAATATCCCTGCTCATACCTTTGACCCAGCCAGGTTCAGCTGAGGTCAACTGCCATAACTATCAAAACTACATCTAGTGCAAACTTGCTTTAGCAACACCCCTTGGACAATTTTTACTCCAAGGATATTCTGCAACAAATTGTAGATATTCTCGGGAAGTCAAATGCTAAACTGCCACTTTTTTCCTCAATTAATTCCTCTGCCATGCTGTTATATGCCTTTGCAATGGGCAATTAATTATTATGGCATGGCACAAATGCTGGGATTCAGAACATGGTCAAAAATCTGTTCTTGGTGTTATTTTGCTGTCAATTAGTTTTCAGGCAAACACCAAAGAAATTAAATTGAAAGCTTATACACAGCACTTTCAGGAGGAAAACCCAGATACAGTTTACTGCCTCTAAAGGCAATGACACTGCCTCAACTAAGTGCCATGAATTAGGACCATTTGAATTATAATTTATTTTATTTCCAATATTTCTATCCCGCCCTTCTCACCCGAAGGGACTCAGGGCGGCGTACAATTATAAGACCATCAGATCACTCATTCCCATTTCACACCTTATCTGCACAAGCCATTTCTGCCTCTGTAAATGTAACATGGGTTACTGGACTAAACATTGGGAACAGAGATGGAGTTTACTGAAATACTTTCCATCTAGAAATTCATCAGGATGATTCAAATAGCTTGGGAAAAAAGCGGTCTAAGGACTGGGAAGGAAGGTAAAACATAAATATGATGACGTTTACTTTGCCTAAGTAGCCCTAACTATACTGAGGATAGAGATTAATCCTAGGAGAGAACTGTGTCCTTTTTGAGTGTTAGGAATATAGGGAGCTGCCTTATATGAAGAAAGACATTTTAGTGTATTGAGCCCATCACTATTTATGTGGGCTGGCAGTGTCTCTTCATGATTTCAGTCAGTGGAGGCTCCTTCTTTGGAGGCTTTTAAACAGAGGCTGGATGGCCATCTGTCGGGGGTGCTTTGAATGTGATTTCCTGCTTCTTGGCAGGGGGGTTGGACTGGATGGCCCATGAGGTCTCTTCCAACTCTACTGTTCTATGATTCTATTATTCTAGTGGTCTCTCTCAGTTCTCCAAAGAGAAATCTGGGATTGAATATAAGACCTCTTGTCTGGAAAGCATCTCTTTACAGCACCATGTTGCAGCATTTGAGTGGTCACTGAACTGCCAGTGTGTCTCTCTTGGTTTATGGGTCTGGTGTTGCTGAGTTTAAGTAAAAAGATTTGCATAGCTTTGAAAAGCTATGGCAACCTAAACTGCCAGATCTACCCACACATAGAGTATGTCACAGCATCAGCATCGCTCAAAATTCAGCTAGAGCAGGCCTGTACACCCTGCAGCCTTCCAGCTGTTTTGGCATCCAGCTCCCAGAATTCCTGGCCATTGGATGAGCTGGCCAGAACTTCTGGGAGCTGGAGACCAAAACAGCTGGAAGACCACATGTTTTGCAGGCCTGAACTAGAGGAACCAAGATAGCATAGTCAGCACCTTGGATAGCTCCATGCAATGCTGGAGCTGGAAGCTAAGCTCCAGCATTGCACGGAGCTATCCAAGGTGCTGACTATGCTATCTTGGTTCCTCTAGTTCATAGATGCCTGCATATTCCCTCAACACAAACTAGACCAGGAGGCTGGCCTCTTTGGGGCTGGTTATCCCAATCTCCCCACTGACTAAACCTTTTTTTTTAAGGGATCCAGCTTGCTATCTTAGCTTTAGTCTGTAACACAAAGGAGTATCAATACAGATAAAAATGCTCTTGGATAGAATGCAGACTTCATCTGGGATCAGGAAACTATTTCCGGAGACCTCCTAAGAAACTGTATTATGGGGTGATGTTGTACCTTTGGAGGTCTAGTCAGCACTGAGTATTTTCTCCAAACTGGTATTTATTCTGTCTTCTCCTGTAAAGATGAGCATTCACCAATGTTTCTGACACCACTGAGTACATAGGAGAAGGACTTTGTGCTCAGGCGACTCGTGGGATCCTTGTCCAAAGAAACTACTAAATTCCAGGACTCAATGAGGCTATCTAGACTTTAACTCTCGGAATGGTACCAAGCTCATTTAATCATTTATGTTGTTGGACCGTGACTCTCAACAGCCTTCATAGCTGGGACAAGAAATGCTAGAAGCTATAGTTCAACCACATCTGGAGGATGTGTAATTCCTATTTTGTGGCTTCAACTACAGCTGTGGAGAAGGGGATAGTGTGGAAAGATGTCCAAGTCCCATTCTTTCCTAGAAACATGCCACTTTTCATTCCCATGTTCCATTTTCAGAGATGGAAGTGGCTTGAGCGTATTCTGATGTCACTGACTAGTCCTCAAGACCTCTTTAACTCAGAAGCTAAATATTTTTACACTCTCTTCTAAAGTTTATGATGTCTTCACAGTGATATGGAATGAAATGAACCAACTTTTTACTTTTAAACATTTAATGTAGCCTCCTCCCCACAACCCTTTACTGTAGGTGGACTATATGTAGTATGAGACAGTGAGCAGTAACAACTCATGACACTGAAATGATGCATGCATTTTATTGCACAACCAAAAGTACATTTTTGCAACCCAAATATTCATTCAGTTAGCAAAAAAAAAATACCTTGCTGAAGTCAACAGAGCTGTTTTCTCTGCTCACATCGTTTTTGGTTTCAATGCTTGCTGGTGCAGACTGTGGAGAAACAAGCTGACCTGCTGGAAAAAATGGTTATTACAGAATACTAACAATTCTCTGCATTGTTGCAATGAAAACATTCAGTTGAAGACATATTTTATAGTCTATCCACATGAAGCATGGAATTCAAAAGCAAAGTATAAACAAAATCATATTATGTTCCCAGGGCAAATTTTAAACCTTTGCTTTCAGGGCAGTTCAATGTATTATTACTACTGAAAAATGTTTGGGGGATTAAGAGCAAGTGAAAGAATCCAATGGGTACTGAGAACACAGCCTGAGTGAACCTGTAAACACTACATTATACAGTTTGAAAAAGTTGTTTATTGCTTCATCAGACCACACAACTCAACTTGTGTTTAAATTGCCATCATGAACTTAAAGATAGTTAAGTACTACTGCAGAAAGTGTACTTTCCAAGGACATTCAGTTGATGACTATTAAGAGGAATACTGATGCCACAAATATATGTTTCAACTCTATGGAGGATGGAATCTCATTCCATTCAATGCAATTCACTTCCTATTAAGTGTGCTAAGGATTGACACTTGTTCAATTGCCATGTTTTTCCCCACAGCAGAAGATCTACATCAGTGGTGACCAATTTTTGCGCCTCCAGGTGTTTTGGACTTCAACTCTCAGAAATCCCAGCCAGCTAATCAAATGTTAGGAACTGTGGAAGCTGAAGTCCAAAACACTTGGGAGCCCAAACATTGGGAACCACTGAGTAAGTGGGGAGATTTACATCCTTCTACATTCTGCATCCACAGATTCTACCATCCACAACTTGAAATATAAAAACAAATCCAAAAAGAAAATCATGATTTTGCTATTTTATATAAGGGGTTCTGTTTTACTACACTATTGTATCTGATTTTTTTTCCCTTCGTGTCAGGAGCAACCGGAGTTGCTTCTGGAGTGAGAGAATTGGCCATCTGCAAGGACGTTGCCCAGGGGAAGCCTGGATGTTTTTGATGTTTTACCATCCTTGTGGGAGGCTTCTCTCATGTCCCCGCATGGAGCTGGAGCTGATAGAGGGAGCTCATCCGTGCTCTCCCCGGGTGGGATTCGAACCTGGCAGCCTTCAGGTCAGCAACCCAACCTTCAAGTCACAAGGCTTTTATCCCCTAGGCCATCGGAGGCTCCTATTGTATCTGATGAGACCTGAGCATCTACTGATTTAGGTATCCATGGAGGGCCTGGAAATAACGAGATACTAAGGGGCCACTTGTATATTCAATAAATCACCAACCCCATGGGTCTGTGGGGGAAGCCACAATATTAAAAGGAACAAAAAATTCACACAATTCTGTGGGAGTGTTAAACTAGATGAACCAGCCTGGCACTTATTTAAACTAAAACTAAAATTTCAAATACAGGTTGAGAATCCCTTATCCAAAACACCTGGGACCAGAATTGTTTGGGATTCTGGGGGAGGGATTTTGGAATACATATATAATGAGCTATCTTAGAGATGGGACCCAAGTCTAAACACAAATTTTATTTCTGTTTCATACACACCTTGTACACATAGACTGAATGTGATTTAATGCACAATATTTTTAATAATAGCAAGGTGATACTATCTCAGCCACCAATGTGGACAATTTTGGATTTTAGATTACTTCAGATTCCGGAATTCTGGGTAAGGGATGCCCATCCTGAATATATTTTAAGTCACAAAAGAAATCGGCCCAACACAACTATCTCTATTCAGAACAGAAATGTGGTAAAACTTTAAGTAGATGAATGTGTCTGTGGGCATGTGGAGAAAGAGCCCATGTATGATATTTTGAAATTTTGTTGAAAGTTATTGACCCAAGTTTCTAATGAAAACTGCCATGTTGGAAGAAACTGATGTGAAGACATGAATGAACATTTGAATTGGCCTAAAGGTCATGCAAGATAGGTTTGTAGTACACTACCTCTGGACTTTCAAGGAGCATAGAGAACCCAAAAGGTTAGGAGATGAGGGAGGTACAGAGATGAGATGAGCCTGTTAGAGACAGATAACAACAAAGACAGAGCAAAATAAAGGAATATGAAGATGCACAATAGTAGAGATTAGATTATGTACACAGTTTACTCATGGACACAAGAACATAAGGAGAAGGAAAGGTTTGCTATGAGATGGGAATGCTCAAGAATCACATGATCTTTATTTCAAGATTGTGGGTTGATGGCATATCTTATGTACAGAAGCAGTAAAATGAAAAGGGATGACTGAACATCAACAGCAAAAAGAGTCAACAGATATGGCTCACTTCACAAAGAGAAAAGAGGCTCCAACTTTGTCAGATCTTGCAAAGATTGTCAGATCTTGAAGTCCAAAGGAGCCTTAAATGTTCCAGGAATGAAGAACACGAATATCAAAGGATGAAGGATGTATTTTGCCCTGGTTATACATAACTACAGGCATTAAACTCAAACAGGCGTAAAATCTAAGAAGAAATTTGCCACAATTTTCATCATACATCATGATCAGAAAGGCTTGGTGCTTAATCTTAATAGGTCATGGTTTCTAAATGAATCTCTGAACAAGCTCAAAAGCATTATGCTAATTCACATATTTGACAGCTGAGCAGTAGGTACTGAAGACCATGTCTCCATTGCTGTGTTACAACAATTATTCCAGTCATGTCTGACTCTGGGGGTTGGTGCTCATCTCCATTTCTTAGCCGAAGAGCCGCCATTGTCCTAGACTTCTCCAAGGTCATGTGGCCGGCATGACTGCATGGAGTGCCATTACCTTCCCACCGGAGCGGTACCTATTGATCTACTCACATTGGCATGTTTTCGAACTGCTAGGTTGGCAGAAGCTGGAGCTAACAGCGGGCGCTCACTCCGCTCCCAGGATCTGAACCTGGGACCTTTCGGTCTGCAAGTTCAGCAGCTCGGTGCTTTAACACACTGAGCCACCGGGGCTCCTATTGGTCCACTACAAATCTTATTTCAATTATATATATTCTGTCTTAAGTGCCTGGAAAGTTAGGCTATATGGTAATAATAAATAATAATAACACTTTATTTACAGACAACCCTACCTCCCTGAAAGGACTCGGGTAGTGATTTATTTAAGGAAAACAGTATGGGTCTCAATGTTCCCTTAAAAAGAAAAGTAGTCTGTTTGTACTCCCAGTCATTTACAAGTAAATAAAATGAATGAAGGTTGAACAAGAGAAGTTCTGAGAGGTGGTAAGACATAAACAGAGATGGGTTGAAAGTGTATGACATCATTCCCTAGATCTGTGCCAAAAGTGTATGACATCATTCCCTAGATCTGTGCCGTTATGTCTAATTTGGCAGTTCATAGAAGATGTAATACCGGCCATGCCATTGCTGAGAGGGTGCCTCATGCTTTGAAGGGAAATACTCCCAATGGTTTTACAATAATTTTAGAAAAATTATGTTTCTGATTGTTTTAAATCCTGAAATGTGCCTATCAACAAATTCTCATTAACACCGTAAGCCTGTGGCTCAACTGTATGAATTCCTGTAGTAGGTCACATGATCCTCTGCATAGAGAAAACTACTATGTCAAGCTAGAGTCTGTCACCCTGATGTCTAGTTTTCTTTACATTATTTTCCATAGACAGGACATAATCATTCAAGCCATCTCTCTGCAATCTGAAGTAGTAAAGTCAAAACAAGGTTTCACAACTCAATAAAGGTTGGGTATCCCTTATCCAAAATGTTTGCAGCCAGGCATGTTTTGGATTTCAGATGTCTTCAGATTTTGGAATACATGAATTTGCTTGTACAGTACTTATATAATGAGATGTCTTGGAGAAAGGAGAAACGTCTAAACACAAAACTAATGCACATTTCATATACACTTTATACATATAGCATGAATGAAATTTTATACAATATTTTAAGTATTTTTGTGCACAAAATAAAGTTTGTTTGCATTAAACCATAAGAAGGCAAAGGTGTCACTATCTTAGCCAGTCATGTGGACAATTTTGGATTTTGGAATATCTGGGATTTCAGAATTCTGGATAAGAGATGCTCAATCTGCATAAAAATATTTCAGTTAAGCAATCTTTAAGAAGCATGGTGAGATGAGAACTGGCCATTTCAGAAAAATCATTTATTTGAACAGAACCTTTTCCCTTTAAGGAAGACTCATCACAGAAACACCACATTCACTGCCATATTTGATGCCATCTAAATTGCTACGATAATTGCTTTGCATGGCTGGAAAGTGTTCAAAACTCTAGAGTAGTGGTTCTTAACCTGGGGTCCCCAGATGTTTTTGGTTTACAACTCCCCAAAATCCCAGCCAGTTTACCAGCTGTTAGGATTTTTGGGAGTTGACAACCAAACACATCTGGGGATCTTAGGTTAAGAACCACTGCTCTAGAGCAGGGGTCCCCAAACTAAGGCCCGGGGGCCGGATGCAGCCCATCAAAGCCATTTATCCGACCCCCACGGCACAAGGGCAGAAGGGGCTTGGGCTAAATGACCCAAGGGGTCTCTTCTCTTAAACCCCCCCCCCTCCTCCTCCTCCTCCTCCTCCTCCTCCTCCTCCTCCTCCTCCTCCTCCTCCTCCTTCTTCTTCTTCACATTGAGGCTGGGTGGCCATCTGTCAGGGATGCTTTGCTTGTGCTTTCAGTGCACAAAGGCAGAAAGGGATAGGACCCAATGGCCCAAGGGGTCTCTTCCAACCCTCATTATGATGATGATGATGATGATGATTATTATTATTATTATTATTATTATTATTATCATTAACATTGAGGCTGGGTGGCCATCTGTCAGGGGTGCTTTGCTTGTGCTTTCGGTGCACAAAGGCAGAAAGGGATAGGACTAAATGGCCCAAGGAGTCTCTTCCAAAACTCTTTGTTGTTGTTGTTGTTGTTGTTATTAATTATTATTGCTCGGTGGCCAACTATAGTCCGGCCCTCCAACGGTCAGAAGGATCGTGAACTGGCCCCGTTTAAAAAGTTTAGGGACCCCTGATATATTGTATGTACATACAACTTGTAAGCCGCTCTGAGTCCCCTTCGGGGTGAGAGAGGGTGGGGTATAAATGTAGTAAATAAATAAATAAATAGTTGTTGTTGGGTTGGGTTTTTTTTTGTTTTTGTTTTTTTGCACTACAAATAAGACATGTGCAGTGTGCATAGGAATTTGTTCGTATTTTTTTTTCAAATGATAATTCGGCCCCTCAACAGCCTGAGGGACCATGAACTGGCCCTCCACTTAAAAGGTTTGAGGACCCCTGCTCTAGAGTATGCCATCCAAACAGCTCAAAGTACTGCCCTAGCAATACTATAACCTGTAGCATCTCTTCCATGTATCTGATCTCCTAGTGAATGCCCAGATAATTTCCTGGGAAGTACATACAAATGTCTTTGTTCTGACAATGGACATATTTGCTTTTCTCCAATGAATGTCTGGATTTTAAAACCATTACAATATAGAACTGAATTAAAGCCAACTCACATATATTATGATGCTAACAAGGGCTTGTTGTAGCTTATGGAACTAAGATAAAATGCAATTTCTCAAGTGCAATTCTCACTGATTAAAAAGAAGCACATGGTTTAGCTTCATAAGACTTTAAGAAGCCTGAAGACCACAACTTAGGACATTTAATACAGTACCCAAACAGTTTACCTACAATATGCTCACTGGTTTCAACTTGTCATTTCTTATTTCATAATGACAACCAGAAATTATGTGGTGATTTGAGCTTTGGACCGCGACTCCAGAGTCCAGGATCTAAATCCTCACGTGACAATGGAAACCCACTTGGACTTTGGGCAAATCACACTCTCTCAGCCTCCAAGGAAGACAAAAGCAAGCTTTCTGTGAACTAACCCTGCTAAGAAAACCCCATAATATATTTGCTTTAAGGTCAGCTAAGTCAAAATTGACATAAATGCACGCAACAAGAACAATACATATTCAATTACAATATCTCCTGAATGCTTAGCCTTGCTTGACATGAAAGTGTCCTTCTAGCCTATCTCAATTCCAAAGTTTTGCTAGCTCTGAATATTTTAGGAAACTGCTGAAAAATATCACAATATATTAATTTTACTTTCTTTAATATATTCCTTCCCTTCAGTTCAAACACAAAGCGTGATTTATAACTGAAAAAATTAAGATCCTATGAGGATAATGTAACAGATCAATACATAAAAATACATCTAATTTCTTCATACTTCTGAAAACAATAGAAAAATGGTTAAAAGTGAAGAAAGGAAATAAACTAACTCACAGCCCTGAACATCTGCAAATAATACAAGACTAGAAGTGCTTGCATTCTCTTATGATATTTTTGTTTTTTTTCCAATGGGGTAAGAAACCTTTGGCTTTCTTGATATTTGGTACTTTTAACTCTTATAATTCCTTATGGGTGAGGCTTCTGTGGACTGAAGTCCAAAACATTTGGAAGGCAAAAAAGCTTCCCACTCTTATCACATCAAGACCCCCATCCCATCAGACCAGGTCAACTGCCACAGAAGTCTCATGTCCACATATCATAACTGTAACCTCTCAAAGTGAAGGGATCACAACCTTTCTCTCTATGATCTCATGAGATAATTAAGATGAATGATTTCTGATACACTACAATGCATTTTAATACTCTACAAGGATGGTGACATAATGCAATTTAAGACTGGGATGCCAGCTAGCTTTTGTGCTGTTTTGAAGGTAAGGGGTGTAATCTCATATGTTAGGTTTCACATATTTTTCAAGATATGGCTAGTAATTGAGGCGAAGGCAACTTGACACTTTACCATTTTTGTCCATGGAATGTGGTTCAGATTGCTTCTTGCCAATATCAGCAAAAGATCGAACAATTGGGATCCTATTGCTCAGCTTCTTCTGGTTTTGATGATGGTGCTGTCTGAGCAAAGCCTCGTGTACCCTGTGTCGGACATCTTCACTGAGCTGTCCTGAGCTGATTTGTTGATCAAGAATCATGTCTGAAAGGATAAAACATGAAAGTCTCATTCACACAAAACATTGGTCTTGCCTAGTAGCAACAGAAATAATAATTATATTTCATTACACGAATTCTCAGTTTGAGAAAATTAATGATCCATGATTTTTTTCATCAGTCAATTGGTAAATGTGGTGTTAATTTAGAACCGTGATTCCCAAACTACCTGATGCAGATAACTAGCAATTCCTCCTGGTGCCACCACCATGTAGATGGCCATCTGTTGGAGTGCTGTGAATGAGATTTTCCTGCCTCTTGACAGTGGTTGAACTGGATGGCTCATGAGATCTCTTCCAACTCTATGCTTCTGTGATTCTATGTGACAGTGATAGGCACCATATTTATCCCTGTAATTGTTTACTTCTTTTCTTGCAATGTTCCAGGGAACAGGATTTGGTGGTTTGTGGACCAACACCAGTGCATGGAACACCACTTTGAATAGCATTTATTTAGATCAGTGGTTCCTAGCCTTTGGTCCTTCAGTTGTTTTGGACTTCAGCTCCCAGAAATCCCAGTCAGCTTATCAGCTGTTAGAAATTGTAGGAGCTGAAGTCCAAAATACCTGGAAGACCAAAGGCTGGGAACCACTGATTTAGATAATACAATTATACCTCCACATTTGCATTTTTTACTTTTGCAGATTTGATTATTCATGCATTTGATTAAAAATGTTACCTATAGGAGCATCTAGGTCCACCAGTGCAACTCTATGCCAACTTCCTTCAGTCATGCTGAAGGACCTAGAGCTTTCTAAAGAGACCATCTCTAGAGTCCTCCAATGCAAATCTATAGTCAACTTCCAACAGAAGTTGATAATTGACTCCTGCTGGAAGACCTAGACATAACTAGAAAAGTGTTATCTCATCTAAAATACAGCAAACATTGGTTAGTCATTATTTTTCACTTTCCTGTACCCCTTAACTCAGTGAATGTGGAGGGCTCACTGCATCTTTTAACTACCATGCAAATATTTTGCAAACAAATAGCAAAGACACAATCTGTTGAATAAACACTGTGGGGAGATATAACTTAATAAAGTATACCAGTGGTCTCCAAACTTCTTGTTTGACTGTAACTCAAGGAATTCCTGTCCACTAGTCAAATTGGCTATGGCATGTGGAAATTGTAGTCTAATGTTTGGGGGCTCAAAGTTGGAAACCACTGCCTTAAGGCAACCTCCTGATTGTTTGTGTATCTGACAAATTGGGCTTTAGGCCAGGAAATGTCAACCAGTTCATATGCGTCACATATCACATAGCAGCTAACTCCAGGGCTGGAAATGTCACGGCCCAGTGAAAAATAAATTAGCCACAAACACAGAAATTTTAAGTGTCCTGTTAGGATACATCCACAGCCTAAATGCTGTTTTATGGGTTTCTCTAAGTATAATTGAAGGCATGGCAAACTGACATACTATATTTTACATACAATAAGTTTAATTTTCCAGAATGAAAGAAGAATCTCTCAACTCAACCACTATTTCAAATCTATCTATCTATCTATCTATCTATCTATCAGGAGAATTCATATCCCCTTTTCTTCCCAATCGGAATTCAAGGCTGCTGACTATAGTTTATAAAGATGAATCAAAAACAAATAAGAAATGTTAAAATGGGAGTGAAATATCACAATCATTAGCACAATACTAAAAACCATTAGAAGTACTTAAGGCATAGTTAAAACATAGTTTCAAATAGCATGCCAAATACAATCCCTTCATTTCACACCAAAAGCCTACCCAAGTAGAGATATTAATACACACAACTCTGTATGCAACCATTCAATTCTTACAGTTTATAATTTTTATACACTACACCCTGTGTGTCCATAGGAAATATGTTCCTGAACTTACCATGGAAACAAGAAGCTCTGAATAATAGTGAACCATATTGAAACGAATTATTTTCACCAAAGATTATTACAAAATCACCCTGGGGGACCTAGAAAATTCCTTGAGGGGGCATATGTTTTGTCAGTTGTAGGTAAGTGAAACCACAAGTACTAATCTCATGTACTGTGTTCCTATGAAACAGAATTAAAAACCTGCTGTATATCAACAAAATACTTAGTATGAAAATACTGTTACCTGCAATGCACAAGAGAGTTCTTACACTATAGATATGTCATACACATTCAGGCTTACATATTTCTACAGTTTAATACTTGATTACTCAAAGATAAGCTGAGTTTTTCAGCCCTTTTGGGGGGGGGGGCTGAAAAAGCCTCCCTCGACTTATAATGGGGACAAGGTCAAGGCCAGGCAACAGAACCTGGAGGCCATTGTTTGCAATATATGATGTATTTCTCTCTTACCCTCCCTTATCAGTGTGTTTTCCAAAGCCTCCCTCACTTCAAAACAGGGAATGTTTTGAAAAGGCCTTGCAAGTCAGGAAGAAGAAATATATATATCTATTAATCTTATAAAAGCATTTCCCCCTGAAATATTTGTTAATCTCTCCTGCAGATATATAGGCATTAACCCCCTGCATGCATTTGCAATCCCTATGTACTTATATATCTGTATCTATCTATCTATATACAATAATTTTATATATGAATTTTCCCCTCATATGTTTGCAGGTCTTTGCAAATCCTATATGCATATAGATCCATGTACCTGTATATCTGTATCCATATATATACATTATTTAACCTACTGATGTCTCGATTAATGTAATTTTATTGGTATCTATTTTTATTTTGAAATTTACCAGTAGCTGCTTCATTACCCACCCTTGAGTATATACGGTATGTTTAAAAACCAATGTACGTGACTAACATGTGATGAAAATAACATTTAAGCACCACCAGTAAAATTAGGCCCAAATAAAATTAGTTATAATTCATCAGCAAACTGAACTCCCAAAACCACTGATCCCATTCTGGGAGTCATAGTCCAAAAATCTCCACAGAAAGGGTCTTCATGATAACAAGATAGTCCTTCACCTGATGGTTAAATGGAGTGTACAATTTAATGTTTGTAAGGGTATATTTAATTGTTTTGAGAATGAAACAATACAGTCTTTAATCCATGTATGGATGCAAAATAGAATAAAGGGCAGATTTGACGCTGAACAGTTGTGTGTGAGAATTGGGCCTTTATTATTATTTTTCTTTCCCTGGTCATGAGCATATGCATACACATATACACACACACATATGCACCTATACGTCAACTTTTGGTGCATTTTCTTCCTTCTTTAAAGAAAAGCAGATGAAGACATCTCAGAGAGAAAAAAGGGCAAAAGAAAGACTAAGCTTTCTTCCTTCCTTGCAACTCTTTGATTCTGCTGGAGAAATTATACTGTTTAGCTGATATTGCACCACCTGACATCAATTCGGAAGTAGCAGCCTGTAATGAAAGGACCAAGGCATTGACATCTATGGCCCATCCTCTGTTCAGATATCAGCTAGCATGCCAATGCCTTAAATCAAGAAACAGCTTCATAAGATCCACAGAGATACTCGCAGGAACACCTCAGCAAGCAAGAGTCCAAATGTGACAAGTTAAAACCTGGAACCTCAATCCATGGCTGATACAAGATGAGAAACTCCTTCCTGGGCACATAGAAGACTGGGCAACTTGGAAGGCACTGATCAGACTGTGCTCTGGCACCAAGAGATGCAAAGCCAATCTTAGGAAATGGGGCTTCAAACTGCAGTCCACAACATGCGAGTGTGGAGAAGAGCAAACCACAGACCGCCTATTACAATGCAGCCTGAGCCCTGCCATATGCACAATGGACGACCTTCTCACAGTGACACCAGAGGCACACTAAGTAAATAGCTTCTGGTCAAAGGAAATCCAGTATAATGCCAAGTTTTAAACTTTGTGTTTTTAAATACATTATAACTGTATCCTCCATTCACTTCTGACATGATACATAACTCTTTGATTCAGACTTGGCTTCTCAAATGTAGTCCATATCACATATGGAGACGAGAAGCTATTTCAAGCAATACTTGTTCCAAAGTGTTTCATTTGTCATTCAAATGTAAAGTTTACACTGGTCAGTTTGGTCATTTGCAGTATAAATGCCAAAGCAGAAAATAGAAAGATGTTGATTAGAACAGCGCAAGACAAACTCACTTAAGGTTCAAATCAGAAAATGGTTTATTGGATTTATAGGGAATTAAGAAAGACCACTGCTATTTTTATCATCAGTTTTGAATCCAGATCCACATCTGAGTGTGTTATCACTCTACACTTTAAGGAGTAGGTATGGAGTGTGCATCCCACTTTAAATCTTGTGGCTGCTACCTGTAGAATCTCCTCAAATCTGCTTTCTTCTCACTTTCTTAAACAGGTGTTTAAACAAGGAATTCTCAAATCACTAGAAAATTAAAGTGTCTGTAGACTCAACATTTAGGAGATGAAAGCCTCCTAAACTGGCAATGCACATATTAAATCCAGAGAAGGAATGGACAGATTCATTTTTGCAACTGCTCTCTTGCATAACATGGAAATGCCAATTCAAGAGATCTGAGACACTGTAGCAAACAGTAATTCTTCCCAAACCTACTCCCAAAGACAAGGTGCATAGCACGCTAAACAATGAAGTCATTTTAGCCTCTGAAGACTCTCCTCCCTTCCTGTTGTATTGTAAAAATTTAAGAATGTGCTGTTCTTTTCTGATGCTCAAAATCTGCTTCCTGGGACAGATTCCTCTCTACATAATGGAATAACCTGCTCTTAGACTTTGTGTAGAACCGTCGTTCTCAACCTTTCGGTCCCCCGGTGTTTTTGCCTACAAGTCCCAGAAATCCTAGCTAGTTTACCAGCTGTTAGGATTTCTGGGAGTTGAAGGCCAAAACATCTGGGGACCCACACATTGAGAACCACTGCTGTAGAAGATGAAGAGGAAATCTTATAGAATCTGGAGACTGGGACAGAAGAGGAAAGGCTGAGAATGGAAGCTACTGAAACACAGCATTAGATTTTTTATTTACAGTTTCTAGACTATTAAATGAAATGATGTGAAATCTCCGCCAATTAATTTCAAACATCAGCAACTGAATCAGCAAGTGTCGATGTATTTTCCAAGGAGAAGTGTGTCACACAGAATAGCTCGCACTACCCTTGTGTGAGTCATGGAGCTCTTTTGTTCAGAATATTCAGGTAGCTCACGATCTTTTTCTCCTAACCATCCCACATCACCCAGCAAGCTCAGCCATGTAAGAAAAAAACACATGCATATCAGAGCAGGCAGGATGAGTCAAGGTTTTGAGAACTGTCAGAACTAAAGGAACAGATTTTTCCATTAAAAAAATTAAACTTAGGATCAAGAAGCATAGTTTTTGTGTTAATTATGTTGACAGTGGCAGTGTGGTGTGATGACTTGAGTGCTGCACCAGGATCCTGAGAAACTGGGGTGAGCATAGAAAAGCACTGGGTGACCTTGGGCAAGTCACTCTCTCCTAGCTTCAGAGACAAACAATGGGCAATCCCTATGAACACCTTGTTTGTTTTAGGGCAAATAGGAGCTTTAATAGGAGATATATCGAATTTGTGATGCTGTAGTCCACTGGTTCTCAACCTGTGAGTCCCCAGGTGTTTTGGCCTACAACTCCCAGAAATCTCAGCCAGTTTACCAGCTCTTAGGATTGTCTGGAAGTTGAAGGCCAAAACATCTGGGGACCCACAGGTTGAGAACCACTGTTTTAGGGTACCATCAGTTGAAACAACCTTGGGCTACACAACACTAAAACCAACAATAACAGCATCAAGAATAACAACCATCTGGTCATACAAGGATATGAAATAAGCTCCTTTTATATGTTGATCTTACAAAGATTCTCGACATGACTAAAGGTACAGAGGAGATATGAGGGTGTCCTACACTCCATCAGAGCCCAATCACTGATCACGGGTGCCTGAAGTAGAAGATCCTACATGTTGAAGTATTTGTAGAGATCATAGGATTCCAGTTTCCAAATAAGGTTCGGTGAGTAGACTCTCTCCATATGGATACAGTCCATATCTAGTATATGGATAGTGGAATTCAGGTGATGAAGCTACATTACAGCAGGGCAGTTGAATAGTGCAGCCTGAGTGTTGATCTAAAGCTGTCATGGGGATAATAATAATAATAATAATAATTTTATTTTTGTATGCTGCCTCCATCTCTCCAACGGAGACTCAGAGCGGCTCACACGGGGGCAAGCCCAATACAATCATATAATATCATAAAAACAATAGTTAAGACATCAAAGAATGCATTTAAAAACAAATTAACAAGTCATGATTTAAAATAGACATAATTAAAATATTAAACAATCATCTAGGGCGTTAAAAGGTCCAATATAGGACAACAATCTGGGCGACAGTCAAACTGATGAAGGGAGTGTCTATTACAGAATAGAACATACATCAAATAGAGACAACAAGCAGGGAAGATAAATCTGAACGAAAATCAAACTATAAAGTGACAGGGCAAGTTTCAATGTGGATAAGGGTCAGGTTATAACGGACTTGTCTACTCAAAAGCACAACGGAACAACCATGTTTTTAATTGCTTTCGTGCCATGAACAAGCAAAGTGGGTGAATGGAAACAGGCAGTACACTTTCCCCATATTATTTTACTGAGATATCATCCAACAATCCTTTGAAAACGCATGAATCTTATGGGCTGCCCAGAAACACCTAGTGGCCTATTGTGCGGGATAGGGTCCTGTAATAGTTTAGCAATTCTAGCTCTCACATTCTAAAGTCCAATCTGTGCAGAAGAAGACCATAGGTCCATATATGGCACTGCATTCAGATTCCCACCGTATACACCTCAAAATCTTGTGAGTTTGTAAGCAAGGCATTAAGCCTACTATATTCCTATTTTTTCCCACATCTGGTCGACAGAGGTATATTGCAATTCAGCCATCAGCATTACAGTTCTAACCAGGTAGTTTGCAGTAAAAATTGATAGGAGCTTAAGTGACACAGTACCTGGATTTTAACATAGAGCAGAACTGGGGGGTTTGATGTCCTAGACCAGGGGTCTCCAAACTAAGGCCCATGGGCCGGATGCAGACCTCCAAGGACATTTACCTGCTCCTGTCTGAAATTTTAGATTTAGGGTTGACCTAGGTCTGAAACGACTTGAAGGCACATAACAACAACAATCCTAATTTTGGACTATTTCATCATAGTCCGCCCCCCACAGTATGAGGGACCTCCACTTAAAAAGTTTGAGGACCCCTGTCCTGGACCAACAGCACCTGTAGAGCACAAATTCCCTATTCTACGTGCATGAGAGCTGGATGTGATTACTAGATTGCATTATGCATACGCTCAAATAGACTTTTTTTTTTCATTTTTTCCAGGGTGTGGGGTTGGTTATTAAACCCAACAGCCCTTTTGGGGCCATGTTCCCCCATTAATTCCTCCATGATGCAGTAGAAAATGTGGAGATGCACAACACAGGACAAAGTGGAGTATTTGGACGTCATTGAATCAAAATGTCTTTTGCATTTGTAGAGTCTGTTTTTGTTTTTCACTCTTGTCTGGTGGGAGGAAATTCCAGATAAGTGAACAGTTACATAAAAGGTACAGTTAAAAACCAGCACAGTTTGCATCAGAAACATTTCTCTTCTCTGTGGGAAGTCTTCAGGGCATTTTTTTTAAAAAAATTGAATCTCTGCCATTGCAATGTCTCTAAAGTCTCTGTCTCTCATATATATTTCCTCTTATGGTACATATGCTCCTGGGCAACCTCTGCTCTGTAAAAGCTCTGTGCTAACTAGTTTCAGTCACATCTTCCCTTTTAGTCATACATGCACTTACAAAAGAACCACATGCTGCTGAGAGAGACTAGCAAGGTGCTGGGCATTATGCCAGAGATGGGCAGAAATCAAGATCAAAGTCTACTAATATATGGAAGATTTGCACTAGGTCACAAGGACTGTTGACTTCAGTTGCTTTACAACAGCCAAAATTAGAATGTTCTTTAGTTTTCTAAATCAGGTAGTTAAAATTCATGAAATGTAGCAATTTAGAAATAGATTGATACTTTTATGTGTGGGCCAAATTAATATGAGATACATATATACTATGCAGCAAGTAATTTACTCCTTCCATTTTGCAATCTTCTGAGTCTCCATTTTACTCCTCCTGAACCATTACTGTGATTGATGGGAACTATGCTGGAAGACCTGGGAGTTCAAGTTATTAGCTCAAAGAATATTCTGCATTACTCTTTATCGTCCCACTCATTATTCCCTTTTTAGTACTTGGGAAATAATAACAAAAGTTATGTACCCCTTATCCAAAATGCATAGGACTAGAAATTTTTGGATTTAGGATCATTTTAAAATTTTTATTAATTTTTTTATTTACAGCATTTATTGCTGGTGTATGTTGTTGGTGGTGTGGAATGTTAGATCAATTATTTGCTGTTTGGATTGTGCATATCTGTTCCGGCAAGCTTTCCAGCAGCACACGAGTTAATTACCAGCCAGCCCTGATTGACTGCCTGCAAGGCCAATAGGTCAAGTCTTCCCGTTTCAGCAGCTTGAAAGTAACATTTGTCATGGACAGTGGAATGTAGGATGTTTCCAGTGTGTGCTGATGGCAAAGAGAGAGGACATGCTTTACCCTTGCGAGGAAGCATGAGCACAGAGAGTGATGGTGTTTGTTTGTTATAGCTGTATATACTTGTAAATAAATAAAGCCTTAGAACCATTGGGATCAGCAGAATTACGACTGAGGTGTCATTTGTCGGTGCTGCTTTTGCTGGATCCTTAAGTGGTCTGACTGGAGAGAAGAAGGTGAGAGGACCTGTCTCACCAATAAATCAAGGTGTTGCGGATGTGATTTAAAAATCAACCTGTCATTTATATTCCGCCCTTCTCACCCTGAAGGGGGCTCAGGGTGGATCACAGAACATACATATGCTTCAAACATTCAATGTGTTTATATACAGACAAGACAGTCAATTGTACATAGATAGAGGTATATAGCCTTTCCCCCATTTTCGGCATCTTAGAGGCTTGTGCTCGGTTACAGCCACAGGTGGTGGTGTCGCTCCATCTCCCTGCCAAAGACTTTTGGTCATAAACTTCCTCCTTGATCTTAATCGCTGTCATTTTCTGGCATTTCTGGATGTCTTTTTAAAATACTTCTGCT
Source organism: Anolis carolinensis (assembly GCF_035594765.1). NCBI lineage: Eukaryota > Metazoa > Chordata > Lepidosauria > Squamata > Anolidae > Anolis > Anolis carolinensis. The sequence goes on from NC_085841.1 coordinate 217,627,761, forward strand.
TTTTTAAAACGGTACCTATTTATCTAATTCCATTTTGCTTTTGTACCACTAGGTAGGCAGAAGCTGGATTGAAGGCCAGGAGCTCACCCTGATCCGGGCTTCAAACTGTCAACCTCTTGATCATAAACATAGCACGAAGGTAATTTTATACAGAATAGTTTCAATAATTTTGTGCAAGAAACAAAGTTTGTGTACACTGAACCATCAGAAAGCAAAAGTGTTTCTATCTCAGCCACCCATATGGACAATTTAGGATTTTGGAGTATTTTGGGTTTCAGAATTCTGGAAGTTTAATCTGTATTATTATTTATTACAAATTAATTTGTTATCAATCTCTGCTTAGATAAAATATATAACACCATTATATATAAGAGTTAAAGAACATTTAAAACTGATACATATTACAACAATGGAGACAACCTTTAAAATTCACAATTTAACAATTTTCTGGATAAACCTATGAGAAGAAACTAGTCTTTATTATTATTTCCAACAGGTGAATCTTTTCTCACAAATAATTCCATAATCTGGGCTAGTTAAAGAAACTATGCAAACAGGTAAACTACCCATAGACACAGACTGATGACACGAAACTGCAAATGTTTATGACTTCTCAGAACGGATGAGAATGAAGTATTTCCAAAACAAATTTCTAGATGGCATCTAACTGGGCAGAGACCAAGATCTAGCCATTCTTAATCCTGGCTGCCAAACGGTGCTTACAAAAAGCTTCAATAATCTGTTGCATTAATCATATTCATGGCAAATAAAGCTGAATGGATTTAGTTCTTTCCCAAGCTTCCTGTTCTGAAATGACTATGTATGTGACCTCTCAGTTAACTTGTTGACAAAGTAAATTAACAAGGCTAGCAAAGCTCTGATATTCCTGCTAATATCGTCTATGAAAAGTATAGATTGTAAGTACATAAGCAGGTAAGCAGAAAATATTGTGTGCTCTCTCATACTCATTCCATTCAGTACTATGCTAGCTTATTTCTTAACCAGAATTCTGAAATACAAAATACTTTGAAATTGTCCATCTCAACTCCATAACATTTCATTATGTACACATATGCAAACACAAATATTCCAAAATCTGTATATTCCAAAATCCAAAAAAACACACCTCTGAATTCAAAATGGCCAAGCATTTTGGATAAAGGCTATTCATCTTGGGCCTCATCAGACAGGTTTTTAAAAAAGCAATGTTATGCTGGTCTCTGTTTCTTTTATCCAATTGTATAGCCACCAACACATTCCTTCACATGATACATGTCTAGCCATGCCTTCTTTTGTCCCCTTTTGCCATGTTTGCAGCATTCTGCATTGGCCACTGCAAATTACTACATCATGGGTAACACCATTGATACAGGTACGTTTCCTGCAATTTTCTCCCTTTTTGGCGCTATTTTCATGCTTCACCTGTCTTTCATTTGCAGCTGTTGACACTGACATTATATAAAATCTTGATGAGTTTCTACACGTTCAGAAAAAAAACTGTCTATCACAGACAAGATATGCTTCCAGTGCATTTGACGCTTTTTTTTTTTTGCAGGTGTAATCTTTTTCCATTTTCTACACCGCAGATCAAGCTTTTCCATCAATGTGTTAGTATCTTGAAGACATTCATTGTAAAGTTTTGTGCACTTTTCAAGTTGAATTTTAAATGGTCAGAATTAATAGAGAGGAACACTTGCAGTTCCTCAACTACTTCCCTGTGCCTTATAAACCTTTCTTGAAGTTGACCGCGGAAAAAGTCTGGAAATCAGATGTACATATTTAGCCTATAATATTACACTGGTGTTGGAATGTTGCTGGGTGTTGCTTTTACAAGTCTGCCTTGAACAGATACGAGGAATCCTAACTTCTCCACCCATAGACTCCACCACCAATCTTGCTGTGTCAAAATTCTCCTGAAATTCTTTCTTTTCTGTGCATCTTGCTGGATTTTTCTATGAGACTGTCGACATGTTGCAGATTATAGAAAATGTAATGTCTTTTTAATGCTTTGTTAAGCTGAAAGGATGATGACAGAAGCTTTCTTCGCATATGCACGGTTACTACAAATTCAGAACAGCTAACAGAAGGTGTCCAGCTTGGGGAAAAGTCTCACTGTTGTATAGAGAACTCTCTTTTAGTGTTCTCACCACCATACTGTACAGTTCAACAAAACATAAAATTGCATCCAGTCGCTCAACTAAAAATTGCATCCAGTCGCTGAAAGTAGCAACAGGTTGTCTGCTCTTGATTCAGAGAAATAGTATTTTATATTTTTCTTCAACAATTCTAGTCTGATGAATGATGCTCTGAAGAAATTGCACACAGATGATATTGTTCCTTGGCAGTTTCTGACAGGTAGAATGCTGCAAGTCTTTGCTAAGGCTAGATTTAGTGAGTTAGCACTGTAGTGGATTTATACAGCCATTTGATATTTCTGCAATATAATTGCCTGTGCACCACTAATATGACCACTCATATTAGCACCTTCATTTATTATTTATTTATTTATTTACTTAATTTCTATCCCACCTTTCTCACCCAAAGGGACTTAAGATGGCTTACAAAACTGGCAAAAATTCAATACTGATAAAACCACAGTAATAGTAAGACATAAACACAGTTAGGAACTATTAACATTAAACAATAGTACACATAAAACAGTATACAAAATGTAAAAGCATATAAAATCCATCATAACTCTATCCACACAAGCATTGCAAGTTCAGCCCATTTTTCCAGTGTTTTCAAAATAATGGCTGCAAGTCCTCCACCTGTCATATCACTTATCTTCACAAAGCCCATAAAGTCTTCTCTTATTCCTGCAGCTTCAACATCAACATACCTTACTGAGTGCGATAACTGTTCTGAGGTACTCGCATCCAAAGTTTCATCAGCCAAAACAGAGAAATACTATGATGCATTGCACCTTACAACATTTTTACTATCGTGTCACCACACATGTCCATTAGTTCATTCTGTATTTGAGGACTAGTATACTGGGCATTCACAGCTGCAATTTCAAGAAGTCTTTTCAGGTCAGTGTTTCCTGATCTGGGATGAGATCTCAACAAGGCCATGAAATTATCATAATTGCGCAATGGTTCTTCATGGGTTCTAAATCATTGCTCCCCCGTAAAGCCAGTTCTTTTCAGTCACAAAGGACAATAGTTTCCACGATTGGCAGAAGTTTATTTTTGTTTTCTTCTGCTTTCTTCTTATTTTCTTTATAATGTTGAGGGGATACATCAGGATGTTTTCCACTGTGAATTCTCAACCTGCTGCCTTCTTGATCTTCAATATGTGGATTTTTCTTTTTTGCCATGAACTCAAAAACATTATTTGGTTTTGTCGAAGTTACCTACCCTTTTTTCCCCCTCCCCTCCTATACCCTGACTTCATGTATGTTTTTATTATATGGTGAAAAAAAAGAATTATTATTGTAACAAGAAATGTACGAGTTGCTTACAAACTACATAATAAAAAATATATACAAAAAAAACATTATTTGGTTTGATAGACATTTAGATATTTTCTGGAGTCAGGTGGATGAAAGGAAGCATTAACAGCAATTAACAGGGCTTTAAGTCTCAGAATAACAATTCAAGCTAGCAGACAACTGCACAGTAAGATAGCTGTGTTTGGAATGACCCATATCGGCTTTCATGCCTTTCTTTTATACCCCAGTGGGAGGAGCAAGAAGGCAGATAGATGTAAGAGAGAGCTCTGAAAGAGAGAAGGGCAAGAGAACAGTGACATAACTACTTTCAGGTGTTTTTAAAAATAATATTTCAAAAACTATTAAAGATAATTACATGTGTTACAAAACTTAGCATGAGGATTTGATTAAGCAGTTAAAATTCATGAGGAAACCAGGTTTGTATTTTAATCTGATTTGGGGGGGGGGGTGAACCCATTACCGCCACCCCGCCAATGTGCTTGATAGTAATGGTTCAGGAAGAATAAAACGGAACTCAGAGAATTGCAAAACTAAACCAGTCACTTGCTTACTGCATTGTATGACCCTGCCATTAAGTCAACCCACACATGCAAGCACCAATCTATATATAAATAGCTACATTTCATGAATTCTATCTTCCTAATTTAACATATATATATATTTTAATTTTGGCTGTTGTAATACAACCAAAAATCAATAGATTATTCAGCAATAATAAAAAATTGAGTCACAGAAAGCAAGGTTATAAATGAAGAAATAAATGATGAAAGAAACATGGAGATAAGGGGGCAAAAGCATAGTAGTATATCAGTCGCACAATGCAATAAAATCTATGCATGAAAGACATACCTGGCTTCCAATTGTGAAATACATATATATTTGAAAAGTCATTTCCATGCAGCCTTGCTTTATTTTGCTTATGGAAGTGGCTGAACTGAAATGAAATTTCATGCAAAGGGGAAAAAGAGAGGCACAACTTGTACCCAAACAGTATAATATCTCCTATACAAGTTTTACTATCTCAAAGTCTGCAAGTCAGCCTGAGTCATTTCCATCTAATTTCCATCCACTACTCCAGGAACAGTAGTTCTCTAAAGCTAAACATTCTTTGCATTCAGTTTCTCCAAAAATACCCAACAATACAACAGGGATTTAGTGTACAATAATACATTGTTGCTACAAAAATCTCTTCCCAGCCATTCTTATGGGGGAGATCGTAACCAAAATAAAGTCTAGTTGTATTATGTGTGCTGCTGAGGTGAGCACTTTGGCATCACATATACTAAAACTATAAGACTATAGAGAAGATTGGCAATGATTGACTTCATTCTTGCTGATCAAAGTATCTCAGGGGCCTTTTCACACTACATGGTTATGGCAGTATGATTCCTCTTTAACTGTCATGGCTTCATAAAACAGATTCCTGGAGTTTGCAGTTTTCTCAGAGACACCAGAGGACCTCTTTGGATGAGGCTTCTGAGTACATCAGCCTCAGCTGGTAATTCCAGGATCCCACTGGATTTAAACATAGCAACTGAAGTGGAATTATAATCCAATTAGTTGTATAGTGTGAAAGGGTCCAGGTCTGTATCACTGGTAACTGTTCAAAGCTATTACAATGTCTTCTTCTGGCCTAACAACTATCCCATAGCAGTTTTCATACTATTCCATACCAGTTTTCAAGTCACCATGCAGAGCACATAATAGTTAAATCTGTAACCGGCACACAAATAAGTGATTTACACAAATCATAGATACATATATAGTATGAACTTCATATCTGTGAATGTTATGTTCCTAGACTTGCTGTGAATACATGAAATCATGAAAAACACCTAACACAATTCAAATGAATGTACCATAGAATCACACTGGAAAACCTAGGAAATGCCTAGAGAGGACACCTTTCCTAGGCATTTTCTATGTCCTCCATTGTAACTCAATGGTAGCTTCCAACAGATGCATACCAAAGAATCACCCTGGAGGATGCAGAGTCTAGAAAAAACATTATTTTTGGAGTCATATATGTAAATGTAATGTGCATAATTCGCATGGAATAAACAACAAAATCACTGGACCAAATCACACTAAATTGGGCACAAAATACATAAGTCATCCAATTTATGTCTTTCAATCAAAAAAACCCTAAAATTAGGTCCAAATTACAGAAAACCTCCCAAAACCAAAAATTACTAATCAAGCATGCACAGAGGCCACCTGGGAAACTTGATGTTAGCCAGGTGGGCAGGGTTTCAACGGCCACTGCACACCAAGGGCAAGGCTTCCTTCCCTTTCCGCAGAGCTATTATTATTATTATTATTATTATTATTATTATTATTATTATTATTATTATTAGGTTCCTGGGAACCATAAAAATGAACAAAACCTGCCAGCCACCATTTAAAAAAACTCTACAATCGGGACAGTAAATAAAGAACAACACTCTGAAAATAATGGTAACACCTCCCAACAAACGATTACCCCAGGGGGGAAACAACCACGCTTTGAAGCTCCAAGCCCATTCAGTGCTAATCAAGGTGACTAATTACAACATTCATACTTGCCTCCACAAACAAAAACCCACTTAGGATGACGCCACAGCAACTCGTGGCCAGGCATAGTTAGTGTTTACACAAATAGTAACTTAATTTGTGTGTTTATCACACACCTCAACAGAAAGAAATGTTATAGTTGTGAAATCAATGTTGTTAAAATACATTAAAAAACACAATAAACACACATTCTAATAAGTGGAAGCTATTAAAAAAACCTGCAGTGAAATAAGGCTGTCAAAAATGGGTAACTTTGTTTTGAACAGCCAAATGACACCATGAACAGATCATGAACCTTTTAAAAAACAATAACAATAATTGTGTGTACCTTTGGGGAATAGGAGCTCCAGAAGGAATAATGTTTGTAAAGTTAAGAAAAACACATCAGTCTTATTTGGCTGATATTGAGTGACAGCTGTCTGGCAGATGTCGAGAGAGGGCAAAGTCTAGATGTGGTCTGACTGGTTCTTGCTGCTGGAAGATCTGTGAAGTCAACACTAAATGTCCTAATGGTAATCCTGATTTACATGCTGTAGATTCATAGGTGATTCTACAATTACAGGACCCAAGCAAGGCAAAAAACGATGAGAAAAAAAGAGTTATTTTTGTTTTTGAGACAACTCTCAAAACTCTTCACAGCCTGGATGGGGTTTTCTAGGAGCTTAAGTCCAAAAAAGTAACATTTCCAAACACTTAATGTGTAACTTTCCAATAACTACGGCCATTTATTTCTCTAGAACAGTCCAAACATTTCCCTCTACCTATTATGGAGCTAATTTTTTTTTTCAAATATACAGTGTTCCCTCACTACTTTGCAGTTCACTTTTCACGGATTCGCTGTTTCGCGGCTTTTCAATAATCCCTAAAAGACTATTATAAATCATAAAAATTACAATTTACAGCCTAAGGAAGGGAGGAAGGAGAAGCCAAAGGGAGAGAAAAGGAGCCCAAGCAGCAATGGGAGGAGAAGAAGGCGATTTATCAACACACGATTGGTTGATAAAGACTTAGAGTAAAGGTAAAGGTTTTCCCCTGATGTTAAGTCCAGTTGTGACCGACTCTTAGGGTTGGTGTTCATCTCCATTTCTAAGCCGAAGAGCCAGCGTTGTCTGTAGACACCTCCAAGGTCATATGGCCGGCATGACTGCATGGAACGCCGTTACCTTCCTGCCGGAGCAGTACCTATTGATCTACTCACATTTGCATGTTTTCGAACTGCTAGGTTGGCAGGAGCTGGGGCTAACAGCGGGTGCTCATTTTGCTCCCGGGATTTGAACCTGGCACCTTTTGGTCCGCAAGTTCAGCAGCTCAGCGCTTTAACACACTGTGCCACCAGGGGCCCAATAAAGACTTAAAATAGTGTATAACTACTAAAATAATGTATAAATATTAAAATAAATATAGCATCCCTACTTCACAGATTTTCACTTATTGCGGGTGGTCCTGGAACCTAATCCCAGCAATAAGTGAGGGAACACTGTATATAAATGTAGTTACTGGAGGTTTATTTATTTCATTTATTACAATATTTATATCCCGCCCTTCTCACCCAAAAGGGGACTCAGGGCGGCTTACAATAAAACACACATATAAAACCAGGTTCCATGGAGTTCAACAGGGATGGACTTCCAAATGCATGTGTATAGGATTTCTGTGTCCAGAGAATGAAGCAAACTCGGCAATATGAACCAGAATTTATCTAGAACATGACTGTAGCGGGTGAGTTCCAGATAGGCCCTTGCAAATGTCTCTCTACTCCCAAAGACATATTGCATCTCAAATAGCTGCCACATGACAAATTATACTTAAAACAGAGAAGTTTGAGACAGGACTCAAAGATCGGGTGTCCATAAAATAAATGTCAAACTATGCACTTATTGCACTCAGTAATTTGGACAAACTTAATTTAACAGGGGGCTGGACAAATGGTAAGAAGAAACAGGCATTTCTCTATCATCCCTTGATCCAGAAGCAGATAAATGGTTCTCCTTCCATCCCAACTGCCACAGCCCTGACCTCAAAGTGAGAGAAGAAGAGGCAGGTACTGCTCCATTATGCCTAGATGCAAAAGAAGATGAAAGCCCTTCCTCCACCCTGGGCTCCAGGGGGAAAGGTGAAGGCACAGGATATCAACAGGACTGGTGACCACTGTTTCACCTACTCACAGCTGACAAAATATGTCTGCTTTAGGAATTTTCTAGGTCCGCCAGGTTATTTATTTATCATGTCAGAAGCAAATTGAGGATACAGTTATAATGTATTTAAAAACACAACAACGTTAAAAACTTGGCATTATACTAGATTTCCTTTGACCAGAAGCTGGCTACTTGGAGTGTCTCTGGTGTCACTGTGAGAAGGTCCTCCATTATGCATGTGGCAGGGCTCGTTGCATTGTAGTAAGTGTTCTGTGGTTTGCTCTTCTCCACACTCACATGTTGTGGACTCCACTTTGTAGCCCCATTTCCTAAGATTGGCTTCTGCATCTTGTGGTATCAGAGCACAGTCTGTTCAGTGCCTACCAAGTCGCCCAGTGTCCTGTGTGCCCGGCGGGGGGGGGGGGGGAGTTTCTCATCTAGTATCAGCCATGGATTGAGCCTGCCACTTTTGGACTCTCGCTTGCTGAAGTGTTCCTTTGAGTATCTCTGTGGATCTTAGAAAACTATTTCTTGATTTAAGGTGTTGGAATGCTGACTGATATCCGAACAGAGGATAGGCTGGTGATGTCAATGCCTTGGTCCTTTCAATACTTGCTACTTCCCTACGGATGTCAGGTGGTGCAATACCGACTAAATAGTATAATTTCTCCAGTGGTGTTGGGCACAGACATCCTGTGATAATGCGGCATGTCTCATTAAAAGCCACATCCACTGTTTTAATGTGGTGGGATGTATTCCACACTGGGCATGCATATTCAGCAGCACAGTAGTAACGCGCAAGGGCAGATGCCTTCACTGTATCTGGTTGTGATCTCCATGTTATGCCAGTCAGCTTTTGTATGATGTTATTTCTGGCACCCACTTTTTGCTTGATATGCAAACAGTGCTTCTTAAAAGTCAGAGCATGATCCAGAGTAACTCCCAGGTATTTTGGCGTGCTGCAATGCTCCAGTGGGATTCCTTCCCGGGTAACCCTCAGAGTTCAAGATGCGTGTCTGTTTTTAACGTGAAAAGCACATGTCTGTGTTTTAGATTGATTAGGAATCAGCTGGTTTTCCCTGTAATAGGCAGTAAGAGCACCTAAAGCTTCAAAGAGCTTCTGTTCAACCATTTCCAATCTCCCTGCTTGAGCGGTGATGGCACGATCATCAGCACAGATGAAACTCTCTGTCCCTTCTGGCAATGTCTGGTCATTTGTGTAAATGTTGAATGCTGATGGAGCCTCATCCACAGTTTTAATGTGGTGAGATGTATTCTACACTGGACATGCATATTCAGCAGCAGAATAGCAAAGCGCACGGGCAGATGTCTTCACTGTATCTGGTTGTGATCCCAGGTCCGCCTGGTGATTCTATGGTATGCTTCCACCAGGACCTAGCAAATTCCAGGAGAGGATACTTTTCTAGAAATTTTCTAGATCCTTTGGGGTAACTTCCAGCAGAAGTTGTTCATTTCAACAAGGTTCCATATTGTCTAAGATTTTCTGTTTCTACAGTAAGTTCAAGAACATCCTCCTCTATTTGAAATACTCTATAAAGGCACTTTTTTCAACAGCTTCCTGATTTACAATTTCTATCCTACCCTTCTGGTAACCAGCACCTTCCTTTCAACAACAATCACACCCAAGCAAAAATGTCTTCACCTTTAAAGTTCATTTCCACAACTCGTAATCCTTCATGCCTTCATAATAATTCTGAAAATATCAACACCGGTGTCATGCTATATATAACATATGTTTTTTTTAAAAAAAAATGCTGCTACTGTTACAAGTTGAGGTGGTTCTATTTATTTAGAAGGATGGTATGAAGAAATACTACCATTTATATTTGATTGTGTGATATTTTTCCTTACCTGCAATTTCTTCTAAAGAATTTGCCCTCATGTCTAGTAACACGGTGCCATTGAGGATACAACTTCTCACTTCAAACAAACTGTGAAGCGACAAAGTGGCAACATATGGCTTACTCCATCTCTCTCCCCCATCTTCAACATCTTCTTCAAACTTCAGCCACCTGAGAAAAGAAAAAAGTTTACTCAGCTATTTCCTTTGGTGAACTACACTGGCAAAGGTTACTGAGCATTACAGGAAAACAACACCTATATAATTCCCATCTTTGAACACAGCTGGAGTGAACCCAATCAACTGCTTAATGGTAACTTAATATTCATTTAAATACCACTGATTCAATGAGTCTTCTCTACTTTGAATTAAATTGGAGAAATATGCAGAATGCACATATTATTTTATTTGTTGCTATTTGTTGATGACATTTGGTGTCCTATTCCCTCCCCAAAGAGCTGAGAGTTATGGGAAGTTGGAAAAAGGTCAATAACAAGCTTCATGGCTTAGCAGAGACTTGATCCTACAGTTCTATACACACTACATTTGAACTAAACCAAAAGGCTGAAAATCGAATAGAAGAAGAATACTCTATAATATATAATTACTTTACAGTTAGCCCTCCATAGCCAGGAATTCTGCACCCACCGATTCAACTACAGTAGAGTCTCACTTATCCAACCTTCACTTATCCAACGTTCTGTATTATCCAACGCAGTTTGCCTTTTAGTAGTCAATGTTTTTGTAGTCATTTTTTCAATACATTGCAAACTTTTGGTGCTAAATTCATAAAAGAGTAATTACAGTACTACATAACATTACTGTGTATTGAACTGCTTTTTCTGTCACTTTGTTGTAAAACATTATGTTTTGGTGCTTAATTTGTAAAATCATAATGTAATTTGATGTTTAATAGGCTTTTCCATAATCCCTCCTTATTATCCAACCATTCTGCTGGCCCGTTTATGTTGGATAAGTGAGACTCTACTGTATGTAGGGCTTTAAAAATATTCACAAACACACATACACACACACACAAATCTTTAAAAAGTAAGTCTTAATTTTACTATTTTATATAAGGGACACCATTTTACTACACCATTGTATATAGTGGGACTTCAGTATCCACAGACTTTGTCATCCAAGCGTGTGTGGGTGTGTGTCTGGAACCAAACCTTAAAGGATACCAAGGACTCACTATACTATGTTAATTGCAGTCAATTGAACTATTTTTTATTCCAAATAGAATATCACTCATAGTAAGAGTTGTCATATCTACTATAGCCAGCATGCTAAATACAGCGGGGAGCTGGATGCACAGAGGTATTCATTTGACTCATGTTTGTAATCAATCAACCATCTATCATCATTTACTGAGAATATGGCTGTGCCTAGCATGTTAAGACTTAGATCAAATACGTGTCTATCTGCTACAGATAAAGACTACAGTGAGTCTAACAGAATTTGATTGAAATAAAATTGGGTCCCTGACTCTATCTGTGTATTTTGTTTTCTTTAACATTCCGGGCTGTGGTGCAGCTGCTTAGTAGCCAGCTGCAATAAATCACTACTGACTGAGAGGTCATGAGTTCGAAGCCAGCCCAAGTCGGATTGAGCTCCCGACCATTAATAGCCTAGCTCACTGTTGACCTAAGCAGCTTGAAAGACAGTTGCATCTGTCGAGCAGAAAATTTGGGTACTACTTTATACGGGGAGGCTGATTTAACTAATTTACGACACCATAAAAACTTCCAGCAGCGTGTAGAAAGAAATGAGGAAGTACTCCATCAAGGACTCAGTGTCACAAGTAGACGATGAAGTGGCAGCTCCCCCTGTGGCCAGAACTGAGCATACCCTCATGAAGCCAGGAGCTGGAAAATGTTAAACTGCCTCTGTGTCTGTCTATATGTCATATGTCTAATGGCAATGAATGCATGCCAAGTATATTACAATTGCTGCATGTTATTGTTTATTGATATATTGTATATTGTTATTGTTTTGCATTTGATATTTCTGTGAGCTGCCCCGAGTCCCCTCCGGAGGAGATGGTGGCGGGATACAAATCAAATTATTATTATTATTATTATTATTATTATTATTATTATTATTATTATTATTATTATTATTTGCATTGTGATTCACCTTGAGTCCTCTTCAGGGTAAAAAGGGCGGAATATAAATATTGTAAATAAATAAATAAATCCAGCATTGCTCAAAAAAAATCAGAATGAGGATTTCAATATACTACAACCTTGTAAGGTAGGTTAGTCTTTAAAATAATGCTCTGTCACAAGCAACCAAACAGAACTGCATTCTCAAGCCAGTCTTTGAAGCTGCAAGGCTATTGAATGCTAATCAAGGTGGCCGATTGCTACATTAACACTTGCTTCCAACAGACAAGAGTTCCTTCGCCTACCCTAGACTTTCCGCAGATATATAAACCCATTTTGCCTAGTTTTCAACAAACATCACAACCTCTGAGGATGCCTGCCACAGATGCAGGTGAAACGTCAGAAGAGAATGCTTCTGGAATACGACCAGACAGCCTGGAAAACTCACAGTAACCCTTTTTGAGAATATCTTCATTAGCTGAGGGTAAGGAATGCTACCCTCTACATTCCCAGGAGTTATCAGCAGATCAATGCCTGCTTTACTGGAACTTTGTTAGATTTAGGATTTACCCTGAAAGCCTATTACTTTAGGATTAGTGTTGCAAAAAGCATTATGTAATGCCTCTTCTACCTCATTACAGTAAATAGTAGTCATTCACTATATTACATTATCTAATCAGGGGAAAAGTAAGTTCAATACAATACTTGTCAGCAGCATACCTCCATTTCTAACTTTGCTATTCATTCGGGTAAGTGTTTAAATCCAATGTGTATTCACTTTAGGTTCAATCTGCTTTTTCTCCAGAAATGAATTTAAAATATGTTCATCAATTTTCATCGGATCAAAGAGAGGAGAGAGAGAGAAATCTCGCTAAAGATCTTTCATGTTAATGCTTTTGTTCATTGCCATTTCCATTAATTTCCCTCCCCTATAAACATGCACTGACCTACAAAATATAAAATCCAGCTGTGGCAACATCTGGCTTTGAAGAGTGATGTCACGGGAAGCAAGACTAGCTAGGAAGTGGATTTAAACGCACCCTTGGTTTAAATCTAATGGCCATTTGAGGAGGGAGGTTTTCTTGTGTCTTTGAAAGGTCCCACCATGTTTTTTGGATGCTGAGCAGAAGACCTCCTGAAAACAAGTATTCACCTGGCTGTCTCCCTCCATTCTGCATCCTCTCCTTCACGCCAGCAAAGTTCATCAAGTTCTGTGAACAGGTCATGGGGAATGTGTTCCTCGTCATCATCTTCTGTTCCCAAAATAAACTGTACCCTTTGTGAAGGTGTGTCTAGAAAAAAGAAGAAAGGAGAAAGGGAGTAACATCAAAGCATCAAAAGCTTATCGAAACAGCTAAGGAGTCCTAACAGGAATTCAATAGGAAGCATTGCTTGCACAGAAATGTATAAAGTAATTGAAAGTCAGGATTATGGGCTGCACCTACGTTCTTTTGTGTCACAGAGGAAAATGTTGTAACGATATAGTAAGACTATCTGGCCCTTTGTTATCATTATAATAAACTTTTAAAGCAAGAAACCATAGCAAGTAGATAAAATAATCACACGTTATCAACTCAGTCATGTATTAATGCTTGATTTTCCAAAACCAGTGGTTCTCAACCTGTGGGTCCTCAGATGTTTTGTCATTCAACTCCCAGAAATCCTAACAGCTGGTAAACCTGCTGGGACTTCTGGGAGTTGTGGGCCAAAACACCCAGGGACCCACAGGTTGAGAACCACTTCTCAAAACAGTACACACCATTTTGGCATAGATTAAGCTTTGTAGCTTTGGCAAGTTCCTTGGACAAAACCTAATAAATGTGCCTCAAAGAGAGAACATGTTTTTGCTTATACTGTATGTGAGAATTATGTCTTTCCAAATTCTTACCACTACATTTTTTTTCCTGTTTGTACACTTTCTGGTTTTCCTAATTTCAGGAATATTGCACACAAGAAACATTTGTTTTCACAATAAGGATCATTTCAACATTTTGCACAAAAACTCGAGAGCTGTTCTCAATTGAAGACTATTGGGTTATGTACCAAAAATAATGGTTGGCAACCTATACTGCAACAAAATCCAACATTCACAAAATGCGATAATTTTATTGGCCAACTAAACACACAGAAAATGCATCATACAAGTTTTTAAAAGCTTTACTGGCTTCTTTTTTCTTTTTTCTTGCTTTATAGTGTGTATAAAAAATAAAACAGACAGTAAAAACCCAAAAAAACAAAAAAAAGAGCAAAAAAAGAGAAAAAATACAATAAAATAAGCATGTTTAGACAATGGTATACAGTCAACGGGAGCCCCAGTGGCGAAGTGCGTTAAAGCACTGAGCTGCTGAACTTGCAGACCGAAAGGTCCCAGGTTCAAATCCCGGGAGCGGTGTGAGCGGCCGCTGTTAGCTCCAGCTCCTGCCAACCTAGCAGTTCGAAAACATGCCAATGTGCATAGATCAATAGGTACCGCTACGGCGGGAAGGTAATGGAGCTTCATGCAGCCATGCCGGCCACATGACCTTGGAGGTGTCTACGGACAACGCCGGCTCTTTGGCTTAGAAATGGAGATGAGCACCAACCCCCAGAATCTGACATGACTGGACTTAACGTCAGGGGAAACCTTTACCTTTTTTACCCTATACAGTCAACACTTGTTAAACATGTGAAAAATCAAATTTTGCTGTACAGTTATTATGCCTTAAGATTTCCTACCCCTCTAGCCCCACACCCGTGTACCCAACCCCAATAATCTCCAACATCCCTCACATAACTAACCCATATATCTTCTTTCACTAAATCCCCTTTATGGCAATCTTCAAATCTACCTTTGTCTTCTTTTCCAGATACCCAAGCGCCAGCTTCCATTTATTTATGAATTCTTCATTATTTCCTCCTCTGCTGCAATTTGTCAGTTTGGCCATTTGGATATAATCTACTATTTCATCTCTCCAATTTTTAATAATTAACTCTTTCACCCTTTTCCATGTTTTAGCTATTATTAGTCTCACAGCAAGAAAGCAATATTGACAAATTTCTTCATCTCCTGAGCTAATACGTCCTCTAAATAATCCTAATAGGCACATTTCTGGTTTTTCTTGACCTTTTTGTTAATTGTATTATTTGTTTCTTTCACCACGTTTTTCAGAAATCTTGAACTATTTTATAAGTCCACCATATGTGGAAAAAAGATCCCTTCATCTTCTTACATCTACAACAAGTCCCTTGTCCTGTTTTCTCTATTTTGGCCAGTAGCTCTAGAGTTATGTAAGTTCTATAAAACATTTTAAACATATTTTCTCTACTTGAGCAGTCACTGAAAATTTACACTCCTTTTTCCAAAGATGGCTTCCTCATCAGGTAAAGATATTTAAAATCATGCAGGAGAATAAAAGTGTCACAGGTGTACAATGTGTCTCAGATGTTGTCAGTCAAGATGGGTTGGAGAGGACACTACTGCTCTTGGCCATGTGGGGACCAGCAATGCTAACATGAGGGAGCCTAATGGGCCTGAGAATAATTCTTCAACGTTTCTACCTCCAACAAAGATAAAACTCTTTCATTTGGTCTAGAATTGGTAAACTTTATCTATTCAGCACCTAAAAGTTTTTCTCAAATGCAACAGAACAGAGACTTTTAATGGAATGTGAAAAGAATGGGGTTAGTTTCACATAGGACAAGAATAGCCTGGATTTCAACTTCTGTTGTCTTTCTGCTGCTAATGGGGTTGAAATATTAACTGTCTTTTATTGCAATTTGTCCCCAGCCCTCACATGACCAAGAGGCGATAGGGCCTCTGCGAGGAGAAGATGGGGTGATGGTGACAGGGGACAGGGAAAAGGCAGAACTACTTAATGCCTTCTTTGCCTCAGTCTTCTCACAAAAAGAAACCCATCCTTAACCTCAGCAATATAGAGTGGATGAAGGATTAGGGGAAATCCAATCCCAAATAGGGAAACAAGTCGTTGAGCAATACCTGGCTGCTCTAAAAGAATTTAAGTCTCCAGGGCCAGATCAACTACATCTAAGAATATTGAAGGAACTAGCAGAAGTTATTTCGGAACCACTGGCAATAATCTTTGAGAGTTCTTGGAGAATGGGAGAAGTCCCAGAAGATTGGAGGGGGGCAAATATAAGAAGACTTATATTTAAATGCCTTATCGCAGTCATGTTTCTGGCAAGTGTGGGGTGGAAACACCCTCCTCCTACATACCAATTGCCAGCAGAACAGATATCCTTCTCTTGGTGCAGCTGATCTCTAGAAAAATACATCTTGGGGGCACAGATGGCCCATGGGATGCGTGACTGAGGAGATGGTGGGCCAATGTTTTTCTGAATAGAATTCTTTGGCAATATGTGAAAAATCTCAAATCAGGCAACCATTTGTTGTATAGAGTGTCTCAATGTGTTGAGATATACTTTCTTGCTGAAAACAATAAAAGTTGTGAATATTCTTTACTTCTCCACTACCAACTGATTGGATACATAATTTTGCTAAAGCACCTCCAACATTTATTCACTATTTAGATAAGGGAACAAGCCAGGACTCCAGAGGTTGTTGAACTGCAATTCTCAGCCTTCCTGGCCATCTGCTATGCTGGTTAACACTGATAAAAGTTGCCACCTAAGAAGAGATGGAGGGCCAGCTGATTCCTACTCCTGGTTTAAATTAAGCCTCATTTCTACTGAAATCAAGCCTATAAATTTAGAGCTGAATAAATGTAACATGTGTTCCTCTGCTGTTTATTTATGCATCTATCCCACTCCTTTTCCTCTTTGGCTTCCCCAAGAATCTAATTCTAGATTGTGAACACTTTGAGGCAGAGGCTGACCTCTTACTATTCTGGAAAGTGCCAACTATGCTGGCAACACTGTATGAACAAGCAGATGTTGATATTGCCAGTGAATACATGTTACCTCTATTTGAAGTGACTATCCAAAGTATGCATTTGCTTTATTTTTTAATTTTAAAAGTAACAAACTTTTATTTTCAAGTGCTTTGAAATTTAAAATGAAGCAACATTAAAACATCTGAGTCAAATTAAAACCTGCTCCATATCCAACTGGAGCCTCACTGGAACCATCTATCTGAACAGAGTAGTAGTAGGAGAAAGACAGCAATAAACTGTGATAGAAATTTTCAATGACAAATTGCAAAAACCCCTATAAAGAACAGACTTTCTGCTTTGACAATATAACGCCAATATTTTATTTAATCTATTAGATTTAGAAGCATTTTTGCGACATTCATTTAGTCAGAAATGTCCCAGAGTCACTTACAACTAATTAACTCAATAGTCCTTGCTCTTAGAGTTGCGCTCTAGTAGATAAGGCAACATGGAAGGGAGAAGAGATGGAGAGGAAAGAGGAACAAATAATTTCTGGCATGATCAGGACCCAGTGGCGAAGTGTATTAAAGCACTGAGCTGCTGAACTTGCAGACCGAAAGGTCCCAGGTTCAAACCCTGGGAGCGGCGGGAGCGGCCACTGTTAGCTCCAGCTTCTGCCAACCTAGCAGTTCGAAAACATCCAATGTGAGTAGATCAATAGGTACTGCTCCAGCGGGAAGGTAACGGCGCTCCATGAAAGTCATGCCGGCTACATGACCTTGGAGGTGTCTACGGACAACGCCGGCTCTTTGGCTTAGAAATGGAGATGAGCACCAACCCAGAGTCAGACATGACTGGACTTAATGTCAGGGGAAAACCTTTACCTTTTACCAGGACCTGAATAGAGGGCTACTTCCCATCTCACTCAGAGTAGAAAGGAGAGTAGGAACCAAGTGGAATAAACTGGATTTATTCTACAGGATGGAATAAATGAGCATTACAGGAAGAAGACAACCAAATGGATTTCACATTTCACATTAAATCAGAGACTACACAGAATATGATCACA
This sequence comes from Anolis carolinensis, assembly GCF_035594765.1. NCBI lineage: Eukaryota > Metazoa > Chordata > Lepidosauria > Squamata > Anolidae > Anolis > Anolis carolinensis. The sequence continues at coordinate 217,645,776 of NC_085841.1, forward strand.
GGTTTCAAAACTTAGCAAACGGGTTCTAAACTAGTAAGTAAACAAATGGCATTTTAATAAAAGAAAGGGAAAATTAATGACAAGTATTTAAAAAGTGGGAGAGAAGCCATTTTTATATGTTTGTTTTTCACAGCACTACAGAATACATGCTCGGTTTTGTTGAAACAAATAAACTTCTCCCACAAACAGAAGTGGCTCTTGACAGTAAAAAGAAGGCAATAGAGTCATCCAGACACAATAACAACAACAACAATAACAACAACAACTTTATTTTTGTACCCTGCTTCCGTCTCCCTGAAGGGACTCGGGGCAGCTTACATATGGCACAAGGTGTCTAAAACAACACATAAAATAAACACACAGTACAATACAAAATAAAACCACTAGTATATAAAACAACCATTTGAACTCAGAACAGCTCCAATAACCAATAGTGTCATAAAAACATGGCCAACTATAAACAAGAAGAAAAGAAAGGGATAGTGCAAGTTGTAGCTAAGGAACAAGGGCATGGAATGAAAGTGCTGTGCTGTATCATAATTGCAGACTATTGGGCTAGACATTCTCAAAGGCTTGTCTAAACATCCAAGTCCTCAATTTCCGCTGGAAGGAGGACAGGGTGGGGGCCTGCCTAATCTCCCTGGGGAGGGTGTTCCAAAGCCAGGGACACCACCGAGAAAGCCCTCTCCCTCGTCCCCACCACGGTTGTGCTTGTGACAGTGGTGGGACCACGAAAAGGGCCTCCCTGGCAGATCTTAACATTCACGCAGGTACATGGGGGGATGCGGTCACAAAGATAGGCAAGGCCCGAACCATCAAAATGGGAGCTGAAGGAAAAGGGAGTAGAAACAAATAAACCCTCCAATGATGTTGAACCAAGGCATACAGGGAGCACACCACATCACATCCCTGTTATGTCAGCTCCACCGGCTGCCAGTTTGCTACCGAGCACAATTCAAAGTGCTGGCTTTGGCCTATAAAGCTCTAAATGGTTCCGGCCCAGCTTACTTGTCCAAATGTATCTCCCTCTATGATCCACCTCAGAGGTTAAGATCATCGGGGGAGGCACTGCTCTCGATCCCACCACCTTCGCAAGCACGATTAGTGGGAACAAAAGACACAGCCTTCTCAGTGGTGGCCCCTCATCTGTGGAACTCCCTCCCTAATGAAAACAAATTGGCCTTCTCCCTTCTGTCCTTTCAGAAAAAAACTCAAAACATGGCTATGGGACCAGGCATTCGAGCAGCAATCACAGCAATAATAATAAGAACAATTTATGTGTCTGATAATGGTCATATCCTGGACTATGACCAAGACTTGTGTCATTTTTAACTAATGTTTTATAGTTGATATTTTAATTATCTGTTCGAATTGTAATTTGTTTCTATAATTGTTTTGGCATCTAATGATTGTCAGTTGTGAAGCCGCCCTGAGTCCCCCGCCCCGGGGAGGTGAGAAGGGCAGGATACAAATGTATGAAATAAATAATAAATTAATTTTCTTAAAACTTCACCAGCCATGGACACTATAGCAACACCTATCTTAAATTTCTAGGCTGTTGGCCTCAATGACCTTTGACATCCCTCCAGACTCTCTGATTTGACTATCCAGATGATTATAATTAGGGAACTTTTTGAAAACATGGGCACTTGCACTTTGTTATATGAGAAAAATATTACTATTGTGTTGTGCTTGGTAGCACTGAGCCACAGAATAAATTCAAACAGTCCTTAAAATGCCCCTTGCTTTTAGGAATGTGGATAGTGCTCCAGATAATAAGATTTCTTGTTGTGGAAGCCAAGCACGATCTGCCTTAATTCGTACTTGAATGGGAGCTGCCAATGAATATTAGGAGCTGTGGGTTGTATTTTAAGGTAAAGGTAAAGGTTTCCCCTGATGTTAAGTCCAGTCAGGTCTGACTCTGGGGGTTGGTGCTCATCTCCATTTCTAAGCCGAAGAGCCGGCGTTGTCCGTAGACACCTCCAGGTCATGTTGCCGGCATGACTGCATGGAGCACCGTTACCTTCCCGCCGGAGCGGTACCTATTGATCTACTCACATTTTGCATGTTTTCGAACTGCTAGGTTGGCAGGAACTGGAGCTAACAGCGGGCGCTGAAGCCGCTCCTGGGATTTGAACCGGGGACCTTTCGGTCTGCAAGTTCAGAAGCTCAGCGCTTTAACGCACTTCGCCACCGGGGCTCCTAGGGTATCTTAAAGGAACTGGCAAAAACATCTCTGAGGATTCCTTGTCTAAGAAAATGGTATCAAATTCAAGGAGTCTCCTTAAGTTCACAGGTGACTTGAAGGTACACACACACACACACACACAGCCCTTCATTCTTGTGGTTTTAAAAGAATTTCCATTGCTGGGAATCACAGGATGATGGCTGCAGTTTCAATGACTCAACCGCACTGCTGTGAAAATCTTCCTTGAATGCACATAGAGGCAATGCTGCCATTAAAGGAGTAAAGTGGACTAATAGACAACAGCAGTCTGCAGTGCCTCAGAGCATTATTGCTAATATGATGTTCTTAGCACTGGTTTCAGGAAGCAATAGCACTCCAGCTAACAATAGATAAGAAATCTCACTCAGTCCACACTGTCTGGTGTCCACATGTTGAGACTCTTCATAATATTTAGGGTAGAATGAAGCCCACAGACAGAGGAAACCCCCATTTACAAAGACAGATTTCTTGATAGAGGCATTGCCTTCCAAGACACAACAGATAACCTCAGGTACAAACTATCATTCATAAATAAAAATGTTTTTATATTGCTTTCAAATGTCTGGATTTAAAAAGGCATATTCATACTCGTAAATAAATAAATCTGTCCCATAAATAAGTTGCTCTGTCCAAAGCAGTGCTGCATCAGACTTGAGCAGAGATGGTCCTAGATTTAAAAAATAGTGGATAAATGGAGATCTGTCTTTCCACTTTTTTTTAAGATGCATAGAGGAAAGAGAGAAAGGGCAGGGCAGTTCCGATTTGACTATATGGGTGATGCCATGACACAATCATCATGTCTGTCCTCAGTTTAGGTCATTTCTGCAGGGTAAGCCATGCAGCAAAGCCTAAAAATAAAAGTCTTGCAGCACTTTAAAAAATACCAAATTTACGGCATAGGCTTTCATGGACTAAAAACAAAAATCTTGGGGTATCTTTTAAAAATTAACAAATACATTATGGCATAAGCTTTCATAATTAAATTCTATTTCACTGAGGCATGCAGTCATATCTTCAGCTGCCAGGTATAAACACATGTGGCTGTAGGGAAGATAAACAATGCGCTCGGAATGAAATGAAATGGGGAAAAAAGGAGACTGACGATTATATAAAAGCTTAAATCTATTTAAAATCCATGTGATAGATATTCAGATGATAACATGACACTAAAACATTAATTAACTTCTGTGGGGGGGAAAAAATCTTAATTCAGGCTGAGGTGATGATGTTTGTAAGTCATGTTTAAATAAAGTGTGGCATCCATAATGAAATTGGATCTACCTACAGCCAACTTCAATTTGCACAGATAATGCCAAATGAGGAATTTGGAAAGAAGCAAACTAAGAACCACCAGCATATTAATCATTTTAAGCATTCTGCCTTTTTTAAAGAAATAAAATAAAATAGAATGAAGTGAAATAATCCATAGGAGCATGTGTTAAATCAACATAAGCATGTTGTAAAATCTAAACTGTTCTGGTAAATACATTTCTGTCTTTTAAGTGATTTAACCTAGTCCTCTGTGTGTGTGTGACATACAGTAGAGTCTCACTTATCCAACATAAACGGGCCAGCAGAACGTTGGATAAGCGAATATGTTGGATAATAAGGAGCGATTAAGGAAAAGCCTATTACACATCAAATTAGGTTATGATTTTACAAATTAATCACCAAAACATCATGTTACACAACAAATTTGACAGAAAAAGTAGTTCAATACGCAGCAATGCTATGTAGAAATTACTGTATTTACAAATTTAGCACCAAAATATCACAATGTATTGAAAACATTGACTACAAAAATGCGTTGGATAATCCAGAACATTGGATAAGCGAGACTCTACTGTATATGGCTACTTTCATAACTCATAGAGAAGGTTAAAAGACCTGAGCATAAAATTCAGGAAGCCAGTTACCTAAGCAAGGATTCCTATTATGGGCAATTTCCATAGTACATATTGAGCATCCCTTATCCAGAAATCTAAAATATTCTATAAAATTACCTTCAAGCTATGTGTTTAAGATATATACCAGCGTACATGCAATCATGCTGGCCACATGACCTTGGAGGTGTATACTGACAACGCCGGCTCTTCGGCTTAGAAATGGAGATGAGCACCAACCCCCAGAGTCGGACACAACTAGACTTAATGTCAGGAGAAAACTTTTACCTTTACCCTACATGCATTTTGTGTTTACACTTGGATCTCATCTTCATGATATGTCATTAAATAAGTACAGTAGAGTCTCACTTATCCAAGCCTCGCTTATCCAAGCCTCTGGATAATCCAAGCCATTTTTGTAGTCAATGTTTTCAATATATCGTGATATTTTGGTGCTAAATTCGTAAATACAGTAATTACAACATAACATTACTGCATATTAAACTACTTTTTCTATCAAATTTGTTGTATAACATGATGTTTTGGTGCTTAATTTGTAAAATCATAACCTAATTTGATGTTTAATAGGCTTTTCCTTAATCCCTCATTATCCAAGATATTCGCTTATCCAAGCTTCTGTCGGCCCGTTTAGCTTGGATAAGTGAGACTCTACTGTATATGCAAATACAGATATTTTAAAAATAAAAAGTCCAAACACTTCTAGTCCTAAACATTTTGAATAAAAGATACCAAACCTGTAATGAAAAAATAAAGTTATTGTACCAGTGAATGTGTCCAGGAATATACTGCACAAAAATAATTGATACATACATTGGCCAAGTTCAGGCATCATGATCAGCCAAGAAACCATGGAAACCTTGACTTAACAAGCACAAGCAAGCTGTCCAGTCATTCCAACTTGTAGTTAAGTGGCAAAATAAGTCATAAAGGGTTAGTCCATTAAATCAGGTAAAGCTCCCATAGATTCATGGTTTACTGTGACATTTAAAAGAGTTTCTTCAGTATTAGAGATATTATGAAAAGAAACTCAACAAGTACACAATATAGAACAATATTTTTAGCTAGACTATATATAATTTACAACAAATAACTGTCTTTCAAAAGGAACATTTCAAAAACAAATTCATTTCCTCTTCTTATATCATACAAGGCAAAAACAGAATGATTTCAGTCGCCAACTCTTGATAAAATTTTATATTTCAAAACTATCATCATCAGCTGCCAAGAGTCCAAAGAGGGTTGCATAATTCATATTTTTTCTGTTCTTAGCATTTTAAAGAAGTGTGCCTTCATTTTTCACATGCAACCAAAACAAGCATGTACTAATCCTCTGTAGCACAGCATGGCATTTCACTTTTCATCAACTGGCAGATCAAATGCACCAGGACAGTAGTGGGAAAAATAAATCTTAAACTCTTGTATCTTCAACCTTAAGAAGATATGAACAGAAGTTAGATCTTCTGGGCTCAAATAAAGACAATGAAAAAGAAATACAGTTAGCGCTCTACATTCACTGGGGCTGGGGGCATAGGACACCCCATGAGAATGAAAAATCCTGAATAAAAATTGCTATTTTTATGTTTCTGTCTATAGGCATCTTATACATTTCTGCTCCACATTGGAGAAGCTAAAGTTTGCTAGAGAGAGCATTTTGATCAAATCTATGAATGATAAAATCCACAACATTCAAAACCACAAATGTGGAAGACTGTTATAGATGGTTTTACTCTTTATGTCCTCATCCTAGCAAAGGTGTTTGGTGGCTTCTACTTCAATAGTTTTGGATTTTATTCTAGACTTTAAAAGAGCTGACCAAGGTGCTAAACCTATCAGGAGGCATAGAATTCTTCCTTACAATTAAAACTCATATTAAAATTCATATAAAAACCTTAAATATTTAAAAAGAGAATAATTTAGCTGTCATTGCTACTAAATGACACCATTCCTTTTGGCCAATTAAAACACTTTTATTTAGTTCCATAACATGGCTTTCATTGATACATAGAAATTGTTAACATCACTGTATCCACAAATATTTGCAAGTAACCTGAATCCTGAATTTCAACTAATGTGTTGTTGAAGGTTTTCATGACCATAATCTCTGGGTTGATGTTAGTTTTCTGTATGGCCATGTTCCAGAAGCATTCTCTCCTGGACGTTTCTCCCACATCTATGGCAGGCATCCTCAGAGGTTGTGAGGTATATTGGAAAAAACTAAGCACAGATGTGGGAGAAACATCAGGAGAGAATGCTTCTGGAACATGGCCATACAGCCCAGAAAACTCACAGCATCCCAGTTTCAACAAATGTCCAGATTTAAATGACTATGGGGTTGTTGTATGTCTTTCGGGCTGTGTGACCATGTTCCAGAAGTATTCTCTCCTGACGTTTCGCCCACATCTATGGCAGGCATCCTCAGAGGTTGTGAGGTATATTGGAAAAAACTAAGCATAGATGTGGGAGAAACATCAGGAGAGAATGCTTCTGGAACATGGCCATACAGCCCAGAAAACTCACAGCATCCCAGTTTCAACAAATGTCCAGATTTAAATGACTATGGGGTTGTTGTATGTCTTTCGGGCTGTGTGACCATGTTCCAGAAGTATTCTCTCCTGACGTTTCGCCCACATCTATGGCAGGCATCAGACCAATTTTGAAAAAGGCATCCCTTGATTCCTCGATTTTATCAAACTATCAACCAATTTCAAACCTCCCATTTTTAGGCAAGGTTCTGGAGTGAGTGGTGGCCTCTCAACTCCAGGGATTCTTGGAAGACACTGATTATCTTGACCCATTCCAGTCTGGTTTCAGGCCTGGTCACGGCACTGAGACGGCTTTGGTTGCCTTGGTGGATGACCTCCACAGAGAGCACAACAGGGGGAGTGTGTTCCTGTTGGTTCTCCTGGACATCTCAGCGGCTTTCGATACCATCAACCATGATATCCTTCTGGGGCGGCTCTCGGGAATGGGGATTGGGGTCATTACTTTGCAGTGGCTCCACTCCTTCCTAGAGGGCCGATTCCAGATGGTGAAGCTGAGGGATACTTGCTCGGACCTGTGGGGTCCCGCAAGGTTCTATTTTTTCCCCCATGCTTTTTAACATCTACATGAAACCGCTGGGAGAGGTCATCCAGAGTTTTGGAGTTCGGTGCCATCTCTACGCAGATGACACTCAACTCATTAAAGGTCTATAACAACCTATACAGTTTTTAAAATCTGTACTTGAACAATCTACATCCTCAAAAATACTTCTTCCTAGGTCTACACTTGGTAAAGCTCTAGACTGAATCTAGACTAAGGAAGGGAATCATGAAGCGCTTCAGAGGTTGCCAGACTGCAACTGCCAGCTTTCCTCACCATAGGCTGTAACAGTCTCAAAATTACTGTGAGCTGTAGTTCAAGAACATCTGTAAGCCCACAGTTCCCAATAGTCCACATATGAATAATTTTAAAATGATTCTAGTCAGAGAGGATCTGAAACAGCCAGAGGTACTTTGAACATAACTCAAGTAAAAGACATAAGAAACTGAATCAATGCAAGAGTTTTGCCCCTTTCCAAAACACATTACACTATAAAGACACCCACTGAAAAAGCACCAGAAATTGAAACCTAACAATATATTCCACATACCAGCAAGAGACAGAAGTTAGGAATAGCCAATTGGGAACTGAGCAAGCTTTGAACTGCTTCATGCACTTTATCTGGGCAGCGTACCTGGAAAGACCTTGTGCTTATCCAGCATTTCAAATAGAAATTCTAGAAGTCACACAGAACACACAAGGGAAAGGCATAAAGAAAAAACATACTAGTCAGAGCTATTCTACAATCTCCCAAAATCAAGTTAGATGCTTTAAAATGGTACCTAATCAACTTAGGTTGATTGGTAATAAATCATATTGTTATATTGAGGATGTCATATGCAGGAAGCAACAAGCATGTCTTCTGCTGTTCCAACAACAGATTCAAACTACAGGAAAGGAGAGTCCACCTAAATATTAGTAAAAGCTGCCTGAGGGTACAAGATGTTTGATAGTAGAATACATTGCCCCAAAATTTGACTGAGGATCCATTTACATTGGGCACGAAGTCTGGGGTTGGTTTGAATCATTGTTGCTTTGAACAAGCCCCAGATTTTGCCACAGTATTTACATCACTCTGCTCCCGAACAAGGTCAGTGGTGAGAGTGAAGTCCTCACTGTTCAGTGAAACCAAACTGGGTTCAGCCCCATTGGACAATCACCGTTACCTTCTCTTTTTTGTTGCCACAGTGTTAGCTACCGAACGCCAAAGAGTTCCTGTCCACTGCTCAGCACCTTTGCCAATGTTTGCACAATTTGGAGAGGAGAGGCAAAAAGAAGGGGACAAGTGACAGCCAGCAACAAAAAATGACAAAGGTAAAAACATCCCCTTTCCCCGAAGGCACAAAAGTCCCCTTTGGGAGATGGTAGAGGAGTATAATAAAGTAGTAGTAGTAGTAGTTGATTATTATTATTATTATTATTATTATTATTATTATTATTATTATTATTATTTCAAAACTTATTACAGTAGAGTCTCACTTATCCAAGCCTCGCTTGTCGAAGTTTCTGGATTATCCAAGCCATTTTTGTAGTCAATGTTTTCAATATATCGTGATATTTTGGTGCTAAATTCGTAAATACAGTAATTACAACGTAACATTACTGCGTATTGAACTACTTTTTCTGTCAAATTTGTTGTATAACAGCTGTGGCGCAGGCTGTTGAGCAGCCAGCTGCAACAAATCACTCTGAGCAAGAGGTCATGAGTTCGAGGCCAGCTTGAAGCCTGCGTTTGTCTCTGTCTTTGTTCTATGTTAAGGTACTGAATGTTTGCCTTATATGTGTAATGTGATCCGCCCTGAGTCCCCTTCGGGGTGAGAAGAGCGGAATATAAATACTGTAAATAAATAAATAAATAAATAAATAAATAAAATTTTTGGTGCTTAAATTGTAAAATCATAACCTAATTTGATGTTTAATAGGCTTTTCCTTAATCCCTCCTTATTATCCAAGATATTCGCTTATCCAAGCTTCTGCTGGCCCGTTTAGCTTGGATAAGTGAGACTCTACTGTATTTCCTAAATTATTTTTTAAATGACAACTTCTTCTCTTGGTTGATGTAGGATCACTCAGTGGTATGTATGGCACTGTTAAAATTAAGCAAGTGTGAAACCGCTCACTGTCTGGTGGATGCTTTTTGTAAACCTGTCTGAATTTCCAAAATATATGTATTCTTTATTTCAAACTGTTATGGTAAAAATATTAGTTTGATGAGCAGCTGTTTTCCTACAGCAGTAGCAGATGAGCAGCAAATTGGCCAAGATGCCATTCACACAAAACAGGTGTTATAGCACGTTAATACCACTTATTGTCACGACTCCATGCTACTTAATCCTGAGAGTTGTATCTCTTTTGGACTGCACTAACACATTCCCCCCTGAACTATACTGAGGCTTTTTGGCACACACACACAAAAATTAAACTACCCCATTAAAATGCAATTTCCAGGATTCTTCAGTGATCATAGTGTTACAGTTGTGTCGTGCGGAAATGCTGAATTTACACAGGAAAAAAAATTAAAATAACTTTCTCCTGAGCTGCAGTGTGATGTAATGGTATGAGCTTTGGACTGCAAGTCTGAGAGACCAAAAGTTCAACTCCCTCTCAGCTATGGAAACCTGCTGAGTAACCTGAGGCAAGTTACTCTGTCTCAGAGAAAGGCAAGAGCAACAATCCTCTGAACAAATCCACTCAGGGAAATCCTATGATGCATTTGCCTTAGGGTTGTCATAGATTGGAAGCAATATGTAACAGATTAGCCTACCTTACAAGGTTGGTGTACAGGTAATTTCAGGCCTTGCTTGCAAAAGCTAAGCAGAGCAAGGGGGAGGAGTGATCAGGCAGCCATTACTGGAAGTGCAGTCTGATTGGCTGATGTAAATGGGGAGAGTTGCTTAGCAAATGGAGATGTGCGGAGCCAAAGTGACAGTTGGAGCTAGGCAGCCAGAAAATTTATTCAGTTAGCTAGAGAGTTTGGAAGATATAGTTTTGGGAACTGTTTTGGAGAGATACCTATTTGAAGAATACAGTTTAGAGCCTTCAGGGAAGAAGGGCTAAGAACTATATTGAGACTATCGTTTAGAGTGCTGGTGTCAAGCAACAGGAGAAAAGGTTTTTTAAAGGGTTTCATAGACCTGAACTATACTCCTGTATGAGGGAACTTATCTCCACAAAATTCAAGTTATAAAACCATTCGTTGTAAGAGTTAAGCCTAATCCTTTATTGAAACCACTACACATCTTTACTGTTTAAGAACAAATAAACAGCAACTTCATGTTTTTCCTCACATAAAGTGTCTTATGTAACTCTCTAAATATTCTAACACAGAGAAAGCTTCCAAATATAACAAGTGGCAGCATTAGTAGTGGCAATGAGTTCGAATCCTCCATATATTTGTGTCAATGGGTGGCCATCTGTCTAACACACATCGAGTCCTTCATATTTTTAGTGGCAGCTGAAACCAATCCTCTGTACAATACAACAATAAAATTGTTTACTTATATGAACAATGTTCAATCTATTTTGACCATAAGTTGCATTTGAGTATATAAAAATTAAGAATATATTGCAATATGACTATTGAAACACAATATTGGGGGGGAAGGGAATCTGATGGAAGTCAATGGATAATTTCAGAACAGAGAATGCAAATTCCTAAAGCTTACTGTTCAAAGACATTGAAGCATTCAACAAATCCAGCTAGAAATTGCTTCAACAATATTAAAGTGATTACCCAATCCTACTAGTGTTTAATTTGTTGCAATGCTTTGTTATTGTTTGATGCCAACGTTTATTGTATTGTTATTTAATTTATGGTAGTTTTATTTATTTATTGGTTGCCCTTTACAGCATTGAATACTTGCGGCTGTATGCTGTTAACAGCCCCGAGTTCCCATTGGGGAAATAGGGTGGAATACAAATAAAATATTATTATTATTATTATACTTCACATCCCTGCTTTGCCATTGACTGACCCCTTGTCAACAGCCTTTCCTATATTTAAGAGTTGCCTCATTGGGAAGGCTATACTTGCCTTTTGGGGCAGAAAGGGGAGAATCCAGTGCTAGTACAAACTAAACCAATTTCACCATGTTTGCTTCTTGTGATTGAATGAGTTTGGAGGGAATTGGTGAGGCTATATGCATTCAAAAGTGTATTGGCAAGTCTAGTCTGAGTTGGAGCATCGTAACAAATACCATGATTGCCTATAACATGCCTACTACCTATTTACACTGTTCAAAAATGAATGCCAAATGTTTCTTTCCTCTGCTCTGATTTTACTTTCAGAAGCGCACATTGTCTTCCACTATTTTTATTCCCACTTTTTAAAGTTTCTTCACTGAAATAAATAATAGACTATATTTTTATATTAAATCCAAAATTCAAAACTATCTCAACTCTGTTCCAAATACCAAATAACATAGGATACATTAATAATTCATTTCTGTCAATAATAATTGCCAACTGTGATTAGTACTTAGTTTATTCTTGTCAAAACATTTTTAATCTGTCAAAACATTTTAAACCACTCTTTGTCCTTGTGAACATGAGACTGGGGCACAAAATAGTTAAAACAATAACATCCAATCAGTCTACATCCAAGGAAATTATTTAAAAATCTATTCAGTGCTCCATGTTCACAAAACTGTTTGTAGATCAAGGGTATTCCATAATATGCAATGATCCTGAGCCAGAAACTGCATATTCAGGAGTGGTTTTCTTTTGAGCAGCGGGCAACCTTCTCTTTTGTAAAACATAAAAAATTGCAATTAGGACAACAAATCCTTTGCATGTTGGTTTGAAAGGCATTCATTCAATACAGAGTAGGAGCCCCCAATGGCATAGTGGACTAAAGCCTCGTGACTTGAAGGTTGGGTTGCTGACCTGAAAGCTGCCAGGTTCAAATCCCACCTGGGGAGAGTGAGGATGAGCTCCCTCTATCAGCTCCAGCTCCATGCGGGGACATGAGAGAAGCCTCCCACAAGGATGGTAAAAATATCAAAACATCCGGGCGTCCCCTGGGCAACGTCCTTGCAGACGGCCAATTCTGTCACTCCAGAAGCGACTCAAGTGGCTCCTGACATGAAAAAAAAATGCAGAGTATAGGCTAGGTTGAAACTTTTGAAAATTCTATCTATAGAATCATAGATTTGGGAGAGACAATAAGGTCCATCCAACCCTCTGCCATAGAGAAACACACAATTAAAGCACTCCCAACAGATGGCCATCCAGCCTCTGGCTAAAAACCTTCAGAGAAGGAGACTCCACTACACTCTCAGGCAGCAGCAGATTCCACGGCCAAATGGCTCTTACCATCAGGAAATTGTTCCTAATGTTTAGGTGTAATCTCTTTTCCTGAAGTTTTAATCCATTGCTCTGAGTCTTAGTCTTCAGAGCAGCAGAAAACAAGCTTTCCCCCTCCTTAGTGTGATATCCTTTCAAATATTTAAACATGGCTATCATGTCCTCTCTTAGCCTTTACTCCAAGCTAAACATATCCAGCTCCCTCAGCCTTTCTTCATAGGGCTAAATCCCTAGACTTTCAGTCTTTCTAAGACTGTTGTTGTCCCCGCCATTTTTGTCTTCATGTGGCAGGTGGCTACATTTGAAGAGAATGGCTGGAATCCTGCATGTGCTTTCCCTATACAGGAGTCCTGTAGTTAGAAAATTCCAGCCTGAACTCCTTCCTGCAATCCCTATTTACCAGGGGTGGCTGCTGTGCTCTACAGTTTTGGAGTTGGGTGTCACCTCTATGCAGATGACGCACAACTCTACTACTCTTTTCCACCTAATTCCAAGGAGGCCTCTCGGGTGCTGGACGAGTGCCTGGCCGCTGTGTCTATCTGGATAAGGAGGAACAAGCTGAAGATCAATCCCAACAAGACAGAGGTCCTCCTGGTCGATCGTAATCCTGACCGGGGTATAGGGTGGCAACCTGTGCTGGACGGGGTTACACTCCCCCTGAAGCCACAGGTTCGCAGTCTGGGAGTCCTCTTGGATTCATCGCTTACGCTCGAGGCTCAGGCGTCGGTGGTGTCTGGGAGGGCCTTCGCACAATTGAGACTCGTGCACCAACTGCGACCGTACCTCACGAAGACTGATCTGGCCGGGGTGGTCCATGCCTTGGTCACCTCCAGACTGGACTACTGTAATGCACTCTACGTGGGGCTGCCCTTGAAAACGGCTCGGAAGTTCCAACTGGTCCAACGAGCAGCAGCCAGGATGTTAACTGGGGCCCCTTACAGAGAGAGGTCAACCCTCCTGTTCAAGGAGCTCCACTGGCTGCCATTTATTTTCCAAGCCCAATTTAAGGTGCAGGTGCTTACCTACAAAGCTCTGAACGGTTTGGGACCATCCTACCTCCGTGACCGTATCTCCGTCTACGAACCCACGCGTTCACTTCGGTCATCTGGAGAGGCCCTGCTTGTGATCCCGCCTGCGTCGCAAGTGCGGTTGGTGGGGACACGAGACAGGGCCTTCTCTGTGGTGGCCCCCCGACTCTGGAACACCCTCCCCAAGGATCTCAGACAGGCCCCTACATTGGCAGTCTTCAGAAAGAACTTGAAGACCTGGCTGTTCCAATGTGCCTTCCCAGATTAATAGGAAATCTCCAATACCAAGTCCCATAAGCACTTTATTAGAACTAAGATCGCATATCGCATGCTGCACTTGCCCTATAAGCCTTTATATATCACCTGTCACATCAGCACTTTTAATCTTGCACCCATTACTCTGGCCCGGCCCAGTTCTATTGTGTTTTAGCGTATTGTTATTGCTTGTGGTTTATACTGTTTTAATTGTTTTTAATTTGCCTTTTGTTTTGTATTGTTATATTGTGTGTTGAGGCCTTGGCCTTTGTAAGCCGCATCGAGTCCTTCGGGAGATGCTAGCGGGGTACAAATAAAGTTTAATAATAATAATAATAATACAGGGATCTGTTCCCCTTTTTCTAAGGAGGCAGCTGGCTGATGTCTCCATCTCCTGCAATAATTGATCCTCCTTGTAATAGGCAGAAATAGAGACCCTGTTACAATTTGCATTTACATTGGAGATCACACATGAGGGATGGGGTGGGAAGGACAGCCAGCCATGTGTTTTCCATATGGAGACTAGGAGCTTTCATAGTCCCTGCAGAGCCCTTAAACTAGGACAGTGTTTCTCAACCTGGGGTCCCCAGATGTTTTTGGCCTATAACTCCCAGAAATCCCAGCCAGTTTACCAGATGTTAGGATTTCTGGGAGTTGAAGGCCAAAAACATCTGGGGACCCCAGGTTGAGAACCACTGAACTAGGGGCTACTGTTACATGAATACGTCACAAGCGTCTTGCTCAAGGTTATTAATTCATAGCTGCCATACAACCACTGTTGTTTGCTCCTCAACTGTCAATGTTATAAACTCCAGTTGTTGTAACTGCAAGACAGGCAGGAGCAGCGGAAACTCTTTACACTATGTCAAATCTCTGGCAAATATAGCTAAGTGATGGCTACACATCAATTAGTTGGGTCTTCTCAAGATTTCAGACCCTTCCCCAACCTTATTTAGAAAAAACTAGAAATTGAACTTAAGACCTTTCACAGTGTTTCTTTCAGGCTATCTGTGTGGGAGACTGGCAATTGGTTTTCCCCCTCTTCTAATGTGGCGGGGAATGGTACCATATTTGTGCCCATTGGGTAAAATGGTTTCCTTGTTTCCTGGACTGGCAACTGCTGGCTTGTTGACCAGAACAGGCCCATAGGCTACCACTTTGAGCAGCACGGCTTTACTGCTTATCTGTGGCACTTTGTGGTCCAATCCTAACAAAAATAGCTTTACATTTCCTTTCATCTTGAGTTTATGTGCATGAAGGTCTGCCTGTTTGTATATGCAGAACGTGATCCAAGATATAGTTGAAAGGCTCAGAATGATTTTTACAGCCCTAAATGCTTCAAGGCACACTTTTCACAAATAATACTGGGCACAACTGTAGTTAAGGCATTAAAAAAAACCCCAAGCTTCCAAGTGACGTAGGTTTGATTATGAAAGGGAAGCTTAACATTAAGTGGCATTAAAGAGGATTAAGTAAATTAAGTAAATTTGAGTATAACTAAAGAGCTAAATTATGCCAAAATAACCAATGCTGGGGCCAGGCTGTGGCGCAGGCTGGTTAGCAGCCAGCTGCAATAAATCACTCTGACCAAGAGGTTATGAGTTCGAGGTCAGCCCATGTCGGGGTGAGCACCCGACAATTAAAATAAAAATATAGCCCCTGCTCGTTGTTGACCTAAGCAACCCGAAAGATAGTTGCATCTATCAAGTAGGAAATTTAGATACCACTTATATGTGGGGAGGCTAATTTACGACACCATAAAAATCACCCAGCCGCCGTTGGAATGAGGAAGTTGCCGTTGCAGTGGATGATGAAGCAGCTGCTCCCCCTGTGGCCGGAATCAAGCATACCCTCAGGAAGCTGGAAGCTGGAGAAGGTTTAAATTGCCTCTGCGTCTGTCTCTGTCTCTGTTCTATGTTATATGGCATTGAATGTTTGCCTTATATGTGAACAATGTGATCTGCCCTGAGTCCCCTTCGGGGTGAGAAGGGCGGAATATAAATACTGTAAATAAATAAACAAATGAATACATGATCTGTTGCCATTAACATGCATCTGAAAATCAGTGCTGCCTAGATATAATGTGTAACAGTGTTAACATACTCTGTCCTCTAAAGACACTAGAGCAGTGGTTCTCAACCTATGGGTCCCCTGGTGTTTTGGCCTACAACTCCCAGAAATCCCAGCCAGTTCACCAGCTGTTAGGATTTTGGGGGGTTGAAGGCCAAAACATCTGGGGACCCACAGGTTGAGAACCACTGCACTAGAGAAAGCTCTATCGGCCAAGAAATAAAGGAGTATACATTTTCGTGACTTTTGGTTGACTTTACAAAATGAAAATGCCAATGGTAGCTGTAGTTAGTGAGAAATTGTGATTTGCTCAAACCTGACACAACTGATCGAGTAGCTGAGGAAAAATGGCTCTATGAACTATGCCCAATCTACAATCATTTGTTTCTTTCATCTTTCCACACATGTACCCTGGAATAAACCCTTTGAACTCAATGGAAGTTACTTCTGATTAGGTAGAGGATGAAATAGTTGATTTTCAATTCCTTCTCCTCCCACCCCATTCCACTGACACAAAATGCTTTATGATTTCCAGCTAGCCCTTGTGATAACAATCTGATTCCCAGGCCCGGCCCAACATGCGACGCTAGCCACGCCCCCGCGTTGGGCGCCATGTTCCCAGGGGCGCTATCGAGCCCCCGGGAGGCAGGGCCACACTTGGCCCCACCTCTGGCGCCCTGGCCCTGCCTCCCGCGCTGCAGGAGGCAGGGCCGCACGACGCAGGAGGCGTGGCCAAGTCTGGCCCCGCCTCCCGCAGCGCCCGCCCGCCGCAGCTTGGCTGGGATGGGGTGCCCGCCGTGGGAGGCGTGGCCAGCCCTGCTTCCCGCGGTGGGCACCCTGTCCCAGCCAGACTGTAGTGGGAGTCCAGTCCTTCCAGGCTGCAGCTGGACCTTCACCGTGGCCTGGAAGGACTGGATTCCCGCCGCAGAGTGCCTGGGACAGGGTGCGTGGGGTGGGAGGCGTGGCTAGCTCTGGCCCCGCCTCCCGCCGCGCGCGCTCTGGCCCCGCCTCCCATGCCATGGGGGGCGGGGTCAGGGCGCCCGCACGCAGCGTGGGAGGCGGGGCCAGGTCTGACCATACCTCCTGCAGTGCAGTGGGGTGGGGGGGGGGCGCAAAATGTTTTTTGCGTACCCCCAAAAATTTCCTCCGACCGGTCCTGCTGATTCCATATACAGTAGAGTCTCACTTATCCAACGTAAACGGGCCGGCAGAACCTTGGATAAGCGAATATCTTGGATAATAAGGAGAGATTAAGGAAAAGCCTATTAAACATTAAATTAGGTTATGATTTTAGAAATTAAGCACCAAAACATCATGTTATACAACAAATTTGACAGAAAAGTAAAGCTATGTAGTAATTACTGTATTTACGAATTTAGCACCAAAATATCATGATATATTGAAAACATTGACTACATTGACTACATTAACATTGACTACAAAAATGTGTTGGATAATCCAGAACGTTGGATAAGCGAGTGTTGGATAAGTGAGACTCTACTGTACTACCAAAATGTTAACTTTGGGGCAATTTCTTGGACTTGGATAAACCATAAAATTCCTATTTCAGTTTCTTCACTTTGCTAGATATTGGCAAGATAACCAACTATTTGCTTATGTAGTTGTATCATTTGACTTTGCTGAAATAAAAGAATAAATCAGAAATGATTCACAGAGGCCAACATTCCTATAAGGAAATCACTTTCATAATAAAAAAGGTACAAATCCTGTATGACTAGAGCATATACAATATGACCTCTATATCCAAAGTACCAATACCAATGTTATCATTCATCCATATTTAACAAAATATGTTCTCTTTAAGCATTTTCCAGGTCCTCCAATGTGACTCTGTTATTTGTGGTTTTGCATATCCACGTGAATTCCAGAAATGTATCAGGTGAATACAGGAGTCAGACGGTAATGATTTCACATATATTCAGTATACCATGAATAACGGTTCTAGTTCTGAGTAAGCAATGTGTTCGGTGTCAATTCTGTTTCCATGATAGAATCGATGCAGTTTGACACCACTTTATCTGCCATGCCTCAATGCTATAGAATTATGAAAGCTGTAGTTTTACAAGGTCTTGAGTCTTCTTTTTCAAAGAGTTATGGTGCCTCAACAAATTACAAATCCCAGAATTCCTTAGCAATGAACCATGGTAGTTAAAGTGGAGTCAAAATGCATTCATTCTCCAGTGTAGATGCATCGTATAACACATCCATACACAATGTTACTTTTTTGAACTGCAGTTCCCACAATACCCAACCAGCTTGAGCGTGGTTACACTGGTTGAAAAATTCTGAGAACTGGATTTTTAAAGTATATATTTTCAAGTTCTCTATTAAAGGAATTTACTTTTTGTGCATTACTAAACACAAGATTGGCCATCAGATTGGAAAAAATCAATTTATATCCCCATACCAAAAAAAGGAAACGCTAAAGAATGCTCAAACTTCCGTACAGTGGCACTTATTTCCCATGCCAGTAAGGTGATGCTCAAGATCCTGCAAGGCAGACTTCAGTAATACATGGAGCGAGAGTTGCCAGATGACCAAGCTAGGTTCAGAAAAGGCAGAGGAACAAGAGACCAAATTGCCAATATCCGCTGGATAATGGAGGAAGTCAGGGAGTTTCAGAAAAACATCTACTTCTGCTTTATTGACTATTCTAAAGCCTTCGACTGTGTGGACCATAACAAACTGTGGCACGTGCTTGGTGGTATGGGGATACCAAGTCACCTTGTCTGTCTCCTGAGAAATCTGTATAAAGACCAAGTAGCCACAGTAAGAACAGATCACGGAACAACAGACTGGTTCCTGATTGGGAAAGGAGTGCGGAAGGGCTGCATACTTTCACCCTCCCTATTCAACTTGTACGCAGAACACATCATGTGACTTGCGGGGCTTGAGGAATCCAAGGCCGGAGTTAAAATTGCTGGAAGAAACATTAACAACCTTAGGTATGCAGATGATACCACTCTGATGGCCGAAAGCGAGGAGGAGCTGAGGAGCCTTATCACCAAGGTTAAAGAAGAAAGTGCAAAAGCTGGGTTGCAGTTAAACGTCAAGAAAACCAAGATCATGGCAACTACACCTATTGATAACTGGCAAATAGAGGGAGAAAACGTGGAGGCAGTGACAGACTTTATATTTCTAGGCACGAAGATCACTGCAGATGCAGACTGCAGCCAGGAAATCAGAAGACGTTTACTTCTTGGGAGGAGAGCAATGGCCAACCTTGACAAAATAGTGAAGAGCAGAGACATCACAGTGGCAACGAAGGTCCGCATAGTGAAAGCAATGGTATTCCCCATAGTAACCTATGGATGCGAGAGCTGGACCATAAGGAAGGCTGAGCGAAGGAAGATAGATGCTTTTGAACTTTGGTGCTGGAGGAAAATCCTGAGAGTGCCTTGGACCGCAAGAAGATCCAACCAGTCCATCCTCTAAGAAATAATGCCCGGCTGCTCACTGGAGGGAAGGGTATTAGAGGTAAAGCTGAAATATTTTGGCCACATCATGAGGAGACAGGAAAGCTTGGAAAAGATCACGATGCTGGGGAAAATGGAAGGAAAAAGGAAGAGAGGCCGACCAAGGGCAAGATGGATGGACGGTATCCTTGAAGTGACTGGGCTGACCTTGAAGGAACTGGGGGCGGTGACGGCCGACAGGGAGCTCTGGCGTGGACTGGTCCATGAGGTCACGAAGAGTCGGAGACGACTAAACGACTGAGCAGCAGCAACATTGACAAGAAGCATGGTTATAGGTTCCCAAAGTTCTCTCCCAGATGCAGAAGTTCACATCAGAGATGGGACTAAACACTAGATCAGTGGTTCTCAACATGGGGTCCCCAGATGTTTTTGGCCTTCAACTCCCAGAAATCCTAAGAGCTGGTAAACTGGCTGGGATTTCTGGGAGTTATAGGCCAAAAACATCTGGGGACTCCAGGTTGAGAACCATTGCACTAGATGATCCTATGGAAGCCATGTTGCCTGTCCATCTGGCTGAGTAACACCTGCATCTAGGGCTAGCATGCAAACAAAATCAATAACACAACTTTAAGAGGCTCAGTTGCTACACAGATGGTGTCCTATGACAATTTTGTGTTTTTGACCATACCCAGTGATTCAGTGCTCATGTAAACAAGTACACAAATAGATTCAAGAGAAAGTCAGTGATTCAGAAAGCCATCAACAAATTGACAATCTTTGTAAGAAACCCAGTGTATGATCCTGTGAACAAATCATAGCTCAGGATAGAAAATTTGCCAGGTATAAAATTAATCTTAGGTTCTGACTCATGACCAAATCAGTATGCAGGGACAGACTGTTCATTTTCTCCTCCACTCCTCTGAATGCATTTCTGCTTAACAGAAAAAGATTTATTATGAAGGATGGCAGGCAAGAAGCGTTTCCAAGAACTGCCACTGTCAAGAAGAAACAGAGCGATGAAGCACAAAAGAGGGGGGCTGGAGAATCACTGACTATTACAATGGGAATAAAAAGATATTTTGAAAGAGCATACGAAAAACAAAAGATAAAATAGATGGGTGTAGTCATTTTTACAAGATTGTTTTTATGGAAACACAACAAGCATGCAATGGGCCCTGGATGTTCAAGTCCTATTCTATATAATGGCATAGTAAAATGGTGTCTCTTTTTATACAAAATGGCAATATCAAAGTTTGATCTTTTTGGAATTTGAAGGGAATAATTTTAAAGCTGTGGATAGTGGAATCTATGGATGCAGAATCCACTACAGACCCAACTGTCTTATCACAGTAAATGCCCAAGCAACATAGTCATTTCTGCAGCAAAATAATGGAGCATAGCAAATGAATAGGTCTCCAATCAGGAACCTGGCTCAGACACAACTCTAAATCATAGTTGTATTTATTATTAATTGCAGGTACAGTAGAGTCTCACTTATCCAACGTTCTGGATTATCCAACACATTTTTGTAGTCAATGTTTTCAATATATCATGATATTTTGGTGCTAAATTCGTAAATACAGTAATTACTACATAGCATTACTGTGTATTGAACTGCTTTTTCTGTAAAATTTGTTGTATAACATGATGTTCTGGTGCTTAATTTGTAAAATCATAACCTAATTTGATTTTTAATAGGCTTTTCCTTAATCTCTCCTTATTATCCAACATATTCGCTTATCCAACGTTCTGTCGGCCCGTTTATGTTGGATAAGCGAGACTCTACTGTATATCCCACTCATTCTCCTGTTTGCTGGGAGAGCCTTTCTCAAACCCCAACCAGACTGCCTTCACTGCAGACTTCCCATGGGGCCTACTTTACATCTTCAGCAGGAGAAATGTATGCCATTATATCATTTCAAAGTCTTAATTCTCAAATGTAGGCCTTCCAGGTATTTTGTAGTTTAACTTCCAGGATTCCTGGCTATAGGCCACAATGGCTGTGACTTACAGGAATTTAGGTCCAAAATGTTTGCGGGACCAATGTTTGAGACCACTGTTTCAGACCATCTCTTCAATAGAGGAGAAAGGAAACCATCATGCCATCAGACTGTTATTTGTAATTTCACTGCTTGCCATTGCATTATAGTTGTTCTCTTTGTCTTTTTAATTGCCGTTTGCTTCTACTTCATCTCAATAAAACAACATTAAAAACACCATTTAAAAACAGAACAAAAAATCCCCACTGCTGTATCTAATGGCAGGTTGTGTCTGTTAAAAACCTATTTTTAAAAACATGCTTATCTATTATTTTCGTTATTTATCCTCTAGTGCTTTGTTATTTGTTTCTGTAATTCCGTTTTAATAGAACAGATAAGATACTTTAAATTAGCAACAGGTAAAATGGATTAGCCGCACCTGCTTTTCAGTGATTTGATATATGTGAGGAAATGTGTTTCTGCTTCTGCCTCAGGATTTTGGGATAATGGTAATTTGTCCAAAACAGGCTCAATAAAGTCAATTGGTATTCATCTTTTACGACCCATTCTTAATCTTCTTATTCTTCCTGAAGTTATATTTTTAAAGATACTTAATTTTTATATATATATTTCAGTTTCAAGATTTCAAGACTTTTTCTAAAGCTGTAGCCTTCATAACATCTTGCTTCCACACTCTCAACACATATAATTTTAAATCCAATTTAAAATAAAGGGCTTTGTAATGAGTACTGCAGAACCCAAAATTATACTGGCATTTGCATTTTTCTGAGAACCTAAAATATTCTTTTGTACTGCAGTGTGGTGCGATAAGGCCTCCTACCACTGTTTTCATTATAGTTTCTCTGCTTATTATAAGTTTGAAAGTGTTTTCATCCTATATATACCTTTTGCCTGAGAACAGCAAGTTATACTATTACTCAAGCCAGAAAAGACTTTCTAGAAGAAAACCCACAAGGAATTTCAGCTTGGAAGCAAGGTACCTAAGGAGCATTCAGCGACTGAACTCATTCCCAGAAGGCTGGTAGCTGAAACAGTATGAAATAACCCCTCCTCTGCATATATGAACTGTCTATAAGTATAAAGCAGTTATCAAGTGGGTCTATTTTAGTTGGGGGGTTGGTGCTCATCTTCATTTCTAAGCCGAAGAGCCGGCGTTGTCCATAGACACCTCCAAGGTCATGTGGCCAGCATGACTGCATGGAGCACCGTTACCTTCCCGCCGGAGCAATACCTATTGATCTACTCACATTTGCATGTTTTCGAACTGCTAGGTTGGCAGGAACTGGGGCTAACAGTGGGTGCTCATTCTGCTCCTGGGATTTGAACCTGGGACCTTTTGGTTTAACATACTGTGCCACCAGGGGCCCCGGGATAGTCTTATTATTTGTTATAGATTACATATATTTTTTCTGCATATATATTTGTCTCTATTCAAACCTTCAGTCTCTCTCTAAACCTGGCCCTTAGGAGAACTATAATTACTTTCTCCCAATGGTCTGAAAATGTTTGTTTATTTCATACACAAGACAAACATTCTATTCGGATAGGCGCCCCGTTTTCGGAAGTGGAGACGAAAATGAAAATGAGCCAAAACAAATGAAACTAAACAAAACAAACAGCGATTCCATACAAATGCACACCACTACTGGGTTCAAATCTCTGCTCAGTAATGGAAAGGAAACCCACTGAGAAAGTAACAATGAGACACAGGCAATGGCAAATCCTCTCTGAGCAAATCTTATTAAGAAAATGCTGTAGGGTCACTATACATTGGAACCTATTTGAAGGCACAACAAGAACAACAATTGGATTGAGTCTAAACCAGAAGGAAACAGGTAAAACATTTGTCCAGGAAACCATGCTACAAACAACAGACACAACTTCAAGTGAGTTGACAAAGCAAAGAGACATTTCTTTTCAAAAGATACTCTTGTATGTATCCAAGAATAGCTCCCTAGAAGAACATGAGTCAGAGTTCACCAAAATATCACATTACACCAAGCAAGCTGTGACAAGAGAGAGGGGATGGAGAAAATGTCCACTCCATGCGTGCCTCTCACTAAGTGGCATTTTCTCAGAAACCTGGAGCATAATAGCCTAATTATAGATTTTAGTACCAGCATGGCTCCATAAAGGTCTCTGCCTAGGTACAGAACAGGAGCACCAACTTTATAAGACTCTCAGATCAGCTACTGCCAGTTGATGAGTTTAGCCTATACTGTTGCACAAACTAATACTGCCCACTGCTCCTTGTCGCAAGGCAGTTTAGCCTAGATAAGATCTAGCCATGATTTGCAAGTACATTCATTGTCTCATTCAGTTGTGCGTACAAGCACAATTAACACATCTGTGCTGACATAAATCCTATGACATTATATATAGCATTACTATATATATTTAATACTACTACTAATAATAGTGATTTTATTATTGTTGTACCCCACCTCCCTCTATGACTCAAGGCGGGGTACAACATCATTAAGCCAAGAGATAAAACACTATTAAAGCACATACAGCAACATACACAGAGTTAAAATGAAAGTTAAAATCCACTAATGAAAGGCAGATTAACATTCACAACTCAAATTTGACTGGATAATTGCAGCATATTTGATGATTGAGACTCTCTTGTTTTTTACTGGATCTGCAGAACACATAAATCAAATAGTTGCTTACCTGTAACTGTGGTTCTCTGAGTGGTCATCTGTGAAATCCGCACATGTGGTAGTTAGTTGCACGTGTGCAGCTAGTTCGGAACCTTTAACAGCTGTTTTCAATTAGAGGGCTATGGCCCCACCCCTCCTCCCCAGAGGGTATATATATGGCTTGCGTGGCCATAGCCGCAGTTCCTCCGCCGTGTAACGGCAGAGTCCCCAGGCATGACAAACAGCGGGGAGGAAGGGCGGGGATGTGCGGATTTCACAGATGACCACTCAGAGAACCACAGTTACAGGTAAGCAACTATTTGTTCTCTCACGTGGTCTCTGTGAAAACCGCACATGTGGTAGATTAACAAGCTACTCACCGAGGCAGGTGGGTGTCATGCCACCGCTGAAAAAAGGACTGCTCGTCCAAAGGCTGCATGGCGTTTCGATAGAATGTCCAGTTTGTAGTGTTTAACAAATGTTAATGGTGTGGACCAAATTGCTGCTTTGCATATGTCCTCCAAAGGGACACCATGGTTGAAGGCTATCAAAGTTGCCACTGCTCGTGTAGAATGCCCTTTGATATGCATGGGGGGGTCCTTCCCCGCCATCTGGTAGGCTAGACGGATGGTGGCAACCACCCATCCCGAGAGTCGTTGTGGAGATACAGGGGAGCCTCTAGTGTCCTTACGGTATTTGAGAAATAGTTTGGGTGAAGAACGAAAAGGTTTGGTTCTGTTTAGGTAAAAGGAAAGTGCTCTCCGTACGTCCAAAAGATGAAGGGAGCGTTCTAATGGTGTGGTCGGTGTTTGAAAAAAGGCTGGTAAAATAATATCCTGTGAGATGTGAAAAAGAGATGCTCTCTTGGGCAGGAAGGATAAATCAAGTCTCATTACTATTTTATCTGGGTGAAAGCGGATATATGGTTCATCTGAACGGAGAGCACAGAGTTCGCTGGCCCTACGACCCGAAGTTACAGCTACGAGAAAGACTGTTTTCCACGTGACATATGAGAGATCTACTGTTGCCATTGGCTCGAAAGGCGGTTTCATGAGTGCGGAGAGCACAAGGTCAAGATGCCATGGTGGTGGTGGAGGGGCATGGGGAGGGTTGATATTTTTGAAGCCTTGCAGAAAAAGCTGTACCATGGGGTCTTGGAAGCAAGAAGAGTGACCATGTCGTCTTCTGTATGCGGTGATTGCGGCAAGGTAGCAGCGGATGGATGAGAGTGAGAGGCCAGCGGCTGCGAGGGAGGCGAGGTATTCCAAGAGGACAGAGGTAGGTGCTAATAATGGGTCTGCTCCATGAAGGTGGGCAAAGGAAGAGAATTTCAGCCACTTCGATTCATAGGAGCGTCGGGTAGATGGCCTATGGGCTGCATGTATAATGTCCATTACTGCTTGAGAGAGAGGTCTCCGTGTATCCTCCAAGCTGTGAGGCGGAGGCGATCTATGTCTGGGTGGCGTAGACGACCTTGGTTGGCTGTGAGGAGGTCTTGGCGACGTGGAAGAGTGACATAGTTGCCCTTTGCCATGGTTGACAGAAGCGGAAACCAAGGTTGGCGGGGCCACCAAGGTGCGAGTAGGATACAATTGGCTTTGTCGCTGTATACTTTGGCGATCACCTTGATTAGAAGAGGTACCGGAGGAAAGATGTAGAGGAAAGGACCGTTCCAATTGAAGAGGAAAGCATCGCCCAAACAGTTCGTCAGGTTTGGTGGGGATGCCCGGGCACAGTAAAGACGGCATTTGGTGTTGAGTGATGATGCAAAAAGGTCGATTTGAGGTTGGCCCCATTTGTTGAATAGCTGTAGAGCTTGGGTCAGATGAAGGGACCACTCGTGCGTAGCTAGTGTGGCCCTGCTGAGATGGTCGGCCAAGATGTTCTGTTGGCCCGGTAGATGTATGGCTATGAGAAAGATGTTGTGATCGATGCACCAGTCCCAGATTGCTAGTGTGATGTCCAGGAGGGTCTTGGACCGGGTACCTCCTTGTTTGTTGATGTACCACATCACCGTTGTGTTGTCGGTGCAGACTTGAACTGTAGTATTGGATAGTATGTCCTGAAACGCCCGCAAGCCCTTGAAGAGAGCCAAGAGTTCGAGGACATTGATGTGGTGTGTTATTTCTGTAGAGGTCCAATGGCCGTGGGTTGCAAGGCTTCCTGAGAATGCTCCCCATCCAGTGAGGGAGGCATCTGTTGTGATGGTGGTGGATGGGTCGCTTGGGCGGAATGGAACGCCCACGCAAATGTTGTTGCGATGAGTCCACCATTGAAGGGAGTGGCGGACGTGACTTGGGAGTGAGAGTCTGGTGTGTGGAGAGTCCTTTACAGGGTCGAAGGTCTTGATAAACCAGGCCTGAAGCGGACGCATCCTTAGGCGGGCATATGGAGTGACCGCCGTTGTGGAGGCCATGTGGCCTAGAATGGTTTTTATGTCCTTGGCTGAAGAGAAAGGGCGGTGAAGAATGAGGAGGAGAGATGTGCGTAGAGCACGAAAACGGTCTTCTGGGAGTTGAGCTGTGCACGTGGTGGAGTCTAGTAACGTGCCGATAAAACGGATCTGTTGAGTTGGCTGAAGGTGGGATTTCTTGAAGTTGACTACGAGTCCTAGATTCTGGAGGAGGGAAAGGGTAGTGTCAATATTGTGAAGGAGGGACTGTCGTGACCTCCCAATTAGAAGCCAGTCATCCAGGTAGGGGTAAAGAGTGACTCCTTGCAGGCGGAGGTGGGCTACTACTGCCACCATGCATTTAGTAAAAACACGGGGGGCTGTAGAAATACCGAAAGGTAAAACACGAAAACAAAAAGCTTGGTCACCGACCATGAAAGCAAGGTACCTGTGGTGTTCTGGAGCTATAGCCACATGAAAGTATGCATCCCGTAAATCCAGGGTAGCAAACCAGGCGCCTTTCGGTATTAGGGGTAAAATTGTGGTTATTGTCACCATTCTAAATTTCCGAGAAGTGATATAAAAATTAAGGGGTCGCAAATCAAGGACTGGGCGTTGGCCTCCATCTTTTTTTGGGACCAAGAAATAACGAGAAAAAAATGAAAATGGAAAAAAGGAAGGGTGTAAGGGTACAATTGCCCCTTTTTCGAGCAAGGTACTAATCTCCTGGCAAAGGACAGGGGATGGGGTTGTGGATCTGATGTAGCCTGTCCTTGGCTGTGTGTGAAATTCAATAACATAACCATGTGATACTACATTAAGCACCCACTTATCTGTGGTAATATGGTGCCATTGATGTGCAAAGTGTGCTAAACGTGAACCAAAGTAAACAGGAGGCTGGTGATCAGTGGAGGGAGGAGTAACAGGGTGGTGAACGTGTGCCTTTAACTCAGTGAGGGGAAATGGGTTTGGAGGTGAACAGGGGGAAGGTTTGTTAAAAACGACCCCGTGATCTAGGTTGGTACCGTCCCCTGCCCTGTTGGCGAGAGCGAGTAGATGCTGGCTGTCTCGAAGGGGGGGGGGGGTTGGGATGGTTGCGGCAGTTGTCTGTTATTGGAACCATAGGGCCTGCGCTGGTAAGATGAGTATGGGGTCCATCTATTCCTGGGAGGGTAGTTACCAGAAGAAGTAAAGCCGTAGCTATGAGTTGTCTTTTTCATCTCCTGAGTACTCTTTAATTGGCCATCAGTGTCCAGGTGGAACAGGGCATCATCATGAACTGGTAAACTCTCCGCAGTATCTCTGCCCTCCTCGGAGAGTGTGGAAGCTTGAAGCCATGCATGTCTACGAATAGCTGTCGCCGTTGCAAACATGCGACCTGCGGTATCCGCTGTATGTTTCGCCATCTCCTTTTGGGCTCTTGCAAGGGCAAGGGCTTCATGGTGGCATGCCGTAGCAAAGGAGCGGTGTTGCGGAGGTAGCATGTCGAGGTATGGACCGACCTTCTTCCATAAGTAATCTTGGTAGGAAGCCATATAGGCCCCATAGTGAGCAAGCCTAGTCACGAACCCAGCGGTGAGGTGAACCTTTTTGCCCAATCCCTCCAGTTTCCTGCCTTCCTTGTCAGCTGGGGTAGGGCATGACTTGGAGGAGCGTCTACCCTGAGTGACCTTTATTGCTAAAGAATTGGGCTTAGGTGGTCTTGCTGCCCAAAGGTTGGAGGTAAGGTCAATCCTATAGAGGCTGTCGCATCTCCTTGAAACCGGTGGGACAGCAAAAGGAGGGGTATCTGGGGTTCTGGCCAGTTGTAGGAGGTATGGTAAAGGAGGAAGAACCATAGCGGGGGTTGGAGTTTGTTGTTGTTCTGAAGGAAATAACGGGTCCTCTATAGGCTTCTGTGGGTTGGGTATTGGTAATGCTAAAGCCCGCGAGAGTCTCGTGATAAGGGCTGAAAATGTTAACATTTCTTCGGGTGGTGCGGGGTCTGACGGTGGTGGCCCCGCTTGGTCGCCCTCAGATATGTAAGATTCTGAGTCGGAGGCAGAGAGGTATTGTGGTGGCTCTTCATGTTGATATGAAGGTTGTGTCATGGGTGGGGCGTCTTGTGGAGATAGCAAGGGTGGTTGAGCTCGATTAAAGGCTGCGACTGGGCCAAAAAAATATTCTCTACCACCAGGAGACCGGTGAATAAGGTCTTCATGTAGTGGAGGGAGTGCACTGTGCATAGGTGGTTCACTCCATGTAGAGCGACGAGGAGGAGATTGGAAGAGGTCATGAGAATAGGAGGCAGCCTTTGGTGAAAGGAGGCGCTGAGCAGGAGAGATTCTTTCAGGCGACAGGATGGTAGGAAGGGAGGTGGTTGCCTGGCCCTCCTCCGCATTGTGAGCCCTGCGTGCCTCGGTCCCGAGAGCACGGGCCCGTGTGTCCAGCCTCATCGGGATGGAGAGGCTTTGTTGAGACAACGGTGCAGGGGGATTGGCTGACTCCTTTGGGAGCAGGGCCGTTTCCTCACCCCGAGAAGGTGTTGCGTTCGGAGGCTGGGGTTGCCCCGCCTCCTGGCTAAGTTGACGCCCTGGTGTGGGCGGAATTGGCGACAGCGCCGCCCTCGGAGCGGTGAAAAGTGAGTGAGAGAGAGACTGGCTGGAGGAGGCGGAGCGATGCTTCTTTCGCTTTTTCTTCTTCTCCTTCTCCTTTTCCCCGCCAGCATGCTCCCTGGTTGTGGAGGAGGAACGGCTGCGTTTAGCTGCCGCTGACGGCGTTGGAGGGAGAGACTGAGGCGGGAGACAAAGAGAGCGTCCTGGCGTTGGAGGTGCCGAGGGGTTTGCTTGAGCTGCCTGAGGAGGGAGGAGCGCTCGCTCGTAAAGGAGCGCTTTAAGTCTTGTTTCTCTATTTTTCCGCGCCTGGGGTGTGAAGGCCCGGCAGGCAGAGCAAGAGGCTGTGGAGTGAGCCTCTCCTAGGCAAAGAAGGCATTTGTCGTGCCTGTCGGTGTCCGGGAGCTTTCCTCCACACGACAGGCATTTTTTGAAAATTGGAGTCGCCATGTTTGGCAGAAGGGGAACGAGGTAAGTAAGGGAAGGAAAGGGAGTTACAGGAGGTTCCTATAGACTGCTGCTTACACGGCGGGAAAAAAAGGAACTGCGGCTATGGCCACGCAAGCCATATATATACCCTCTGGGGAGGAGGGGCGGGGCCATAGCCCTCTAATTGAAAACAGCTGTTAAAGGTTCCGAACTAGCTGCACACGTGCAACTAACTACCACATGTGCGGTTTTCACAGAGACCACGTGAGAGAAGAGAGGATTAACTCCCCCAATTCTCTCCCATATGGTAAAGAGGTATTGATCAAAGTTCTTATTAACACCAAGGACTATGCCAGTGGTTCTCAACCTGTGGGTCTCTTGGCGTTTTGGCCTACAACTCCCAGAAATCACAGCCAGTTTACCAACTGTTAGGATATCTGGGAGTTGAAGGCCAAAACATCTGGGGACCAAGTTGAGAACCACTGGACTACACCCACAGTATACATTTATAGCACCTGGATACCTTTTTAACTGACATGGCTACATCCTAGAGAATTCTGGGATGTATAGTTTGATTAGAAGCTGTATTTCTCTGTTAAAGAGAGTTTCATGTGCACTTTTCCATAAACCACAGCATTACGGCTCTCTAGCAGCCACAACAGGTAAAGTCAAACTGATTTAACTGATTAGCATAGATATCTCCTGTGAAACAAGGATAGAAAAAGTGTGGTTAAAAAAACAGAGGAGCCAAGCTAAACTGATCTGCTTACATTCCTCTTTAGGGATCATATCTGTAAATGATGCTAAGGAGGCTGTTCATGTCCTGAACCGGTGCCTGGCTACTGTGTTGAGCTGGATGAGGGCAAATAAATTGAAGTTGAATCCAGACAAGACAGAGGTACTCCTGGTCAGTCACAAGGCTGAACAGTGTATAGGGTTACAGCCTGTGCTGGATGGGGTTACACTCCCCCTGAAGGCGCAGGTTCGCAGTTTTAGAGTCCTCCTGGACTCATCGCTGAGCCTGGAACCCCAGGGGGGGGGGGAGGGGCATTTGCACAACTAAGACTTGTGCGCCAACTGTGCCCGTACCTTGGGAAGTCTGACTTGGCCACAGTAGTCACAGTAGTCTGACTTGGCCACTCTTGTTACATTCTGTTTAGACTACTGCAATGCGCTCTACATGGGGTTGCCTTCGAAGACTGTTCAGAAGCTGCAAATAGTCCAACACACTGCAGCCATGTTGTTAACCGTGGCATCGCACAGGAAGCATACA
The DNA here is from genome assembly GCF_035594765.1 of Anolis carolinensis. Classification (NCBI taxonomy): domain Eukaryota; kingdom Metazoa; phylum Chordata; class Lepidosauria; order Squamata; family Anolidae; genus Anolis; species Anolis carolinensis. The sequence continues at coordinate 217,676,412 of NC_085841.1, forward strand.
ACCCCCCCCCCCCCATGGCAACTCCACTGACTGCCTATTAGCTACCGAGGATGATTCAGAGTGCTGGCTTCAGCCTATAAAGCTTTAAATGGCTCTGGTCCAACTTACCTGTGCGAACGTATCTCCCTCTATGAACCAGTTCATAGATTAAGATCGTCCGGGGAGATCCTGCTCTCGGCCCCACCAGCCTCACAGGTGCGGCTGGTGGGGATGATGGACGGGGCCTTCTTGGTGGTGGCCCCACAACTGTGGAACTCCTTCCTGAGTGAGATCAGGTCAGCCCCCTCACTTCTGATCTTTAGGAGACAGCTCAAGACCTGGCTGTGGAACCAGGCATTTGGCCCATCATAGGAATATTTAAAGTTAATGTGAAAGTGGAAAGTACAATGACCCAGGTCTGTTTACAGACAATGGCTATGCCTTTGGGTGATACGTGATGTTATTTTATGTGATGTGTTCAATAATGTTCAATGTCTTATCAGGAGAGGGACGATTTTGATGTTTTATACTGTTTTTATTGATGGCATTGAATTGTTGCTAACACTGTGAACTGCCCTGAGTCCCCTTTGGGGTTGAGAAGGGTGGTATATAAATACTGCAAATAATAAATAAATAAAATCGAAATGCTCCTTAACCCCATACAGCTGCTACTGGATACACAAGATGCTCACAAGGGGCACAGCTTCCTAAAAACAAAGTACCTGAAACTAAAGTCTCTAGTGTCTTCTTGATATGTATATAAATTCTCAAAAATACCCTGGAAAACTTCAGCTGAGCTAGAATTCAGCAGCTTGTCATCAGCATGCACCACAATACAAATACATTCTAGAATATTATATACGGGTTTGAAACAAACCTTACCAAATGAGGGAGACTCCCTGCCATCTTCTAGTTCTGAATCTCGTTCTCGGTCTCTCTTTCGGTGTTTGTGTCCACGGTGTCTGTGGCGGCGATGGCTTTTCCTCCCTCCCAATGGCACATGAACACCAATAAACAAAGTCCTGTGGCCTAGGGAGCAGAGGGAAGGGAAAATAAAATATACATCTGAAAATCACACATGGACATTATTAATGAAGTAAAACCAATGCATTATTTCTGTATGCATGTAAGTCCTTTAAAATAGTAGAGAATTGACACTTGGAATTAGATTCTGAAAGAGCAGAAAGAGAAAACTGCCCTAAGATAAATGTTTTAGGGCAGGGTAGGAAAATTTTTGTTCTCCTGATGCTTTGAGCTACAACTTTCACAGTTCCCTTATTGTTGCTCATATTGGTTGAGCATGGGAAGTTGAATTTCAAAAAACCTACAAGCCAAAGATTCCCCACGTCAGTCTAGGGTAACTTGAATACCCACAGGAGTAATGAAGCACATAAAAAGATGCAGTTAGTGCTTCTCAACCTGTGGGTCCCCAGATGTTTTGGCCTTCAAGTCCCAGAAATCCTAACAGCTGGTAAACTGGCTGGGGTTTCTGGGAGTTGTAGGCTAAAAACTTCTAGGGGCTCCAGGTTGAGAACCACTGAGTTAGAAGTTTCCAATGTTGTTTTGATTGTTTCTCCCAATGATATACAAAAGGCAAGGTATAGGACAATGATGGGCAACCTTTTGCATTTGGTGTGTCAAAATTCACCAAAAAACCTTGCATGACTTGGGCGGTGTGTCACTTCGAAAAAAAACCCCATAATTTCACAATATATATAATTTAAATAACAAAAATATATAATTGTAATATGTAACTGTATTTAATAAATCAAAAACCATTTACTACAATTATTTCCATGTACATCAATCTATGGTACCTCTTGCAATTTCCACAATGATTTCTCTCTATTGTAGTTTCAATGTAGTCATGAATAATGAATAATATAACAATATAATAGTAATAATATAATAATATACTACAATAATAATAGAATAATAGAATGAATATATATATATATAAATATATAAATGTAATGTGCATAATTCCCATGGAGTAAACAACAAAACCACTGGACCAAATCACACCAAATTTGGCCACAAAAGACATTAGTCATCCAATCAATCTGCATGCGGCAACGTGTCAGCAAAAATAGCTAGGCGTGTCAGTGCTGACACGCATGTCATAGGTTGGCCATCACTGGTATAGGATGTTCTCCTGATGTTGGATGTTGATGTTTAAACATATAAGTGGGGCATATTTCAAATGCAGAAGGGGCACACTCATCACAGAAGAAGGGGCACCCTGTTTCGATGACATGACAACTTTTGTTATTGTCCTAAACTCCCCAATTCCTTGACATGGGGCAAGATCCTGCCTGGACCGCTAAGGGTCCTTCCACACAGTCCCTAAATCCCAGGATCTGATCCCTGAATATCTGCTTATCCCAGGTTTTCTGGCAGTGCAGACTCATATAATCAATTTCAAACCTGGGATCAGATCCTGGGATAGAAGGACTGTGTGGAAGGGGCCTAAGGTGTATCCTAATCAGCATATGCAAGTATGTTGCAGGGTGAAACAAGGTAACTAGTTCACATGAGTATTTATTGGACACAACTGGATAAGTAGTTTATATCAACAATACAACTAGTATTACGACAAAAGAAATATTTTGTAAAAGGCATCTTTCATTTAAGGATTAACTAGCAAACAGACATGGCCAATTGCAATTCCAGCTGTATTTTTTACCACTTATTAGAATATTTATTTTTATCCTGCCTTTCTCCCAATATAAGGACATAGCCACAATGCATCGAGGGTATATTATTATATATATCAACATCATCCATTCACTGCACATACAAAAACACACATGAGAGGATAGGAGGGAAAAGAAAGGTCAACCACGTTAAGCTGAAGCCTCATGTGACCTCTAATCCCGTGGAGACTCTGGTAACAGTTGAAAACAGCAAGGCATCATTTGTCACAAAACATCAAAGAAATTTGGGGCTGACAGGAATTTTCTCTAGAAACAGAAATAAACAAGTGCTTGGCAGGCTATTCTTGGCAGGCTTTCTTTTCTCTTCTTCTTAATCATTACTCCCTGCTCCTCATAATATTGCACCAAATGATGAATTTGGAAAAAACAATAGTTTAAAGTTTTAATAAGGCCCTTGCATTCTCATCAGGGTTTTGAAACAACCTGAACTAGATTCAGATGTTGCCCCTGAAGAGGAAATACAAAAGCAAAGATCCACTCTTTTTAGCATGTCAGAAGTGACTTGAGAACATACTGCAAGTTGCTTCTGGTGTCAGAGAATTGGCCATCTACAGAGACATTGTCCAGGGGAATGTTACCATTCTGCTGGGAGGCTTATCTCATGTCCCTGCAAGCTAGAGCTGACAAACGGGAGCTCACCCTGTCTCACGGATTCAAACTATCAACCCAACCTTTAAGTCAGTGGTCTAGCCGGCACAAGGGTTTAACCCATTGCACAAGCACAGCTCCACACAAGTTGCGTATACTCCAGTTGGCCAAATATTCCCTCGGCATCCTCACTGTTGTTGATATTCACAATGTTAAATAGGAAAGTCTGCTGTGGTTTGCTTGAATGAGAGGAGAACCTCGAGTTCGAAGGCCCAGCATAATTTCTAGTTTATAACATGGGGAAAGAGACAGCTGTTAAGGGAAGAGCTTTTGAAAATACACTGTACTGAATTAAATAATAGTTGCTATTACTTGTGCTAATAAAATTCTAAATAAAAATGTGGGACCTGAAAAAGCCAGTGGACTAAAAAAACTAGAGACAATGGGATGATCAGGATAGAATACTACTGGAACATGGCCATACAGCCTGAAAAACTCACAGCAATTCAATGGGATGATTCTTCACAATCCCATTAAATTGTGGTATGCTACAGGATTCTAACCAATTGAGTTTTGGAATCTGGGGGCTCTGTTTCTCATTCTTGATGACACTTAGCACTATTTCTCATTCAGTTTGAGCAGTTGTATATGTGCAAATGGATGTTGTAATGGACTTCATCGGTACTTTTCTCTTGACTTTTTTAAACAATATTTTCAGAGGCATTTGAATGAGACCGTTTCAAGTTTTTTTTATTCCATTCCATTAACCACTTTGAGTTTTTTAACCGATGGAAAACAGTAATAATAAACCTAATTGAACGAATAACTTTAAAAAATAATTAAAAACAACAAAATGCAGTAGAGTCTCACTTATCCAACATTTGCTTATCCAATGTTCTGGATTATCCAACGCAGTCTGCCTTTTAGTAGTCAAGGTTTTTGTAGTCAATGTTTTCAATACATTGCGATATTTGGGTGCTAAGTTCTACATAGCATTGTGTATTGAACTACCTTTTCTGTCAAATTGTTTAACAGGATGTTTTGGTGCTTAATTTGTAAAATCATAACCTAATTTGACGTTTAATAGGCTTTTCCTTAATCCCTCCTTATTATCCAACATATTCACTTATCCAACGTTCTGCCAGCTCGTTTATGTTGGATAAGCGAGACTCTACTGTGTTTTTAAATGATATTACTTAAATCAACTGGTGCCTCTTGAATCGAGTTGAATTTTATGTGAGTACCATTAAGCCCATTAGAACAAACAATTGGATTTAGGCCATTAAAAGTTTCAGGAAACAAATTACTTTTAAAAAGAAACTTCACAAGTTTCTGAAATAACATTTCATTCTGTTGTCATCTACCAAGTTTGCACTTGAGAACCACACAATCAAGACACCAAAAAAAATCTGATACTGTTTTAGGTAAGTTTACGATTTTGTGTTGGGCTGCATTCATAGACGTCCTAAGCCACATGTGGCCCGCAAGTCATAGGCTGGATAAGCCTGCTCTAAACCAATCTTGCCAGGAAAACTCTAGGACAGGAGTTGATTTGAAGGCACAAGATTACACTTGTTAAGCAGAGAGGCACATTGTCCACTGAGTTTGATTTAAAATTTGATTTAGGGAAAGATCCATGACCCTTAATGGGCCTTTTGAGGCTTTAACTGCCTTTATAGATAGGAGAGCAATTAGGCACGTCTACTCTCTTTGACGCATGCGCAGTTCCACCAAAAGTAAGTTTAAATCAAAACTGCAATGGAAAATAAAAAATGAAACCTATGTGCATTGAAGGGAGCCCCTGATGGTGCAGTGGGTTAAACTGCTGAGCTGCTGAACTTGCTGACCAAAAGGTTGGTGGTTCGAATCCAGGGAGAGGAGTGAGCTCTCACTATTAGCCCCAGCTTCTGCCAACCTAGCAGTTTGAAAACATGCAAATGTGAGTAAATCAATAGGTACCGCTTTTGAGGGAAGTTAATGGCGCTCCTATGATGACTCATGGGCCATGTAGTCCCGTTCCTAGTACTATTGTGGCAGATGAAGAGGAAAACTTGGGTTTCCCACCGTTTCAGCCAGAATTGGAGCCCTTGCACCTGCAGGATGTTTGCCCTCCAGAAGTCAGCCAAACAAGCCTTGGGCAGAAATCTCCCCCGTTCTCTCGCTGGGATAATTATAATCGAGATAGAGGCGCTAGGGAGGCGAGTCGCCGAAGCGCCAGAATCGCTGCCAGACAATTAGCTGATTAAGCCTGTTTCCCTTGGGAAATCTTAAGGAGTCATGCATCTGGACATAGTATGGGTTTCACTTCTTGTTCCCCAGGGAAAGTGTTCCTTGGCGGGAAAACAAGATCCTATATAGGTGTTTACCCGCAAGGAGATCCTTGCGGAGTCAATTCGTCAGCTTCGGGAGTGAGATCGTGTGTGGACTACGCTACTCCTGATCCTTGTTTCCAGGACCTTGTTCTTGTTCCAACCCTGCCTTGTTCCCCGGACCTCGCCACGGACTTCGCCACGGACCCTGTTCTTGTTTCTTGCTTCTTGTTGCCTCGAATCAAGCCTTGTTTGTCAAGAATCTAGTTTGCTCTCCAGCCTTGTTGTCAAGCTCCATTGGACTAAAGGACCCTGTCATTTCCCCACACTTTGCTCAGCAAAGTGTGTGTTTCGGTTATTGGATTATTACTTTGGACTCTAATATCTCATATTGGACATTGATTTCCTGGACTATATTTGACCTTTCCTGAAAGGTCTACTTCTGAACTATATTCTTCACTCGTTTTTATTGACTTTATATATTCCTTTAATAAAGATATTAGATAGATTCTGGTCTCTGTGCATGGTTATTGGTGCTCTGCAGCCTGGGTCCTGACAGCTCCATGCAGTCATGCCAGCCACATGACCTTGGAAGTGTCTATGGACAATGCCGGCTCTTCGTCTTAGAAATCGAGATGACACCAGCCCCCAGAGTTGGACATGACTAGACTTAATGTTAGAGGAAAACCTTTACCTTATGTGCATTGAAAGAGATAATCTGACCCATATATCTACATTAGCAGCCAATGCAGCAGTAGTTGATCTACGTTGACATAACAATTTTTCTGTAAATGGGTGATAGTACTTAATATTCACTGAGCTCATGATGAAACATAATGCTAAACTTTTAGGTTCCATTAATAAAATAATACTGACTTTATGTAAAGGTCCAATAGCCAAAAAGAAAAGAAAATTTGATCTTGTAATTATTATATTACTGACACAGACGTTTCTAGCTGTGTAAGTACAATCTGTATTTACCATGTACAGTCATATACAGACTGATGTTTCTTTACCAAGAACAATTTTAGATACATGCATAGATTAACAACAATTAATTTTTGGCAACTACAGGTCCTCAGATTCCACATCCTTTCATGTTTCTCCTCAGACTCAGGCCACCAATAAAACAACTTCTACATAAGCTTGCTTGGTTTCTTATTACATTGTTACTGTATTCTATCTCCCTGTTCTCTCTGGTGGTTCATTTCATGGTTACTTCTCTTCATTATAGTGAATGAACTCCCACGGATGTGTTCACCCTTAGTTACTATGGCATGATAGTGGTAACACCACTAATAATTTAGTTGGGAATTTAGATCTTAGTTAGGTTTCTTTTTACTGAAAAACAGGAGAAGAAGGAAGAAGAGGTCATAACCGGCAGCAATCCGTATAGTGATAATGAATAATATTCCAGTATTATTAATTCAATCTCACTGGCACTTCATTACATTTCATCATACATATTTTTCAATTCAAAGACATCCAAGTACAACAAATGGCAATTTGCATGCTGCTGTGCTGGAGCATTCCACTTCTGTGCTTGAGAAGTGATGAGAAGTCGCCATTCAAAATAAAATGCATCATTTTCCATGAAGGAAAGGTCATTTGTGAATGTGTTTGAATGTGATGAAAAGCTTTCAAACCAATTGTTGCTAACAGATCCTGTCTTTTCAAAGAGTGGCATGTTGTTCTAATTCCATAGCAATGTTTTGCCATATTCATACATTATAGGTAACACAATATGACGTTATAAAACAGATTGACCATGGTCTCACCAATATTAGATTTGCTCTGTACACACACCATTTCCATAGACATTGAGAAGTCCAAAAGCCACCACTTGGCAATGTCCAACAATGGGAAGTACTGACTTTAGCTTCCTTTTGGATGGTGTGAGAATTGGATGGGGTAGAAACTGACTCTTTTGGCTTGTTGTGACAGCTATATATTTGTTCATATATAGGCAGATAATGAAGGAAAAGCTATATACTCAATTAGACAGTGCTATCTTTAAAGCAAAGAAAACAAATGCTATCTTAAGTATACTGAGATGGTAGCAAAACTCACACTTGATTTTCTCTTTTGAGCTCCTCTTTTATATAATGCCCATTTGGACCTATCAGGTGAATCTTAGAGCATTCAAAAACACAATTTAGGCAATTGAAAAATAGCAACTGACCATTGCACGCAAATATTAGCAAGCGATAAATGCAATACAAAATATGTCCAATACTTATTTGACATCTGGCATGTGTTATTTTATCTGACCATGTCTTAAAACAGGCCATTCAAGCTCATATTCCACTTTTGCAATACGCTTTATTACAGTCTATTTCCAGGGGAAAGGATTATCCTGTGAGATGGATTTCCACATATTCTAAAAAGCAGACTCTGGTATAGTAGAGAAAGGATCCGGAGAATCTTAAAACTGAACTTTGTTATGACTGCATCCTGTGGAATCCTAGGCTCTGCAGCTGAGAAATCTGAATGCCCTTCCCTAAACTGCAAATACCAGGATTTTGGAGAATTCAGCTGGAATCAGAGTGCTATAATTGTGTAGTTTGGAACAACTCCAAATATATCTGCCAATGTAATTACTATACAAGAAAGACCAAAAGCCTTTAGTCTATAATAAATGATGTAGCAAGGTTTCCTTTTAACTTGTGCCTTAATTCTTTCATAGATGCCATAGAGGTTCTACAATGGATCAACTGTCACAAAATGCCAACCTCCCAGTATTTAGGATAAAAGCTGCCCATGGAAGTCTAACCAGCATAAAACTGCTATAGGGAAAACACAAAAAAAGTTTATGTTTTAGGTAGGAACTTGGGGGCCCTGGTGGTGGCGCAGTGTGTTAAAGCGCTGAGCTGCTGAACTTGCAGACCGAAAGGTCCCAGGTTCAAATCCCGGGTGCGGAATGAGCACCCGCTGTTAGCCACAGCTCCTGCCAACCTAGCAGTTTGAAAACATGCCAATGTGAGTAGATCAATAGCTACCGCTCCGGCGGGAAGATAACGGCGCTCCATGCAGTCATGCCGGCCACATGACCTTGGAGGTGTCTACGGACAATGCCGGCTCTTCGGCTTAGAAATGGAGAAGAGCACCAACCCCCAGAGTCAGTCACAACTGGACTTAACGTCAGGGGAAAACCTTTACCTTTACCTTTAGGAACTTGGCAAGTTGTCAGGCCATCCTGGCATGATGTGGAAATGATTTCAAATCATTGAATTGGCACCTATCATATGGGACTTTTCTTGTGTTACTTCTAATCAATCAACTAGATTAATACACCCAGCTTTTTTAACCTGGTGTCCCCAGATTTGCAGTGGATAGATAGAACAAAGCAATAGCAGGGCAATGGAAATAAAATCACACACACATAAAGCAAAAGCAATCAATTAATTGGGATCACTATTACACAACTGAATGAAAGATGCACCTTTTAAAGGAGAAAGGTTGGGGAAGCCATCAGCAAAGAATGGCAAACACTGTTGAGCTCAGCCTAAGCTTCCTTACAGGTTGAGATGAAAAAGAAAGAGAACTACAGCTCCTTCCTTCCACTTAGGAAAAGAGGAATAAATAATCATGTGCTTCATTTTGGGCACATAAGAAGAAAAACAGCAAGGCCAGGCCAGGCCAGAATGTTTTGTTGGAAAAGGGGAAGATGGCTTCTAAAGGCAGTATAGGCCATGAGATGAGACTGTGCTATCTAGATATACCAAACCAGACCTCGCTCCCAAACTTCTGAGTATGGCTATTAATGGAAAGTTTTCACTGGACCAAAGAGTGACCACTTGCAATATTACACTAGCATGTAACACAATTTTGTTCCTGGGTTATACATATTTCCTAACTGGTTCTATGATTCTAAACATGGAAAAGGTTTATTAAACTCCCAAAACTTTGTTTTTGCAGGATATCCTGCAGCACATTTTGCTATAGTTTTTCAATGAATATCTCATCGAGTCTCCACCAATTCAACATAGTTTGTGGCAGCCACAAAAATGAAAATTCTGGAGTATAACATCAAAGTAATTACTGCACAATTAAACAGAAAATAACACTTTCAAACCAGGAACAGAATTTTTTCAAATTTTGTTACATAGTGTTATTTATTCTATTCCTTTTACAGAAATACACAATTGTAAAGGTTTGGTCACAGGGTGAAGATATTGATTGGTTTAGGAAATAACAACTGCAATTTTAATTCCCCATATTTTAACAGTCCTTAAATTATTCCTAATTAATCAACTGTCCAACAATGATTATTAATGCATTTTCATTCAGGATCTTTTGTAGGAGCAGAGATGATATTTGATAGCTGGAATATTATTTTCAGCATGTAGAAATGGCCTTGCATATATTTTTGGAGATTTTGAATGGCTTGAATCAATGCTTTCAAACTGAAAAGGCAATATATCAGAAACGATAAGTGCTCACCTTCTAAGTCTTCCTTTTCAAAATGTGTTTTGAGAATGGAGCGTGTTCCTCCTCTGTCCACCACTGCCTCTTCATCATTTCTCTATAGAATAAAAGCAATTGCACGTGTCAGATTTTCATTGTGCTGCCATCACTAAGCATGGAAATCCAAATAGTCAGAGGTCTGCAACATCATTGTGTATTCACATTATTTCTGACTTAGACAACCCTAAGGCAAACCTTCTATGAGTTTTGGGGTTGTGTGTTTTCCGGGCTGTATGGCCATGTTCCAGAAGTATTCTCTCCTGAAGTTTCGCCCATATCTATGGCAGGCATCCTCAGAAGTTGTGAGGTATGGAGAAAAGTTTTCTTTAGTTTTCTCCATACCTCACAACCTCTGAAGATGCCTGCCACAGATGTGGGCGAAACATCAGGAGACAATACTTCTGGAACATGGCCATATAGCCTGGAAAACACACAACATCCCTGTGATTTCAGCCATGAAAGCCTTCGATAACACTTCTATGAGTTTTTCTTGTCAAGACTTCTTCAAAGAAGTTGCTTTCCTCTGAAGCTGAGAGTGTGACTTGCCCAATGTCACCCAGTATGTTTTCATGGCTGAGTTGGGATTCCAACTCTGGTCACTGCAGTCAGAACCATCAAACCACTCCACCATATCAGCTCAAGTGGCTCCACCATTACCATGAGATAAAAATGAGGTTTAATTATAGACCTTGGCTGAAATTTATTATTATTATTATTATTTTATTTATTTCCAATATTTCTATCCCGCCCTTCTCACCCGAAGGGACTCAGGGCAGCGTACAATTGGCAACAATTCGATGCCGATACATCATTAAAAACAACAGCATATAAAAATATATTACAACCAATTAAATACAGCATAAAATATAAAACATAAAACATATGCTTAAAATCCGTTCGTCCAATATCCTCCAACTTTATCCATATAACAGTCTGTGTCGTCTTTATCATTTATTTGTTAAAAGCCTGGGCACATAGCCATGTTTTTAAGGCTTTTCTAAAACTCAAAAGGGTTGGGGCTTGCCGTATTCATTTGAAAGCTCGTTTACCTGTTTCTATTTACTTGCAATCGAAATTTTGAATGAATCAGAAGCAAAGACAAAACAGTACTGTGAACATTCAGAACTGTGATTGCTGTGCTCCATACATTTTGGAACAGAATGTGCAACTATATGTTTTACCCTGTTTTCCCCAAAATAAAACAGGGTCTTATATTAATTTTTTGCTCCAAAAGATGCTTTAGACCTTGTTTTTGGGAGCCATCTTATTTTTCCAAATTGACTTTTTAAATGAATTATATCTAGGGCTTATTTTTGAAATAGGGCTTATACTTTGAGCATCCTCAGAAATGTGGAAAAATCATGATAGGTCTTATTTTCAGGGTAGGTCTTATTTTGAGGAAAGGGTAGGGGTTGGAGAGAGAGAAATTAAGTGCAACAGTTACACTTAAGGCCTCTAATTTGGGGAAAATAGTGATCAACATTTCCATCTTATTTTATCCCAAGAAACTTCATAGAATTTTGTGTAGCAAATTACACAAAACAACAAAGTATCTTACTGAGACATGTAATGAATAATAACTAACTTATGAAGATTTGCTGAAGAAATGTGAAAGAGAATATAAGAAAAGAGATTTATTGCTGATTACTAAAGACTTGGTTTTCTTGTTTTCAGATGTTTGGAGATTTGAGATATATAAGAAGAATTATGGTTTTGAACAAAATAAATTAGTTTGGTGATGACCATGTGATAGGTAGAATGTATAAATTTTTGTTAGTGAAAGATTGTACCAATGACTTAATGGGGAAAGATGTGTCTTATCATCTTAAAACAGTGGTTCCCAACCTTTGGGTCCCCAGGTGTTTTGTACTTCAGCTCCCACAGTTCCTAACAAATGGTAAGCTGACTGGGATTTATGGGAATTTATGGTAAGCTGACTGGGATTTATTGGGAAGGCCCAAATGTTGGGAACCACTGTCTTAAAGAGAATGTGTATAAAATGATTTATTGCCTATGAGGCCAGATAAACTGACTAAAATATAAAATGATGTTTTGAATATATGTTGGGGCAACATGGGCAATGTGAAAGGACATTTTTGCCATATGTGATGCATGAGGAACAATATAATAATAATAATAATAATAAATTATTTTTATCCCGCCCTATCTCCCCGAAGGGACTCAGGGCAGTTTACAACAAAAAAAATGGCAAACATTCCGAAATAACATAACAGACAGATCAAATCAAAATAAGGCAAAGAAATTTTAGGTGCAAATATGCAGAGAACTGTTAAATTTGGAATTAAACCAGAGCTCTGTCTTTTGGTAATTTTAATGGACAGTTGCAAAATAATCATGGATATTTACTTCAATACATGATCATAGGAGCAAGATTGTTATATGCACAATCATGGGAGATCTTAGAAATGCAGTAGAGTCTCACTTATCCAACATAAATGGGCCAGCAGAATGTTGGATAAGCGAATATGTTGGATAATAAGGAGAGATTAAGGAGAAGCCTATTAAACACCAAATTAGGTTATGATTTTACAAATTAAGCACCAAAACATCATGTAATACAACAAATTTGACAGAAAAAGTAGTTCAATAGGCAGTAATGCTACATAGTAATTACTGTATTTACAAATTTAGAACCAAAATATCATGATGTATTGAAAACAGTGACTACAAAAATGCGTTGGATAACCCAGAATGCTGGATAAGCGAATGTTGGATAAGTGAGATTCCACTGTACTAACAAATGAAGAATCCTTGGTGAAATGGATAGACTTGGCTGGGATGAAAAATTTAACTTGCTTAATTAAAACTAAAGCAGATTTTTTTTAAACGATTCGAAACCATTTATGGACTTGCTGTGGGATAAGAAAAAGGAATGACAGATAATTACTAGGATTTGATCTTTGGGAGAAGTAGTAGCTTGTCAAAAGAGGAGAGAGGATTAACTATATAAAGTTGGAATCATATTTTATGTATGTATTATTTATGTAATGGAAGCTCCCACTGGTGCAGTGGGTTAAACTACTGAGCTGCTGAATTTTCGGACCTAAAGGTTGGCAGTTCAAATCTGGGGAGCGGGGTGAGCTCCCGCTGTTAGCCCCTGTTTCTGTCAACCTAGAGGTTAAAAAACATGAAAATGTGAGCAGATCAATAGGTACCACTCCAGCAGGAAGGTAACAGCATACCATGCAGTCATGCCAGCCACATGACCTTGGAGATGTCTACGGACAATGCCAGCTCTTTGGCATAGAAATGGAGATGAGCACCAACTCACAGAGTTGGGCACAACTAAACGTAATGTTAAGGAGAAACCTTTACCTTATTTATGTAAGCTAATAAATTTCAAAAAATCATCTAGAATCAAACAAATCATAACTACAAAAGTTAGTTATTCTAATGCACATCCACACAAGGCATATCAGAATTTTGCATTTGAATAACTGTTTCAATTATCTCACAACTAAAGTCCTTTTTTCTATTGTGAGTTATATTTAAAATGGATTCTCCATTTCTACCAACCATCTATGTCTCCATGGTAATATCTGGAAAAAACAATCTTTTAGTACTTCCTGTATTATGCAGTATGCCAACAATGAAGCACAGAAAGGATGCAGAATATAATGCTGTCATATCACCTGCTTCTTGTATAAGATGTTCGGGGAAGTGCAAAGTGAATTATACTAGTCAGTGATTGTTATACATTCTCAATTAACATTTAATTTGGCACAGCAAATTAACAGCAAAGCAAAAGAATTTGTTTTTCTATTCTTTTCTTTTCATGTGTCCAAAAACAAATATGGAATAAGGTCAGTGAATATTGTTATTGACTGGAAGTCAATAGGCCTCTGTTTTAGATAGTCAATGAGTGTTTTTCACATTCACTCCCATATGTGCCTTCCTAAGGGAAATGTAGAGGAAGGAAGTGAAGGTTTCTAGCATGCCCAGATGGAAAATAAGGACCTCTGCAAACAGAGAAGAAGGTGGGCTGCATTTTTATTTTCTAATAAAATATACCTCAGTGGGAAGAAAACCTTTATGGGGGAGGGTTGAAGAAAGCAACAAAATAGTTCCATGAAGGAAACAAAACCATGGAATGAATAGCTTCAGTGAGATATGTCATGTATTCTTATATCCAAAATGCTGTTACATGTTAAATACAGATTCAGGATCCCTTATCTGGAATTCTGAAATACTGCAAAATTCTAACTTCTTCATATGGAAGGTTGAGACAGGGACATCTTTGCTTTCTGGTGGTTCAATGTACACAAACTTTGTTAGATGCACAAAATTATTTACAATTCTGTGTATAAATTAACTTCAGTCTATGTGTAAAGCATATATGAAACATAAATGAATTTTGTGTTTAGACTTGGGTTCCATTTCCAAGATATCTCATTATGTACACATATGCAAATACTGTAGTATTCCAAAATCCAAAGATATCTAAAATACTTCTGGTCCCAAACATTTTGGATAAAAGATTGGCACCAACGGAGATCCTAATAGGAACCAGAAGTACAGTCAGTCCCTGTAGGTTCTGTAGGTTTGTTCTTAAGTTGAATTTGTAAACAGATTTTTAAAAAATATTTGGATAGCATAGGGAAGGGTTAACACCATTGTGGTATTTGTTTTCCTATCTGGGCCTCTGTTCAGATTATTTTGGCTCACTTTCTGTCTCTGTGACAATTGGATTTTGAAAAAATTGGCTTGTTCTGGAAACAATGATTGGTGAGAAAGCTTCAGTTGAGACACCTTTTTCCCATGATAACTCTTCCCAGAGTGAATTTCCCTTCATAGCTAGATTTCCTCTCAGTTCCTTTTGTCTCACCCCCATTTATACCTAGGAGTCATATGTAAGTTGGATGTTTGTAACTCAGGGACTGCTTTGTCTAGCATAAATAACTTGCATGTCCAGTATGGGCATTCACTATGCTACTACAGTAGAGTCTCACTTATCCAACACTCGCTTATCCAATATTCTGGATTATCCAATGCATTTTTGTAGTCAATGTTTTCAATACATCGTGATATTTTGGTGCTAAATTTGTGAATACAGTAGTTACTACATAGCGTTACTACGCATTGAACTACTTTTTCTGTCAAATTTGTTGTATAACATGATGTTTTGATGCTTAATTTGTAAAATCATAACCTAATTTGATGTGTAATAGACTTTTCCTTAATCCCTTCTTATTATCCAACATATTTGCTTATCCAATGTTCTGCCAGCCCGCTTATGTTGGATAAGTGAAACTCTACTGTACTAAGAAAAGGAACTGTTCCTGTTCTGAAAACCCCAACCTTTAAATTGAATTTACTTTGATCTAAGGCCAATAAAACTAATCCTTGGTATAGAAATCCTACTGAATCAATAGGGTTTATTTAACTGCTGACCTACTAGGCAACAACTGGGTCAGTGAGTTCATCTGCAACTAGCTACTGGATTTAGCTCTGTATGTTTAAAGATTAACACAATGTTAACAATAAAAAGCATCTATTCTCCTGCTTATAGAACATTTCCAGAAACTATATTTTGAAGTACGAACTGAATAAAATTTCTGCATGCACATCAGGTTTCAAGGCATTAGTTATTCTCTACACTTTTGTTAACGTTCACCTTGACATTGACAAGAAGTGGCTGTACTGGGGTCAAAAGAGGGATCAGCATGCTATTTGGACTTAAAAAGACATAAAAACATAAGAGGAAAAGCATTTTTTTATAGATGGTGCTTAATAGTGTGTCATAGCTGTTGGGAGAAAAGAAATCTCTGATGGCTGCCTTGTCCAACTCCACCATCTGAAAGACTGTGCTTCAAAACTGATTTAATGTGGCTAACATTTATTTATACTTTTGGTGACATGGTTATTCTCACTTCCTGCATATTATCCATATCCGTTTGAATGTGTTAGTGCCTTCAACACATGGCTGCTTAAGAAAGCATTCTGAATGTTATCTATGTAACACTCACCATCTCTCTTAACAAATTTTTTTTTTTGGGGGGGGGGCATAGGTTTTTTTTTAAGGCAATTAAGTCCAATTTTTCCAACACATTATTTGAAAATCATTTTATTTTTAATTGGGACCCAACTGCGACAGCTTTCTGTATTGAGGTTAATGGACGGATGTGCTCCTTTTGGCCAGCTTTGTACCACACACACGCACAGGACAGGATGTGCAACAAAGTAGAAAGCAATTCCAGATTTATATCTGCCCCAAGGCTGCATGTCACATACATGAGGACAGTTCCACCCTCCCTCCCTTTGGAGAGCAAAACCTAAAAGAACATCCAGATAGTGTCCCCTGCAACAATGCTAAAATGTATGCTAATCAACTTTAGCTTTCAGAGATTGATGTGCCTATGAATTTTAATTACATATGTATTTAATACTGCAAATGTACAGTTAATTTGCTACTTGAAAAGAGATGGCCCTTCTTCTCCGTTAAATCAAAAGTAATAAACAAATGCTCTAAAAGGTTGTTGTATGTTTTTCGGGCTGTATGGCCATGTTCCAGAAATATTCTCTCCTGACGTTTTGCCCACATCTATGGCAGGCATCCTCAGAGGTTGTGAGGTATGGAGAAAACTAAGCAAAGAGGTTAATATATATCTGTGGAAAGTCTATGGTGAGAGAGGTCAGTGTGAATGTTGTAGTTAATCACCTTAATTAACATTGAAAAGCTTATATGCTGTCTTCTTCCTGCCTCTGGGGCATCCTTTGTTTAGAGTGGTTAACTGCCCTTGGTTGATTCATGTCTGGAAATCCTCTGTTTTCAGAGTGTTGCTTTTTATTTACTGTTCTGATTTTTGACCAAAATGATTTTTGAAAATCAACAAAATCTGGCTACAAGTATTTAAAAAACTCAAAAATCAGAACAGTAAATAAAAACTTTGAAAACAGAGGATTTCCAGACATGAATCAACCAAGGGCAGTTAACCACTCTAAACAAAGGATGCCCCAGAGGCAGGAAGAAGACAGCAGATAAGCTTTTCGATGCTAGTTAAGGTGATTAACTACAACATTCACACTGACCTCTCTCACCCTAGACTTTCCACAGATATATATTAACCTCTTTGCTTAGTTTTCTCCATACCTCACAACCTCTGAGGATGCCTGCCATAGATGTGGGCAAAACGTCAGGAGAGAATATTTCTGGAACATGGCCATACAGCCCGAAAAACATACAACAACCCTGTGATCCCAGCCATGAAAGCCTTCGTCAACACAAATGCTCTAAATTTGATGGCACGAAATAAGCCCAAGAAAGAAGGGGAGGGGCTGACAGTTTGAATCAACCCAAAGCATAAATGCTACAAATGAATAAAACGGTCTAATTCTTTGATAAGCCATGGCTCTGTTCCAGGGGATACCTTCAGCACTGCCTGAACAGATGTGTGCTCACTGTACAGTCAATTGCACTGGATTGATTTTGTGTCAGCCTAGACTATATTGTATCAAACTGACACCAGGTTTCTTTCCTGAAGAGCCAGTGAGTTGTTTTTATAATCAGCCATGCATTGAAACAGCCAAAACAAACACTAAAAATTTTGGTCTTCTGAGGAACTAGAATAGCCTGGAAGTAAAAGCTGTAACCAAATCAAAATAAAACCTGATGGCTGGCATCTTGTTTGGTTGTTATGAGACTCTAAACTGGACTTAGGATCTCACAGTGCTTGCAATTTGCATTAACAGTTTTAAGCAGAACATGATCCCAATAATCTCCCTTTTCAGCCTGACCATGCCCCAACTCAAGGGTTTCTGAAGCTCTACAGATCAGAGCGTGGGGAACTGATATCTGCAGGGTCTCCAATCACTGTGTGCATGCGGCTGAGACAAACGGTTGTGACAGGACCCAGAAGGGTCTCTCCAGCTGCCAGCTTGACACAACACACAACTAACTTTCCCTGAGCTCTGATCTCCAACCCCTCGGAAACCATTCAGATGGGGTGCTTCCAGGCTGAAAAGGTGAGATTCTTATTATTCAAAGCCAACTTTGCAACACAACTCAGAAGTTGAGAAGTTGCCAAAATTTGGATGTCATCATTTGACTACTTCCTATTTCCCCAACATTTTATTCACTAGAATTTACCTATTAGTCACACTGATA
Organism: Anolis carolinensis; assembly: GCF_035594765.1. NCBI lineage: Eukaryota > Metazoa > Chordata > Lepidosauria > Squamata > Anolidae > Anolis > Anolis carolinensis. The sequence goes on from NC_085841.1 coordinate 217,694,597, forward strand.
AGGCTGAAGTTAGTATTCATAGAAAGGGAGTGGCTTAAATTCATCTAATGGGTTTCATAACTCAGTGGAAACTTGGACCTAGTTCTTCCATGTTGCACTGTGATGTTTTCATCAGTATATCCCAACAGCTCTATATAGATTTTCATATTGACAGTGGAGAATGTAAATGGTTCTCTTATTACTGTATATACTCGAGTATAAGCCTAGTTTTTCACCCCTTTTTTAAAGACTAAAAAAGCCCCTCTCGGCTTATACTCGGGTGAGGGTCCTGGTTGGCTTATATTTGGGTCAGCTTATACTTGAGAATATATGGTACATTTATTATTTTTCTCTATTATTATTACATTTATTATTTTTCTCTATTATTGTTGCTACTATTACATTTATTTTACCCTATTATTATTATTATTATTATTATTATTATTATTATTATTATTACATTTATTATTTCACTCTGATCTTATTATTATTATATTTATTATTTTACTCTATTACTACATGTATTATTTTCCTGTATTTATTATTATTATTATTATTATTATTATTATTATTATTATTATTATTACATGTATTATTTTACTCTATTATTGCTAAAAGGATACATAAGCACATTTACATTGAAGATGAGAATAATGATTTAATCAGAGTTGGACAATCTTATCTTAAATTAGAGCTTTATGTAAATATTCAAAAACATTTAACCTACTGATGCTTCAATTAATGTAATTTTATTGGTATCTGTTTTTATTTCTGAAATTTACCGCTCTCAGCTTATACTGGAGTCAATGTTTTCCCAGTTTTTTGTGGTAAAATTAGGTGCCTCGGCTTATATTCGGGTTGGCTTATACTCAAGTATATACAGTAATTTCAAGACTAGCTTTTCCAACTAGCTGTACATTTTAGCATGGGGGACACCCATGCTGGGATACAGTCCAGCCCCTGCACTTGCAAGATTAGGATCCAAGATTTCATTTGTCCATGTCTGACAAAATATGTCTTCTATGGGCATTTCTAGCTTCTCCAATGTGACTCTGGATCCATCTGGTATTCTTCAATCTGGTACTAAAGAAAGTGCTTTTGCAGTGCAGATGAGTACATAGTAGTAGTAGTAGTAGTAATAGTAGTAATAACAACAACAACAACAACAACAACAACAACAACTTTATTTTTGTACCCCGTCTCCATCTTCCCAAGGGGACTCAGAGCGGCTTACATGGGGACGAGCCTGGTCAACATCATAGAATATAATCACATTAAAATACATACACAATTATAATAATCTTGAACCAACAACCAATGAGCTTGTAATAAATAGACATGGATGGCAGGCTGGTGCAACTCACTTTTGAAAATAGGGCTAATGGATAAAGTGCAAAATCTCAGAACCAATTTGAGGCCTGGATGGGTGAACCCCAAGCCACCGAGCACTGATACATATTAAAACTTTATTTTGCACACTTTTGCGGAAGCTAGCTTCAATGGCATTGAATAGTCAGTGTAGATGGGGCCTCTATTGTATTCATGTGCCAGAAGTCCTTTCTTTCAATAGGGTTCACTATTATCTGCAGTTTCATCTATCCATGTGCAGTCTAGGAATAGATCCCTCATAAATATAGGGCTCATACTGTGTTTCAACTTGACAAAATTCAAATATGACTTGGTTATAGAAGCCTAATAATGCTTTGGTTCACATGGGCAAGCAATCTTGTTGGAAATCTTATTCCCATTCAGTGTCGTTTCCATGGTTACTGGGCCTTGGTATCTAACAAGCACTAAGGCTGCATTGTATTTAAACAGCACTTTTCTCTGCTGGTAAATCAGAATGGCTATATGAGAAGGCAAACACATTCCAGGGGCAGAAATGTGAGAAAATATGTGGTAAGAAAGGAGCCACAATTGTCTGGCTTTTAAGGAAAAGCAAAAAAAATAAAAATCATTGTATACACAATGGTACCCTACTTCTTTCCAACCCTTTCTGCCTGAAATTGTGAGCAGAACTAACATTTCTACATGCATGTGCAGCCCAGGATTCCTTGGCAACAGAGCCCACTCCTATCCACTGAAGCTCAGGGTGCACCTACACTATAGAATTAATGCAGTTTGATATCACTTTAACAGTTATGGCTCAATGGTATGGAATCATTGGAACTCTTGCTTTACAAGGTTTTTAGCCTTCTCTTCCAAAGAGGGCTGGTGTCTCACCAAACTACAAATCTTGTGATTTCCATCACCCATCCTAAAATAGTAATAGTAATTATAGTTCTTTAGTAACATGGGTCATATATGGGACTTGAAGACGTGGCTCTGCAATCAAGCCTTTGAGAATTTTTAGCCCCTAGTTTTCCTACATAGTAATTGTACATCCTGCACTCTATCCCATGCCCTCTCTCCATTACTGCAGCTGGCACTTATTTAATTCCAGTGTTTACAGCCCGACAGTTTACCGCCATGGTTAGAGAATCGCAGCTTGATTGAGTCTGAATTGATGTTTTATATATTACATGTGCTTTATTTTATTGTATTTTATACTGTGTTCACGTTTATGTTGTTTTTAGGCACTTTGTGCCATCTGTAAGCCGCCCAAGTCCCTTTGGGGAGATGGTGGCGGGATATAAAAATAAAGTTGTTGTTGTTTATTTATTTCCAGTATTTCTACCCCGCCCTTCTCCCCGAGGGGACTCAGGGTGGCTTACACAACTGGTAGGATCACTACCAGTACATCATAATACAATAAAATAAGAATAAAACAGTTAAAATAGTTAAATAATATAGTAAAATACAATATATAAAAGATTTAACACAGTGCAACACCGAATATATATGTCAATCATCCATCAGACCTTGTGCAAAAGCCTTAATCCAATCCATGTCAATGCTAACTGAGTTCATTCATTAAACGCTTGTGCGCATTGCCAGGTCTTCAACTTTTTTCTAAATCCCAGAAGGGATGGAGCCTGCCAAGGAGCCACCACCAAGAAGGCCCTGTCTCTCGTCCCCACCAGCCGCATTTGTTGTTGTTGTTGTTGTTGTTGTTTTGCTCTCAGTACATGCAAAAAAACTAGAAACTACTATTTTTATAATTAAATCTATATATTTTATAGAATGCTACATTTTGCATGCTTTAACTCCATCACATACTGACCCACCCTTGCATCCTTTAAAAAGGAGTTAAAAACTTGGTTTTTTCATTGTGCATTTGAATAACTTAGTCCCCATGATCGAAATTTAAATTAATACATTTCCTTCACACTGTTTTCTTCTCCTACAATTAATTTGGACATTTGTCCCCCTTCCTGACGGGATATGTTTGCACTTTGTGCTCTTGCCCCGAAGCACTTTATAACCATACTATTGCACTTTAGTCTAAATGGCCCCTCCATGCTATCCCCCTCCACCAAATTAGTGGACCATCTTACTTTATTATATTGTTACTCATTTTATGTTTTAAATGAGCTTTTATGGATTGATGTATTGTTCTGCATAATGTGGTTTTATTGTGTTTTTACTCTTTGTAATGTTTTAATTGTTGTACTTTGGTTATTGTTTTCGGGCCTTTGTCCCGTGTTAGCCGCCCCGAGTCCCAGCCGGGAGATGGTGGCGGGATATTAAAATAAAGTTACTTACTATTTACTTACTTACATGTTGATCTGTCTGTGCAAAAACCCATAAATGCAACATTACACTATATAATACGTTTTTGTTTCTGGGTTATAAATGTCATTTTCTATTTGGTTCTATTATTTTAAAAAACAAAGTTTCTGGAGTATACTTTCAAAATACGTACCATACAATTAACCAAGAAACAACACTTTCAAACCAGAACAGAATAGGAACAGATTTTCTTTTCAAATTCTGTTACATACTGTTACAGAATTCATATTTTCTGGCTTGATTTACTGAATGTTTCACAACCAAAAGTGAGCTGGGGTTCACATTTCATTGATTTTCTTCAATATTAGCTGAATTGTAAAAAGAGAGTAAATCCTATTACTCCAGTCAAAACTAATCTTTGGAAACCCTCTGGAGCTTTCATTAAAAACCAAGACTCTGCATGAAGTCTATGTTTTTTCCTTCAAGGAGAAACAAAATCCTCCGAGTGTAACTATGCACAGTTAAAACATTCTACTCCAAAGCCCACTTTGAAGTACATTTTCTAGCCTGGAGACTAGCAAATGATATTGCTATACAAGTATGAATGCATTATTTCTCAATGAATTGTATGTGTCCTTGTTTATCCCCCCTTCTTCTCCACATTTTGAAGGCCTTACTTATTGTATTATAAAGCTGTATTCTATTTCTTGCTGCCTACATTCTAAGCACAGAGCATTCCAGATTTTGGAAAGCTCCTCTGGATCCCTCCCTCCCTGTTTTTAAGCAGCCTCTTAATAATGCAAAATTCTATCATGTACATACTTCCATTATTCTAATAATATGTCTTTAGTTTTCTGTTGCTATACACAGGTTGTCAGCAGCTTAGGTGATGAATTCATGTTGGCTGTTTTCAGGAGCTCTCCAAGGTGCTGAACTTAGATTGGTTATATGATTCAGCACCTTGCACAGTTTCCATAAATGCTGTGGCTGTTGAGTAACTCTACTATAGATTTATTCAAACTAATGGAGCTGCTAACCATCTCTGGTTGCTAATACAGTTTTAATGATATAAATTGATGACTGTTTTAATTAATTTTGAAAATCATACTTGCATATTACAGCTAATATTTTTATATGTAAGTTTTTGTTTGTATTATTAGAAAGTAAGAAACAAGTATTTATATTCAATCAAAATAAGTATTTCTTGTAATGATTGTCATTGTCATCATCTTGAAAATGAAAGGCTGTGATCCTTGCCAAACTTATTTTCAAAAAGTTTTGTTCAAATAAGTGAGGGAATGAGCTGGGCTGCATGTTTACACTTGCCATACAGATAGCATTGCAGATCTGCCTCTTCAAAAAAAAGTTGGAAGCATCATCTTTCAAAGCAAAGAAAACTGAAGAGGCTGAAAGTCATCCTCATAAGCCTGCTTTCTCCTTCTGTTGTTTATTTTTTCGTTCTCTATCTCATCATGAATAATCTTCCATAGGCATTAGAAGGAGGAAACAGGGAAGATTGCTGGGACACCAGCAGGTTTTCCTCCTCTATATGAGTCAGCATTCTTTGCCCACACAGAGGAACTTGCCAAATTCAGGGATAACTTTGCCTTTCTAGAGTTACATCTTTCATTCTTTTTTTACTTATTCATGCTTCACTCTTCCAGCACAAAAAAACAAACAAACAATTGAAGCATACAACCAGTAAAGTTTGTGTATATACACACACACACAGAGAGAGAGAGAGAGAGAGAGAGAGAGAGAGAGAGAGAGAGAGAGAGAGAGAGAGAGAGGTAAAGGTAAAGGTTTTCCCCTGACATTAAGTCTAGTCGTGTCCGACTCTGTGGGCTGGTGCTCATCTACATTTCTAAGCCGAGGAGCGGGTGTTGTCCGTAGACACCTCCAAGATCATGTGGCCGGCACAACTACATGGAGCGCAGTTACTTTCCCATCGGAGCAGTACCTATTGATCTACTCACATTTGCATGTTTCCAAACTGCTAGGTTGGCAGAAACAGGGGCTAACCGTGGGAGCTCCCTCCGCTCCCCAGATTTGAAGTGCCATCCTTTCGGTCAGCAAATTCAGCAGATTTCACCCCATATTCCTCTCCCTGTGATAATTGGATTTTGAAAGGCTTGGCTTGTTATGGTAACAAGTATTGGTGATAAAGCTTCAGTGGAGACACTATTTTTCCACGAGAACTCTTTCAGGAGTGAATTCCCCTCCCTAAAGGTAGATTTTGCTAATTTCCCATTGCCTCACCCCCGCTTTTAACTATTAGGTGTTTCTAAGCTGGATGTTTGTAACTCGAGGACTGCATATATATACAGAGTATGTGTGTGTGTGTGTGTGTGTGTGTGTGTGTGTATAGTTTTATTGGTTTCTAAAATGACCCTCCAAACTATCTATTGGCTATACACACACACACATACATATGGAATGCAACATATAATTGAAGAAACATCAACAGAAAGAGATAATAACTTCATTAGTTGTGAACTATTTCAAATGTCAAAGTCTTCTTTGAATTTTTCTGCCAGTAAAACAACAGAAAAGGGACCAGTCTTGTCTTGTCCTTTGGGAGAACATTCCAGGCCAGCCGGAAGGTCCAGAGCTATTGAATCCTTACCAAATATGCGTTCAAGGGGGGCTAGTGGTGGTACTGAAATTACAATTGATGGCACCTTACAACTGAATAAATATGATAATTATCCACATAACATGGTCAAATATTCCAAATTACTGTGTTATGTGTTGTTGAAGGCTTTCATGACTGGAATCACTGGGTTGTTGTGAGTTTTACGGGCTTTATGGCCATGTTCCTGAAATATTCTCTCCTGACATTTCACCCACATTTATGGCAGGCATCCTCAGAGGTTGTGATGTCTGTTGGAAACTAGGCAAGTGGGGTTTATATATCCATGGAATGTCTAGGGTGGAAGAAAGAACTCTTGTCTACTTCAGGAAAGTGTGAATGTTGCAGTTGGCCACCTTGATTAGCACTGAATGGCCTCACAGCTTCAAAGCTGGCTGCTTCCTATCTGGGGGGATCCTTTGTTGGGAGGTGTCTGGAATTCCCCTATTTTTTCAGTGCTGCTTTTTATTTACAGTTATGATTTTAGAGGTTTTTCTTAATACTGGTAGCCAGATTTTGTTCATTTTCATGGTTTCTTCCATGGATTCCTTTCTGTTGAAATTGTCCACATGCTTAACATGGTAGTTATAATAATAATAATAATTTTATTTTTATATGCCGGCTCCATCTCCCCAACGGGGACTCAGAGCGGCTCACACGGGGGCAAGCCCAATACAATCATATAATATCATAAAAACAACAGTTAAGACATCAGAGAATGCATTTAAAAAACAAATTAACAAGTCATGATTTAAAACAGACATAATTAAAACATTAAACAATCGTCCGAGGTGTTAAAAGGTCAAATATAGGACAACAGTCTGGGCGACAGTCAAACTGATGAAGGGAGTGTCTATTACAGAATAGAACATACATCAAATAGATAGAGTGGTCCAGCATTTCTGTGTTCTCAAATAATATGCTCTGTCCAGGTTGGTTCCTCAAGTCAACCATAGCAGAGCACTTGATGAACCAACCTGGGCACAGTATATTATTTGAGAACACAGAAATGCTGGACCACTCTGACAACCACCATGTCAGACTACACAGAGAAGCAACTGAAATCCACACGCATGTGGACAATTTCAATAAAAAGGAGGAAATCATGAAAATAAACAAAATCAAGCTACCAGTATTAAAAAGCTCTAAAATCAGGACAGTAAATAAAGAACAACACTCAAGAACAGGGGAATTCTAGACATAAAACAATCAGGGTCAGCTAACACTTACCAAAATAAACAGTTAAATTCCCTCTCCCCAGGTTCATCCAACTTCATTTGATTAATACAAGCCCAAACAGCACTCTTAGGATCAAATCCTTAAGGCCATTGCTATTCGATGTATCAGCGGAAGCATTTGCAACCTGGGGGCCTATTAGTAAAGTCATGAAGACTTGTTGAATGGGACTCAAAGTAGTGATCATTGACAGTTCCAGATCAGTGTGTTGATTAATCTGCTATTCCTTGAAAAAGGGTTCAGCACCCTGGATAGCACCTTCACAGTTTATATTGATATTGGAGCCACCAGCTATCACTTTAGGAGATGGTTTTGGTTATAGAAGAAATCACTCTCTCTCTGTGTATGTGCCTTTTTTTACAATGTCATAACTGCATACACACAAACACACACTCATACCTCCTTTCTCTGTCCTTTGCTCCTTGCTTCCTCCCTTTACCTCAACCTCAACCTCAATAGCTCCAAGGAAAACAATAAATCCAGACTTGAGAACTGGCAAAGATAATACTGTGCAGGCAGACAGGTATACAAAAAAGATGAATAAACAATGTCTTTCTTCTCTCTCTAACAAAAGGCACAGTCCTTAGTTTCATTGGTTTCTAAAATGACTTGCCAAAAGAAAGAACTGTCTGTTGGCATCATTTTTTTTGTGCTGGCTCTGCCAGTAAGCGGATTGACTATCCAGGCAGCCTTCTCCCTGATGCAAGCTGACACGAAGCAGGGCAGAACAGCATGAAATCCCTGAAAGAAAGTGCTGACTCAATGGCCTGATCTTGCCAGGAGGCAGTTTGCTCAGACACCAAGAATCTCTCAGGAGCAACCACAGGTAAAGAGCCACCAGCATCAATAACATTAAGACACAGATTTGTTCAATTAAATGGAAAGGTCACTATGAAGATTATTCCCTCTCAGTGATATATTCTGGCACAACCCCAGGCTTCATTCTCAATAATTTCAGTCAGGCTTTCATTCCAAAATAGTTGTCCTGAATCCATAACATGCTCTTTTTATCAAGTTCTCAGGATAAAACTACAATTTTTAGGCAATGGAAAATCAGCTATGCTCCTGACTGCACATTGCTATTCATACAGAACATGCAACTACAGTAAAGTCTCACTTATCCAACACTCACTTATCCAACATTCTGGATTATCCAACGCATTTTTGTAGTCAATGTTTTCAATATATCGTGATATTTTGGTGTTAAATTCGTAAATACAGTAATTACTACGTAGCATTACTGCGTATTGAGCTACTTTTTCTGTCAAATTTGTTGTATAACATGATATTTTGGTGCTTAATTTGTAAAAACATAACCTAATTTGATGTTTAATAGGCTTTTACTTAATCCCTCCTTATTATTCAACATATTCGCTTATCCAACGTTCTGCCGGCCCGTTTATGTTGGATAAGTGAGACTCTACTGTATGTCCACATATTTTTTAAAAATACTAAAAAGTAAGTGTAGAAATCGACACTCCAAATTAGGAAGTATATTGTCTCCCCATGTTCCTAATTCACAAATGAGAGAAAGGCATAGCTGTAGAAAGGGAAGTATTAAATCCCTAACAATAAATGGATTACTGTTTCATTTTGGACCCTATCTTTTCCATGATGGAACAATCCACTTCACCCTAACCCTTTGATTTTTCCTTTGATTTTTTCTTAAGAGCATGAACTGCAAGCTGTTACCATTTTTGCTTTGAAGCCAGAGATGAAATTGTTTTGCTGGTCATCCTCTCCTGGCTACCATTCGGAAAGAACCGCCATTTATATCCCACCTGTGGCCCTCCATATGCTTATGACCTGTAGCTCTTATCAGCCCATGCCAGATGAGAAAACACTGCAAGGTTACAGGAGCTTCATTTCAAAAATATCTGAAGGTCCTCAACAGCCAAACCCTGATTTATATCAACATTTACAATGATTATAAACAAGTAATTGGAAACTGGGGAGGATAACAAATCATGCCGCTCTTTCAACTACTGAATATTACTGATCATATTCACTTTCTGGCCAAGATGTTGGAAGCAGACCTACCAGTCTTTATACCAGAAGCAAACTTTAATACAATTAACTATGGTACTGAACTGATTTAGTGATAGGGTTCAGCACCCTGGATGGTTCCTTTAACAATACAGAGTACTGTCCCAATACAGAGTTGCACACTGTGAGGTACTAGGATGCTGAGTATATTTGGAAGATATCCACTAAGTGAGGCAACTAAATATTGCATATCTGAACTGACACAAAGAATGTCCTTAGAGAAAAACAAATAGTTGGAACTAGAATGCTGTATTCACATTTCCATATACTAGGAGGATATCTTGCAAGCATTAGCTTTCACATTTTATTTTAGGCTCTCTAATTGGATACGTAATGTTCAATTCATTTCCAACACATACATTGCTCTTTGTGTGCATGTGGACAGATGTCTGCAAAATGAAACTAGCACCACCAAAAAAACCTAGAATGACAAATACAGTGTTCCCTCACGTATCGCGGGGGTTAGGTTCCAGGACCATCCGCAATAAGTGAAAATCCGCAAAGTAGGAACACTATATTTATTTTAATATTTATACATTATTTTAGTAGTTATACACTATTTGAAGTCTTTATCAACCAATCATGTGTTGATAAAGCGCCTCCTTGTCGTCCCTTTGCAGCTTGGGCTCCTTTTCTCTCCCTTTGGCTTCTCCTTCCTCCCTTCTTTAGGCTGTAAATTGTATTTTTTATGATTTATAATAGTCTTTTTGAGTTTATTGAAAAAGCGCAAAACAGCAAATCCGCAAAAAGTGAACTGTGAAGTAGTGAGGGAACACTACTTAAAAATTAATTTGGATTTTAAAGATAGAGAAACTGGGAAATGACAGAAGCAAGCACTAGTTTTTCCAAAAATTGTTGATTTTATATCATACTTCCAGAAAGCTTAGCTACTCACAACTAGTTTATTTATCTCTTAGTCCATTGCAATGACATAAGTATAACGCATTCATATTCATGCTTGCCTTACATGGGCATAAGGCCTAATATGAACTGGACATTATTCCCAGGAATATAAATTTTGGATCTTACCCAAGAATTGTTTAGGTTTTTTTCTCTCGATTTCTCCATGTACAAGTTCATATACTGGAGGGAATCTCAGTGCCTGTAGAACAAGCTACAGTTTAAAAATAAACTGGTATGAGTCATGCACTCCAGGCTATCTTAATTTCAAATTAAAATGCTCTGACTAGAAAAGGAGAATGCAACTTTGTGAGCTTATTCTAGTTCAAAAATCGTGATGTTTCTGCACTAGATTTTTCACAAGTGATGGGTGTTGTCCTAGCCTTGACTTTTAACCATTATCCACAGAACACATTTTTTTAAGTGTTTTGATCTTTTCTTGTCATAACACTGTTGGGAAGAGATCTATATCGTTCCCTTTAATAATGTATAACTAAGGGTGAGAGGCAGAAACTTTCCCAAGGCTTTCTCATAACAACCATGATCTGAACCCCACCTCTCCTGATTAAAATGTAGACTTTTTTTATACTGCTAGTTACTTTCATTCTTCTATCTCTTATTTTTAGATCTGATTTGTGATTTTAGAACACTAGTCTAAAATCTTTTATCAGTTGCCACTAAAATAGACTCACTGGATGAATGAGAACTCAGTAAACCAATCAAAGGTGAGATACTTCATTCAACATCCCCACTCAAGTTGAAACTACCCTGTTTCCATGAAAATAAGACATCCCCTGAAAATAAGACCTAGTAAAGGTTTTCCTGAATTGCTAAATATAAGGCCTCTCCCAAAAGTAAGACAAAGAAAAGTTTTTGTTTGGAAGCATGCCCGCCGAACAGAACACCAGAGCATGCAGGATCAATAAATGTACGTACCATAGATTGTTGTACATAGAAATAGTGGTAGTAACAAGAAATTCTTGATAGAATTCACAGTTTGTCTGGTCATGCTGGTTTGTGATGACAATTACTGAACAGTATATAATAAATGTTCATTGTTTTTGGTTCAACAATAAATGTGAATTCTTCTTTATGGAAAAGTAAGACATCCCCTGAAAATAAGACCTAGTGCATCTTTGGGAGCAAAAATTAATATAAGACACTGTCTTATTTTTGGGGAAACACGGTAAGAACTGCAGGTAGCCTATGTTATTGCATAGATTGCTGGATGTCCTGGGCTCCTACGAATAAGGGCAGAATCAAAATCTAACAGATAAATATTACCTGGAAGTCTCAATTAAATGAGATATTTACTGTATTTATATACCGCTTTTCTCACCCCTGGGGGAACTCAAAACAGTTTACAACATAATAATGGCAAAATTCAATGCCAAACATACATGTAAACCAAATAATTTATCTACACAATAAACATATCACTACTCATTAAAACAATCAAACCAATACAACATAAAATATAGGCAACAATTAGGCATTAAAACATAGAATTAAAACACCTAATATAAACATTAAAATCACATGATCCAAAATCGTAGACCGATGTCACGCCCGTGGCAACAGAGCACCAAGAACCGGACACGGAGGCCAATATCTATCTAATATCTTTATTAAAGAAATATGTAAGAATAATAAAAACAAGTAGAAAATATAGTCCAGCAACAGACCTTTCAGGAAAGGTCAAATTTAGTCCAGAAATGTAAAGTCCAATATATTATATTAGAGTTCAAAGTTGAATCCAAGAAACCAAAACACACACTATTGCCAAGCAATAGTGTGGGGAAGCGTCCAGGGTCTTTCAGGGTCCAAGGTAAAAACCACAACAAGGTCGAGAATAAAACTTGATTCTTGAAGCAAGATCCGTGGCTAGGAACAAGGCAAGGCAAATCTTGAATACTTGGATAGGCAAAGCAAGGTAACTGGGTTTGTGGACTTTGCGAAGTCCAGACTAGGCTGGAAACATGAATTCACTCTTGAAGCTGCTCCATTGACTCCGCACGGAACCTACCGTGCCAGGCACCTATATCTGGGCCTCGTTTTCCTGCCAAGCAGGTGTCCAGCGTCCTCTTTCCCTAGAGAACAGGAAACGAAACCCAGCTTTCTCCAGATGTGAGACTCCCTAGATTTTCCCAGGGGAAACATGGCTAATCAGTGTCTTGTTTAGCTGCAATTCTCAAACTCCTGCGAACCTGTTCCTTCACTCCCCTGTCTGCAGCATAGGACTGTCTCCTAGCAAAAGGGGGTGAGAGCTGCTCAAGGTCTGTTTTAATGGGTTCTTGGGCAAAAACATCAACATCAGGCATCTGGAAAGATTCCGGCTCTTGCTGAGCCGGCAAAAACCCCATGTTTTCGTCTTCATTAGCCACAATGGCACTGGGAGCAGGACTACAAGGCCCATGAGGCATCACAACCGAGGCCGTTCTATTGTCAATTGCACATATTCCCTATTTATTCCTTGCATACATTACATTACTGGCTAAAAGCTTGGTCTCATAGCCATGCCTTTGTTTTCTTTCTGAAGACCAAGAGGGAAGGTGCTGATCTAATCTCAATGGGGAGGGAGTTCCAGAGCCGAGGAGCCACCACTGAGAAGGCCCTGTCTCTCATCTATGTGAGATACATCCCAAATATAGGAGTGTGATGTTAGCACCATTCCTTGGAAGTTTCACATCTTTCATAACAACCTTCTGGCTTTGGTTGGTGGCTTTTTTTCACTAATCATTCTGTTCAAAATGTTTCTTATAACCTTTCTCTGTTCCATTCCCAGCACCCACACAAACATACTTCATATGGAGCCACATATTCTGCACTTTGACAATACATTGAGTCAGACTCTAGAAGTAATCAGTGACAGATGACATACATAGTTACTAGTAATTACTTTCAGGGAAACATATCGGGAAAATTCAAAAGAAGTATTTAAAATATTTACATCCCACCTAATGTCAAGAAAGATCATTACTGTTATGATTATGAGGTGTAATGAGTAACCATATCTAATGATCTTTAAAATCACTTTCAACAGACATTTTTAGATAGACAATTTATAATTATGACAGTTTTTAATGTATGTTCTTAATTTTATTGTAATTTTTAAATTTTAATTGATTTTAAATTTGATGTAAACTATTTTTCTTTGATGTAGATGTTTATATTGTAAGCCGCCTGAGTCCCCTGATGGGTGAGAAGGGAGGGGTAGAAGTGATGTAATAAATGTAATAAATAAATAGACCAGATTTTTTCAAAACATACTTTTTCCCCATCTCAAACAAAAGAGTAGAAAGCAAGACTAAAGGAATCACCCCGCAATACTCATAATAAGTTAGTCATTTGCAACACTTTAAAAAAATAACTTTCCAAATTCTGCACTGGATGTAGAGATACTAATTTATATTTAGTGGTTTGACCCAACAACCCAGTGATTCAGCCTGCCATGACATATTCTGAAGACTGCTTCCATGGCTGCAAGTTGGATCACACTGCTTTTGATTTGGATCAAGATAAAGTAAAAAACAAAGATGACAGTAGCAAGAATTGTTAAAGCACTAGGGAAGTCGTTCTTATTGTCTTGACCCTCCATTTGTTGAAAGCTTGCACAAATTGTATATCTTTTTTTGGTTTCGCTTAATTAGATACCAACCTCATATAGATTTTGGAATTTACCTAATGGCCATTAGAGTTAAACCTGCTATTTTAAAGAAGAAATATTTATTTATTTATTTATTTATTTACAGTACTTATAGTCTGCCATTCTCACCCCGAAGGGGACTCAGGGCAGATCACATTATATACATATAGGGCAAACATTCAATGCCCATAAACACATCGAACCGAGACAGAGACAGACAGACAGACAGACAGACGCAGAGGCAATTTAACCTTCTCCTGAGGGGATGTTCAATTCTAGCCACAGGGGGGAGCAGCTAATAATAATAATAATAATAATAATAATAATAATAATAATAATAATAACGTTATTTTTATACCCCGCCCCATCTCCCCGAAGGGACTCGGGGCGGCTTACATGGGGCCTTGCCCGATACAACAATCAAGTATCAATAACAAAGCAATAACACAATTATCCCAATAAAAACATCAACATCAGTAAAAACAATCATTAAAATCAACATGAATCATACAATGTTAAAATCAGGAGATTAAATTCATAGATCCTGGGCAAAGGATCTTCCAAAATGGAGAAAGGTAATTTCACAGTTAAAATGGACAATAAAGTGCAGAATAATAATGGTAAGACATCAAGGATGGGGCTATTATAGAATGGGCAGACAGATCAATCCAACAACAATTAAACGTCAAAGGCCTTTTGGAAGAGCCACGTTTTTAAGCTTTTTGAAGCCAGCTGCTTCATCATCCACTCTGACGGCACTTCCTCACTTCCTCATTCCAACGTTGTAAATTAGTTAAACTTGCCTCCCCACTTTTATAAGTGGTACCTTATTTCCTACTTGATAGATGCAACTATCCTTCGGGTTGCTAGGTCAGCAAAGAGCAGGGGCTATATTTTATTTTTAATTGATGGGTGCTCACCCCGCCACGGGCTGGCCTCGAACTCATGACCTCATGGTAAGAGTGATTTATTGCAACAGCAGCTCATCAGCCTGCGCCACAGCCTGGCCCCTTAATCTTAATCATTTCACTGTTAAGACCAATGATAGAACAGGACATTGTACTATCTCTTGTATCTGAGTGTAGTTGTACAAAATTCAGCAATAACAACAAAATGATTGCTATAGTCAAGCCATCAACCCAAGTTTTCATGTTCTTTTAAATATGAAAGTCTTCAAGGAGCAACCACTGTTTATGGTTCTAGTTTTGCATTATGCCATAATAAATTGATTGTTTTAATTGCTATGTTTATTTTGGACTGTATACCGGCATCGAATTTGCCAGATTGTGAGCCGCCCTGAGTCCCTTCGGGTGAGAAGGGCGGCATATAAATGATGGAAATAAATAAATAAATAAATAAATATGCAACTTAAATCCCTCACTTATAATGGCATTGAAGCTATAAGAAAGAGAAAAACTACCAAGCATATAACTATTGATGGGATGGCGTCATCTAGCTGGATCCAAGTGGAGAAGAGGGAGAGAATATACTGATTTGAACAATTAAAGTAGCATTGTGTTTCACTAGTTGTAAAAAAAAATACCCTGTCTCCTCCATGGTGCTTTGTAGAGATGATATATGCAGAAAACAGTGAGCATGAGAGCGAGGAAGGGCTTTGCTCCCTTACAATAAAGAGAGAGAAACAGTCCCGGCTGGGGCTTGTTGTGGGCAGGGCCAGCATAAACGTGCTCCTCACCCTTTACATTACTGTTATTATTATTATTATTATTATTATTATTATTATTATTATTATTATTATTAACAACAACAACAACAGTAATATTTATATCCCACCACCATCTCCCCAAAGGGTGGCTTACAAGGCACTCCATGGTGCACATATAACATAAGGTAAAGGTAAAGGTTTCCCCTGACGTTAAGTCCAGTCGTGACCGACTCTGGGAGTTGGTGCTCATCTCCATTTCTAAGCCGAAGAGCCGGCGTTGTCCATAGACATCTCCAAGGTCATGTGGCCGGCATGACTGCATGGAGCGCCGTTACCTTCCTGCCAGAGCGGTACCTATTGATCTACTCACATTGGCATGTTTTCGAACTGCTAGGTTGGCAGGAGCTGGAGCTAACAGTGGCCGCTCACGCCGCTCCCGGGGTTTGAACCTGGGACCTTTCGATCTCCAGCTCAGTGCTTTAACGCACTTCGACACCGGGGCTCCCACATATAACATACAACAGATAAAAACAGTAAAAAATATATAAAACAAATCACATAAAATTGTAACAACCCCCGTCAACACATATAGCATAAAATCAAAAAAATACAATTTTAAAACAACAGTAGATAAAACTAATTGCTGTCAATTCACAAAGGCCATGTGTCAGCTTCATATGGGCCCGTTCAGTTTACTCAAGGTCAAAGGCCTGTCTGAACATCCATGTTTTCAGGTTTTTCATTCCACTTATCCCTAATCTGTCGCAAGAAAATCAGGGATAGGGACATGCCCGTGTGTACCTAAGGCACCCCTTTGTGATGTAGGCCATGAATGGGAACCCTAATCTGTTATTAAACATATCGAGGTGAAGGTGAAGGCTTGGAACGGGGAGAGTTATGGCTTCAATATCCTCTGTAGATGGCACTGAATTTTCCACCCATTTCCCTGAAGGTTCACCTTGGAAACAACATTTGGGTTGCAGCCAGAGACTGTGGTATTTCTCCCTTGTTTGAGGATGAGTTGGTCTCTAATGGCCACTGCCTCGATTTTATTACACACCAAGTTCAAGTTCATGTTCGTGCCTTTAAATTAGTTGGCAGATCACACAGAGATTGATTGGTAACATATAATAAAAGTTGCCCATAGTTAACCCACACAGTTGTGTTGTCTCATTGTTTCACTGGTTGGAAAGCTAATCAAATAGCTACTTATCTAGAAACCCATGCCGGCCACATGACCTTGGAGGTGTCTATGGACAACGCCTGCTCTTCGGCTTAGAAATGGAGATGAACACCAACCCCCAGAGTCAGACATGACTGGACTTAACATCAGGGGAAACCTTTACCTTTTTATCTAGAAACGCAGTCCTCTAAGCCCAGGTATGCTGTGATTACTGAAAGGAAGAGGGAGAATTGCAATTCTCACAGGAGAATTTTATCATTTGGTTTCTCCTTTCCAAACCTCTTCCAATTGCACAATATCCTTTTTCAGGTGTGCCAACCAAATATGTATATGAGCAGTATATGGCAGCTCACAGATGTGACTGTTTTGTATGTCATTTTTAGACCATTCCAGTTTTTATTCCTTTCACATTTGAATTGACATGCCAAGTTATGATTCTGCATCACAACAGTCAGAATTAACTGTTGTGACACAGAATCATAACCGTATATTGAATTATGCTCGAATGATTGAATTTTCACATTACCTCATGGAGATCCCCCAAAATCCCATTGCTTCTAAAAGGTCCCAATGCAAGTCAGTCATTACCTAGATGGCTGTATTATACTGGGAAATGAACCAATGAATAGGTGCAGCAGCAATTCGTGGTAGTTGGTTGTTCCTATATCATTGGGCAGGGAATACATCCCCAGTTTTAATCTAACCTTTAAAGGATTTAAACTTATTCTCCAAATAGATGTAGCACTTCAGATAACTCCTTTGAAGTTCAGACTAAAAGCCAGAAAAAATTCACTGTCCCACTGACTGGAAGTTGCCAGTGCCTGATTATATCTACTGAGACCAATTTGGAAATGTTACTTCTTTGGATAACAATGCCCAGAAGAACTCATTCACCAACGGCCAAAATGTACTGTATATACTCAAAGATAAGCAGAATTTTAAAGCCCTTTTTATGAGCTGAAAAATCCCCCTCCGGCTTATAATCGGGTCAAGGTCAAACCGGCAGCGGAGCCTGGAGGCTGTTGCTTGCAATATATGACATATTTATCTCTCATCTTACCTCCTCTTATCAGTGTTTACTTTTACAAAGCCTCCCTCGCTCTTAACCAAGGGAATGTTTTGAAAAGGGAAAGAAGCCCTTGCAAGTCAGGAAGAAGAATATATATATATATATATATATATATATATATACGTTAATCTTATAAAAGCATTTTCCCCTGAAATATTTGTTAATCTCTGCTACAGATAAATAGGCATTTCCCTTTGCAATCCCTAGGTACCTAAATATTTGTATCTATCTATATACATTAATTTCATATATGAATTTTCCCCTCATGTTTGCAAGTCTTTGCAAATCCTATACAGATATAATTATCTCTATATAGAGAGATGTCTAGATAGATATATATGAATATTGAAATATAGGGCTTGCAAATATTGCAGGGGAAATGCACACACACACACACACACACCCATATAGAGATTTCTAGATAGATATAAACATAAATATATAGGGCTTAAAAATATTGCAGGAGGAAACTGCACGCACACACACACACACACACACACACACACACACACACACATATATATATATATATAGAGAGAGAGAGAGAGAGAGAGAGAGAGAGGATTTGCAAACGTTTCAGAGGAAAATGCATATGTGAAATTAGTATATATAATTATAGATCTCAATCTAGCTCTGCATTGTTTATGTAGGCATAGAATGTTTGCCTGTTACTATGTTGGAGGCCGGCCTGAGTCGGTACAAATGAAGTTGCTGTTGTTGTTGTTGTTATTATTATTATTATTAATATTATTATTATTATTAATATTTTATTGTTAATACCATATTGTTTTTGTTGACCCTACTTTTCCACTTAGAGAGCTGGTTTACTGTTTTTCTTTGAAATAAGGTAAATATTCAAAAACCTTTAACCTACTGATGCCTCAATATAATTTTATTGGGATCTATTTTCATTTTGAAATTTACCAGTAGTTGCAGCATTTCCTACCCTCGGCTTATACTTGAGTCAATAAGTTTCCCCAGTTTTTTGTGGTAAAATTAGGTACCTCAGCTTATATTAGGGTTCGCCTTATACTCAAGTATATACGGTACTTTTTCCAAACTTTGCTTCTGATTGCATCTTGCCCAAGAGTCCCATCCCCCATATATGGACTTTATAACAGAAAGATATAAGTTTAAACCAAATGGTTAGCCTTAATGCGAACAGAGCTACTGAATCAATATAAATTTGTTAAAGCAACATTTATGTAAATCACATTGATTCAGTGCATCTAGTCTAATTGGGTCTCACAGTTCATCTTTGTAGTCAGCCAGCAGTTCCCTTCAGTTTTTCTGTAAATTACAAGGCTCAAAACAAAATAAAAGTAAATTCTATATGCTGTTCATCTTCAAGCCCAATTCATCATAGGCAGTGGATTTATTGTCTTCTTCCTCAATACTTTACTGAACAGTATTCAGTATTTAAAAACCTTCTCTCAAAGTGGTAACACTAGATCAAGGATAGGGACTTGCAAACAAACTTGCAGCCACTGTTTTAGTGTCATTTCCTGTTAAAACCAATCTCCCCATTATAAACAAAAATAACTATAAAGCAAGCTTACATAGATACGTTTAGGGAAACTGCTTTCCAGAGGTTTCCTTAATCTGATTAGAAAAAAGGTCCAAAACTCTTGACATTTGTCAACATTAATGTGAATCTCAGTATTAATATTAAAGCTGTAAAACTATCCCATTTCCTCCCACTATAAACTCATCCCAATATTTTCCATAGCCGACAGCAGTGTTTCTCAAACTCTTCTCCTCCAGATGTTTTGGACTTCAGCTCCCACAATTCCTAACAGCTGGTAAGCCAGGGTTGTTGTATGTTTTCTGGGCTGTATGGCCATGTTCCAGAAGTAATCTCTCCTGACGTTTTGCCCACATCTATGGCAGGCATCCTCAGAGGTTGTGAGGTATGAAACTTCACAACCTCTGAGCATGTCTGCCATATATGTGGGCGAAACGTCAGGAGAGAATACTTCTGGAACATGGCCATACAGCCCAGAAAACATACAACAACCCTGTGATCCCGACCATGAAAGCCTTCTACAACACAGCTGGTAAACCGACTGGGATTTCTAAGAGCCGATATCCAAAATACCTGGGGGAGCAGAGTTTGAGAAACACTGGCCAGCAGTAATAGCAGAAAAGGACCATCCCTTCTACCAACACTGATTTCTACAATTATATTGTATCAGAACTGAAGTAAAGTTCATAAGCTTCACATCTAAGGACTGTAGGGAAAATAGTCAAATGCTGATATATCCAAAGAAGTATTCAATTTAATCATCACATAGCACAGCACTTCATATGCTATAACTGTTTCCCGTAGTCAAAAGGAAATTTTAATTTGCTCTCAATTGTTTGAATTAGGGAAACTATGGTTTGTGCAAAGTCAAGATTTGCTCTCAAACCAGAATTCTACAAGGTTAAGCCAATTAATAACTAGTCTTAGTTTTCTGATGGGTCAGTAAAGGAGAAGAAAAGCAAAAATGCAACTTATCACCATGTTTGATGGGTTAAGAAGATCATATCTGAATTGATCAAACCTGAGGAGGAGCTTTTCCTCTTTCACTTCTCAGATGAAAAGTGGGAGGGAAAGTGATCTTGAGAAACTCCTCATTTGTGAACGTATGTTCTTCTGCAAACATGTTCTGTTATTCCAGATTCAATGAGTGCAGAATTAATGCAGTGTGACACCACATCAATTGCCATGGCTCAGAGCTATGGAATCCTGGGAGCTGTAGTTTGGTGAGGCACTAGCTTAGTGGTTCTCAACCTGTGGGTCCCCAGTTTACCAGATGTTAGGATTTCTGGGAGTTGAAGGCCAAAACATCTGGGGACCCACAGGTTCAGAACCACTGGACTAGGCCTTGGAAGAGAAGTCTCAAGACCTTGTAAAACTACAGTGACATTACCCCATAAAATTGAGCGATGACAGTAAAATGGGGTTGTTGTATGTTTTCCGGGCTGTATGGCCATATTCCAGAAGTATTCTCTCCTGATGTTTTGCTCACATCTATGGCAGGCATCCTCAGAGGCTGTGAGGTATACAACAACCCTGTGATCCAGGCCATGAAAGCCTTTGACAATGACAGTAAAATGGTGTCAAACTGCATTATTTCTACAGTATAGATGCACCCAAAGAAATTCTTGTCTTCCTGGATTCATCACATGGCCAATCCAAACCAATCAGGGATCATTCAGTTGATGTAATGATGTCATTACACCACATAGATAATCAAATCATGCCTGATGATGTTGCTAAGGATAAGAAAAGCAACTAGGGATGGACAACACGGGCAGAGAGGAGTGGGGGGGGGGGTAAGATAAGTGAAAAAACGTGCATTTTTACAACAATTGCCAAAATAAATTACATTATCCCCAAGGCCTGAGAGTAATTCCAGGACAGATCTACACAAGATTTTATGAGTCATAAGAAGAATGATATGCTCCTTGTTTTGGTAAGAGGTAGCATGGCTAGCCTGATAAAACACCATAATACCTGAACTCACAGGAATTCCAGTTTGATGCCAAGAAACAGAATGTACTGCTTGCATTAAAATTCTCCAAAACTCAATTCTGAAAGATTAACCATGGTTCTGTGGCAACTGAAAAAGTAACGTTGAAACCTTTCTAAAAACTAATCAAGATTAAGCATGTGTCTCCTCACCCCTACTGTTATTCAAAAAATAAGCTGGATAAGTGCTCTAGGAAACATATCAATTATAGTTACCAGCAGCAAGCCAAAATATTGCTTTAATATATGCTTTTAATTAAAAATGATTGACTTGAAAATAAACCAGATTCCTAAGTGAGCCATAGCTTCAGACCACAAAAGTAGCTGAGGAAGCAATATACATCCAAATTTTAATTTTCAGTTCCAGGAAATGTGCTTTTTCAATCTAGCTCTCCTTCTGAATTATAAATATAGACGAGCTTTCAAAAACCTTTAGCCTTCTGGGTTCACCTCCTCGATGTATCTGAACATTAGCTATGCAAACTGAGCATCAGCTGCACATGGAAGCCTATATGAATATAGGAAATGTTGTTCTCAATATTATTCTCCACTTTAAAACCTGTCCTAATCGGTTACCATGGAAATGTCCAGCAAACAAGACAGAAGCCGATAAGTTGATATACAAAACTGTTGCCAGAGCATACACATTTGTGCCTACTTTCAGATATAATCTCCTTACACGTTACGCATGATGCACAAACGACAGCCCCGTCCTTTGGCAATTCAGCGCCATTTGCAATGCAAGTGCTTAAGCTGATTATAGTGCTTCCAATTTCTTTTTTTCCACCCCGAGCAGCACACAGAAATAGTCTGCTATTGACACAGTGGTGATTTAAAGGTTACATAAAATGCAAACCCAGCTGCCTTCCATTTCAGGAACTTTGTTTCAGTAGCACAACCTGGGATAACAATGGGACTGTGGAAGATTACAGGTGAAATAATAAAGAACATTACAGTAATCTGCTTATATGCATACCTCCCTCCCCTCAAAGGGCAACTTTTCCAATATTTGTAAAAGCACCTCCTTTTGTCAAGCCATTTGTATGTACAATTATCCCTAAAAGGTAGGAGAATTGTAGTTCTCTCTCCAAAAGCAAGACAGCCCTTGCTAAAACGAAACAAAAAACCGTTCTCTGGCTATGGCTTTAAAATAAGAAAAGGGTCTAGGTTCTGCAAATAACTTTGTCCTATCACTAAATGCAACCAGCTGTTTTTAGTCTTTTTTCATCAAACAGATGGCTCACAATGTGCGTTCATTCAAGTTATGTTTAGCCCTGTTTAACGTGCTACTGTGTGAATGAACTTTGCAAAGGTAATTTAAGACGCCGGGTAAATCCAAAACCCGTGTTAGTGATTGTTCCATCTATTGTCCTATGTTACATATGTACCATATTTTGTGCTATGCTGCTGACACATATGCTTTACCAGACATGGACATATATAAATCTAATTCCTCTCTCTTTGCAAAGACCTTTTCCAAATATTTAGAATAGTTCCTCACTTTTTAAAAATGCTATCCTTTTTGATATCTAAAACACACAGCCCTTCTTGCATTTCAGACAAGTCGTTGCAATTGTGCATTAACATCTAAAAATAAATGCTCCTGTTTTAGACTGAACCAGCTAAAGGCAATACTGGAAAACACCAAAATAAACTATGGTTGGAAAAAAGCAACATAAACCACAAGGCCGTACCTGGTGACTTAGAGACTGGAATGGCTCACCGACTCCAAGATGCATGACCTTTTTATTCCCAAGGAGCATCCCCTGCCTTGTAACAAAGCATCACACTTGGCTATCTATCCCTCAGGCATCTTCTGGGCCAGCAAATATAATATCAGGTCTCTCCATTGATAAGAGATGAGTGTGCTTCTTTCAAAATGCCAGCTCTTCAATATATTTCTCTCACCCCCTTTATGCCGTTACACTCCTCTACTAGGGAAACGGACTGGCAGAGCTACATCAGTGATGCTGCTAAGGCTATCCGAAAACACTAAGCTTTCTGCTTAAGGCAATCCCACATCATCCAAACAGAGCAAGCCACATCCTTCAGCTCCTCGCTGGCGAAATTATAAACCCTTGGGTTGCCATTATGGATGATAATGATGTCGTTGCTTAATCTCTGGACAATTAAAGGTGAAAACAGTCATTATGCAACACAGCAAGAAACAGAAACAGAGAGAGAAAAGCAGAGACACGCACACACACACAGAGAGAGGCGCATAGGCGCATGCATAAACGCACACACACACACTGCCAGGCAAAATGACATATCCAGGTTATCCAATTTTGCTCGCACGACCACTTCTGAACAGGCAATGCTGCTATTCTGAACAAAGCAAAAGAAGATTACCAGAAAGAAATAATAAGGAATTGCAAAGCAGATAGATATTTGAGGTTCTCTGGAACAGCAACAGCAACAATCGAGCAAAGAGGATCTACTAAATATGTATGTTTGTGTGTGTATGAATACATACATACACATACATTACATACACACAGAGTGAGATTTATCGGCACACTGCACATTTTCAAAAGGCTGTATCCTCGTTGCATTTTTTTGCACGGTTCCCTGGTAGTAACCCAGAAATCAACGGAGCTTGTAAACATGCCAGTATTATGACAGGACAAAGCAAACAAAACAATCACATATCGGAATTTCAGTTCATGCCACATATTTTACTTCATCGCAGCATTTTATTGCTCTCTTTTGAAGAGCTGTGAATAATTTATTAACAAGACGCAAGTGCCACCCAATTACATCTCACAATATTGTAGTATAAATCACACGATGCTATTTTAAGTTGTAATCACAATGAACTGAGCGCTCTCAGATTTATATTTGGGTCAAAGAGATTAAAGGTACAGATCCTCAAAGCAACGACTTCAGAATTTTCCCACAGTTTTCAACAGTTTTATCCACAGAAATTGATCTAAAGGGAAGCACAAAATAACATTTTTAATTCCAAAAGCACGTGCACCAGACAGACAATTCAATTTTTCTTGGCAATTCCCAGTGAGGAAGTTATATATATTAAATAGAAGAAAGATGTTCTTATAATATTCACACTCTCATTTTTAAAAAGAAAGACCACAGTATTGGCTCTGAATGTGATGTTGACTCCACAGACTCCAATATGTTTTAGCGTAATTCTACATAGACACTATAATGAAGTTCAAATTCAGCTTGAGGGCAGGGTGTCCACAAAACGTACACACCCAATGTGTGCTACAGATCAAGATAGAAACAGTGCATTAAAAACTCATCAAAAAGTACAGAATAAGCCATATAATGTGCTTCAACTCATCAGAGTATATCCCATGCAAGGCTTGAAACCAAAGTGATCCAGAACGGACATAGATATGCACATTAGTGCATCCAGCAAACTGGTTAAGAAAGAAACCCTGCATTTTCTGGCAGCTGTCTAGCCGTGGATACTGCAGTTCCTAGATTCAGTTCCAATCCTCAATCAGCGGATATTGTGGTCACTGTCCCAACCCCAACCCATTTCCTGGGGTGTTTGTGTGGGTGCTGCACAGCAAAATTGGTTTGTTTCAATACACTTCCAAACTGGATCATATTGTTTCTGTAGAATTGCCCTTTGACTAAAGCAGACAGCAACAACACAATCTTGTACATTTCTATTGAGTTCAAAGAAGCATGCTCTAAGGGAAATTCATGTATGATCGCATCCTTTCTCACATCCCTACTAATACTCTGCAACCACTACTACATCACACTGTCTGATTATAATAAGTCTGATTATAATATTTTAAAATGTTGATACAAGCTAAAATACTATGTAAATAAATATAAGTATTTAGCAATTTTTAATTGTCATGAAAACTAGGTAATTTGAAATGCAGGGAAGAACATAAAATCTCAAATCTTGCGACGGTACACATGTACTTGATAAAACTACAATGAATCCTTGGTATTAGCTGGGGTTTAGTTCCATGAACCCCTGTGGATACCAAAATCTGTGGATACTCAAGTCCTATTATAAACAATGGTGTAGTAAACTGATGTCCTTATATAAAATGTCAAAATTAAGGGTTGCTTTTCTTTCTTAGTACAGTAGAGTCTCGCTTATCCAACATAAACAGGCTGGCAGAACGTTGGATAAGCAAATATGTTGCATAATAAGGAGAGATTAAGGAGAAGCCTATTAAACATCAAATTAGGTTATGATTTTACAAATTAAGCACCAAAACATCATGTTATACCACAAATTTGACAGAAAAATTAGTTCAATATGCAGTAATGCTACGTAGTAATTACTGTATTTACGAATTTAGCACCAAAATATCACGATGTATTGAAAACATTGACTACAAAAATGCGTTGGATAATCCAGAACATTGGATAAGCGAATGTTGGATAAGTGAGACTCTACTGTACTTGATAAAACTACAATGAATCCTTGGTATTAGCTGAGGTTTAGTTCCATGAACCCCTGTGGATACCAAAATCTGTGGATACTCAAGTCCTGTTATAAACAATGGTGTAGTAAACTGATGTCCTTATATAAAATGTCAAAATTAAGGGTTGCTTTTCTTTCTTAGTATTTTCAAGCCATAGATCAATGGTTCCCAACCTATGGGTCTCCAGATGTTTTTGTCCTTCAACTCCCAGAAATCCTAACTGCTGGAAAACTGGCTGAGATTTCTGGGAGTTGCAGGCCAAAAACTTCTGGGGGCCCCAGGTTGAGAACCACTGCCATAGATTGTTGGACCTGTGGATACAGAATCCATTGATGAAGAGGGCTGACTATACATCTATTTATTTTGTCGAGTTGGGTTTCACATTTTGGGACTCATGACAATGCATGACTTCAGAAGTACTTCTTTTCACAAATCCACTAGTCAGCTTCAGCACAGTGTGGACAGGTATGAAACTATTAGTAAAAATGATATTCATGAGAAATGTATTATTAAGTGTTACTTTGAGAGTGTTGGGAAGCCAGAGACAAATAAGAGGTAAATTCATTATCTGAGTAAGTGATGCACTGCTTTTATTCTACTCAGAAGAACACTTGTCTTTGCTAAACCTAAAAATATTTTTGTGGATAATAGAAAATGCTAAAGAAGGATGAGAAATTAAATTGAAAGTGCTGGGCATGTTTAGACTGGCAATGTGAAGATTAAAGCAAAGTATGATAGAAGTCTTCGCACATCTGAAGAGCTGTCATGCAGAATATGAAAATGGCAGTAAGAAGAAAAATAGATGTTTGTGCTTTGGTTTTTAATGGAGTGTTTTCCCATGGTTCCTGTACCTTTCAGAAGGGTAAAGTAGGATGGAGACTTGCATGTATAATAGAGAAGAATTTTAAAAAGCTATGGTCATCTTAGAACTTGCCAACTGTTTCTATGTCAAGACTCGGAAAATTCATCAACACTTTTGGACAATTAGATAATTAGAAACATGAGCTTTCAAGTTCTTCCGATGTTTTGGAATTGACATAATTTTGTAGGAGAAAGCATTTAAATACACTAGGTTTTGGTTCCAGGACTCTCTATTGATACTCAAATCCATGCACATTCAAGTCCCATTATATGCAATGGTATAGTTAAAATGGTATATAGTAGAGTCTCATTTATCCAACATAAATGGACTGGCAGAATGTTGGATAAGCGAAAATATTAGATAATAAGGAGGGATTAAGGAAACGCCTATTAAACATCAAATTACGTTATGATTTTACAAATTAAGCAAGAAAACATCAAGTTTTACAACAAATTGACATTAAAAGCAGTTCAATACATGGTAATGTTATGTAGTAATTACTGTATTTATGAATTTAGCACCAAAACATTGCAATGTATTGAAAACATGTGTTGGATAATACAGAATGTTGGATAAGCGAAGGTTGGAAAAGCGAGACTCTACTGTAGTTATAAATAGCAAAAACAAATTGACTTTTTTGGATTTTTAAAAAAATAATTAATAACGGATGGTTGAAACCATGGATGCCGAATACATGGGTATGAAGGGCCAACTGTACAGTCGTGTCATTAGATTTGAAGCAACCACTTTAATAACAGAAATTAGAGATAAAGAATATCATGGAACATATGCTGTACCCCCTCTGAAAGATGAAAATCTAGCCAGCTTGATTTTAAATTTAGTTGGTATTTCACCTAGCTATTTCAGCACAAAATGTTCCTACAAAATATGCCACATTTGACAAAGCAAATGGAGATTATAGCACAAGAATTAATACACTGATTTCAAAAACGAGTCTAGTGTGGTCAACCAAGCATTATTAGATCACAACTCCCAGCAGTTTTAGACAGTAGATCCAGTGGTGAGGATTGATGGGTGTTGAAGCCCAACAGCAAGTGGAAGGCCATATTTTGCCTACCACTACTTTACTTGTTGGACCCGAAAAATGCAAGTGGAAGGCAATGGCCCCACAAAAGAAGCACATGCATAAGATTTCTCACAGTGCTATAACATAGGCTTTTCTGCAGCAGTGCTCGTATCTATGCCTGTGCAAAGGGTTATGTAAATTGCCTCACTCACTCTAAAATGTAGCTTTGCTTTCTCTATACAATATTCTACTGGAGAGAAGCACAGCTTAGTGGTCACATGCAGTTCTTGATTGTCCCAGATGTGGCCCCAACTCAATTATCCAACATTTTACTTTCTTGCCATTTTATACCGCACTTTATTGTCCATTCAACTGTGAAATTTCCTTTTCCCATTTCGTAACACTCTGCATTTCGCCTGGGATCTACGAATTAGTCTCCTGTTTTTAACACTGTATCCTGCTTGTTGATCTTAATGATTTTTTTTATTGATGTTGGTGTTTTTTACTGGGATAATTGTTTTATTGCTTTGTTACTGTTATTTGTTTGTTTTATCGGGCCAGGCCCCATGTAAGCCGCCCCGAGTCCCTTCGGGGAGATGGGGCGGGGTATAAAAATAAAGTTATTATTATTATTATTATTATTATTATTATTATTATTATTATTATTATTATTATTATTATTATAGTTCCAACATTGTTATTACTGGCCCTGGGACAGAGATCTTGCTCGAGATTGTGATAAAGGGAGTTCAAGCTAGTGGCAAAAACCCATACTCAGAGATAGCAATCTTTAGCAAGGATGCTGGGACTCTAACACTAAGAGTATGCTGGGACTCTAACAGTAACATTGTCCATAAAGATAGTTAGAGAAGAGGTGAAAGCCTACTACATTTACATACATATGCTTTGGGTCCAACCTATCTATGAGACCACATCTCCTTCTATGAACCAGCACGGGCATTGCGGTCTGCTGGGGAGGCCCTTCTCTCGGTCCCACCACAGTCTCAAATACAGTCTCAAATACGGGAGAGAGGGCCTTCTCGGTGGTGGTGCTCCGGCTCTGGAATGCCCTCGCTAGAGAGATCAGGCTAGCCCCTTCACTTCAAGCCTTCCGTTTCTGCTTAAAAACATGGCTCTTTAAGCAAGCCTTTGATCTTACATAGCTTTTTAAGGATTAGTCCCAGGACTTACTGTGGGCATCACGTCGACACTGAGCTATGTCAATTGAAACAACTTGTTTTTATACACAGCTATGACTGCATTTTAGGAATTTTAATGCTTTACATTGAAATTATGCATGTCTGTGGTTTTTAGCATTTCAGCAGACACAGCATGACTGCTAACTCTACCTGCACATACACCAACTTACATGGCCAATCTCTTTAGAGATGGAAGCAGGAGGTGCTTATATAGGCATGTATCTTGCCTGTCATTTCAGATCTATTTATTATCTATATGTAGCATTTTGCTGTATTTTGTTGGCCGCCCCAAGTCCCTTCGGGGAGATGGTGGCAGGGAAGAAATAAAATTTATTATTATTATGGAGCCCCCGTGGCCTAGGGGATAAAAGCCTTGTGACTTGAAGGTTGGGTTGCTGACCTGAAGGCTGCCAGGTTCGAATCCCACCCAGGGAGAGCACGAATGAGCTTCCTCTATCAGCTCCAACTCCATGCAGGGACATGAGAGAAGCCTCCCACAAGGATGGTAAAAACATCAAAACATCCGGGCGTCCCCTGGGCAACGTCCTTGCAGACGGCCAATTCTCTCACTCCAGAAGCAACTCAGGTTGCTCCTGACACAAAAAAAAGTTATTATTATTATTTGAAACACAACAAGTCCACAGCAGACATTCTGCTAGCTGTTGTATTGGATCACACGTCGGACACTTCCCAAGTGTCTAGGACTGTGTGATGTATTTATTTATTTATTTATTTATTTATTTACAACATTTATATCCCACCCTTCTCACCCGAAGGGACTCAGGGCGGCGTACAAATTGGCAACAATTCAATGCCTGCACATAATTAAAACAGCAATGAAAATCCAATAAAACAATTAAAACAATAGAAAAATATAAAACATATGATTAAAATCCATTCCTCCAAAATCCTCGTGCTGTAGCCATAAATCAGTCCAGGGTCGTCTTTTATCATTTAATCTTTGAAAGCCTGGGCACATAGCCATGTTTTCAGGGCTTTTCTAAAACTTTTCTAAAAGGGTTGGGGCGTGCCATATTTCTCTGGGGAGGGTGTTCCACAGCCGGGGAGCCACCACCGAGAAGGCCCTGTCCCTCATCCCCACCAGCCGTGCCTGTGAGGCAGGCGGGACCGAGAGCAGGGCCTCTCCAGATGACCTTAGGGATCTTTCTGGCTCACAGGAGGAGATACGTTCGAACAAGTAGATTGGGCCAGAACCGTTTAGGGCTTTATAGGTCAAGACCAGCACTTTGAATTGGGCTCGGTAGCATATCGGCAGCCAGTGGAGCTGGCTTAACAAGGGGGTGGTATGCTCCCTGTAAGCTGCCCCAGTTATTAATCTGGCTGCCGCCCGTTGTACTAGTTGGAGCTTCCAGGCCGTCTTCAAAGGCAACCCCACGTAGAGAGCGTTGCAGTAGTCCAAACGAGCTGTAACCAGAGCGTGGACCACCATGGACAAGTCAGACCTCCCAAGGAATGGGCGCAGCTGACGCACAAGTCTTAGTTGTGCGAAGGCTCCCCTGGCCACCGCCGAGACCTGGGGCTCCAGGCTCAGCGATGAGTCCAGGAGGACCCCCAGACTGCGAACCTGTGTCTTCAGGGGGAGTGCGACCCCGTCCAGCACAGGCTGTAACCCTATTCCCTGTTCGGCCCTACGACTGACCAGGAGGACCTCTGTCTTGTCTGGATTCAGTTTCAATTTGTTCACCCTCATCCAGTCCGACACAGCAGCCAGACACCGGTTCAGGACCTGGACAGCCTCCTTAGTGACAGGTGGGAAGGAGTGACAGAGCTGGACATCATCTGCTGACACCGGACCCCGAAACTCCGGATGATCTCTCCCAGTGGCTTCATGTAGATGTTGAACAACATGGGGGACAGTACTGAACCCTGCGGGACCCCACAAGTCAATGGTTGTGGGGCCGAGCAGGTGTCCCCCAATGACACCATCTGGGACCGACCCTCCAGGAAGGACCGGAGCCACTGCAGAACAGTACCTCCAAGACCCATCCCAGCGAGGCGTCCCAGAAGGATACCGTGATCGACGGTATCGAAGGCCGCTGAGAGGTCCAGCAGAACCAGCAGGGACACACTCCCCCTGTCCAGTTCTGGGCGTAGATCATCGACTAAGGCGACCAAGGCTGTCTCGGTACCATGCCCCGGCCTGAAGCCAGACTGTGCCGGATCCAGAAAATCGGTATCTACCAAGAATGCCTGGAGTTGTGCGGCCACCACACGTTCCATGACCTTGCCCAAAAAGGGGAGATTGGAAATAGGCCGAAAGTTCTCCAATTGAGTGGGGTCCAGTGATGGCTTCTTCAACAGCGGTTTGATCACAGCCAATTTCAGGCTCGCTGGAAATATGCCTTCCCGAAGGGAAGCATTCACCACCACCTTCACCCACTCGGCCAATCCCCCTCTGGCTTCTATCACCAGCCAGGATGGGCAGGGGTCTAGGATGCATGTGGTAGCCCTCACCTCTCCAAGCACCTTGTCCACGTCCTCAGGCTGAACCAATTGAAATGAATCCATCAAAATAGGACAAGCAGGTGCTCGTGTTACATCCTCGGAGACTGCCGTTAATATGGTGTCAAAGCCAGAACGGATCAAAGCGACTTTGTCCGCAAAGAACCGAGCAAATGCTTCACAGCGGGCTGCCGAGTTGTCAGGGATCCCGTCTTGAGGGACGGGATATAACAAACCTCTGACAACTCGGAACAGCTCCGCCGGACGGTTCTTTGCCGACGCAATATTAGCTGCAAAGAAAACGTTCTTTACAGCATCTATTGCCGCGGCATATGCCCTAAGATAGGAACACAGCCGTGTTCGGTTTGGCCCGCTTGGCTCCGAACGCCACACGCCCTCTAATTCCCTCTTCTTTCGCTTCATCGCTGCCAACTCCTCAGTAAACCAAGGATATGGTTTAGCTCGGGTACTCGAGAGGGGACGTTCTGGAGCGATCGTGTCTATTGCCCTAGCCGCCTCCTTGTTCCAGAGGGTGACCAGAGCATCGACAGAATCACCAGCCGAGGTGGCGGGGAATTCCCCAAGAGCCGTCAGGAATCCATCCGGATCCATAAGCCTCCTGGGGCGGACCATTTTAGGTCCTCCACCCCTGCGGAGGTTGGGGGGTGCAGTGAGTCTAAACCTGATCAGGTGATGGTCGGTCCATGGCAACGGAGCGATGGTGAGCTCCTCCACACCGCCACCTTCCTCCCATCCCTGGCAGAAAACCAAGTCAAGTGTGTGCCCCGCTCTGTGGGTAGGGCCAGATACTAATTGGGACAGCCCCATGGTTGCCATGGCGGCCATGAAGTCCTGAGCTGCACCGGAGGGAGTGGCCTCGGCATGGATATTGAAGTCCCCCAGCACAATGAGCCGTTGGGACTCCAAAGCCAGGCCTGAGACCACCCCAGCTAGCTCAGGCAGGGAGACTGTAGTGCAGCGGGGTGGTCGGTACACTAGCAGAAGCCCTAAACTGTCCCGGCTCCCTACCCTCAGATGAGCACACTCAAACAAGGTAGACTGCGGGATGAGGCACCTGGTCAGGGGGATGGACTCCTTATAGACCACTGCAACCCCTCCTCCCCTCCCTCCAGATCTTGGTTGGTGCTGCACGGTATATCCTGGTGGACAAAGCTGGGTAAGGTTAACTCCCCCAGCCTCGTCCAACCAGGTCTCAGTTATGCATGCCAGGTCTGCCCGCTCATCCAGAATGAGATCCTGGATGATTGCAGCTTTACCGTTGACAGACCTGGCGTTCAGCAGCACCACCTTCAGATCGGAGGGTCCGCCAACCTGGGCACCCAACTTTACTATGTCAGGAGGTCGTTTTAGATCTACAAGCACTCTATTTCTCACTCTAGGCCGAATTAAGTTATGCCTCCCTTTCCCGTATCTCCCCCTCCCCTGGATAACTTCGATGGGGGCCCCCCAGCTGCTAAATGCACACCCTCTCCCTACATGGTCTACCATAGTGGTAGACTCACTTTCACATCCGAGGATCATATTACCGCTGCTTCCTACTCCTACCTCCTTGAGGGTTATATTGATGTTCTGATTGGAAGCAGTAGTATACTAAGCGTAAGGAGATAGGATGTTAATTTCTTTACCCCAACCCCTATAAAAGTGCTCCAGTGCTTCAGTGTTGTTTGTATTATCTGTGGATGGTAATTGCACTGGCCCAATAGCCTCTAACCACTGCCCTCCTTCCCACCCTCCTATTAGCCTCCCTGACCCTTAATTAATACCCTAGCTACTAACACACCTTGATCACTACAGATGTTGACTGTGGTTATAACGACCACAGTGCCAAAGTGCTATAGTGCTTAATTCAAGTCCAAAGGAGGGTCCAGCAATAGGTATTTGATGTTATCATAATAAATATTTGATGTAATATAGGTGGTAAGCGGTTTAGTTCATAAAGTGCAGTGCAGCAGTTCACTTCTACTGGAAAGTGCTTATTGGTGTCCCTTCTACACTTAAAAGTGCTTTAATGACGACAACACTGTCCCCCCAAAGTGTTTGACAAACTTCTGGTTTTTAAAGTGCTCAGCAGGCAGCAGCTCAATAGGACAGAAGCTATACAAAGTTCTTCCCCCTCTGTTCTTATTCATTCCAAGGTGAAGTGAGGGAGGGAGTGAGGCTGCAGAGCTGTAGCCAAAGGCAGGATGGTCCCTTAAAGTAAGCTCCACTGCCCTCTTCCTCCAAGTTGTTTCTGGAGTTTGCGAAGTTCCCCTCCGTTCTTATCAACTCACCGGCGTGGAGTGTGGGAGGGAGGCTGCAGAGCTGTAGCCAAAGGCAGGATGGTCCCTTAAAGTAAGCTCCACTGCCCTTTTCCTCCAAGTTGTTTCTGGAGTTTGCGAAGTTCCCCTCCGTTCTTATCAACTCACCGGCGTGGAGTGTGGGAGGGAGGCTGCAGAGCTGTAGCCAAAGGCAGGATGGTCCCTTAAAGTAAGCTCCACTGCCCTCTTCCTCCAAGTTGTTTCTGGAGTTTGCGAAGTTCCCCTCCGTTCTTATCAACTCACCGGCGTGGAGTGCGGGAGGGAGGCTGCAGATGCGTGCAGATCCCAGTAAGGCGGCCTTCTGCAGCTGGCAGGTGGTAATTTTGTCAGCGCCAATTGTGTTTAAGTGCAGGCCAAGGTCTTTAGGCACTGCACCCAGTGTGCCGATCACCACTGGGACCACCTTGACTGGCTTGTGCCAGAGTCTTTGCAATTTGATCTTTAAATCCTTATATCGTGTCAGCTTTCCCAGTTGTTTTTCTTCAATCCTGCTGTCCCCTGGGATTGCAACATCGACAATCCATACTTTGTTTTTTAACACGATCGTGAGGTCAGGAGTATTGTGCTCCAAAACTCTGTCTGTCTGAATGCAAATCAAATCAAATCAAATCACGTTTTATTGATTAGCCCATCGGCCATATCAAAAGATTTAGAACATAGACATACATACAACATACAACCTGCAGTAAAAAAGAAGTTTAAATAAACAAGCTGTTAACAAGATCCCATTCAGGTCAAATATCTGCATCACCTCCACAGTTTACCCCGATTGATTCCAAATATGCAATTCTCAGCTATGTTGCTTTGAATAGGAAAAGGGCTGTTTTGTGTGTTATTTTAGGATTCTGGCCGGCCAACAAAGATGAAGTTTTAATATGTGGGTCCCAGTGTGTTTTGTGAATAATGTATGGTCCGAGGCATTGGTCTCTCTCTTTCTTATACAATTCACAGCTGAACAGTACATGTGCGATATCCTCCACCTCAGATACTCCACAAATACAAAATCGTTAATTGTATGGAAGTCTGTCTGAATTCGGAAGTCCCAGAGTTTCCGGCTTGTGATCCTACCAGTTCTTTGTCGCAGGCAGATGGTATTTGTGGCACAAGTTCCAATGAATCATCTGAGCAACGGTATTATGCCTCTGCTTATAGTCTGTCTGTGCGATCTTTTTTCAGCAGCTGAGAATGTGATCTATTGTTTCATCTGCTTCCTTGCAAAGTCTACATTTGGGATCTGTCATCGACTTTTCAATTTTTATTATTATTATTATTATTATTATTATTATTATTTATTCACACAAACACATACACAGCATTGATTGCTAGATTTCAGTTGTCAGAGAATAAAACTTCCACAGACAACCCTGTCCAGTGTGTATAGTAGGTAGGACATCAAGTGTATGTGGGCATTTGCTATATTTGATCCCAGTTAATGCCAGCATGGTCTAGTGATTTGAGTGCTGGACTACAACTCCAGAGATCAAAATTCAATTCTCCATTTGGCCATGAAAACCCACTTGATGACCCTGGACAAGTCACACACTCTCAGCCCCAGATAACTCCATGATAGGCCACCTTATGGTCACAGTAAGTTGGAAACAACTTGAAGGCACAAAGCAATAAAATTGACAGTTGTACACCTCAAGATCAAAAAGGTTGTATGAATCCAAATATTAAAAACCATTAATACAGTGAACTGCAACCTAGAATTTATAAATGAGCTGTTAAAACTGTTTCCTGTTTTGGTTCAATTCCATTGCTTCCATAATACCAATTCAGGCCTATGCAGGCCATAAGAACTGATTAATATAAAGCACCGCATCATAGACACAGGTCTACTTCAATGGTTCTTTCTCAACAAGCAGGGTCCCCCCCCCCCCTTCCCTCTTTCTCTTACTTCTCACTGAATAAAGAAGGCAAGAGCATCTGGTTCACTATTGTGACAATTATTTTTCTATCAAATAAAAGTCATCATGTCAAAGTATTATGCTAACATTAAATCTCCTAGTCTACCCAAGAATGTGCAGTGGCCCATATGGAACTCATTGTGAAACCATCTCCATAGTCTACAGCTCAGTAGCATCTCCTTCTATAGAAAAATAT
Organism: Anolis carolinensis; assembly: GCF_035594765.1. NCBI lineage: Eukaryota > Metazoa > Chordata > Lepidosauria > Squamata > Anolidae > Anolis > Anolis carolinensis. Next base: position 217,730,479 of record NC_085841.1, read on the forward strand.
ATGCAGTCTAGGCTCAGATGAGCTGCTGATGCTGAATATAAGCCAGAGCAATGGCTAAAGACAACACTGTCGGCAAGTCATTACCTATGAGTCACAAAAAGACCCAAACTGGCAATAGCTGTTGTTTTCAAGGGAATCATCAGTAGCAAGTATCTGGGAAGATGACACATCCATCCATGTCACAATACAGTGATGAACAAGACCGCATTGCCTTCTCTTTCACTGCAAGAGGATATGAGTCAGTCCACTGAAATACCAATTCAACACAGCAGACGCAGCATGACTGCTAACTCTACCTGCACATACACCAACTTACATGGCCAATCTCTTTAGAGATGGAAGTATGAGGTGCTTATATGGGCATGTGTTTTGCCTGTCACTGCCGTCACATCTCCAGCAAACCAAAGACTGCTTTTCAAAAATTGGAAAGGGGAAAGAGGCTGAAATTCATAACCATCAGAATCTGAAAGCACAATAGCTCAGAATTCTCTCCTAAAATGCTATGTTTGAATGAAAAAATACTAACACCACTTTGACTAACTGCTTTGAAGAGTATTTTTAATTTTTGTTTTAGTAACTGGCAAAATCATGCTTTCAGAAGATCCTCCATGCTAGGAATGTATATGTTTGTCTAGTTCACTCTTCCACGTGAGCATAAACTACTGTGCTTTCACCCAATTGAGAGAAAAATGTGACTTTTGCATATCTTTTCATTGATTTTTCACATTAGAGAATTTTGTGTGTGTGAAAATTCCACAAAAGTACAAAACAAAAATTATATTGCTATGACAATTTTATAAACCAGCAGTCTGATGATACAGCAGCATGTTTTTCCAATCTCAAACTCCCTAAGATTGGATAAAATCTGATTTCTTGTACAAGAGAACTCCACAATCATTCATAAGCTATTGCAAAACAGATCTTACAACAAGTAGCTGATCTCAGAGGCAGGACATGTGAGAGGACCAATAATGATGGTGTGGGGCAACCTTATACAGGAGAAGAAAACCTTGTCCTTTAGGCATTTATAGAACAAACAAATCCAGCATCTTGAACCAACAGCTAATGCAATTGGTTCTAGATCAACAACTACGTATGAAACAAATACCAGTTTACAATCTTTATGGTTTCCAAACACATTCCAAAGGCAGCCTCAGATAAAGTGTATTATGGTAATCTAAATGAGATTGCCTCTGGTGGCACAATGTATTAAAGCACTGAGCTGCTGAACTTGCGGACCAAAAGGTGCCAGGTTCAAATCCCGGGAGCGGAATGAGCGCCCATTGTTAGCCCCAGCTCCTGCCAACCTCGCAGTTCGAAAACATGCAAATGTGAGTAGATCAATAGGTACCGCTCCAGCGGGAAGGTAATGGCGCTCCATGCAGTCATGCCAGCCACACAACCTTGGAGGTGTCTACGGACAATGCCGGCTCTTCGGCATAGATATTGAGATGAGCACCAACCCCCAGAGTCAGACATGACTGGACTTAACGTCAGGGGAAAAGCTTTACCTTTTTAAATGAGAGGTAATTAAAGCATGAACCCTGGTTTAAAGTACGTTTATAACATGATGCCAAATTTTACTATTTACAAATTGCAAAATGTCTTGAAGGACCTGGTCTTGCAAAGATTAATAAATATATATTCTTCCCAGTGGCAGGCTAAAATATTTTTATTCACACAGTTTTTAAAAGAACAGGCATGGAGATACTACATTGTTTTAGCTGAACTGTTCTAAATAGCATTTTAATTGTATTTTAACAGGATTGTTTTAATAATTGTAATGTAATTCTGTTTGAACATTTACCTTGTCTATGCTTTTAATTTCATTTTTTATGTTGTGGGCACTTTGGGTCTCAATCTTGAGGTAAAAAGAAGGATGATGATGACAATGGTGATAGAAATAACAATTATTCACCCCAAACATAGTCACAGATCCTATGTAAAATGACTCAGATTGGGAGAAACTGATAAACCCATTTGAAAATAATGGATCTCTTCTTACTTTCTCTTTTTTCGGTTGACCATGAGCTGCAGTGGAAGAGAGTTCATGCTATTGGTTGTGGCATGGCCTGAAAGACCAGCTGTTCAATCATAAAATATAATTATTCTCAGGGTCATTCTTACCATGAGTTGACATGAAGATGTTGAGTTTGGGAAGCTGATTCCAGGGGAGGCATCATTTTCCTGCCTCCAATCTTCTTCTCTGCGTTCCTGCATGGAGGGAGGGGTGTCATTGTAACATTTTGCTTGGGTAGCTAACAATATCAAAAGCAAGCACTATCAAGTTCACAGGCAATAGTTTATATTCTTGGTAGTTGGCAAAACAACACAAGATTGCAAGCAGAAAGAAGGAACATATTTCCACTTATGGTGGACATGTGAAAAGGCAAAAAAAATGGAAAACAATACATAAGGAGATTCAGAAGATCCTAAAGACTGCTATACCATGGAAACGGGAAACATTTCTACTAGGAATACATGAAATAAAGATGGAAAAAAACACAGACAAACTGCTATTCTTACTGACAACAGCCGCAAGACTGTGTTATGCTAAGTTATGGAAAATCAAGATATACCTGATGAAGAAACCTGGATTACAAAAATTTTAGAAATCAGAAATATGGATAGGCTCACCTTTCTCATGACTAAGAATAAAGGAATGAAAATAAAGGAAACCAACTGGAAACAAGTAAATGAATATCTCATGTTAAAGAATAAAAAAATGTTGATATGAAAAAAACTATTCGTAAAAACAAAATTATGAACAAAAACAAAGGGGAAGAAAGAAGAAAGGGAGAAAAGAACAAGAATAGAAAAGAAAAATAGAAAAGGAACAGACTTCTGGAAGATACCAGGAAGTTAAAACAATCAATCATCTTTCTCTGTAACATCGTTTCTCTATCCTGATAATTTTTAACCTATGTTTATACAGTAGAGTCTCACTTATCCTAGCTAAATGGGCCGGCAGAAGCTTGGATAAGCAAATATCTTGGATAATAAGGAGGGATTAAGGAAAAGCCTATTAAACATCAAATTAGGTTATGATTTTACAAATTAAGCACCAAAACATCATGTTATACAACAAATTTGACAGAAAAAGTAGTTCAATACGCCGTAATGTTATGTTGTAATTACTCTATTTACAAGTTTAGCACCAAAATATCACGATATATTGAAAACATTGACAACAAAAATGGCTTGGATAATCCAGAGGCTTGGATAAGCGAGACTCTACTGTATTTTCATTTCATCTTTGCCTACGCTATACATATATATTATATATTTTCGTTTTTTCTCTTCTTTTCTCTACTGCAATTAAGTAATTATAACAATAACAAAAATTTTAATTAGTTTTTTCCAGTATATATACAATTTAGTATATGTAATACACATAGTAAAATACTCTAACTTGCAGTCTTAAATCTGCTCTATTTGTGTCCCTTTTTTCATATCTATATATTAACCCTTCTTTGTCTTTTTTCCTTTCTTCTTCTCTCTTTTCTTCTTTTTCTTTTCTCTATTACTATTGTATTATTATTGTATTATAAAATAAATCTTAATAAAAAGTATTTTAAAAAAAACAACAACACAAGATTGCAAATGAACAACGGCACTGCATGACTATTTCAGCTTTACAGGATAATCAGGACTGTTCCATCTCGAATGTCTATTCCAGGGTGTGGACACTACTTAGACACAAAGTTGTGTCTATGGTGCCTTTCTCTGTGGGCACAAATAACTAAACAATACTATATTTGGATACAAAATTATGGTGTCTCATGGCTTCCACAGTAATGAATCAGCTCCAGGCTTATGAATGAATTTTACAGGAGCTATCCAAAGTGCTGAACCTAGCCTCCAAAATAGATTCTATTTTGTGGATAACTCCATTAAGCCCACAGAAGGTTCACTGCTCCACATGCATGGAAGCCTCCATTCACCACTTCCAGTGACACTAAATCACAGCTTCACATTTCCAAACTCTTCCCAACTTTTTCCTCTTTCAGGAGAGGCATGTTTTAAGTTAACCTCATTTGAGCCATATACCTGAATTCAAAACAGTGGTTGTGATTACAACCATCTGAAATAAACTGATTCCATGAAATGATAGTTTCATTGACAGATGTGTTGTATTAACTTTTTAACCTTTTAGAATAGTTCTCAAGATTACTCTAAAACACTGGAACAAACTGTAGTTTTAATAAATCACAGTTAAGATTACCCAGTTTATCTAGGTTCAGGGCTTCATCTAAAATGGAAGTGAAAGCTTCTGGCAGAAGTATATGTGAGTCTGCAGCTTTCTCTAACTTATTTTCATAACATTAAGTCATGATTTAGTTTTATGTGGAAATAATAATAATAATAATAATAATAATAATAATAAAAAAACTTTATTTATACCCCGCCACCATCTCCCCGTGGGGACTCGGGGCGGCTCACAACATTACAAAAGTAACAGCGCAAATACATTAAACAATATACACAGTTTAAAACACAAGAAGATGATAAAACAGAAGTTAAAACAAAGGTTTATACAACAGTAATAATATCAAACAACCACCAATGCAAATCCGTCAACTTCACTTGCAACTTCAAATGCACTTATTACCATGCCAGGAAATCATAATTTTAATTTTAAAAATCTACAAATGTCTAACCCTTGTGGAATATGTTTGGGAAATGTGTAGATCATACCACCTATCAGAAATGAGTCTGATCAACTTTTTGAAAGTTGCCCTTTCAGTCACCAGCAAAACCAGTATATAACACATGAGAAACAAAAAAACAACAACCCAGTAGTAAATTGTGAGAACTATAGAGGGGAGTGTGACTCCTGCATTTGACTGTTAAAACAAATGTATACCGTCTGTTTCTGACACAGACTTTGCACTGACTTCTAGCAACAAGAAATTGTGATTTCAGCATTGAGCAAACAATGCTGTATGACTGCAGGATACACCAGCATTTGAGAAATTTGGGGAGGGAGGGGGTTCAGCCTTATAATAATAAAGGAGATTTGCACTTTACATATGGGCCAACCTTATACTGCTGTTTCAGCAATATATATATATACACACACACACACACACACACACACACACACACATACACACACACACACACACACACACACACACACATATCTACATGCCTCCCCTGGGCCCATACAAGCACTTGTCTGTTCTCTCTATGATGAAAGTAAGCCACTTGTGAGCACCTCTGGATTTGGTCAGTTGGCCAAAGATAAATTCATCTAACAAAAGCATGGTCTAGGAACCATTTTACTAGCTTCTCTACAATAATATCATGTGGGACCTTGCTGGAAGGCCCTCCTGAAATCAAAGTATACATACTCAGCATTCCTTTTATCTAAAAAACTTGAGACTCTGTTAGAAAAAGAATGCCATTTGTAGATTTCTGGCAACTTCATCAAATTCATAGTGTTTTCTATGTCAAAGAGTATTAAGAGCTGGCTTACCAGTTCTTTCCTTTGAAATAAAGCCTACAGCACCTAGTGTTTGCTGGTGGTCTCCCACAGAAAAACTAAGCAACCAGCTAAAATGTCCATCTTCAGTAGATTCTCGCTTATTCAACCTTTGCTCATCCAATGTTCTGTATTATCCAACCCAGTCTGCCCCCTGCCCGGATCCCTAGCTGTTTTTCTAGGCAGCAATTCTATCTTGATTTATAGTCAATTCTTTAGTAGTCAATGTTTTTGTAGTCAATGTTTTCAATGCGTTGTGATGTTTTGGTGCTAAATTCATAAATACAGTAATTATTACATAACGTAGTATTGAACTACTTTTTCTGTCAATTTGTTGTAAAACATAATGTCTTTGTGCTTAATTTGTAAAATCATAATGTAATTTGACATTTAATAGGCTTTTCCTTTATCCCTCATTATCCAACATTTTCACTTAGCCAATGCTCTGCTGGCCCGTTTATGTTGGATATGCGAGACTATGCTATATTCCCACTTTTGTCCCTGTTTGAGACTGGGGAGAAAAAAGCAGCTGCATGAATTTTTGAAAAACCAATTTCTCAACCACCACCACCACACTGGTGGTACAGTGTGTTAAAGCACTGAGCTGCTTAACTTGCGGACCAAAAGGTGCCAGGTTCAAATCCTGGGAGCGGAATGAGCACCCGCTGTTAGCCCCAGCTCCTGCCAACATAGCAGTTCAAAAACATGCAAATGTGAGTAGATCAATAGGTACCGCTCTGGCGGGAAGGTAACGGTGCTCCATGCAGTCATGCCAGCCACATGACCTTGGAGGTGTCTATGGACAATGCCGGCTCTTTGGCTTAGAAATGGAGATGAGCACCAACCCCCAGAGTCGGGCACGACTGGACATAACGTCAGGGGGAAACCTTTTTACCTACACAAAAATTCTTATTTTTTTCTTTTTCTCTCCCTTACAGTCTCAAATACTTCTGCCCCTTTGCTAACTTATTGGGTCCCTTGCAGAAACTCAGTAAACACCCAGCAGTTGAAAGCTTCAGAGTCCCTTGAAAAGATGCACCAGTATCTGGTGCAGAGTACAGGAAGATGCTCTAGAAGCAAAGAAAAGCATCCTTTTGTCAAAATTGTCTCTGCCCACTTGTTTGCTTAAAACTTTAAATCTTGGAAATAACTAAACTATCATACACTAATCATGAATTCAAATAAGTAGTTTGGATAATTCCCAATCCTGACAAGCAAGAAACGGTTTCCCAAAAATCCCAACAGAACTAGATATAGGGTAATGAACCAACTGGGAAATGTGACAACTGTTGGCTCTTTAGCACTGCCTGTCATTTTATTAATTCATAACATAATTCCGGAATTAAGTTAATCTTAAAATTCCTGCGCAAAGTCAATTAGGTTAAAGTGAAATTTAATTAAATTGCAGCTTTCTGTTAGAATAATTTCCAGTTTAGTTGATGCTAACTAAATAGTTCCTTCCTATATCTGGAAATACCACATGCTTCTTATGCCACTGCCGCATTTTATGTGGTGGGTGCTAAAGCAACCATGAGGTAGACAAGAAAGGAGTACGTTTTGTATCAGAGGCCAGCAATGCATCACATTCAGATATCTTTTAAGATTTTGGGGGCAAAAGGGATTTGATATGACCAATGGCTAAACTGAACGTCATTCCATGAAGAGAGGAAGGTATCAGTGCTTCCTTGGTAGCTGGACTCCACAGCCATTTCTCAACCCAGACATTTAAAAAGTCCAGAAGTAGTGCCATGGCAGAAAGACTAGAGGGGATCAGTTCTTTTAGACTTTTCCAGAATTGACAAGATCTTACAATTTGCCCCTCCGTTCACAGAAGGGCAGGATTCTTTTTTTGGTGCAGCCATGCAGTCATGCCGGCCACATGACCTTGGAGGTGACTACGAACAACGCCGGCTCTTTGGCTTAGAAATGGAGATGAGCACTAACCCCCAGAGTCGGTCACAACTGGACTTAACGTTAGGGGAAAACCTTTACCTTTATTCCTTGGTGAATTCCCCATCCTGCTTAAGTTTCCAAATTCAGATAAGATCTGGTCCCTTCAAGGTAGTTAAGGATCAGCTGTTACTTGCTACATCCCAATAAGTAGTCAGGATGTCCCAGAGCCAGAAAACACAGGGCTCTTTATAAGTTTCAGTCTGAGGCCCCATCTACACTACAGTTTGAAACTGCATTATATGATCAGTGTAGACTCATATGATGTAGTTCGATACAGTTAAACTGCATTATATGAGCCTACACTAACCATATCATACAGCTTCAAAGTGAATTATATGGGCTGGGGCCAAAGTTAGAAACAAATTTTATGATGAACCACTATGGAAAGGAACAACGCATACACATACAGTAAATGATACCAATCACAATAGCATTTAACATTTCACAGCATTCCAGGGACTTCAATTAAATTCTAAAAAGAAACACCAGGGTTAAACATTTATTATCATGCCCATTTGAAAGGATGTTCATCAAGTGATGGCTGGAAATGGATAAATGCTGGAAAGGTATCCCGCTACACAGCAAAACATTGCTGCGATTGCACTTCTTTGTAAACGTAGGCCTCTTGGGAGGCTTTGCAGAATCTTCACTGACCCATTAGAAGCCTTGGCTATTAAGCTGAAAGGATTTCCCCCAAGGGAACTCTCATAGATACACACAGAGAACACAAACTTGTTCTGGGAATCTTAGGTTGGTTCTTTTTCTTAAAGAGCAACTCCTGCTGCTTGGGGGCCCCAACTCTTTTTTCATAGATTCCCAAATCCCTAGACCTCTCCCCCCAAAATTAAACATCTGGGTTTAATATGATCAAACTATTGCAAGAATAGACTGAAAGTGTTTTGCTAGTGCAAGAGCAAAATCCAGGACCCAGGGCAACTACATCCCCTTCCCAGGTTAAGTGTTTTAAATGTACAAACTTTTCTGCTTGAAATAATAGCTAGCTAAGTAATAAAGGAGCCCCGGTGGCGAAGTGCATTAAAGCACTGAGCTGGAGACCGAAAGGTCGCAGGTTCAAACCCCGGGAGCGGCATGAGCGGCCATTGTTAGCTCCAGCTCCTGCCAACCTAGCAGTTCAAAAACATGCCAATGTGAGTAGATCAATAGGTACTGTTCCGGCGGGAAGGTAACGGCACTCCATGCAGTCATGACCTTGGAGGTGTCTACGGACAACGCCGGCTCTTCGGCTTGGGAATGGAGATGAGCACCAACCCCCAGAGTCAGACATGACTGGACTTAATGTCAGGGGAAACCTTTACCTTTTTAAGTAATAAACTGCAACTGACTGCCCAGATTAGTCCTTCTTTTGCCTTTTTCCTGCTGAATGAAGGGTCCTGTCTTTGTCATTTTTACGCACAGGTTGACTATATCAAGGTAGGCCAATGCCATGGCAAATCTATGCCAGGTTCCAAGCCTGCTGTCTACCTCTGGGTCTATTGAGCCAGTGATCCAAACCTGAAGCTGAAGTCTCCTGTCAACTCTTTTCTTTGGAACAGGGAAAAAATTGCTTGGATTAAGGCCAAGTCTAAGCAACATCAAGGAAAAATTGTTGTTAACTGCCACTTGCTAGGTAAGCCTTAAAATACAAGAGGTTATTCTCCCTACCAAGCTGAGAGCTGGTGTGGTAGAGTGCTTTGAGTGTTGAACTAGTACTCTGGAAACCAAGATTCAAATTGCCATTCAGCCATGGAAACCCATTGGGTGACCTTAATGATTGTCTTCAAGTCACCAGTTGACTTATGACAGTGGTTCTCAACCTGTAGGTCCCCAGATGCTTTGGCCCACAACTCCTAGAAATCCCAGCCAGTTTATCAGCTATTAGGATTTCTGGGAGTTGAAGGCCAAAACATCTGGGGACCCACAGGCTGAGAACCACTGGCCTATAGGGAAGGCAAATCTCTTCCTGAAGAAACCATGATCAGTTTAGTAGCCCACCTAGTGTTGGGCAAGTCACTATCTCTCATCTCAGAGGAAGGAAAAGGCAAGCTCCCTCCAAATGAATCTTGCCAAAAAATGCCCATATGCTGGAAACCGCTTGAAGGCACACAACCAGAAACTTTATAAGGTTCATCCATTGAGAGGGAAACGAGTAGAAGGACCACCATGATCATGGGGATTCAAAGAGATACAGTTTTACAAAACGCAATGAGAAATATCAAACTGGGGTTTGTGTGAATTTGAGTGTATTTGCTGCTCAATTAAAACAGCTGTATATGGATGCATATGGTGATTCATCTCAACCTCCTTTTCAAGGGATGTATTTATTTATTTACTAGTTTACTTATTTACATTTTTATCCCACCTTTTCTTTAAGGAATTGGCAAAGAACATGGCTCTCCTCTTCCCTAATAAATGCTAAAAATTAATGAAACGCTTTGTGTCATTAAAACCATTAAACACTAAAATATTAAAATACCACACCTATCCAAAATCCCAATTATACTGTCCCCAAAAGCCTGCCTCAGTTCACAAATCCCTAATTGCAGAGGAACATTTTCACCTACTGACAAAAGGTAAGCAGAAACATGGCCATCCTGGGCTGGATCTACACTGCCCTATATCCCAGGATGTGATCCCAGATTATCTGCTTTGAACTAGATCAGGGGTCCCCAAACTAAGGCCCGGGGGCCGGATGTGGCCCTCCAAGATCATTTACCTGGCCCCCACCCTCAGTTTTATAATATAATATTTTATTTCATTTTTAATAATATAATATATTATATAAAGGTAAAGGTTTCCCCTGACGTTAAGTCCAGTCAGGTCTGACTCTGGGGGTTGATGCTCATCTCAATTTCTAAGCCGAAGAGCCGGCATTATCCGTAGACACCTCCAAGGTCATGTGGCCATAAGCATGACTGCATGGAGCGCCGTTACCTTCCTGCCGGAGCGGTACCTATTGATCTACTCACACTGGCATGTTTTTGAACTGCTAGGTTGGCAGAAGCTGGGGCTAACAGCGCTCCCCGGGTTTGAACCTGGGACCTTTCGGTCTCCAGCTCAGTGCTTTAACGCACTTCGCCACCAGGGCTATAATATAATATATTATATATACATATAATATTGATAATAATATTATAATGTTATACAATATAATACTAATAATAATACCATATAATAATATTAATTATATGTTATTTATTACATATAATATTACAGTATAGTAGTATAATTCAGTATAGTAATATATAATGCTAATATTGTGCTATGCTAATAATATATTGTATGTACATACAGCTGCTCTGAGTCCCCTCCGGGGTGAGAAGGGCGGGATATAAATGTAATAAATAAATGTAGTAAATGAATAAATAAATAATTTTAGACTTAGGCTTACCCAAAGTCTGAAATGACTTGAAGGCACACAACAACAACAATCCTAATTAACTTGACTATCTCATTGGCCAGAAGCAGACTCACAATTCCCATTGAAATCCTGATAAGTTTATGTTGGTTAAAATTGTTTTCATTTTTAAATATTGTATTGGTCTTTCATTGTTGTTGTTGTTTTGCACTACAAATAAGACATGTGCAGTGTGCATAGGAATTTGTTCTTTTTTTTTTTTTTCAAATGATAATTTGGCCCCTCCACAGTCTGAAGGATTGTGGACCGGCCCTCTGCTTTAAAAGTTTGAGGACCCCTGAACTAGATTATATGAGTCTACACTGCCAGATAATCTGGGATAAGTGGATAATTTGGGATCAGATCCTGGGATATAGGACATTGTAGATCCAGTCCTGGTTTCTCTAGGGAGGAAGTTCTAGTCTGGAGCAGCCACTCCAAGAATGATTCTCCCAAAGTGAGTCTAAGGGCGGAGCGAAGAGTTGAAAGTAGATCTCCCTGAGTCACTCTGCCTACAATGCCATTGGCGAGCCCCCGTAATCCATGGTAGTATACAAGGTCTCTAGAATCCCTAACACATTCCTACACACTTCCACAATGTTGGTGTTACACAAAGTAAAGCTTCACACCTTCCAGGCAACTAGTGAGTGTCTTTTTGAATCCTTCCATGATAGATCTTAGTAATTTTATTTGTGCCACTGCACCAAAAAAGCATGCAAAGTATGAGCCTTTCTCTTCTGTTGCTAACCCCTTCCTATAAACTGCGCCAACTGCTTGGGGTTGCTAGGCTGCTTTCATCATGACTGTTTCTCCTCAGAAAAGACATCTTCCTTACCCTTTGGTTGCAGCTGCGTATGCCTGGAATTATATTTATTCTCACGGAGCTGCCTTAGGAGTTTGGGTTGTTATACAAGGAACAGGGAAATGTGTTGCTAGATTGAAACTCTTGTTATCTCAGAGTATGAGGTCCCTTCTACAAAGCCCTATATCCCATAATTGATACCAGATTATCTCCTTATCCCAGATTATATGGCCGTGGAGATTCATATAATCCAGTTCAAAGCAGTCACTCTGGGAACAGATCCTGGGATATAGGGCAGTGTAGATCCACCCTACACTGGTGGGACCCCTGGTAGCACAGTGTGTTAAAGCGCTGAGCTGCTGAACTTGCGGACCAAAAGGTCCCAGGTTCAAATCCCAGGAGCGGATTGCCCCAGCTTCTGTCAATCCCCACTGTTAGCCCCAGCTTCTGTTAATCCCCACTGTTAGCCCCAGCTTCTGTCAATCCTCAGAGGTTGTGAGCTATGGAGAAACTAAGCAAGGAAGGTTTATATATATCTGTGGAAAGTCCAGGGTGAGAGAAGAACTCTTTGTCAGCTGGAGGCCAGTGTGAATGTTGTAGTTAATCACCTCAATTAGCATTGAATAGCTTCATCTCCTCCTGCCAACCTAACAGTTCGAAAACATGCAAATGTGAGTAGATCAATAGGTACCGCTCCGGCGGGAAGGTAATGGCGCTCCATGCAGTCATGCCGGCCACAAGACCTTGGAGGTGTCTACAGACAACGCCGGCTCTTTGGCTTAGAAATGGAGATGAGCACCAACCCCCAGAGTCGGTCACGACTGGACTTAATGTCAAGTGAAACCTTTACCTTTACCTTTAGATCCACCCTAAGTTATCTAGGGATGATGAGAGTTGGAGACCAATTAAATGTAGAGATATTATTTATGTTAAAATTAATATATCATTTGTAATGATTTTTTTAAAAAGCCAAAATCTGGAGGACATGCACTATTTCACTGCATTGCACTCTTGGAGAATTGTTGGGAAAGTGGGTAATACTGCACATAGCAGTAACCCTTCCAACCCCTTTTTCACATTGTTTTTCAAATCAACCAGAAAACAGGGCATATGCAGTTTGACCCCAGCATCCACAGTCAGCCATAGCTGACCAATATATCCTTTCTGGGCAATTTCTAGTTTCTCCTCTGTGGCTTTATGGTATTATTGAGCCAGTAGTCCTTCACTTCAAGGGTGTTTGCTGCTATCCATGGTTTCGCACATCCACATGAAATCTGGAAATATATTCTCCATGAGTGCCAAAGGTCACATCATCAGGATTTAAAATTTACTATGAGGCAGATCCATTAATCACTGATTGTGTAAGCCAGGCCACTATCCTTTTGGTACGAGGGTTATCCAGAAAGTACATTTTGTTTTGGAATTAAAAATGAACAAAGTATAGGAGAAAACGTTTACCATATGCAGTTGAAAGCCATACCCAAATACCACATCTTACGTAGTCGCCATTCAAATCTAGGCACTTATCATAGCGATAAATGAGCTTGGAAACTCCTTCCCCACTAAATTCTGCCACCTCCGTTGTCAACCCTTCCCCTCCCGCAGCTGCGCAGCGTCGCCAAAACGCTGCATTGCCAGCCACGGCCCCATTGTTGGAAACAAGTGGTTGGCAATGGAGGCGGCAGAATTTAGTGGGGAATGAGTTTCCAAGCTCATTTATCGCTATGATAAGTGCCTAGATTTGAATGGCGACTACGTAAGATATGGTATTTCGGTGTGGCTTTCAACTGCATATGGTAAATGTTTTCTCCTATACATTGTTCATTTTTAATTCCAAAATGTAATGTACTTTCTGGATAGCCCTCGTATTTCTTCCAAGGTTAAGAGCTATATCTCTTCTTGTCTTGTTCTCAGAAAACCCTGATAAACTTTAGAAAATGTTGCTACTAAGATCACAACTAATTTTTTTACAACACATAATTTTTTCATTCCATGTCCATAGCCTAACTGAAGCAAGACTGAAGGCACCAGTTGGAATCCTGTTGGATATAAATGTGTACCCATAGAATTATGTACTTGTGACTGTTTCATATTCAAAATCGGGAAGTAACAGCCTGTAATGAAAGGACCAAGGTATTGACATCTCTGGCCCCTCTCCTGTTCCGATATCAGCCAGCAAGCCAATGCCTTAAATCAAGAAATAGCTTCCTGAGATCTACAGAGATAATCGTAGGAACACCTCAGCAAGCCAGGGTCCAAAAGTGGCAGGTTAAAACCTGGAACCTCAATCAGTGGCTGAGACCGGATGAGAAACTCTCCCTGGGCACACAGAAGACTGGGCAACTTGGAAGGTGATGAACAGACTGTGCTCTGGCACCACAAGGTGCAGAGCCAATCTTTGCAAATGGGGCTACAAAGTAGAGTCGACAAAATGCGAGTGTGGAGAAGAGCAAACCACAGACAATGCAACCGGAGCCCTGCCACATGCACAATGGAGGACCTTCTCACAGTGACACCAGAGGCACTCCAAGTGGCCAGCTTCTGATCAAAGGAAATCTAGTATAATGAGTTTTTAACCATGTTTGTGGTTTTTCTATACATTATAACTATATTCTCAATTTGCTTCTGACATGGTAAATAAATAAATAATTAAATAAATTCAAAATCCCTACTTAGCCCCTAGTTCATGGCGTGTGAAAATCCTCCAATTTTCACTTACTGGGAAGTAGCCACTGAAATCAACAGGAGCCTGTTCCCTTGTCAATTGGAAAACAGATTGCTGATTGTCCAACCTACTTCCTTGCATGACTAGCCTCTGATGCAAGTGGGAATTGTGACTGGGCCTGCTGTACTAGAGATCATTCACAGGAGGGAGTGGGTGGGAATATCAGATGCCTGCTTCCTAAGCTAGAAAGAAATGTCCCCCACTTCATTGATCACAATGGCTGCTTCCCAGTAAATGGAAATTGGGGAGTCTTGGATCCATTGAGTAGCACTACAAAGCTGATGCATTCCCATCTCCCCAACAGGATTCTAGTCATGCCTGCTTTTCTTCCTTCTTTCTACTTTCTCTCTTTGGAATTTTTTAAATAAAGGAGAAAAAAGAAAGCAGGAAAAGAAAACAGGGTAAAGAATCAATTAATCCATTAACTAATCATTTTGTAAACATTTTGTATCATACCTTCCTCCCAAGAATTGAACTCAAAGTGGCTTAGAGAATACAAGAAATAAAAGTAAAACCATGCCTAGCTACAACATACACAAAGTTACGATTAAAATAAAATTAAACTGCCCACAGAATTAAAACCATAATTTTAACTACAGTTACAAGAACATGCACAGTGTGTTAAAGCGCTGAGCTGCTGAACTTGCAGACCAAAAGGTCCCAGGTTCAAATCCCAGGAGCGGAATGAGCGCCCGCTGTTAGCCCCAGCTCCTGCCAACCTATCAGTTCGAAAACATGCCAATGTGAGTAGATCAATAGGTACCGCTCCGGCCGGAAGGTAACGGTGCTCCATGCAGTCATGCCAGCCACATGACCTTGGAGGTGTCTACGGACAACGCCGGCTCTTCGACTTAGAAATGGAGATGAGCACCAACCCCCAGAGTCGGTCACGACTGGACTTAACATCAGGGGAAAGCCTTTACCTTTTACAAGAACATGAGTGAGGCCCATGCAGATGAATATACGTTGATATTGAAGAAGATTCATATTTTTCAGGTAAGGTTTCAGATTTCTTGGCTGGGAGGCTATAAACTCCTATTAGCATAATAATACAGCAATTTATTTTTCAAAATCGAAAGGCTAAGCTTTAGCCTGATTTTAGCTTGAAAACAAAGGAGTCTGGAGTTCTGGGTAGGAAAAATACTCCAAATAAAAGATAATTATTGGAAACCTTTCTTCCCTTCTGTCAAAAGTGTGGCTTTCCCTGTTCCAGTGTTCAGAGCTGGCACTGAAACCCTCAACCTCAACAATAATTCATGCCTGCCTATTAACATGGAGTTATTAAAATTTGCTCTCCTCCCTGCAAGTCTTAAGTCCACAGAGTAAAGAGAATCTCAGTAGAGTTTTTAATGCAGACAAGAAGTGGATTAGATCCCCGATAGTCTTTCCATCATCAGAGGAACAGATGGGGCTGCCACAGAGCCTTGTAATTCAAAGGCATAGCCATGCTAGTTTGGAATATCAATATGCAAAGGGAGCTTTGTAGCACCTTAAAGACTAACTCAAAGAAAAAAGTTGGTGGCATGAGTCCATAGAACACAGTAGGTCTACTTCCTTAGATGCATGAAGTGCCTAACACAGAACTTTATACCACAGACCAGATTGTGTGTGAGAATAGCCACATAAATGTAAGACTTGTACATATGGTGATGAGGTGAAAGTTCAGTTTTAATTATGGTCACTGGGGGACAAAGGAAGGAGAAAGACGTTGCTTGATGCCAGGGTGTGTAGATGATCATATAATAAAAATAATAACTTTATTCTTATACCCCGCCACCGTCTCCCAAATTGGACTTGGGGAGGCTTACATATGGGACAAAATGCCCATAGACAAAATACAAACAATAATCATACAAACAAAAACAAAAAGGTAAAGGTAAAGGTTTTCCCCTGACGTTCAGTCCAGTCGTGACTGACTCTGGGGGTTGGTGCTCATCTCCATTTCTAAGCCGAAGAGCCGCCGTTGTCCGTAGACACCTCCAAGGTCATGTGGCCGGCATGACTGCATGGAGCGCTGTTACCTTCCTGCCGGAGCGGTACCTATTGATTTACTCACATTTGCATGTTTTCGAACTACTAGGTTGGCAGGAGCTGGGGCTAACAGCGGGTGCTCATTCCGCTCCTGGGATTTGAACCTGGGACCTTTCGGTCTGCAAGTTCAGCAGCTCAGTGCTTTAACACACTGTGCCACCACCAGGGCAAAAACAAAAACAAGGTTAAAATAAAAACATCGTTAAAAATAACAAAACAGTAAAAGACAAAAAGGCCCTCTCTCTTGTTCCCACCAAATTCACCTGCAGAGAGAAGGGCCTCTCCTGATGATCTCAGGGCTTGAGTAGGTTGGTAGGAGGAGATATGGTCCCTCAGGTAGGCTGGTCCCGAACCATTTACAGCTCTGTAGGCTAAGGCCAGCACCTTGAATTACAACCCAGGGTTCATCTATATTGCAGAATCAATGTAGTTTGACAATGCTATGGAATCGTGGCTGTTTTAGTTTGGTGAGACACCAGCACTCTTTGGCAGAGAAGGTTAAGACCTTGTAAAACTACAAGCCCAGTGATTCCACAGCACTGGATCATGACAATTAAAGTGATGACAAACTGCACTGATTATACAGTGTGGATGCACACCATAAAAAGTCTTCTAAGTCAAATACTTCTTTCCCCTGCTTTCTCTGGAACATGGCCCCATGTGTGAGGAATAGGGAAGGGTCAAGTGGCTGTACAGACAGAGACAGAAGTCCACAGCCCTCTTATTGCCTGCTCTCTGCTTTGCCCAACCAATTAATTTCCTTTGATATTATCCCATAAGTTCCTTCATGAACAGCTGAGGAAAGCAAGAAGCAAGAGGAAGTCTTCTTAAAAAGTAGAACAAGCCAGTCTCCAGAAGTGTTCTCAACATCTACCATCTAAAATGTCCATATGGCATGTTTGTTCACATTGAAATGTGCTCAGTGCAGAACGAATGAATTCATCATTTTATTGGCAGAGGCATCAAGCCTATTAATAAAAGTTTATATCAGAATGGGTTTGCTGAGCTATTCTCAAACGTTGGTTAGGCCTTGACAGACGGTTGTGGGAGGTTTGTCGGTGAGCTGTCAGAGCGCCAGTAGTGTGTCTGGGGAAGAGCACTGAGAAAGAAAGGAGGGAACAGCATCTTCCAGGTCATAAAGGGATAGACAACCACAAAGGCAGGAAGTCCATTTGTGGAGTACATGTTTGAGGGAGGGGAGTTGATTAATGAAAAGTTTGCAAGCTTATTTATCACATCCAAGGCATCGATCCATTAAAAGACAGCCCAAAAGAGACTATACTGATAGCTCCCAAGTCAATGATGTAGTAAATCTACTCCAGGTATTAGCGTAAACTTGAAAAAAGTGTCTAAGGTCTAAGCTCTATCCAAAATAAGCTCCATATCTTGAACAGTCCCTATAAAGTTGTCCTAAAACCCAGAGTAGTTTCAATGCCCCACCATGGAAGCCAGAAGCTGACACTATGCCTATATGAACTTGTGCGCCAGTTGCTCCTGCACCTTGGGAAACCAGACTTGGCCAAGGTGTTAAATGCACTGGTTACATCTTGTATAGACTACTGCAATGCACTATACATGGGATTGCCTTTGAAGATTATTCAGAAGCTTCAACTAGTCCAACATGTGGCAGCCAGGTTGCTAACGGGAGAGGCATACAGGGAGCACACAACCCCCTTGTTGTGCCAGCTTCACTGGCTGCCAGTTTGCTATTGAGTACAATTCAAAGTGCTGGCTTTGGCCTATAAAATCCTGAACGGCCCCAGTCCAACTTACCTGTCCTAACACATCTCTTTCTATGAACTTTTGTGGAGGTTAAGATCTTATGGGGAGACTCTGTTCTCAGTACCACCACCTTCGCAGGCACAACTGGTGGGGACGAGAGAGAGGACCTTCTCAGTGGTGGCCCCTTGTCCGTGGAACTCCCTCCCTAGTGGGATTAGATCAGCCCCTTCTCTCCTGTCATTCACAAACAAGTGAAAAATTAGCTTTGGAAGCAAGCATTTAGCTCAGCATAATTATGTGTGCAAGGGGGCCCCTGGTAGCACAGTGTGTTAAAGCGTTGAGCTGCTGAACTTGCGGACCATAAGGTCCCAGGTTCAAATCCCGGGAGTCTACTCTTAACTGTTTTAATGTTCTGTAAGGCACAACAAAAATACGCATTTGCTTTGCCCAGTCTCATGGTAAATAACAGAAAAGTCACAGCTCAAGGACTCAGCAACTCACTGTTGTATTTAAAATGGAAACAGGCAGTTTCTCATTACAACCCTGACCAATGGCCATGAAAAGAGTCACAACAGGTGGGTACAAGAACCCACTAGGAAACAAAATGTTGGTGTGGGTTAATTTTTAAAAAAACTGCATTGTGTGGTCAGTATAACAGCGCTTCATATAATGAAATTAAACTGCACTGAACTGCATTGTATGCATCCACACTGATCATATAATGCAGCTTCAACTGCATTATATGGCAGTGTAGATGAGACCTGAGACGAACAGAAGACAAAAAGGGTCTTTATAAAATACTAACTTTTGTAAGAAGACTTACTGCATTAAATCAGCTGAAGAAACTGTACAAACAGTTTAATGGCGAGGCAGATATGGTCAAACATTCCTTGCAATTTCTGGTCATAAATTGTGACAAAAAGATCTGCCAGCAGACTTACATCACAAAATCCTTGACCTGAAACGTATTCATAAAACAATTTTTAGCACTGAGAAGCCTAGTTAGACTCATTTACAACAAAAAGGCAAGGTATATTTGGGTCCAATTTGGCCCAATCCACTGTCCAGATAGACACCACACCTTTGCTCTTTTCTTCCATTGAACAGCACAGGGGAAGTGGATGGCTCACTCCCATGTGTCTTGCTGCCATCACTCCCATCCAGCCAAGCAGCTCCATGCCAGCAACTGGCCATCAGAATCACATCTTTTGTGTTAGAATAGAGATGGTGCAACCAGCAAGGAGGGGGTTGAAGAAATGAGGTGATGGTCCAGCAGCCTGGATGGATGAGCTAGAGTTCAATGTGGCACCGCAGCAGGTTCAGATGGATATATCTGGCTCCGGGTGTAGCAGCGAGTATAAACGTGCCCTTACTGGACAGACGTAATACATTTGGAAGAGAGCATGGAAAAGTTTTATTACAAAGCACCATGTCTTTCCATTTACATAAATAGCAATCAGCACACAGAACAAAACATAACCTAAAGCAATCTATCAGTACTGAACTATATCCAGCACATTTCAAAAATCAAATAAGACAAACATTAACCACCCAAAAATTCAACTTAACTCCCTGAATATTTTTAAGTAAAACAGGAAGATTTCTATAATAATAATTTAAAGTAAAGGTTCAGAAAAATAACTTGGAGGGATACATTGCAAAAAGATTTTGATAGCATTTGAATTGCAATTGTGATTTGGCTTCTCCTTCCCTCCCATCATTGTCTTCATTATAACCTGATAGCACTTGAGAATTGATGAGTTATTCTTTTTCACGTCAAACTCAATAGGACAATTCCAGAATAAACAGAACCAGCAGGGAACATACACTCTTATTGGAACTGAACTGAATGTTCAGAGTAATCTTCATTTTCACAGCACTGCACAAACCCTCAAGACAGTAACATTCATTTCAAGAGCTATTCAAACACGCAAGCTTTGCAAGGGAACAAAACTGGCCATTTCATGACTTTAGCTGATTATACAGCCTTTGTATTCCCTATTTAGAACCTGATATGTGGAAATCATTCAATGTTTAGAAGAAAAATAAAGAGAGCAGTCCAATTTTTAAATCTTTATGGAACAGATGTAAAATATTGTGATCCAACAGAAATATTACAGGATGGCAAAAGATACTATTCTACCCAGCGTTGGGTTCTTTCAGAGGGCAAGAAAGCGGGAAACAATCTCTCAAGCCTGTTCCATAATGTATCAATTCTCAGATATGGCTGCCTGCACATATTTGGTGCCATCCAAGTTTTCTAGACTATAACTTCCATTGCCCTCAGGCAGAATTATCAATGATTAGGGATGGCAATAGCTATATTCCAAAAGATGGGGAGTCCAAAAGGGGCATATCTGCTAAACAGGACTGAAGTATGACATAGACATGTTTCCGAACATTAATTCTTCAAACAGAAAATCTAGTATTAGAGACAGAAATGACACGGAAAGAATAGGGATATATTGTATACCACAGAGCTCCAAGGCTCTGCATCTCCAGGTAAGACTACAAGGATAACCCGGCAACAGTCATTCAAGCACTGGGAACCTCCCAGTCAGAAGATGGGAATGCTCTCCAGACAGGACTACTCTTGAAGGCTTACAAGCTGCTGCTGGTGCAGAATGCAAAAACTGCACTGCTATGAGGAACATCTTGTAGAAACAACTAACTTTATCACACCAATTCACTATTCCACAACAGTAGTATTAGTGTAGATCAGGGCTTCTTAAATTTTTTCAACTTACCACCCCATTGTTATGTGACCCTGGGTATATAGGTAGACAAAATACATACACAAATCAAATGTATTAAAATGTTGCTGGTTAAATCTGTGGATACAAAGTACCACAGCAATAACAATTAGGGCATGCCTAAATTCCCAGTACATAAAAACCAAAGCCCTTAAATAAAATACAGTGGGCCTTCGGTATCTGTTGTGGTTTGGTTCCAGGACAGAGAAAACATGGAGGCAGTGACAGACTTTATATTTCTAGGTGCGAAGATCACTGCAGATGCAGACTGCAGCCAGGAAATCGGAAGACGTTTACTTCTTGGGAGGAGAGCAATGGCCAACCTCGATAAAATAGTGAAGAGCAGAGACACCACACTGGCAACAAAGGTCCACATAGTTAAAGCAATGGTATTCCCTATAGTAATGTATGGATGCGAGAGCTGGACCATAAGGAAGGCTGAGCGAAGGATGATAGACGCTTTTGAACTCTGGTGCTGGAGGAAAATTCTGAGAATGCCTTGGACTGCAAGAAGATCCAACCAGTCCATCCTCCAGGAAATAATGCCTGGCTGCTCACTGGAGGGAAGGATATTAGAGGCAAAGATGAAGTACTTTGGCCACATCATGAGAAGACAGGAAAGCTTGGAGAAGATCATGATGCTGGGGAAAATGGAAGGAAAAAGGTAGAAAGGTCGACCAAGGGCAAGATGGATGGATGGTTTCCTTGAAGTGACTGGCTTGACCTTGAAGGAACTGGGGGCAGTGACGGCCGACAGAAAGCTCTGGGCTGGTCCATGAGGTCACGAAGAGTCGGAAGTGACTGAACGAATAAACCACAACATAATGGATACACACTGAGATGAGCATCTCCTTTTTTTCTTTTCCATAGTCCCCATTTGTTTTTCACATTCTGTCTTGAAGCCCAGTGCACTGTAAACCAAAATTTTCAGCTTGCAGCCACCTCCTCCTTTCTAGTCCCTAAGGCTATCTGCTAGCCCACATGGGCCTCAAAAGACCAGATTAGTCTTTCTTTTGCCTTTTTTTCCTGCTGAATGAAGGGTCCTGCCTTTGACATTTTTACATTCAGGCTTGACTGTATCAGGGTAGGCCAATGCCATGGCAAATCTATGCCAGGTTCCAACCCTGCTGTCTACCTCTGGGACTACTGTACCAGTGATCCAAACCTGAAGCTGAAGTCTCCTGTCAACTGTTTTCTTTGGAACAGGGAAAAATGGCTTGGATTAAGGCCAAGTCTAAGCAACATCAAGGAAAAGTTGTTGCTAACTGCCACTTGCTGGTGCCCGAGCTAGGCAAGCCTTATAATACAAAGAGTTTATTCTCCCTACCAAAGCTGGTGATAGTTGGGCTGTGGCAAAGGAGCAAGTATTTTATCAGTATGGGATATATGATCATCACAGTAACTTCTTTCCTTCGCAATTTGCTTGGAGTTTTCCTGTTTGAAACTATTCTGCTCAGAAGTGTTATCAAAAAGTGCAAAGAGGTTAACAAATTTCATTTTCTTATACTATGAGACCTTTGCATTTTTATTATTTGTAATATTTCTGTCTTGACAGTTCTGCTCCTCCTGGTAAAGAGTGCAGCATCAGCCTTGTTGTAGATTCTATTAACTGACTGCTGATATGAAGCAAAACAGAAAGAAACCATAAGACAGAAAGATGTGTGCGGAAGGGCTCATGCATTTCTTATTATTTCCTCACGACGCAGCACACGGGGCATTAATGAAGCAGACACTAGGCTGCTTCCTTTGGGTTTTCTCCTCACCCAACCTCTTCCTATGAATATTATTTATCCAAAGCATTCTCCCAGACTTGTGATACCATTTCAAATAAGCAGATACTGCAGAATTTAGAACGACAACTAAACAAACGGAATCCATTTCTAAATGCCCCAGCAGGACCTTTTCCCTATATAAACAAAGAATCTTTTAATGAGACTTCAAGGAGGAAATGTTAAATGAAACAAGTTGGCTCAGCCTTCCAGTAGAACATTCAACAAACCATTTCCCCCTAGTTTGCATGATCATTTGGCTGCTGAAATGAATTTCCAGAAGAACCTTTTGCAAATGTCAACTACGTAGAACAATCTCTTGCGTTAAACTATGGAGATCCATCCCATTGCTCTTTCCCTTTTACAGATATTCCAGGTGGTTTCTCATTATCTTGATGGCCTATCTTTAAGAGCCATACAGCCTTTTGGTGGAGGAGAGCCCACGGTGACACAGCAGGTTAAACTGCTGAACTGCTGAACTTGCTGATCAAAAGGTTGGTGGTTTGAATCTGGAGAGCGGAGAGACCTCCTGCTGTTAGCCCCAGCTTCTGTCAACCTAGCAGTTCGAAAACATGCAAATGTGAGTAGATCAATAGGTACCGCTCCGGTGTGAAGGTGATAGTGCTCCATGCAGTCATGCCGGCCACATGACCTTGGAGGTGTCTATGGACAACTCGGGCTCTTTGACTTAGAAATGGAGATGAGCTCCGACCCCCAGAGTCGGACACAACTAGACTTAATGTCATTACCTTTACCTACAGCCTTCCTAGGCTGTTAATAAGTATTAAAATCAGTATAAAGCAGATAAGTGACATGCAAAATTATTAATAATAATACAGTAGAGTCTCATTTATCCAACACTCGCTTATCCAACGCATTTTTGTAGTCAATGTTTTCAATATATTGTGATATTTTGGTGCTAAATGCGTAAATACAGTAATTACTACATAGCATTACTGCGTACTGAACTACTTTTTCTGTCAAATTTGTTGTATAACATGATGTTTTGGTGCTTAATTTGTAAAATCATAACCTATTTTGATGTTTAATAGGCTTTTTCTTAATCTCTCCTTATTATCCAACATATTCACTTATCCAACGTTCTGCCGGCCCGTTTATGTTGGATAAGTGAGACTCTACTGTACCTACAATTTTATCATTGACAAATCAACAAGATTATACAAAAAGCCAAAACACCTTCAAAATTCTTCTCCCTTTAACTGCCTGGACTGTTTTTAAACATATCAAAGAAAAAATAAATAACCAATTATTTAAAACCTGTTCAAAATGCTCACTGATAATATTGGGTAAATTTATCATAAAATGGAGGTCTACAGTAATGGAGCTACCACTATGAACCCATCTGCTCACCAGTCTGATGAAATTTACTAATGAGTCCAACGGGCAGGTTCCCAGAAACTGTCCTTTAAGGACTAGGCAGGCTTGTAAGTAAATAGCCCATTTGTTATATAATATGGTTTTGACGACAACCGACACTCTGAATCAACCCTAAAATTGTACTGCATCACATCCAACTGTCCTGATTTGACAGGGATGCATTCTGTCATCCTACTTTTTCAGCTACTTTTAAAATGCCCTAGTGTCGTTCTCCTCCTCTCATTTTCCCCCTTTTGTTTGTTGCTTATTTCAATTGTAGCAAACTGAATTTAAAATGGAAAAGTGGCTTGCACTCAGTTAACTCAATTGAAGAGGAAGAGACAACAGGAAAGAAAAAGGGCAAAGACTTGCTTTCCCCATTAGGCTCAGGCAAAAGCAAACTGCTGCAGCTTTGACTATAATACTTGTTATTCCTTATTAATAACTGAAACCATCTTGATAGGAGGTTGAACTGGATGGTCTCTTCCACTCTGTGATCTTTACACACTCTGATATTGTTTAATCACACAGCTCTTGGTTTTATCTGTGAATTATTGGAGGATACGATACTGGTTGCCAGTACAGGCAAGCAACCTACCCACACAAGTTACATTCAGTATTGGCCAAAGCTTCCACAATGCAGTGGTCCAGTTTTGATGTACTTCATGTTTTATTGATTAGCTCATCAGCCGTATCAAAACATTTAACACATTGACATACATACAACATACAACAACGGTACAAAAGAAGTTAAAATAAACAAGCTGTTAACAAGATCCCGTTCAGGTCAAATATCTGCATCACCTCCACAGTTTTGATGTAATTAAGACAAAAATGACTGTGCAAAGTCTGTTTTCTCCCTTCAGAAACATAACTGATGAATCAGCTTGCCCAGTTACTACTAACACCAAAAACAGGAGAATTCCCAAGATGCTCACCTGGTCTTTGATTGAACTATCTCTCCACTGAGAGGCAGTGTGGTATTGTGGCTTAAGTGCTGGACTATACTGTAAAATCCACGAAGTTTGACATCGGATTGCATTAATTCTATAGTTTAGATGAAACCTGCAGCATTTTATCAGTCACCTCGTGTTTACAATATTTATATTGTAAACCTTACCCAGTCTACTTTTACAACCTCTCCGTTTTAATCCACGTTTTTATTAGTTCTTGTCATTTGTTTTTAATGGCTGTTTAAATTTTTATAATTGTGCATGTCTTTTGTCTATTGTTGTGTTCTATATTGCTATTGTTTTTGTTCGGGCTTGGCCCCATGTAAGCTGCCCTGAGTCCCCTTTGGGGAGATAGAGGCGGGGTATAAAAATAAAGTAGTTATTATTATTACAACTCAGGGGACAAGGTCTGAATCTCTGGTTAGTCATGAAAATCCATTAGGTTACCTTGGGAAATTCAAACTCTCCCAGCCTCAGAGGAAAACAAAGCCAATCCCTCTTCTGAACTGTTCAAAATACAATTTATATGCATGGTAGTGATTGACGGTGATAGAGTCTATATTTTTATGAACTGAGTAGGAAAGAGGGGTAAGTAGGCATAGAGGGAGAAAAATAATGATAGAATTTTTTTTAAAAAAAGTCACAATATGTTGCAGTCGATGTAGTATAGGTTTATGAATACACAACTATGTAGTATAGGTGCTACAAAATCCTCCTAGTGAATTGTGAAGGTGTATATCCAGCTGCAGAGCCTCCGGTGGCTCAGTGTGTTAAAGTGCTGAGCTGCTAAACTTGCAGACCAAAAGGTCCCAGGTTTAAATCCAGGGAGCGGAGTGAGTGCCGCTGTTAGCTCCAGCTCCTGCCAACCTAGCAGTTCGAAAACATGCAAATGTGAGTAGATCAATAGGTACCGCTCCGGCAGGAAGGTAACGGCGCTCCATGCCAGCCACATGACCTTGGAGGTGTCTACGGACAATGCCGGTTCTTTGGCTTAGAAATGGAGATGAGCACCAACCCCCAGAGTCGGACACGACTGGCCTTGACGTCAGGGGAACCTTTACCTTTACTATATCCAGCTGCACATTGTGCTCTATCAATGTGCACTGGCAGTCCTAACTACTGTCCCTATGTGCATTGGCATTCATGACACAACAGGACCAATGGGCAATGGTCACTTTGTAGATGTATATCCACGTACATAGATGCTGAATATCATCCAATAATAATGAATAGTTTGGGAAAAACCATAATACACACATGGGAAGTTGCTGTTCATGGGATTTCCAAGCAGAATTGATAAAAATCTCTCCTAGGACAGCTGCCCTTTTACAGCAAAAACTAAGCTAAATGGGCCAGTCCTTTGCTTGGTGTAAGGCAGTCTCATTTCACTGCCTGGCTTTCTGTCTGAATGCAGCAACTATCTCTGTACAGTCATAGCTGTGAAAATGGTTGTTTTATGAAGCATTTAAAGAAATGCTGCCAGGAACTGCAGTTCTGGGAAGAATGTTTCCAGAGTCTCTAGCAGAATATTTATGTCACATCAAGGGAAATGTTGACTGCAGTGGAGCTCCTGAACAGCCAAGCTCTTGAGAGTAAAGAAAGATTGTGTAAAAAGAGAGCCTGCAATGACTGGAAATACATCTATAGTTAGCTGCTGGGAGAAATCATCCAGAAGTTTCATTTGTATGCTAACGATAAATGCACTACCTCTCTTTTCCAATTATGAATACCTGAGAGACTAGGGAAATCTTAAATAAATGTCTTGAGACAGTTTTGGGATGCATGAAGGTTAACAAGATAGAGATTCTACATGTAAGCAATATACTTATTTGGATAGTGAAACAAACAGTTGTTATTCTGAAACATGGCCATACAGCCTGGACAACTCACAGCAACCCAGTGATTCTGGCCATGAAAGCCTTTGACAACAAACGGTTGCTATTGTTGTTTCCTACTTATGACCAATCTAAGGCAAACCTATCACAGTGCTTTCGTGGCACTTATACAACATTGACTGCAACACAGTGTTGTGGCTTTTTTTATTTTCTATCATATTTTTTTATCCCGCTATCCCAGTGGTCCCCAATCTTTGGGCCCTCAGGTGTTTTGGATTTCAACTCTCAGAAATCCTAGTCACCTTACCAGCTGTTGGGAACTATCGGAGCTGAAGTCCAAAACACCTGGAGGCCCAAAGGTTGGGAATCACTGCTCTATCCCTACCTACCTACTCCTCTTTCCTACCCAGTTCATAAAGACATAAACTCTATCACTGTCAATCACCACCACACATATAAATTGTCTTTCAAGTAGTTATATGTTGTATATAAGTTGATTGTAACCTTCAACACAATTTGTTCCAAAATTTCTGAATCATATCCTATTTTGCCACTTTTGTATTGAAAGATTCCCTAGCATTTTAGTAAAACTTATAAGTTATAACTTATGAGCAAGCTTTCACTTGATTTTTAAATTTAGATATTAGCAAAAATGCCTCTCTGAAATGAAATTTCTTGCCCAAATTTGACTTAGCCATCCTAATATGCCAGAATTGACAAACTTTTGGACAAGTTGGGAAATCTGACTATAAGGCCAGAATCTTGTTGAGCGGTTTCAAATTATTAACCTAGAATTAAACATTTATAACTGCTTTGTGTTCACTAGTTTGGGAGCCATGTGAGATTGTGAAAATCGCCCAGTCTCCACTTTCTGGATAGCAGTCACTGTGAATGACAGAGGTCTGTTTGGTCCCACCATCCCTTTGCACAAACAATCTAGCACAAAGGAAACTGTAACAAGAAACCCACTCCTGTGTGACACACTAGAGCAGGGGTCCCCAAACTAAGGCCCGGGGGCCGGATGCGGCCCTCCGAGGTCATTTACCTGGCCCCCGCCCTCAGTTTTATAATATAATATATTGTATATACATATAATATTGATAATAATATTATAATGTAATACAATATAACACTAATAATAATACCATATAATAATATTAATTATATATTCTATATTACATATAATATTACTAATAATATTACAGTATAGTGGTATAGTTCAATTAGTAATATATTTATTTATTTATTTTTTATTTATTTACAGTATTTATATTCCGCCCTTCTCACCCCGAAGGGGACTCAGGGCGGATCACATTATAACACACATAGGGCAAACATTCATGCCCATAAACACATCAAACAGAGACTGAGAGACACACGCAGAGGCAAGTTAACCTTCTTCTGAGGGGATGTTCGATTCTGGCCACAGGGGGGAGCAGCTGCTTCATCATCCACACTGACGGCACTTCCTCATTCCAGGTCGTAAATTAGTTAATCTTGCCTCCCCACTTATAAGTGGTACCTTATCTCCTACTTGATAGATGCAACTATCTTTCGGGTTGCTAGGTCAGCAACGAGCAGGGGCTATTTTTTATTTTTTATTGACAGGTGCTCACCCCGCCACGGGCTGGCCTCGAACTCATGACCTCATGGTCAGAGTGATTTAAGGCAGCTGCTCAACAGCTGCGCCACAGCCCAGCCCCATATATAATGCTAATATTGTGCTATGCTAATAATATAATATATTGTATGTACATATAATTTGTAAGCCACTCTGAGTCCCCTTTGGGGTGAGAAGGGTGTGATACAAATGTAGTAAATAAATGCAGTAAATAAATAAATACATTTTAGACTTGGGCTCACCCAAAGTCTGAAATGACTTGAAGGCACACAACAACAACAACAACAACAACAACAACAACCCTAATTAACTTGACTATCTCATTGGCCAGAAGCAGGACCACACTTCCCATTGAAATCCTGATAAATGTATGTTGGTTAAAATTGTTTTTAAATATTGTATTGTTCTTTCATTGTTGTTGTTGTTGTTGTTGTTGTTGTTGTTGTTTTTGCACTACAAATAAGACATATGCAGTGTGCATCGGAATTTGTTTGTATTTTTTTCAAATGATAATCCGGCCCCTCAACAGTCTGAAGGATTGTGGACCGGCCCTCGGCTTAAAAAGTTTGAGGACCCCTGCACTAGAGATTGCTCACAAGAAGGGATAGGAACAGTAGTTAGCTGTTTCCCAAACAAAGGAGGGAAATAGCCATCAATGGCAGCAGCAGCCACTGAATAGGTGGGAATTGGGGCAAGATTCATTGTGCAACCATTCCAGTGCTTACACATTTGCAACCCCAATAATAATAATAATAATAATAATAATAATAATAATAATAATAATAATACTCCTGACCTCACAATCATGTTAAAAAACAAAGTATGGATTATCGATGTAGCAATCCCAGGTGACAGCAAGATTGAGGAAAATCAACTGGAAAAGCTGACACAATATGAGGATTTAATGATCGAATTGCAAAGACTCTGGCACAAGCCAGACAAAGTGGTCCCAGTGGTGATCGGCACACTGGGTGCAGTGCCTAAAGACCTTGGCCTGCACTTAAACACAATCAGGGCTGACAAAATTACCACCTGCCAGCTGCAGAAGGCCACCTTACTGGGATCTGCAAGCATTATTCGCCGATACATCACACAGCCCTAGACACTTGGAAGTGTCTGACGTAGGATCCAATACAACAGCCAGAAGAGGGTCTGCTGTGGACTCATGTTGTTGTGTTTCAAATAATAATAATAATAATAATAATAATAATGATGATGTGTTCGACTTGTGATTTTGTGAAACGAAATCCAGCATGTCTATCTTGTTTGCTGTGTCATACAATAAAATAATAATAATAATAATAATAATAATGTTATTTCTTACCCGCCTCTACATGTGGCATGAGGCGGGTTATAGAATAATTAAAACCCATAAAATTGTAAATAGTATTCCAACCACTACCAACTCAAATAACCCAGTTCAAAGCAGATATTGTGGGATTTTCTGCCTTGATATTCTGGGTTATATGACTGTGTGGAAGGATCCTTTGGGCAGTTCCAGACAAGCCCTATATCCCAGGATCTGATCCCAGATTTACTTTTTATCCCAGATTATCTGGAAATGCTTACTCATATAATCCAGTTTAAAGCAGAAAACCTGGGATGAGATCCTGGGATATAGGACCTGTCTGGAAGGGCCCTTAATTATAAATCAACTATTCCTCCACCCATAATGGAGACAGAGTGTGCTTTGTCCTACTGTCACCAGACCAACTTTCAAAATAACTAAGCAGAAAGTTGTATAAGGTGAATCAGATTACTGGATAAATCAGCTTAAATTATACCAAGATATACTAGATAAATAATAAATGTGAAAAGTAGTCCAAGAAAAACGTAATTATGTTTACATTTGACTTGCCTTCTGAAATTTCATACAGTTTAACTGCTGTTTCTCTTGGTAAATCTTGTAGCACTGCCGATTATTTTTGCAGGCACTTGTTCTGAGTGTGATAAACTTGATTCAATCCTACTTCAGACCTATCAGCAGCATGTGATAAGATTGATGAGATGAAGAAAGAGGAAAGAATGAAAGCTTCCTCCCGCTCATAAGTATAGAACTTGAGGGCATCTGGCAAAAACCGACTGGCAAAAAAATTATAAAACAAAATTAACTCAGGTTTTACAGCCTTTGGTGAGAGTTTGGGTGGCTTTGAAAGAGGTATGTATGAATTCATAGAGGGTATGATTACCAAAGGCTCCTTCTCATCATAAGGGATGTATATAATCTTCCAGTTATGAAGCCACTGAATTCCAATTGCTGCTGAACAAGAGCATTTACCCAACACAATGACAGGTATTCAATACCACTGCAATTGCCATGGGTCCATCTTCTGAGAACCTGAGATATGGATTTTGGTGACAGACTGAAGAGTTCTCTGTTTCTACATAGTTCTAGTGCAGTTCTTCAGAATAGGCACAGAACCTTCCCACAAGACAAGTCCAAGTACCTCAACAAACTATAAATTGTTCCCATGGAAGGAAGCCATAACAGTTGAAGCAGTATTATCAAACTAACATAACTGTATAATGTAGATCTACTTTTGGTTGGTTTCTGTAAGAAACAGGATACTGGATTATATTGGCCTTTGGTCTGAGCTAGCTCAACTCTTTTGCTATGAACTGCCCTGGAAAGACAACAGACTTGAAAGTTGGTTAAAACCTGGATTACTGTAAGAATGAAGTGGATACAACAGGAAGGAAGGAAATCTGCACATACTGCTTTGAGTTTCTTGAAGGTACTGTGGGGTGTAATGGTAACAAAGGAAATGCGAGGAAATCATATAATGGCATGAAATTTTGTATAGTTTTTCCTACTGGGACAGGGCAGGCTGTGGTGCAGCTGGTTAGTAGCCAGTTGCAATAAATCACTACTGACTGAGAGGTCATGAGATCGAAGCTCGGGTCAGGTTAAGCCCCCAGCCATTAATAGCCTAGCTCGCTGTTAACCTAAGCAGCCCGAAAGGAAGTTACATCTGTCAAGTAGGAAATTTAGGTATCACTTTATGCGTGGAGACTAATTTAACTAATTTACAACAACATAAAATTGCCAGCAGCGCACAGAAAGGAATGAGAAAGTAATACCCTCAAGGACTCGGTGTCACAAGTGGACGGTGAAATAGCAGCTCCCCCTGTTGCCGGAATTGAGTATACCCTCATGAAAGCTGGAAGCCAGAAAATGTTACAATTGCCTCTGTGTGTCTGTGTATGTCTAATTACATTGAATGTTTGTCATGTAGATGTGCATTGTAATCTGCCCTGAGACCCCTTTGGGGTGAGAAGGGTGAAATATAAATATTGTAAATAAAATAAATAAATAAATAAATAATGCCCTGCTGCCCAAAACAAGAGAAACAAAAGACTTACAAAAGAAAAAGAATTTACATTTTAATTTAACATCTTTGAAATCATTACTTTTGAATATTTCTTGCAGATGGCAAATCTTGATCAGTTTATGCCTATTCAATAATACAGTACACCCCCATGGAATTTGCCATGGAAACAGAAAGTCAAGTCAGGGCTGTATGGTGGGTGGGGAAGCATTCAGAACAGCCTTCACACGAACAACCGCATTGAGTTCTTAAAGTTGAAGGATACTGCTCCACACCCCTCTGCATTTTTGCCCATGGCATGATACAAAAACTACTATGTACTTTGCTAAAGTACTTCCTTCTACATAGGTGTGGACTCAACTGAGGAACATCAAACTAGAGGCCTAAGTTTCCCCCTACACTTACTTCAACCCCACTTTCCTTTCTTGGCTTTTCTGCGGTGCATACAAAAAATCATTTTCATTATTTTTGGGACAAACCATTTATATTATACCAGGGAAATCCAGGGCAAGACAATAATTTTTTAAAAAAGAAGGGACCTCAATCTTGTATAAGATAAAGATGATGAGGGGAAACGTGTTGGTTTTGTAGCCCTGAAAATGAACTTTTAAATTCCACTGCAACAAATGCAGTCTAGAGGCCAAGAATGTCTATTTGCCAAAGATGATTACTAGATTAGACGAAATGGCCTACTTATAGGAAAATATTAAAGAAGAAAGAGGGAAATTTTTATATGAAACCACAGGAAAAAAATAACTCAACAATATAAAAATATTTCATGGTTCCAGTATTTACAGCTAAAATAATATTATAATAAAGACAAGAAGTTGGGCGTCAGTGATAAAGACATTTTTGGGATATCAGTATCCAGAAAGAAAGAAAAATGTGGTAAGAATTTATAGCAAATTACCGGAATGGTCCACCAAAGATGAGCTGGTAAAAGACTGCATGATTAAATGGGCCACAACTATAGGAAAGTTGATAAGACTGAATGAATAGGAATGGATGTGGAACAAAAAACTAAAGTATACGTATGCAATTGGTTGGAAAGAAAACTGGTATAAAATGTTCTATCGATGGTACATGACACCACAAAAATCGGGGGTCATGTACAAAAATGTAGAGAATAAGTATTGGAAATATCATACACAAGAAGGAACTTTTTACCACATGTGGTGGACCTGCAATAAAGCAAGAAACTATTGGATAATGCTACAGGAATAATGTCAGAAGATACTTCTAAAAAATTCAGCTGAAGCCAGAATCCTTCCTTTTGGGATTAACAAATTCAGACTTTGGATTAGATGAAAATAAAGATATTCTTTTCACATATTTGACTATAGCAGCAAGAATGATCTATGCGAGGAAATGGAAATAAGATGAAATACCAACTAAAGACCACTGTCAAGATAAAGTATGGGAAATAATGGAAATTGACTGGTTGACTTTTTTACTGAAAGATAGCACAGGGAGACCCGTGACTCCAACAGATTGGAAATTGTTTTTGGAATATATGTTTTTGCAATAAATTGTTCCCTCGCTTATTGTGGGGATTAGGTTCCAGGACTACTCGCAATAAGTGAAAATCCGTGAAGTAGGGACACTACATTTATTTTAATATTTATACATTGTTTTAGTAGTTATACACTATTTTAAGTCTTTATCAACCAATCGTGTGTTGATAAATCGCCTCCTCCTCCCGTCGCTGCTTGGGCTCCTTTTCTCTCCCTTTGGCTTCTCCTTCCTCCCTTACTTAGGCTGTAAACTTAAAAAAATTATAATTTTTAATAGTTTTTTTGAGTTTATTGAAAAACCGTGAAACAGCGAATCCACAAAAAGTGAACCGCGTAGTAGTGAGGGAACACTGTAGAGTGAAACAGACTATTAGAATAATAAGAAAAAAATAAATGAAGGATTCAGATCTAAAAATAAAAGAAAGAGGGAAGAATATAATCAAGAAATAAATTGATTTAGGTGTTAAAGAAGATGGTGACACAAAGAAGACGATTGGGACACCAAGATAGTTTTTCCTATTCATTTCACCCTACTATTCCATATCCCCACCTTCATTTTCATTCCTATTTCCATTTCTTTCCCTCTCCCCTCTTTTCCCTACCTATTTTACCTATGAGTTTTTATATATGTGTTAAATAAAAAAACTTTGAATAGATATTTTTTAAAAAATAATGTCTATTTGCAAGAAGTCTCTTTACCTACCTACATCTTAAGTACAGTCTACGCAGAACTAAACATACTTTCGATGCAAATAGGAAAAAGTACTCAAAGAGGAAGAGGATCAGCAAACCTGGCCTTGATCCTAACCAATAGATCAAAGCAGCTGGAATTTTAGAGGGAAGTGAACACATGGTTGTGTCAGAAATCAAAAACAGAGTACAGTCAAAACAGAATTGGATTTTAGAAAAGTCGATTTTCTTAGGTTCAGGGAAATACTATGCAGAATCCCATGGAAGCTGTCCTGAGATCTTCAGATAAATGTTGGCATATTTAAATATTTTAAGGAATAATGAGTAAATTAGTAAATATGCTAATTGACAAAACACTCATGATGGGTAGATTTCATGAAAAAGGAACTACTAAAAGCATAATCACAAATAATTCAATGGAAGAACAAAATGGGAAACATCTGCAAAACCAAGGCCTCTTCTACACAGCTGAATAAAATCCCACAAGTTTATATGCTTTGAACTGGGATGTATGGCAGTGTGGACTCAGATAACCCAATCCAAAGCAGATATTGTGGGATTTTCTAACTTGATATTCTGGGTTATATGGCTGTGTGGAAGGACCTTTAGAGGTAGCTGGCCATGACAGAGAAAGAAACTACCCAACAATGGAGGAGGAGAAGAGAGAGAAGAGGGGGAGAGATATAGAAAGGCAAAGAAAGTACAGTATGCAAGAGCGGTGGAGGAAGAGGAGAAAGAAAACTGCCAAATTGATTTTAATGTACTTTTAAGTTATTGCTGATATTTTTTTAAAATGTTTGATCTGCATACCTATTTTATATACTTTTATACCTGGGGTCGCATAAAATGTCTTGGGTAAAAAGGGCTGGCAAGTTGGAAAAGCCCTGCTCTAGATTATGGGATATAGGGAATTTTCAGATTTTCAGATTATACAAGGAGGGATAGCCAATATAGTGGGAGATAGAGAAATAAATCAAAAAGTCCTTGATAAACTAGAAACTGGGCTGAAAATAATAAAATAAAATTGAACACAAGACAAATGAAAATTCTATATTTTATTTTAAGAAGGATATAGACAAATTGAACTTACTTCAGAAAAGGGCAATAGGGATTATAAGACATATGGAGAATAAAACATATGATGAAATATTGAAGGAGTTGGGCATATTCAACCTGGATAACAGAAGACTGGATGACACTGTGGCAGTATTTAAATAGCTAAAGGGCTGACACAAAAGAAAGATGTGGATTTGTTCTCTGTTGTCCCAGAAGGTAGAACTAGGTCTAGGACAGGAGTCTAGATATTGATTGAACATTAGAAGAACTTCTTGAGTGAGTTCGGTTTGGGAATGAAACCAATGGTCTAGAGAGGTGGTAGGGTCTTCCTCTCTTGACATCTTCAAAAAGCAGCTGGACAGGGTAGCTGAGTATCTTTAAGCAAAGTATTGGACCTGATGATCCATAGGGCTACTTCTAACTCTGGGATTACAAAGTGTCCACAACATTTGAGTATGGAGAAGAACAAATCACAGACCACTTACTACAATGCATTCTTAGTCCAACCGCAATTACAATGGAGGACCTTCTTACAGCGACACAAGAGGCACTCGAAGTGGCCAGCTTCTAAGCAAAGGAAATCTACTATAATGCCAAGTTTTTAACTTACTTTGTGGCTTTTTATACATTATAACTGTATTCTCAATTCACTTCTGACATGATAAAAAAAATAATATTAATTCAGTTTTTTAGTGCCAGGCTTGAAAATTGTGAAATTTAGCCTGGTCAGTCAAAATCACACTGAAAGAAGGAAAGGAGGTCAATTTTGGTTAATGTTGTCCCACAACAAACCCTCATGAGTAATTCCTTGATCTAAAATCAACCTGCACCCTAGAAGCAGAGTTGTCAGCTTCTTTTTCAAGGCTGAGAAAGAGGATTGTGGAAGAAAGAGTAGATAAGGTTCTGCCATAACTAACTTTATCAGAACCCCAGCAGATGTTGTATAGTTCTTACAAGCTCTGAGAAACAACTCAGAACGGGGGGGGGGGGGGGGGGATATTTCAGTATATTGATGGGAAAAAAGAATAGAACGAAAAGAATGAAACAATTCTACTATGAACTGTGTTGTGTTGTGTGTCCACTGGAGATGAATACTTTCACTACTCAACGTCAAAGAAAGATAATCTCTTCTCTCTCTGAAGCACACACACACACTTCTCTTCTTCCAGCACAGCCAGCAGCAGGTGATTGGACAGTTTTATGTCTGTTTTTTGCTTACTGATGTTTGCTGATTGTACAAACAAGCAATAATTAGCCTCCCAGGGCTTGTCTACACTTATTTAAAAAAACTGTAGTCACCTTATAGCTGCCTCAATCCTGACACAGAACTAACAACCCCTTTAACAGTGAAAGCACCTCTTTTAAAGTAATAAACCTTGCTTGGCAGCTTCCAGGAATATTCATTCCTATGAAGATACCAGCCACAGATGCAGGGAAACATCAGGAGAAAATGCTGCTAGAATATAGCCATACAGCCCAGAAATCACCCAACACCCCCAAATTCATTCTGTTGCAATATCTGTTGTTTTGCAATATGTGTATAATCTAGTTCAGGATGGCTTCAAGAGAGTGGGGGCTGGGGCAGACTGTAGGGATGGAAAGCATTACCATTTCAATACCTAGTCTTAGTATGTTGTTAGTATGCTTTTTAATGTTATATGTCTCTTCATTTTTTTCTGAATGTCACAATCTCTGCTCAACAATGACCTAACCAAGGGTGAAGGAGTGATCTTTCACTGGCTTCCTCACAGGTAAAATTCTCACTCACAAGTAAAGAGACAAAAACAATGCTGGTTCAAATTGGGCTGTGGAAAGCAATATTATTTCAGTGCAGTATATGATAGGTAGGTATGGCATTAACAAGGTGAATCAGGGGCTGAATGATATGAATTACAGCTGGGTTATTTTGATGGTGTAAACAAGCCCCCAGGTTTGATCTTAGGATTTTAATTGTGACTTATGAAACAGCCTTGTTTCTCTTCCACAATCATTTATGCCATTGTGTTATCCATAATAAATTTGCTAGCACATTGTTGTGCTACATTAAAAATTATTATTAGACCTTGGCCATTATCTGAGCCCAGATAATAATACAGGGCAGACAAAGAAAACAATAGATTTATCTTACATTGTTCCACTAATAAGAGAGATGAGATCCAATGTGGTGTGAGCATTGAGCTAGCACTATAAGAGATTAGAATACAAATCCCACTCAGTCATGGAAACCCTCTGGGTGACTTTGGGAAAGTCAGAATTTCTCGGACTCAATAAATCTTGTAAGAAAATCCCTAGGATACAGATGCCACTGTGGGAAACAGTGTAGTGATTTGCTTGTTGGACTTAGACTTGGGAGAGCAGCATTAAAATCCTTATTTTTCCATGGAAGACCACTGGGTGACCTGGAGTAAGTCACACTCTCATCCTTACAGGAAGGCAAACCTTCTCTGAATAAACCTTGCCAAGAAAATTTTGGGATAGGGTTGCCATAGGTCAAAGTCAAATTGAAGGCACATAGCACTAAAGAAAATGTTAAAAATAAGCTATTATTTCCATTCAGGTTTCTTCTCAATGCACATGGTTCAGAACACTCAATCAATAAGAATAAATTCCTATATTGGTACAGAGGACTCTACCCTGATGTGACCATCACTTCTTCCCATATGAATGATTAACTCGAGCTGAACTTCTCCCCACTTTTTGCCCCCTGAAAATTAGGGAGTCTGAAAAGATCTACAGCTAGGAATTCTCCAACCAAAACATCCCACTTGCCCCTTATGAACTTTTTCCTTCCATCCTCTCTTGAAGTGGGTCAAACAGATTAGAGTGGAATATATCCTGACGTTGCAATGTGTTGGACTTACTTCATATTGTCATATGTCATGCTGTACTTTATTAGTTTTGGATTTTATATATTTTATCACCACTACTGGATGTTTCTGCAACAGAAAGGCAGAGAATACATACCCTCCCGCTATATATTTGGCAGGAGAAAATGGTAACTCCTGAAAATGATCAGGGTACAGGCTGTTAATCTACTTTCATTACCTGAATATGTAATATTTAGAGATAGCTGATATCCTGTTAGTAAAATATGAAGGCATAACTGAAAATTACACCCAAGTACTTTTTTGCTGTGGTAGATGGAGGAATTCAGTACATCCGTCTACTATGAGGGTTGTTGTATGTTTTCCGGGCTGTATGGCCATGTTCTAGAAGTATTCTCTCCTGACGTTTCGCCCACATCTATGGCAGGCATCCTCAGAGGTTGAGAATGTTCTCTCATCTACTATGACTTTTTCATGGAGCCACCTACCTGTTTTCTGGGTGGGCACACTCCCCACATCCATGCAATGGCAGACAGATAGGTGGCTAGCTCCATTTCTGCACCCACCTGCAGAAAGGCCTCTTGGAGTTCATCTACAGTTTATGGAAGTCCTGGATTTCCTAGGATTCCTCCAGAGATCTAGAACAGTGGTTCTCAACCTATGGGTCCCCAGGTGTTTTGGCTTGCAACTCCCAGAAATCCCAGCCAGTTTACCAGCTGTTGGGATTTCTGGGAGTTGAAGGCCAAAATATCTGGGGACCCACAGCTTGAGAACCACTTGTCTAGACAGATACCATCTTCTTCTTGTTGCCAGATGACTGCCCCTCATTCTCCTCCATTGTGCCCTGGCCACTAATGACAAGGAGTGAAATTGGCTAGAAAACAGGTATGTTGAGGTGGCAGGGAAAGGAGAGGACATGTGCCACAGTCTGCTAGTGTGGCTCTGTCTTAGACTTTCGGTATATTTCATATTCATCTTTTCAATAAGTGTGCATGTGAGACAACTGTTATGAGTCCTACCTGCCACAAGGATGGTAAATCAGAATTAAATTGGGATAATAGTGTCTTTAGCTGGAATGTATCACACAACACTTAGGGCCCTTCCACACAGCCATATAACCCAGAATATCCAGGCAGAAAATCCCACAATATCTGCTCTGAACTGGGTTATCTCACTGCCGCACTGCCATATATTCCAGTTCAAAGCAGAAAATGTGGAATCATAGAATCATAGAGTTGGAAGAGACCTCATGGGCCATCCAGTCCAATCCCATTCTGCCAAGAAGCAGAAAAATCGCATTCAAAGTACCCCTGACAGATGGCCATCCAGCCTCTGCTTAAAAGCCTCCAAAGAAGGAGCCTCCACCACTGTGAAAGGGGCCTGAGTGTCTTCAACTGTTGAATTGTCTTAAGGTAAAGGTAAAGGTTTTCCCCTGACGTTCAGTCCAGTCATGTCTGACTCTGGGGGTTGGTGCTCATCTCCATTTCTAAGCCGAAGAGCCATAGTCCGTAGACACCTCCAAGGCCATGTGCCCGACATGACTGCATGGAGCGCCGTTACCTTCTTGCCGGAACGGTAATATCTACTCACATTGGCATGTTTTCGAACTGCTATGTTGACAGAAGCTGAAGCAACAGCGGGCGCTCACTCCGCTCCTGGGATTTGAACCTGGGACCTTTTGGTCTGCAAGTTCAGCAGCTCAGTGATTTAACACACTTCGCCACCGGGGCTCCATTGTGTTACATTGTTATTTTTTCATTGATGGGGAAAACCTGTTAATGGCTCCAATATTACTGTTACTGTTTGTGGTAAAATTGTTTCATTCCACTGCAAATATGGTTACTCTATGCTTTCCCTATTCCCAATTAGAGGGAATTAACTTCACTTCGGACAAAGTCCCAACAAAGAGGAGTACAGAAACAGCACAGGTTTTACACAGTTTCTCAAATTTCATTTTATTACTTTTAGATTTGTTTTACCATAATTGCACAATTGTGCTATCATGGTGGGTTGTAATTACAGCAGTCCCCTCCATTCAAAAAGAGTTGAGACTGCATATAGAAATAAGAAAAAATTAAACAACACAAATGTGCTACATAGTGTAACCATGGATAAGAAGCCAGGACCAAGTGAAGCAATATGGCAGATAGACTGCAGAAACATGCATTACCTGGAGAGATACCACAACGTTATTGGAGAGACAATGTGAAAATGATTGTTTCCATACTAATATGTTCTGTTCACTTAAAGATGATTGCTGTGAGATAACAGGATGGAGGGACAAAATCTCCAATTGTATAGTTTGCAAAATGAACCATTAGCCACTGTATTTTTTCCCTCAGGAGTGCTGGGGTGTAACTTGCATCGAAAATAAATCCAATGAAGGTGGCAATCCCTATATTCCATCTTGATATTGTGACGGACTTGAGTCTTGGTGACTACAACATCTAGTCTCTTTTGTCTACTCTTAACACCTAGACCAGGTTCTCATCCTGGGGTCTCCAGATGTTTTTGGCCTACAACTCCCAGAATTTACCAGCTGTTAGGATTTCTGGGAGTTGAAGTCCAAAAACATCTGGGGACCCCAGGTTGAGAACCACTGACTTAGACAGACTAACCCTAATAAAGGGTACTGCCCAACTATGGCTTTTAGAATGGATTCAGAATTTATTTTATGGTCCTACATGGCTTTCCTTTCTTTGTTCGCCTTCCCTCTAGGACTTTCAAAAGCTCTTCCTTCTCTTCCAAATTTAATTTAGATACCACTGGAACAAGGGAAAAGCAAACAGTCTAGATATAAGTGCTGTATCTACTCAACCCTGGAAACCTCATTTCCAAGATAAATCACAGGCAATTAAAATCACATTCATTTGAAATAGTTGCCATGGAATCATTGGTTGACAGGAAATGTCCAAAAAATGCTCACATGTCACTTGCAGTAGTACACGAAAGTGGTGGAATCAACACTATTCACCTCTGACCATCTAGAGATACATTCTACAGTTGATGAATATGAGGGGATGTATTCTGCATTGAACATGTATTGAAGAGCACATACTGGAACGCTTTTATGTATAGTGGTTTTCTCCCAAGAGTGCAATCACAAGAAAAATGTATTTTGACCACTTTTCCATTGTGTAACACCATCCAAAGTTTATCCAGGACCCCACCACATATACTCATGTACAATTCTAAACGATTTTGTTTTTAAAAAAAGCAACCCAAAATAATTGGGTTGACTTTTCCACAGATCAATGTGATTTCCGTACCTTAATTCTTAACAAACAATAAACTATGCCCTCATTTGAGTAGAACTGTTTTTTAATAGTCTCAGAAGTGATGTGAGAACATACTGCAAATTGCTTCTGCTGTGAGAGAATTGGTTGTCTACAGAGACGTTGCCCAGGGGATGCCCAGATGTGTTATCATCCTGCTCTCATGTCCCTGCAAGCTTGAGCTGACAGATAGGAGCTCACCCCATCTCACAGATTTGAATCACTAACTTTCAGGTCAGCAGTCCAGTTGGCACAAAGGTTTAACCCACTGCGCTACTGCAGCTCCTGTAGTAGAATGGTGAAAGGCCTTTCACCAATGGAATGGAGAAAGGCAAAAATTTAAGGTAAAGGTAAACATTTTCCCCTGACATTAAGTCTAGCCATGTCCGACTTTGGGGGGTTGTGTTCATTGCAATTTCTAAGCCGAAGAGCCGGCATTGTCCGTAGGCACCTCCAAGGTCATGTGGCCGTCATGACTGCATGGAGCACTGTTACCTTCCCGCTGAAGTGGTATCTATTGATCTAATCACATTTGCATGTTTTCAATCTGCTAGGTTGGCAGAAGCTGGGGCTAACAATGGGAGCTCACCCCGCTTCCCAGATTCAAACCGCCAACCTTTCAGTTAACAAGTTCAGTAGCACACCGGTTTAATCCGCTGCGCCACCGGGGGCTCCAAAAACTTAGTATGACCTAAAAGAACAACCAATTCCATCAACTCTCTCCACTCTGGTGCTGCTTTTGGCCATTTTTAAATAATTGGGTGGGGAAATGGCAGCTGGCCTCCTAAGTTGGGACTGGTGCTTTCTCCTCTCTGCAGAACCACCCTTGACTTAGCCATGAGCCACATCAAAATCCATATGCTTTGTCCCAGTCCCTGCCCTCAACTAATGTACCATATTGACTTGTACATGATTATAATATACAGTATTGTAGATTTACTTTGTGCTGTGGCATGGTAGAGTGACTTACAGAAGGTTTCAGCTGTTTTCTTCACTCCAATGGAATGAAGTGTGTTTTGGAGCCCCTTGCTTGACATGTTTTGGTTCACACTGGGATAAAGGGCAATGCTTCGTGAAGCTCTTTGCCTGAGCCTTTTTGACTGAAAGTGGTGTGGAGGAAAGATGCAGTCTTCCTCTTTTCCAATGTGAAATGGGAGGAAATAGTTTATAAAACCCTTTGCCTGTCTTTCCTTGGCTTGCAGTGTGGCAGTGAAGAGTGGACCACAGAATCCTTTACTTCAATCTTCTGAGCCTAATTTTAAGGTAAGGCTGGAAGATCTGTGGCCCTGAGATATTGTATGTTTATTTGTTTAGTTGCTTCCGAATCTTCGTGACCTCATGGACCAGCCCACGCCAGAGTTCCCTGTCGGCCATGGCTACCCCCAGCTCCTTTAAGGTTGAATCAGCCACTTCAAGGATACCATCCATCTTGCCCTTGGTCGGCCTCTCTTCTTTTTTCCTTCCATTTCCCCCAGCACCATTATCTTCTTCCAGATTTCCTGTCTTCTCATTATGTGGCCAAGGTACTTCATCTTTGCCTCTAATATCCTTCCCTCCAGTGAGCAGCCAGGAATTATTTCCTGGAGTATGGATTGGTTTGATCTTTTTGTGGTTCAAGACACTCTCAGAATTTTCCTCTAACACCACAGTTCAAAAGCGTCTTATCTTCCTTCGCTCAGCCTTCCTTATAGTCTATCTCCCAAGAAGTAAGCGTCTTCTGATTTCCTGCACTCTGCAGTAATCTTCGTCCCTAGAAATACAAAGTCTGTCTCTGTCTCCACGTTTTCTTCCTCTATTTGCCAGTTATCGATCAGTCTGGTTGCATAATCTTGGTTTTCTTGATGTTTAACTGCAACCCAGTTTCGGCAGTTTCTTCTTTCACCTTGGTTAGAAGGCTCCTCAGCTCCTCCTCGCTTTCAGCCATCAAAGTGGTATCATCTGCATGTTTAAGGTTGTTAATATTTCTTACAGCAATTTTACCTCCAGCCTTGGATTCATCAAGCCCCGCAGGTCGCATAATGTGTTCTGCATACAAGTTGAATAAGTAGGGTGAGCAGATCCAACCCTGCCATACTCCTTTCCCAATCTTGAACCAGTCTGTTGATCCATAGTCTGTTCTTGTTACTTGGGTGTTATACAGATTCCTCAGAAGACAGACAAGGTGACTTGGTATTCCCAGACCACCAAGAACTTGTCACAATTTATTATGATCCACACAATTAAAGGCTTTAGAATAGTCAATAAAACAAAAATAGATGTTTTTCTGAAACTCCCTGCCTTCCTCCATTATTTGGTCTCTCGTTCCTCTACCTTTTCTGAACAAAGCTGGGAACTCTTGCTCCATGTATTGCTGGAGTCTGTCTTGCAGAATCTTGAGCCATTGTACATTTCCCATTTTTAGTATGGGTGTATATAAGTTGATTTTTTCCAGTCTGATGGCCATTCTTGTGTACTTCATCTTTGCCTCTAATATTCTTCCCTCCAGTGAGCAGCCAGGCATTATTTCCTTTTAGTAGTCAATGTTTTTGTAGTCAATGTTTTGAATACATTGTGATGTTTTGATACTAAATTCGTAAATACAGTAATTACTATGTAGCATTACTGTGTATTGAACTACTTTTTCTGTCAAATGTGTTGTTAAACATGATGTTTTGGTGCTTAATTTGTAAAATCATAACCTAATTTGATGTTTAATAGGCTTTTCCTTAATCCCCCCCTTATTATCCAACATATTTGCTTATCCAACTTTCTGCCGGCCCGTTTGTTGGATAAATGTATTATTATTTTATTATGACACAGCAAACAAGATAGACATGCTGGATTTCGTATCACAAAATCACAAGTCGAACACTTCCCAAGTGTC
This sequence comes from Anolis carolinensis, assembly GCF_035594765.1. Taxonomy (NCBI): domain Eukaryota; kingdom Metazoa; phylum Chordata; class Lepidosauria; order Squamata; family Anolidae; genus Anolis; species Anolis carolinensis. The sequence goes on from NC_085841.1 coordinate 217,774,454, forward strand.
TAGGACTGTGTGATGTATTTTCGGATGATGCGTGCAGATCCCAGCAGGGTGGCCTTTTGCAGTTGGCAGAACGTGATTTTGTCAATGTCTACTGTTTCCAAATGCTGGCTGAGATCTTTTGGCATGGCACCCAGTGTGCCCATCACCACCGGGACCACCTGCACTGGTTTCTGCCAGAGTCTTTGAAGTTCAATCTTGAGGTCCTGATAGCGGCTGAGTTTTTCCTGTTGCTTTTCGTCAATGCGACTGTCACCTGGGATGGCGACATCAATGATCCAAACCTTTTTCCTTTCCACAACTGTGATGTCTGGTGTGTTGTGTTCCAGAACTTTGTCAGTCTGGATTCGGAAGTCCCACAGTATCTTTGCATGCTCATTCTCCAATACTTTTGCAGGTTTGTGATCCCACCAGTTCTTTACTGCTGGGAGGTGGTATTTGAGGCATAAGTTCCAATGAATCATTTGGACCACATAGTTTGCATCTGTTTGTAGTCTGTCTGTGTGATTTTCTTACAGCATTATGATGATGATGATTATTATTATTATTATTACTCTGCCATTTAGCCAAGGGTGTTTGAACCTTGTTTTGTTAAGTTTTTTAAAAAAGAAAATTCAATAGATTGTGTGAACTCTTGGAAGAAACTATAAAATTAGCTGCACTAAGATTCTAGAATGTAAGTATTTCAAGTTTTAAAGTTTTAAAAACACTTCTCATATATTCTTTCTCTCAGTAATCCTTGAGCACTGATAATTATGTTAAAAATGCCCACATTACCTATATCTTTATCTTCCTTATGTATACAATGGTTCAAAGAAGTTTACTAGGCACACAATGCAATCTCTCATTATTTTTGCCCTACTACCCTAAGGAAGGAGTGAAGAGATAAAGCCAAGACAGTATGTCTTGCAACTGTTGAATGTGGTCCTCTCTTATTAAATTATCATCAAAGGCTATAAAATCCACACAGATCTCAAAAGGCAGATGAGATCACCTTGAATAAGACAGTGAGCCAAATCACAGGCTACAACTGAAGTCACAATATGACTTATGAAACCAAATGATGATTAAGAAGGTAGGAAATATGTGAACCTTACGGTTGGTAGGGAACCATAGCAAAGATAACTAATAGAATTTTCTATCCCTTATCTTCCTATCACACACACACATGTAGTATGCCACAGAGCAGTACTTTACATACATAATAAGCACAATATACACAAATTGCTTTCCTCTCTGTTATATTGCGAGTCTCTGAATTTCATAGAGTTGTCTCAGACAATGAATACTCAGATAATTTTGTCAATTCCTTCTTTAAACTGCAGTCTACAGTAGCCAGTATTCATTAATGGTCTCTCAACCAAGAAATAACCAGGATTGACCTTTCTTGGCTTCCAAGATCAGACAGGATCTGGTTCCTTTCGGGTTTTTAGGTTTACACTTACACACATAAACACTCATATTCTCACATACCATCATCTCTTTCATCTACCTCTTCTTCCAATTTTTAGCTTTGGCAACTTCACGTCATCAATTTAGCATCTTATTTTCCTTTTGATAAGAGGGTCCACATAGGAAACATCAGCTTTCTAATGTGTACATGCCAAATAACCCATTACACCGTTTAGATGGGAACTAAAAATCTTGTTATCTATATGAATGCACAACTGTTTTTTCACTAAACTGTACAATTCAATACAAATCTTGTGATAATTTGAAATTTTGGAGACTCTAAACCAAATTTCCTCAACTTGAATAAGATAGTGAGCCAAATCACAGTCTATAACTGAAGTCACAATATGACTTATGAAATCAAATGATGATAACGCATGTAGGAAATATGTGAACCTTACAGGTAGGAAACCAAAGCAAAGATAACTTGATTAAGAGGAATTTTCTATCTCTTATCTTCCTATCACACACGCATGTAGTATGCCACAGACCAGTACCAATGACAACTCTCCACATCTCCAGCCAATATAACCAGTGATCAGTGATTATGGGAATTGTGTAGTCCACAACAACCTGAAAAGATGCCACGTTAGACATGACAAAGATCTTTAAACTGCCACTGTTCCATCTTATTGGACTTTTTCCTCCGGTAAACTGGATCTCCATAAAAAAAATAGAGTGATTTCTATGCCATACTGCGCAAAAGGAATGAGATAACCCATCTTGATTTCTCAGTTGTTAGAAAAGAAGGACACAGATGAAGCCCTTTTGGTTTTTCAGCGTACAGATGCTGTTGTGTCTGTATAATAGCGGGCAGGCATCAGTTCAAAGTTCTACAAAAGTTCAGCGAACTAATGCATTGTCCTCTAGGCTCCCTTTTCAAAAGGATGGGTGAGGGCAACACATCTCTACCATTTCCATTTGGAAAGTATTGCCATGTGTTAGAAATACTCCAGAGTAGTGTGTGTGTGTTCTTAAGTGTTTGTATATACACAGAACTTCAACATACAAGTCTAGTTAACACAGCCTCTTTCAGGAAGGAAGGAAGGAAGGAAGGAAGGAAGGGAGGGAGGGAGGGAGGGAGGGAGGGAGGGAGGGAGGGAGGGAGGAAGGAAGGGAGGAAGGAAGGAAGGAAGGAAGGAATTTTCCAAGAAAGGAAAATGGGGAAACTGATGTATGGTTTCTGTGATGTATGGCCATATTCTAACAGCATTTTCTCCTGACGTTTCACCTCTATCTGCGGCTGGCTGGTGAAAGAACAGCAAACAGCCTCTACATGCAGGTAGCATCTATGTTTGAGTGAGAATCTGCCGCAGTATTCCTATCTCCATGTGTTTGTGTGTGGAAAAGAATCACCAGAACAAAAGAGTGGGATAGTTCAATGCTCTGTATCTATGGCAGTGGTTCCCAACCTGTGGTCCGTGGATCACCAGTGGTTCCCAAGAACTAAAACATGGTCTGCAGCCTCACTGTTACTATACCATTGCAATGACTGGTCTTGCGGGACCCTCTTATAGTGCCAAGGAAACAGGGATGTTGGGAGGGGAGAAACTGTACCCATGAAAGGCACGACAACAAGCCTCCTGACTGCTGCTTCTCCTCCTCTTCTCTCCCTGCCCCCCCCCCCCGGACAGAGCCCCTTCCATGTGGCACCTGGAACTGGGGGTGCCTTGGTGTCTTTGTTTTTAGGCCTGTTCCTGGGTTTATTTGGGGTGCTGATTCAGAACATTGCATTGGATAGACTACATCAGCTCTAGATTATTAAATATGGTTTTCTGTGGGCAAACAGATGGCGACTACTGGATGGAATATGTTCTGTATCAGAAACTGGAACTAATGTGGTCTATCCAATGCAATTTTCTGAATCAGCACCCCAAGTAACCAAATCAAATCTAAAGTTGACCAAAAACTGATTTGTAACCCTTTTGGTACTAAGCCCAAAGGAGCAGGAGTGAATTCCAGTTTGCATGTCTGTAAGAGAGAGTGCCAGCATGATACAGGGAGCCATTGAGACTTGGACTAAAACTCTGGAGAATAGGGTTTGAATCCTTGCTCGGGCACGAAAACCCATTGGATTGTTTTTGTGTGTCAGGAGCGACTTGAGAAACTACAAGCTGCTTCTGGTGTGAGTGAATTGGCTATTTTACCCGCCTTGTGGGAGGCTTCTCTCATGTCCCCGTATGGGGAGCTAGAGCTGACAAAGGGAGCTCACCCACTCTGCACACATTCGAACCACCAACCTATCGGTCAGCTGTCTTGCCAGCACAAGGGTTTAACCCATTGTCCCATCGGAGGGCTCCAAAAATGGTCTAAAACTCTGGAGAACAGGGTTTGAATCCTTGCTTGGAAACCCATTGGATGACCTTGGGCAAGTCACACACTCTCAGCTTTAGAAGAGGAGCTCCCAGTGGCACAGTAGGTGAAACCCTTGTGCTGGCAGGACTGATGACATGAAGGTTGGATTGCTGACCTGAAGGTTGCCGGTTCAAATCCAACCCAGGGAGAGCGCGAATGAGCTCCCTCTATCAGCTCCATGTGGGTACATGAGAGAAGCCTCCCATAAAAGGTAAGTCCAGTTGTGTCCGACTCTGTGGGTTGGTGCTCATCTCCATTTCTAGGCCAAAGAGCTGGTGTTGTCCATAGACACCTCCAATGTCATGTGGCCAGCATGACTGCATGGAGCGCTGTTACCTTCCCGCCAGAGTGGTACCTATTGATCTACTCACATTTGCATGTTTTCGAACTTTTTTTTCCCATGTCAGGAGCAACCTGAGTTGCTTCTGGTGTGAGAGAATTGGCCGTCTGCAAGGACGTTGCCCAGGGGATGCCTGGATGTTTTGATGTTTTTACCATCCTTGTGAGAGGCTACTATCATGTCCGCGCTCTCCCCAGGTGGGATTCGAACCTGGCAGCCTTCAGGTCAGCAACCCAACCTTCAAGTCACAAGGCTTTAGCCCACTCCGCCACGGGGGGCTATTGTTTTCGAACTGCTAGGTTGGCAGAAGCTGGAGCTAACAGCGGGCGCTCACTCCGCTCCCCGGAGTCGAACCTGGGACCTTTCTGTCTGCAAGTTCAGCAGCTCAGCGCTTTAACACACTGCGCTACCAGGACTCCTTCATTTTTGTCTTAATTACATCAAAACTGGACCACTGCAATGTGGAAGCTTTGGCCAATACTGAATGTAACTTGTGTGGGTAGGTTGCTTGCCTGTACTGGCAGCCAAAAAAAGGTAAAGGTAAAGGTTTCCCCTGACGTTAAGACCAGTCATCTCTGACTCTGGGGGTTGGTGCTCATCTCCATTTCTAAGCCGAAGAGCCGGCATTGTCCGTAGACACCTCCAAAGTCATTTGGCCAGCATGACTGCATGGAGCACTGTTACCTTTCCTCATTTTTAATTCCAGAGGAGGAGGATGGAGAACACAAGGTGGAAGGTAGAGCTGCCCTTCTGTCCTATAAGGTAGAATTAAAGGTTTCCCCTGATGTTAAGTCCAGTCGTGACCGACTCTGGGGGTTGGTGCTCATCTCCATTTCTAGGCCGAAGTGCCAGCGTTGTCCGTAGACACCTCCAAGGTCACATGGCCGGCATGACTGCATGGAGCGCTGTTACCTTCCTACTCACATTGGCATGTTTTCGAACTGCTAGGTTGGCAGGCACTGGAGCTAACAGTTGCCGCTCACGCCACTCCTGGGGTTTGAACCTGGGACCTTTTGGTCTCCAGCTCAGTGCTTTAACGCACTTATAAGGATGGTTAAAAAATCAAACATCTGGGCATCTCTTGGGCAACGTCCTTGCAGAAAGCCAGTTCTCTCACACCAGAAGCAACTTGCAGTTTCTCAAGTGAGGGGGGGGGGGAAGCTTGACCAAATCTTACTTGGTTTGGAAACAGAAATAAGAGAGAGGGGATGAGGAGAGCCAGCCCACACTATTACTCATGTGGGAGAGAAAGCCCTTAGTTGTGGATGGGAAGGAGAAGCCCAGCATTCCCTCTTTGCATGGAAACCAAAGCCAGCAATTAGAAAGCGGAGAAATCCCCAGCATGCAGCAAGAAGATCCCCCAGTGCGACAGAGCGAGACAGAGAGAGAGACATGTGCGGAGGCTGGCACAAATGGGGAAGAGGGGAGAGACGTGGTGCCACATCCTGACATCTCCAAAGGAGGTAAAGCCATGCAGGCAGTGGCTCCTGCATCCCTGTCTTCTCTCTCCATCCCTTCCTTTCTCGCTTAGCTGCCCCCCCCCTCCTTGGGCCTGACTCCCACCCATATTCCACCGCGTCCTCTGGCCGAGGAAGCACCACGCTGCGCATATCTCGAACCCGGTTGCGTGCCTGTCTTGGATGCAGTGCGGGGGGAAGCCTGAGTGCGTCGTCTTCCCCAATAGGCACGCATACATACAAACACACACACACACACCAGCCCCAATTTTCCTTCCCTCACCGTGGGCAGCAGCGGCTCCATCTGCGCGCCTTGGTCCTTGATCTCCATCTTCGCTGTCTCTGTGTGTGTGTGTCTCGAGTCTCCTCAGTTTTGGCCGCACTGCCCGGCTCTGCTTGCTGCTCGCTTAGTATTCGGATCAGGTGGCTCTGAAGCAGGAGGCAAGAACACCGCGCGGCCGGGCTCCCCGGCGAGTCACATGGCTCTCCGCGGCTCCTTCCCTCGAGGCCGCCCCCGGTTTTGGGGAGAGAAAGAGAGAGAGGCCCTTCGGAGCAGTGGCAAAAGGGGGCGCCTCTCTTGCTTGCCCCTCCCGCGGTAGTCCTGGTGGCGCAGGAGGAAGGAGAGGAGCAAAAGGAGGAGGAGCCTCCCCGGTAAAACCCGCTCTACCTTGAGGAAGGTGGCGCCACTCGGGATGGGGCACCCCGCGCGGGAGCTCAGCCTGGGAGAAAGAAAGAACTCTCTGAATGTTGCACTTGGCCAGCATTGGATAGCCTTGCCGCTTCGAAGCCTGGCTGCTTCCTACCTGGGGGGGAAACTCTTAAAATCGGGACAGTAAATAAAGAGCAACAGGGGAATTCCAAACAAGAAACAATCAGAGCCCCCGATGGCGTAGTGGACTTAAAGCCTCGCGACTTGAAGGTTGGGTTGCAGACCTGAAAGCTGCCGGGTTCGAATCCCACTCGGGGAAAGCGCGGATGAGCTCCCTCTATCAGCTCCAGCTCCATGCGAGAAGCCTCCCACAAGGATCGTAAAAGCATCCAAAAAAACAACAACATCCGGGCCTCCCCTGGGCAACGTCCTTGCAGACGGCCAATTCTCTCACTCCAGAGGCGACTCAAGTTGCTCCTGACACGAAAGAAAGAAAAAAAAACACCTCCCAACAAAGGATTTCCCCCAGGCTTTGAAGCTGCAGGGCTTTTCAATGCTAATCAAGGTGGCCAATTGCAACATTCACAGGTGCCTGGCTGCTTCCTGCCTGGGGGGAAACTAAAATCAGGACAGTAAATAAAGAGCCTAACAGTAAATAAAAACCCTAACCCTAACCCGGGGCCCCTGGTGGCACAGTGCATTAAAGTGCTGAGCTGCTGAACTTCAGACCAAAAGGTCCCAGGTTCAAATCCTGGAAGTGGAATGAGTGCCTGCTGTTAGCCCCAGCTCCTGACAACCTAGCAGTTCGGAAACATGCCAATATGTGTAGATCAATAGGTACCGCTCCGGCGGGAAGGTAACAGCGTGCCATGCAGTCATGCCGGCCACATGACCTTGGAGGTGTCTATGGACAACGGCGGCTCTTCGGCTTAGAAATGGAGATGAGCACCAACTCCCAGAGTCGGTCACGACTGGACTTAACGTCAGGGGAAACCTTTACCTTTACTATACAACTACAGTAGAGTCTCACTTATCCAACACTCGGCTTATCCGACGTTCTGAATTATCCAAGGCATTTTTGTAGTCAATGATTTCAATATATCGTGATATTTTGGTGCTAAATTCGTAAATACAGTAATTACTACATAGCATTACTGCATATTGATCTACTTTTTCTGTCAAATTTGTTGTATAACATGATGTTTTGGTGCTTAATTTGTAAAATCATAACCTAATTTGATGTTTAATAGGCTTTTCCTTAATCCCTCCTTATTATCCAACATATTCGCTTCTCCAACATTCTGCCAGCCCGTTTATGTTGGATAAGTGAGACTCTAATGGATATTGCAATATTATTAGTAATATTACATGTAATATAATTATACAATTATAATAGTGAATTATTATTATTATTACATTGTATTACATCATAATATTATCATCAATATTATATGTATATACAGTATATTATAATATTAGTCAGAGCCGGCCTTAGATATTTTTCAAGTGTAGGCGAACAGAATTTTGCCCTCCCCCCCAAACCAATCACTGAAAAATAAAAGCGTTGGATAAGCGAAAATGTTGGATAATAAGGAAGGATTAAGGAAAAGCCTATTAAACATCAAATTACATTAAGATTTTACAAATTAAGCACTAAAACATCGTGTTTTACAACAAATCAACAGAAAAAGCAGTCTCGACTGCGCCCCTGTATGTTTTGAGCCCGAAGCGACTGCTTAATTCGCCTCATTGTTGGACCGGCTCTGATATTAGTATAACAGTTAACACCTCCCAACAAAGGATGCCCCCAGGCAGGAAACAGCCAGGCTTTGAAGCTGCGGGACTATTCAATGCTAATCAAGGTGGTCAATTGCCACATTCACACTTACCTGGCTGCTTCCTGCCTGGGAGGAAACTCTCAAATCAGGACAGTAAATGAAGAACAACACTCAGAAGACAGGAGAATTCCGGACAGGAAACAATTAGGGATAGCTAAAACCTCCCAACAAAGGATTCACCCAGGCAGGAAGCTGCCAAGCTTTGAAGCTGCAATGCTATTCAATGCTAATCAAGGAAGTCAATTGCAACATTCACACTTGCCTGGCTGCTTCCTGTCTGGGGGGAAACTCTCAAATCAGGACAGTAAATAAAGAACCACACTCAGAAAACAGGAGAATTCCAGACAGGAAACAATCAAAGCCAGGTAACACCTCCCAACAAAGGATTCACCAAGGCAGGAAGCAGCCAGGCTTTGATGCTGCAATGCTTTCAGTGCTAATCAAGGTGGTCAGTTGCAACATTCACACCTTCCTCAGACAGACAAGAGTTCTTTCTCCCACCCTGAATATTCCACAGATATATACAGTGTTCCCTCATTTATCATGGAAGTTAAGTTCCAGGACCACCCGCAATAAGTGAAAATCTGCAAAGTGGGGACACTATATTTATTTTAATATTTATACATTATTTTAGTAATTATACACTATTTTAAGTCTTTATCAACCAATCGTGTGTTGATAAATCGCCTCTTCCTCCTGTTGCTGCTTGGGCTACTTTTCTCTCCCTTTGGATTTTCCTTCCTCCCTTCCTTAGGCTGTAAATTGTAATTTTTTAATGATTTATAATATTTTTTTAGAGTTTATTGAAAAACCACGAAACAGCGAATCCGTGAAAAGCAAAGCGCTAAGTAATGAGGGAACACTGTAAACCCTACTTCACTCGTTTCCAACATACTTCATTACCTCTGAGGATGCCTGCCATAGATGTGGGCAAAACATTAGGAGAAAATGCTTCTGGAACATGGCCATACAGCCCAGAATCATAGAGGTGGAAGATACCTCATGGGCCATGCAGTCCAACCCCTGCCAAAAAGCAGGAAAATCCCCCAGGCAGGAATGAAGTTTGCAAGGCCATTAATGCCAATCAAGGTGATTAATTACAATATTCACACTGACCTCCAACAGACAAGAGTTCTTTCTCCCACCCTGGACCTTCCACAGATATATAAACCTTCCTTGCTTAGTTTTCCAACAGACCTCACAATCTCTGAGGATGCCTGCCGTAGATGTGGGCGAAACGTCAGGAGAGAATGCTCCTGGAACATGGCCATACAACACAGGAAATACTGTACACAACAATCCAGAATTAAAGACCATTTTAAATTGGCATTTCATTGGTATGAATGGTTTTTATGTCTTTTAATCTATTAGTTTTATCAACTTGAGCGTAGAAGTTCAGGATCTAATATGAACAACAAAAAATTATCGGCAAGCAAAACTGTTTTATATTGTACTTCTACTATTCCTTGCTATTTGTCCTAATGCACACACGAAGGCCCTGAATATAGATTACTTATCAAGGAAAGCTGAGGGTCCTTCTGATGTGTATCTCCCCCTAAATGACAACAGCTGGAAATAATTTCATTTGCAATCACCGTTAATTGGGGGAGGTGGGTGAGTGTTAAATGTTTAAAAGCTGATTTAATCTCAGATGTTCAGAAGAAAACAAAATATTAAATTTATTTTTCAACATTGCCAGTTAATATTCTCAAATGCTTTTTCAGCATCAAGTGAAATAATAACAACATCAAGTGAGATACTGAAGTGTTGCTATATAGAGCAATCATATTTGTTAACATGAAACTGGCTGCTCTCCCTGAAATTTATATATACACACACACACACACACACACACACACACACACTTGGCTCCATAAGTTTGTGGTCACCATTTACTCTGAATGTAATAATTTTATCTAGTGACAGCTGTAACTACTGAAAAAGACAATGCCTTACTGAGCAAAGGATTAGGAATAAAATAAATAATAAACAAGTTATAAAATATATAGGAGTGCAATCCAAGCACAACAAATAGCAATTCATAGATAATAAACTCCTTAGGTGACATCCTGTGAAATTTAAGAAGAGTTCCTAAAGCTCTCTTTAAGTTCAACAAATGACCAGCAAATCAAAGGTTCACACTAATTCAGGAGTTCTTTCTTAGGCGCCTTCCACACAGCTGAATCAAATCCCACATTATCTGCTTTGCATTGGAAAACATGGCAGTGTGGACTCAGATAACCCAGTTCAAAGCAGATATTGTGGGATTTTCTGCCTTGATATTCTGGGTTATAATGCTATGTGGAAGGGCCCTCAGATCCCCAGTGTCTCTACATTCTCTCACTCATCTTCCTTACTGCCATTGCTTGTTTGCTTGTTCTTTCCTAAGTTAATAAACAACAGAAAAAGTGCAGAGTCGGAAGAGCACCCTTCATTTCCCAGGTATAATTTATGGCACCGCTTCATAGCGTCCTTTCACACAGCCACATAATGCAGAATATTAAGTTGGAAAAATCCCACAATATCTGCTTCGAACAGGAATATCTGAGTCCACACTGCCATATATCCAGAGCCGGCCCTAGGTATTTTTCAAGTGTAGGCGAACAGAATTTTGGTGCCCCCCCCCCCCTCCAAACCAATCACTGAAAAATAAAAGCATTGGATAAGCGAAAATGTTTGATAATAAGGAGGGATTAAGGAAAAGCCTATTAAACATCAAATTACATTAAGATTTTACAAATTAAGCACTAAAACATCATGTTTTACAACAAATCAACAGAAAAAGCAGTTCAATACCTTGCGGAGGCAGGCCGCAGGAGACAGGAGTTGCCTCGATGGCACCCCCAACAAGATGGCGCCACAGGCAACTGCCTAGTTGGCCTGGTGGTTGAACCGCCTCTGCATATATCGCAGTTCAAAGCAGAAAATGTGGGATTTTATTCAGCTGTGTGGAAGGGGGCCTAAGAAAGAACTCCTGAATTAGTGTGAACCTTTGATTTGTTGTTCATTTGTTGAACTTAAAGAGAGCTTTAGGAACTCTTCTTAAATTTCACAGGATGTCACCTAAGGAGTTTATTATCTATGAATTGCTATTTGTTGTGCTTGGATTGCACTCCTATATATTTTATAACTTGTTTATTATTTATTTTATTCCTAATCCTTTGCTCAGTAAGGCATTGACACCTTAGCCCCGACACCTTAGCTCAAAGTTGAGGACCCAAAAATTTTGGTAACCGTAAATGTTTTCTGAACATCACCCAGAGCCCTTCCACACAGCCCTATATCTCAGAATATCAAGACTGAAAATCCCACAATATTTGCTTTGAACTGGGTTATCTGAGTCCACATTCAGATACTGTGGGATTATCTGCCTTAATATTCTGGACTGTGTGGAAGGGCTCCCAGTGGCTGTTTTAGGCCCCTTCCACACAGCTGAATAAAATTCCACATTATCTACTTTGAACTGGGATATATGGCAGTGTGGACTCAGATATTCCAGTTCAACGCAGATATTCCGGGTTATTCTGCCTTGATATTCTGGGTTATATGGCTGTTTGGAGGGACCCTTAGATATTGACATTAATCTGTTGTGTGTTTATGGAGTCTGCAGAAAATGCTTCAGTTGTACTTCATAAAAAGGAAAATCAGCCTCTTTAGCAAGCCTTGCAAATGCTGATTTCCTATCAGTAAATGCTGTATTTTTATACCTATTTTATAGATCTACTTATCTGGAGTTTTGTCTTGCAATCCCAGAGGGGTTGCAAGATAAAAAGCTTAAGAAACCCTGCTCAATGGCATCACAGATAGTGGTTCAAGAGAGAAAGCAGAAGCTTAATGAAGTCTGACCCCACAAAAAGGTTCTGGGGCTACTTCTATTAAAATATCAAGAAAGGCACAAGGGAAGCAAAATAAAATTTAACATAAAGGGACTCTATTTCTCCTGTAAATTCAAATCTTTAGGAGTTCATTCAGAAATGAAGAACCACTGTGACCTAGCTGTAGAAAAAATCTACATTGTTTCCTGTAGCTGAATATACATCCCTGAAACTCTAGGAGCGGAAGGGCTGAAATAGCCACTAAACGTCAATAGAAATTGTTACATGTTTGCAATAAAATGGATGCTTTTTGTTACATAAATATACACCTGCATACTTTTTATTTGAAAACAAAATGCATTTCGGCACACGTCTCCCTATGTATGTAAATAATGCTGATGATAGACAAATAAAATGGGCTACTTGCAATCAGGACAATTGCTGGAGTCATAAAAATAGTTTATTAAAGAACGAATCCCATTCAACTGAAAAAGGGCTTACCTTTGAAATCACAGAGCTGTGAAGCATGAACTGAAATAAATGTTGCATTCTCTATACCTGCAAAATGCATGACTTCGTTGGTCACACTATGATAAAAAAGAGGAAAAAAAGAAGATGAAGTACAATTGAATGCATGATTGCCTTCATGGGGATATAAAACTTCTACCAGCAGTGTTTCATCTGTTTCAGTCATGTGGTGATTAATATACTTTTGGAAGGCGATAAATGGACTATCAGATAAGTGACTATCAACCATTTCATATTACATAATTATAGTATTAGGATTCCACTTTAACAGTCATGGCTGTAGCCTCTGGACTCTTGGCATTTGCAGTTTGAACAAAAGCACTAGAGGACTGAGAAAGAGAATTCTAAATGCCCTTCCCTGAACTGTAAATTCCAGGATTCCATAGGAATCATAGGATCATAGAGTTGGAAGAGACCTCATGGGCCATCCAGTCCAACTCCTTGCCAAGAATCAAGAAATAGCATTCAAAGCACCCCCAGTAGTTGTTGTGGTGGTTAAAGTGGAGTTATAGTTCTATATATTTATAGAGTTAAAGAGCCATTCGAATTTAAAAAAAAAAAAGGCAAGAGAGGGAGAGGCAATTAAGGAGGGTTCTCTGGGATGTTTCTTCTTTGTCGTATCTGTTCAGTTACTTCCTTAACTATACATGATATTGTCAAACTATGTTGTTGTGTGCCTTCATGACATTTCTGACTTATGGCAACCCTAAGGCAAACTTATCACAAAGGTTTTTTGGGACTAAGTATGGGACTTGCCCAGGGAGCCCCGGTGTTAAAGCACTGAGCTGCTGAACTTGCAGACCGAAAGGTCGCAGGTTCAAATCCCGGGAGCAGAGTGAGCGCCTGTTGTTAGCTCCAGCTTCTGCCAACCTAGCAGTTCGAAAACATGCAAATGTAAGTAGATCAATAGGTACTGCTCCGGCGGGAAGGTAACGGCGCTCCATACAGCCATGCCGGCCACATGACCTTGGAGATGTCTACGGACTTCGGCTTAGAAATGGAGATGAGCACCAACCCCCAGAGTCAGACATAACTGGACTTAACGTCAGGGGAAACCTTTACCTTTTATGGGACTTGCCCAGGGTCAACAGGTTGCTTTTCATGGCTGAGTGGGAATTCATACCCTGGCCTCCAAAGTGGTAGTCCAGTGTTGAAACCACTGTGAAACCTAGACTTTTCTTTTATCCTACATCCCGCTTCTTTCTGTCTTTCTTTCTTTCTTTCTTTCTTTCTTTCTTTCTTTCTTTCTTTCTTTCTTTCTTTCTTTCTTTCTTTCTTTCTTTCTTTCTTCCTTCCTTCCTTCCTTCCTTCCTTCCTTCCTTCCTTCCTTCCTTCCTTCCTTCCTTCCTTCCTTCCCCTCTATTTCAAGCTCATTCATAGGTCACCATGAGTAAAAGTTGACTTGATGGCAAATAACAATTATAAATATTGCAAGTGACTGATTGCAAGTGGCTTACATTTGCATTAAACAGCTAGAACAGGGGTCCCCAAACTAAGGCCCGGGGGCCGGATGCGGCCCTCCAAGGTCATTTACCTGGCCCCCGCCCTCATTTATAATATAATATTTTTATATCAGTTTTAATAATATAATATATTATATATACATATGATATTGATAATATTATCATGTTATACAATGTAATACTAATAATAATACCATATAATAATATTAATTACATGTTATATATTACATATAATATTACAGTATAGTGGTATAGTTCAATATAGTAATATACAATGCTAATATTGTGCTATGCTAATAATATAATATATTGTATGTACATACAGCTGCTCTGAATCCCCTGCAGAGTGAGAAGGGCGGGATATAAATGTAGTAAATGAATAAATAAATAATGGTAGACTTAGGCTCGCCCAAAGTCTGAAATGACTTGAAAGCACACAACAACAACAATCCTAATTAACTTGACTATCTCATTGGCCAGAAGCAGGCCCACACTTCCTATTGAAATCCTGATAGGTTTATGTTGGTTAATATTGTTTTCATTTTTAAATATTTTATTGTTCTTTCATTGTTGTTGTTGTTTTGCACTACAAATAAGACATGTGCAGTGTGCATAAGGATTTGCTCGTATTTCTTTTTCAAATGATAATTCGGCCCCTCAACAGTCTGAAGGATTGTGGACCGGCCCCCTACTTAAAAAGTTTGAGGACCCCTGAGCTAGAATGTCATCAGCAGGGCCTCTTAGCTTATGGATTTTTGTATTGATAACTGAAGGGGAATCTGAGCATGTACCTTCTTCTTAAGAAGACCATGCGTTTCTGATTCCAAAGCCGCTAGCACATAAACATGTGAACAGAGACTATGGACCAGTGGATGTAGTAGCTTTTAAGAGTAGCATTTTTCTTTTATTTTGATTCCCACAGAGTTCTGCTGGAAACATCCTTGCTCTAAGCTATCAGACTACACTGGAGATCACAGCCAAATGGTATATCCAGAGCCCCATTTACTACTAGTGGCCGAATCCGTAACAAGGCTTAGATTTGCTTCCATCTCTGAAACAAGGCAATTTAATGCCTTTGTGACTGCTAGGATCTTGCATACTACAGGATTTATTTTATTTATTGTGTCAGAAGCGAATTGAGAATACAGTTATAATGTATATTAAAACCACAAAAAAGTTTTGAAACTTGGCATTATACTAAATGTACTTTGCCTCTGGTGTCACTGTAAGAAGGTCCTCCATTATGCATGTGGCAGGGCTCAGACGTCATTGTAATAGGTGGCCTGTGGTTTGCTCTGCTCCACACTTGCATGTTGTGGACTCCACTTTGTAGCTCCATTTCTTAAGATTGGCTCAGCATCTCGTGGTTCGAGAGC